>NW_024062903.1:0-2400000 GCF_006381635.1 Hibiscus syriacus
TTTAAAGGAGAATGGCAACGATCGTTCCAGGTTTTGAGGGAAATGAAGAGTAATGGGATACAACCTGATAGACATTTTTATAATGTAATGATTGATACTTTTGGAAAGTATAACTGTCTTGATCATGCCATGGCCACATTCGATCGGATGCTATCAGAGGGGATCGAGCCAGATACTGTTACTTAGAATACGCTAATAGATTGCCACTGTAAAGCTGGGTGGCATGACAGAGCGGAGCAATTGTTTAAGGAAATGAAAGAAAAAGGGTATTCACCATGCACTACTACTTATTATATCATGATAAATTCATTAGGAGAGCAGGAGAGGTGGGACGATGTGAAGAGCTTGTAGGGGAAGATACAGGCCGAAGGTTTGTTGCCTAATATTGTAACATATACCACACTAGTAGATATTTATGGAAAGTCTGGGAGGTTTAATGATGCCATAGAGTGCTTGGAGCTCATGAAATCTGATGGACTAAAACCTTCCTCAACCATGCATAATGCCTTAATAAATGAATATGCACAAAGGGTAAGTTATACTATCATTGTTTCAGTGCTCGTTCTCTGCTGTTAGGCCGAAGTTTCCTGCTTAACCCTGACTCGTGAATTACTATGATACGAATTCTTTAATCAATTCGTTGGCTGTAGAGTTGATTGCTGCTGCCTTAATCATAAATTCATGTTAGTATATATTCTCCACCAATGGGAGTCACAGTTAGTGAGTTCATAGTATATAGATTTGTTGAGAGTTCTGATCCTCTTCAATGCAGTCTGTATCATGATAATTCTCGTGCATGATTCCTGATTAGTAGGGAACTGTTTGGGCAAAGGGTGCCAGGTATACTTTTGACGAGTGAGTCGAGATGCTTAGGCAGGATTATCTGGGTCTATGTAGTCACAATAACAGAATATACTAGTCTGATGATCTGCTTGGCACAAAGACTGCATTTTCTATTGCTCTGTCAGTTTATTATTCTACTTAAAAGGTTTGAGGTTTAGCTAGAGCTAGCTTATATTGGATGAGATGTTTGTAGCTTACCTTTATGATCTTTTGTTTGCTTTTAAACAGGGTTTATCTGAGCAAGCAATGAATGCATTGAGGGTTATGGGAGCAGATGGCTTGAAACCTAATCTCTTGGCTCTCAATTCATTAATAAATGCTTTGGAGAGGATAGAAGAGATGCCGAGCATTTGCTGTGTTGCAATATATGAAGGAAAATGTGAGTACCCTGTTACCTACGTTGCCTGATTTAAAATTATTAGTACCATTCATTTGAGTGATACTTATGACACTGTTATCTGGTTTGGTTCATATACAGGGTGTGAAAGCGGATGTAGTCACGTGTACCACACTTATGAAAACTCTTATCCGTGTTGACAAGTTCCATAAGGTATTTATTAACATGTTCTTTCTGCTATGAGGATGAGATGTTAGCCCGCTGCTTTCCTGTATCATAAATAATATTTTTTGTATACATAAGCATTTAGATCAGTTGCCCAGTGTATTATTTTTTTGCTGTTTTTGTATTCTTGCTCTTTATATGCTGGGTCATGGTTATAAGTCACCCTCAAAAGAAAACAACTATATATCTCCATATTACCGACATCTCACTATCTCCCACACCTTCGGTATATTCTCTTTCATATAGCACATTGAGTCCAGTTTTTCTAGTTGTCCTTTTCACTAAACATTGAAAGATCGAATAATTTGTGGTATTGGTCTAATCAATGCTGCTTCTATCATAGTTGCTGTGGATGTAATGCATTGCACCATGGCATCTGTTTATAATTAACATACATGTTTTGTTATTGATGCCCTGTGGTTTGGATTCAGGTCCCGTCTGTCATTGAAGAAATGATTTTGTCTGGTTGTGCTCCTGATAGGAAAGCTAGGACAATGTTGCGGTCTGCTCTGAGATACATGAAGCAAGCGGTGAAGTCGTAGTTGACAATCCATGATCTTTTGATGTACGGACCTTTTGTATAATGCCATCACAAAAACGAGCAAAGCAAGTTTTCCTTGCGGTTCCGGCTAACAAGTTCCTCAGCTAAAAGAACCTACTCAGACTTTTTTTTGTATCGGACACTTTTAACGTACATGGGAATCTTCTGCTACATCCAGTAAACCTTTTTTTCCTTCATAAACTGTTTTGCAGGAACAATCTATTCATGTTGCCATGCGGGGTCATCCTTGTGACTCATCGGAGTGATCGAACTCTACGAGCCGTGTTTCAAGCTTGGAATGAGGAACATTCGCCATATGTTAGGACTATTATACGTAACATGAAGAAGTCCGCCATTCTCATCTTTGCATATGGGTCAGACACCATTCTTTTCACCATTTCGAAATAGAAACATTATATGTTGTGTATCATACATCATAACAAGTAACACTATATAGAAAACAACATTCAAAATGTACTTTAAGTTCTGTTCTCCATATTTCATTTATAGAAGAAATAATATATTTGACATGCCTGCAAAAGCTCTAAATAAACCCTCGAAATTCAAATATAAAAATAAAAATGAAGTGTAATGAAGTCAATAGCTGTAGCTTGTGCCTTAATTTGCTAACAAGAATTAGCTTTGCTACACCGGAAATGGTAAAAATAATATCTACAGTATCTAAGAAGAATGTAATCGACATACAAAAAAGGAGGCATCTAATTAACGTGTACAAAATCACAACATTCTCGTGCCGTTGCCCTGAATTTGTATCCAACATAAAAATTCAAAGAGGAATGGCTGAAACAATCTGTCTGCCGGCTTTCGAAATTCGAGAACAGAACATGAACAATAGCAGTACCGAGGACAACAGGAAAAGTCTGAAATACGTTCTTATTTCCTGGCCGACCTCGAGAACCTCCATCTTCTTCCCGTATCTGTTTCTCCTTCCCATCAGGAACCATCAAAGTATTCGTCAATGGACACCCATTTGTCCACCTTATGTGCCTTGGACTGGACATCAATCTGCCGTGGTCCCAGCTTAACTTTGTGAAAAAAGCAGCAGCCCAGTCATTGAGAACTCTCTGAAAACCCAAACAAAATCTTTGTTTAGCTGTTACCGATACACCAAATAGTGAAAGAGGCAAATTAACATACCTTGAAGGTGGTGTGGTCAACTGGATTGAACATTTTAAAGCAGTCTTTTGTTGTGGCCGTACTATCTCCATAAATCTGCCACCCAACATACAAGTATGGCTATCAATGAGATAAATTCGCTTTATTTATTTTTGTGGAAAGAGAGTTTACAATCCAAATACCTCAAAGGTGAATGGCATGGGAACTCTTACAACATCGTACATGTAATCTGTTGCTGTCCATGTGCTAGATACCTGAAATTAATAACATTCATATCTTAGTGGAATGAAATTGCATGAAAACAAGTAAAATATAGACACAACTTTTTTTTTAGTTTTAACAATGTATTTGAAACCAGTGGTCGCTTTGTAGTACCACCTGTATGACGGGTTCAACCGGCTGGTCCAATAGGATATTTTGCTATTATGTACATGATTTTGATGATTTTGCTTGCATATATAGCAACTCACTGAAACTATAGTGTTCTAGTACAAAAATAGGTAGTTTAGGATTGATGTTATTGTCAAGGACCATTTACACTACTAGTAAAATGATTAATTCAAAAGCTCTATTGAGACTGATCCTATCACTCACATTCTTGGAGTATTACAGTATTACAAGTAGATATTATATGCATATATAACTATCATGACTTATCATCATTGCTTCAAGTATAAGAACACAACCCGACAGAACCACCAGAACCAATCATGCAACGCTTGTGGCAATGAACATTATTCAGCTCTTCGAGCAACAATCTCATTTGTTGAGAAGGCAATCCATCCGGGGTTCTATTTTTGGTCATATGGCATAAATAGTGCCTACATGAATTAAATAAAAAAACAATAAGTGTGTCATATAGGAAACAAATCTGACCTATTTCTAAGAGAAAAGTCGAATACAAAAAGCATAAAGCAACATTATACAGGATTAGACATCCAAATTTTCTCTTGATTATGGATTAATATCATTTTATTTAGAGATTTTATGTTTTGTCATGTATGGAAGCATACTGAACCAGCAGGATTGATTCCTCTTCACAATAGGTGAAAGAAAATTTCCTATTAGTGAATCTAGATCTCCTAGAGGTTTCAATGTCCAAAAAAGGTACTTTATGACAACCATAGAAAATAATAGCTTAAAGTTGCACAATAGTTAAGGAAAACCAGTACTTGAAGTAAAAGAAAGAATTGTTACATGCAATTCATGATCACTCACCTCCATTCCAGAGTGTACATTAATCCATATGTGAGGATCAAATAAGGCAGTTTACGCATGATCTGGGTCTCAGGCTCACTAAAAGGAGCAATTCCAGGATTCTCTTCAAATGGATCATAGTCCTATATTTGAAAAAATATTTGAATGAAAAACCACATCATGTAAATGGACATACAACATAAACATGAAACTGTAGTAAGAACTCTGTCAAAGAGGATTTGCATGAAGAAAATGGAGAAATGATGAACCTTCTCCTTCTTTCCCCAATCTACACTCCAATTCCTATTAAGATCAACTCCTCTCCCTGCCAAAGAAACCCAATTTAAACATTTCAAATTTATCACAAGATCATAGGTATTTTATATCGTTAAGATAAAATTGAACTACCATTTCTCCTTTCACAAAGATTTCCCGCTTCAACAAGCTTCCGACCGTTCAGATTCTCCATCGGCACTACCTGCCATATTATTGGATGTTAGCACTCAAGTGTAAATGGTCTGTATATTATCTCAAGCAATCTAGCATCACATGCTCGTATTAAGTAAAAAAAAATCTTATTCATACTTCCTCCTGTAGCAAGCTCGCAGTTGAAGTTTGAGTAAACTAAATTTTCTTAAACAAGTCACTTCACTATACAGAGGCCCAACATAAGCCAGGAATGTTCTTGCAAGTAAAAATGTACCTTTACAACAAACATTCTCGAGGATAGCATTTAAGGAAGCTCGGTCCATCTTTGGTAGAAACTGTTCTTCACTTAAGATTGACAAGATCCGCAATGCCAGTTCAGATGTAATAAGCTCCCGTCCATGCTGCCCAAAACTCTGGAAGACAAGGAATAATCTGTCAAGAAAACCAGCAAGTACTAATCTGAGATCATGTATTAACTACATACCAGACAAGAAAAAGGTTAGCAGATACGTTGACTGTATGCAAATTTAAACAGTGGATTCAATCTGGTACCATCTTCAATAACTACAAGGCAAACTATCAATTGTTCTTGCCGTACTATTTACCAAATATGATTAACAGAAACTTACAAGAAGGATCCGGAACTTGGATTTGTCATCACTGTCTTTCTTACTATGGAAATAAGTAACAACAGTTATCTCTGACTTGTACCCTTTGTTTCCAGCTCGGATTGTTCTACCTGTTTATGGCATGAAATATAAAACAAAATTCTCATACAAAAACTGTTTCCAAATATAAGATGTAGTTCACCTACAGTGAGTTTGTCAGGGTGTCTATGCACCAAAGACTTTATTTGTTCAATCAAAGCATCACTGCAAAAATATAAAATAAATTAAAACATGATAACAAAACTCTGAAATAAAGTTCAGCGGCACTTTTAAAACGAGGATTGAAAAAAATTGAGCATATGTTTGGTTTCTGAACTAGATTCTTCAACCATTTCAACAGACTTGACTAGATTGGTTCATTTTGTTCTTCCAGTCTTACACTTGGACTGTTACTCCTTTTGTTCTCATGTGTCTAGATCTAAAAAACACTCAACTTAAAAAAGTATGGCAGAAAGGTCAAATCTGACATTCAATTATTGCAGATTCCACCATGCCAAATTAATCTCAAAACAAGATGATAGCATGTAATTCTCCAAAATTAATCTGGAGGTTTAAGGCTTCAAATCTCTGCTTGAAAGAGAGATCACACAGTCAATTTGACAACAGAAGGCTAAGGAAGTATCGAGAACACATTTTGCTATAGAAATCTCCCGACTTGAATCAATAACACATTTTCATAGAGATCGCTCTACTCGAATCTACTAAGATTTCTAATCGTAAGCTGTATTTTAAGCTTATCTATTTCACGCACGAATTTGCAGCAAACCTACTCTTTCCAATTCTTTCTTGGATTCAAAAGATTCGTTCATAAATGTTATAGAAAAATCAAATTAGTCTAACCTACTCTATTTGACGATGCTATATTTTTCAAATTAAATCGAACGCCATTAAAAAATACAAATAATTTTAATCATGATTGAAAAACAATAAAGAGTTAAAAACAACAACAATGAAGAAAAAGAGAAAAACATACCTGGAATGGTAAAGATCCCGGTTGATAGGAGTGAAAGAAGGTTGAGTGAGATCAGCATCTGCTCTAGCGATAGCAATAGAGGGAATTGGCAAAGAGGCAGAAGCGGAGAGGAGATAATAGACGATAAGAAATAAACCACCCATCGCCGATAAAACCAGAAGAATCACGCTGACTCCGCGGGTGGTGGACTGGACGGGGCGGGCTTCTCTGTTAATTTCCATTTAGTTTTTCTGGGATATATAGTATAGAAGATATATACTTTCACTAGATGACTGGAATTTGCAGTTTTACTTTCATAAGATTAATTATTGCTTTTATAGGTTAAAAAGTTAATGAAATTATTATAATCATTAATAAAAAATAAATTTATTTTAATACTTTTTTAAGAATTACCCGATCAATGATGTATTAATTATTCATACATATTTGGATGATGATGATTAATGTTATACCAATGAACGAGAATATAGCGGATTAAATTTTTAAATAGTTATAAAATATTATATTCATATTTTTTTTAATTATTAAATAAATATTAATATTAATATTAGATAAAATAATAGTAATAAACGATTATATAATAAATGTATTCAAAGTGACAACGTTAAAATATAATAATAATATAATTAACTAATGAATGAAAAAGTAATGACTGAAACTTAGCTTTCGATGAAAAAATTTCAATCCATTACATAAATGCAATTAAAGTGAAGACGTATAAAAATGTTATATATCAATTAAACTAAAACTCAGTCAACAACTTCTTTTTATTGTAATTTTTTAATTAATTAAAATAAGAATTAATTGTATCACATATCCTCAAAGCATGAGCTTCATTTTAAATTGGTCCTTAAACTTTTAAATGTTTCAATTTAATTCAAAAATATGGTTATCATTCTAAATTAGTCCTTAAACTTTGAATATTTCAATTTCATCACCAAACCATAACTTTCACTCTAAATAAGTCCCTAAACTTTTTGAACATTCCAAACTGATTGAACCTAATTACTTATTATTTGGATGAATTTGAGGATGAAATTAAAATGTTCAAAAGCTTCAACCATTTTGAGAGAGGGTCATAATTTAGGGATGAAATTAGAGCGTTCAAAAGTTTAAGGATTAATTTAAAATGAAGTCGTAATTTAGGGATGAAATTGAAATATTCAAAAGTTCAAAAACCAATTTAAATAAGAGTTATAGTTTGGGGATATATACTAATATGTTTTATCTTGCAATCTCTTGTAACATTTTAATATCTTTCTCTATGACATCGCAACTTTGAATTCTTCAGAACTAAATGTCAACTGTGGTTAATTAACACAACTTCAAATGTTAGATGATCTGTCTTCTTCATTGTTAAACAACAATCCAGTCCCAGAATACTTGATAGAGTTCTACCCAAAATAAAAGAGGCAAGACATCGCCATCAAAAGTCAGGTTTTGTAAAGAAACTTCCAAGAATCAGCTGTAAGAATTGTTTGCTGCAGAGTCTTTGCCTTGAGTCGCCGGCTATTTCTCGCTTTAAACAGATTAAAATGATTTTCGTGACAGTTATTATTATATGTACCGAGGTCATGTAGTGATCATAAGATATATGAGGCCTTTTAGGTACTCTACGATTTCAGATCCGCCGATCTTTGAACTTCCGAACACTCTGTCAACAAAAGTTATCGGAACCTGTAGACAGTAGAAAACAAATCAATGAGATTGAGAAAGGTGGCTTAAAGATGAAACAGGGGACGGGACGAAAACCAAATAGGGTATAAAGCATATGAACACTCCAACGTAGATAGTTTCTGTACTATCTGGTAAATGCAGGGGAGGACATTCAAATGTAAGAGTTGATGATGGTAGTTTCCATCACCAATTCTCGTCTATAGATAAATAGGAAAAGGGTGAGTATTTGATGCACTAACAGTGTATAATTCCATGCATCTTCATGCTCACTGGCAGTCGGTGCAAGAAGAAAGTTCACTCGAGGTTTGAATATCTGTTAGCTTTGTTCGTTAGAGTACAACTGATGAAATGAAGTTTACCTCTTCCATGCGATATCCTTTTCTTGAAGCCCTAACAATCATCTCCATTTGAAATACGTATCCCTTGCTAACACGGAGGAAATGACATCTTTGAGGACCGATTTCTTATAAAGCCTTTTTGAAGAGGAGAAAAAGAAATGTTAGGTCTAAAGATTGAAGCTATAACAGCATGAAATAGCCCATTTTCTGTTTTGATTAGTTCTCACACCTGAAGGATCCAGTTAAGTCCGATACACCAGGCCACAAAAGAGTCTGTGCAAGAACATTGGCTCCCCTACTCGTTAGCTTGCGCATCAGATTCCATCCATGCACACTGCCGCCTGTGACATATCGTGTTCCAGTAACTATACTGGCACCGGTTTCCAGCTGCTTCCTAAAAGATGTCATGGATCGGCACGTTAGAAGGATTTGAGCAAATCGGGTATAATTATAGCCCAAAATGGATCAACCAAAGGATTGCTTACTTGATGAAGCTTGGCAAGTATTTCGGCTGCAAAATGAGATTGAAGAAATAGATCAGCATATGTGATAGTAAATAGGCACTGAAGTGTTCTAAATGGATTTAACTGGTAGAAAAGGCATATAAAAACACAAAACTGCACTTGCATGATGTGATAGATCGGCATCCATGATTACAACAAAGTTTCCAGATACATGCTTCAAAGTTCAAACCATGTATATAAGCTGTTCCTGAAACCAATAACGATTCAAAGGTCAACTCCAGATTACTCCTGAAAGGGAATGATTTTCACTTACCCAATCCAAGCTTCTTAGCTCTCGGTCTCAATAACTGCATGATTAAGGGGAAAGAAGCAGATGTAAGCATACAAGTCGATTAGCAAACCAACTGTATATGAATCAAATTTCAAAAGTATATTAGCATGGAACTTACTATACGATCTTCCCCATACAGTTCTGCAGATGTTTCACAACTTCTTGTGTACCATCAGGGCTCCCATCATCCACACAATTATTTCAAAATCAACATCCCTGCTCCAGGGCCCAGGCATGAGAAGTTACAACAGCTTATACCCGAAGATATCACGAATAGGAGGAAAGGTTTTTTAAAATAGGTAAACCTATCTATGTTAACTTATGTACTGAGTGTTATGTAGCAACATTGCTACTCATTTTGATGAATATAAATAAATCCATTATAAATCAGAAAATGTTTTCCCTTCCATGGTGTCATCTCAATTCAGCAAAAACTCAGTTTCCACAAACACAATTCTTAGGAAATTTTAAGATATAGATATAGGAATTCGAATTTACAAAGACAATAAGTGGATCATTGATTAAAGTCCTGCGGTTGAATTTCACACAGGTGATGGTATAATTTTTTTTCGGCACTCTTTCCTTCCAACCAAACACCGAGTAAACTATTTTTCTACACCCATCATCCAATTCAAATCATTTCAAGAATAAAAAAACAATAAGATATAAAATTACATATATAATCAGCAGAAGATTCAAAGACGGTGGAGACCCACAACATAAGCTCGATGAGAACAAGAAAAGGGCGCGAATTTAAGAAAAGTAACCGGAACTCCATTGGAGCTCGTCAAGAGACTATTATGAAAGAGATCCAAGTAAAAAGAGGGAGAAAAGGAGAGATTCCGGAGTTGTTAGGGACATACCAGAGATGTTTGAAGATGAGATAGACGATAAGAGCAATGTTGAGGCGCTCGTTATAAGTTGGAACTATTATACTGTACTTGTTCTTTGCAGAATCCATTCTCTCTCCTCTCCAAACCTTGACCTTTCTTAATTCTTGCTTTCTTACCCTTTTCTTCCTTTGAGAATTACTGCTGTAATTTGAGTTTTCAGTTTAGGTAAACTATCTGTAAAGTCACTATTATAGTATTGTTCTATTTTAACCACTAAAGACTTTTTCAATTAGGTCACTAAATTAAAATAGTTTTTTTAATATCTCCATATTAGTTGGCAGCAGATAACTATAAACGCATAGATAAGATCTCGAACAGATTCACGTGACACGTCAAATCAAATTCAATACTGACTATTAGGTCTACCTAATATGACAACCGATAAATAGTTACGATAAACCTATGACTGACACACGCACTAAAAATTATTATAAATACCTTAATTGAGATTGAAATGACGCCTTTTACAAATGTCATTCTCCTCTTCCTCCTTTATAATCAACTCTTTACAATATAAAAATATCAGTTAAATGATCATTCTTTCATCAGCCATGATTCACCTAAATCATAAGAGATGAATCGCTCACTAACGAAATCACTTTGTTGTCATCAACAAATTTCAATCAAGTCATTACCGTTGATTGTTAATTGAAATGCTAATATAGAAGTTAAGTAAATTTGTATAATTATATTTTTTGTGACCGTTATATATTTGATCTATTTGGTCCTAATTAATCAAATTGATAAAATTCATAGTTATATAGTCAAACTAGTCACTCCTAATTTAGTGAAGTTACCCTTTTATTTTTCAACGATGTCTTACTTCTATTAAATTGGGCTAACAGAGCAAGCAAAGCAATATAATATAAACTCAATTGGGTAAAGGGCATAGTAGAAGACCCATCAAGCAGTGCAGAGTCAATTGGGCTAATCTTAGACCGTCCCTTTTGGGGCCGACATCTAAACCGGAGAGGGTGTAGAATGAGAATTAATCAGTGAACAGCCCAGCCGAGTATCATCTCTAGGGTTTTGCGATTTTCACAGAAGCAAAGCAGGCGGGCGAGAAACAAGTCGGAGTTTGGGCATACCGGTGAAGCTATTACACGAGGCGTCGGGTCACATCGTAACGGTGGAACTCAAGAGTGGAGAGCTTTACAGAGGAAGCATGGTCGAGTGCGAGGATAATTGGAATTGCCAGCTTGAGAACATCACCTTCACTGCTAAAGTACCTCACTTTTCCCTTTCCCCTTTATTTTAAGATGCTCATAATGTGTGACTCCTTTATGCTTATTTCGATCTGACGAATTCAGGTTTATGGTTTTTGCTGTGTTAGTGATAAATCTTAAAATGCTATAAACATTTGATTTAAATGTAGCATCGGAATCTGGACCTGGACTTAAGTTTATAAATAGGTTGAACCATTGAGTGGACTCAGCTGTAAAAGGAATTTTGTTCTCTCTATAGGACACGAGGACTCGGTTTCTAGCGGCTATGTTTGTACTATGTAGGATGTACGTGTTGTCAATTAGCTAAGAAAAATTGTAGTCAGATACTATATTGTAATCATCCCAGATTATTCCAAAAAAAAAGTATCGGCAATCACTGCTATATCGTACTTTGTCTGAGTTTTGATCAGTGATGACGTTGTGTTATTCCAGTTTGTTTTTTGTTTCAGTCAAATTTGGAACGGATACCATGTCCTACAAATGTTAGGCTGTGAACTGATTTAATGAAGTAACGCTGTTTCCGAGTTTCTTGCATTATGGTTCCTTACTATTTGTTTCCGTTTTTCTTTTCAAAATCACTCTGGTTAAATTTGCATGTTTTCATCTTCCCTCTGGTTTACATGAATTTGCAACTGAATTTATAATGATTGCTTTGGCTTGGTTTCAGGATGGAAAGGTTTCACAGCTTGAGCATGTTTTCATCCGAGGCAGTAAAGTCAGGTATTATGACCGTCTCCCATTCTCTACCCCTCACCTTTTTTGTTGTTTTGATGGGTTTAGATCAGACAAACTTGACTTAATAGGAAATATACCGCAACAGGTTCATGGTCATACCGGATATGTTAAAGAATGCTCCTATGTTCAAACGTCTAGATGCTAAAATCAAGGTACATTTTACTTGCACGTTTATGGTTTTCTGACATATACTTGATGGAATTTCTGACTTCGTTTTGTAACTTGATTAAGGGTAAGAGCTCATCTCTTGGAGTTGGCAGAGGTAGAGCTGTTGCAATGCGAGCCAAAGTAAGTTCATCCATCCTGTAATGAAGATCACTTATTCAGTAGCGTCCTTGTGTCTGTGCATGCGCATCAGTTCTCATCTTTAACTTAATTCACTCTTGTTTTGCAGGCTCAAGCTGCTGGCCGTGGCACAACTGGCAGAGGTGTTGTGCCATCTATTCGTAGGTAAGTGTTGATCCTGTGAAGTGCTTTCCAATCTCTTCCATCGGGAGAAGTATTCATCTTTGCAAGCTGTTTGGAAATTGCTTACTATAACCAAACTTGTACTCTTCATATTTGATGTGAAAAATAAATTAGATCAAAATAGTGCTCATTTGCTGTGTTCGAATTGAACAATTGCCAATCTGTTATCATTTCTAATGGCTTTTTGTTCACAAGGATCGGGTACTTTTGTTTTCAGTTCTGATTTTTATGCTTGCATAAAGAAAGAAATGCAAATAATGTCAAATTAGTTCTTTTATTCATAGGGGGAATATCCAAGTTTTCATGATCTAAACAATATCTTGTTGGAACACTACAATTATTTTTCTCTGGGAAAGATAAAAAGGAAAATCATAAATCTCTGGGAAAGAGAAAAAAACGAAAACTAAATGAGAAAAGGCATTCTTCATGGACGAAAACTCCTAGTCAGTATCATGATCATAAACCCAGGGAGCAACTTGTGTTGCTCGATTGCACCCAAATCACCACCGGTTCCTACTTGGTGCTGCTGGATTTGATCAATCAAGCAGCAAATGCTTCTCTTTGTGCTAGGATTTGCCCTCCAACAGAAAAGTTGCTGGCTCGGTTTTTGCAGCATAACCATACTTAGATGTACAGTATTTGCGGTGTACGCCTGTAATTTTCCCCGACGCTGCCTTCTGATGGAAATAACCATCATTTGAGCAATCCCTACACCAAAAATACAAGAAATAACAAAAGTAAGCTTTGCAAGAACATAACTTTATGGTTACTTAAGAAGATGAGCTAGACGGACTTACATTAGTTGCTCTTCTGAGTAGTTAATATACCACTCACTGGTCTTGCTCCAGTGCTTAAACCCACCAATAGTAGACTGAGCAGTGAAAATAGCAGCGGCGGCTAATAAAGAAGGCGGAAATTGAAGCATTTCACTCAACTAGGCAAAGCTCAATCATGAAGAACGACAGAAGTTCAAGCTGGTTCAAAGTCGCATTTAAAACTATCTCAGGTTAATCAATATTGTTGGATGAAAAAGCAAAATGACAATGTTTTGTGGTCACAAACCTTCCTGCTAGATTGAGCAGCTTTGAGAAATCTCCTCATAAACACATACGGCGTTGGAAAAATAGATTGAATTGTAAAGTATTGATCATCAATCTCTCTGCAAATCAAGAGGTATGCATGTATCATCCCCTATTACTTATAGATTCAATATATTTTAGAAACAATGTTGAATCACAAACCATGTCGAGCACTTCTTTCCTGTCGTAAGCCTTGTCAGAAATCAGAATCAGATCCTCTACAACCGGAACAGAAATTTCTTCGTATTTGCAGGCAACAAGCATGGCTGTTATTCCGACCAGCTGAAGTTTCTTCCTCACTACCTGATGAGCCGATAGAAACCTATCGATTATATTGACAGTCAGATATAGGGTTTCTTCCATCAACTCAAACTTGTAATGAACCTGTCAAATTCATGAAATTTGAATTACTACCTAATTCATCTCATAACAAGGAGCATGTCAATTAATGTAACATTTCGCTTACCTCTATCAGCCAGTCGTGGGATAGCTCATCCTTCCGTTAATGTCTCGCTGTTGTGCCATATAGTTTGGAGGAACATGACCGGCACACTGCAAAAATCAATGAAAAAAGTTGAGAGAATCAACCACTCAGTAACTACTCAATTTAAGTTGCAAATGAGCATGAAATCACCTCTGCCTTCCTGTAGAACTCGTATAAATCATCAATGTACTCGACAACTGCAAGAGGATTATTTTTATCACAGTTGTCAATGTCCAGAAAAGGCTCTACATCAATGTCTTCCATTTCAACCTCCTGCAAATGGAAGCATAACATCAGTGCCTTTCAAACAAAAACAAACCCATGATACAAAATCGATCGATGAGTCAGTAAAGGGAAGTGTCCTATACCATCCGGTCAATCTCCTCGGACATAGCTTCAGCATGTTGCACAAACATCTGCATATCGGATTCATTACTTGCCTTGGTGTCATCCAAATCTATGACAATGCAATCATCAGGTTGATTTGGAAATGGCACCGGAAGGACTGATTCCTTGATTACCTGTAAGAGTAAACTAATCATTATCATCAAAGTTTCAATAATACCTAAAAATTATCATTGTAGCATTAGTACCTGGGGTTTGATTTGCTGCTTGTTAGCCATCTCGGCAGCAAACTTCCTGATAAAAAGAACCATAAGCAAAAGAGGCAGAAGAATATGTCTTCTGGAAACCAAAACAAATCACAAAACATAAAGAAAATTTCACTGACCCAGTAATAGGTCTATGCACATGCGTGGATGGGATCTTATTAGAGACTTCATTTCTTCTGAATTAAACACAAAAAGAAAATGGGCAAAGAACATCAACACTATTCCTTTATTACAAATCATCATTTTTTCTTGCTGCTGAGAAAAAAAGAAATACTCATTTTTGGCTACCAAGAGAAACCCACTCATATACATCATTTACTCGTATATTATTCAGGAATCAATCAAACAAAGCCAACAATAGCAAAGAGGAAGGAAGAAAAAGGGGAATACTTTCTTTTCTTTTTCGGCAACCAAACAGAGAGGATTTTAAGAAATTACTCACTCAGATAAAGGTCTCTTTTTGACAGCACATGGGACAGGTGGAGCTCCAAGCACATCACGGTTAATTGTGCACAATGCTCTTCGATTCTGCTCGGCCGCCGCCAGACTTCACACCTCTGCCGGCACGCAAACCCCCTTTTATTTGAAATTAAAAAGAAAACACGTTTCTTTAAAAACTTGAAATTTCCACTAATTATTTAAACATCAAAAATGGGGTTTAATCAGTCACCTTGAAGATTTGAGGGTCCAATAACTCCAGGATTGTTCTCGTCTGATCCAGCCATATATTCCGTATCTACAGACAACGGATTTATGGAATAAGAATCCCCTAATGAAGGTCGTCAAAATCAAGACCCGTCGATCAAAACTAAAGCAAATAATTTTTAATGATTGAAACTGAAAGAAATGATAAAGACCCATTAAAGAAAGAAACAAATCTTCGATTAGAAAACAGTCAAGAACCTGTCTCAATTGAATTTTCCTCGTTGATCTTTGAACTCCAATCAGAAACCCCGTCTCGTTTGATGTTTCACTTCACGGAAAAAAGGGGGAAATGAAATTAAAAAGAGAGATTACCCAAATCTGTCATTTGCAAATGGACAGCAATGGAGTCTCTCTCTCTCTCACTTTTCTATTTTCTTTCTCCCTTCTTTTTTTTGGGCGGGGGGGTTTCTTTTCTTTTACAGTAAAGGACCAAATTAAATAGAGGCCAACAGAACATCTCTAATTTCAAACCTAACGGCTACTTAATTGGATGTATAGTCACAACGCTTAACTCCGATGCCATGTGTTTTCAATTTGTAAGGCCTTTTTTATTACTATGGTAAACTGTACAAATGGTCACTGAACTTATTTAGTACTTGTACTTTGGTTACTGAACTTTTATTACATGCGATATAGTCACTAAAATTTTAATATACTTTTATCACAATCAGTGTCATTAAGAAAAAAACTGATTTAGCACTTTAAAATCGTTTTCCCTAAAGAAATCTTAAAGTATTCTTTCAAATCAACAGTCCTCGACCTTCTTATATCCACATAAATAGTTATTAAACTTATAAAATAATTACATATTGTACCGTTATTTGACGACTTCTATCATTGTCAAACAACACAACGCTCAATATACTAAAAGATCGCCATCCTCAAACTTTTCTACCAGCTACCCCTCATATGATTCACTCAACATTTCTCAAAGTTCTTGACCAAGCATCAATAATTCATCTCCTACTTGGAATCATACTCTTCGCACTTCTTGATTCGGTTAAGGTTCAACTAAGTCGTGCAAAGAGTCGATTACGATGTTGTTTTAGGGTTTTGTACGGTCGAAACACAAGACTTTGAGTACATCGGACATGCTCGAGCTAACAAGTTTATTGGTTCACTCATCCATACGAGCTGATCATACAAATATGATTTCGAGATTAAAATTAAGGGTGCGTTTGGTTCACGGAATGTAAGATTACCGGGGAAAAAGATTCGGTGGGAATAAGATTACTGAGAATGTAATATTTTTGTGTTTGGTTCGTTTAACAAGAATGTAAGATTACAGTGTTTGGTTAAAGGAATAAAAGATTATTAGAATGTATATTTAGCAAATTGTCCTTATTATATATTTGTTTTTTAACAAGTTGAATTCTATTTAATTTTACTATAATTAATTTATATATTTTAATTAAAATTTTAAATTCATAAAATTCATTTAATTTTTTTACAAAATTGAAAATATAAATAGGTTTACTGAAAAGGTAAAATTTTATTTTAACCCCTAAACTTCATATAAAATTCTAATTATGAACTTTTTTTGCAAATCTAAAATAATTTAAGGATAAATTTGCAATTTGACCTTCATAGAATTTTTTTTATTCAACGACCGAAGAATGATATTTTTGAAAAAAAAAATTAAGGGTATTTTAGTCCAAAACGTCGGGAATGTAACAATACCTAAGGGAATGAGGAATCACATTCCCGGTAATCTTACTCAAAAATACCACTGTTGGGAATAAATGATTACCGGAGGTTGGGAATGTTTGTAATCCAAACAGTGAAATGACATTTCATTCCCCCCCGATAATCCAATATTACCTGAATCAAACGTCCCTTAAAGGGTTTGATTGTTGGATGAGGAAACTCCGATATGGAGGTCAAGTTGGACCCTTGTTATTACAATGCATTAATTTCCCTCAAATGGTTGTTAAAAACACAACAAATCATGATTCATTTATTGTTTAAAAATCATTGTTACAAAGATATTATATGTTTGTTGTTGTTGATGTTTTTATTGTTCATATAGGCATGTGTTACAGAAGGAAGTGTTTGGTTCCTCAACAATTGGGATAACAGTAGCACTTCAATGGTAACTGATTTCATCTTATGCAACTCCATCCAATACCCTATTAAATCGTTACAACTTCTACTTTATTCGTGGCAAATGATTGGATGGTAAGGATATTTTAGTTGTATTTGAGACTTGGATGAAACAACAAATTAACAGTAAAAAAATTTAATATGACGAGTGTTACGTCTTTCGGTCGTCGTATTATAAGCAAAATAAGGTCAATGATTGTCGATTTAAAAGAAGATCTTAAGTCTTTTGGGAAAGCAAATTTTAATGTTTCGTGTCGACTTTCTTAATAATAGTGATTATAGTAAAAGTAAACTAAAAGTTTAGTAATTGTATTATAAGTTTTAAAAAATTGATAAATAAAACATAAACACTCTAAAAGTTTAGTAATCATTTATATAATTTATCTTTATTATTATTTCTAATTAGTTGTTTTTGGGTCAAACCATGCTGAATTAAAAGAGTATTAAGAAATTTGGGCTATGGAATATCATGACCCAAATACATAATCCGACCACTCACAAATAGGGATGACAACAGGCCGGATCTGGACTGGATCCAGCTAGATACAGATCTAAACCCATTTTCACATCCTGGATCTAGATCCGTCCCGATTTATGGGTCTAGAAAACTGAGACCAAGATCCTAATCCAACAGATCTCATGGATTTGGGTCCAAAACGGGTCTGTTTAAAAAAAGACCATTCGACCTATTTTTTAATGTAATAAAACTGTCATTAACTAATTCCACATCGCATCACCGATGGAGAAAAGATTAATTTCAATAAAACTAGTAAAAAAAAAAGAAAAAAAAAGATAAACTAAAGTCTTAAAAAAACTCCAACACAATTACACAAATGTCTTTTGAATAACACAAATATTAAAAAAATGTAGATCATGAAACATTCTATTTTCACAAGCCTAGTTTAAAACCTATTAGAACTCAACCCTATAAGAACCCAGTCTCTTTGTTTATAAATATTTATTTATATTTTAAAACCTATTATGTCATTTATATATATTTTAAGAGAAAATCGCCTCAGTGACCAAAAAAAGTTATAATATACGATTTTAACCAACTTTTTTTGGATTTGCCAAAATGACCAACAAATCGCAACGCGAATAAAAATCGCAACGCGATCCCCAGAATCGCAAATCAGTTTCCAGAATCGCAAATCAGTTTCCAAAATCGCAACGCGATTATGGAAAATCGCAATGCGAGCGATTCTTGAAAATCGCGATGCGATAGTACAAATTCGCATTGCGATTTTCCATAATCGCAACGCGAATATGAAAATCGCAACGCGAACACATAAATCGCAACGCGTATCCGTAAATCGCAACGTGTATCCGTAAATCGCAACGCGTATGGGTAAATCGCAATGCGTATCCGTATCGCAACGCGTATCCGTAAATCGCAACGATAATACATAAAATCGCAACGCGTATCCGTAAATCGCAACGCGATATTTAAAGCGCCATTATAATCGCTACGCGTATTTTATTTTCAAATTACAAAAAGAATATTAAGACAAAATCCCGTAATCGCAACTCATAACCTAAAACCTAAAATCACAACTCAGTCCCATCTCCATCTCTCACTCTCTACGGCGAAGAAATCCGTCCCCATCTCCGAAGATTTCCGTCCCCATCTCCGGCGAAATCCCTCACAACCATTCACGGTCAGAAATCCCTCACAATATTCAGAAATGGAAATCAACCTCCGAGGGTTTTTTTTTAATTATTTTTATTTTGAAATGTTTGCATTATTGTAGGTTTTTCATATTGAAACTGATGATAAGTTTACTGGTCATTTCAATAATAGATTAACCATTTCACTTAGATTTCATTTCGCGTTACGATTCTGTCGTTGCGATTTTCATTTCGCGTTGCTATTCTCTCGTTGCGATTTTCAGTTAGTATTTGTCTTTATCTTTGTTCTGTCTTTTGGTTGAAGTAATGCAATCCATTCAAGTTTCAATTTGCAGAAGAGTCGCAACGAGATAAATGAAAATCGCAACGAGAGAATGACTGTCGCAACGAGAGAATCGCAACGCGAAATGAAAATCGCAACGAGAGAATCGCAACGCGAAACCAAAATCGCATTGCGATTTTCATTTCGCGTTGCGATCTCTCGTTGCGATTTTCATTTCGCGTTGCGATTCTCTCGTTGCGATTGTCATCTCGCGTTGCGATTCTCTCGTTGCGATTTTCATTTCAACCAAAAGACAAAACAGTGTTGCAAATTTTAGTTTCAAGAATAAACTACTACTTTTTATGTTTATTGTTTTTGGTATATCTTCACAGTGTAGTTTTTGGTATATCTAACTTGTATGTTTATTGTTTTTGTAGAAATTTTTTTCGGCTCAATTGACCTTGAGAAATAAAGTCAGCCTGGCCACTACAATTGCAAAGAAGCTTTCACCTGCTCAAAGACAATTGTTTGAGGAAACCTGCTTCGGGCCATGGCTGAGAGTACAGCATCCGGGTGGAGATGCTAATTTGACCCATTTGTGGCTTCAGACCATGACATCAAATCTACCCGACAGTATACAACGTGGTGAGGAAGAGATATGGTTTCATTTTCCACCAGCGTATACTTGCTTTGGGCGGAAGGAGTTCTGCTTAATCACTGGTCTACGATTCGGACACGATGATGTAGGCCGGTACACTCGTCATATCGCCCGCCCATCATGGTTATCCCGGGTTTTTCCGGATGAGTCAATGGAGAAGCCGAACCTACATGTTGACGACCTGAAGAAATTATTTAATAAGAAAGCTGGTTTCACTCGGATGGAAGACGTCGATGTTGTCCGAGTATGCCTTCTACTACTTGTGTATGCCGGCTTTTTAGGCAGAGAGGCCAGACAACCTATTCATCGGGAGCTAATAATATTGGTAGAGGACCTGAATGCATGAATCTGTTTCCGTGGGGTTCGTATATGGAAAGCTAATAATATTGGTAGATTAGCCATTTCACTTAGATTGCTTAGTAAATTTATTCGGTTGCTGCCAATTCTGCTAAACTGTGTATTCTTTAACACTGTGAATAGTATTTGTCTTTGTTTTGTCTTTTGGTTGAAAGTAAATTTGTTCGGTTGCCAATTCTGCTAAACTGTGTATTCTTTAACACTGTGAAATATATTTGTCTTTGTTTTGTCTTTTGGTTGAAAGTAAATTTGTTCGGTTGCTGCCAATTCTGCTAAACTGTGTATTCTTTAACTGTGAAATAGTATTTGTCTTTGTTTTGTCTTTTGGTTGAAAGTAAATTTGTTCGGTTGCTGCCAATTCTGCTAAACTGTGTATTCTTTAACACTGTGAAATAGTATTTGTCTTTGTTTTGTCTTTTGGTTGAAAGTAAATTTGTTCGGTTGCTGCCAATTCTGCTAAACTGTGTATTCTTTAACACTGTGAAATAGTATTTGTCTTTGTTTTGTCTTTTGGTTGAAAGTTTCAATTTGCAGAAGAAGAAATAGTTTACTTTCGCAACACGAAACTTAAAATCGCAACGCGAAACCAAAATCGCAACGCGAAATGAAAATCGCAACGACAGAATCGCAACGCGAAACCAAAATCGCAACGACAAGATCGCAACGCGAAACCAAAATCGCATTGCGATTTTCATTTCGCGTTGCGATTCTTTCGTTGCGATTTTCATTTCGCATTGCGATTCTGTCGTTGCGATTTTCATTTCGCGTTGCGATTTTGGTTTCGCGTTGCGATTTTAAGTTTCGTGTTGCGAAAGTAAACTATCTTCTTCTGCAAATTGAAACTTGAATGGATTGCATTACTTCAACCAATAGACAAAACAAAGACAAATACTAACTTCAGGGTATTAGTTTGAAACATATTTTTCTTTGTTATCTGATGCATTTTGTGAACTATGATAGAATAATGACTTGGGTGAATACAATGCAAGTTTGAAACATATTTGTCTTTGTTTTCACTGTTTAAATATCATGTCTGTTTATTTACTGATTTTTGTATTTAATTATTTAGCGGCCCGATAGAGTGGATGCTTTACGTCGGGTTATGCTTGCACGACGGAGTTCACGCATCAGACAGCGTGCACGTGCTATTAAGTCTCCGTACACCCCAATAGTGCGAAGACACCGTAAGAAGAAGCCCGACTCGCCTGTCATCCCTCAAGAGTCCACTCCTATCGTTGAAGAGGCCCCCCATATCATTCCTCGAGAGTCCCCTCCCACCGTTCAAGAGGCCACTGTCATCATTGAAGAGGTCCCTCCCACCATTCAAGAGCCCGATTCACATGGCGTCATATGTAGGCTTCTTGAGAAACCCTCTGACGTGCCGGACATGATGGATTCAAGTTGGCTCTCGTATGAGTTACCGGCCAGTACCATACCGGTATCTGAAGAGGAGAGGGAACAACTACCGGACACAATTTTGGATAACACCCTTTGGGCTAAGACCGCAGTTGATTTTTATCTACATGAGCGGAGCAAGGGGTGTTTCACTGACATATGCAAGCTCACCGATGATATCTTTTTGTTGCTTGAACGGCCTTGGTGGGGCGTATTATTAGGGGTCGAAGACAATGGCTATTTCGATGGGGGGTAAGTCTTATATTTTTCTTATATTTCAATTTGATTAATTTTTTTTTTAAATTTATGTAAGTCACTAATATATGTCTTTTTTTGTAAAACAGCATATCGATGCGTGGGTGACACGTCTTCTAATAATAAGAAAACTTAAGAAAAATAAAAATATACGATATACAATAATGCCGACGTCTTTTCACGCCGTTCACTTGAAGAATGCACGAGATGAATCATTTGATTTGGGCAATGGACAAGCTAAACTTTATCCTGCATGGTGGGAGGTCGATAAGGTTAGTATTTATTTTAGATTGAGTTTAAAGGTTTTATGAAATAAGTGCGCAAATGAATGAATTATTACTTATGATTGCAGGTGTTTATCCCTGTTTTGGAACGTAAACATTGGATTCTCGTCGAGCTTCAGCTCCCATCCCTTAAGACAATAGTGTATGACAGCATGATAAATTACATATCATTGGCTGATTTAAGAGATGTTATTAAGGGATGAGCTCTCATTTGGCTAAATTCTTGGATGCGATCAATTATTGGACTCGTTCTGGAAACAAGAAGCCAAAGAAGCTCATATTACAGTTATTAGAGACGAGACCGCGCCACAACAAACGAGCGGAGCCAGAGGAGATTGTGGTCCTCTCGTATGCTTGGCGTTGGAGCGTTTGACGACGGGAAGCATCAAGTATCTACCTCCCACCGATAGAGATAAAGCTGCAGTAGGCTTGTGTTTCGGCATTATATGGCTAAATCGATATATACGAGACGCTGCCTACCTGCTCCGCGTTATAAAAATGTCCATAAACAATTGGTAAGTTTATATACTTTTGGTTTGAAAATGTTTGGTTAAGTAACTAGAATTCAATAATTTGCTGTTTGTAGGTTTTAGATGTGTAGAAAGTGTTGTTTGAACAAATGTTTGGTTTCTGCAGGTTAATCTCAGAAGTGAACTGCGTGAAAATGATGTCGAGCTGCAAAAGTTGATTCAATAGTTTAATTGATTGTTTTTTGATTGTTTAATTGATTTGTAAAAGTTGATTCAATAGTAGATGATCGGAAATAAGAATTATTGCTTATTTTTTGATTGTTTAATTGATTTGTAAAAGATGATTTGTAAAAGTTGATTTGTGTAATTGATGCGAACATAATTCTTATTTGTGCTTGTTTAATTGATTGAAATGTAATGGTTGATTTTGTTGATTTCAATCTGCATTATGTTGAAGGCAAAAATGACTATCGCAATGCGAAATGAAAATCGCAATGCGAAATGAAAATCGCAACGAGAGAATCGCAATGCGAAATGAAAATCGCAATGCGGAAATGAAAATCGCAATGCGTTTATAATTTCGCATTGCGATTATCTCGTTGCGATTTTCATTTCGCATTGCGATTCTTTCGTTGCGATTTTCATTTCGCATTGCGATTCTTTCGTTGCGATTTTCATTTCGCATTGCGATTTTAATTTCGCATTGCGATTCTGTCGTTGCGATTTTCATTTCGCATTGCGATTTTCATTTCGCATTGCGATTTTCATTTCGCATTGCGATTCTCTCGTTGCGATTTTCATTTCGCATTGCGATTTTCATTTCGCATTGCGATTCTCTCGTTGCGATTTTCATTTCCGCATTGCGATTTTCATGTTGGGATTTTCATTTCGCGTTGCGATTGTATTTTCCGTGTTGCGATAGTCAAATGCATGCCTAATAGTGATAACAACTGAATAACAAGAGTTGGTTAAGTCAAAATGGTTGGCCTGAGTCATTAATTCAACTGAAAATGTTAAAAGTTCACACATAAAATCCACATAATACAACGTTTGCATTTAAAAATCACCTAAGTTAACAGTCTCAAAAGGTGAAGCCAATCGTGATTGGGATTTTAAAGATGATTGCCTTTTGCTTGACACCATATGAGCTTTGGATTTTGATGAGGATCCATATTTTGGTAGAGGAAAGATGATTTTGATGGCACTGGTGATCCACATGTCAACCTTGTATGACCACTTTCCTTGCACCGACTACATGTCGATCTCTTCTTCTCTTCACCCTTAGACGGTATACGATCGTGACTTTTTGGTCGGCCAGGTAGCCTTCTGTCCATGGCTGGTGGCAAAACTGTTTGTAAGTCATCTGGTATGTCCCACTCAGAAGGATGTGGAATAGGGTAGACAATCTCGGCATAAGTCTGTCGATAAACTTCTGTAGTGTAGCAATCCATAGCGTATGCGCTTGAATCATCTTGGTTTAAATGAAGAGCAACTTTTATAACATGGCCACACGGATAACCAGATGTTTGCCATTTCATACAACTACACGTCTTTGCATTTAGATCGACTAGCCCATTTAAGTTATTATCCAGTACTTGAAACAAAGTGTTTGAACATGGTTCAACTCTCCATGACGTTGACTTCACAACACGTTTCGTTATCTTTTTTTCAGTCCATGGTGTAACACGATGTTCCAATGTTCCTGTAAATTTAAATAAACAATACTTAGTAAAATATATAAATATGATAAGTTACGAATTCAAAGAATAATACCTGCATGGTTTCTTTTCTTGTAGTACCACTGTTGAATAGAGGCTCGAAAAAACTCCATTAACATAGTAATGGGTAATTTCCGGGAATGACGACTTAGAGCGTTGATTGATTCTGCACTATTAGACGTCATGAAACCATATCTTGCTCCAAGTTGATGTACTCTTGACCATCTTTCAAACCCGACATCTTCTAGTGTTTGAGCACACTGAGGCAAAACACGTCTTAAACAATTTATATGCTTATTGAAATCCACTTCCCGATAAGCTTTTACAGCCTTCCAGTATGTCCATTTGTGCTTTTTTATACCAGCAGACCTTGATTTTAGATTTCTATACAAATGAACACCACAAAGTCCATGAAAAGCATCTGGGAAACACCTTCTAACAGCGTTGTCAATTGAGTTTGCCCTATCGGATATGATTGTCAGATTGCTAATAGGACCTATGCAATCCCTAAGATGCCCCATAAACCATGTCCATGAATCAGAGGTTTCAGATTTGCCAACCCCGTAAGCTATTGGCAATATCCCATTGTTAGCATCCATGGCTACTGCTAATAAGTTTACTCCAAGGTATCGACCTTTCAAATGTGCTCCGTCAACTATAATAACTGGGCGCATGCAAGTAATAAACGAACGAATCTACAAAATAATATACACAAGAAATATAATCATTTAAATGTGAAATGCATGTAACTAACAAAAATGAGTCAACAAAATTATATTGATTTACTAACCGTAGCACCAATGGCGATAAACAGCAACTCAAAGCGTCCATCTCTATCTGTTTTGATATGAGTTACCGACCCAGGATTTTTCAGCTTTAAATTGTGACAATAAGCCGGCAGTTGGGCAAACGATGCTTCTGGCGACCCCCTCAACAATTCCAAGGCATAACATTTGGCTCTCCAAGCTTGAGAATATGATATACTAATCTTGAACCGAGCATTCATGTCAGTCATAATTTCATGTCCCCGATATACCCTGCCATTCAAAAACATTAACTCAGCCAGAAAACCACCCAACACCTTTTGTTTGCCTGTCTATGGTGAGGAAAAACTTGGGTTCTTGAACATGTATGTTTATCAATAAAGTCCTAACTTGAAACATTTTGCAATCTTTTATTCTCTTTGCAATCATACGCCACGTACAGTTTTTGTCAATCATACACCTTGTTTCGAAACGATCTTTGCTTGATTTGTTAACTTTTAGTTGATAGCCATCTTCCACACATTTCGTATATAAAGCTATCTTCAAGTCTTCCTTTGTATCAAAACAATCATCTTTCTTGATACGAATAACTTTTGTGTAACAATCAACTGCTTTCTTATCAACTCTTCTTCCGGTATCTGAAGTAATTCTGGCATATTCCAGTTATACGCCCTGGCATTTCTTTTCTTCGGGACTTTTTCTTCTTCTTTTTCTTCTTCAGGATTATATGAATTACAGAATGGATGTTCAACATGTTCATTCACAGTCGTAACTTCCTCCTCATTATCATCAACATTACATTCTTCGGCAACGGCTGTTTCATCATCAAAATTCGGGTATTGACCAATATCAATATCATTACACGCATGGTCTGTTTCTTCTTCTGAAACATCATCAAAATCCGTGTATTGACCAATATCAAAGTCCGGATATTGACCAAGACCAAATTTCGAATACTGACTAGTACTCACAATTTTTTCTGTTGGCTCATCATCGTCTAACTGGTCAATACGAAAACCGGAATTTGGTGCTGAAAGTTGATTGGGATTTGGATTAGAGAAAGGTTGTGGGTTTTGAGAAAAACTTAGTTGATTACTACCCGCTACTGACCCAACAATACTACTTCTAGGTTCAACAACATACAATGTAACATCATCTTGTGAAACACTAATGTAAGCAATGAATCGTTCAACATCTTCATTGTCGGTTAACAAATAAACTTTACCATTTCTCTGATAAGATAGCCTAAATCCACTTAGGGGCTCTAAATTCAATTTATTTGAAACACGTAGCATTAGAGTTTCATAAGTTAACTTTTGTAAAGACAATTTTAGTTGAAGATTCATGGGTAAAGGCATATATTGTAAAACACCATGAACATTATCCCATGACCCTCCAAAACACAATCTATCCAAACATGATCAACATTAGATGATTTCATGGTTGTAAATTAATTTACTAAACAGACGAGCTGCGAAACTAAAACCTGTTGCCGGATTGGGAAGGATGTCGTTGGATATAGGAACGGATGTCGCCGGAGAGAGTGATAGATGGAGATGGAATGAGTTGCGATTTAGGGATTTAGTTTATGATTTCAGTGTTATATACCCAAAATTTCAGTGTTGTGATTTACAGATTCTCGTTGCGATTTACGGATTATCGTTGCGATTTACAGATTCTCGTTGCGATTTACGGATTATCGTTGCGATTTACGGATACGCGTTGCGATTTACGGATTATCGTTGCGATTTACGGATACGCGTTGCGATTTACGGATACGCATTGCGATTTACGGATACGCGTTGCGATTTACGGATACACGTTGCGGTTTACGGATACGCGTTGCGATTTACGGATACGCGTTGCGATATACGGATACGCATTGCGATTTACCCATACGCGTTGCGATTTACGGATACACGTTGCGATTTACGGATACGCGTTGCGATTTATGTGTTCGCGTTGCGATTTTCATATTCGCGTTGCGATTATGGAAAATCGCAATGCGAATTTGTACTATCGCATCGCGATTTTCAAGAATCGCGTTGCGATTTTGGAAACTGATTTGCGATTCTGGGGATCGCGTTGCGATTTTTATTTCGCGTTGCGAATTTGTTGGTCATTTTGGCAAATCCAAAAAAAGTTGGTTAAAATCGTATATTATAACTTTTTTTTGGTCACTGAGGCGATTTTCTCTTTTAAAAATCAAAGGTGGACTTTTCTATAAACGGATAAATATGTCCAGACTCGATATTTTAATGTCAGATTTGAATCCAAATCCATACTTTAATCAGAGGATCCATATCCGATCTGGATCTGTCGGATTTAAAATTTTAAGATCCAAACCCGGATCTAAATCTACAAATTTGGGTAGTGTCCAGCATCCATCGTCATCCCTACCCACAAATTCCAACCTAGTACCTTTATTCTTGCTTTAAAATATGGCAAACTACCGCAATGATCATTTACATTTTATTTTATATATTTTACTCATCAATTTTTAAAAAAATAAGTTTTGATCACTGAAACATTAAATGCAATTAAGTTATTGACGCGAGACGTAAATAGAAGAGTTAAATTATTTGAATTTATATATAAATATAAGTTGTAACATTAAATTTTAATAAAATTATTTTTTTCAACATCTCAAATTTAAATGGTCTATATAATAAGTGTTCAGTATATAAATTTTTATTATTTTGAATATACTTTACA
Organism: Hibiscus syriacus; assembly: GCF_006381635.1. Classification (NCBI taxonomy): domain Eukaryota; kingdom Viridiplantae; phylum Streptophyta; class Magnoliopsida; order Malvales; family Malvaceae; genus Hibiscus; species Hibiscus syriacus. Next base: position 27,972 of record NW_024062903.1, read on the forward strand.
TCAAATTTAAATTGGCATTTAACTCCCAAGATAATAATTTAATGACTAAATTAATAGGACATATTCAAAATAATATTACTAATTTAAAATTTTAACTAAAATATTGTAAAATTTGAGATCAATTATATTAAGTTAGGGATGTTTGGTACCATTAAACATTGAAATAACTAAAAAACAATTATGATAATAAGTCGGAAATAATCAAAGCCTAAAAGAAAACTTAGAACCTCGTGAAATCAACCCTTCATCTATAGGTGAAATTTGGTTTTTGATCCCTATACTACTAAATTTGTTATTTAATCCTATAATTTAGTAACAGTTATTTCACTTTATAATTTCATTAGTTAATTTGAATAGTTAATTATTTCAATTTAAAATGTTATATACTCATGCATGAATCAAACTACCTCAGTGATCAAAGGGATAAACGTTATCTCTAGATGTTTCAAGTTTGAGCACAATAAATTTTAAAGGTGTTTAAACTTTCATAATTAAATGGTTAAGAACGTTTAAAATATATACTACATATAGGGATGGGCATGGGTCGGGTTTTTGGTCCACCCGACCTGACCAGAGAACAATGAGTCCTCCACCAGAGACCCGACCCGACCAAAACAAATTTTCACCCTACCTGAACCCGACCCGATATATAACTTAAAAATCCGACCCGAAATAATAAAAAAATTATTTTTATTCAATAAAAATAGTGACTTAATTGAAAAAAATAATATATAGAGAGGTGTTATTGTAGTTATTCATAAATATTTAAGGTAAAATTATATATTTTTCGAATCGGGTCGGATATTTTTCACCCTAAACTCGAACTCGACCCGACCCAAACCAGATTTAAAAAAAAAAAAAAAATCGACGCGACCGAGTTGGGTCAAAACCCGTTAGATTGGGTCCCATGCCCATCCTTAACTACATATAATCATCGTAGATTAATACCAAAATACTATATGTTACTGTCTTAAAAACATATATTCCAACACAAAAGAATTATAACAGGCGTTTTTTATTTCGAAAAAATAATATTAAAACTTTAACTAAAATAATTAATTATTTGAACTTACAAAAGCAAATCATGGCCGTCCATTTAAGAGTAACAAACTTCGATTATATTTTAAGAAATAAGCCGCGAAAAAAAAACCTTTATTCTAACAGATAACACGAAAAACCCGCAAAAGAAATTCACTCACGTGCCAATAAAACACTCCGGCGTTCATGCAAATTTAGGATTAGGGTTTCTTTGCATGTCCCTATGATGATCTGCCTCTTTCATTCCCGGATAATATTGTCAATGATTCATGTTTGACGTATAGATAATTGGATTTACATCTTGAGTTAGTCTAGCCAAAAATTGAGCCGGCGCTTGGCAAGTCAGTCACATCATATTGATAGTCGTCTAGATCTAGGGAAATGAGGTAGCTATAGCAGAAAACAACTTCAGATGGTGATGGATGTTGGAGAAAGAGACGGAGATAGCGAAGACGGAGGATTTGAGAAGTTCGGGGAAGATAACGGAACGAAATCGCCCGCCTGTTTGGTTGATGAAATGGTGAATATGATGGAATGCGTTTCTCGATTTGGGGATTATCGGAGAACCCAAAAGAAAGAGTGTTACAATATGTTTAGGCGATTGAAGATTTTCTTGCCTTTATTCAATGAAATTCGGCAGTTCCCCGATCAGCTCGAATGGTGTGGCTTCTTTGTATAAGTTGAAGAAAGCGATTCGTTTGGCGGTGAAGCTGTTGAAAACTTGCAACGAGGGTAGCAAGATTTACCTGGTAAGAGGGATACATCAATTTGCTGATATAATCATTTTTATTTTGTAATGTCAATTTAGGGATGTGCATTTTAACTTAACTCGGCAGGTTCTAATCTTATTTAGTTTGATTGGTTCAGTTTTTTATTTTAAAAATTTGGGTTTGGATAAGTTTAAGCACTTAGATTTAGACTGAAAAAAACCAACCTGATATGAGATACTATAATTATCTAAATAACTGTAATAGTATTTCTATTTATTTTTCAATTAAATGTTTATTTCACCTAACAATAACATATATATATATATATTTGTGTGTGTGTGTGTGTGTGTTATATTTGAGTAGAGTCGAATTAGGTCAGTTATGGGTTTTAATCGCAAAAAATGGGGATGGATGTACCTTCCTAGATTTGAGTCAAGCTAAATGCAGGTGAAAATATTTAATTTTTTAGTATGATTCGGATAAGTCAAAAACCTCATTTGATCTATGACCATCCTTAAATATCATGGATATGAAAAAATTCTAATTGTTGCTTTAAACTTATGTTCTGAGTTTTGCCTTTGTAATTCAGGCATTCGAGAGTGAGGCCGTAATGATTAAATTCCACACTGTTTTCTGGAAGTTGACTCAAGCTTTGGAAGAGTTGCCTTATGATGAACTTCAGGTATCTGACGAAGTGAGGGAACAGGTAAGAAAATATTATCTTTCTTGCATGTCAAGATACATATATCTATATATGCATATACACATACATAGATATAAGATTATGAAGCATAAACACTTTTGATAGGATATGTTTCGTATTCAAAGTAGGTAAATTTGATTATTGGTAAATAATATGTATATGATGTTTATATAAAATTGTATCTGGATTGTAAAACAGATTCAGCTGATGCTGACACAATTAGCCCGAGCCAAAAGAGAGCAGATACACAAGATATAGAGCTTGCTGTAGATTTGATGGCGGTTTCCTCAAAAACTGATGAAAGGAATGCTGATATTGCCATTGTAGAAAGGCTAGCCAAAAAGCTAGAACTACATACCGTTGAGGACTTGAAGATAGAAACCGTAGCTGTACAGAAACTTGCTAAAGAAAGAGGCGGCATTTCAGAGTCTACACAGCAGCAAATTATACGACTTTTCAACAAATTCAAGCATTTTGTAGGCATGGAAATTACCAATGTTCTTGATGATCCTTCCATTCCACAAATATCGGGGAAATCCCAATCTTCGGTCATCCCTCATGAGTTCCTCTGTCCCATCACAGTTGAAATAATGAGAGATCCTGTTATTGTTGCCAGTGGACAGGTAACGTTATATGTATACACTTGAAAGAAGAAATGTAGAAGTGTTAGAAAAAGTTGGGTTGGAGCGGTTGTTGGCAAATAATCCCTTTTAGATTAGACGGAAAGTAGCGGCCGGTTGTTTGGTGGAGGGGAAGTGGAAAGGAAGCCTTGTATGGTGACCTATATAATGATCCTTTGTTTATCGTTATCTTCAGTCCATTTACTCTCTACTTTTTCTCCATCGAACAACCACAACACTCCACCCAAATCAGAAGAGGTAAACCGTTAACAACCGTTACAATTCAACTTTTTCATTCAACAAAAAAAAAGTTTTGCATCAATGAAGAGCCGACCTAGCTTGGGTCCACATTCGGTTCTTTTTAAAACAGTATGAAATGTATATGTATCATGATCTGTCAATCGGTATTCGGTAAGGTACTGCAACTTTCTTAGGCCATGTCATTGAGCACAAGCCAGTATTGTCGACTTTGGGTACCTTGTGCTCATGACACCGGTATGAAGCGACCCAAGGAAGCATTAGAACCTTGTCAGTCGACCGATCATGACAGTTTATCATTTATTTTACAAGATGATCACCATTTTATGCTATGGGAAACTTGTTGATTTTATATGTTTCCTGTTTTTTTGATGAAATTCAGACATTTGAAAGGGAGAGCATCCAGAAGTGGTTTGATTCTAATCATTGAACTTGTCCAAAGACCAGGCAGACTCTAGCTCACTTGTCAGTGGCACCAAATTATGCCCTCAAGAACCTTATAACACAATGGTGTGAGAAGAACAACATTCATCTCCCCAAGAAAGAGGATCAACCATCTTCCAAGAGATTCTTAGCTGATCACAAAGACGAAATGTCGTGTCTGGTTAACAAACTATCTTCCAGTCAATTAGAAGTGCAGAGAAGGGCCGTGAAGAATATCCGTATGCTTTCCAAGGAGAATCCAGAGAAATTAGAGTTTTGATAGCCAAAAATGGAGCAATCCCACAATTAGTGCATCTGTTGTCCTATCCGGATTCTAAGATCCAAGAGCATGCGGTTACAGCTCTATTGAACTTATCCATTGACGAGTCTAACAAGAGGCTCATAACCGATGAACGCGCCATACCCCCGATAATAGAAGTCATGCAAAAGGGAAAGTATGGAGACTAGAGAGAATTCAGCAGCCGCTTTATTTTTGCTTGTCGATGCTCGACGATAACAAAGTGACGATAGCTCTCGAAGATGGCATTCCCCCCCTTGTGGATTTGTTGCAGAACGGAACGATTAGAGGTAAAAGGGATGCTGTCACTGCACTGTTCAGCTTATCTCTCAACCACTTAAATAAGGTAAGGGCTATTGAGACTGGCATTGTCCCACCATTACTGGAGTTACTCGAGGACCAAAACCAAGGCATGGTTGATGAGGCTCTCTCCATCTTATTACTTCTTGCAACTGCCCGGAGGGGACACGAGATCGTACAGCTCTCGTTCATCGAAACTCTTGTCGACTTCATCAAAACTGAACCCCTAAGAATAAGGAGTGTGCAACCTCAGTTCTTCTCGAGTTGAATTCAAATAATTCATCTCACATCCTTGCAGCCCTTCAGTTTGGGGTATATGAGCATTTAGTTAAGATCAAGCAGAGTGGAACAAATAAAGCTCAGAGGAAAGCAACTGCTCTTTTACAGCTTATGAGCAAGTGTGAACAAATTCCATAAATTTTGTCAACTATATACATATATGCATGCATATCCATATATATAGATAGAAACCCCAAATCTAAATTAGCTGTTGATTATTCTTTTGTCTTCACTTTTTTGGGGTTAATCCTCTCTGTAAAGAGATGATGATAATCTGTTCACAGATATTAGAGTATGTATTCCACAATTAATTGTGGCCCGTAACTTAGTAGAGGTATTTTGCTTGTACTGTATTCATAGATGAGGAGCCATACTGGTTTTCCCTTAATATCTTAATTTCCCCTATAATTTCTAATTTATGCAGAGTTGTAGATAAATCTTATTAGTAGGTTTTTGTTTTTAGATTTTCAGTAAGATGTATGTTGGATTTAAAGTAAGGCTGAAGGTAAGATAAATTATAATAAAAAAGTAAAATTGAACTAAATTTATATAAGTCTATTTTGAACACCCCTAAGTAAAAACGTTATTTCAATCACATAATTTATTTCTATTAAATTTAGAATGAATTATCATTATGAAATAGTTACATTTTTTTAGCATTAACTAATAGATACAATTGACCATAAATTTTTGAAAGATATAACTTACAAATCACGTTTTTAAGGATCTTTTTACTCTAATTTAGGGACTTTAAGATTGGTGATATATGATTTTTTTAAGATTATTGTTTCATGGAAATTTTAGGTCTTAATTTTGGATTTACACGTATGCACTTGTTCCACTTAGTCTTTATAATTTTTTATATTATATAAATTTGTTAAATAAAAAAGTTAAATGATACAAATAATAAAAAAACAAATATTTTAAGCTATGAAAAATGACTAACTTAAAATTGAGACAATATTTTATCTAGGTTTGAGGATTATATTAACATATGATATATTAATTAAATTTAAATTTAAAATGTTTTTAATACATTAATAATAAATTTAGTTATTATGCATAAATTTGGTGATAAAAGTTACCATAAAATTCTCAAACTCGAATAAAAAGTTAATTTTTTATTAAAAACTTTTACAAATCATAAAAGTTAATAAATTCTTTCATTATCATAAATTTGTAAATTATCTTTAAAGATGGACTAAAAATCATACTATAAATAAATAAATTTGATATTCTTTTAATTATTAAAATCAAATTAATTCAATTTTCTTTCCTTCTTTTTCTTTTTGTTACTTAACTCTAATGTAAACTAGGTTGAACCTATTGAACGACATCAATAATAAAAGAAAAAAATTTGATTCGAACAAGGTTCAAATTAGAAGATCGGGCTTACCGTGACCACCAGACTTAGCCAATTCTTGGAGAATGCTTAACAAGTCCGTGAAGGAACTATTCCGAGGCGTCCGAGAAAAGTGACGAGGGCGATGGGGGCAGTGTTGTCGAGGCTCGTGGATTCGAACCGAGACATGCGAGCAGATATCTGTAAGTGAATTATACAGACTATTGGGCTTGCCCAGAACCATCAGATCTGGCTCGTTCCTTGGAGGATTCTAGAAGGATAAGGTTAGGTGGGATTGCCTTAAATTATGGGAGGTGAGTTATGTGGGAATCAATCCTAGCCCTTCATGTAAAACGATCTTAGCCATCGATTAAGAAGGAGCTCCCCTATAAATAGAGAGCTCTCCTCCTCATTTGTAATTACCCAATTCCATTCTTCTCTTTGTGAGAGAGTAATAAAACTCCGAGGCATTTGCTCTATTCTTTCTGAGTTCTTTAGTTCTTGTTGCCTAGCTTGGTGGCCAGGAGTAGGCACCTTCGTGTTAGCACTTTCACACGATAGTCCGACCTTGTATGTAAGATATATATATTGTAGACACTAAATTTTCACTGCAGCTGCTTCAAGTGCCGCATCCCTCGCCCGAAGAGTCCTCAATCCTCACGTCGATACTACCACCCCCGATATTCTCGACAGCAAACAAGGACAACCAATCAAAATAAACATTTTAGCTTCAATAGGAAACTCTAAAAATAGCTAATCCTTAGGCTATTTAAACGATGCAAAATCACATACAAAGGGGGAAGCTCAAAACACTCTGCTAATCATCTCTCTTTCGAAACAGTGGCCAACTGAGCTAAAAAATTTCACACACACGCCACTCAACCCGAAATCAGCGACCAAAGCTTGGAGTTCCTTGCAGTGAATTTGACTGAGCTTGACATACATGAGAATAACTTATATGTTGTGGTTCCGAAATTCCTTGCTCGGCTTTCAAATTTGATTTCTTGCGTCTCAGTTCTTGTAGCTTGCATGGACCATTTCCAAGAGAGATATTCCAGAGAGTAAAATACCATAAATTTGAACCAGTTGAAGAACAAGGTTGGAGAAGGCCGCCTGGCGATCCGAGGTCTCTAATGTTTGGAATTTCAGCTTCGATGATGATGAATCTAATGGGGACAAAGTGCTATTGAACTTTGACCAACAAGAATGTCTCCAGAAGCAGAAAAGAGAGAGGAATAGATAAGCAAAAAGAGAAATGAATGGAGAAATAACAAAGCAGAAAGGGGACCATGTTTTAATAGCTTGATTCATTTAATCTTGGGAAGCCCACGTGACCAATAGCTTTGGGTAAATTCTCCCATTGGTCCTTCAAATATTATGGGTAAAATCTTCTCAAGGCCCTCTAGACTTTGTACATTTCCATCAAGGTCACTAATGCAGTTTTTTTCCTTATTTCGATCTCTTAATTCTATAATAGTTGCGTTTTAGTCATTATTTTTGTCTGTTTGGTATTTTGGGTTGATTTTTGAATTTTACCTTATGATTTATCTTTTTTTCTTTTAGTCACTATGTTACATTTAGTTTAATTATCATTTACTCCTTCATATTTCTTGGTTAATTTAATTATTATTAATTTATTTTAATTTTTTTATATTTTCATTTTATTATTATTATTTTTTTTACTAATTTCATTTATATTTATTTGTCTATTTTCTTTAATTTTATCGTTATTATACTAACATTTTTTTCTTTTTCCTTTTTCCTTTTTGCATATTTACTTTTATTTTATCTTATTTTTTAGTAGAAATTCCAACCAATCAGAGGTAAGTAACTCGAATCGGGTTTTTAAATTTTTAATTTAAATTTCAAATTTTCGCAATTAAAGGCAATCGAAAAATTAATTGGTACCGAAAGGGCGGTTCAAGGGTGCTAATCCTTCCTTGACCGTAACCGACTCCCGAACCCGACACGTTTTTGGTACAACGCAGATCAGGTAAGATGGTGTTCGACCCACCTAAATTCGTTTTAAAGTGGTCCGGTCGAAGCTCAATTCCGGGCCCAACCGAAAGACGGTCGCGACAGCTTGGCGACTCCACTGGGGACAGGTAAGTGAGTCTGGCCATAATTAATTTTCAGTTGTCTTTTTATGTGAAAATGATAAATTTTAATTTTAATTTATTTATTCGATTCCAATTATTTACCTTTGATTTTTTTTCCAAATAAATAGTTGTACTAACATTTTTTCAATGATTTCAGATTTTTGAAAAAAATTCATCTCAGGCTCTATTCCCGAGCTCCAAACCCTATTTAAGTGGGGGGTGAAAGAGACGCCTTCGTGTGAATTTATTCACCGTGCGGGCCTAGCAAGTAACCTTCGGGATTAATATACCTTATGTCTTCGTGTGAATTTATTCACCGTGCAGGCATAAGGGAATGTTTCCTCTCGAGTTTAACTTAGTCCACGTAAGCTTGTAATGGGCTTAGGACTAAGGGTCTGGCAAGCCCAATGGGGCACCGGCAAGGAGAACTCGAGTACCTTTTTAGAACTTAAACCGGAAGAGTACAATGAATTAGAGCCCACCCCAAAACCTCATTCCAAACCCTAGACTGCTTTTATTTCCTACTTTATTTTTTGCTCAAAGCATGCGAACTAGACAAATATGCGGTTAGGATTTGTTTGAAATTAGCATGCGGGATAGAGATCATGTCTGGGTAGGAATAATAAGCATGTGGGGTAGATATCATATGGGGTAGGACTTTTCATTTGCATATTTTTTTTATTATTATCCTTATCTCACTAACTTTTTTTCTCCTTTCATTTTTGTTCTTTTGCATTTTTTATCATTTGCATCGTTAAAACGAGGTGTTGATCCACCAAAAATGTGTTTGTTAAACATAAATAATCTATATTAATGGACAAAGGGGTTATAATACAAAGAGATAAAAAGCTCAGAAGTCCAATTGTGATCAAATAATACTCAGAGACAAAGGTTACAGGGGCAAGACAAGGAAATGGTTACTGACTCGGACGCTCCTTGCGAAAACTACGAGAACAAGATGGTGAAACCCTAGCTAAGCTGGAGACCATTATTGACGAATTCCAAAAATAAGTTGACAAACTTCGGATGGAGGGCTCCAATGGCACTTTCGTTTGGAACAAGCTAAGCATAGAGTGAAGGCCGGGGATGCAGTCATTCGAGACCTTTTTTGGGGCAAGTAACTCGTCACCCGTACAAGTTTAGCCAAAGGAGCCGGAATGGTTCGACAGGATATTCAACCGGTGAAAAAGAGGAAGACGAATCAACTTTCCCAAGGTTGTGCGGGATCTATACCATCAAAAAGTTTTTTGTCTCTTCAGACGTAACATTTTTATCCCCAATAAGGATTATTCAGAATAATAGACACATTTCTCGGATCAATGCCTCGAACATTTCATGCATCATGCATTCAGACATATTGTGCATTTTGTTAATTTTCTTTACATTCGCATTATTTTCCTCTTTTTTATTACATTCACATGTCTCATAAAAAATGAGAACATTTCGATCCCATGACCTACAAAGAGCTCTACAAATAACTTTTTGACACACACATGTGGTGTCACAATATCCAGAGAAATCCATGAATCCCCGTACCCCAGGTAGTATGATGAGAACGCTCATTGCAAAAATCATAGCGGAGTCCCAGGGCGCACTATCAAGAATTACTCCACAATCAAGAGAATCATACAGAAAATACGTAATAAGAATCAGATCGACTTCAACAACTTGGGGGCATTCAAGTGAGGAAGATCATTTCATCATTTGAGACATTCTGTTTGAATATGTTTTTTCATTATTTCTCAAGTTTTTGAAAGGAATTTTGAATAAATTTATGTTACTTTCAAGATGTTAAGCAATGAATCAGATTTGCAAACTTGCAATTCTTTGAATATCATTTGAATTAAGAAACTCTGTAAATGGTTTAAAGTTACAGATCTTTTGACAAAGTAACATGATTTAAAACAAGGACTTTGACCTTACCCAGAATATACCCTCAAACACCGTACCCTGCTCTTGCTATTAACCAATATAACATTTTCCTTTCATAAGGTGCGAACAACATGGGGCATCATTTGCATATGACAATTACTATACTTTTTGTTTAAGACGTTCAATGATGATCATTATCTTTACAGATGAAATAGTCGAGTAAGTGAATCTAGTTTAGGTTAGTTGCTTGAAAATTAAACTCTAAAGATGAAATTTTTAACTTTCAACAACACCTAGACTATAACAGGTTCTTCTTGACAATCTTAAGAAATCCGTAAAACTGAGCTATTCCGCTAAGGCAATTGGTTATAGAGGAAACTTGAAAGCCCTGGCCTTATGAATATATTATATTCAAACCATGACATTGCTTGAACACTTGGCAATTCGGTGTTTGCTCCACTGCCTTTGTCAGGCCAAAGACTTTGTGATGAGATGAACCTTTCAGTTAAACCTGATAAAAGTGATTACAATATTAAGCTATCCCTCTAAAGCAATTGGTTGAATGCCCCCGCTTTATGGATTCAGCTAGCCAGATCACGACAAATTAAATCAAATTTATCTAAGCAAGAAATTTTCGGTAATGATGGACTAAGGGAGTTAAGGAACACCTGTTATAGTCAAATTCACACGAGCACTCAAGAATTTCATTTTTAGACCGATATTTCTACACTACCTTTATTAGAGGAGTTTACAAAGCTTGAACAAATGGAAGATTTCGGAGGACTGAAATAGAAGGTCTAATAATTGTTTATGCTAGTTGCGTCATTTTGTTTGCACCCAATTAAAATGCCAGACTAAGAAAGCATGTGGCGATATTTCAAAAAACAATGATGACATTTTGGGTTACCGAAACCTTAGGTCAGCCTAAATCCAACTCATCCCTTTGAACATTTGTCAAAGAGTTGTAACTCTGAAAGCATTAAAAAGAGCTATTGATTCATTTGATATACTTTGAACTAATGTTTACAATTTGATTCAATTGCGAACAATATTTTACAGAATTTTCATCATTTTCCCTCCTAAAACAAGAAAAAAGAGAAAAACATTTTCAAACAGGACAGTCTCAAATATGAAAGATCTGTAAAGCCAAAGCTCGATAAGCAAATGGGGCACGATCAATTCCATGAACCAGATTGGCAAGCAAAACACGAGACTCCATCCAAGAGATAACACATAATTCATTCATGTTGCATGCATCTTAGACGTACGTAGGTGCATCACATTCATCATTTTAGCAAACATGATTTTTTGCAGCTTTTAGAGTCAAGTTTTGACTTCAGGATAATGGATACTCGATTTTCAAGCGTCTTTAAAGAACGAAGGTGGTTGCTTAACTCAGCAGTGAGAAGCTTCACCTCAACCGACTTGACATCTCATAATCAATTTCATATAAGTTCGAGAACTGATTCAGAACAAATCCAGTTTAGCTCAACCCAACCATGAGCAACATGTTTCCAGTTAACACTTTCAAGCCAGATTTCAATTCCACAACGGAAGATATTCGGCTGTCAGAATTTGTCAGTGGGCTTTCCGTAAAAGGGGGGGTCATCCAAAGATCGTCTTACTTGATTCAGACTCGCTCAAAGGAACCACCTGAAGAATCATGATCGGCTTCGACCCGTGAAGGGAAGCCTTTTTTTTAAAACAAATCTTTTGCAGCTTAGCTCAAGGCCAGAAGGGCTATCTGCCATCAAGACCTTCAAGTTCAACTACGCTCAGCTTCGAGGGCATATCATTTACAGCATAACTTAAGTCGAGAAGGGTTATTTGCCAACCAAAAGACCTTTGAGTTCAACTACGCTCATCTCCAAGGCATATCATTTGCAGCATAGCTTAAGTCGAGAAGGGCTATATGCCAAAGACCTTCAAGTTTGATTACACTCAGCTTCGAGGGCATATCATTTATAGCATAACTTAAGGCTAGAAGGGTTATCTGTCACCAAAGACCTTCAAGTTCGACTCCGCTCAGCTCCAAGGCATATCATTTGCAGCATAACTTAAATCGAGAAAGGTTATCTGCCAACCAAAGACCTTCGAGTTCGACTACGCTCAGCTTCAAGGCACATCATTTGCAGCATAACTTAAGTCGAGAAGGGATATCTGCCAAAGACCCTCGAGTTCGATTACACTCAGCTTTGTGGGCACATCATTTACAGCATAAGTCAAGGCTAGAAGGGTTATATGTGACCAAAAGACATTCGAGTTCGACCCCGCTCAGCTCCAAGGCATATCATTTGCAGCATAACTTAAGTCGAGAACGGTTATCTGCCAACCAAAGACCTTCGAGTTCGACTACGCTCAGCTCCAAGGCACATCATTTGAAGCATAGCTTAAGTCGAGAAGGGCTATCTATCAAAGACCCTCGAGTTCGATTACACTCAGCTTCGCGGGCACATCATTTAAGTATACCTCAAGTCTAGAAGGGTTATCTGTGACCAAAGACCTTCGAGTTCGACTACGCTCAGCTCCAAGGCACATTATTTGCAGCATAGCTTAAGTCGAGAAGGGCTATTTGCTAAAGACCTTCGAGTTCGATTATATTCAACTTAGAGGCAAATCAAGCTTACAGAATAGTTCAAGGCAAGAAGGGCTATCTGTCAATAAAATTGTCGAGTTCGATTCCAATCAACTCGATGACACATCATTCACACTACTTGTCGTTGCAGTCGAGGTTTTCAAGTCGAGAAGAAGATCTGGGTTAGCCGTGCCTTAGTGACAAAGAACCGTTTTTTGACAGCATAACATAAAGTCGAGAAAAACTACTTGTCAACGAAGACTTTTCGAGTTCGATTTCATTAAGCTTGAAGGTCTATCAACCACATGGTGGAGTCAAGAACTCTCACATGAGCAGGCTTGTTCACAAGCCTATGTGTACCGAACGAAAATTTGTGTCCTTTTATCTTTGCCCTATTTTTTCGTTCCACGAAAAATGACAAAGAGGGGCAGCTGTAGACACTAAATTTTCACTGCAACCGCTTCGAGTGCCACATCCCTCACCTGAAGAGTCCTCAATCCTCAAGTCGATACTGCCATCCCCGATATTCTCGGCAGCAAACAAGGACAACCAATCAAAATAAACATTTTAGCTTCAATAGGAAACTCTAAAAATAGCTAATCCTTAGGCTATTTAAGCGATGCAAAATCACATACAAAGGGGGGAAGCTCAAAACACTATGTTAATCATCTCTCTTTCGAAACAGTGGCCAACTGAGCTAAAAAATTTCACACACACGCCACTGAACCCGAAATCAGCGACCAAAGCTTGGAGTTCCTTGCAGTGAATTTGACCGAGCTTGACATACAGGAGAATAACTTATATGTTGTGGTTTCGAAATTCCTTGCTCGGCTTTCAAATTTGATTTCTTGCGTCTCAGTTCTTGTAGCTTGCATGGACCATTTCCAAGAGAGATATTCCAGAGAGTAAAATACCATAAATTCGAACTAGTTGAAGAACAAGGTTGGAGAAGGCCGCCTGGCGATCCGAGGTCTCTAATGTTTGGAATTTCGACTTCGATGATGATGAATCTAATGGGGACAAAGTGCTATTGAACTTTGACCAACAAGAATGTCTCCAGAAGCAGAAAAGAGAGAAGGAATAGAGAAGCAAAAAAGAGAGAATGAATGGAGAAATAACAAAGCAGAAAGGGAACCATGTTTTAATAGCTTGATTCATTTAATCTTGGGAAGCCCACGTGACCAATAGCTTTGGGTAAATTCTCCCATTGGTCCTTCAAATATTATGGGTAAAATCTTCTCAAGGCCCTCTAGACTTTGTACATTTCCATCAAGGTCACTAATGCAGTTTTTTCCTTATTTCCATCTCTTAATTCTATAATAGTTGCGTTTTAGTCATTATTTTTGTCTGTTTGGTATTTTGGGTTGATTTTCGAATTTTACCTTATGATTTATCTTTTTTTAGTCACTATGTTACATTTAGTTTAATTATCATTTAGTCTTTCATATTTCTTGGTTAATTTAATTATTTATTAATTTTTTTAATTTTTTTATATTTTCATTATTATTATTATTATTATTTTACTAAATTTCATTTATATTTATTTGTCTATTTTCTTTAATTTTATAGTTATTATACTAACATTTCTTTTTCTTTTTCCTTTTTGCATATTTACTTTTATTTTATCTTATTTTTTAGTAGAAATTTCAACTAATCAGAGGTAAGTAACTCGAATCGGGTTTTTAAATTTTTAATTTAAATTTCAAATTTTCGCAATTAAAGGCAACCGGAAAATTAATTAGTACCGAAAGGACGGTTCAAGGGTGCTAATCCTTCCTTGACCGTAACCGACTTCCGAACCCGACACGTTTCTGGTACAACGCATATCAGGTAAGATGGTGTTCGACCCACCTAAATTCGTTTTAAAGTGGTCGGTGGCGACTCTAACCCAATTCATTCACGTCGAAGCCCAATTCCAGACCCAACCGAAAGATGGCCGTGACATATATATATATATATTATCAATATATTAAAAAAGTATCAACCAATATATTTTTATTAAAAAAATTTATTAGAAAGAATTAAAGTACATTTGGGAATTTATTAGAAAAGGAATTGGTTAAATAAAATTAAAAAATTGATCCAAAATATAATGTTTGAATTGTTTAGAATTCACGAATTAAAGAAATTATGAATAATTAAATGTAATTTATTTTTGTTGATTTTAAATTTTTAGAATACATATTTTTAAATAATATTTATGAAAAAGATTTTTAACTTTTTTAAATTATATCCAACAATACCATACCTTTAATTTAATGATATTTACGAAAACATTTTTTAACTCTTTTAAATAATATCCATAAATACATTGGATAAATTATACTATTTCTCACTAAACTTAATCTCTCTCCTATTTTTCCTCACTCAACTTTCAATTTGATCAATTTGCTCAATAAATTTTACAGATTTAATTATTTTGCTCGCTCAGTAAAGTTTAATGACTCATGGTGTAATTTACCATCTACGGCGGTCGACGATGGCATGACCACCTTATGTTTTTATTTTATTTTATTAATTATTTTATATTAAGTAATAAAAAATGCCACATCATCAACTGTTAGAGAGAAAACGGTCTAGTGAGTAAAATGATTCGATTGTAAAGTGCAGTGACCAAATTGATCAAATTTAAAGTTAGGTAAGAAAAATAGGAGAGAGAATATAGTTCAATGAGAAATTATGTAATTTACCCAAATATATATAAACCAACCTCATTTTCTTTATAAAACGTGTTGAACAAGTATTTGAGGGGCAAAAATTTGTTTCCCGTCTTTTTCTCTCCATTTGGTCCCCACCTCCATCCTAAGCTTTCAAAGAAAAAGAAAAACAACGAGTTCTGCTTTCAAAGAAGAATAATTACATGGAGGAGGTGTGCGAGGGAAAGGAGTTCTGCTTCCCTTCCGAAGAGGAGCGCATACTCTCGTACTGGTCTCAAACATATGCTTTTAAGGGTCAGCTAGATCGCACTGAAAACATGCCCGAATACGTCTTTTACGACGGCCCGCCCTTCGCCTCTGGAGAGCCTCATTACGGTCACGTCCTTATTGGGACCATAAAAGACATCTTCACTCGCTACAAGTCAATGACCGGTCACCATGTCATCCGTCGCTTCGGTTGGGACTGCCATGGTATCCCTGTAGAGCAAAAGGTTGACGAGAAGCTCGAAATTAAGCGCCGTGATCAGATTGTCGACATGGGAATTGATAAGTACAACGAGGAGTGTCGGAATTTTGTCATTCAGTGTTCCGAGGTTTGGGAGAAGACCGTTACGAGGTCTGGGCGTTGGATTGATTTCAAGAATGGTTATAAGACTATGGATATGAAGTACATGGAGTCTGTGTGGTGGGTCTTTTCCGAGCTGTATAAAAAGAAACTCACCTATAAAGCATTTAAGGTCTGTTTAGAATTACATTCCATTTTTTCCTTGCTTTTGCTTTCCATTACAGTTTCTTTATTAACAAGGTTGTTGTCCTGTAGGTCATGCCTTATAGTACCGGGTGCAAGACCCCGCTATCTAATAATGAAGTCGATAAAAAAGAGAACTACAAGGTATCTTACTTCGTTTTAATCTCTCTCTAGTTATTCTTACTTGAGTTCCTATGACAATTTGGTCTATTAGTTCTCTGATGACCTTTCAGAAATGTTCCAAGTTCAATACAAATTCTGTTTTCACCTCTTTTAACCCAACGGGCTCTTGAATGTGCAGTCTGTGTCTGATCCTGCAATAATGGTGGCTTTCCCCATAGTTGGTGATCCAAATAATGCTGCTTTTGTGGCTTGGACGACAACCCCATGGACCCTTCCCAGTAATCTTGCACTCTGTGTCAACGCAAATTTTGTCTATGTGAAGGTATATTGCCTTCCACTTGTTATCTATTTAGGTCATCAGCTCAAGATGGTCGAGCTGTTTTTATCATGTCATATCTACATAATTTTGGGTTTAATCAATGCATACTCTTAGTTTTAGTTTATACATGATGCTGTGTACTGCTTGTAACTTTGTTATTTGATTCACTCCTGTCCTGGAAAATCAGCTGCTTCATCATGAATTTTCATAATTGCTTAATTTATGTTTTATCACTGAAGTTTTTAAATAGCCTTTCCATTCAAATAGATGGAGCTTTTACAAAAGGAGTGGGATCATAATACTGAAGTGCATGAATAGTTTTTCCTTTTCCTAGCACTTTCTTGGTTGATGCATGTGGCATAAATAGTTGCATCTTCTTTTATTTTTAAGGCATGCCTGCACGCAGGACGTAGATATGACTTTCTTCCTAAAGACATGGGTTTTGTAATTATATTTCAGGTTCGCAGTAAGTACTCTGGAAAAATCTACGTGGTTGCTGAGTCAAGGTTGTCTGAGCTTCCAACTGAGAAACCAAAGTCAAATTCATCTAATGAATCTTCTGGTGGTTCCAAGAAATCTAAGAGCAAAGGAACTTCTGGTGAAAAGACTAAAGATTCTGCAGCTGATTCCTTTGAGGTCTTAGAAAAATTTTCTGGGGCTTCATTAGTGGGGAAAAAGTGAGTATTCATACTTATAGTTCTGTTTTTGGTTGTAGCTGACTATAAAAGAACTTTGTATGGTCTGCATCCAAGCAGTTCTTTTGGGAATTATTAAGCGGTGATATCTAGCTTTAGGCACCTTGGTTCATGCGTTAAGGATCCCTGTCTGGGTGATCTCTAGTATTCTATATTATACAGCAATTGGTCTTCACAAGTAGGAATGAAATGCAGCATGTGCAGCATTAAGTGGAATATATAAAAGCTGCAGAGCCGGCGATCGATATTTGGCTTCCAGTTCTAATGTTCTAGAGAACATTAAAGTTCATTACTGTCTTTTGTGGTATTTAAATTGGTTTGAGCCAATGCAGCTTCTTTGTAGTAGGATACTAAGAGGGAACATGTGTTGCAGGTATGAACCATTGTTCAACTACTTGGAGTTTTCAGATGTTGCTTTTAGGGTAATAGCTGACAACTATGTGAAAGATGATAGCGGTACTGGAATTGTACACTGTGCTCCTGCATTTGGTGAAGATGATTACCGTGTTTGTACTAAAAATCAAATAATCAATAAGGTTTGCTCTTAAGTACTTTGTCTGAGTGGATTTCCTCCAGCTATTATGATTGTTTAGTCTTATATTTTGATGTATAAGTTGATACATATTTCAAAATTTTCATTTGGCGTTCATGCCTCGGTAATGTTCTTGCTTGATGGTTTTTGCAAAATTAATACTTTTCTGTTATGAAATTTATGCTCTGGTTGTCCATGGAACATGAGAGATGGGTTCATAACATTTGCTTCCGAAAGAAATTGCAGAATTCTTCGGGAATCCTACAATAAGGTTCATTTCTTTTATTCACCATATTTGTTTGCACTTTTATGTGAATTGAATTAATTTCCATGCTTTTTTATGTTTTAACTCTCAGATTAATATCACCCTTCTTTTTACTTCTTTTACCATTTATTTATTAATTTTTGGCATGTGGGATGAGAATCTGATTGTAGCAGTTGATGATGATGGTTGCTTTACTGGGAAAATTGCTGATTTTAGTGGGCACTATGTTAAGGATGCTGATAAGGCTATCATTGAAGTAGTGAAGGTCAGATTGATGCAAAATTTTGTGTTTTTGTTTGGCAAACATGATTTTGACACCATAATTACTAAAAGGAGGAAAACCGTGGAGATCTACGACAACTTAAGATAATTGTTTATAACCCTTTTCGGAGCTCCTATGTTTGTTGATAGTGTCATATAAGGATGCTGATAAGGCTATCATTGAAGTAGTGAAGGTCAGATTGATGCAAAATTTTGTGTTTTGTTTGGCTAAACATGATTTTGACACCATAATTACTAAAAGAAAGAGGAAAACCGTGGAGCATCTATGACAACCTAAGATAATTGTTTATAACCCTTTTTGGAGCTCCTATGTTTGTTGATAGTGTCATATAAGACCTTATGTTGAATCCATGGCTTCTGATGCACATATAAAGCTAGTGTTGATGGTTGTACTAAGAGTCTTGTTGACATTTCCTAAGATTTGTTTCTTACTAGGTTTTATGCATTTTTCTTTCTCCATAACTTACCTATCTCATCCTTTATTTCTCAGGCTAAAGGCAGGCTTGTTAAGTATGGAACCTTTACACATGACTACCCTTTTTGTCCGAGATCTGATACACCTCTTATTTATAGAGCTCTTCCAAGCTGGTATGTTTGATTCACTCTTATTCAGAAAGAATAAGAACCCTAGTTTACAGCTTCGCTAAATAAAAGTTTAAGCTATATTCCTCTAATGACTGTTTTGTCATGCCTTTACTTTAATAATTTTTTTTTTTGCAAAATCAACTTGTATATTAATTTCTGTTGTTGGCTCGTTTAATTATCATCCTGTTGATGCTAGCTTTACATGCGCCCTATTGGTTGACCTGATTTTTTTGGAATCATAGAGACATGCTATATGTTCTTGTAAATCCCTTGAGGAGCATTAGTTGACAAATGTTCATCAAATTAAGTTCATGATAGTTGAATTTTGTGTGCTGTAAACATGGTCATCACAAGTTCTTTTAACTTGAATTGCAGTTTCCAGAAATAGAAGCTTATCCTATGAGTGGCTTTTGAGTTATGTCAGTGTGTGCATATATAAACAATTTTGAGCTGGTGTAAGCATTTTGTTTCTACATGGAATGGGCAAGTAGGCTGCAGGCTTTGATGATTTATGGATTTTGCATTTTTGCCTTTCTTCACGTGACAAGGTTTTCTGCTGAACAGGGAAGATGGTCTAAATTGAGACATGTGGAGCGAAGAAATCATTTAAAGTTAATCACTGGCTTGGAAAAAGTTCTGTAGTTATTGAAATGATTTACAACTTTTGTTGCATAAGTTCCACATACTTTATTTTGCGGAAGGCATTTAAAGTTTGCTTTGCACCAGAAAACTCATGCGGTGGTCATTAATTAACTAATTTTTTGCTTGTTTCTACATTGTGTATTTATCTATAGGCAACTATTGATATCTTTATGTACAGGGACTGGAAATTATGCTCTTGCTTCTTTCTTTTCGTTTTCTGCTCTATTCTAGTAAAGTCCTGTATCATATTATAGGTTTGTGAAGGTTGAAGAACTGAAAGAGCAATTAATTGACAACAACAAACAGACTTACTGGTACCTGGTTATGTGAAGGTTAGATGACCCTATTAAATGTCTGTTAATATTCTTCTTTTTACTTGAAGTTTGTTCAATTGGTCTGGTGTATTCATTTTGTTTGCATGGGTCTGGATTTAGCTCAATGAAAAGCTTAAATTTGCCTCAGAGGCAGATTAAATATTTATCTTGTATTCATGTTTGTTTTAGAATGTGACCTTCTTTAGTGCTTCTTGTCATTTTACAGGATAAACGTTTTCACAATTGGCTGGAAAATGCAAGAGACTGGGCTATTAGTCGTAGTAGATTTTGGGGCACTCCAATCCCTGTGTGGATTAGTGAAGATGGTGAGGAAGAAATAGTCATGGATTCGGTGGAAAAACTTGAAAAGCTTTCTGGGGATAAGGTTTGGCTTTCTTTTCTTCTCACTTTTAACATGTCTAAGATGTTATTCTTTAGGAAGGTAGGTGTTGCTGGCCTCTATCTATTTATTTTTGTCCCTTTTCTTTCCACATTTGGTCCTCCTTTTCTCCTTGGCTGGGGATTGTCATGATAGATTTAAAACTTTCCTGCTTCTGTACTTACCATTTTATTTATTTGACATACAATGGGAATTGGTTCTGCTTAAGTGCAGTCTTGACAAGTTAAGACCTTAACTAAATCCTTTAATAGAAAGAGAAATCTATTATTTTGTTTATTGATCCCTGTGCCTTTAGCAGTATATATGTGCCAATTACGGATTCCTTATTATGTGGTTAGTTTCAAGCATTTTCTGAAATTCTAAATGGATGATGATCCTCAGTTTGTTTCACTTTGCCTACTCGTGGCACCACCTTAATTTTTTCTCCGTTTAAGTCTCTTGGAAGTATTATAGTTTCTATATTTATTTTGCTATTGAAAATATTTGGCTAAGCAATTTGTGGGTTGGTGTATAATTCAATTTATTATTTCAGGTCTTTGATCTCCATCGTGACAAGATTGATCATATCACTATACCTTCTTCCCGTGGTCCAGAGTTCGGTGTGCTACGACGTATAGATGATGTAAGGTTACTCAGTTTAGGTTATTTTTATGCAAAGAGCTGTTATTTATTATTAGTAACTATCAGATTCTATGTTGGTGAATACTGATCTAGTATCCAACCTCATCAAGTTGATCAATTTTAATTTTGAGCTGACTGCATATTATTGGAGTTAGTAATTTTTAGATGCAGCTTCTGCTAAACACCTTCATTTCTTAGTTCCTATTGCTTTTTTGTCTTTATGCGTTAGCATCAGTCTTTTCTATAGTTAATTATGCTGAATTATTTTTGCAGGTATTTGATTGTTGGTTTGAGAGTGGATCAATGCCTTATGCTTACATCCACTATCCGTTTGAGAACATTGAACTTTTTGAGAAAAATTTCCCTGGGCACTTTGTGGCCGAAGGACTAGATCAAACTCGTGGATGGTTTGTTCCCTACTGTTATTCATTATTCCTAGATTTTAGAGTACATGTGGATTGAGTTGATCTTATGCATTTTGACCATTTTGCAAACCAAATGAGCATTGAGTTGCTGAATTTTCTTTTTTGTTTAATTTTTTTGACATGCATGATTAATGCCGAAGCATTTTCCATTGTCTTATAACCCTTTAATTTTTCTTTATTGGATGTTGTGTGAGGGTAGATGTAACAATTTTGGAGTTTAGATTGCCATCTCATCCAGTTAATTTTTCTCATTTTAGTTATCGTTTTCCTCTATGTTACATGGACTCAGGTTTAAGTGTCGGGTGCTCGGATATGGCTAGATTTTTCTACGTTTTTCTAATTATAAAATATCCAAGTGTTGGACACGGGTAATTTTGTAAGATTGGGTAAAGTCTTTATGTACTTGGTAATTTTAGTAATAAATTTTTGAAGTACTCTTTTCCTCCTTCCAATGTTCGTAGCTTGATGGTTATGAAGGTTTTACACTCTCATGGTGTTGTCAACTGCTTTATTTGGGAAACCTGCATTTAGAAATCTCATTTGCACTGGGCTTGTCCTTGCTGACGACGGAAAGAAGATGAGTAAAAGGTTGAAAAATTATCCTTAACCCACGGAAGTCATTAATGACTATGGCTCTGTAAGTCATTATCTGTATATATTTATTTTTAAAAAATTGTTCACTATATTCAGGCTATTTTCTCAATTCTCTTTTTCAGTCTCTCTCTCTCTCTCTATATATATATATTAGTTACATGAACTTTTTTCCATTATTCACGTCTTGAATCTTGTCTTGATCTTATAGGATGCTGTACGGTTGTACCTTATGAACTCCCCGGTTGTTCGGGCTGAGACCTTACGTTTTAAAAAGGAAGGAGTTTTTCGTGTTGCGAGTATTTTCTGTTTGTTGCCTGCTATGTACCAGCTCTTGCTTCTGAGAAGATATTTTTTTATCATCTTATTGTTTCCTTATAGTTAGTTTTTGGTGTTCTGTTGCATATTTCTGACATTTATTTTCTTAATCCCTTGATATCTTCCCAGGTCAAAGATGTCTTCCTCCCTTGGTATAATGCGTATAGGTTTCTTGTTCAAAATGCTAAAAGACTCGAGCATGAGGGTTCTGCCCCATTTGTTCCTATTGCTGTCACTGTTCTTCAGATGTCATCTAATGTGCTTGATCAATGGATAAATTCTGCAACTCAAAGTCTTGTTCACTTTGTTCGAGAGGAAATGGATGCTTATCGACTTTATACGGTTCTGTCTATAAACCAACATAACCTCTTGGAATTTCCTTGCGTATATATCAATATGAGACACATTGAATTTAATACTAAAGTCAATTTAGAAATTTTGGCAACATATATCTGGGGTTTGATATAGATTTCCCACTTTTAGCATTCAGTGTTGGCATCAGTTTAGCAACTGAAAAACTGAAAAGAATGTGTATATACATTAGATGCTATGCATTAGTTTCTCGTACATCTATTATATCACTCTGTAAAACTACCATAGCACATTTGAGATTACCTTCTTTCAGTAGATGCTATGCATTAGTTTCTTGTACATCTATTATATCACTCTGTAAAACTGAAAAGAATAAGTATATACATTTTTAGGTGGTTCCATATCTTTTGAAGTTTCTTGACAACCTCACAAATATATATGTGAGATTCAACCGTAAGAGACTGAAAGGCCGTTCTGGAGAGGAAGACTGCCGTATGGCACTCTCCACACTTTATAATGTATGTACTATCGTTTCATTTTCTTATCGGCAATTTATTGCTTCTAATCTGTTATTATGCATTCAGTAATGATCGTATAACTATTTACATGGTTAGAACTTTGTACAATGGTTTTAGGTGCTTCTAACTTCATGTAAGGTTATGGCTCCCTTTACACCGTTCTTCACTGAGGTTCTTTATCAAAACATGAGAAAAGTCGGTGATGGAGCAGAGGAAAGCATCCATTATTGTAGATTTCCTCAGGAAGAAGGAAAGGTATTGTTCATTTTTGTTGTAATTTTGCTAACATAGGCTGGTCTGTCATTGGTATAGTTCATTAATGGTTTATTTTCTTAATTATGAAGTTTCATTCTACTATAAATTTTACTGAATTGAATGTCATTGGTGTCTTAAGAGGGGGGATCGAATTGAAGAAAGTGTGACAAGGATGATGAAGATAATTGATCTTGCCCGCAACATTCGTGAGCGTCACATCAAGCCTCTCAAAACACCTCTGAGGTCTGCTTATAAGCTGTCTCTTGCTGATATTTCTCATATATGTTTCTGCTCTTTCTGTAGTCTCATATAAGCCCAACGTTTATGAGCATTTGATAGACCACACCAAGGCTCTCCAAGGACGGACTTACAAGCTAGTCAACCAGCTTCTTGAGCATGCACAGGCACAGCCTGCTCAATAAGTTGGAAACGAAGCTCATCGAAATTTATTGCACTTTTTGACTGTTTATTTCCTAGAGACTAATTTAAGAGGATTATAGTTTTGATTGGTACTCTTTTCAATCTATGACTACGAATTGGTTGTACGTTATGTTTCAGGGTAATAAAATTCAGAGGTGCTCTTGTCCTCCTTCCGATTTCCTTCATGTTACTGATATAACATGAAGGATATGAAGGGGGTTTTAATGAGGCCTAACTTCTATCAAAAAAAAAAATAGTTGTTCACCCAGATGAGGACTTTCTTGATGACATAGCTGGCAGATTAAGAGAGGTGCGTGAGCAGTGTGGAATCTTCAGTTTTTTTTTTCTTAATTTAGTAAATTCCTGTTGTTCTACTTGTTCTCTCTTTGTTATTCATTCGACTCCCTTCTCAATTATTTCTTTCTCCTTGGTGTGCTGATCTTGAAACTAAAATTTAGTGCATTGTCAATATTTTCCATGTTTTTCTTGTATATGATTTTCTCGTCTTTTCCTCCATGTTCTCTTCATGTAGTATGTACTGGAGGAGCTCAATATAAGGTCTCTTGTTACATGTAAAGACACTTTGAAGTATGCATCTGTACGTGCAGAGCCTGATTTTGGGTATGGAACTTGTTATTTTGTCAGCCCTTTTATTCTCCACTGCCCTTTCCATTCAATTGAGAGGAGCTGGGGAGGGTATCCAACTAGGTTCAAAACCTTATTATTTGCTTACTCTATTATTTGCTTACTCTATTATATCTTGCAGCGTATTAGGTAAGAGACTAGGGAAATCTATGGGAGCTGTTGCCAAGGAAGTTAAAGCCATGTCTCAGGAAGATATCTTAGCATTTGAGAAAGCTGGAGAGGTGACTATTGCTACACACTGTTTGAAGCTGAGAGATATTAAGGTATGCCAACTTATGCTGTCATGTGAAGGGTTGTTCTGCATAGCTTTTTATTAAGTGAAATTTACTCTAGTTGTTCATATTGTTCGATGCTTCTTTTGTTTAGTATTTTATATTGATGCATCAATCGAAACACTCAAGGGATCAATTTAACTGTCTAACTATTTTTTACTTCTTGGCTCTTATCCGTACTGTACATTCTTCAATAAGAGGTGTAGGCTGAATCCTCTCGATTGCTTAAAGTTTTTATATTTATTTGATGTGCTTGGCCAAGAATGGTGTAGGTAAAGATGCGCTGTGTGAATAAATGTTTTATTTGCTTCAAAATTGTTCAGCCTGTGCGGGAATTTAAACATCCTGATGGCATGACAGATAAAGAGATGGATGCAGTTGGAGATGGTGAGGATTATTAATGTCATTCTGATTGGTGACTTATTCCTATGGAAATGGAAAAGTATCTGTCTTTCCATAAACTGATGTTACGAAAATACTTTTGTAGTAATACTAAGAGAATAAATCAAGAGGAGGACAGAATAATCGAGTTAATGCAAAAAATATCTAAAAATTGAAGTGGGAGATTACCAGTTTCAATAGACTGAGTTGCTGACTTCTTATAGGACTTTTCTTTCTAAAGATAAACTTCCATCTAGGTTACAAAGACTCCTAAGACTTATCTTTCATAAAAGACTCCTAAACAGCATAGGACTAATACTACTACTACACGTCTGCTTCTGATAACTCTTTTCCTTGCATTTCTCTCAGGTGATGTTTTGGTGGTTTTGGATTTACGGCCAGATGAATCATTGTTTGAAGCTGGCATTGCACGTGAGGTAGATAAAAATGGTGCCAATAACATCATTAATTCTAATTCAAAAGGATGTTGTACTTAGTAGTTATCTTATTTCTATTCCTTTCGATTAGCAATTGTGTTTGTTGAAATGCGATGACCTATTTTGTTGATAATACCAGATTATGGTTAACTAGATTTGTTTATTTATAATGGAAAAAGCCAGTTGAATTTTTTTTTTTGGTAATATTTCTGACACATTCGACATTTTAACTCAATTTATTGCAGGTTGTTAATAGAATTCAAAAAACACGGAAGAAAGCTGGCCTTGAGCCGACAGATATGGTGGGGGTCTACTTTGAGTCATTGGATGAAGACAAGTCGGACATCCATCAAATATTGAACTCACAGGTAAGTTTTGACTTAAGAAATCCACCGACGGATCTGTTGTACTTGCTAAATCTCTTGTCGGATTTTTTCATCGAATGAAGCTTTGTGTATCGGCGTACTTGTGCATGAGTGACAGTTTCTGCGAGCTGTTATCGTATCTTTGTGTATGATTTTTGTTGCTTGATGAACAGTGCTAGTCCCTCCAACTTAGCAGTGGAGTTGCGTTGTTTGATAGTCATTGCGAATGCTCAACTTCTCGTACGTCTTAATTTGCAGTGTGCTGTGTATAATATCTCAAGGTTGCATTTTATTGCAGGAAAACTATATTAGGGATGCCATTGGATGTCCGTTGCTTTCCTCCGACAGTATGTCACCCCACACAGTTAGGTTTTGATCATTTTGAGTATGAATTATGAACTTGTTGATTTAGGAGATTAACATTGATTCAACGTCTCTGTTCCTAAGTTAGTGTTATCTGATGCAGTTATTTGTTGTTTTCTTATTCTCGGAGTATGAAATTTCTTAATCTTGCCTTCATTTCTTATAAAACAAAATTAGTCTCCTAATATAAAATAAAATCTTGCGTCCGTCCCTATACGTATTTGTTTTGTAGGATCATATGGAAGGAATCGGTTATAGGTTGTTTCAACTGAGATCAAATCTGTAGTAGTTAATGCACCTTATAATGTGCTCCTAGAAGTGCTCCCTTTTCATGGGTTATTTTTCTTACATGAACAAAAGTTGCAGATAAAGGTTGAGAACCTGCCTGCAGTGGAACATGTTCCCACGACTGTTGGGGAGCCTGTTATTCATTAATATATATATATTGGATATGATCTATAATATTTGATGTTATTATTAACTTCAAGTTTGAATACAAATTTCTAATACTGTTGCATGCATGAGGCAGATGAATGCATTTTATGTAAAATATGAGGTGTAATTCTAGTCTCCTTTGCAAATTTATTTTACATAAAGGCCCAAATCAACAATACAAAGAAATCTAAGTACAGGTAGTTCCAACCTACAGTTCCATGATTTGAGGAGATAAACTACCTCGCCCATGGAACATATTATATATGCATGCAACAGTTTTAAAAATAATACAAGGATATCTTAAGTACAGGTAGTGTTTCTTAAGGTATCAAAAGAAAAAAAAATCTGGGTATTACAATTGGTAAAACGAGGCTGCAAAATGGCTTGATAAAATTAGCGAGTTGGACAGTCGATCTGGAAAATCAGGTATTTTTCAATATAAATACCCGATATCTTTTTATCGGATCGATGGTTCAACGGGTCAGATTTGAACACCCCTAGGCCCTAGGTAAATCGTCATTCCAAACACATAATTTAATTCCATTAAATTTAGAATGAATTATCATTATGAAGTAGTTACATTTTTTTAGCATTAACTAACAGATACGATTGACCATAAATTTTTGAAAGATATAACTTACAAATCACGTTTTAAGGATTTTTTTACTCTAATTTAGGGACTTTAAGATTGGTGATATATGATTTTTTAAGATTATTGTTTCATGGAAAATTTAGGTCTTAATTTTGGATTTACATAAATTTAGTTATTATGCATAAAGTTGGTGATGATTTGTGCTAGTGTTTAGTCTTTTTCGATTTACATAAATGTTTTTAATACATTTGATATTTTTATTAAAAAAATAATTTTTTATTAAAAACCTTTTACAAATCATAAAAGTTAATAAAATCATTCATTACCATAAATTTGTAAATTATCTTTAAAGATGGACTAAAAATCATACTGTAAATAAATATATTTGATATTTTTAATTATTAAAATCAAATTAATTCAATTTTCTTTCCTTCTTTTTCTTTATGTTACTTAAATCTAATGTAAACTAGGTTGAACTTATTGAACGACATTAATAATAAAAGAAAAAAAATTGATTCGAACAACTACGTATGTAAGATATATATATATATATATATTATCAATATATTAAAAATTATCAACCAATATTGTTTTATTAAAAAGAAATTATTAGAAAGAATTAAAGTAAATTTGAGAATTTATTAGAAAAGGTTGGTTAAAGAAAATTAAAAATTTAATCTAAAATAAAATGTTTGAATTGTTTAGAATTCATAAATTAAAGAAATTATGAATAATTAAAAATAATTTATTTTTTCTGATTTTAAATTTTAGAATACTTTTATTTAATAATATTTATGAAAAAAGATTTTTAACTTTTTTAAATAGTAACCAAAAATATCATACCTTTAATTTAATGATATTTATGAAAAATATTTTTAACTCTCTTAAATAATATCCAAAAATATATAGGGTAAATTACATTTTTTCTCACTTTCAATCTCAAATTTGTAGACTTCGGTGCAAGTTCCGACAAAATGGAGATCGAATTTGGACTCAAGGTGTTGATGCGAAGCGACCCATCCCATTTTAGGATTGAACGACCACCATCTACGGCGGTCGATGGTGATCGACGGTGGCATGGTCACCTTCTGTTTAATTTTATTTTTAAATCATTTTATATTAACAAGTAAAAAATGCCACATCATCAGCTGTTAGAGAGAAAACGATCGAGTGAGTAAAATGATTCGATTGTAAAATTTAGTGAGCAAATTGATCAATTTGAAAGTTGGGTGAGAAAAATAGGAAAGAAGTATAATTCAATGAGAAACAGTGTAATTTACCCAAATATATAAACCTATCTCATTGTCTTTATAAAACGTGTTAAACAAGTAGGAAATGGGCAAAGAATTTGTTTTTCGTCTCTCTCTCCCCATTTCGACGTCCGGCCGCCCATCACCCTAAACTTTCCAAGAAAGGAAAAAACCGCGAACAAGTGGAAGAAGAAAAAGAATTACTTGGAGGAGGTGTGCGAGGGAAAGGAGTTTTGCTTCCCTTCCGAAGAGGAGCGCATACTCTCGTACTGCTCTCAAATAGATTTTTTAAGGGTCAGTTTTTTTTTTCGTTTGGCAAAATTTGTTTTATTAAGGATTTGAACAAACACACCCAAGACCTAAGTTGTGTGCCTAATTTAAAACCTCCCTATACCTAATTAGAGGAAAAGAGTACAACACAGCTAGGTAACAGTTACACCTCAACAACTGATTTTTACGGACTATCATCTAAAAAGCGATTTGACAAAAAGATTAAAAATGCTTCATATCGTAAATATAAACCCGACCAAAGAAAAAAAATTAAGAAAAAAAATTGATTCGAACAACTACGTATGTAAAATATATATATATATATATTATCAATATATTAAAAAAATTATCAACCAATATCGTTTTATTAAAAAGAAATTATTAGAAAGAATTAAATTACATTTGGAAATTTATTAGAAAATGAATTGGTTAAATAAAATTAAAAAATTAATCTAAAATAAAGTGTTTGAATTGTTTAGAATTCATAAATTAAAGAAATTATGAATAATTAAAAATAATTTATTTTTGTTGATTTTAATTTTTTTTAGAATACTTTTATTTAATAATATTTATGAAAAAAATATTTTTAACTTTTTTAAATAGTAACAAAAATATCATACCTTTAATTTAATGATATTTATGAAAAAGATTTTTAAATCTCTTAAATAATATCAAAATATATATAGGGTAAATTACATTGATTCTCACTTTCAATCTCAAATTTGTAGACTTTAGAGTAAGTTCCGACAAAATGGAGATCGAATTCGGACCCAAGGTGTTGATGCGAAGCGACCCATCTTATTTTAGGACTGAACGACCACCATTTACTGCGGTCGACAGTGATCGACGGTGGCATGGTCACATTCTGTTTTTATTTTTTTAAATCATTTTATATTAACTAATAAAAAATGCCACATCATCAATTGTTAGAGAGAAAACGATCGAGTGAGTAAAATGATTCGATTGTAAAATTTAGTGAGCAAATTGATCAATTTGGAAGTTGGGTGATAAAAATAGGAAAGAAGTATAATTCAATGAGAAACAGTGTAATTTACCCAAATATATAAACCCATCTCATTGTCTTTATAAAACGTGTTGAACAAGTAGGAGGTGTGCGAGGGAAATGAGTTCTGCTTCCATTCCGAAGAGGAGCGCATTGTCACGAACTTGGGCTTTTTCCCACACTTTGGGCTATGTTGGGCCACATTTGGTCTTGGAGGTTGATAGAATAGTGTAGATTATTCTAGAACACTCAAGACTTGTACATATTCTAGAATCTTCCATGTTAGGTAGGAAATAATGGAGAATTCTAGAGAATCTCTCCCTACCGTAGGATCAAATCAATCTCCACCGTCCATTGAGGAGGTGGGATGCTATAAATAGGTGTAGAATCCTCATTTGTAAATCATCCAAGAGTTGTAAGCATTCAAGCATTCAACAAGCTTTCTCTCTAAGTTCTTTCCTTTCTTCTTTGTTTCCTTGCCAATCCTTTCACTAGCACGAGTTCGAGTGAGGCTGACTTAGCTATCGCAAGGGGCGAAAAGGAGCTAAGGCCGCACGAGGCTTATTGAGCGATTAAGTCTGTGACAGCATACTCTCGTACTAGTCTCAAATAGATGCTTTTAAAGGTCAGCTTTTTTTCGCTTGGCAAAATTTGTTTTATTAAGGATTTGAACAAGCAAACCCAAGACCTAAGTTGTGTGTCTCATTAAAAACCTCCCTATACCTAATTAGTGGAAAAGAGTACAACACAACTAGGTAACAGTTACACCTCAATAATTGATTTCTACGAACTATCATCTAAAAATTGATTTGATAAAACAATTAAAAATGCATCATATCGCAAATACAAACCCGACCAAAGAAAAAATATTAAGAAAAAAATTTGATTCGAACAACTACGTATGTAAGATATATGTATATATATATAATAAAAAAATACCAACCAATATCGTTTTATTAAAAAAATCTTTTTTCATAAATATTATTAAATAAAAGTAATCTAAAAATTTAAAATCAACAATAATAAATTATTTTTAATTATTCATAATTTCTTTAATTTATGAATTCTAAACAATTCAAACATTTTATTTTAGATTAATTTTTCAATTTTCTTCAACCAATTCTTTTTCTGATAAATTTCCAAATGTACTTTAATTCTTTCTAATAATTTCTTTTTAATAAAACAATATTGGTTGATAGTTTTTAATATATTTATGATATATATATATATCTTACATACGTATATTCTTATATACGAACAAGGGTAAAATTCGAGAGGTTGTTTTCATATCTACTCCGGTTTGGGTGTTTTTAGGGCAATCGGGTTCCAGTTTTGGGTTTAGGACGGTGAGAGGGCTATTTTGGTGTGGTTTAGAAATTTTCAGTCGTCGCGGGCAGCGGACGGTGGACCGGCGACCGGAACGGTGCTCGCCTTCTCTTTTGGTGGAGGCTTCCTAGAGAGAGGCGAGAGAGAAGCTATTTTAGTGAGAGAAGAGAAACTTAGAAAATGATGAAAATTGAGAGGAAAAATCTTTATTTTGGGGGTTAAATAACAAAACCGAAACTACATCGTTTTGACCCCTGATCCATCCGTGTTTTAAAAAAAAAGGGAAATACCAGATTTACTTTGTAATTCTGCTATTTAGCTATTAATGAAACTTTCAGATATCCTAATTGGAGCCTTTATTTTTCGATATTTTCATTCTGGTCACTAATTTATATATTGTGTTTGATGATTTTCAGATTCGGCCATGTAATTTATGCATCTTCTATTTTAGTCACTATTTGGTAGTTGGTTAAATAATTATTTAGTCCCCAAACCTTTATTTTTTTCTTTTTTACCATTTTATATTAATTATTTTTCCTTTTTTTTACAAATTGTGACCAATAAGTAGAGGAGTAGGCAATTTTTTTCCTGTCTTTTTCTTAATTTAGGCACCGCCATTCTAAGTTTTCAAAGAAAAACAGCGAACAAGAGGAAGAAGAAGAATCTCATGGAGGAGGTGTACGAGGGAAAGGAGTTCTGCTTCCCTTCCGAAGTGGAGCGCATACTCTCGTACTAGTCTCAAATAGATGATTTTAAGGGTCAACTTGATCGCACTGAAAACATGCCCGAATACGTCTTTTACGACAGCCATCCCATCACCTCCGGAGAGCCTCATTACGGTCACGTACTTATTGGGACCACAAAAGACATCTTCACTCGCTACAAGTCAATGACTGGTCACCATGTCATTCGCCACTTCAGTTGGACTATATAAATACACGAACAACGAACAGTCACAAGGAGAACCCACGAGAACAACAAGATCCATAAACGGTACACAGAAAACTGAGAACAACAACAGGCAACAACTTAGTCGGGACCAACACTGCAAAACCAACAGTAAACCAAGAAACATCAACCTCAAACCAAAGCCAGACATAAACCAAAAAACAACAGTACCATCATCGAACCATACAACCAAAGAACAGAAAACCAAAACGTTTCGAAACAACCAAATACCACTAAATAACCAAGCAAACAACAAGGAAAAACATAAAAGGCAAGCGGGAAGCCAATGGTCGTCGACGAACAAGGGTAAAATTCGAGAGTTTTTTTTTATATCTACTTTAGTTAAGGTGTTTTTAGGGCAATCAGGTTCCAGTTTTGGGTTTAGGATGGTGAGGGGGTTATTTTGGTGTGGTTTAGAAATTTTCGGCCACCGCGGGCAGCGGACGGTGGATCGAAGACCGGAACGGTGCCGACCTTCTTCTTTGGTGGAGGCTTCCTAGAGAGAGGTGAGAGAGAAGCTATTTTAGTGAGAGAAGGGAAACTTGGAAAATGATGGAAATTGAGAGGAAAAAGCTTCATTTTGGGGGTTAAATAACAAAACCGAAACTACACCGTTTTGACCCCTGATTCATCCGTGTTTTCAAAAAAAAAAAAGGAAATGCCAGATTTAGTTTGTAATCCTGCTATTTAGCTATTAATGCAGCTTTTAGATATCCTAATTGGAGCCTTTATTTTTCAATATTTTCATTCTGGTCACTAATTTATATATTGTGTTTGATGATTTTCATATTCGGCCCTGTAATTTATGCATATTCTGTTGTTATCACTATTTGGTAGTTGGTTAAATTATTATTTAGTCCCCAAACCTTTATTTTTTTTCTTTTTTACCATTTTATTTCATTTAGGTTTTTTAAATTATTATTTGTTTTATATTTTTATTTCTTATTTTCTTCCTTATTTTTAATATTTTTTATTCATTTTTCTCCTTGATTTATTTATCCTTTTTTATTTATTTTATTTTTATCTAACATTTTTCATTTCTCTTTACTATTTACTTTTATTTTATTTATTATTATTATTTCATCTAACATATATTTTTTTAGTAATTTCAACCAATCAGAGGTGAGTAATTCGAATCGAACGTTTTAAATTTAAATTTAAATTTTCGCAATTAAAGACAACCGACAAATTAATTGGTACCGAAAGGGCGGTTTAAGGGTATTAATCCTTCCTTGACCGTAACCGACTCCTGAACCGGACACATTTATGGTAAAACGCAGATCAGGTAAGATGGCGTCCGATCCACCTAAATTCATTTTAAAATGATCGATAGCGACTCCTAATCATTTAATCCAAATCGAAGTCCAATTTTAGACCCAACCGAAAGACGGTCGCGACACTATGTATATAATATATATATTATCAATATATTAAAAAAAATTATCAACCAATATCGTTTTATTAAAAAGAAATTATTATAAATAATTAAAGTACATTGGGAATTTATTAGAAAATGAATTGGTTAAAGAAAATTAAAAAATTGATCCAAAACCTATTGAGTAATGTGTAGCCCCTAAAATAACTTCAGGTGCTCTATACCAAAGGGTCAATATCTCATGAGTATACTTTTTGATGGGAAGAGTGAAAGCACGACCAAGGCCGAGATCGGCTATCTTAAGCGCCATGGTCTTTCTGTCCATGAAGAGATTGTGGGCTTAAGGACCTTTGTAAAATTCCATGGTCGTTACAGAAGGTAACACCTTTGCACAGTTGGTACATCAAGCTCTTGACAATGTTGACCGGAATGCTATCCCCAGTTTGGCGAAAGGAACGAATTTCTTTCTTGAGATCGGTATCCATGTACTCAAAAACCAAGTACAAAACCGTCTTTCCTTCTTTATTTTGCCCTTGTTTAACATCCATCAATCTGACGACATGAGGATCGCGAGAGAGCATGCGTAAGATCGAGATATCACAGAGAGTGGTGGGAGGGACGCCTTCATCGTCCTCGTGGAGGCGCGTCTTCTTCAAGGCTACGATCTTCCCCGTCACTCTCTCCCTTGCTCTGTAAACTTTCCCGTAAGTTCCCTCTCCCACATTCTCCAACTTCTCAAACGCCTCCATCGCTGAAATTTGCCTTTGTTAATAGATTAGATATGGGAGGAAAGGAACCGAAGGATTTTCAGAGGAAGTTCTAGATCTGAGGATGAAGTTCTATTATCAATCAAGCAGATTGTAGGATCACTTCTAAGTAATAGGAATGTTAATAGATTAGATAGCACTAATTTATCTCTCTGTAATTATTGGAGTATAGTCTGATTTTTGTTAAATATGAACCAATATCATTTATTGATATTATATTTTTATCAAGCAGTTTAGGTTCTTTTTATGCAAAGAGCTGTTATTTATTATTAGTAACTATCAGATTCTATGTTGGTGAATGCTGATCTAGTATCCAACTCCATCAAGTTGATCAATTTTAATTTTGAGCTGACTGCATATTATTGGAGTTAGTAATTTTTAGATGCAGCTTCTGCTAAACACCTTCATTTCTTAGTTCCTATTGCTTTTTTGTCTTTATGCGTTAGCATCAGTCTTTTCTATAGTTAATTATGCTGAATTATTTTTGCAGGTATTTGATTGTTGGTTTGAGAGTGAATCAATGCCTTCTGCTTACATCCACTATCCGTTTGAGAACATTGAACTTTTTGAGAAAATTTTCCTGGGCACTTTGTGGCAGAAGGACTAGATCAAACTCGTGGATGGTTGTTCCCTACTGTTTTATATGTTATTCATTATTCCTAGATTTTAGTGCACATGTGGATTGAGTTGATCTTATGCATTTTGACCATTTTGCAAACCAAATGAGCATTGAGTTGCTGAATTTTCTTTTTCTTTTTAATTTTTTGACATGCATGATTAATGTCGAAGCATTTCCATTGTCTTATAACCCTTTAATTTTTCTTTATTGGAAGTGGTGTGAGGGTAGATGTAACAATTTTGGAGTTTAGACTGCCATCTCATCCAGTTAATTTTTCTCATTTTAGTTATCGTTTTCCTCTATGTTACATGGACTCAGGATTAAGTGTCGGGTGCTCGGTATGGCTATATTTTTCTACGTTTTCCTAATTATACAATATCCAAGTGTTGGACACGGGTAATTTTGTAAGATTGGGTAAAGTCTTGCTAAGTAGGGAATGGACACTACCAGGCCCGGTCCTGATATTTTAAGGGCCCTAGGTCAGGAGGTGATGACAAGAAGACAAGTGGAGGCTCATACCTGATTTCCCTCCCAATCATTAAAATGGGGCCCACTGGATTATCATATTTTCAAGTTTTTTAAATAAAAATTGATATTTAAAAATATATTTTAAATATTGGGACCCACTGAATTACCATATTTTCGAGTGTTTGAAATAAAAAAAATATGTTTAAAAATATTTTTTAATTATTAAACTTAAAAATTGGCCCCTCCAAGCTTGGGGCCTAGGCGGTCGCTAGGGGTGTATTCGGTTCGGTTTTTTACCAAAAATTGAACCGAACCGAAATAAACGGTTTTTCAAAATTTAAACTGAAACCGAATGGTTAAAAAACCGAAAAAACCAAAACCGGTTTTTTCGATTCGGTTCGGTTTTTTTTAATGGTTCGGGTTTTTCGGTTCGGTTCGGTTTATCGGTTTTTCCATGAAAAAATCACTTGAAACTATAATTTTTTTTTAAAAAATTGCCTATTCGGTTCAATACGGAACAAATGGGTTCCATATGAAAAACCCGAACCGAATCAAAAGAATTGAGATTTTAAACCGAACCGAAAATCGAACCGTATAATGCCAAACCTAACCGAACCGAACCGTTTTACTCGATTCGTGTCGGTTTTTCGGTTTTCTCGATTTTGTTGCTCAGCCCTAGCGGTCGTCCCTCGCCTATGCTCAGGGCCGACCCTAGACACTACTGTGTTTCGGTTGAATATTCTGGTCATTATGTGGTGGATGTTTTCTGATTGTAATTGGTTGTGTTGAACTCTTGATGTACTTGGTAATTTTTTGAGTACTCTTTACTCCTTCAAATGAGGGTTGAGTTATTTCGTAGCTTGATATTATGAAGGGGTTTTAATGAGGCCTCCCATTTTTATAAAAAAAAATAAAACACTGATTGTACACATTTTCTGCAGTGCTGTTAGATTTTTTTTCCCATTTCATGCTGATAGCGTCCGAGTGTACATTTGTTTATTATTTGTTTAATATTTTGGTTCTCGAATGAGTAGTTGTTATTAGGTGATGATTTCATTAACTTTTTATGAACCTTTTCCCTCCTGTTTAACCCTCTTGAGAAGTTTTGTGACTGAAGTTTGGTTCTATGACATTTTTTCTTTCTTTAAATCTTGTAGATTTTACACTCTCATGGTGTGTCAACTGCTTTATTTGGGAAACCTGCATTTAGAAATCTCATTTGCACTGGGCTTGTCCTTGCTGACGACGGAAAGAAGATGAGTAAAAGGTTGAAAATTATCCTGAACCCACGGACGTCATTAATGACTATGGCGCTGTAAGTCATTATCTGTATATATTTATTTTTAAAAAATTGTTCACTATAGTTAGTGAGTATTTCGTGTTGTGAGTATTTTCTGTTCGTTGCCTGCTATGTACCAGCTCTTGCTTCTGAGAAGATATTTTTTATCATCTTATTGTTTCCTTATAGTTAGTTTTTGGTGTTCTGTTGCATATTTCTGACGTTTATTTTCTTAATCCCTTACCTTGATATCTGCCCAGGTCAAAGATGTCTTCCTCCCTTGGTAAAATGCGTATAGGTTTTTTGTTCAAAATGCTAAAAGACTCGAGCATGTGGGTTCTGCCCATTTGTTCCTATTGCTGTCACTGTTCTTCAGATGTCATCTAATGTGCTTGATCAATGGATAAATTCTGCAACTCAAAGTCTTGTTCACTTTGTTCAAGAAAAAAATGGATGCTTATCGACTTTATACGGTTCTGTCTATAACCAACATAACCTCTTGGAATTTCCTTTCGTATATATCAATATGAGAGACATTGAATTTAATACTAAGTCAATTTAGAAATTTTGGCAACATTTATCTGGGGTTTGATATAGATACCCACTTTAGCATTCAGTGTTGCATCAGCTTAGCAACTTTTTTGGTCCATACCAGCATTTTAAGATTTAAGAATTCTGTGAGAATAACACTACCATAGCACATTTGAGATTACCTTCTTTCAGTAGATGCTATGCATTAGTTTCTTGTACATATATTATATCAATCTGTAAAACTGAAAGAATGTGTGTATATACATTTTTAGGTGGTTCCATATCTTTTGAAGTTTCTTGACAACCTCACAAATATATATGTGAGATTCAACCGTAAGAGACTGAAAGGCCGTTCTGGAGAGGAAGACTGCCGTATGGCACTCTCCACTTTATAATGTATGTACTATCATTTCATTTTCTTACCGGCGATTTATTGCTTGTAATCTGTTATTATGCATTCGGTAATGATCGTATCACTATTTACATGCTTAGAACTTTGTACAATGGTTTTAGGTGCTTCTAACTTCATGTAAGGTTATGGCTCCCCTTTACCGTTCTTCACTGAGGTTCTTTATCAAAACATGAGAAAAGTCGGTGATGGAGCAGAGGAAAGCATCCATTATTGTAGATTTCCTCAGGAAGAAGGAAAGGTATTGTTCATTTTTGTTGTAATTATGCTAACATAGGCTGGTCTGTATAGTTCATTAATGGTTTATTTTCTTAATTATGAAGTTTCTTTCTACTATAAATTTTACTGAATTGAATGTCATTGGTGTCTTAAGAGGGGGGATCGAATTGAAGAAAGTGTGACAAGGATGATGAAGATAATTGATCTTGCCCGCAACATTCGTGAGCGTCACAACAAGCCTTTCAAAACACCTCTGAGGTCTGCTTATAAGCTGTCTCTTGCTGATATTTCTCTTATATGTTTCTGCTCTTTCTGTAGTCTCTTATCCATTCGTTCTTTGTAATTTAGAGAGATGATAGTTGTTCACCCAGATGAGGACTTTCTTGATGACATAGCTGGCAGATTAAGAGAGGTGCGTGAGCAGTGTGGAATCTTCAGTTTTTTTTCTTTCTAAAGATAAACTTCCATCTAGGTTACAAAGACTCCTAAGACTTATCTTTCATAAAAGACTCCTAAACAGCATAGGACTAATACTACTACTACACGTCTGCTTCTGATAACTCTTTTCCTTGCATTTCTCTCAGGTGATGTTTTGGTGGTTTTGGATTTACGGCCAGATGAATCATTGTTTGAAGCTGGCATTGCACGTGAGGTAGATAAAAATGGTGCCAATAACATCATTAATTCTAATTCAAAGGATGTTGTAGTTATCTTATTTCTATTCCTTTCGATTAGCAATTGTGTTTGTTGAAATGCGATGACCTATTTTGTTGATAATTAACTAGATTTGTTTATTTATAATGGAAAAAGCCAGTTGAATTTTTTTTTTTGGTAATATTTCTGACACATTCGACATTTTAACTCAATTTATTGCAGGTTGTTAATAGAATTCAAAAACACGGAAGAAAGCTGGCCTTGAGCCGACAGATAGGTGGGGGTCTACTTTGAGTCATTGGATGAAGACAGTCGGACATCCATCAAATTTGAACTCACAGGTAAGTTTTGACTTAAGAAATCCACGACTGATCTGTTGTACTTGCTAAATCTCTTGTCGGATTTTTTCATCGAATGAAGCTTTGTGTATCGGCGTACTTGTGCATGAGTGACAGTTTCTGCGAGCTGTTATCGTATCTTTGTGTATGTTTTGTTGCTTGATGAACAGTGCTAGTCCCTCCAACTTAGCAGTGGAGTTGCGTTTGTTTGATAGTCATTGCGAATGCTCACTTCTCGTACGTCTTAATTTGCAGTGTGCTGTGTATAATATCTCAAGGTTGCATTTTATTGCAGGAAAACTAGATTAGGGATGCCATTGGATGTCCGTTGCTTTCCTCCGACAGTATGTCACCCATACAGTTAGGTTTTGATCATTTTGAGTATGAATTATGAACTTGTTGATTTAGGAGATTAACATTGATTCAACGTCTCTGTTCCTAAGTTAGTGTTATCTGATGCAGTTATTTTGTTGTTTCTTATTCTCGGAGTATGAAATTTCTTAATCTTGCCTTCATTTCTTATAAACAAAATTAGTCTCCTATATAAAATAAAATCTTGCGTCCGTCCCTATACGTATTTGTTTTGTAGGATCATATGGAAGGAATCGGTTAGGTTGTTTCAACTGAGATCAAATCTGTAGTAGTTAATGCACCTTATAATGTGCTCCTAGAAGTGCTCCCTTTTCATGGGTTATTTTTCTTACATGAACAAAAGTTGCAGATAAAGGTTGAGAACCTGCCTGCAGTGGAACATGTTCCCACGACTGTTGGGGAGCCTGTTATTCATTAATATATATATTGGATATGATCTATAATATTTGTTATTATTAACTTCAAGTTTGAATACAAATTTCTAATACTGTTGCATGCATGAGGCAGATGAATGCATTTTATGTAAAATATGAGGTGTA
The DNA here is from genome assembly GCF_006381635.1 of Hibiscus syriacus. Lineage (NCBI taxonomy): Eukaryota > Viridiplantae > Streptophyta > Magnoliopsida > Malvales > Malvaceae > Hibiscus > Hibiscus syriacus. The sequence continues at coordinate 67,368 of NW_024062903.1, forward strand.
ATTCTAGTCTCCTTTGCAAATTTATTTACATAAAGGCCCAAATCAACAATACAAAGAAATCTAAGTACAGGTAGTTCCAACCTACAGTTCCATGATTTGAGGAGATAAACTACCTCGCCCCATGGAACATATTATATATGCATGCAACAGTTTTAAAAAAATACAGGATATCTTAAGTACAGGTAGTGTTTCTTAAGTATCAAAAGAAAAAAAAATCTGGGTATTACAATTGGTAAAACGAGGCTGCAAATGGCTTGATAATTAGCGAGTTGGACAGTCGATCTGGAAAATCAGGTATTTTTCAATATAAATACCGATATCTTTTATCGGATCGATGGTTCAACGGTCAGATTTGAACACTCATGGTGTAATTTACTCTTTTTCGTTTCTTCCATTTTTCTTTTCTCTCCGTCGGGCACCGTCGACCGTCATAGATGGTAGCCGTTTAGTCCTAAATTTCATGGGTCGATTCGTCTCAATCCCCTGAGCCCGAATCTGGTGGATGTTTCACCGAAAATTGTCACAAAACCCGTGAATTTAGACTGAAACGTTTTGGTTTTCTCACTTTAAATCTCAAATTCATGGACTTCGAAGCAAGTTCTGACAAAATAGAGGTCGAATTCGAACTCAAGGTGTCGAGTAAAAGCGACCCATCCCATTTTAGGACCGAACGACCACCATCTACGACAGTCGACAGTGGCCGACAGTGGCATGTCCACCTTCTTTTTTTATTTTTTATTTTAATTATTTTTATATTAATAATAATAAAAAATCACGTCATCAACTGTTAAGAGAAAACATTCAATGAGCAAAATGATACGATTGTAAAGCTCAATGAGCAAATTGAAAGTTGGGTATAGAAAATAGGAGAGAGAATATATTCAGTGAGGAACGATGTAATTTACGTTAAAATTATTTAGAGCCGAGGTACGTTCAAGCTACTTTTATTTTATTAGTTTATTTAATATATATACCTGAATCAAGATAATTTGATTCTAGAATTAATTTGTGGTGGTTTTTGGTATTAAATTATATAATCTTATCGATAATCGGTTGATCTAGCGTGATGGACATTAGATTTTTTAAGTAAGACTAAATTTTGAATCCTGACATTTACATATGGAAAAACTAGGTTGGGAGGACACCCCATCATAAACCTTTTATAAAAATCGATTTGAATTAGTAGATCAATAAATTCGATACAGCGATAAATTAAAATATTTATTAAACTTTTTGTTGTAGTTTAAACTAAGCACTCAACATGCGAATTTTTTTTTATAATAAGTTATAATTGACATTATACCGAGTCGTTAATAATGATTAACATTAATGATTATTTATTTTTTAATGATTAAAAAAAGATTACCGCTTTGGTACCCATCAATAGAATGCTTCATAATTTCGGGTAAATTTAATTTATATATAAAAATATTATTATAAGCATAATGCAACAAAATACTATAATGTTTGATAATACTGTCAATTTCACCTTTATTTTTTGGAACATTTGACTACTTAACGTTTCATTTTGAGTCAAGAAACACTCTCGTTGAATGAAAACCGTTAGTCAAATAACGATCAATGCTTTGAATTGACTCAGTAAGAAAATGAGAGATACTGACGTAGTATATCCAAATCATAGTAGATGACTTGACAGGTCCACGTGGACTAAAATACTAGCGTGGCTTGTCCACGTATGATATCACGTTAGCAAAAAGATATTTTTAAATTAATTATTTTTAACGATCAACACTTGGTGCTGACTCAACAAGAACATGTGGAGAGAGATGTTGATATGACATATTCAAATTATAGTAGATGATGACTTGACAGGTTTATGTGAACTAAAATACTAATATGACATGTCCACATATGATGTCACGTCAGTAAAAAGATATTTTTAAATTAATTATAAATCAATGTAACATTTGATTGATTTAAAATCAAGGTAACCTATAAAGGAAAGGATAAACCAGCAAATGATGATAGTCATAGGAATTGAATTTGGAACTATTGGATGAAATGCTCAACAACTAACCACCAAGCCAAATTCATTGAATGTTATAATTTGATAATTAAGTTTATTTAGAATATATTGTAGTCATCAAACCCATTAGGATCACAATTGGGCTGATACTTTCCTTTTGTAAATTTGAGTTAAATTTAAATGATTAAATTATTTGAGTTGATTTAAATTCATATTTTAAATTTTAATAAAATTTAAATTTATAAACTTCAAATAAAAATTTATATGCTGATAATGGTCGCATTTGGGTGCTTTGGCAAAAAAATGTTACCTGCATCATCAGATTTATTTTTGATCAAAGTATTACTTTTGAAGGCTGCTCGGGGGATTTCAGTTTCTGTATTTCTGCTGTGTATGGGTCAAATGATAGTTTCATTCGCAAGCAACTATGGGCTCAGCTTAATATTATTGAAGCTTTTGTGGGAGGTAGGGCCTGGCTTATTGGAGGTGATTTTAATGCCATTTTAAGTGTTGAGGAAAGCTCTTCTCCAGTAAATTCTAGCACGATGGTTGATATTTCTGATTTCCAGAATTGTGTGGAGGGTCTTGGTCTACTTGACCATCTTTTCACTGGTCAATTGTTCACGTGGACTAATAAACAGTAGGATTCATTTTTTGGCGCGTCAGTTGGATCGAGTCCTTGTTAGTTCTAGCTGGAATGATGCTTTCCCGTCTTCTGATGTTGAATTTCAGGCCCTTGGGGACTCTAATCACTGCCCAACTCTTGTCTGGTTGCATAAGGACATTCCAGCTGCTATGCCCAAACCATTTAAATTCTTTAACTTATGGGCTGAGCATCCCAATTTCATGGCCATTGTCAGGGAATCTTGACAGACCCCTATCAATGCTAATCCCATACAATCCCTCTACTTTAAGTTAAAACGGTTGAAGCGGTCTCTCAAGGAGCTTAATAGAAGCTGTTATAGTGATATTTCGGGGCAAGTTAGGGATAAGAGGGAGGAATTGAAAAGATTGTAGCTTGCCAACCTTGACTCGGCTACTGCTGGTACGACCATACACGCTGAAGTGGAGACCGAGAAGGAATTGAAAGAGGAAGCTGAGATGTTATTTTATAAGCAAAAAGCTAAAGCGGATTGGATCAAAGATGGCGACCAGGGTACCCATTTTTTTCACTCTTTGGTTGCGAGCAAAAGAAAGTGTAGCACAATTAGAGTTTTATACAATCATAGTGGTGAAAGACTTGACACGTTTGATGCCATTTCCAATGAGGTGGTTGATTTCTTTGTGAAACAGTTGGGAGTAGTTGATCCTGAGGTTAAGGGCAGCAATATTAGCACTGTTAAGGAGTTACTTGGCTATTCATTACCAAGGAATGCAGCTGACACTTTATGCATGGATATCTCTGATGCTGAAATTAAGGAGGCCTTGTGGGGGCAAGTTAATAATAAGTCACCTGGCCCTGATGGATATAATGCTTTCTTTTTTAAGAAAGCATGGACTGTTGTTGGGGATGATTTCTTGGCTGCAATAAGGTATTGTTTTGACCACTCTTTTATGCTTCCTTTCTTCAATGCAACGGCTGTTGTTTTGGTCCCTAAAGTCCCAAATCCGAGTCTAGTTAAAGACTTTAGGCCTATCTCGTGTTGTTCTGTTGTTTACAAAAATGTCACTAGGATTCTAGTGGATAGGCTTTCTTATGTTCCTGGTATGATTTCTATGAACCAAACTGCTTTTGTGAAAGGGAGAAGCATAGTGACAACACTCTATTAGCTCAGGAAATTGTTAGGGCTACTCTAGGAAGAACATGTCTCCTAGATGTGCACTTAAATTGACTTACAGAAGGCTTTTGATTCCTTGAATTGGGAGTTTATAGGGGTGATCTTGCATGCTTTGGGATTGCCTGACAAATTCATTAGCTGTATATGGGCTTGCTTTGCTTATCCTAGGTACTTTATTGTTCAATGGTAGTCTTGTTATTTTAAAGGTTCTAGAGGTGTTAGGCAGGGTGATCCCCTCTCACCCTATATCTTGTTTTAGCTATGAATGTGCTTTCAAACCTCTTGAATGTGGCTGCTTTAAATGGGGTCTTTGGCTATCATCCTAAGTGTAAGAGGATCGGGCTTACTCACATTTGCTTTGCGGATGATCTGCTCATTTTTTGCAAAGGGTCTCTTAACTCTGTCATGGGGGTGCAGGCTGTTTTGGATAAATTATATTTCATGTCCGGTTTGAAGCTAAATGCTAGCAAGTGTGAGATATTTGTTTCTGGTATTTCTGCTGGGCAAAGCAGTCTCATCAGGGAACTTACTGGCTTTAGCTTGGGTACCCTCCCAGTTCGTTACCTGGGAGTTCCATTGGTTACAAGGAAATTGGCTGTGAAGGACTATCAAGCCCTTATTGACAAGATAAGGACAAAGCTAAGCTTATGGGCTAATAAGCACCTCAGCTTCGCTGGAAGATTGCAGCTCATTTGTTCTGTTATGCATCTCAAGCTATTGGTGTAGGCAGCTTATTCTATCGCTTGCGATCATTAGGAAAATGGAGTAATTATGTTCCCGTTTATTTTGGAAGGGCTCCGATGTGCCTGCTAAAGGTGCAAGAGTTAGTTGGAAGAAAATTTGTCACATGAAATCTGAGGGTGCTGGAATAAGGCTTGCATTTTGCAACTAATTAAAAAGCTATTGGCTAATGAGGGCTCCCTTTGGGTGGCATGGATGCATTCTTATGTTATTAAGAATGCTAATTTTTGGCAGATGGCTATCCCTACAAACGCTAGCTGGAACTTCAAACACTTGCTGGAAATCAGGCCTTAAGTTGCTCACCTATTCTCGGGCCAGGTTTGCGATCTGAGCACTAGGCAAATCTGGGATAACTTGCGTGCTACTGCCCCTAAAATTCCCTGGCACCATCTGATCTGGTTCTCTGGGTGCATTCCCAAATTTAGCATTGTAGCATGGATGGCTATGCTTAATAGATTGCCTACTCGGGTTAGGCTTGTTCAGATGGGCTTATCCATTGACACTGACATGTGTTTACTGTGTGGTACTGTGTCAGAAACTAGGGAGCATTTATTTTTTGAGTGTAGCTTTGCTAAAGAACTATGGAGATCCATCCTTGGCCTTTGTGGAATCGAACGTGGAGTTAGTAGCTGGAATGGTGAATTGACATGGGCTGTTCGTTTGTTCAAAGGCAAGTCACTTATCGTTCGCGTTTTAAGACTTGCCTGGACTGGTCACATATATGGGATTTGGATGGAAAGAAACAATAGATTATTTGGTAGAAGAAGTCGAACCAAGGATGTTGTGCTGGATGACATCAAGAACACCATTCGTATACACGCCTGCAGTTTTTGGCGTTCAGCAGAACAGAACCAGCTAATGCTGTTCTGTGTGAAAAATGGGGTATTACATAGAGGAGTCTGTTTTGTTGCTTTCTTTTCATTTGTAACTTGGGTCTGCTATGTTTGCTGTCATGGCTATGCTTAATTTGTTCTGTTTATTTCCTTTCTGGACATTGTATTTTGTAGCAGTTTCCTGCTTCTTGGGTAATGAAATAGAATTATCCAAAAAAAATTATAAATATATTTTCTAATTTAGTCTTTTAAACTTATAATTTTATTTAATTTAATCTTATGATTAAAATTATTTATTATTTTTTTAATTTTAATTTAATTTAATCTAATCTTCCATTTACAATTCTTTGTTAATTTTCTTACTATCAAATTCTTACCATCAATTCTTTGTTCCTTTATATTTTTAATCAATATTTTGAAGAAAAAAACTTTAACAATAACATTATAAATTTTTACTATAATATTAGATAACATTTTATTTATTAAATATGAAATTTACATGTAAAAAAAATCTTACTAAAATAATAGAAGAGAGACGTTTATATTTTTATAAATTTGATTTAATTCCAAGAAGTATGAAATTAATAAAAAATTATCATAAATCGATTTGTTTAACTTTTTTTTTATTTGAATATTTGTTTTTGAATATAAATATAACATGTATATATAAAATATAGTCTTTAAAATATGAAGAATTGTATTGAACTTATTTCTTTATACTTTAAATATCTTTCTTAGTAAAATTATAACATTCAAGGGACTTGATTTGGTGGTTAGGTGCTAAGCTTTTTACTTTTTTATTTGTATATTTGTTTGTTTAAATGTTGTTAATTTAATAAAATATAATTATTTATAATTAATTAAAAAATTGTTGACGTGGCATCATAATTGGACATGCCACGTCAACATTTTAGTCCACATGGACCTGTCACGTCATCATCTACTATAATCTAGACAAGCCATGTTAGTATCTCTCTCCACATGTTATTGCTAAGTCTGCTCTAAGCGTTGATCGTTAGTTGACTAACAGTTTTCATCCAATAATAGTGTTTTTGACCTAAAATGAAACGTTAAATGGTAAAATGTTTCGAAAAAAGACAAAATTATTTGTAATATTAAACATTATGAGTATTTTATTACATTATGCCTTTTTTATAATGATCATCATTCATTCGTTCTATTTATTGATGTACACTTCACTTTATATTTTATAAATACAAAGTTTCAGTTTAGTATTTGATACATCGAATTTTTTTCGCTTGCACTTTTTTTAATATAATGAGTAAATTTTATTTGATTTTTTTAGTTGAGCCGAATTAAGTTATTGAGTTTATGTTTAAATTTAATTGTAAATATTTATAATGTTATGATACTAATTGATTTGAATTTTACTGTCTTGCTATAACTATATATGATATTCATATATATTTCTTCATATTTTTTATATGTGATATGTGTGTATATATATATCATGCAAAGTTGAGGAACTCGACTATAACTTGAAAATCAATTCATTAATTACTAAAAAATTTGAATTATTCAATTAATATTTTCTAACTCAATTTTCATTTTAATAATTTTTTTAATTTGAGTCAGTTTATGAAATTACGAGTCGAATCGAATATAAAAATTTCATTTTTTTCAAATCAAACCGAATTTAATTCACCTCTAAACGCAATAACCTTAATCAAAACCAGTTTCTAGCGCAAAATACATGAAAATTGTTTAATTTCTTCGTATACTAGGTTTCCTGATTAAGAGATTGGGAAATATATCATGGCGCGTATTTGATTGGAAAAAGTGGTCGCAATTTATCAGAGACTGAAGTCATTGATTTTATATCAAAACATGTAAGTAATTATTTATATGCATGTTGGTAGGAATGGCAACGGGTGGGTTCGGGGCGGGTTTTGCTCTCCCCATCCCGAATTCGAAATAAATCCCCGTTCCCACCTCGATCTCTGTCGGGTTTTTTATCAGGGCGTCCTGTTGGAGATTTTTTTACCCCGTCCACGAACCCGACCTGATCCCGAGAAAAACCATATTTTTCATAAAAAAAATATATATATAAAAAAATAAAAATATTATATATAATTAATATAAAAAATAAAAAATATTATATATATAATTAATATAAAATATAGAAAATTCTATATATATAGTTAATATAAAAAATATAAAAAATATTATCTATATATAATCGGGGCGGGGATACCTTGCCCCGAACCCGAAAAAATTCCCAAATTTTTTTTCGATACCTGATCCGACCCGATATTATTCAAACCCGACTCGAATTTGGCCGGATTTTGGGTTTTCCCGTCGGGTTCGGGTCAAGCTGCCATCCCTACATGTTGGTTTCCTGAAGAATGATGGTTTTTGGTCTACCGAGTGTAAACCTCACTTTAGCTGGGTCATGAGGAAATTGATGAAGCTGCGAGGTGAGGCAGAAAGGTTGTTTGATGAGGGTTGGGTGAATTGGGCTTCGGTTGATAGTGGGTGGATTTGGGAAATGCTAGTTGGTACAAGGTTATTTGGTTTCAAGGTTATGTTCCTAAGCAAGCAATTATAGTTTGGATGGTTATTTTAGACAGATTGCCTAAGAAGGATAGACATGTTCGTTTTGGGATTGTTCAGGATGAGGGGTGTCGCTTGTGTGGTGTTGATAGGGAATCTAGGGATCACTTGTTTTTTATTTGTCCTAACTCTTACAGGATTTGGAGGGAGATCATGTATGTTTGTGGGTTGCAATATGTTCCTCGTTGTTGTGGGAGACTTTGCTTTTGATGGTTAGGAGGTTGAGAGTTAAGCCGCTCTTGGTTCGCATTCTTAGACTTGCTTGGTCTGTTTATTTGTATAGTGTGTGAGAAGAGCACAACTTCAGACAGTTTAGGGGTGTTACTGGCTCTGCTGATGTTGTGGTTGATGGTATTAAGGATATTGTTCGGGTAAAATTGTATAGCTCAAGTATAGATAGGGATAATAGGTTACTGTGTTTGAACTGGGGGATTCTTTAAGTTTTTGAGTTGGTTGTCCCCAATTGAGGGTCAGGGTACCGTGTAGTAGCATTTGTTACCTTTCTTTGAGATAAATGAAATGATTTATATAAAAAAAGTATTTATATGAAATATTAGCCAAGATCGATAAAGGGTAGGATGATTTGTATTAAGCTGTAAATGATCAAAAACAGGTAGCGCCATACAAGAGAATTCGGAAAGTGGCATTTGTAACTTCAATACCCAAGAACCCATCTGGGAAGATTCTTAGGAGGGAGCTCATCAAGCTTGCCATTTCCAGGATCTGAGACCATCACATCAAACACCTCAATAATTATAAATATATGCATTTTCAAGGCAAAGTTTCTGGTTTATGGGAATCTTTCATTTCCCTCGTTGGGTATGAATTTTATGTGTAACATTATTGACATTTCTCTAATTACTTTACCTTATAATAATGTTCTCGACTTTTGTACTTATATATTAAAACTCAAAATATATCATTTTTATTAATTAAAGTTTGATATAGCATTGATATCAAATTGGAAGAGCATGCCACTCTCGAGAGCACCTTTAGCACCACTAACGATGAGTAACGTTAAGCACTATTAATTTAATTTATAAAAATTTAAAATTTTAAAAGACTTAACATATAATTATAAATTAATTAAAAATTTAGTGGTAAATTATTTAAAATAAAATATTATTTACATTATTTTTATAATATTTTCTCAAACAATAATTGAATCAAATATCAATCCTTAAATTAAAAAATCCTAAATATTTTTTCTTTGTTTAAATAATTTACCTTTAAAATTTTTAATTAATTTATAATTAAACATTGAGTCCTTTAGAATTTTAAATTTTATAAATTAAAATAATGATGTTAGTGATGCTCAGAAATACTCATCGAGCATCGTAGAATTTTTCTATAATTTAAAGAATTTTTTATTGTTGTTTAAGATTATAGTTTCATGGGAAATTTAGGTCTTAATTTTGGATTTACATGTATGCACATGTTGCACTTAGTATTTTATAATGTTTTATTTTATATAAACTTGTTTTATTTTAGCTAGGTCTGAGTATTATTTTAAAATAACACATCCTAATTAAATTTAACTTTAAAATGTTTTATTGTTAAAAACATTTTAAAATGTTTTTGTTATATTAATAATAAATTTAATTATTATGTATAAACTTGGTGATGTTTGGGTTAGTGTTTAGTCTTTTTGTGATAATTATTTGTAATTGTTCGTGAAGACACTAGTTTTTTTTTACATTTGGTTTTTTATTATTTATTATTATTATTTATTATTATTATTATTATTATTATTATTTATTAATTTTATTATATTACAGGCCCAATTACAAATGGATCCCGGAGCCTAATTATGGCCCAACTAAGCTAGCCCAATGGAAACCCTAAACTGATTAGGGTTTGATCTCTACTCCAGCCGCCAGCAATCATCCACCGTTGGATCTAATAAGATCCAACGTTCCAAAAGCCTCCAGAGGAAATCCTAGATATCATCACCCTAGGGCCACGTCACCGCTTCCCTTGCTACCACTGCTCCGCCGCCTCAGGAAGCTGCTGCCACCGCTTCAACAGAACGCTCCAGAAGATCCAGCTGCCCCTCCACGCTACAACTCTATGGTGAGTCACCACCATAGTCTGGTGACTCACCAAAGAGCCCCTTTTGGACCGGTCTGAGGAGCCTCTCGACGAGGCCTATAAATGGCCACCATTTCCTGTAAAGAGAGGAAGAACCAGAGATAACCAAAACAGAGGGGCAACCAACACACAGACAGAAAGCAACGAAAAATAACTGAGAGAAGAGTGAAGAGACTTACCAAGCGGTGTCGGAAACCAAATGTTGTCAAACCGCCGTTTAATCGAATGTAAAAAAACCCTCGATTTATTTTAGATATAGGGTTATCAGAGGGTTATTAGGAAAAACGGGACTTGGATCTAGGACAAGGGAAAATCGGGCTTCGATTTGGGGTGGATTTTGTAATTTCCGGCCACCGTGAACGGTGGCCGGCGACGGCAATCGGCCGGAACACGGCTGTCGGCAGGAAACCGGAATCCATCCGGTGAAGAGAGAAGCGAAAGAGAAACGCTTCTCTCGTTTTTAGAGAGACAGAGGGAAAGAAGAGAATGAAGATGCTGGCCCGTAGGGTCAACCATTTGGGTATTTATATACCCTTCGCCATACGACGTCGTTTAGGGGGAGGGGTGTGCGTGTAATTTTCATCAGGGGTAAACCCTGCCCGCAGCCATCTTAGTTTGTAATCCTTATATTTTAGTCACTAAAATTGAATTTTGAACCTTTTAATTCATCCTTCGAATTTTATTTTATTATGTTTTAGTCCTTACCTGTATTATACATATATTTAGGTTAAATGCCTTATTTAGTCCTTCATAATTTTTATAATTTATTTTTTAACCCGAATTAATTAAATAAGGTTATATTACATTATTAGCATTAAGTTTTTTTTTATTAATTCGAATTATGCCCTTTAATTTTGATATTTTACTTTTTTAGTCACCAATATTTTGTTTCTTTTCACTTTGATCCTAATTGTTTTTATATATTTTGCAATTTAATATTATTGCTTTTAAATTTATTTTAAATATTATTTATTATAATATTAATTTGTTATTACTTTTATATTATTATTATTTTCATATTAGTCACATAAATATATATATATATATATATATATATTTTAAATAATAATGTATATTTATTTTCAATATCAAAGAAAAGGGCAGTCTTAAAACAATTGGATGTCCTATTATGGTATTTTAAATAATTAAACATTATAAAAATTATAATTTAGTTTTATTTAAATTATTAAAATTTTAATATTTATTTTTATTTATTAATATCGAAGAAAAGAGCTGTTTTAATGTACATAGAAGTCCTTTTCTGATATTTTTAAATAAATAAATTTTTTATAAATATATTTAAATTAATATATTTTCTTAAAAATTATAGTAATAAAATTTGAAATAACATAATTATAAATTAAATATATTTGAATTCTTAAAATTATATTATTAGAGACAATTTATAATTAAAAAGTACCAATTTTAGGCGTTGTAGGGGTGCTAATCATTCCCTAAACGTTCCCTAAACGTAACCGACCACGAATCCCTTTTTATTAATAAAAAGAACGAATTTTTGGTTATAAACGCAGATCAGTTCATTTTTTAACTGATGTTTTCTTAAAAACTCTTTTAAAAGATAATTTTTAGGTATTCGACCTACCTGACCCAAAAGGTCGATGACGACTCCCAAATTATTTATTATTCACATTATTTTTCCCGCCAAAAATAAAAAAATTCGTGCCCGGACGAAAAACGGTTATGACAGTTCGAATTTAGTTCATTTATATAGATTCAATTCTTAATTATATGTGCAATTAAATACGTATAAAAAATTAAAGAGAGAGCATTAAAATGTTGATGAAGTGTTCCAGTTCTTCAACATGTTTAATGATCCTTAAACTATATTTCGAGAGGGAAAAAACAACAATTAAAATTCTAAATAATAATTCCATGGAAAAATAAAATAAGGTTACCATAAAATTCTCAACCTCAAATAAAAAGTTAATTTTTAAATTTAAAAATATAATTTTTAAAAATCTTTTACAAATCATAAAATTTAATAAAATCTTTCATTACCATAAATTTCTAAATCATCTTTAAAGATTGACTAAAAATCATACTATAAATAAATAAATATGATATTTTTATTATTAAAATCAAATCAATTTAATGTTCTTTTTTTTTTACTTAATTCTAATTTAAATCAGGGTTTAACTTATTGAATAACTTCAATAATAATTTTTATTTTTTTTAGAGGATTTTGATCGAATAACTCTATATGCAAAGTATATCTTTATTGCTAATAGAATAAGAAAAATATCAACTAATATCTAGGGGTGGTAATCGGGTGAGGAAAAACCGAAAATCATGGGGATCTAAACCGACGAGGATGGGGAATGACCAAAATCTTCACCCACGGGCATGGGGATGGGGTAAGTTTTAACCCCGAAACACAAATGGGGACGTGAATTACTATAACTGAATCGTACTCGTGTGAATAAACGTGGGGATCTTGAAAAATAATCATAGGAATCCTCGATATTTTACAAAAATAACAGTAGGATCCTCGAAAAATAAATGTGAGATTACGTGTTGCCACTATTACATCTCAAAGGAACTAAAATTGAAGTTTAGATTTTTCTCATTTCATATACATTGATTTGTTGATATTGAAAATGATTAAGATTGTACATATACATTAGGTGTTAGATGAATATTAACGTTTGAAACTTTCATATTGTAGATAGAGATAAATTAGAGACAATATAAATATATTTTACAAGTTTCAAGTGTTGCATTGATTTAAAAAATGTTTGTTTACTTATTTTTGGATGAGGATTAACCAAAACTCGCATTGATCTGTAAGGGATGGGTATGAGGACAAAAAAATCCACGAAATATATAATGGAGATTCCCAAAATCGTACCCGCAAGTGTTGAGGACGGAATGGGTAATGCAAAACCGTCCCCGCCCTCCCCGTTGCCACCCCTACTAATATCGTTTTAATAAAAAAAATTATTAAAAAATACTACATTTTGATCATCTCATATTATTAAAAAATTGATTAAAGAAAATTAAAAATATTAATCTAAAATATGATGTTTGAATAGTTACAATTCATATATTAAAGAAACTATGAATAATTAAATGAAATGAAATTTATTTTTTTGACTTTATATTTTTATAAAGGTTGTTTAAAAATATTTATGAAAAAGATTTTAAATTTTTTAATAATATCCAAAAATATCAACCAATATCATTTATTGATATTATATATTTATTATGCATTTTATTGAAAAATATTAATAAAAATATTTTTTAAATTTTTAAATAATATCAGAAAATATAACTCATCTCATTTATTAAAAGTAATAAAGTATTACATTAATTATGTAATTTTATATTAATTATTTTTTTCCTTTTTACAAATTGTGACCTATTAACTAGAGGAGTATACAATTCTTTTCCCGTCTTTTTCTTAGCTTCGCCGCCGCCATCTTAAGCTTTCAAAGAAAAAGAAAAACCAGGAACAAGAGAAGAATCAAATGGAGGAGGTGTGCGAGGGAAAGGAGTTCTGCTTCCCTTCTGAAGAGGAGCGTATACTCTCGTACTGGTATCAAACAGATGCTTTTAAGGGTCAGCTTGATCGCACTGAAAACATGCCGAAATACGTCTTTTACGACGGCCCGCCCTTCGCCTCCGGAGAGCCTCATTACGGTCACGTCCTTATTGGGACCATAAAAGACATCTTCACTCGCTACAAGTCAATGACTGGTCACCATGTCATCCGTCGCTTCGGTTGGGACTGCCATGGTATCCCTGTAGAGCAAAAGGTTGACGAGAAGCTCGAAATTAAGCGCCGTGATCAGATTCTCAAGATGGGAATTGATAAGTACAACGAGGAGTGTCGGAATTTTGTCATTCAGTGTTCCGAGGTTTGGGAGAAGACCGTTACCAGGTCTGGGCGTTGGATTGATTTCAAGAACGGTTATAAGACTATGGATATGAAGTACATGGAGTCTGTGTGGTGGGTCTTTGCCGAGCTGTATAAAAAGAAACTCACCTATAAAGCATTTAAGGTCTGTTTAGAATTACATTCCATTTTTTTCCTTGCTTTTGCTTTCCATTACAGTTTCTTTATTAACAAGGTTGTTGTCCTGTAGGTCATGCCTTACAGTACCGGGTGCAAGACCCCGCTATCTAATAATGAAGTCGATAAAAAAGAGAACTACAAGGTATTTTACTTCGTTTTAATCTCTCTCTAGTTATTCTTACTTGAGTTCCTATGACAATTTGGTCTATTAGTTCGCTGATGACCTTTCAGAAATGTTCCAAGCTCAATACAAATTCTGTTTTCACCTCTTTTAACCCAACGGACTCTTGAATGTGCAGTCTGTGTCTGATCCTGCAATAATGGTGGCTTTCCCCATAGTTGGTGATCCAGATAATGCTGCTTTTGTGGCTTGGACGACAACCCCATGGACCCTTCCTAGTAATCTTGCTCTCTGCGTCAACGCAAATTTTGTCTATGTGAAGGTCTGTTGCCTTCCACTTGTTATCTATTTAGGTCATCAGCACTAGATGGTCGAGCTGTTTTTATCATGTCATATCTACATCATTTTGGGTTTAATCAATGCATACTCTTAGTTTTAGTTTATACATGATGCTGTGTACTGCTTGTAACTTTGTTATTTGATTCACTCCTGTCCTGGAAAATCCGCTGCTCCATCATGCATGTTCATAATTGCTTACTTTATATTTTATCACTGAAGTTTTTAAATAGCTCTTCCATTCAAATAGATGGAGCTTTTACAAAAGGAGTGGGATTATAATATTGAAGTGCATGAATAGTTTTTCCTTTTCCTAGCACTTTCTTGGTTGATGCATGGGGCACAAATAGTTGCATCTTCTTTTATTTTTAATGCATGCCTGCACGCAGGACGTAGATATGACTTTCTTCCTGAAGACATGGGTTTTGTAATTATATTTCAGGTCCGCAATAAGTACTCTGGAAAAATCTATGTGGTTGCTGAGTCAAGGTTATCTGAGCTTCCAACTGAGAAACCAAAGTCAAATTCGTCTAATGAATCTTCTGGTGGTTCCAAGAAATCTAAGAGCAAAGGAACTTCTGGTGAAAAGACTAAAGATTCTGCAGCTGATTCCTTTGAGGTCTTAGAAAAATTTTCTGGGGCTTCATTAGTGGGGAAAAAGTGAGTATTCATACTTATAGTTCTGTTTTTGGTTGTAGCTGACTATAAAATAACTTTGTATGGTCTGCATCCAAGCAGTTCTTTTGGGAATTATTAAGCGGTGATATCTTGCTTTAGGCACCTTGGTTCATGCATTAAGGATCCCTGTCTGGGTGATCTCTAGTATGCTATATTATAAAGCAATTGGTCTTCACAAGTAGGAATGAATTGCAGCATGTGCAACATTAAGTGGAATATATAAAAGCTGCAGAGCCGGCGATCGATATTTGGCTGCCAGCTCTAATGTTCTAGAGAACATTAAAACTCATTACTGTCTTTTGTGGTATTTAAATTGGTTTGAGCCAATGCAGCTTCTTTGTATTAGGATACTAAGAGGGAACGTGTGTTGCAGGTATGAACCATTGTTCAACTACTTCTTGGAGTTTTCAGATGTTGCTTTTAGGGTAATAGCTGACAACTATGTGAAAGATGATAGCGGTACTGGAATTGTACACTGTGCTCCTGCATTTGGTGAAGATGATTACCGTGTTTGTACTAAAAATGAAATAATCAATAAGGTTTGCTCTTAAGTACTTAATCTGAGTGGATTTCCTCCAGCTATTATGATTGTTTAGTCTTATATTTTGATGTACAAGTTGATACATATTTTGAATTTTTTATTTGGCGTTCATGCCTCGGTAATGTTCTTGCTTGATGGTTTTTGCAAAATTAATACTTTTCTGTTATGAAATTTATGCTCTGGTTGTCCATGGAACATGAGAGATGGGTTCATAACATTTTCTTCCGAAAGAAATTGAAGAATTCATCAGGAATCCTGCAATAAGCTTTATTTATTTTATTCACCATATCATTGTTGAGATGGTCGTATTGTACTCTTCTTGTACTTGGTATTTATGCAATAAAATTTTAAGGCACTGTTTTCCTTCTTCCAATCTCCGTTGAGACACTCTTGTTGCTTGACAGATATGAAGGGGGTTTTTAATGAGGCCTTCCTATTTATCAAAAAAAAAAATCTCAGATTAATATCACCCTTCTTTTTACTTCTTTTACCATTTATTTATCTAATTTTGGCATGTAGGATGAGAATCTGATTGTAGCAGTTGATGATGATGGTTGCTTTACTGGGAAAATTGCTGATTTTAGTGGGCACTATGTTAAGGATGCTGATAAGGCTATCATTGAAGTAGTGAAGGTCAGATTGATGCAAAAATTTGTGTTTTTGTTTGGCTAAACATGAATTTGACACCATAATTACTAAAAGAAAGAGGAAAACCGTGGAGCATCTACGACAACTTAAGATAATTGTTTATAACCCTTTTTGGAGCTCCTATGTTTGTTGATAGTGTCATGTAAGACCTTATGTTGAATCCATGGCTTCTGATGCACATATAAAGCTAGTGTTGATGGTTGTACTACCCAAAAAAAGAGGAGTCTTGTTGATATTTCCTAAGATTTGTTTCTTACTAGGTTTTATGCATTTTTCTTTCTCCATAACTTCACCTATCTCATCCTTTATTTCTCAGGCTAAAGGCAGGCTTGTTAAGTATGGAACCTTTACACATGACTACCCTTTTTGTCCGAGATCTGATACACCTCTTATTTATAGAGCTCTTCCAAGCTGGTATGTTTGATTCACTCTTATTCAGAAAGAATAAGAACCCTAGTTTACAGCTTCGCTAAATAAAAGTTTAAGCTATATTCCTCTAATGACTGTTTTGTCATGCCTTCACTTTAATATTTTTTTTTTCAAAATCAACTTATATATTAATTTCAGTTGTTGGCTCGTTTAATTATCAATCCTGTTGATGCTAGCTTTACAAAGGGTAAATCCCTTGGTTGACCTGATTTTTCTGGAATCATAGAGACATGCTATATATTCTTATAAATCCCTTGAGGAGCATTGGTTGAAAAAGGTTGTTTCATGGAAAAATGTTCATCAAATTAAGTTTTCGATAGTTGAATTTTTTGTGCTGTAAACATGATCATCACAAGTTCTTTTAAGTTGAATTGCAGTTTCGAGAAATAGAAGCTTATCCTATGAGTGGCTTTTGAGTTATGTCAGTTTGTGCATAAATAAACAATTTTGAGTTGGTGTAAACATTTTGTTTCTACATGGAATGGGCAAGTAGGCTTCAGGCTTTGATGATTTATGGATTTTGCATTTTTGCCTTTCTTCACGTAACAAGGTTTTCTGCTGAACAGGGAAGATGGCCTAAATTGAGACATGTGAAGCGAAGAAATCATTTAAAGTTAATCACTGACTAGGAAAAAGTTCTGTAGTTATTGAAATGATTTACAACTTTTGTTGCATAAGTTCCACATACTTTATTTTGCGAAGGCATTTAAAGTTTGCTTTGCACCAGAAAACTCATGCGGTGGTCATTAATTATCTAATATTTTGCTCGTTTCTACTTTGTGTATTTATCTATAGGCAACTATTGATATCTTTACGTACATGGACTGGAAATTATGATCTTGCTTCTTTCTTTTCGTTTTCTGCTCTATTATAGTTAAGTCCTGTATCATATTATAGGTTTGTGAAGGTGGAAGAGCTGAAAGAGCAATTATTGGACAACAACAAACAGACTTACTGGGTACCTGGTTATGTGAAGGTTAGATGACCCTATTAAATGTCTGTTAATATTATTCTTTTTACTTGAAGTTTGTTCAATTGGTCTGGTGTATTCATTCTGTTTGCATGGGTCTGGATTTAGCTCAATGAAAAGCTTAACAATGCCTCAGAGGCAGATTAAATATTTATCTTGTTTTCATGTTTGTTTTAGAATGTGACCTTCTTTAGTGCTTCTTGTCATTTTACAGGATAAACGTTTTCACAATTGGCTGGAAAATGCAAGAGACTGGGCTATTAGTCGTAGTAGATTTTGGGGCACTCCAATCCCTGTGTGGATTAGTGAAGATGGTGAGGAAGAGATAGTCATGGATTCGGTGGAAAAACTTGAAAGGCTTTCTGGGGCTAAGGTTTGGCTTTCTTTTCTTCTCAGTTTTAACATGTCTAAGATGTTATTCTTTAGGAAGGTAGGTGTTGCTGGCCTCTCTATATTTATTTTTGTCCCTTTTCTTTCCACATTGGTCCTCCTTTTCTCCTTGGCTGGGGATTGTCATGATAGATTTAAAACTTTCCTTCTTCTGTACTTACCATTTTATTTATTTGACATAAATGGGAATTGGTTCTGTTTAAGTGCAGTCTTGACAAGTTAAGACCTTAACTAAATCCTTTAATAGAAAGAGAAATATATTATTTTGTTCATTGATCCCTGTGCCTTTAGCAGTATATATGTGCCAATTACGGATGCCTTATTATGTGGTTAGTTTCAAGCATTTTCTGAAATTCTAAATGGATGATGATCCTCAGTTTGTTTCACTTTGCATACTCGTGGCACCACCTTAATTTTTTCTCCGTTTAAGTCTCTTGGAAGTATTACAGTTTCTATATTTATTTTGCTATTGAAAATATTTGGCTAAGAAATTTGTGGTTGGTGTATAATTCAATTTATTATTTCAGGTCTTTGATCTCCATCGTGACAAGATTGATCATATCACTATACCTTCTTCCCGTGGTCCAGAGTTCGGTGTGCTACGACGTATAGATGATGTAAGGTTACTCAGTTTAGGTTCTTTTTATGCAAAGAGCTGTTATTTATTATTAGTAACTATCAGATTCTATGTTGTTGAATTCTGATCTAGTATCCAACCCCATCAAGTTGATCAATTTTAATTTTGAGCTGACTGCATATTATTGGAGTTAGTAATTTTTAGATGCAGCTTCTGCTAAACACCTTCATTTCTTAGTTCCTATTGCTTTTTTTTCTTTATGCGTTAGCATCAGTCTTTTCTATAGTTAATTATGCTGAATTATTTTTGCAGGTATTTGATTGTTGGTTTGAGAGTGGATCAATGCCTTATGCTTACATCCACTATCCATTTGAGAACATTGAACTTTTTGAGAAAAATTTTCCTGGGCACTTTGTGGCGAAGGACTAGATCAAACTCGTGGATGGTTTGTTCCCTACTGTTTGATCTGTTATTCATTATTACTAGATTTTAGAGTACATGTGGATTGAGTTGATCTTATGCATTTTGACCATTTTGCAAACCAAATGAGCATTGAGTTGATGAATTTTCTTGATTTTTTTTGATAGAAGTTTTCTTGATTTTTTTTGTTTAAGTGTCGGGTACATGGGTGTGGCTAGATTTTTCTACGTTTTTCTAATTATACAATATCCAAGTGTTGGACACGGGTAATTTTGTAAGATTGGGTAAAGTCTTGCTAAGTAGGGAATGGACACTATTGTGTTTCGTTTGAATATTCTGGTCATTTATTTGGTGGATGTTTTCTGATTGTAATTGGTTGTGTTGAACTCTTGGTGTACTTGGTAATTTTAGTAATAAATTTTTGAGGTACTCTTTTCTTCCTTCCAATGTCCGTTATGAAGGGGATTCTGTTAAAATTTTATTTTCCATTTCATGTTGATTGCGTAGGAGGGTACATTTGTTTATTATTTGTTTCATATTTTGGTTCTCGAATGAGTAGTCGTTATTAGGTGATGATTTGATTAACTTTTTATGTGAACCTTTCCCCTCCTGTTTAACCCTCTTAAGAAGTTTTGTGACTGAAGTTTGGTTCTATAACATTTTTTCTTTCTTTAAATCTGGTAGGTTTTACACTCTCATGGTGTTGTCAACTGCTTTATTTGGGAAACCTGCATTTAGAAATCTCATTTGCACTGGGCTTGTCCTTGCTGACGACGGAAAGAAGATGAGTAAAAGGTTGAAAAATTATCCTGAACCCACAGATGTCATTAATGACTATGGCGCTGTAAGTCATTATCTGTATATATTTATTTTTAAAAAATTGTTCACTATATTCAGGCTATTTTCTCAATCCTCTTTTTCAGTCTCTCTCTCTCTCTCTCTCTCTATATATATATATATATATATATATATTAGTTACATGAACTTTGTTCCATTATTCACGTCTTAAATCTTCTCTTGATCTTATAGGATGCTTTACGATTGTACCTTATGAACTCCCCGGTTGTTCGGGCTGAGACCTTACGTTTTAAAAAGGAAGGAGTTTTTCGTGTTGTGAGTATTTTCTGTTTGTTGCCTGCTATGTACCAGCTCTTGCTTCTGAGAAGATATTTTTTATCATCTTATTGTTTCCTTATAGTTAGTTTTGGGTGTTCTGTTGCATATTTCTGACATTTATTTTCTTAATCCCTTACCTTGATATCTTCCCAGGTCAAAGATGTCTTCCTCCCTTGGTATAATGCGTATAGGTTTCTTGTTCAAAATGCTAAAAGACTCGAGCATGAGGGTTCTGCCCCATTTGTTCCTATTGCTGTCACTGTTCTTCAGATGTCATCTAATGTGCTTGATCAATGGATAAATTCTGCAACTCAAAGTCTTGTTCACTTTGTTCGAGAGGAAATGGATGCTTATCGACTTTATACGGTTCTGTCTATAAACCAACATAACCTCTTGGAATTTCCTTGCGTATATATCAATATGAGAGACATTGAATTTAATACTAAAGTCAATTTAGAAATTTTGGCAACATATATCTGGTGTTTGATATAGATTTCCCACTTTTAGCATTCAGTGTTGGCATCAGCTTAGCAACTTTTTCGGTCCATACCAGCATTTTAAGATTTAAGAATTCTGTGAGAGAATAACACTACCGTAGCACATTTGAGATTACCTTCTTTCAGTAGATGCTATGCATTAGTTTCTTGTACATCTATTATATCACTGTAAAACTGAAAAGAATGTATGTGTATATATATTTGTAGGTGGTTCCATATCTTTTGAAGTTTCTTGACAACCTCACAAATATATATGAGATTCAACCGTAAGAGACTGAAAGGCCGTTCTGGAGAGGAAGACTGCCGTATGGCACTCTCCACACTTTATAATGTATGTACTATCGTTTCATTTTCTTACCGGCGATTTATTGCTTCTAATCTGTTATTATGCATTCAGTAATGATCATATCACTATTTACATGCTTAGAACTTTGTACAATGGTTTTAGGTGCTTCTAACTTCATGTAAGGTTATGGCTCCCTTTACACCGTTCTTCACTGAGGTTCTTTATCAAAACATGAGAAAAGTCAGTGATGGAGCAGAGGAAAGCATCCATTTTTGTAGATTTCCTCAGGAAGAAGGAAAGGTATTGTTCATTTTTGTTGTAATTATGCTAACATAAGCTGGTCTGTATAGTTCATTAATGGTTTATTTTCTTAATTATGAAGTTTCATTCTACTATAAATTTTACTGAATTTAATGTCATTGGTGTCTTAAGAGGGGGGATCGAATTGAAGAAAGTGTGACAAGGATGATGAAGATAATTGATCTTGCCCGCAACATTCGTGAGCGTCACATCAAGCCTCTCAAAACACCTCTGAGGTCTGCTTATAAGCTGTCTCTTGCTGATATTTCTCTTATATGTTTCTGCTCTTTCTGTAGTCTCTTACCCATTCGTTCTTTGTAATTTAGGGAGATGATAGTTGTTCACCCAGATGAGGACTTTCTTGATGACATAGCTGGCAGATTAAGAGAGGTGCGTGAGCAGTGTGGAATCTTCAGTTTTTTTCTTAATTTAATAAATTCCTGTTGTTCTACTTGTTCTCTCTTTGTTATTCATTGGAAGGCATTACAGAATTCTTCAATTTTTCAAAGAAGCTTTCAGGGTTTTTATTATATGTAATATTATATGCACGCATGTAATACCTTTTTCTTTAGGGGGGAATCGAATGGGAAAACCGTGAAGGGAATCTAAGAAAAGAAAAGAAGTTTTCTTTTGTTGATTGCAAGTTGTTTCCAATTGTTTGCATTTCTAAGGATATGATGCAGCTATATTAGATGATCATTTAAGTAGAAAGGAGAAAGTGAATCAAACGCATGAAAAATTTCCCTGTAGCATAATGGCAATCAGAATTCGAATTGATCTAATGTTAAGGTTATTATTATTATTTAAATGCCCTTCAGAATTCTGTTAAGGGCTGTTTCTTTCTGGTTTTGTATCTCTTGAGGGAGATTAGTTTGTATTACTTTGTCATATCTGAGTTTAATGAATCCTAGGGCACTCTTTTCCTCCTTGTGCGGATTAAGGAACTATTTTTAAGTTCCGTTAATCACGAAGGGGGTTTTATTGAGGCCTTCTATTCCTATCAAAAAAAATAAAAATATTTTCCATGTTTTTCTTGAATCTGATTTTTCTCGTCTTTTCCCCCATGTTCTCTTCATTTAGTATGTACTGGAGGAGCTCAATATAAGGTCTCTTGTTACATGTAAAGACACTTTGAAGTATGCATCTGTTCGTGCAGAGCCTGATTTTGGGTATGGAACTTGTTACAGCCCCTTTATTCTCCACTTCCCTCTCCATTCAATTGAGAGGAGCGGGGTAGGGTATTCAACTAGGTTCAAAACCTTATTATTTGCTTACTCTATTATATCTTGCAGCGTGTTAGGTAAGCGACTAGGGAAATCTATGGGAGCTGTTGCCAAGGAAGTTAAAGCCATGTCTCAGGAAGATATCTTAGCATTTGAGAAAGCTGGAGAGGTGACTATTGCTACACACTGTTTGAAGCTGACAGATATTAAGGTATGCTAACTTATGCTGTCATGTGAAGGGTTGTTCTGCAAAGCTTTTTATTAAGTGAAATTTACTGTATTTGTTCATATTGTTCGATGTTTCTTTTGTTTAGTATTTTATATTGATGCATCAATCGAAACACTGAAGGGATCAATTTAACTGTCTCGCTATTTTTTTTACTTCTTGGCTCTTATCCGTGCTGTACATTCTTCAATAAGAGGTGTAGGCTGAATCCTCTCGATTGCTTAAAGTTTTTATATTTATTTGATGTGCTTGGCCAAGAATGGTGTAGGTAAAGATGCGCTGTGTTAATAAATGTTTTATTTGTTTCAAAATTGTTCAGCTTGTGCGGGAATTTAAACATCCTGATGGCATGACAGATAAAGAGGATGCAGCTGGAGATGGTGAGGATTATTAATGTCATTCTGATTGGAGACTTATTCCTATTGAAATGGAAAAGTATCTTTCGATAAACTGATGTTATGAAAATACTTTTGTAGTAATATTAAGAGAATAAATCAAGAGAAGGACAAAATAATTGAGTTAATGCAAAAAATATCTAAAAATTGAAGTGGGAGATTACATGTTTAAATAGACTGAGTTGCTGACTTCTTAGAGGACTTTTCTTTCTAAAGATAAATTTCTATCTAGGTTACAAAGACTCCTAAGACTTATCTTTCATAAAAGACTCCTAAACAACATAGGACTAATGCTACTACTACACGTCTGCTTCTGATAACTCTTTTCCTTGCATTTCTGTCAGGTGATGTTTTGGTGGTTTTGGATTTACGGCCAGATGAATCTTTGTTTGAAGCTGGCATTGCACGTGAGGTAGATAAACATGGTGCTAAAAAACATCATTAATTCTAATTCAAAAGGATGTGGTACTTAGTATTATCTTCTTTCTATTCCTTTTGTTTAGCATTGTGTTGTTGAAATGTGATGACCTATTTTGTTGATAATACCAGATTCTGGTTAACTAGATTTGTTTCTTTATTATGGAGAAAGCCAGTTGAATTTTTTTTGGTAATATTTTTGACACATTCGACATTTTAACTATAAATTTATTGCAGGTTGTTAATAGGATTCAAAAACACGGAAGAAAAGCTGGCCTTGAGCCGACAGATATGGTGGGGGTCTACTTTGAGTCCTTGGATGAAGACAAGTCGGTCATCCATCAAATATTGAACTCACAAGTAAGTTTTGACTTAAGAAATCCACTGACGGATTTGTTGTACTTACTAATCAATGATTGGCTAAATCTCTTGTCGGATTTTTTCATCGAATGAAGCTTTGTGTATCCGTGTACTTGTGTATGAGTGACAGTTTCTGCGAGCTGTTATCGTATCTTTGTGTAAGATTTTTGTTGCTTTATGAACAGTTCTAGTCCCCTCCAACTTAGCAGTGGAGTTGCGTTGTTTGATAGTCATTGCGAATGCTCAACTTATCGTACGTCTTAATTTGCAGTGTGCTGTGTATAATATCTCAAGGTTGCATTTTATTGCAGGAAAACTATATTAGAGATGCATTGGATGTCCGTTGCTTTCCTCCGACAGTATGTCACCCCATACAGTTAAGTTTTGATCATTTTGAGTATGAATTATGAACTTGTTGATTTAGGAGATTAACATTGATGCAAAGTCTCTGTTCCTAAGTTAGTGTTATCTGATGCAGTTATTTGTTGTTTTCTTATTCTCGGAGTATGAAATTTCTTAATATGCCTTCATTTCTTATAAAACAAAATTAGTGTCCTAATATTAAATAAAATCCTGCGTCCGGCAATACGTATTGTTTTGTAGGATCATATGGAAGGAATCGATTATAGGTTGTTTCAACTGACCTTATAATGTGCTTCTAGAATTGCTCCCCTTTCATGGGTTATTTTTCTTACATGAACGAAAGTTGCAGGTGGTGCTATGTGAAGAGATTTTCCAAGGCATCTACAACATGTCATTTAAAATAACCTTGGAGTTTCAACGTGGACATGGCAAGGTTTGGTTTTTCAATACCGATGAAATTTTAGATTTATTGTTATATTTTTTTATTGATAATATTTTCTTCTCCTATAAAATTTTATAAATTTACCCGTTAAAACAAAATACTGCAATCCGTCCCTGAATTATATAGATTCAATTCAATTCTAGTATTCAATGGATTGTTTCTTGCAGATAAAGGTCGATTGCGTTGAGAACCTGCCTGCAGTGGAAGGGTGATGGGGGACATGTTCCCACGACTGCGTGGGAACCTGTTCCCACGACTGCTGGGGAACCTGTTATTCATTAATATATATATTGGATATGATCTATAATATTGATGCTATTATTAACTTCAACTTTGAATACAAATTTATAACACTGTTGCATGCATGAAGTAGATGAATACATTTTATGTAAAATATGAGGTGTAATTCTAGTCTCCTTTGCAAATTTATTTTACATAAAGACCCAAATAAATACAAGGAAATCCAAGTCCAGGTAGTGTCATTCCAACCTACAGTACCATAATTTGAGGAGATACTCTCTCGTCTATATAACATGGAATCAAGTAGAGGTGAACAAAACTTAATTTAATTCGAATTTTTTTTGACCCGGCTTAAGATAACTATATTCAAATTAATTTCAATTTATAATTTTATAAACTTGATTCTACTTGAAAAATTTTTAAGTTCAAATCGAGTCTTAAAATACAACTTGAAATAGTAACTTGAAATTTTTAATAATTTGTGGAGTGGTTTTTAAGTTTCCTTCAACTCTATATGATTTATGTATATCACGTATGACAAAAGTATGAAGAAATGTAAATGTATTATATATAGTTATAAAAAATCATTTAATTGTAATTAAATAATATCATAAATATTTATAATTAAGTTTAACATAAACTCAAGATTTTTGACTTGATTTGACTCCATTTAATTGAACGTTCATTCTTAAATTCAACAATCAAAAGTACATAATTATTTTTAGGAGAAAAAAAAAGGAGATCCAACTAAATTTGAGAAAGAAAGAGTCGAATAATATTAGGGCTCTGGGTAGGTCTGTAAACGAACCGAACGCACACGAATGAACGTACACGAACGAACGTATGTTCATGTTCGTTCATTTAATAAATAAACGAACACGAACATAAACGAACAAAATTTTTTTGTTCATGTTCGTTCATTAAGGAATATAGCTTGTTCATGTTCGTTCATTTAAATGATAAACGAACATAAACGAATGTGAACGAACGAACATAAACTAACATAAACGAACACAATAAACGAACATAAATGAACAACTCAAACACAAAAAACAAACTTATTCGAACACAATAAATGAATGTAAAAAAAGTAAACAACAAGAATAACAACTTAAAATTCATTAATATAACCTGTAACTTTAGAGTTAATTTGTTCGAATACGACAAAAACATACATAAATCATAAAATAAGCTACATGAACAGAATAAAGTCTTAAAGTTAATTTGTTCAATAAAACAATCTTCTTGAAATCCGAACAACTTCAATAATCTTCGTAACATATTCAACTTGTCATCTGTTCGAACATAAATGAACGAACAAAAATGAACATATAATCGAACGTTCACGAACGTAAATGAACGAACGAGCCCTTTGTTCGTGTTCGTTCATTTAATTAAACGAACACAAAATCTTGTTCATGTTCGTTCATTTAATAAATAAATGAACATAAACAAACTTCCCACCGCACAGTTCATTAACGGTTCGCTGAGCGTTCAGTTTATTTAATGGCTAGCTCTACGAGGAAAGAAACATAATTCATTTTTTAAGGTTTATGTGAGAAATGTTTAACTTTAGGTAATTTTAAGTTTTAAATCTACATGACGTCATTTGACTTTAAATAGAATATGTCCGTGTCACACTCTCCCACCACGCGCGTTTCTTGGACGTATCTTCCAAGTTGCTGCTCAATCCAACTTGTCTTCTCGTCCCCACTCGTTAATCCTAATTAAATAAGTTTTTAATTATATCATCAACCAATGAAAACAGTAATAGTTGACCGAAATTTTATTGTTTAATATTTGTTAACAAAATTCATTTTAAAACCACAATGTTTGAATGTAAACTATTGATGGTGACTCGAATTGCTTATAAAACGTTAACAATTTTAGAGATTTTACTTTTAAATAAATAATTATTGTTCGGATAAAACATTTAAATTTGTATCATCGACTAACATTTATTCCGGAAGCACTAAGTCTTTTTGATCATGGACGGTTTAAGGTTGTTGAAATATGTTTTCGATTTTTTGCAGTCTCCTGATGAATTTATCAACACATGGGAGTGGTTATTGGTTGAGAACCCTCAGTTTCTTGTTCATCGGCAGTAGTACAAGTTGCTTGCCTCGTGGCTGCTTTCAACTGTTTCATCAAAAGTTCTCCCGTACCTGATTAGCCTCACGAATGCTAGTGATATTTTGAAGGCAGTCTCCAAGTTGTTTGGAGCTCACTCGAGTGCCAATATCTCTACTTTTAGGCATTCTCTTCACTCTCAGAAGAAGCGTGAACTCTCGGTTAGTGAATTCTTAGCCAGATCAAGGTCATTTACGATAAGCTTTACGCTGCTGATGTTGTTACCACAGAATATAAACATGTTAGTGTCAATCTTGCGGGACTTTTTATTGATTTGATTTTTTTTGCTATTGCTTTGAAGGAGACGATGACCTTGTCCACTAACGGACATATTTCCAATTGTGAAGCAAGGCATAAGGAGTTTTCAATAATAGTGCATTTGTTCATGCAAATGTTGCCTCACATAATGAGAATGATGGTTATGCTGGGAAGAAATCATCCGAGTTTCATCTATCCTTTGAATCGAAATATGTGTCTCAAAGAAATCGTGATGATGGTGGATGTGGTCGCGGTCGTGGATGTTTTAATAATAAACCACAATGTCAGTTATGTGGAAAATATGGGCATCTAGTACAAAAGTGTTACTATCGATTTGATCATACGTTTCAGGGGCATTCCTCGAGGAACTCTCGCACCGATGGTAGTCAAAGTGATGATTGATAAACTTTGTTCACGGTAGCCCGACGATTCTTACTCAGGTGTTTGACTCATGTGCTTTATCCAGCTGGATTTGTTGGGGTTAATGGCCTGAATTAGAGGAGTATTCAGTTCGGTTCAGTTTTTTACCAAAAATTAAACCGAACCGAAATAAACGATTTTTCAAAATTTAAACCGAAACTGAATGGTTAAAAAACTGAAAAAATCGAAACCGATTTTTTCGGTTCAGTTTTTTTAACAGTTCTAGTTTTTCAGTTCGGTTCGATTTATCGGGTTTTCAATGATAAAATAACTTGAAACTATAATATTTTTTAAAAAATTGCATATTTCGGTTCAATATGGAACAAATGAGTTCCATATGGAAAACCCGAACATAACTGAATCAAAAGAATTGAGACTTTAAACCGAACCGAAAACCAAACCATATAATGCCAAATCGAGTCGAACCATTTTACTCAGTTCGTGTCGATTTTTTGATTTCCTCGATTTCGTTGCTCATCCCTAGTTTGAGTGCATACAAGCCTTCAGCTATTTCTGTGAGGCCATATGTGACATAAAGTTTAGGCCATATTCTGCTATGAATTCTAAGTCCTTGGTTATGCCTAATTAAGGTTTTAGGGTTCATGTCACATTGGTTTTTCAAGGAATCTCTTTAGGTGGCTCGTTATTCTTTAATTCTCCGTTGGGTGTTGGAACCAGTGGTTTTAATGCTAAGTTTGAAATTGGAAACGACGGTATTAATGCTTATATTTCCCATAAATCTGCTTACACCTCGCATGGGTTTGCTAGTTTTTCTCATCCTACATCTGCTCCTATTATTTCGACTTCTCATATTCCTTTTGTCTCACAATAATAGTCTCGTTCGGGGTTCTCATGTGCATTTACTTCCACCATGGATAAAGATGTCTGTTGGTATCCAAATTCTAGTGCTACACATCACATTACCAACGATCGGGCCAATCTTTACTCTGACATGCCTTATACAAGTAACAACTCTCTTCTTATGGGTAATGGTGAGGAAGTTTCAATCACTCATATTGAGCGTGGTAAGTTGGTTACTAAGTCTAGGGTTTTACAGTTAGACAATGTTTTGTGTGTTCATTCCATGAATAAAAACTTACATTCTATCTCACAATTGACTTGTGAAAATAATGTTTTTGTTGAATTTCATTCATCTGAGTGCCTTGTGAAGGATTCCCAGCCTCATGCTACGTTACTACGCGGGAAGCGTACTTCTGATGGGTTGTATAAGTATCAACCTCTGTTTTTCGAGGTTCATGATGTTGATGATCAATGTGTGGAGAAAAATACTATTTCTCCCAAACTCAAGGGTCTCTGGTAGTGTGGCATCAGCGTTTTGGTTCTAACATTTATTCCGGAAGCACCAAATCTTTTTGATCATGGACGGTTTAAGGTTGTTGAAATATGTTTTCGATTTTTTGCAGTCTCCTGATGAATTTATCAACACATAGGAGTGGTTATTGGTTTAGAATCCTTAGTTTCTTGTTCATCGGCAGTAGTACAAGCTGCTTGCCTCGTGGCTGCTTTCAACTGTTTCATCAAAAGTTCTCCTGTACCTGATTAACCTCACGAATGCTAGTGATATTTTGAAGGCAGTCTCCAAGTTGTTTGGAGCTCACTCGAGTGTCAATATCTCTACTTTTAGGCATTCTCTTCACTCTCAGAAGAAGCGCGAACTCTCGGTTAGTGAATTCTTGGCCAGATCAAGCTCATTTACGATAAGCATTACGTTGCTGATGTTAGAGGTGTATTCAGTTCGGTTCGGTTTTTAACCAAAAATTAAACCGAACCGAAATAAACGATTTTTCAAAATTTAAACCAAAACCGAAAATGAATGGTTAAAAAACCGAAAAAACTGAAACTGATTTTTTCGGTTTGGTTCGATTTTTTTAACGGTTTGGATTTTTCAGTTCGGTTCGATTTATCGGTTTTTCAATGAAAAAATCACTTGAAACTATACTTTTTTTAAAAAAAAATTGCATATTCGGTTCAATATGGAACAAATGAGTTCCATATGGAAAACCCGAACATAACTGAATCAAAAGAATTGAGACTTTAAACCGAACCGAAAACCAAACCATATAATGCCAAATCGAGTCGAACCATTTTACTCAGTTCGTGTCGATTTTTTGATTTCCTCGATTTCGTTGCTCATCCCTAGTTTGAGTGCATACAAGCCTTCAGCTATTTCTGTGAGGCCATATGTGACATAAAGTTTAGGCCATATTCTGCTATGAATTCTAAGTCCTTGGTTATGCCTAATTAAGGTTTTAGGGTTCATGTCACATTGGTTTTTCAAGGAATCTCTTTAGGTGGCTCGTTATTCTTTAATTCTCCGTTGGGTGTTGGAACCAGTGGTTTTAATGCTAAGTTTGAAATTGGAAACGACTGTATTAATGCTTATATTTCCCATAAATCTGCTTACACCTCGCATGGGTTTGCTAGTTTTTCTCATCCTACATCTGCTCCTATTATTTCGACTTCTCATATTCCTTTTGTCTCACAATAATAGTCTCGTTCGGGGTTCTCATGTGCATTTACTTCCACCATGGATAAAGATGTCTGTTGGTATCCAAATTCTAGTGCTACACATCACATTACCAACGATCGGGCCAATCTTTACTCTGACATGCCTTATACAAGTAACAACTCTCTTCTTATGGGTAATGGTGAGGAAGTTTCAATCACTCATATTGAGCGTGGTAAGTTGGTTACTAAGTCTAGGGTTTTACAGTTAGACAATGTTTTGTGTGTTCATTCCATGAATAAAAACTTACATTCTATCTCACAATTGACTTGTGAAAATAATGTTTTTGTTGAATTTCATTCATCTGAGTGCCTTGTGAAGGATTCCCAGCCTCATGCTACGTTACTACGCGGGAAGCGCACTTCTGATGGGTTGTATAAGTTTCAACCTCTGTTTTTGAGGTTCATGATGTTGATGATCAGTGTGTGGAGAACATTACTATTTCCCAAACTCAAGGGTCTCTGGTAGTGTGGCATTAGCGTTTTGGTTCAAACATTTATTCCGGATGCACAAAGTCTTTTTGATCATGGACAGTTTAAGGTTGTTGAAATATGTTTTCTATTTTTTGCAGTCTCCTGATGAATTTATCAACACATGGGAGTGGTTATTGGTTTAGAACCCTCAGTTTATTGTTAATCGGCAGTAGTACAAGCTGCTTGCCTCGTGGTTGCTTTCAACTGTTTCATCAAAAGTTCTCCCGTACCTGATTAGCCTCACGAATGCTAATGATATTTTGAAGGCAGTCTCCAAGTTGTTTGGAGCTCACTCGAGTGTCAATATCCCTACTTTTAGGCATTCTCTTCACTCTCAGAAGAAGCGCGAACTCTCGGTTAGTGAATTCTTGGCCAGATCAAGCTCATTTACGGTAAGCATTACGTTGCTGATGTTAGAGGTGTATTCAGTTCGGTTCGGTTTTTAACCAAAAATTAAACCGAACCGAAATAAATGATTTTTCAAAATTTAAACCAAAACCGAAATTGAATGGTTAAAAAACCGAAAAAACTGAAACTGATTTTTTCGGTTTGGTTCGATTTTTTTAACGGTTTGGATTTTTCAGTTCGGTTCGATTTATCGGTTTTTCAATGAAAAAATCACTTGAAACTATACTTTTTTTTTTAAAAAAATTGCATATTTGGTTCAATATAGAACAAATGAGTTCCATAT
The DNA here is from genome assembly GCF_006381635.1 of Hibiscus syriacus. NCBI lineage: Eukaryota > Viridiplantae > Streptophyta > Magnoliopsida > Malvales > Malvaceae > Hibiscus > Hibiscus syriacus. The sequence continues at coordinate 98,882 of NW_024062903.1, forward strand.
GGAAAACCCGAACATAACCGAATCAAAAGAATTGAGACTTTAAACTGAACCAAAAACCAAACCGTATAATGCCTAATCGAACCGAACCATTTTACTCAGTTCGTGTCGATTTTTCGATTTTCTGGATCTCGTTGCTCAGCCCTAGTTTGAGTGCATACAAGCCTTCAGCTATTTCTGTGAGGCCATATGTGACATAAAGTTTAGGCCATATTCTGCTATGAATTCTAAGTCCTTGGTTATGCCTAATCAAGGTTTTAGGGTTCATGTCACTTTGGTTTTTCAAGGAATCTCTTTAGGTGGCTCGTTATTCTTTAATTCTCCGTTGGGTGTTGGAACCAGTGGTTTTAATGCTAAGTTTGAAATGGAAACGACTGTATTAATGCTTATTCCCATAAATCTGCTTACACTCGCAGGGTTTGCTAGTTTTTCTCATCCTACATTGCTCTTATTTTTCGACTTCTCATATTCCTTTTGTCTCACAACAACAGTCTCGTTCAGGGTTCTCATGTGCTTTTACTTCCACCATGGATAAAGATGTCTGTTGGTATCCAAATTCTAGTGCTACACATCACATTACCAACGATCGGGCCAATCTTTACTCTGACATGCCTTATACAAGTAACTCTCTTCTTATGGGTAATGGTGAGGAAGTTTCAATCACTCATATTGAGCGTGGTAAGTTGGTTACTAAGTCTAGGGTTTTGCAGTTAGACAATGTTTTGTGTGTTAATTCCATGAATAAAAACTTACCTTCTATCTCACAATTGACTCGTGAAAATAATGTTTTTGTTGAATTTCATTCATCTGAGTGCCTTGTGAAGGATTCCCAGCCTCATGCTACGTTACTACGCGGGAAGCGCACTTCTGATGGGTTGTATAAGTTTCAACCTCTATTTTTTGAGGTTCATGATGTTGATGATCAGTGTGTGGAGAACATTACTATTTCCCAAACTCAAGGGTCTCTGGTAGTGTGGCATTAGCGTTTTGGTTCAAACATTTATTCCGGATGCACAAATTCTTTTTGATCATGGACAGTTTAAGGTTGTTGAAATATGTTTTCGATTTTTTGCAGTCTCCTGATGAATTTATCAACACATGGGAGTGGTTATTGGTTTAGAACCCTCAGTTTATTGTTCATCGGCAGTAGTACAAGCTGCTTGCCTCGTGGCTGCTTTCAACTGTTTCATCAAAAGTTCTCCCGTACCTGATTAGCCTCACGAATGCTAGTGATATTTTTAAGGCAGTCTCCAAGTTGTTTGGAGCTCACTCGAGTGTCAATATCCCTACTTTTAGGCATTCTCTTTACTCTCAGAAGAAGCGCGAACTCTCGGTTAGTGAATTCTTGGCCAGATCAAGCTCATTTACGGTAAGCATTACGTTGCTGATGTTAGAGGTGTATTCAGTTCGGTTCGGTTTGGTTTTTAACCAAAAATTAAACCGAACCGAAATAAACGATTTTTCAAAATTTAAACCAAAACCGAAACTGAATGGTTAAAAAACCGAAAAAACTAAAACTGATTTTTTCGGTTTGGTTCGATTTTTTTAACGGTTTGGATTTTTCAGTTCGGTTCGATTTATCGGTTTTTCAATGAAAAAATCACTTGAAACTATACTTTTTTTTTAAAAAAATTGCATATTCGGTTCAATATGGAACAAATGAGTTCCATATGGAAAACCCGAACATAACTGAATCAAAAGAATTGAGACTTTAAACTGAACCGAAATCCAAACCGTATAATGCCAAATCGAACCGAACCATTTTACTCAGTTCGTGTCGATTTTTCGATTTTCTGGATCTCGTTGCTCAGCCCTAGTTTGAGTGCATACAAGCCTTCAGCTATTTCTGTGAGGCCATATGAAACATAAAGTTTAGGCCATATTCTGCTATGAATTCTAAGTCCTTGGTTATGCCTAATCAAGGTTTTAGGGTTCATGTCACTTTGGTTTTTCAAGGAATCTCTTTAGGTGGCTCGTTATTCTTTATTCTCCGTTGGGTGTTGGAACCAGTGGTTTTTAATGCTAAGTTTGAAATTGGAAACGACTGTAATTTATATTCCCATAAATCTGCTTACACCTCGCATGGGTTTGCTAGTTTTTCTCATCCTACATCTGCTCTTATTATTTCGACTTCTCATATTCCTTTTGTCTCACAATAATAGTCTCGTTCGGGGTTCTCATGTACTTTTACTTCCACCATGGATAAAGATGTCTGTTGGTATCCAAATTCTAGTGCTACACATCACATTACCAACGATCGGGCCAATCTTACTCTGACATGCCTTATACAAGTAACAACTCTCTTCTTATGGGTAATGGTGGGAAATTTCAATCACTCATATTGAGCGTGGTAAGTTGGTTACTAAGTCTAGGGTTTTGCAGTTAGACAATGTTTTGTGTGTTAATTCTATGAATAAAAACTTACCTTCTATTTCACAATTGACTCGTGAATAATGTTTTTGTTGAATTCATTCATCTGAGTGCCTTGAAGGATTCCCAGCCTCATGTACGTTACTACGCGGGAAGCGCACTTCTGATGGGTGTATAAGTTTCAACCTCTATTTTTTGAGGTTCATGATGTTGATGATCAGTGTGTGGAGAACATTACTATTTCCCAAACTCAAGGGTCTCTGGTAGTGTGGCATTAGCGTTTTGGTTCAAACATTTATTCCGGATGCACAAAGTCTTTTTGATCATGGACAGTTTAAGGTTGTTGAAATATGTTTCAATTTTTTGCAGTCTCCTGATGAATTTATCACACATGGGATGGTTTTGGTTTAGAACCCTCAGTTTCTTGTTCATCGGTAGTAGTACAAGCTGCTTGCCTTGTGGCTGCTTTCAACTGTTTCATCAAAAGTTCTCCCGTACCAGATTAGCCTCACGAATGCTAGTGATATTTTGAAGACAGTCTCCAAGTTGTTTGGAGCTCACTCGAGTGCCAATATCTCTACCATTAGGCATTATCTTCACTCTCTGAAGAAGCGCGAACTCTCAGTTAGTGAATTCTTGGCCAGATCAAGCTCATTTACGATAATCTTTACGCTGCTGATGTTGTTATCACAGAATATAAACATGTTAGTGTCATTCTTGCGGGATTTTTTATTGATTTTGAATTTTTTTTTGCTATTGCTACGAAGGAGACGATGACCTTGTCCACTCTAACGGACATATTTCTCGATTGTGAAGCAAGGCATATGGAGTTTTTCAATAATAGTGCATTGGTTCATGCAAATATTGCCTCACATAATGAGAATGATGGTTATGCTGGGAAGAAATCATCCGAGTTTATTCCTCGAGGAACTATCGCACCGATGGTAGTAAGAGTGATGATTGATAAACACTTTTCACGGTAGCCGACGATTCTTACTCAGGTGTTTGACTCATGTGCTTTATTTAGCTGGATTTGTTGGGGTTGATGGTCTGAGTTAGAGGTGTACTCAGTTCGGTTGGATTTTTTACCAAAAATTGAACCGAACCGAAATAAATGATTTTTCAAAATTTAAACCGAAACCGAAACTGAATGGTTAAAAAATTGAAAAAATCGAAACCGATTTTTCGGTTCGGTTTTTTTAATGGTACGGTTTTTTCAGTTTAGTTCGATTTATCGATTTTTCAATGAAAAATCACTTGAAACTATATTTTTTTAAAAAATTGCCTATTCGGTTCAATATGGAACAAATGTGTTCCATATGGAAAACCCGAACCGAACCGAATCAAAAGAATTGAGAATTTAAACCGAACCGAATCATTTTACTCGGTTCGTGTCGGTTTTTCGATTTTCTCGATTTCGTTACTTAGCCCTAGTCTGAGTGCATACAAGCCTTTTGCTATTTTTGTGAGGTCATATGTGACATAAAGTTTAGGCCCATATTCTGCTATGAATTCAAAGCCCTTGGTTATGCTTGATTAAGGTTTTAGGGTTTATACCGCTTTGGTTTTTCAAGGATCTCTTTAGGTGGCTCGTTATTCTTTAATTCTCCGTTGGGAATTGGTACCAGTGGTTTTAATTCTAAGTTTGAAATTGGAACGACGATATTAATGCTTATATTTCCCATTAATCTGCTTACACCTCGCATGGGTTTGCTAGTTTTTCTCATCCTACATCTGCACCTATTATTTCGACTTCTCGTATTCCTTTTTGTCTCACAGCAACAGTCGGTCGGGGTTCTCATGCTTTTGCTTCACCATGGATAAAGATGTCTGTTGGTATCCAAATTCTAGTGCTACGCACACATTACCAACAATCGGACCAATCTTTACTCTGACATACCTTATACAAGTAACAACTCTCTTCTTATGGGTAATGGTGAGGAAGTTTCAATCACTTATATTCCGGAAGCACCAAGGATTATTGATCATGGACGGTTTAAGGTTGTTGAAATATATTTTCGATTTTTTGCACTCTCCTGAGGAATTTATCTACACATGGGAGTGGTTATTGGTTTAGAACCCTTAGTTTCCTGTTCATCGGCAGTGTACAAGCTGGTTGCGTCGTGGCTGCTTTCAACTGTTTCTTCAAAAGTTCTCCCGTACCTGATTAGCCTCACGAATGCTAGTGATATTTTGAAGACATCCTCCAAGTTGTTTGGAGTTCACTCAAGTGCCAATATCTCTACCTTTAGGCATTCTCTTCACTCTCAAAAGAAGCGCGAACTCTCGGTTAGTGAATTCTTGGCTAGATCAAGCTCATTTACGATAAGCTTTACGCTGCTGATGTTGTTATCACAGAATATAACCATGTTAGTGTCATTCTTGCGGGACTTTTTATTGATTTTGAAATTTTTTTGCTATTGCTTCGAAGGAGACGATGACCTTGTCCACTCAAACAGACATATTTCTCGATGTGAAGCAAGAATAAGGAGTTTTTCAGTTAATAGTGCATTGGTTCATGCAAATGTTGCCTCACAAAATGAGAATGATGGTTATGCTGGGAAGAAATCATCCGAGTTTCCTCTCTCCTTTGAATCGAAAGATGTGTCTTAGAGAAATCGTGATGATAGTGGCTGTGGTCGAGGTCGTAGACGTTTTAATAATGAACCACAATGTTAGTTATATGGAAAATATGGGCATCTAGTACAAACGTGTTACTATCGATTTGATCATACGTTTCAGGGGCAATCCTCGAGGAACTCTCGCACTGATGGTAGTCAGAGTGATGATTGATAAACTCTGTTCACGGTAGCCCGACGATTCTTACTCAGGTGTTTGACTCAAGTGCTTTATCTAGCTGGATTTGTTGGGGTTGATGGTTTGAGTTAGAGGTGTATTCAGTTCGGTTCGATTTTTTTACCAAAAATTGAATAAAACGAAATAAACGATTTTTCAAAATTTAAACCGAAACCGAAACCGAATGGTTAAAAAACTGAAAAAACAAAAGCATATTTTTTGGTTCAGTTTTTTTAATGGTTCAAGTTTTTAATGGTTCAGGTTTTTCATGATGATGATGATCAGTGTGTGGAGAACAATACTATTTCCCAAACTCAAGGGTCTCTTGTAGTGTGGCATCAGCGTTTTGGTTCTAACATTTATTCCAGAAGCACCAAGGCTTATTGATCATGGACAATTTAAGGTTGTTGAAATATGTTTTCGATTTTTTGGAGTCTCTTGATGAATTTATCCACACATGTGAGCGGTTATTGGTTTAGAACCCTCAGTTTCTTGTTCATCGGCAGTGTACAAGCTGTTTGCCTCTTGGCTGCTTTCAATTGTTTCATCAAAAGTTCTCTCGTACCTGATTAGCCTCACGAATGATAATGATATTTTGAAGACAGTCTCCAAGTTGTTTGGAGCTCACTCAAGTGCCAATATCTCTACCTTTAGGCATTCTCTTCACTCTCAGAAGAAGCGCGAACTCTCGGTTAGTGAATTCTTGGCAGATCAAGCTCATTTACGATAAGCTTACGCTGCTGATGTTGTTATCACAGAATATAAACATGTTAGTGTCATTCTTGCGGGACTTTTTATTGATTTTGAATTTTTTTTTGCTATTGCTTCGAAGGAGAAGATGACCTTGTCCACTCTAACAAACATATTTCTCGATTTGAAGCAAGGCATAAAGAGTTTTTCAATAATAGTGCATTCTTTTATTGATTTGAATTTTTTTTGCTATTGCTTCGAAGGAGAAGATGACCTTGTCCACTCTAACAAACATATTTCTCGATTTGAAGCAAGGCATAAAGAGTTTTTCAATAATAGTGCATTGTATTTCTCGATTTGAAGCAAGGCATAAAGAGTTTTTCAATAATAGTGCATTGGTTCATGCAAATATTGCCTCACATAATGAGAATGATGGTTATGCATGGAAGAAATCATCCGAGTTTCATCTTTTCTTTGAATCGAAAGATGTGGCTCTGAGAAATCGTGATGATGGTGGATGTGGTCACGGTTATGGATGTTTTAATAATGAACCATAATATGAATTATGTGGAAAATATAGGCATCTAGTACAAAAGTGTTACTATCGATTTGATCATACGTTTCAGGGGCATTCCTCGAGGAACTCTCGCACCGATGGTAGTCAGAGTGATGATTGATAAACTCTGTTCACGGTATCCCAACGATTCTTACTCAGGTATTTGACTCATATGCTTTATCCAGCTGGATTTGTTGGGGTTGATGGTCTAAGTTAGAAGTGTATTCAGTTCGGTTCGGTTTGGTTTTTTACCAAAAATTGAACCGAACCGAAATAAATGATTTTCAATATTTAAACCGAAACAGAAACTGAATGGTTAAAGAACCGAAAAACATAAACAGATTTTTCGGTTTAGTTTTTTTAATGGTTCGGGTTTTTAGGTTCGGTTCAGTTAGATTTATCGGTTTTTCAATGAAAAAATCACTTGAAAGTATAATTTTTTTTTAAAAATTGCCTATTCGGTTCAATATGGAACAAATGAGTTCCATATAGAAAACCCAAACCGAACCGAATCAAAAGAATTGAGACTTTAAACCGAACCGAAAACCAAACCATATAATGCCAAACCGAACCGAACCATTTTACTCGATTCGTGTCGGTTTTTCAGTTTTCTCGATTTCGTTGCTCAGCCCTAGTATGAGTGCATACAAGCCTTCTGCTATTTCTGTGAGGCCATATGTGACATAAAGTTTAGGCCCATATTCTGCTATTAATTCAAAGCCCTTGGTCATGCTTGATTAAGGTTTTAAGGTTCATGCCGCTTTGGTTTTTCAAGGAATCTCTTTAGGTGGCTCATTATTCTTTAATTCTCCGTTGGGAGTTGGAACCAGTGGTTTTAATGCTAAGTTTGAAATTGGAAACGACGATATTAATGCATATATTTCCCATAAATCTGCTTACACCTCGCATGGGTTTGCTAGTTTTTCTCATCCTACATCTGCTCCTATTATTTCGACTTCTCATATTCTTTTTGTCTCACAGCAACAGTCTCGTTCAGGGTTCTCATGTGCTTTTGCTTCCACCATGGATAAAGATGTTTGTTGGTATCCAAATTCTAGTGCTATGCATCACATTACCAACGATCGAGCCAATCTTTAGTCTGACATGCCTTATACAAGTAACAACTCTCTTCTTATGGGTAATGGTGAGGAAGTTTCAATCACTCATATTGAGCGTGGTAAGTTGGTTACTAAGTCTAGGGTTTTGCAGTTAGACAATGTTTTGTGTGTTCCTCCATAAGAAAACTTACTTCTATCTCATGATTGACTCGTGAAATAATGTTTTTGTTGAATTTCATTTTTCTGAGTGCCTTGTGAAGGATTCCCAGCCTCATGCTACGTTACTACGCGGGAATCACACTTCTGATGTGTTGTATAAGTTTTAACCTCTGTTTTTCAAGGTTCATGATGATGATGATCAATGTGTGGAGAACAATACTATTTCCCAAACTCAAGTGTCTCTGGTAGTGTGGCATCAGCGTGTTGGTTCTAACATTTATTCCGGAAGCACCAAGGCTTATTTATCATGGACGGTTTAAGGTTGTTGAAATATGTTTTCGATTTTTTGCACTCTCCTGAGGAATTTATCTACACATGGGAGTGGTTATTGGTTTATAACCCTTAGTTTCCTGTTCATTGGCAGTGTACAAGCTGGTTGCCTCGTTGCTGCTTTCAACTGTTTCATCAAAAGTTCTCCCGTACCTGATTAGCCTCACGAATGTAGTGATATTTTGAAGACAACCTCCAAGTTGTTTGGAGTTCACTCAAGTGCCAATATCTCTACCTTTAGGCATTCTCTTCACTCTCAGAAGAAGCGCGAACTCTCGGTTAGTGAATTCTTGGCCAGATCAAGCTCATTTACGATAAGCTTTACGCTGCTGATATTGTTATCACAAAATATAAACATGTTAGTGTCATTCTTGCGTGACATTTTATTGATTTTGATTTTTTTTGCTATTGCTTCGAAGGAGACGATGTCCTTGTCCACTCTAACGGATATTTCGAGTGAAGGAAGACATAAAGAGTTTTTCAATAATAGGAATTGGTTCTTTCAAATGTTGCCTCACATAATGAGAATGATGGTTATGCTAGGAAGAAATCATCCGAGTTTCATCTCTCCTTTGAATCGAAAGATGTGTCTCAGAGAAATCGTGATGATGGTGGATGTGTTCACGGTCATGGATGTTTTAATAATGAACCACAATCTCAGTTATGTGGAAAATATGGGCATCTAGTACAAAATTGTTACTATCGATTTGATCATATGTTTCAGGGGCATTCCTTGAGGAACTCTCGCACCGATGGTAGTCAGAGTGATGATTGATAAACTCTGTTCACGGTAGCCCGACGATTCTTACTCAGGTGTTTGACTCATGTGCTTTATCCAGCTGGATTTGTTGGGGTTGATGGTCTGAGTTAGAGGTGTATTCAGTTCGGTTTGATTTTTTACCAAAAATTGAACCGAACCGAAATAAACGATTTTTTCAATATTTAAATTGAAACCGAAACCGAATGGTTAAAAACTGAAAAAACAGAAACAGATTTTTCGGTTCAGTTTTTTTAATGGTTCGGGTTTTTCGGTTCGGTTCAGTTAGATTTATCGGTTTTTCAATGAAAAAATCAATTGAAACTATAATTTTTTTAAAAAAAATTGCCTATTCGGTTCAATATGGAACAAATGAGTTCCATATGGAAAACCTGAACCGAACCGAATTAAAAGAATTAAGACTTTAAACCGACTGATAATGCCAAACCGAACGAACCATTTATCTATTCGTGTCGGTTTTTTGGTTTTCTCGGTTTCGTTGCTCAGCCCTAATCTGAGTGCATACAAGCCTTCTGTTATTTCTGTGAGGACATATGTGACATCAAGTTTAGGCCCATATTCTGCTATGAATTCAAAGCCCTTGGTCATACCTGATCAAGGTTTTAGGGTTTATGCCACTTTGGTTTTTCAAGGAATCTCTTTAGGTGGCTTGTTATTCTTTAATTATCCGTTGGGTGTTGGAACCAGTGGTTTTAATGCTAAGTTTGAAATTGGAAACGACGGTATTAATGCTTATATTTTCCATAAATCTGCTTACACATCGCATGGGTTTGCTAGTTTTTCTCATCTTACATCTGCTCCTATTATTTCCCACTTCTCATATTCCTTGTCCACAGTAACATCGTTCGAGGTTCTCATGTGCTTTTGCTTCCACCATGGATAAAGATGTCTATTGGTATCCAAATTCTAGAGCTACGCATCACATTACCAACGATCGGGCCAATCTTTACTCTGGCATGCCTTATACAAGTAACAACTCTCTTCCTATGGGTAATGGTGAGGAAGTTTCAATCACTCATATTGAGCGTGGTAAGTTGATTACTAAGTCTAGGGTTTTACAGTTAGACAATATTTTGTGTGTTACTTCTATAAAGAAAAACTTACCTTCTATCTCACAATTGACTCGTGAAAATAATGTTTTTGTTGAATTTCATTCATCTGAGTACCTTGTGAAGGATTCCCAGCCTCATGCTACGTTATTACACGGGAATCACACTTCTGATGGGTTGTATAAGTTTCAACCTCTGTTTTTCGAGGTTCATGATGATGATGATCAATGTGTGGAGAACAATACTATTTTCCAAACTCAAGGGTCTCTGGTAGTGTGGCATCATCGTTTTGGTTCTAACATTTATTCCGGAAGCACCAAGTCTTTTTGATCATGGACGATTTAAGGTTGTTGAAATATGTTTTCGATTTTTGCAGTCTCCTGATGAATTATCAACACTGGAGTGTGGCATCATCGTTTTGGTTCTAACATTTATTCCGGAAGCACCAAGTCTTTTTGATCATGGACGATTTAAGGTTGTTGAAATATGTTTTCGATTTTTTGCAGTCTCCTGATGAATTTATCAACACATGGGAGTGGTTATTGGTTTAGAACCCTCAGTTTCTTGTTCATCGGCAGTAGTACAAGCTGCTTGCCTCGTGGATGCTTTCAAATGTTTCATCAAAAGTTATCCCGTACCTGATTAGCCTCACAAATTCTAATGATATTTTGAAGACAGTCTCCAAGTTGTTTGGAGCTCACTCAAGTGCCAATATCTCTACCTTTAGGCATTCTCTTCACTATCAGATAAAGCGCGAACTCTCGGTTAGTGAATTCTTAGCCAGATCAAGCTCATTTACGATAAGCTTTACGCTGCTGATGTTGTTATCATAGAATATAAACATGTTAGTGTCATTCTTGCAGGACTTTTTATTGATTTTGAATTTTTTTTGCTATTGCTTCGAAGGAGACGATGACCTGATCCACTCTAACGGACATATTCCTCGATTGTGAAGCAAGGCATAAGGAGTTTTTCAATAATAGTGAATTTGTTCATGCAAATGTTTCCTCACATAATGAGAATGATGGTTATGCTGGGAAGAAATCATCCGAGTTTCATCTCTCCTTTGAATCGAAATATGTGTCTCAGAGAAATCGTGATGCTGGTGGATGTGGTCGCGGTCATGTATGTTTTAATAATGAACCACAATATCAATTATATGGAAAATATGGGCATCTAGTATAAAAGTGTTGCTATCGATTTGATCATACGTTTTAGGGGTATTCCTCGAGGAACTCTCGCACCGATGGTAGTCAAAGTGATGATTGATAAACTCTGTTCACGGTAGCTTGACGATTCTTACTCAGGTGTTTGACTCATGTGCTTTATCCAGCTGGATTTGTTGGGGTTGATGGTCTGAGTTAGAGGTGTATTCAGTTCGGTTCGGTTCAGTTTTTTACCAAAAATTGAACCAAACCTAAATAAACGATTTTTCAAAATTTAAACCGAAACTGAATGTTTAAAAAGCCGAAAAACAGAAACCGATTTTTCAGTTCAGTTTTTTTAATTTTTCGGGTTTTTCAGTTCGGTTCAGTTCGATTTATCTATTTTTCAATGAAAAAATCACTTGAAACTATACTTTTTTTTAAAAAAAAAAACTGCCTATTCGGTTCAATATGGAACAAATGAGTTCCATATGGAAAACTCAAACCGAACCGAATTAAAAGAATTGAGACTTTAAAACGAACCGAAAACCGAACAGTATAATGCCAAACCAAACCGAACCATTTTACTCGGTTCCTGTCGATTTTTTGGTTTTCTCGATTTCGTTGCTCAACCCTAGTCTGAGTGGATACAAGCCTTCTTCTATTTATGTGAGGCCATATGTGACATAAAGTTTAGGCCCATATTCTGCTATGAATTCAAATCCCTTGGTTATACCTGATTAAGGTTTTAGGGTTCATGCCGCTTTGGTTTTTCAAGGAATCACTTTAGTTGGCTCGTTATTCTTTAATTCTCCGTTAGGTGTTGGAACAAGTGGTTTTAATGCTAAGTTTGAAATTGGAAACGACGATATTAATGCTTACATTTCCCATAAATCTGCTTACACCTCGCATGGGTTTGCTAGTTTTTCTCATCCTACATCTGTTCATATTATTTCGACTTCTCATATTCCTTTTGTCTCACTGCAACAGTCTCGTTCGGGGTTATCTTGTGCTTTTGCTTTCACCATGGATAAAGATGTCTGTTGGTATCCAAATTCTAGTGCTACGTATCACATTACCAACGATCGGGCCAATCTTTACTCTGACATGCCTTATACAAGTAACAACTCTCTTCTTATGGGTAATGGTGAGGAAGTTTCAATCACTCATATTGAGCGTGGTAAGTTGGTTAACAAGTCTAGGGTTTTGCAGTTAGACAATGTTTTGTGTGTTCATTCCATAAAGAAAAACTTACCTTCTATATATCACAATTGACTCGTGAAAATAATATTTTTGTTGAATTTCATTCATCTGAGTGCCTTGTGAAGGATTCCCAGCCTCATGCTATGTTACTATGTGGGAAGCGCACTTCTGATGGGTTGTATAAGTTTCAACCTCTGTTTTTTGAGGTTCATGATGTTGATGATCAATGTGTGGAGAACAATACTCTTTCTCAAACTCAAGGGTCTCTGGTAGTGTGGCATCAGCGTTTTGGTTCTAATATTTATTCTGGAAGTACCAAGTCTTATTGATCATGGACGATTTAAGGTTGTTGAAATATGTTTTCGATTTTTAGCAGTCTCCTGATGAATATATCAACACATGGGAGTGGTTATTGGTTTAGAACCCTCAGTTTCTTGTTCATCGGCAGTAGTACAAGCTGCTTGCCTCGTGGCTGCTTTCAACTGTTTCATCAAAAGTTCTCACATACTTGATTAGCCTCACGAATGCTAGTGATATTTTGAAGGCAGTATCCAAGTTGTTTGGAGCTCACTCGAGTGCCAAAATCTCTACCTTTAGGCATTTTCTTCACACTTAGAAGAAGTGCGAACTCTCGGTTAGTGAATTCTTGGCCAGATCAAGCTCATTTACGATATGCTTTACGCTGCTGATGTTGTTATCACATAATATAAATATGTTAGTGTCATTCATGCGGGACTTTTTATTGATTTTAAATTTTTTTTGCTATTGCTTCGAAGGAGACGATGACCTTGTCCACTCTAACGGACATATTTCTCGATTGTGAAGCAAGGCATAAGGAGTTTTTCAATAATAGTGCATTGGTTCATGCAAATATTGCCTCACATAATGAGAATGATGGTTATGCTGGGAAGAAATCATCCGAGTTTTATCTCTCATTTGAATCGAAATATGTGTCCACAATATAGTTATATGGAAATATGGGCACTAGTACAAAAGTGTTACTATCGATTTGATCATATGTTTCAGGGGCATTCCTCGAGGAACTCTCGCACCGATGGTAGTTAGAGTGATGATAAACTTTGTTCACGGTAGCCCGACGATTCTTGCTCAGGTGTTTGACTCATGTGCTTTATCCACCTGGATTTGTTGGGGTTGATGGTCCGAGTTAGAGGTATATTCAGTTCGGTTCGGTTCAGTTTTTTACCAAAAATTGAACCGAACCGAAATAAACAATTTTTCAATATTTAAACCAAAACCGAAACCGAATGGTTAAAAAACCGAAAAAAATAGAAACTGATTTTTGGTTCAGTTTTTTAATGGTTCAAGGTTTCGGTTCGGTTCAGTTTGATTATCGGTTTTTCAATGAAAAAATCAGTTGAAACTATAATTTTTTTTAAAAAAAATTGCCTATTCGGTTCAATATGGAACAAATGAGTTCCATATGGAAAACTCGAACCGAACCGAATCAAAAGAATTAAGACTTTAAACCGAACCGTATAATGCCAAATCGAACTGAACCATTTTACTCGGTTCGTGTCGGTTTTTGATTTTCTCGATTTCGTTGCTCAGCCCTAGTCTGAGTGCATACAAGCCTTCTTTTATTTCTGTGAGGCCATATGTGACATAGAGTTTAGGCCCATATTCTGCTATAAATTCAAAGCCCTTGGTCATACATGATCAAGGTTTTAGGGTTCATGCCGTTTTGGGTTTTCAAGGAATCTCTTTAGGTGGCTCGTTATTCTTTAATTATTCGTTGGTGTTGGAACCAGTGGTTTTAATGCTAAGTTTGACATTGGAAACGACGATATTAATGCTTATATTTCCCATAAATCTGCTTACACCTCACATGGGTTTGCTAGTTTTTCATCCTACATCTGCTCCTATTATTTCGACTTCTCATATTCCTTTTGTCTCACATCAATAGTCTCGTTCGGGGTTCTCATGTGCATTTGCTTCCACCATGGATAAAGATGTTTGTTGGTATCCAAATTCTAGTGCTACGCATCACATTACCAACGATCGGGCCAATCTTTAGTCTGACATGCCTTATACAAGTAACAACTCTATTTTTATGGGTAATGGCGAGGAATTTTCAATCATCATTGAGCGTGGTAAGTTGGTTACTAAGTCTAGGGTTTTGCAGTTAGACAATGTTTTGTGTGTTCCTTCCATAAAGAAAAACTTACCTTTTATCTCACAATTGACTCCTGAAAATTATGTTATTGTTGAATTCATTCATCTGTGTGCCTTGTGAAGGATTCCCAGCCTCATGCTACGTTACTACGGAAGCGCATTTCTGATGGTGTAAGTTTCAAACTGTTTTTCGAGGTTCTGATTTGATGGTCAGTGTGTGGAGAACAATACTATTTCCCAAACTCAAGGGTCTCTGGTAGTGTGGCCTCAGCATTTTGGTCACCATCGTTGGGTGTTCTTAAGAATGTTCTTAGTTCGTGTAATATTCTGTTACTGAAATTACTTGCAGTTGTGTGTCATGTTTACAGGACAAAGCTCACAAGTTTTCATTTTCCTCTTGTGAAACAATATAAATTTCTTTCTAGTTGGTTGTGTCTGATGACCTTTCAGAAATCTTCTAAGTTCAATACAAATTCTGTTTTCACCTCTTTTAACCCAACAGACTCTTGAATGTGCAGTCTGTATCTGATCCTTCAATAATAGTGGCTTTCCAAAATTGTGATCCAGATAATGCTGCTTGTGGCTTGGACGATAACCCCATGGACCTTCTAATAATCTTGCACTCTGTGTCAACGCAAATTTTGTCTATGTGAAGGTCTGTTGCCTTCAACTTGTTATCTATTTAGGTCATCAGCACAAGATGGTCGAGCTGTTTTATCATGTCATATCTACATCATTTTGGGTTTAATCAATGCATACTCTTAGTTTTAGTTTATACATGATGTTGTGCACTACTTGTAACGTTGTTATTTGATTCCTCCTGTCCTGGAAAATCCGCAGCTCCATCATGAATGTTCATAATTGCTTAATTTATGTTTATCACTGAAGTTTTTAAATAGCCATTCCATTCAAATAGATGGGGCTTTTACAAAAGGAGTGGGATCATAGTATTGAAGTGCTGATAGTTTTTTTTTCCTAGCACTTTCTTGGTTGATGCATGGGGCATAAATAGTTGCATCTTTTTCATATTTAATATGTCTGCACGCAGGACGAAGATATGACTTTCTTCCTAAAGACATGGGTTTTGTAATTATATTTCAGGTCCGCAATAAGTACTCTGGAAAATCTACGTGGTTGCTGAGTCAAGGTTATCTGAGCTTCCAACTGAGAACCCAAAGTCAAATTCGTCTAATGAATCTTCTGGTGGTTCCAAGAAATCTAAGAGCAAATGAACTTTTGGTGAAAAGACTAAAGATTCTGCAGCTGATTGCTTTGAGGTCTTAGAAAAATTTTCTGCGGCTTCATTAGTGGGGAAAAAGTGAGTATTCATACTTATAGTTCTGTTTTTTGTTGTAGCTGACTATAAAAGAAGTTTGTATGGTCTACATCCAAGCAGTTCTTTTGTGAATTATTAAGCAGTGATATCTAGCTTTAGACACCTTGGTTCATGCGTTAAGGATCCCTGTCTGGGTGATCTCTAATATGCTATATTATACAACAATTGTTCTTCACAAGTAGGAATGAATTGCAGCATGTGCAACATTAAGTGGAATATATAAAAGAGAGCCGGCGATCGATATTTGGCTGCCAGCTCTAATGTTCTAGAGAACTTAAAACATTACTGTCTTTTGTGGTATTTAAATTGGTTTTAGCCAATGCAGCTTCTTGTAGTAGGATACTAGAGGGAACATGTGTTGCAGGTATGAATCATTGTTCAACTACTTGGAGTTTTCAGATGTTACTTTTAGGGTAATAGCTGACAACTATGTGAAAAATGAGTGGTACTGGAATTGTACTGTGCTCCTGCATTTGGTGAAGATGATTACCGTGTTTGTACTAAAATCAATAATCAATAAGTTTGCTCTTAAGTACTTTGTCTGAGTGGATTTCCTCCAGCTATTATGATTGTTTAGTCTTATATTATGATGTATACATATTTTGAATTTTCATTTGGCGTTCATGCCACGGTAATGTTCTTGCTTGATGGTTTTTTGCAAAATTAATACTTTTCTGTTATGAAATTTATGTTCTGGTTGTACATGGAACATGAGAGATGGGTTCATAACATTTGCTTCCGAAAGAAATTGAAGAATTCATCGGGAATCCTACAATAAGCTTCATTTCTTTAATTCACCATATTGTTTGCACTTTTATGTAAATTGAATTAATTTCCATGCTTTTTTATGTTTTAACTCTCAGATTAATATCACCCTTCTTTTACTTCTTTTACCATTATTTATCAATTTGGCATGTAGGATGAATCTGATTTAGTTGATGATGATGGTTGCTTTACTGGGAAAATTGCTGATTTTAGTGGGCACTATGTAACCCCCACAAACCGATACGGGTAACCCGATCCGATCCGGGAAGTCACATTAGGGTACCGGAGCGACCCACTGTAAAAATAGCAGAAAATTTAAAACTTTTTAAATTACATGTAAACTAATAAAATCATTTGCCACGACAAAATAAAAGTATCACTATTTAAAAATAAACAAATTTCATACTCGTATAAAATCAAATACAATTGCATGCCCCTAATCACATGTACCATACTCTGCAACAATGCCGTAAGAACTCCCTTACTGAAGTCGATAGATGCACTAGTACAATTCTTTTAACCTGAAAAGGTGAGTAATAGAGTGAGCTTCGAAAAGCTCAGTAATACAAAACTACCAGATGATGCTGAAGACGTGCAGATACAGATAAACAACATATCCTTATATTTTCGAACATTTACAGATTTTATGCTGAGCAGAGATCCTACTGATATTTCAGATGGTAACGGACAATGAGTTTTCAGTTCAGACAAATATTTCGGATGACTAAGTTCAGGAGATCAGAAGAGGTTATCTAGTGTGTTCCCATAAAACCAGTAAAAAGATACATATTTTTTTAAAGCATATATATACACCCCCATCCTTTCAATCTGTTTGTGTAGGTTCCCCAGAACCATACACCCGAAACCAGTAACAGTAAGGCCCTGAGCACACAGCCGAGGAGCCTAGTAATCTTCCTCCAACAATAAACCCCCAGATAAACATTCTCCGTCGGTAAACGAGATAGAAATCAAACAGTTCATATCAGATATCAGAAAGAATCCAGATCAGAATCAGAACAAAATTCAGGTATTGTATCAGAACAGAATTCAATTCGGAAATCAGATAAAATATTTATATAATTAGGGAACACACCAGAGTTTACAGGTATTATTTAGAGGTACTGTATCAGGCAGAGAAACACAGTTATTCAGTATGCCGATAGAATATCGAAATTCAGAATTACTATTAGAAGAGTTCAATAACTGACAAATCATCAATTATTCAGAATATGACTTGAGCTGTAAGGAAGAAATGAAGATTCAGGACCTTTACAATCTATGTCGATTGATCGGATTATCAAACAACTCTTAAATGAATAGCTCCCAAAATTAATGCTTGTCGATTGATCAATCATTGTTCTTCCAGGGTATTTACTCTTTAATACCACAAACTTTCCATAGATCATTTCCTAATCATCACTGAATAGATCTTCCAATGTCTTATTTTTTTTTACGCTTCCAATATCATGAAATACTGATGTGCTTGATTTGTAGTTCATGATCTAGAAGAACAGTACATTGTGTATGTTCATTAACGTTTCCAGACATTCACATCACTTACTTAATCCTTAGTGCTTGAGGTTGCTTAGTTCATTTAGCATTCAAGTCTATTCTTACTTCGGGATTTTCCAGAGTAATTCCGTACGTTTTGAATTTCAATACATATTGTACTTCGTTCAGTTCAGTTTGGTCTTCGTGGTTGATTTTCGAATAAATATCCAATTCTTAGTACCGAATGCAATCTAGTTGAGCTGAGCTGAATACTTCCAAAATTATCATTGAGCTAAACTTGAGTAGATGAACATGTATTCAAGTAATATATGTCGTTCAGGTACTGACATATTATTAAGGTTGATCGGCTCACTTAAGTTATGTTCCATAACTTTTAAAGGTAGTCCAATACCTATGCTTATTTGGATTCCTTGATTAATCCAAGGTATTACTTAGTTTAGGCCATAAGGTTATTTTGGTAATTTTGGTGTTCAATTTTATTCATTTTTCAGAGCTCGAGGATATCCAATCATTCCTAAGCTTGGTGATTCTTGGGTCATTTCCATTACATGGGTATTTTGGTCATTTTACAAATCTACGGTATTTCAATCTTTTCCTGCCATCCGGTCTTATTATTAATTCAATCTTATCATTTACTTCAGTCCTTTGAACAATTCTGACAGCAGAATACCCCGATAAGTTATTCTTCAAGTATTTACTCATTATTGGAATATTTACGGGTCAAGTGTTTCTCAGATTTTACAAACGGAATATCAGGAATTTTCCTGCACTAAGTCAAGATCTTAACAATTAAATCCGTACTTAATCGAGTTAAGTATGAATCCCCTAAGTTTTCTCATTCAGAGTCACTCAGACTATTCTACCTCTAAGGGCATTTTCGTAATTTCTTAACCAGATAATTCGATATTAGCTCTTAACGAAAAATATAATTTAGAGATCCTAGATTAATTGCTTTCTTGAATACTCTCTGATCTTGAAACGTTCTCTTAAAAACTTCTAGTATTCTTCAGAAACTCTCATAGGATTAAAAACCGGTTATCCATAATTTCCAAATAAAACTAACATTTTTATGCACATCAATATTTATCAGATCAATATGTCTGTAAAATCCTCTTATCTAACTTCCATATTCAAATCTTGTCTTTTTATACATAAGGGTATTTTCATAATTTTACCCTACCAGAGTATTCTCATAATTTCTCATCCAAGTACCTTTAACATTTAACCTTTGATGAAATAAATTATAAGTTGCAGATACAGGGCTGATTTCTTTATCACTAATCACAAACTTGTAATTTAATCTAACAATTCTCAATCTCTTATATTAGTTATTCGATCCGTAATCAGTTACAGAATTTTACCACATCATATCAAGTGTATAAATTATTCAACTCCACCAAGTGACCAACATATCTTGTTCAACATTTATATATAAACATGTTCCATAAAGTATAAAGAGGTAGTAAAGTATTACCTCGATTTTCGTGCAATACTGATCGACCATAAAAATTACATTCGAACACCTTTGATCTTCAATTCAACTTCCAATATTTCCTCGGATCCATATAAACATAAATTACATCAAAAATGGAGCTTAATTCTGAAAAGTGGATCGAATCGGATGATAAATCAGTCAAAAATAGCTTACCGGGTTTGAATTTGGAAAAACCGACTTCGGATTCGGATTTAGGACGTCGAAAGCATAAAATATGGCTTTTCGAAAATTTGGAATCTTCGGTCAAAATCAAAGTCAACGGGTTTGACCGGCAATTTCAAGGCCTTCAGGTTTGAATTTTGAGAAACGGAATGCGGAATCAGATTTGGAACGTCGAAAAATGTCAGGATAGGTATACTCGGTCAAAGTCAAAGGTCGTTTAATGCCCGGTCAAAGCCAGTCAAAGTTTTGGACAATAGTGGTCAACGCCGGTCAACGGGTCGGGTCAACAGGTCGGGTCGGGTAAACGGGTCGGGTCGGGGTGTGACCGGTCAAACCGGTCAAATGGGTTACAAAACCGGTCAAACCGGTCATTTTTCATTCCCCACGCGCAGTGGTGGCGCGTGAACAGTGCATTGATATCGGAAAATTCTCGAAAAAAATCCTAAAAATTATTTTAATCGATTTCGAGATACTTACAAAGCTCGGTTCAATTTTTTGAACGACGGAGAGCTCGATTTCAACGAATCGGAAACTTTGACCGCTTCACCTCCACATGCGCCGCGTGCGGAGAAAAGGGAGGACGCCGGTGGACTCAGAACGGCTCAAGGAACACGATGGTGCGGGAGGTGTCGTAAACGGATGACCCGGTCGTCGTGAATCGATGAAAAACCAACTAAAACCGAGTTATTACCGATTGAAATTCACGACGAACGGCGATGATTCACGACAAAAGGTTTGAGGGGTTTTGTTCCTCGGTTGACAACGAACACGATGGTGGTTTCAGCTTGTCGATCGGAGGTCGGACGGCGAGTAGATCGGAGTTGGAAGGAGGGTTGACGGGATAGGGAAAACTGGAAAAATTTCCAGAAACATACGGGAGATTGGGGGTATATATCATCTCATAATTAAAAATGGCTAAACCAAATGTTTAGCCACTGAACTTCATGCACTTCATAAAACGGTCCACCAACTTTAAATTTTGCAATTTAACCCACTGTTTCTTTCAAAATACCAATTAAATCCATAACTTATAATTTCTTAAATTAGCCCCTAAATTGGGGTATTACAATTCTCCCTCCTTAAAAGAATTTCGTCCCGAAATTCATTCGTGTCACATAATTGCAGAAATGAAACTTCCATCAGATCTTTCATATCTTTCATGTAGCTCTTATAGAAATACGAATCCTTCACTAATCCTTAACTAGCTGAGCATACATTCTTATCATAACTTTTCCTCATTTCAATAAAAGAATCTGAACAAAAATTTTCTCGAGTAATCAATCTCTTCAGAATTCTCTCTCAGTCCAAGTAAATAATCAAAACAACTTTATACTTGTGAAATCAATTCAGCCTTGGCTACGTGAATAGGCTCATAGAGCAGCAGCATATCTCAATTTCATTTTCGGAGTCAGGTCAGAATTTCTCGTATAATTAACTCTCACATGGCTCGTGAGGTACTTTACAGCATTTATACAGATGTTACTGGTATTCCTTTTTGCAAAGGCAGAGTCTTAACGAATAGAAACTTAGGTTTACTCATTACAGATAGGGACTCAACCATGGAGTTCCATCTCAGAGAGGTACGATTGCAGTCTAGGGGCATGTACTGATCAGACATATTTTGACATCCGACCGGCCGGTCTAACTTGAAAATTTTGACTCAAACCAAAGCTCTGATACCACTAAATGTAACCCCCACAGACCGATACGGGTAACCCGATCCGATCCGGGAAGTCACATTAGGGCCACCGGAGTAACCCACTGTAAAAATAGCGGAAAATTTAAAACTTTTTAAATTACATGTAACTAATAAAATCATTTGCTACTACAAAATAAAAGTTATCACATTTAAAATAAAACAATTTTCATACTCGTATATAAATCAAATACAATTGATGCCCCTAATCACATGTACCATACTCTGCAACAATGCGGAAGAACTCCCTTACTGAAGTCGATAGATGCACTGGTACAATTCTTTTAACCTGAAAAGGTGAGTAATAGAGTGAGCTTCGAAAAGCTCAGTAATACAGAACCCCCAGATGATGCTGAAAAACGTACAGATACAGATAAACATACATATCCTTATTATTTTCGAACATTTACAGATTTTTATGCTGACCAGAGATCCTACTGATATTTCAGATGGTAACGGACAATGAGTTTTCAGTTCAGAAAAATTCGAAGACTAAGTTCAGGAGATCAGAATAGGTTATCTAGTGTGTTCCCATAAAACCAGTAAAAAGATACATATTTTTAAAGCTATATATATACACCCCCATCCTTTCACAATCTGTTTGTGTAGGTTCCTCAGAACCATACACCCCGCACAACCAGTAACAGTAAGGCCCTGAGCACACAGCCGAGGAGCCTGCAGTAATCTTCCTCCAACAATAAACCCCCAGATAAAACATTCTCCGTCGGTAACGGAGATATCAGAAATCAAAACAGAATTCATATCAGATATCAGAACAGAATCCAGATCAGAATCAGAACAGAATTCAGGTAACGTATCAGAACAAAATTCAATTTGAAAATCAGATAAAATATTTATATAATTAGGGAACACACCAGAGTTTACAGGAATTATTTAGAGGTACTATCAGGCAGAGAAACACAGTTTTCAGTATGCCGATAGAATATCGAAATTCCGAATCACTATTGGAAGAGTTCAATATGACAAAATCATCAATTATTCAGAATATGAATTGAGCTGTAAGGATGAAATGAAGATTCAGGACATTTACAATCTATGTCGATGATCGGATTATCAAACAACTCTTAAATGAATAGCTCCCAAATTAATGCTTGTCGATTGATCAATTCATTGTTCTCAGGGTATTACTCTTAATACCACAAACTCTTGTCCATAGATCATTTCATAATCGCTGAATAGATCTTCCAATGTCTTTATTTTATTTTACGCTTCCAATATCATGAAATATGACGTGCTTGATTGTAGTTCATGATCTAGAAGAACAGTACATTGTGTATGTTCATTAACGTTCCAGACTCACACACTTACTTAATCCTTAGTGCTTGAGGTTGCTTAGTTCATTAGCATTCAAGTCTATTCCAGTTACTTCGGGATTTTCCAGAGTAATTCCGTACGTTTCTGAATTTCAGATACATATTATACTTCCGTTCAGTTCAGTTTGGTCTTCGTGGTTGATTTATCGAATAAATATCCAATTCTTAGTACCGAATACAATCTAGAGTTGAGCTGAGCTGAATACTTCCAAAATTATCATTGAGCTAAACTTGAGTAGACGAACATGTATTCAAGTAATATCTATGTCGTTCAGGTACTGACATATTAAGGTTGATCGGCTCACTTAGTTATGTTCCATAACTTTTAAAGGTAGTCCAATACCTATGCTTATTTGGATTCCTTAATTAATCCAAGGTATTTACTTAGTTTAGGCCATAAGGTTATTTTGGTAATTTTGGTGTTCAGTTTTATTCCATTTATTTCAGAGCTCGAGGATATCCAATCATTCCTGAGCTTGGTGATATTCTTGGGTCATTTCCATTATATGGGTATTTTGGTCATTTTACAGATCTACGATATTTCAATCTTTTCCTGCCATCCGGTCTTATTATTTAATTCTATCTTATCATTTACTTTAGTCATTTTGAACAATTCTGACAGCAAAATACCCCCGATAAATTATTCTTCAAGTATTTACTCATTATTCGAATATTTACGGGTCAAGTGTCTTCTCAGATTTTACAAACGGAATTCAGGAATTTTCCTGCACTAAGTCAGGATCTTAACAATTAAATCCGTACTTAATCGAGTTAAGTATGAATCCCCTAAGTATTTCTCATTCAGAGTCAACTCAGACTATTCTACCTCTTAAGGGCATTTCAGTAATTTCTTAACCAGATAATTTCGATATTAGCTCTTAACGAAAATAATATAATTTAGAGATCCTATGATTAATTGCTTTCTTGAATACTCTCTGATCTTGAAACGGTTCTCTTAACAAACTTCTAGTATTCTTCACAAACTCTCATAGGATTAAAAACCGGTTATCCATAATTTCCAAATAAAACTAACATTTCTTATGCACATCAATATTTTATCAGATCAATATGTCTGTAAAATCCTCTTATCTAACTTCCATATTCAAATCTTGTCTTTTTATAACTTAAGGGTATTTTCGTAGTTTTACCCTACCAGAGTATTCTCATAATTTCTCATCCAAGTACCTTTAACATTTAACCTTTGATGAAATAAATTATAAGTTGCAGATACAGGGCTGATTTCTTTATCACTAATCACAAACTTGTAATTTAATCTAACAATTTCTCAATCTCTTATATTAGTCATTCGATCCGTAATCAGTTACAGAATTTCTACGGCATCATATCAAGTGTATAAATTATTCAACTCCACCAAAGTGACCAACATTATCTTGTTCATGCATTTATTAATATAAACATGTTCCATAAAGCATAAAGAGGTAGTAAAGTATTACCTCGATTTCCGTGT
Organism: Hibiscus syriacus; assembly: GCF_006381635.1. Lineage (NCBI taxonomy): Eukaryota > Viridiplantae > Streptophyta > Magnoliopsida > Malvales > Malvaceae > Hibiscus > Hibiscus syriacus. The sequence goes on from NW_024062903.1 coordinate 122,914, forward strand.
AATACTGATCGACCATAAAAATTACATTCGAACACCTTTGATCTTCAATTCAACTTCCAATATTTCCTCGGATCCATATAAATAGAAATTACATAAAAAATGGAGCTTAATTCTAAAAAACGGATCGAATTGGATGATTAATCAGTCAAAAATTACCGGGTTTTTTGGAAAAATTTCGGATTCGGATTCAGGACGTCGAAAGCATAAAATATGGCTTTGACAAAATTTGGAATCTTCGGTCAAAATCAAAGTCAACAGGTTTGACGAACTGCGGAATCGGATTTGGAACGTCGAAAAATGTCAGGATAGGTATACTCGGTCAAAGTCATAGGTCGTTTAATGCCCGGTCAAAACCAGTCAAAGTTTTCGTCAACAGTGGTCAACGCCGGTCAACTGTCAACGGGTCAACGGGTCGGGTCAACAGGTCGGGTCTGGTCAACGGGTCAGGTAAACGGGTCGGGTCGGGTTGTGACCGGTGAAACTGGTCAAATGGGTTACAAAACCGGTCAAACCAGTCATTTTTCCTTCCCCACGCGCAGTGACAGTGCGTGAACAGTGCACTGATATCGGAAAATTCCCGGAAAAATTCCTAATAATTATTTTAATTGATTTCGAGATACTTACAAAGCTCGGTTCAATTTTTTGAACGGCGGAGAGCTCGATTTCAACGAATTGGAAACTTTGACCGCTTCACCTCCACACGCACCGCCGCCGCCGGAGAAAAGGGAGGACGCCGCTGGACTCGGAACAGCTCAAGGAACACGATGGTGCGGGAGGTGTCGTAAACGGATGACCCAATCGTCGTGAATCGATGATAAACCAACTAAAACCGAGTTATTACCGACAATACTTCCGACTGAAATTCACGACGAACGGCGATGATTCACGACAAAAGGTTTGAGGGGTTTTGTTCCTCGGTTGACAACGAACACGATGGTGGTTTCGGCTTGTCGATCGGAGGTCGGATGGCGAGTAGATCAGAGTTGGAAGGAGGGTTGACGGGAGAAGGAAAACTGGAAAAATTTCCAGAAACATACGGGAGATTGGGGGTATATATCATCTCATAATTAAAAATGGCTAAACCAAATGTTTAGCCACTGAACTTCCTGCACTTCGTAAAACGGTCTGCCAACTTTAAAATTTTGCAATTTAACCCACTGTTTCTTTCAAAATACCAAATTAAATCCACCACTTTATAATTTCTTAAATTTAGCCCCTAAATTGGGGTGTTACACACTATGTTAAGGATGCTGATAAGTCTATCATTGAAGTAGTCAAGGTCATATTTATGCAAAATTTTGTGTTTTTGTTTGGCTAAACATGAATTTGACACCATAATTACTAAAAGAAAGAGGAAAAACATGGGGCATCTACGACAACCTAAGATAATTTTTTATAACCCTTTTAGGAGCTCCTATGTTTGTTGATAGTGGCATATAAGGATGCTGATAAGGCTATCAATGAAGTAGTGAAGGTCAGATTGATGCAAAATTGTGTGTTTTTGTTTGGCTAAACATGAATTTGACACCATAATTACTAAAAGAAAGAGGAAAACTGTGGAGCATCTAGAACGACCTAAGATAATTACTAACCGTGGGACTCAATCCCACGACCACAAGATTAAGAGCCTTGCGCTCTACCAACTGAGCTAGACTGACAATTCTTGTAAATCTCTTGAGGAGCATTAGTTGACAAAGGGTGTTTCATGGAAAAATGTTCATCAAATTAAGTTCATGGTAGTTGAATTTTGTGCGCTGTAAACATGGTCAACACAAGTTCTTTTAAGTTAAATTGCAGTTTCCAGAAATAGAAGCTTATCCTATGAGTGGCTTTTGAATTATCTTAGTTTGTGCATAAATAAACAATTTTGAGTTGGTGTAAGCATTTTGTTTCTACATGGAATGGAATGGGCAAGTAGGCTGCAAGCATTGATGATTTATGGACTTTGCATTTTTGCCTTTCTTCAAGTGACAAGGTTTTCTCTTGAACAGATAAGATGACCTAAATTGAGACATGTGAAGCGAAGAAATCATTTAAAGTTAATAACTGACTAGGAAAAAGTTCTGTAGTTATTGAAATGATTTACAACTTTTGTTGCATAAGTTCCTCATACTTTATTTTGCGGAAGACATTTAAAGTTTGCTTTGCACCAGAAAACTCATGCATTGGTCATTAATTAACTAATATTGTACTTGTTTCTACATTGTTTATTTATCAATAGGCAACTATTGATATCTTTATGTACAGGAACTGGAAATTATGATCTTGCTTTCTATGTCACGTTGGCAGATTCCTGTGCGCCGATATCTTTTTTTGGTGCTCGACAATCTCTTTTAAAGTGACCTTGCTTTCTTTCCCGTTTTGAAGTTCTCCCTCTAGATTCCGTGTGCAAGGCTGAGGAGCTTGATGCTTTACCCGATTCTCTCCATCGAATTTCTTCACTCAATACAAGATCCCGAACATCGTCGAATTTCAATTTACTGTTTCCCGACGAGCTGTTGACTACGGTAACAGTAGTATTCCAATTTTCTGGTAGAGATGATAAGATAATTAAAGCTCAAACTTTATCATCGAATTCAATTTTCACGGAACTCAACTGGGTTGTGATTGTGTTGAGTTCATTTAGATGTTGAGCCACTAATTCCCATTCTGCCATCTACAAATTGAATAATTGTCTCATCAAGTGATCTTTGTTTGAGGTCATTGGCTTCTCATACATACTGGAGAGAGCCGCCATAAGACCCGTCGTGGTCTTTTCCTTTGCTATGTTGAAAGCAATATTGCGGGATAACGTCAGTCGGATAACTTCGAGGGCTTGTCTGTCGATAAGAGCCTAGTCTTCATCCTCCATACCCTCTGGTTGTTTTCTTGAGAGATGTTAATATAGCTTTTTCTGGTAGAGAAAATCTTCAGTCTGCATCTTCCAAAAGCCAAAGTTCGCACAATCGAACTTCTTAATTTTCACTTTCCCTTCGTCTGCAGCAATCGCTCCCACTCGAATATGGCTTCTTTTAGATCGTTTCTAACAATTTATGCGAACCACCGTGTATTAGAACCTGACAAAATAGTAATTTACTATTCACAAAATTTACTATTCAAAGAATTCACTATTCATGTAAATAGTAATCTCGCAAAAAAAACCTGACAAAATTAACCACAAAAAGCTCTGATGCTAGTTGTTGGGAAATTAAACGAGTAATTTTTCTATAACCAGATTAGCGAGAATACGAAATAAAAGCTGAATAATAACACGAAATTTGATAACGGAGTTCGGCTAATTATGCATACGTCTTCAGACTGCTGCAAATCTTTTACTAAAGTGAGAAAATTTATAAGTGTTTACAAAAACACTCACAACTCACAACCCAATTACACCCTGAAAATTGCACTCAATTTTCTCTTACTAAAGCTTTTCTATCTAAGCTTTTCTTTTGTGTTTCTCACTTGGATTTTAAAGAACCTATTGGGGTGAGCTATTTATAGATGCAGAAGCCCCCCATTCTATTTCTAACAACTAATTCATTTAATTAGTTTTCCTTATTTTCAGCAAAAGATGCACCGTCAATTGGGTTGTTGGTTTGGCAACCAATTTGACAACCAATTTCTCATATTGCTATTTATTGCACCTGCAAGTTTGACAATTTGACAACCAATTTCTCCTATATTTCATTTATTGCAGCTGCAAGTTTGACCAACAGTATTGTATGATCATTCTTCGTTTAGTTACTTATCAGCAGGTTTAGTAGCCTCCCCTCCTCCTGTGGTCCCTTCAGCTTTTGTAGTTCCGCTGGTGACCGCCTCAGCCTTTGCAGCCTTCCGATTTGCCCTCCGAGCTGCTATGCTACCTTCGAGCATCTCCTTCATCTTGAGCTGACCTTCAATCACTTTCTCAAGCCGCTCTCACTCACGAGCTTCATTTTCTTGACAAGAATTCAGTTGATCCTCATTCACACGAATGCAAGCCTTCAGACGGTAAAGCTCTTTGTAATCAGGATCCATGGTTAATTTCTTTTCAACCTTTTACTTGGGGATTTGGGATTAATACGAAGAAGAAAATCATGGATGGGGCCTATAAATAATACTAAGTGGTCCTCACCACGTCATTTATTCTTTTGTTTTGTTTTTCAACGGCTTAATATCAAAATAAGTGAAAAAACAAAACAAAAGCATAGATGACGTGGTGGTTGCCTTGGGCAGGGAACCACTTAGTATTATTTATAAGCCCCACCCATGGTCTTTTTCTTCGTATTAATCTCAAATCCCCAAGTAAAAGGTTGAAAAGAAATTAACCATGTATCCTGATTACAAAGAGCTTTACCGTCTGAAGGCTTTCAAGCGTGTGAACGAGGATCGACTGAATTCTTGTCAATAAAATAAAGCCCGGGAGAGAGAACAGCTTGAGAAAGTGATCGAAGGCCATCTCAAGATGAAGGAGATGCTCGAAGGTAGCATAGAAGCTCGGAGGGCAAATCGAAAAACCGCAAAGGTTAAGGCGGTCACCAGCGGAGCTGCAAAAGCTGAAGGGACCACCGGAGGAGGGGAGGCTACTAAACCTACTGATAAGTAACTAAACAAAGCATGATAATACAATACTATTGGTCAAACTTACATGTGCAATAAATGACAAATAGAAGAAATTGGTTGTCAAATTGTCAAACTTGCAGGTGCAATAAATGGCAATAGGAGAAATTGGTTGCCAAGCCAACAACTCAATTGACGATTCATCTTTTGTTGAAAATAAGGAAAGCCAATTAAATGAATTACTTGGTAGAAATAGAATGGGGGCTTCTGCATCTATAAATAGCTTACCCCAACAGGTTCTTTAAAATCCAAGTGAGAAACAAAAAAGAAAAGCTTTAGTGAGAGAAAATTGAGAACACTTTTCAGGGTGTAATTGGGTCGTGAGGGTTTTTGTAAACACCTGTAAATTTTTTCCCTTTAGTAAAATATCTACAGCAGTCTGAGACGTAGGCATAATTGGCTGAACTCTGTTGTCAAATTTCGTGTGTTATTAATCCTCTTTTATTTCGCATTCTCACTAATTTGGTTATAGAGAAATTACTCGTTTAATTTTCCAACAACTGACATCAAAGCTTTTGGTGGAGAATTTTGTCAGGTTTTTCTGTGAGATTACTATTCACGTAAATAGTAAATTTCATGAATAGTAAAATTTGGTCGGCGATACGAGTTTGTCGACGGAGGTGTTCTAATACAAGGTGGTTCGTAGGAATTGTCAGAAACGATCCAAAAGAAGCCATATTCGAGTGGGAACGATGGCTGCAGACGAAGGGAATGTGAAAATTGAGAAGTTCAATGGCGCGGACTTTGGCTTTTGGAAGATACATATTGAAAATTTTATGTACTAGAAAAAGCTATATCAATCTCTCTCAGGAAAGCAACCAGAGGGTATGGAGGATGAAGACTGGGCTCCTCTCGACAAACAAGCCCTCGGAGTTATCCGACTGACGTTATCCCGCAATGTTACTTTCAACATAGCAAAGGAAAAGACCACGACGGGTCTTATGGCGACTCTCTCCAGTATGTATGAGAGGTCATCGACCTCAAACAAAATTCACTTAATGAGACAATTATTCAATTTGTGGATGACGGAAGGGGCATCAGTGGCTCAACACCTAAATGAACTCAACACAATCAGAACTCAGTTGAGTTCCGTGAAAATTGAATTTGAAGATGAAGTTCGAGCTTTAATTTTCTTATCATCTCGACCAGACAGTTGGAATGCTACTGTTACAATAGTCAGCAGCTCGTCGGGAAACAGTAAATTGAAATTCGACAATGTTTGGGATCTGGTATTGAGTGAAGAAATTCGACGGAGAGAATCGGGTGAAGCATCAAGCTCCTCAGCCTTGCACACGGAGTCTAGAGGGAGAACTACAGAAAGAAACTCAAATCGTGGCAGATCGAAATCTAGAAGAAGAAAATCAAGAAGGGGAAAGAAAGATTTTAACTGTTATAATTGCGGCAAGAATGTTACTTTAAAAGAGATTGTCGAGCACCAAAGAAAGATACCGGCGCACAGAAATTTGCCAACGTGACAGAGGAAACAGGTGATGCCATGATTCTAAGCTTTTTATTAAGTGAAATTTACTGTATTTGTTCATATTGTTCGATGTTTTTTTTGTTTAGTATTTTATATTGATGCATCAATCGAAACACTGAAGGGATCAATTTAACTGTCTAGCTATTTTTTACTTCTTGGCTCTTATCCGTTATGTACATTCTTCAATATAAGGTGTAGGCTGAATCCTCTCGATTGCTTAAAGTTTTTATATTTATTTGATGTGCTTGGCCAAGAATGGTGTAGGTAAAGATGCGCTGTGTAAATAAATGTTTCATTTGTTTCAAACTTATTCAGCTTGTGCGGGAATTTAAACATCCTGATGGCATGACAGATAAAGAGATGGATGCAGCTGGAGATGGTGAGGATTATTAATGTCATTCTGATTGGTGATTTATTCCTATTGAAATGGAAAAGTATCTGTCTTTCCATAAACTGTTGTTATGAAAATACTTTTGTAGTAATACTAAGAGAATAAATCAAGAGGAGGACAGAATAATTGAGTTAATGCAAAATATCTAAAATTGAAGTGGGAGATTACAGTTTAAATAGACCGAGTTGCTGACTTCTTATAGGACTTTTCTTTCTAAAGATAAACTTCTATCTAGGTTACAAAGACTCCTAAGACTTATCTTTCATAAAAGACTCCTAAACAAATAAGACTAATACTACTATTACACGTATGCTTCTGATAACTCTTTTCTTTTTCTTTTTTTATAAAAGAAAGACCTCATTAGAGACCCCCTTCATGTCCTACATGTTTATATCAGAAACATGAAGGACATAGGAAGGAGGACTAGAGCATCTGAGGTAGATAAACATGGTGATGTTTTGGATTTATGTCAGGTGATGTTTTGATGGTTTTGGATTTACGGCCAGATGAATCATTGTTTGAAGCTGGCATTGCACGTGAGGTAGATAAACATGGTGCTAATAGCATCGTTAATTCTAATTCAAAAGGATGTTGTACTTAGTAATCTTCTTTCTATTCCTTTTGATTAGCAATTCTGTTTGTTGAAATACGATGACATATTTGTTGATATACCAGATTCTGGTTAACTAGATTTGTTTTTTATTATGGAGAAAGCCAGTTGAATATTTTTTGGTAATATTTTCTGACATTCGACATTTTAACTCAATTTATTGCAGGTTGTTAATAGAATTCATAAAACACAGAAGAAAGCTGGTCTTGAGCAGACAGATATGGTGGGGGTCTACTTTGAGTCATTGGATGAAGACAAGTGGGTCATCCATCAAATATTGAACTCACAGGTAAGTTTTGACTTAATAAATCCACCGACGGATCTGTTGTACTTGCTAATCAATGATTGGCTAAATCTCTGTCGGATTTTTTCATCGAATGAAGCTGTGTATCGACGTACTTGTGCATGAGTGACAGTTTCTGCGAGCTGTTATCGTATCTTTGTGTAAGATTTTTGTTGCCTGATGAATAGTGCTAGTCCTCAAGTTAGTGGTGGAGTTGCGTTGTTGATAGTCATGCGAATGCTCAACTTCTCGTACGTCTTAATTTGCAGTGTACTGTGTATAATATCTCAAGGTTGCATTTTATTGCAGGAAAACTATATTAGGGATGCCATTGGATGTCCGTTGCTTTCCTCCGACAGTATGTCACCCCATACAGTTAAGTTTTGATCATTTTGAGTATGAATTATGAACTTGTTGATTTAGGAGATTAACATTGATTCAACGTCTCTGTTCCTAAGTGTTATCTGATGCAGTTATTGTTGTTTTCTTATTCTCGGAGTATGAAATTTCTTATATTGCCTTCATTTCTTATAAAACAAATTAGTGTCCTAATATAAAATAAATCCTGCGTCCGGCAATACGTATTTGTTTTGTAGGATCATATGGAAGGAATCGATTATAGGTTGTTTCAACTGACCTTATAATGTGCTTCTAGAATTGCTCCCCTTTCATGGGTTATTTTAATTATATCCGTGTCACACTCTCCCACCACGCGAGTTTCTTGGACGTATCTTCCAAGTTGCTGCTCAACCCAACTTGTCTTCTCGTCCCCACTCGTTAATCCTAATTAAATAAGTTTTTAATTATATCATCAACCAATGAAAACAGTAATAGTTGATCGAAATTTTAATGTTAAATATTTGTTAACAAAATTCATTTTAAAACCACATTGTTTGAATGTAAACTACTGATGGTGACTCGAATTGCTTATAAAACGTTAACAATTATAGAGATTTTACTTTTAAATAAAGAATTATTGTTCGGATAAAACATTTAAATTTTATCATCGACTAACATTTATTCCGGAAGCACTAAGTCTTATTGATCATGGACGGTTTAAGGTTGTTGAAATATGTTTTCGATTTTTTGCAGTCTCCTGATGAATTTATCAACACATGTGAGTGGTTATTGGTTGAGAACCCTCAGTTTCTTGTTCATCGGTAGTAGTACAAGTTGCTTGCCTCGTGGCTGCTTTCAACTGTTTCATCAAAAGTTCTCCCGTACCTGATTAGCCTCACGAATGCTAGTGATATTTTGAAGGCAGTCTCCAAGTTGTTTGGAGCTCACTCGAGTGCCAATATCTCTACTTTTAGGTATTCTCTTCACTCTCAGAAGAAGCGCGAACTCTCGGTTAGTGAATTCTTAGCCAGATCAAGCTCATTTACGATAAGCTTTACGCTGTTGATGTTGTTATCACAGAATATAAACATGTTAGTGTCAATCTTGTGGGACTTTTTATTGATTTTGAATTTTTTTTGCAATTGCTTCGAAGGAGACGATGACCTTGTCCACTCTAACGGACATATTTCTCGATTGTGAAGCAAGGCATAAGGAGTTTTTCAATAATAGTGCATTGGTTCATGCAAATGTTGCCTCACATATTGAGAATGATGGTTATGCTGGGAAGAAATCATCCGAGTTTCATCTATCCTTTGAATCGAAATATGTGTCTCAGAGAAATTGTGATGATGGTGGATGTGGTCACGGTCGTGGATGTTTTAATAATAAACCACAACGTCAGTTATGTGGAAAATATGGGCATCTAGTACAAAAGTGTTACTATTGATTTGATCATACGTTTCAGGGGCATTCCTCGAGAAACTCTCTCACAGATGGTAGAGTGATGATTGATAAACTCTGTTCACGTAGTGATGATTGATAAACTCTGTTCACGGTAGCCCGACAATTCTTACTCAGGTGTTTGACTCATGTGCTTTATCCAGCTGGATTTGTTGGGGTTGATGGTCTGATTTAGAGGTGTATTCAGTTCGGTTCCTTTTTCCAAAAATTGAACCAAACTGAAATAATAGATTTTTCAAAATTTCAACCGAAATCGAATGGTTAAAAAACCAAAAAAACAGAAACCGATTTTTAGATTCAGTGTTTTTAATGGTTCTGGTTTTTCGATTCGGTTCAGTTCGATTTATCGGGTTTTCAATGAAAAAAATCACTTGAAACTATAATTTTTATTAAAACAATTACCTATTCAGTTCAATATGGAACAAATGAGTTCCATATGGAAAACCCGAACTGAACCGAATCAAAAGAATTGAGACTTTAAACCGAACCGTATAATGGCAAACCGAGCTGAACCATTTTACTCGGTTTGTGTCGGTTTTTTGGTTTTCTCGATTTCATTGCTCAGCCCTAGTCTGAGTGCATTCAAGCCTTCTGCTATTTCTGTGAGGCCATATGTGACATAAAGTTTAGGCCCATATTCTGCTATGAATTCAAAGCCCTTGTTCATGCCTGATCAAGGTTTTAGGGTTTATGCCACTTTGGTTTTTTAAGGAATATCTTTAGGTGGCTCGTTATTCTTTAATTCTCCGTTGGGTGTTGGAACCAGTGGTTTTAATGCTAAGTTTGAAATTGGAAACGACGGTATTAATGCTTATATTTTCCATAAATCTGCTTACACCTCGCATGGGTTTGCTAGTTTTTCTCATCCTACGTCTGCTCCTATTATTTCGACTTCTCATATTCCTTTTGTCTCACAGTAACAGTCTCGTTCGGGGTTCTCATGTGCTTTTGCTTTCACCATGGATAAAGATGTTTGTTGGTATCCAAATTCTAGTGCTACGCATCACATTACCAACGATCGGGCCAATCTTTACTTGACATGCCTTATACAAGTAACAACTCTCTTCTTATGGGTAATGGTGAGGAAGTTTCAATCACTCATATTGAGCGTGGTAAGTTGGTTACTAAGTCTAGGGTTTTGCAGTTAGACAATGTTTTGTATGTTCATTCCATAAAGAAAAACTTACCTTCTATCTCACAATGCTTGTGAAAATGTTTTGTTTAATTTCACTCATCTGAGTGCCTTGTGAAGTATTCCCAGCCTCATGCTACGTTACTACGCGGGAAGCGCACTTCTGATGGGTTGTATAAATTTCAACCTCTGTTTTTCGAGGTTCATGATGTTGATGATCAGTGTGTGGAGAACAATACTATTTCCCAAACTCAAGGGTCTCTGGTAGTGTGGCATCAGCGTTTTGGTTCTAACATTTATTCCGGAAGCACCAAGTCTTATTGATCATAGACGGTTTAAGGTTGTTAAAATATGTTTTCGATTTTTTGCAGTCTCCTGATGAATTTATCAATATATGGGAGTGGTTATTGGTTTAGAACCCTCAGTTTCTTGTTCATCGGCAGTAGTACAAGCTGCTTGCCTCGTGGCTGTTTTCAACTGTTTCATCAAAAGTTCTCCCGTACCTGATTAGCCTCACGAATGCTAGTGATATTTTGAAGGCAGTCTCCAAGTTGTTTGGGGCTCACTCGAGTGCCAATATCTCTACCTTTATGCATTCTCTTCACTCTCAGAAGAAGCTCGAACTCTCGGTTAGTGAATTCTTGGCCAGATCAAGCTCATTTACGATAAGCTTTACGCTGTTGATGTTGTTATCACAGAATATAAACATGTTAGTGTCATTCTTGCGAGACTGTTTATTGATTTTGATTTTTTTGCTATTGCTTCGAAGGAGACGATGATCTTGTCCACTCCAACAGACATATTTCTCGATTGTGAAGCAAGGCATAAGGAGTTTTTCAATAATAGTGCATTGGTTCATGCAAATGTTGCCTCTCATAATGAGAATGATGGTTATGCTGGGAAGAAATCATCCGAGTTTCATCTCTCATTTGAATCGAAAGATGTGTCTAAGAGAAATTGTGATGATGGTGGATGTGGTCGTGGTCGTGGATGTTTTAATAATGAACCATAATGTCAATTATGTGGAAAATATGGGCATCTAGTACAAAAGTGTTACTATCGATTTGATCATACGTTTCAGGGGCATTCCTCGAGGAACTCTAGTACTGATGGTAGTCAGAGTGATGATTGATAAACTCTGTTCACGGTTGCTCGACGATTTTTACTCGGGTGTTTGACTCATGTGCTTTACTCAGTTGGATTTGTTGGGGTTGATGGTCTAAGTTAGAAGTGTATTCAGTTCGGTTCGGTTCGGTTTTTTACCAAAAATTAAATCGAACCGAAATAAACGATTTTTAAAAATTTAAACCGAAACTGAATGGTTAAAAAATCGAAAAAACTGAAACCGATTTTTTCGGGTCCGTTCGATTTTTTTAACGGTTCTGGTTTTTCAGTTCGGTTCGATTTATCGGTTTTTCAATGAAAAAATCACTTGAAACTATATTTTTTTTAAAAAAAAATTGCCTATTCGGTTTAATATGGATCAAATGAGTTCCATACGGAAAACCCGAACCGAATCAAAAGAATTGAGACTTTAAACCGAACCGGATAATGCCAAATCGAACTAAACCATTTTACTCAGTTCGTGTCGATTTTTCGATTTTCTCGATTTCGTTGCTCAGCCCTAGTATGAGTGCATACAAGCCTTCAACTATTTCTGAGAGGCCATGTGTGACATAAAGTTTAGGCCCATATTCTGCTATGAATTCAAAGCCCTTGGTTATGTCTGATCAAGGTTTTAGGGTTCATGTCACTTTGGTTTTTTAAGGAATCTCTTTAGGTGGCTCGTTATTCTTTAATTCTCTGTTAGGTGTTGGAACCAGTGGTTTTAATGCTAAGTTTGAAATTGGAAACGACGGTATTAATGCTTATATTTTCCATAAATCTGCTTACACCTCGCATGGGTTTGCTAGTTTTTCTCATCCTACATCTGCTCCTATTATTTCGACTTCTCATATTCCTTTTGTCTCACAGCAACAGTCTCGTTCGGGGTTCTCATGTGATTTTACTTCCACCATGGATAAAGATATCTATTGGTATCCAAGTTTTAGTGCTACACATCACATTACCAACGACCGGGCCAATCTTTACTCTGACATGCCTTATACAAGTAACAACTCTCTTCTTATGGGTAATGGTGAGGAAGTTTCAATCACTCATATTGAGCGTGGTAAGTTGGTTACTAAGTCTAGGGTTTTGCAGTTAGACAATGTTTTGTGTGTTCCTTCCATAAATAAAAACTTACCTTCTATCTCACAATTGACTCGTGAAAATAATGTTTTTGTTGAATTTCATTCATCTGAGTGCCTTGTGAAGGATTCCCAGCCTCATGCTACGTTACTACGCGGGAAGCGCACTTCTGATGGGTTGTATAAGTTTCAACCTCTGTTTTTTGAGGTTCATGATATTGATGATCGGTGTGTGGAGAACAATACTATTTCCCAAACTCAAGGGTCTCTGGTAGTGTGGCATCAGCGTTTTGGTTCTAACATTTATTCCGGATGCACAAAGACTTTTTGATCATGGACAGTTTAAGGTTGTTGAAATATGTTTTCGATTTTTTGCAGTCTCCTGATGAATTTATCAACACATGGGAGTGGTTATTGGTTTAGAACCTTCAGTTTCTTGTTCATCGGCAGTAGTACAAGCTGCTTGCCTCGTGGCTGCTTTCAACTGTTTCATCAAAAGTTCTCCCGTACCTGATTAGCCTCACGAATGCTAGTGATATTTTGAAGGCAGTCTCCAAGTTGTTTGGAGCTCACTCGAGTGCCAATATCTCTACCTTTAGGCATTATCTTCACTCTCAGAAGAAGCGCGAACTCTCGGTTAGTGAATTCTTGGCCAGATCAAGCTCATTTACGATAAGCTTTACGCTGCTGATGTTGTTATCACATAATATAAACATGTTAGTATCATTCTTGCGGGACTTTTTATTGATTTTGAATTTTTTTTTTGCTATTGCTACGAAGTAGACGATGACCTTGTCCACTCTAACGGACATATTTCTCGATTGTGAAGCAATGCATAAGGAGTTTTTCAATAATAGTGCATTGGTTCATGCAAATATTGCCTAACATAATGAGAATGATGGTTATGCTGGGAATAAATCATCCGAGTTTCATCTCACCTTTGAATCGAAAGATGTGTCTCAGAGAAATCGTGATGAAGGTGGATGTGGTCGCTGCCATGGATGTTTTAATAATAAACCACAATGTCAGTTATGTGAAAAATATGGGCATCTAGTAAAAAAGTGTTACTATCGATTTGATCATACGTTTCAGGGGCATTCCTCGAGGAACTATCGCACCGATGGTAGTCAGAGTGATGATTGATAAACTCTTTTCACGGTAGCCCGACGATTCTTACTCAGGTGTTTGACTCATGTGCTTTATCCAGCTGGATTTATTGGGGTTGATGGTCTGAGTTAGAGGTCTATTCAGTTCGGTTTGATTTTTTACCAAAAATTGAACCGAACTGAAATAAATATTTTTCAAAATTTAAACTGAAACCGAAACTGAATGGTTAAAAAATTGAAAAAATCGAAACCAATTTTTCGGTTCAGTTTTTTTAACGGTACGGGTTTTTCAGTTCGGTTGGATTTATCGGTTTTTCAATGAAAAAATCACTTGAAACTATATTTTTTTTAAAAAATTGCCTATTCGGTTCAATATGGAACAAATATGTTCCACATGGAAAACCCAAACCGAACCGAATCAAAAGAATTGAGAATTTAAACCGAACCGAACCATTTTACTCGGTTTGTATCAATTTTTCGGTTTTCTTGATTTCGTTGCTTAGCCCTAGTCTGAGTGCATAAAAGCCTTCTGCTATTTTTGTGAGGTCATATGTGACATAAAGTTTAGGCCCATATTCTGCTATGAATTCAAAGCCCTTGGTTATGCTTGATCAAGGTTTTAGGGTTCATACCGTTTTGGTTTTTCAATGAATCTCTTTAGGTGGCTCGTTATTCTTTAATTCTCCGTTGGGAATTGGAACCAGTGGTTTTAATTCTAAGTTTGAAATTGGAAACGACGATATTAATGCTTATATTTCCCATAAATCTATTTACACCTCGCATGGGTTTGCTAGTTTTTCTCATCCTACATCTGCACCAATTATTTCGACTTCTCATATTCCTTTTGTCTCACAGCAATAGTCTCGTTCGGGGTTCTCATGTGCTTTTGCTTCCACCATGGATAAAGATGTCTGTTGGTATCCAAATTCTAGTGCTACGCATCACATTACCAACGATCGGACCAATCTTTACTCTGACATGCCTTATACAAGTAACAACTCTCTTCTTATGGGTAATGGTGAAGAAGTTTCAATCACTCATATTGAGCGTGGTAAGTTGGTTACTAAGTCTAGGGTTTTACAGTTAGACAATGTTTTATTTGTTCCATCCATAAAGAAAAACTTACCTTCTATCTCACAATTGACTCGTGAAAATAATATTTTTTGTTGAATTTCATTCATCTGAGTGCCTTGTGAAGGATTCCTAGCCTCATGCTACGTTACTACGTGGGAAGCGCACTTCTGAGGGGTTGTATAAGTTTCAACCTCTATTTTTCGAGGTTCATGATATTGATGATCAGTGTGTGGAGAACAATACTATTTCCCAAACTCAAGGGTCTATGGTAGTGTGGCATCAACGTTTTGGTTCTAACATTTATTCCGGAAGAACCAAGTCTTATTGATCATGGACTGTTTAAGGTTGTTGAAATATGTTTTCGATTTTTTGCAGTCTCCTGATGAATTTATCAACACATGGGAGTGGTTATTGGTTTAGAACCCTCAGTTTCTTGTTCATCGGCAGTAGTACAAGTTGCTTGCCTCGTGGTTGCTTTCAACTGTTTCATCAAAAGTTCTCCCGTACCTGATTAGCCTCACGAATTCTAGTGATATTTTGAAGGCAGTCTCCAAGTTGTTTGGAGATCACTCGAGTGCCAATATCTCTACTTTTAGGCAATATCTTCACCCTCAGAAGAAGCGCGAACTCTCGGTTAGTGAATTCTTTGCCCGATCAAGCTCATTTACAATAAGCTTTACGCTGCTGATGTTGTTATCACAGAATATAAACATGTTAGTGTCATTCTTGCGGGACTTTTTATTGATTTTGAATTTTTTTTTGCTATTGCTACGAAGGAGACGATGACCATGTCCACTCTAACGGACATATTTCTCGATTGTGAAGCAAGGCATAAGGAGTTTTACAATAATAGTGCATTGGTTCATGCAAATGTTGCCTAATATAATGAGAATGATGGTTATGCTGGGAAGAAATCATCCGAGTTTCATCTCTCCTTTGAATTGAAAGATGTGTCTCAGAGAAATTGTGATGATGGTTGCTATGGTCGCGGCCGTGGATGTTTTAATAATGAACCACAATGTGTGTTATGTGGAAAATATGGGCATTTAGTACAAAAGTGTTACTATCGATTTGATCATACGTTTCAGGGGCATTCCTCGAGGAACTCTCGCACCGATGGTAGTCAGAGTGATGATTGATAAACTCTTTTCACGGTAGCCTGATGATTTTTACTCAGGTTTTTGACTCATGTGCTTTATCCATCTGGATTTGTTGGGGTTGATGGTCTGAGTAAGAGGTGTGTTCAGTTCGGTTCGATTTTTTGCCAAAAATTGAACCAAACCGAAATAAACGATTTTTCAAAATTTAAACCGAAACCGAAACTGAATGGTTAAAAAACTGAAAAAACAGAAACCGGTTTTTTGGTTCAGTTTTTTTAACGGTACGGGTTTTTAAGTTAGGTTCGATTTATCAGTTTTTCAATGAAAAAATCACTTGAAACTATATATATTTTTTTAAAAAAATTGCCTATTCGGTTAAATATGGAACAAATGAGTTCCATATGGAAAATTCGAACCGAACCGAATCAAAAGAATTGAGAATTTAAACTGAACCAAAAACTGAACCGTATAATGCCAAACCGAACCGAACCATTTTACTCGGTTCGTGTCGATTTTTCGGTTTTCTCGATTTCGTTGCTCAGCCCTTGTCTGAGTGCATACAAGCCTTCTGCTATTTATGTTAGGCCATATGCGACATAAAGTTTAGGCCCATAATCTTCTATGAATTCAAAGCCCTTGGTTATACCTGATCAAGGTTTTAGGGTTTATACCGCTTTGGTTTTTCAAGGAAACTCTTTAGGAGGCTCGTTATTCTTTAATTCTATGTTGGGTGTTGGAACAAGTGGTTTTAATGCTAAGTTTGAAATTGGAAACGACGGTATTAATGCTTATATTTCCCATAAATCTGCTTACACCTCGCATGGGTTTGCTAGTTTTTCTCATCCTACATCTGCTCCTATTATTTCGACTTCTAATATACCTTTTTTCTCATAGTAATAGTCTCGTTTGGGGTTCTCATGTGCTTTTGCTTCCACCATGGATAAAGATGTTTGTTGGTATCCAAATTCTAGTGCTACGCATCACATTACCAACGATCGGGCCAATCTTTAGTCTGGCATGCCTTATACAAATAACAACTCTCTTCTTATGGGTAATGGTGAAGAAGTTTCAATCACTCATATTGAGCGTGGTAAGTTGGTTACTAAGTCTAGGGTTTTGCAGTTAGACAATGTTTTGTGTGTTCATTCCATAAAGAAATACTTACCTTCTATATCGCAATTGACTCGTGAAAATAATATTTTTGTTGAATTTCATTCATCTGAGTGCCTTGTAAAGGATTCTCAGCCTCATGCTACGTTACTACGCGAGAAGCGCACTTCTGATGGGTTGTATAAGTTTCAACCTCTATTTTTCGAGGTTCATGATGTTGATGATCAGTGTGTGGAGAACAATACTCTTTCTCAAACTCAAGGGTCTCTGGTAGTGTGGCATCAACGTTTTGGTTCTAACATTTATTCTGGAAGCACCAAGTCTTATTGATCATGGACGATTTAAGGTTGTTGAGATATGTTTTCGATTTTTTGCAGTCTCCTGATGAATTTATCAACACATGGGAGTGGTTATTGGTTTAGAACCCTCAGTTTCTTGTTCATCGACAGTAGTACAAGCTGCTTGCCTCGTGGCTGCTTTCAACTGTTTCATCAAAATTTCTCCTGTACCTGATTAGCCTCACGAATGCTAGTGATATTTTGAAGGCAGTCTCCAAGTTGTTTGGAGCTCACTCAAGTGCCAATATCTCTACCTTTAGGCATTCTCTTCACTCTCAGAAGAAGCGCGAACTCTCGGTTAGTGAATTCTTGGCCAGATCAAGCTCATTTACGATAAGCTTTACGTTGCTGATGTTGTTATCACAGAATATAAACATGTTAGTGTCAATCTTGTGGGACTTTTTATTGATTTTGAATTTTTTTTGCAATTGCTTCGAAGGAGACGACGACCTTGTCCACTCTAACAGACATATTTCTCGATTGTGAAGCAAGGCATAGGGAGTTTTTCAATAATAGTGCATTGGTTCATGCAAATGTTGCCTCACATAATGAGAATGATGGTTATGCTAGGAAGAAATCATCCGAGTTTCATCTCTCATTTGAATCGAAAGATGCGTCTCAGATAAATCGTGATGATGGTGGCTGTGATCGCGGTCGTGGATGTTTTAATAATGAACCACAATGTCAGTTATGTGAAAAATATGGGCATTTAGTACAAACGTGTTACTATCGATTTGATCATATGTTCAGGGGCATTCCTCGAGGAACTCTCGCACCGATGGTAGTCAGAGTGATGATTGATAAACTTTGTTCACGGTAGCCCGATGATTCTTACTCAGGTGTTTGACTCATGTGCTTTATCCAGCTAGATTTGTTGGGTTGATGGTCTGAGTTAGAGGTATATTCAGTTCGGTTCGATTCGGTTTTTACCAAAAATTGAACCGAACCGAAATAAACAATTTTTCAATATTTAAACCGAAATCGAAAACGAATGGTTAAAAAACTGAAAAAACAAAAACTGGTTTTTCGGTTCAGTTTTTTTAATGGTTCAGGTTTTTCAATTCGGTTCAGTTTGATTTATCGGTTTTTCAATGAAAACATCTGTTGAAACTATAATTTTTTTAAAAAAATTTCCTATTCGGTTCAATATGGAACAAATGAGTTCCATATGAAAAACCCAAACCGAACCGAATCAAAAGAATTAAGACTTTAAACCGAACCGAATCAAAAGAATTAAGACTTTAAACCGAACCGTATAATGCCAAACCGAACCGAACCATTTTACTCGGTTCGTGTCAGTTTTTTTGGTTTTCTCGGTTTCGTTGCTCAGCCCTAATCTGAGTGCATACAAGCCTTCTGTTATTTCTGTGAGGCCATATGTGACATAAAGTTTAAGCTCATATTCTGCTATGAATTCAAAGCCCTTGGTTATACCTGATCAAGGTTTTAGGGTTCATGCCACTTTGGTTTTTCAAGGAATCTCTTTAGGTGGCTCGTTATTCTTTAATTATCCGTTGGGTGTTGGAACCAGTGGTTTTAATGCTAAGTTTGAAATTGGAAACGACGGTATTAATGCTTATATTTTCCATAAATCTGCTTACACCTCGCATGGGTTTGCTAGTTTTTCTCATCCTACATCTGCTCCTATTATTTCGACTTCTCATATTCCTTTTGTCTCACAGCAACAGTATCGTTCGAGGTTATCATGTGCTTTTGCTTCCACCATGGATAAAGATGTCTGTTGGTATCCAAATTCTAGTGATACGCATCACATTTCCAACGATCGGGCCAATCTTTACTCTGGCATGCCTTATACAAGTAACAACTCTCTTCCTATGGGTAATGGTGAGGAAGTTTCAATCACTCATAATGAGTGTGGTAAGTTGGTTACTAAGTCTAGGGTTTTGCAGTTAGACAATTTTTTGTGTGTTACTTCCATAAAGAAAAACTTACATTCTATCTCACAATTGACTCGTAAAAATAATGTTTTTGTTGAATTTCATTCATCTGAGTACCTTGTGAAGGATTCCCAGCCTCATGCTACGTTACTACACGGGAAGCACACTTCTGATGGGTTGTATAAGTTTCAACCTCTGTTTTTCGAGGTTCATGATGATGATGATCAGTGTGTGGAGAACAATACTATTTCCCAAACTCAAGGGTATCTGGTAGTGTGGCATCAGCGTTTTGGTTCTAACATTTATTCCGGAAGCACTAAGTCTTTTTGATCATGGATGGTTTAAGGTTGTTGAAATATGTTTTCAATTTTTTACAGTCTCCTGATGAATTTATCAACACATGGGAGTGGTTATTGGTTTAGAACCCTCAGTTTCTTGTTCATCGGCAGTAGTACAAGCTGCTTGCCTCGTGGCTGCTTTCAACTGTTTCATCAAAAGTTCTCCCATACCTGATTAGCCTCACGAATGCTAATGATATTTTGAAGGCAGTCTCCAAGTTGTTTGGAGCTCACTCAACTGCCAATATCTATACCTTTAGGCATTCTCTTCACTCTCAGAAGAAGCGCGAACTCTCGATTAGTGAATTCTTGGCCAGATCAAACTCATTTACGATAAGCTTTACGCTGCTGATATTGTTATCATAGAATATAAACATGTTAGTGTCATTCTTGCGGGACTTTTTATTGATTTTGAATTTTTTTTTGCTATTTCTTCGAAGGAGACGATGACCTTGTCCACTAACGGACATATTCCTCGATTGTAAAGCAAGGCATAAGGAGTTTTCCAATAATAGTGCATTGGTTCATGCAAATGTTGTCTCACATAATGAGAATGATGGTTATGCTGGGAAGAAATCATCCGAGTTTCATCTCTCCTTTGAATCGAAAGATGTGTCTCAGAGAAATTGTGATGATGGTGGATGTGGTCGCGGTCATGGATGTTTTAATAATGAACCACAATATCAGTTATATGGAAAATATGGGCATCTAGTACAAAAGTGTTACTATCGATTTGATCATACGTTTTAGGGGCATTCCTCGAGGAACTCTCGTACCGATGGTAGTCAAAGTGACGATTGATAAACTCTGTTCACAGTAGCCCGACGATTCTTACTCATGTGTTTGACTCATGTGCTTTATCCAGCTGGATTTGTTGGGGTTGATGGTCTGAGTTAGAGGTGTATTCAGTTCGGTTCGATTCGGTTTTTTACCAAAAATTGAACCGAACCTAAATAAACGATTTTTCAAAATTTAAACCGAAACTGAATGGTTAAAAAACCGAAAAAATAGAAACTGATTTTTCGGTTCAGTTTTTTTAATGGTTCGGGTTTTTCAGTTCGGTTCAGTTCGATTTATCTGTTTTTCAATGAAAAAATCACTTGAAACTATACTTTTTTTAAAAACAATTGCCTATTCGGTTCAATATGGAACAAATGAGTTCCACATCGAAAACCCAAACCGAACCGAATCAAAAGAATTGAGACTTTAAAACGAACCGAAAACCGAACCGTATAATGCCAAACCAAACCGAACCATTTTACTCGGTTCGTGTCGGTTTTTCGGTTTTCTCGATTTCGTTGCTCAGCCCTAGTCTGAGTGGATACAAGCCTTCTTCTATTTATGTGAGGCCATATGTGACATAAAGTTTAGACCCATATTCTGCTATGAATTCAAAGCCCTTGGTCATACCTGATTAAGGTTTTAGGGTTCATGCCGCTTTAGTTTTTCAAGGAATCTCTTTAGGTGGCTCGTTATTCTTTAATTCTCCGTTGGGTGTTGGAACAAGTGGTTTTAATGCTAAGTTTGAAATTGGAAATGACGGTATTAATGCTTATATTTCCCATAAATCTGCTTACACCTCGCATAGGTTTGCTAGTTTTTCTCATCCTACATCTGCTCATATTATTTCGACTTCTCATATTCCTTTTGTCTCACAGCAACAGTCTCGTTCGGGGTTCTCATGTGCTTTTGCTTCCACCATGGATAAAGATGTTTGTTGGTATCCAAATTCTAGTGCTACGTATCACATTACCAATGATCGGGCCAATATTTACTCTGACATTCCTTATACAAGTAACAACTCTCTTCTTATGGGTAATGGTGAGGAAGTTTCAATCACTCATATTGAGTGTGGTAAGTTGGTTACTAAGTCTAGGGTTTTGCAGTTAGACAATGTTTTGTGTGTTCATTCCATAAAGAAAAACTTACTTTCTATATCACAATTGACTCGTGAAAATAATATTTTTGTTGAATTTCATTCATCTGAGTGCCTTGTGAAGGATTCCCAGCCTCATGCTACGTTACTATGCGAGAAGCGCACTTCTGATGGGTTGTATAAGTTTCAACCTCTATTTTTCAAGGTTCATGATGTTGATGATCAGTGTGTGGAGAACAATACTCTTTCTCAAACTCAAGGGTCTCTGGTAGTGTGGCATTCTAACATTTATTCTGGAAGCACCAAGTCTTATTGATCATGGACGGTTTAAGGTTGTTGAAATATGTTTTCAATTTTTTGCAGTCTCCTGATGAATTTATCAACACATGGGAGTGGTTATTGGTTTAGAACCCTCAGTTTCTTGTTCATCGGCAGTAGTACAAGCTGCTTGCCTTGTGGCTGCTTTCAACTGTTTCATCAAAAGTTCTCACGTACCTGATTAGCCTCACGAATGCTAGTGATATTTTGAAGGCAATCTCCAAGTTGTTTGGAGCTCACTCGAGTGCCAAAATCTCTACCTTTAGGCATTTTCTTCACTCTTAGAAGAAGCGCGAACTCTCGGTTAGTGAATTCTTGGCCAGATCAAGCTCATTTACAATAAGCTTTACGCTGCTGATGTTGTTATCACAGAATATAAACATGTTAGTGTCATTCTTGCGGGACTTTTTATTGATTTTGAATTTTTTTTTGCTATTGTTTCGAAGGAGACGATGACCTTGTCCACTCTAACGGACATATTTCTCGATTTTGAAGCAAGGCATAAGGATTTTTTCAATAATAGTGCATTGGTTCATGCAAATATTTCCTCACATAATGAGAATGATGGTTATGCTGGGAAGAAATCATCCGAGTTTCATCTCTCATTTGAATCGAAAGATGTGTCTCAGAGAAATCGTGATGATGGTGGTTGTGGTCGCGGTCGTGGATGTTTTAATAATGAACCACAATGTCAGTTATATGGAAAATATGGGCATCTAGTACAAAAGTGTTACTATCGATTTGATCATACGTTTCAGGGGCATTCCTCGAGGAACTCTCGCACCGATGGTAGTCAGAGTGATGATTGATAAACTTTGTTCACGGTAGCCCGACGATTCTTGCTCAGGTGTTTGACTCATGTGCTTTATCCACCTGGATTTGTTGGGGTTGATGGTCTGAGTTAGAGGTATATTCAGTTCGGTTCGATTTTTTACCAAAAATTGAACCGAACCGAAATAAACAATTTTTCAATATTTAAACCAAAACCGAAACCGAATGGTTAAAAAACCAAAAAAATATAAACCGGTTTTTTGGTTCAGTTTTTTTAATGGTTCAAGGTTTTGGTTCGGTTCAGTTTGATTTATCGGTTTTTCAATGAAAAAATCAGTTGAAACTATAATTTTTTTAAAAAAAATTGCCTATTCGGTTCAATATGGAACAAATGAGTTCCATATGGAAAACTCGAACCGAATCAAAAGAATTAAGACTTTAAACCGAACCGTAAATCGAACCGTATAATGCCAAACCGAACTGAACTATTTTACTCGGTTCATGTCGGTTTTTCGGTTTTCTCGATTTCGTTGCTCAGCCCTAGTCTGAGTGCATACAAGCCTTCTGCTATTTCTGTGAGGCCATATGTGACATAAAGTTTAGGCCCATATTCTGCTATAAATTCAAAGCCCTTGGTCATACATGATCAAGGTTTTAGGGTTCGTGCCGCTTTGGTTTTTCAAGGAATCTCTTTAGGTGGATCGTTATTCTTTAATTATCCGTTGGGTGTTGGAACCAGTGGTTTTAATCCTAAGTTTGAAATTGGAAACGACGATATTAATGCTTATATTTCCCATAAATCTGCTTACACCTCGCATAGGTTTGCTAGTTTTTCTCATCCTACATCTGCTCTTATTATTTCAACTTCTCATATTCCTTTTGCCTCACAACAATAGTCTCGTTCGGGGTTCTCATGTGCTTTTGCTTCCACCATGGATAAAGATGTTTGTTGGTATCCAAATTCTAGTGCTACGCATCACATTACCAACGATCGGGCCAATCTTTAGTCTGACATGTCTTATACAAGTAACAACTCTATTTTTATGGGTAATGGCGAGGAAGTTTCAATCACTCATATTGAGTGTGGTAAGTTGGTTACTAAGTCTAGGGTTTTGCAGTTAGACAATGTTTTGTGTGTTCCTTCCATAAAGAAAAACTTACCTTCTATCTCACAATTGACTCGTGAAAATAATGTTATTGTTGAATTTCATTCATCTGTGTGCCTTGTGAAGGATTCCCAGCCTCATGCTACGTTACTACGCGGGAAGCGCACTTCTGATGAGTTGTATAAGTTTCAAACTCTGTTTTTCGAGGTTCATGATTTTGATGGTCAGTGTGTGGAGAACAATACTATTTCCCAAACTCAAGGGTCTCTGGTAGTGTGGCATCAGCGTTTTGGTCACCCATCGTTGGGTGTTCTTAAGAATGTTCTTAGTTCGTGTAATATTCATGTTACTGATAATAAATTACTTGCAGTTTGTGTGTCATGTTTACAGGACAAAGCTCACAAGTTTTCATTTTCCTCTTGTGAAACAATATAAATTTCTTCTTTCTAGTTGGTTGTGTCTGATGACCTTTCAGAAATCTTCTAAGTTCAATACAAATTCTGTTTTCACCTCTTTTAACCCAACAGACTCTTGAATGTGCAGTCTGTATCTGATCCTTCAATAATGGTGGCTTTCCCCAAAATTGGTGATCCAGATAATGCTGCTTTTGTGGCTTGGACGATAACCCCATGGACCCTTCCTAATAATCTTGCACTCTGTGTCAACGCAAATTTTGTCTATGTGAAGGTCTGTTGCCTTCAACTTGTTATCTATTTAGGTCATCAGCACAAGATGGTCGAGCTGTTTTATCATGTCATATCTACATCATTTTGGGTTTAATCAATGCATACTCTTAGTTTTAGTTTATACATGATGTTGTGCACTACTTGTAACTTTGTTATTTGATTCACTCCTGTCCTGGAAAATCCGCTGCTCCATCATGAATGTTCATAATTGCTTAATTTATGTTTTATCACTGAAGTTTTTAAATAGCCATTCCATTCAAATAGATGGGGCTTTTACAAAAGGAGTGGGATCATAGTATTGAAGTGCATGAATAGTTTTTCCTTTTCCTAGCACTTTCTTGGTTGATGCATGGGGCATAAATAGTTGCATCTTCTTTCATATTTAATATATGTCTGCACGCAGGACGTAGATATGACTTTCTTCCTAAAGACATGGGTTTTGTAATTATATTTCAGGTCCGCAATAAGTACTCTGGAAAATCTACGTGGTTGCTGAGTCAAGGTTATCTGAGCTTCCAACTGAGAACCCAAAGTCAAATTCGTCTAATGAATCTTCTGGTGGTTCCAAGAAATCTAAGAGCAAATGAACTTATGGTGAAAAGACTAAAGATTCTGCAGCTGATTCCTTTGAGGTCTTAGAAAAATTTTCTGAGGCTTCATAAGTGGGGAAAAAGTGAGTATTCATACTTATAGTTCTGTTTTTTGTTGTAGCTGACTATAAAAGAAGTTTGTATGGTCTACATCCAAGCAGTTCTTTTGTGAATTATTAAGCAGTGATATCTAGCTTTAGACACCTTGGTTCATGCGTTAAGGATCCCTGTCTGGGTGATCTCTAATATGCTATATTATACAACAATTGTTCTTCACTAGTAGGAACGAAATGCAGCATGTGCAACATTAAGTGGAATATTATAAAAGCTGCAGTGCCGGCGATCGATATTTGGTTGCCAGTTTTAATGTTCTAGAGAACATTAAAATTCATTACTGTCTTTTGTGGTATTTAAATTGGTTTTAGCCAATGCAGCTTCTTTGTAGTAGGATACTAAGAGGGAACATGTGTTGCAGGTATGAATCATTGTTCAACTACTTCTTGGAGTTTTCAGATGTTACTTTTAGGGTAATAGCTGACAACTATGTGAAAGATGATAGTGGTACTGGAATTGTACACTGTGCTCCTGCATTTGGTGAAGATGATTACCGTGTTTGTACTAAAAATCAAATAATCAATAAGGTTTGCTCTTAAGTACTTTGTCTGAGTGGATTTCTCAGCTATTATGATTGTTTAGTCTTATATTATGATGTATACATATTTTGAATTTTCATTTGGCGTTCATGCCACGGTAATGTTCTTGCTTGATGGTTTTTTGCAAAATTAATACTTTTCTGTTATGAAATTTTTGTTCTGGTTGTACATGGAACATGAGAGATGGGTTCATAACATTTGCTTCCGAAAGAAATTGAAGAATTCATCGGGAATCCTACAATAAGCTTCATTTCTTTAATTCACAATATTTGTTTGCACTTTTATGTAAATTGAATTAATTTTCATGCTTTTTTATGTTTTAACTCTCAGATTAATATCATCCCTTCTTTTTACTTCTTTTACCATTTATTTATCAATTTTTGGTATGTAGGATGAGAATCTGATTCTAGCAGTTGATGATGATGGTTGCTTTACTGGGAAAATTGCTGATTTTAGTGGGCACTATGTTAAGGATGCTGATAAGTCTATCATTGAAGTAGTGAAGGTCAGATTTATGCAAAATTTTGTGTTTTTGTTTGGCTAAACATGAATTTGACACCATAATTACTAAAAGAAAGAGGAAAACCGTGGGGCATCTACGACAACCTAAGATAATTTTTTTTAACCCTTTTTTGAGCTCCTATGTTTGTTGATAGTGGCATATAAGGATGCTGATAAGGCTATCAATGAAGTAGTGAAGGTCAGATTGATGCAAAATTTTGTGTTTTTGTTTGGCTAAACATGAATTTGACACCATAATTACTAAAAGAAAGAGGAAAACTGTGGAGCATCTACAACGACCTAAGATAATTACTTACCGTGGGACTCAATCCCACGACCACAAGATTAAGAGCCTTGCGCTCTACCAACTGAGCTAGACTGGCAATTCTTGTAAATCCCTTGAGGAGCATTAGTTGACAAAGGGTGTTTCATGGAAAAATGTTCATCAAATTAAGTTCATGGTAGTTGAATTTTGTGCGCTATAAACATGGTCAACACAAGTTCTTTTAAGTTAAATTGCAGTTTCCAGAAATAGAAGCTTATCCTATGAGTGGCTTTTGAGTTATGTCAGTTTGTGCATAAATAAACAATTTTGAGTTGGTGTAAGCATTTTGTTTCTACATGGAATGGAATGGGCAAGTAGGTTGCATGCATTGATGATTTATGGACTTTGCATTTTTGCCTTTCTTCACGTGACAAGGTTTTCTCTTGAACAGAGAAGATGACCTAAATTGAGACATGTGGAGCGAAGAAATCATTTAAAGTTAATCACTGACTAGGAAAAAGTTCTGTAGTTATTGAAATGATTTACAACTTTTGTTGCATAAGTTCCTCATACTTTATTTTGCGGAAGACATTTAAAGTTTGCTTTGCACCAGAAAACTCATGCATTGGTCATTAATTAACTAATATTTTACTTGTTTCTACATTGTTTATTTATCAATAGGCAACTAATATTTTACTTGTTTCTACATTGTTTATTTATCAATAGGCAACTATTGATATCTTTATGTACAGGGACTGGAAATTATGATCTTGCTTTCTATGTCACGTTGGCAGATTCCTGTGCGCCGATATCTTTTTTTGGTGCTCGACAATCTCTTTTAAAGTGACCTTGCTTTCTTTCCCGTTTTGAAGTTCTCCCACTAGATTCCGTGTGCAAGGCTGAGGAGCTTGATGCTTTACCCGATTCTCTCCGTCGAATTTCTTCACTCAATACCAGATCCCGAACATCGTCGAATTTCAATTTACTGTTTCCCGACGAGCTGTTGACTACGGTAACAATAGTATTCCAATTTTCTGGTAGAGATGATAAGATAATTAAAGCTCGAACTTTATCATCGAATTCAATTTTCACGGAACTCAACTGGGTTGTGATTGTGTTGAGTTCATTTAGATGTTGAGCCACTGATTCCCATTCTGCCATCTACAAATTGAATAGTTGTCTCATCAAGTGATCTTTGTTTGAGGTCATTGGCTTCTCATACATACTGGAGAGAGCCGTCATAAGACCCGTCGTGGTCTTTTCTTTTGCTATGTTGAAAGCAATATTGCGGGATAACGTCAGTCGGATAACTTCGAGGGCTTGTCTGTCGATAAGAGCCTAGTCTTCATCCTCCATACCCTTTGGTTGTTTTCCTGAGAGATGTTAATATAGCTTTTTCTGGTAGAGAAAATCTTCAATCTGCATCTTCCAAAAGCCAAAGTTCTCACCATATAACTTCTTAATTTTCACATTCCTTTCGTCTGCAGCAATCGCTCTCACTCGAATATGGCTTCTTTTGGATCGTTTCTAACAATTTATGCGAACCACCGTGTATTAGAATACCTCCATCGACAAACTCGTATCGCCGACCAAATTTTACTATTCACAGAATTTACTATTCAAGGAATTCACTATTCATGTAAATAGTAATCTCGTAAAAAAAACCTGACAAAATTAACCACAAAAAGCTTTGATGCTAGTTGTTGGGAAATTAAACGAGTAATTTTCCTATAACTAGATTAGCGAGAATGCGAAATAAAAGCGGAATAATAACACGAAATTTGATAACGGAGTTCGGCTAATTATGCATACGTCTTCAGACTGCTGTAAATCTTTTACTAAAGTGAGAAAATTTATAAGTGTTTACAAAACACTCACAACTCAACCCAATTACACCCTGAAAATTGCTCTCAATTTTCTCTTACTAAATCTTTTCTATCTAAGCTTTTCTTTGTGTTTCTCACTTGGATTTTAAAGAACCTATTGGGGTGAGCTATTTTAGATGCAGAAGCCCCCATTTTATTTCTAACTAATTCATTTAATTAGCTTTCCTTATTTTCAGCAAAGATGCACCGTTAATTGGGTTGTTGGTTTGGCAACCAATTTGACAACCAATTTTCTCATGCTATTTATTGCACCTGCAAGTTTGACAATTTGACAACCAATTTCTCCTATATGTCATTTATTGCAGCTGCAAGTTTGACCAATAGTATTGTATGATCATTCTTTGTTTAGTTACTTATCAGAAGGTTTAGTAGCCTCCCCTCCTCCTGTGGTCCCTTCAGCTTTTGTAGTTCCGCTGGTGATCGCCTCATCCTTTGCAGCCTTCCGATTTGCCCTCCGAGTTGCTATGCTACCTTCGAGCATCTCCTTCATCTTGAGCTGACCTTCGATCACTTTCTCAAGCCGCTCTCACTCACGGGCTTCATTTTCTTGACAAGAATTCAGTTGATCCTCATTCACACGAATACAAGCCTTCAGACGGTAAAGCTCTTTGTAATCAGGATCCATGGTTAATTTGTTTTCAACCTTTGACTTGGGGATTTGGGATTAATACGAAGAAGAAGATCATGGATGGAGCCTATAAATAATACTAAGTGGTCCTCACCACGTCATTTATTCTTTTGTTTTGTTTTTCAACGGCTTAATATCAAAATAAGTGAAAAACAAAACAAAAGCATAGATGACGTGGTGGTTGCCTTGGGCAGGGAACCACTTAGTATTATTTATAAGCCCCACCCATGGTCTTTTTCTTCGTATTAATCTCAAATCCCCAAGTAAAAGGTTGAAAAGAAATTAACCATGTATCCTGATTACAAAGAGCTTTACCGTCTGAAGGCTTTCAAGCGTGTGAACGAGGATCGACTGAATTCTTGTCAATAAAATAAAGCCCGGGAGAGAGAACAGCTTGAGAAAGTGATCGAAGGCCAGCTCAAGATGAAGGAGATGCTCGAAGGTAGCATAGAAGCTCGGAGGGCAAATCGGAAAGCCGCAAAGGTTAAGGCGGTCACCAGCGGAGCTGCAAAAGCTGAAGAGACCACCGGAGGAGGGGAGGCTACTAAACCTACTGATAAGTAACTAAACAAAGCATGATAATACAATACTGTTGGTCAAACTTGCATGTGCAATAAATGACAAATAGAAGAAATTGGTTGTCAAATTGTCAAACTTGCAGGTGCAATAAATGGCAATAGGAGAAATTGGTTGCCAAGCCAACAACTCAATTGACAGTTCATCTTTTGTTGAAAATAAGGAAAGTCAATTAAATGAATTAGTTGGTAGAAATAGAATGGGGGCTTCTGCATCTATAAATAGCTCACCCCAACAGGTTCTTTAAAATCCAAGTGAGAAACAAAAAAGAAAAGCTTTAGTGAGAGAAAATTGAGAACACTTTTCAGGGTGTAATTGGGCCGTGAGTGTTTTTGTAAACACCTGTAAATTTTTTCCCTTTAGTAAAATATCTACAGCAGTCTGAGACGTAGGCATAATTGGCCGAACTCTGTTGTCAAATTTTGTGTGTTATTATTCCTCTTTTATTTCGCATTCTCACTAATCTGGTTATAGAGAAATTACTCGTTTAATTTTCCAACAACTGACATCAGAGCTTTGGTGGAGAATTTTGTCAGGTTTTTCTGTGTGGTTACTATTCACGTAAATAGTAAATTTCATGAATAGTAAAATTTGTTCGGCGATACGAGTTTGTCGACGGAGGTGTTCTAATACACGGTGGTTCGTAGGAATTGTCAGAAACGATCCAAAAGAAGCCATATTCGAGTGGGAACGATGGCTGCAGACGAAGGGAATGTGAAAATTGAGAAGTTCAATGGCGCGGACTTTGGCTTTTGGAAGATACAGATTGAAAATTTTATGTACTAGAAAAATCTATATCAATCTCTCTCAGGAAAGCAACCAGAGAGTATGGAGGATGAAGACTGGGCTCCTCTCGACAAACAAGCCCTCGGAGTTATCCGACTGACGTTATCCCGCAATGTTGCTTTCAACATAGCAAAGGAAAAGACCACGACGGGTCTTATGGCGACTCTCTCCAGTATGTATGAGAGGTCATCGACCTCAAACAAAATTCACTTAATGAGACAATTATTCAATTTGCGGATGACGGAAGGGGCATCAGTGGCTCATCACCTAAATGAACTCAACACAATCAGAACTCAGTTGAGTTCCGTGAAAATTGAATTCGAAGATAAAGTTCGAGCTTTAATTTTCTTATCATCTCTACCAGACAGTTGGAATGCTACTGTTACAATAGTCAGCAGCTCATCGGAAAACAGTAAATTGAAATTCGACGATGTTTGGGATCTGGTATTGAGTGAAGAAATTCGACGGAGAGAATCGGGTGAAGCATCAAGCTCCTCAGCCTTGCACACGGAGTCTAGAGGGAGAACTACAGAAAGAAACTCAAATCGTGTCAGATCGAAATCTAGAAGAAGAAAATCAATAAGGGAAAAGAAAGATTTTAACTGTTATAATTGCGTCAAGAATGTTACTTTAAAAGAGATTGTCGAGCACCGAAGAAAGATACCGGCACACAGAAATTTGCCAACATGACAGAGGAAACAGGTGATGCCATGATTCTAAGCTTTTTATTAAGTGAAATTTACTGTATTTGTTCATATTGTTCGATGTTTTTTTTGTTTAGTATTTTATATTGATGCATCAATCGAAACACTGAAGGGATCAATTTAACTGTCTAGCTATTTTTTACTTCTTGGCTCTTATCCGTTCTGTACATTCTTCAATATGAGGTGTAGGCTGAATCCTCTCGATTGCTTAAAGTTTTTATATTTATTTGATGTGCTTGGCCAAGAATGGTGTAGGTAAAGATGCGCTGTGTAAATAAATGTTTCATTTGTTTCAAAATTATTCAGCTTGTGCGGGAATTTAAACATCATGATGGCATGACAGATAAAGAGATGGATGCAGCTGGAGATGGTGAGGATTATTAATGTCATTCTGATTGGTGATTTATTCCTATTGAAATGGAAAAGTATCTGTCTTTCCATAAACTGTTGTTATGAAAATACTTTTGTAGTAATACTAAGAGAATAAATCAAGAGGAGGACAGAATAATTGAGTTAATGCAAAAATATCTAAAAATTGAAGTGGGAGATTACAAGTTTAAATAGACCGAGTTGCTGACTTCTTATAGGACTTTTCTTTCTAAAGATAAACTTCTATCTAGGTTACAAAGACTCCTAAGACTTATCTTTCATAAAAGACTCCTAAACAAATAAGACTAATACTACTATTACACGTATGCTTCTGATAACTCTTTTCTTTTTTTTTTTTATAAAAGAAAGACCTCATTAGAGACCCCCTTCATGTCCTACATGTTTATATCAGAAACATGAAGGACATAGGAAGGAGGACTAGAGCATCTGAGGTAGATAAACATGGTGATGTTTTGGATTTATGTCAGGTGATGTTTTGATGGTTTTGGATTTACGGCCAGAATCATTGTTTGAAGCTGGCATTGCACGTGAGGTAGATAAACATGGTGCTAATAGCATCGTTAATTCTAATTCAAAGGATGTTGTACTTAGTAATCTTCTTTCTATTCCTTTTGATTAGCAATTCTGTTTGTTGAAATACGATGACATATTTTGTTGATAATACCAGATTCTGGTTAACTAGATTTGTTTTTTTATTATGGAGAAAGCCAGTTGAATATTTTTTGGTAATATTTCTGACATTCGACATTTTAACTCAATTTATTGCAGGTTGTTAATAGAATTCATAAAACACAGAAGAAAGCTGGTCTTGAGCAGACAGATATGGTGGGGGTCTACTTTGAGTCATTGGATGAAGACAAGTGGGTCATCCATCAAATATTGAACTCACAGGTAAGTTTTGACTTAATAAATCCACCGACGGATCTGTTGTACTTGCTAATCAATGATTGGCTAAATCTCTTGTCGGATTTTTTCATCGAATGAAGCTGTGTATCGACGTACTTGTGCATGAGTGACAGTTTCTGCGAGCTGTTATCGTATCTTTGTGTAAGATTTTTGTTGCCTGATGAATAGTGCTAGTCCCTCCAAGTTAGTGGTGGAGTTGCGTTGTTTGATAGTCATTGCGAATGCTCAACTTCTCGTACGTCTTAATTTGCAGTGTACTGTGTATAATATCTCAAGGTTGCATTTTATTGCAGGAAAACATATTAGGGATGCCATTGGATGTCCGTTGCTTTCCTCCGACAGTATGTCACCCCATACAGTAAGTTTTGATCATTTTGAGTATGAATTATGAACTTGTTGATTTAGGAGATTAACATTGATTCAACGTCTCTGTTCCTAAGTTAGTGTTATCTGATGCAGTTATTTGTTGTTTTCTTATTCTCGGAGTATGAAATTTCTTAATATTGCCTTCATTTCTTATAAAACAAAATTAGTGTCCTAATATAAAATAAAATCCTGCGTCCGGCAATACGTATTTGTTTTGTAGGATCATATGGAAGGAATCGATTATAGGTTGTTTCAACTGACCTTATAATGTGCTTCTAGAATTGCTCCCCTTTCATGGGTTATTTTAATTATATCCGTGTCACACTCTCCCACCACGCGTGTTTATCGGACGTATCTTCCAAGTTGCTGCTCAACCCAACTTGTCTTCTCGTCCCCACTCGTTAATCCTAATTAAATAAGTTTTTAATTATATTATCAACCAATGAAAACAGTAATAGTTGACCGAAATTTTATTGTTTATTATTTGTTAACAAAATTCATTTTAAAACCACAATGTTTGAATGTAAACTATTGATGGTGACTCGAATTGCTTATAAAATGTTAACAATTTTAGAGATTTTTACTTTTAAATAAAGAATTATTGTTAGGATAAAACATTTAAATTTTTATCATCGACTAATTTCAGTAGTCAAATGAAATGAACAATCGTATTTAGAGTAGATGGGTACTATCAATGGTTTAGAAAGATTTTAAATATATATTATTTTATAATTTAAGTGTAATAACTATACAAGATATATATTATTAGATGAAAGTTTTTTTAATTCAAAAGTAAAAAAAAAGAGTTTTATTTTATAAAACATCTTAACAATTTGTTACGCATAATGATTTGATAAATTAATCATAAATCTTTTTTCTTCACTAACCATGTTGGCAGTCTTGATCTAATTTTATATGTTTTTAATTATTTGTTTAGATGATAATTATTATTATTTATATTCAAACAATATTAAAGTAATATAAGATGAAGCATGGAGTAACACGTACCATAACAAATAATAAATAATAAAATAAATAGATGGATAAACTAATTAAAGATTGCGTGTACCCCAAAAATAATAATTTTAAAAATGCCATTTTTATTTATTATTAATTCCTTAGTGGTATGGTAAAGTGTGTGTTTTTGAACGAAACTGATATGAATCTCTAATCTCATGCATCGAGATTGAGATTCCAATTTCCAGATCAAGATTTACTATCATTTAAACAACCACAGTCTAAGGTTAAAAAACTGTGTAAATAAGTGTAACAGAAAACGTAATAAAAATATAAAATTTTATATTAGATGTAACGTATAATATTATTTTTTCTCTTAATACTTTCGGTTTAATCAAAAATATTACTTCCTTTATAAATTTTTAGGCTAAACTTAAAATCAGAAAAAAATAATATTTTAAATTGCGTTCTGCAATGACTAGTGCTCGACTGAGTGTAGCTAGGTGGTTAGGTTTTGCTTGTGTTACACCAGTATTCTGTTTGATTTGGATTGGCTAAAGCTGTTAGGGTTGTTAGTTCTCTGTTAGCCGATCCATGGTTGCTTCTCCTTGTATATAACTAGCCATGTTCTCCTTGAGAATATTACGGGTTTTGATCAATAAAATCTATGAGAGTGTTGTCTCTATTTCCCTATCTCTAGCATGGCATCTTTCACATTCGTTTCTTTGGGATTTTGTTGTGTATCTCTTATTGGGTGTTTTTTTTTCTTTTGCTTGCTTCATGGTCGTTTCGTCTTCTTCCTTAGTGGTGGTCCAATAGTTACCTAATTTGGACACTGTAAAGCTTTCATAAAACAATTTTATGTTGGATTAAAATCCATATGTGGGCATATTTATATATGATGTTATCATAAAACATGACTTAATTAAGTGACCAATTAGGTTATAAAGTCATAAGATATTAGAGTGTCATAGAAATAAAAGTGTAGATGCTATTAAAGTTGTATTAATAATTTGATGAGGGACAAAGTTATAAGTACATATAATAATTTATTCTTAAATCAATTATATAAAGGGTTTATGATCCCAAGGAATAGACAATCTCGTATTTTATATTCAAGAGAATTATATATTCTTGAAAGATTACAACCAAAGAAAAATTTAAGTATTTTAACCTATAAATTAAATCATGTATGCTTATGTATTTAGTATTTTATTCTTGATGATTTGAAATAATTACATCTAGTTAATTTTTATATTTAATAATTTTTGGTTCTATCATTTACTCCGGAAGCACCAAGTCTTATTGATCATTGACAGTTTTAGGTTGTTGAAATATGTTTCCTATTATTTGCAGTCTCCTGATGAATTTATCAACACATGTGAGTGGTTGTTGGTTGAGAACCCTCAGTTTCTTGTTCATCGGCAGCATTACAAGCTGCTTGTCTCGTGGCCAGTGGCGAAAATATGTGGTTCTTTAGGGAGCCGCTACACACCCATTAGTGTTAAATTCAGTTTAATTTGTTAACGAGAATAGAAAAAAATAAAAAAATTACATACCTAAAATTTTCAGTATAAAGTATAAAAGATTTTGGATCCCCATTTTTTAATTTCTAGATCCGCTAATGCTCGTGGCTGCTTTCGACTGTTTCATTAATAGTTATCCCATACCTGATTGGCCTCTCGACTACTAGTGATATTTGGGAGGCAGCTCCAAGTTGTTTGAAGCTCACTCGAGTGCCAAGATCTCTACCTTGAGGCATTCTCTTCACTCTCAGAAGATGCACGAACTCTTGGTTAGTGAATTCTTGGCCAAATCAAGCTTATTTATGATAAGCTTTTCGCTGCTGATGTTGTTATCACAGAATAGAAACACGTTAGTGTCATTCTTGCAGGACTTTTTATTGATTTTGAATTTTTTTTGCTATTGCTTCGAAGGAGAAGATGACATTGTCCACTCTAATGGACATACTTCTCAGTTGTAAAACAAGGCATAAGAAGTTTTTCAATAATAGTGCATTGGTTCATGCAAATGTTGCCTCACATAATGAGAATGGTGGTTATGCTGGGAAGAACTCATCTGAGTTTCATCTCTCCTTTGAATCGACAGATGTGTCTCAGATAAATAGTTGTGATGGTGGTTGTGGTCGCGGTCGTGGATGTTTAATAATGAACCACAATGTTAGTTAAGTGGAAAATATGGGCATCTAGTACAAAAGTGTTACTATCGATTTGATCATACGTTTCAAGGGCATTCCTCGAGGAACTCTCGCACCGATGGTAGTCAGAGTGATGATTGATAAACTCTGTTCACGGTAGCTCCGACAATTCTTACTCAGGTGTTGACTCATGTGCTTTATCCAGCTGGATTTTTTGGGGTTGATGGTCTGAGTGTATACAAGCCTTTTGTTATTTCTGTGAGTTCATATGTGACACAAAGTTTAGGCCCATATTCTGCTATGTATTTAAAACCCTTGGCCATGTCTGATTAAGGTTTTAGGGTTTATACCACTTTGGTTTTTCAAGGAATCTCTTTAGGTGGCTCGTTATTCTTTAATTCTCCGTTGGGTGTTGGAACCAGTGGTTTTAGTGCTAAGTTAGAAATTGGAAACGACGGTATTAATGCTTATATTTCCTATAAATCTGCTTACACCTCTCATGGGTTTACTAGTTTTTCTCATCCTACTTCTGCTCCTATTATTTCGACTTCTCATATTCCTTTTGTCTCACAGCAACAGTCTGGTTCTGGGTTCTCAAGTGCTTTTGCTTCCACTATGGATAAAGATGTCTGTTGGTATCCAAATTCTAGTGCTACGCATCACATTACCAACGATCGGGCCAATCTTTAGTCTGACATGCTTTATACAAGTAACAACTCTCTTCTTATGGGTAATGGTGAGGAAGTTTCAATCACTCATATTGAGCGTGGTAAGTTGGTTACTAAGTCTAGGGTTTTGCAGTTAGACAATGTTTTGTGTGTTCCTTCCATAAAGAAAAACTTACTTTCTATCTCACAGTTGACTCGTGAAAACAATGTTTTTGTTGAATTTCATTCATCTGAGTGCCTTGTGAAGGATTCCCAGCCTCATGCTACGTTACTACGCGGGAAGCGCACTTCTGATAGGTTGTATAAGTTTCAACCTCTGTTTTTCGAGGTTTATGATATTGATGGTCAGTGTGTGGAGAACAATATTTCCCAAACTCAAGGGTCTCTGGTATTGTGGCATCAGCGTTTTGGTCACCCATCGTTGGGTGTTCTTAAGAATGTTCTTAGTTCATGTAATATTCATGTTACTGATAATAAGTTACTTGCAGTTTGTGTGTCATGTTTACAGTACAAAGCTCACAAGTTTTCATTTTCTTCTTGTGAAACAGTATAAATTTTTCCTTTCTAGTTGATTGTATCTGATGTTTAGGGACCTACCCCTGTTGTTTCATATGGCTTTTGTTATTATGTCAATTTTATTGATGTGCACTCTCGACATACTTGGCTATACTTAATTCTACATAAATCTAAAGATTTTGGTGGTTTGTTAATTTTTATAAACTTGCTGAGGTTAGTTTGGATGTCAAGTGAAGGCTTTGCAGACTAATGGAGGAGGAGAGTTTCAAGGTATGCATCGTTGGTTAGTAGAGCATGGTGTTCAACATCACTTGTAATGTCCTCACACGTCTGAGCAGAATGGCGGGGCATAGCACAAGCATATGCATTTTGTGGAGATGGGACTTACCTGCTTAGTCTTCCTTATCAATTAAATTCTGGAGTCATGCTTTTATCACTACAACCTTCTTGATTAACAGGTTACCTACTAGGGTTTTAGACAACAAGTCTCCTTTCAAGGTTTTGTATGGTACAAAGCATGATTACTTGTTCTTTAAAGTTTTTGGTTGTTCATGTTATCCTATTTTACGCACCTATAGTCAACATAAGTTAGATTTTCGCTCGAAGTAGTGTGTGTTTCTAGGGTATAGTTTTCACATAAAGAGTGCAAATGTCTTGATGAGAATTATCGTATTTTTATCTCAAGACATGTTATTTTTGACAGTTTATTTTTCCTAGTCAAGAAACTTTTATGCTGTTAAAGTCGCTGATGAAAGACCCTATAATGCCTTGAGAATTGTTTCTTTCAATTCTTCAAGTACAACCAAGCGACACATTCTCATTGAAGAACATGTTGATAGTTTCCCTATGGATCTACCTGGTTCGTTTGAAGAATTGTTAGTCGATTCTATGAGGTAGTGCGTTGGACAACTTGATGGCACTAATGTTCATTTTAAGTCACTAGTTGGTTGTTTCTCTGATGTGGTTGGTAATGACGAGGTGTTCACTACTGCTGATGGTGATCCATGGGTTGTTCCTGATATGGCTACAGTATATGGAACTCATTTGGGTCATGAGGTTGTTCCTACTAGTAATGTATTGGTGACCCCATGGTGACAAGGAGTAAGAATGAGATTCAAAGCCCAAAGTGTTGCTTACCACTCAACAGATTGGGTGTGATGTTGAACCTTACACATTTGATGAAGCCTTTCAAATTCCTTAGTGGAAGGTTGCTACTCAGCTGGAGCATGATGCTTTTAGGAACAACACTTGGTTTCTAGTTAATCTCCCTCCACATCGCAAGGCAGTAGGTTGCAAGTGGATCTTGAAAATCAAAAGGAATGACGATGACACAGTTGCTCGACATAAGGTTCATCTTGTTGCAAAGGTTTTTATAGTAGGCAGGGTTTGATTATCGTAAAACGTTCAGTCCAGTAGTTAAACCAGCAATTGTAAGAACAATTTTGTCCATTGCTATTTCAAAGAAATGATTTCTTAATGGACATTATGGAGAGCTTACAGAGGAGGTCTACATGAAACAATCTCTTAATTTTGAGCTTGGTGATCGAAGACGAGGGTTTGCAAGCTTAACAAGGTGATTTATGGTTTAAAACAAGTTCCTAGAGCTTGGTTTGAGAAATTAAGAGATTTTTTTATCTGTTGGTTTTTTTATCAAATCTG
Source organism: Hibiscus syriacus (assembly GCF_006381635.1). Classification (NCBI taxonomy): domain Eukaryota; kingdom Viridiplantae; phylum Streptophyta; class Magnoliopsida; order Malvales; family Malvaceae; genus Hibiscus; species Hibiscus syriacus. The sequence continues at coordinate 161,310 of NW_024062903.1, forward strand.
ATACCTCTTTGTTTGTCAAGAAGTAGAGGGTCAACTCATCTATCTTTTGGTGTATGGATGATATTATTGTCACATGTAACTCTGGAACTGAAGTTGATAGATTTCTGACTTAAACAAACGTTTTCTTTGAAAGATTTTGGTAAATTGATTTATTTTTTAGGGATTCAGGTTACTTATACAAAGAATGGGTTTTTTGTATCAACACAATTACATCAAGGAACTTTTATGCATGTGCGGTCTTGACAGAGCTCGAAGTTTACCCACTCCTATGGTGTCGAGTTGTAAACTTTATGCGCATAAGGAATCTTCTAAATCTAACTGAATATCGTAGAATTGTGAGTGCTTTGCAGTATGTATTATCACTAGGCCTGACATTACTTTACTGTGAATCGAGTTTGTCAATTTTTACAATCTCCTCTAGATGAACATTGTCGCTGTCAAGAGAATATTGAGGTATCTTCAAGGTACGTTGGATTATGACATGAGTTTACTAATGCTTCTCGATTGTCTATTATTGGTTTTGCAGATGCTAACTGGGATTTTGACGTTGATGATAGACGATCACCTCTGGGTATTGTATATTCCTTGGCAATAACCCTATGTCTTGGGCGTCACGAAACAACAAGTTATTTCTCGGTCCACTACTAAGGCTGAGTATCGGAGTGTAGCATGTGCTGTTACTGAAGTCATCTGGCTTGAGTCTCTACTACAAGAATTGCAAGCAGTTCCGACTGTGAAGTCTTTTTGGTGGTGTGATAATACTAGCTCTGTAGCAGTCTCTTTTAACCCGGTGATGCACTCCAAGTTTAAACATGTGGAGATTGACTTATTTTTGTTCGAGAGAGGGTTGCTTCTGGACAACTTTTGGTTAATGAAGTCCTTGCATGTGAGCAGGTTGCTGACATCTTGACTAAGCCTTTGTCTGGGTTTTTTTGCTCGTCTTCGGAACAGAATAAGGGTTTTGCCTATCCCAGATGCTAGCAAGTATGTTTAATTGTCTTTTGACGGTTTGTCTTGTGTTTCTTTTGTGTGCAAGTTTATAGAAGGTTTTGAAAACCTAGAAAATAGGATGAATGTAATAATAGTGTTCTACTGAGTGCAGCTAGATGGTTAGGCTTTGGTTGTACTACAACAACATTCTGTATGTGGTTGGATTGATTAGAGCTGTTATGGTTTTAGGTCTCTGTTAGTTGATCTATGGATGTTTCTCCTTGTATATTAACCCAGTTCTCTTTGAGAATATTACAGGTTTTGATCAATAAAATCTATGGTGTTGCCTATCTTTTCTTACCTCTAGCACGTTCAACATAAATATTATACTTTTTGTTATATTTTTTATTACGTTTATTTCCGTCATTTTTAACCTTAAATTAAATTCTCGTGCCATACAATTACACTAATAATTTAATTTTGGGGAATACAAAAATAGTTGTGAGAAGAAACATGACTGAAAAATGAAAAGGAAGGAACATGATGTTTTAATGTTAATGTTTGTGAATAACTAATAATTTTCTATCTTGATTTGATGAATTTTGATTGGATTCGGTTGTTTTAAATTTAAATATTATCGGATTGATTTTTTTAAAACATAGTTGGATAAGGTTGAGTTTAAATTTATTATTAAATAAACTTGGTTTGATATAATATTATAATAATACTTTATGTATTCAAAGATAATTAAATAATATTTATTTATATATTTTTAATTAAATTATTATTTTATTTAATAAAATAATTATATATATATTAAGTCAATTCAATTCGATTGAATACGGGTTTGAATTTAAAAATCACGTCAAATTTTAAATCAGATAAAATCTTTTTATATCAAGATTAGACAGAATGTAAATAAAGAAATTTTAATTTTTGGGTCACATTCAAATAACTAAAAATTCAACTTAATCTGACCCGTCCCGTCCCGTCGTGTTCCTTTGTATGATGAAAATGAAAGTAAAATGGAGGATGGTGGTAGGACTGTAAATGAAAGAAATGAAAACTTCTATCTGTTTATGTTACTTTTTTTCGTAATGCCTCATTCGTAGTCTTTGTAAGCAGCCGTGATTAACTTTGTGCTTATAGTTGCATTTTAGAGAATGCAGTTCAAAGTCCTGAAAATGCTCCTTATCCTGTTTTTATTTGCATGCAGGCTGTCAACCTTAGGAGTTCTATAGCTTCTACTACTCAAAGCTTAAAGGTAAGTTGTCGAGTTTACGGAATACATTTAATTGCTAAGAGTTTTAAACTTGTTCTTGCACTTACGGGTTAGATTTGTGTTTTATCAGGCTTACAATAATTGCTACCAAGCCGCCTTACCCGAGATCAAAGAACTTTTGAGGTGTGCCTGTGAGACGCACAGATTACCGCTAGCTCAGGCTTGGGTTTCTTGTATCCAGCAAGGGAAAGAGGGTTGTTGGCATTCGACCGAGAACTATGTTCATTGCGTGTCTACGGTGGATGATGCTTGCTGCGTTGCTGATCCTAATATCCGGGGTTTTCACGAGGCTTGCTCCGAGCATCACTTGTTAAAAGGTCAGGGTGTTGTCGGAGAGCATTCATGACTAACCAGCCGTGCTTCTCGCCCGACATAACTTCCTTTAAGAAGACCGAATATCCTCTTGCTCACCATGCAATAATGTTTAAGTTGCATGCTGCTGTTGCGATACGTTTCAGATGCATTCACGCTGGCAAAGCGGACTTTGTCTTAGAGTTCTTTTTACCCACGCATTGCAGAGATCCTGAGGGACAAAGGAAGATGCTTAATTCGCTATCCATCATCATACAACAAGTATGTCACAGCTTACGGGTTGTGACGGATAAGGAGCTAGAGGAAGAAACCAATTTGGCAGTTAGCGAAGTTATAGCCCCTTCGGATAACATACCTATTAGAGAGGAGCTATTGAAAGAGCGGTACACTCACCGTTCGCAGAAGTTCTCTCGAGAAAGTTTGTCTTGCCTCACTCAGGTGCAACAGAGTTGTGACACTGCCGTGATACTCGAAAAAGAAAAGCCGGGGGCATTATCAGATGAAAAACTATCTGATATGAAGCTGCATCAAGAACTTATTAGCTTAAGTGAAAGTGTAGAATATGGAGATTCCGCTTTTAATGAGATTAGCTTTTCGAGTATGGCTACAGGAAAAACAGGAGAGAAGAGGCTTAGCAAGGCAGAAAAAACAATCACTTTGCAAGTTCTCCGTCAGCATTTTGCTGGAAGCCTAAAAGATGCAGCAAAAGGCCTTGGTGGTAAGTGTTATTCCGTGTTGCTCAAGTTTATTCGGTGAACGTGTTTCAGAAAGTATCCTTGTAATTTGACGACTTCTCTTGTTTTCCTTCAATTTTCAGTGTGTCCCACAACCTTGAAACGAATCTGTAGACAACATGGAATAAAACGCTGGCCATCTCGAAAAATCAAGAAAGTTGGACACTCCTTACAGAAACTCCAACATGTCATTGACTCGGTACAAGGTGCCTCTGGTGCCTTTCATATTGGTAACTGCTATGCAAATTTTCCCGAGTTGGCATATCCAAAATTGGTAGGAAACAATCCATTATGGACCTCACCATGGACCGATAAGCCAAAGCAAATAAGCATACAGCCCGAGGGTGGTAATTTTGTGTCCCAAGCTGCTACTTCAAATTCGCCTTCCTCCTCATGTAGTCAGAGTTCGAGTTCGAGTCCGAGTCAATGCTTTTCGAGTGGAACACATCAACCTTTGAACTTTAACATGTTTGGTAATGAAGAGCTTAAAATAGGAGACAGCTCTAGGAACAGTGAGCTGAAAAGGGTGAAAAATGATGTAGAGTTGCATGCCTTAAATCAAGAACCGAAGCTGTTCCCAAGATCCCAGAGCCTTATATCTCTTAAAGAACAGGTTAACCTTGATAGTCTTCAACCAATGTCGAAGACTCCTAGCCGAATCGCTCGAGATTTAGAAGCTCAAAGGGTAAAGGTCACGTATGGAGATGAGAAGATCCGGTTCCGCATGCAGAGCAAATGGCGGTTTAAAGATTTATTGCAAGAAATTACAAAACGGTTTAACTTGGATGATATAACTAGATTTGATCTGAAGTACATGGATGATGATTCCGAGTGGGTGTTAATAACATGTGACGAAGATTTGGAGGAGTGCATTGATGTATGCGGATCGACGCAGGGCAACACAATTAAACTCTCATTGCATGCCTCTCATCATCATTTGGACCAGTTTTCGGGCACCGGTCCTTGACGAAGGAGTGCATCGATGTATACGACCGTATTCTCTCTCTGATTCGGAGTTGGCTCTTGTCTCGCTTGTATCCGTAACATTTCTTTGATGTTTCCAAGAGCAGAAACCTTAATGCTCCTCAGTGACGGTAACGAAAACGCTTTCGGATGCAGTGGTCTGCCGAAGGAGTTCATTGTGAATACCATGAAAGCAACTTTTCTGTTACCATTGCAATAGCTGCTGACTGCAGACAGTTTGAAATCTCTTTGTGCTCTTTGTTATTTTCTTCCTTCTCAGAATGAGATCTGCTGTATATTTTAGCAATGACAAGGGCAGCAAAAGCTGCTATGTCAAAAAGAATATTGGTAATGGTAATGTAGAAATTTTAGGAAGCGAATAATATTGTGTTTTATTCTTAAACATTATGGGTATATACACAAGTACAAAAGTCTTATACTATACTCTTTTTCCTATTTTCGCTCTTAAATTTTTTTCGGTCAATCAGGTTCTTAACGTTTTCAACATTATACTTTTAGGTGTCTGGACCGTTACTGTTGCTAAATTATGCCGTTAAATGACACGTTTGACACCTATATTGACTGGAAAAAATTTAAGCGTTTAAATGAAACACAATATAATTTAGACACTGATTTTACATAAAATGATATCTTACATGAATTACGTAATATCATATATTAAACATAATTCATATCAACTCTAATATTTAGTCTATAAATATATCGATAATCAATCTAGATTATGTAAAATTACAAGCCCGTGTAAGAAACCTAGAAGGACCAACGCAAGGTACATCTGGAAGTAATAGACCTACAAAACACAAGAGATGAGGGTAAAGATTTAAAAAATCTACAGGACAAAATGAATGGTCCCATAATTAAAAAGTCAGTAAAGGAATAGGTACCACAAAAACTTCCGTCTTTGAGAAGCAAAGAACCAGCACCCCTACTAGCTTTGTCAAAGTGATTCCACTGCAATAATTACATCGGATAACGACGGTAAAGAACGAATAGATGGCTCAAACATGGTGTTTCTTTCTTCATTTATCGCACCCCCAACGTAAAAGACGGAAAGGAGCGGCGGTGGATGGTGTGCTTTATAAGAGAAGGAAACGAACCTGAAGACAGAAGCTCCCATCGTACCCAGAGCTTCCTTTACCCTTTCATCTCTATTCCCGCTGCTTACCTGCACGAGGAACTTAGACTATTATAATGATGAATATGGTAAATATCCACACAGCAAATGGGGGTGGATAAACCATATGATTAAACTAAAAGCTGAACGATACTAACCGAAAATGCATGTGTTATATGCACGCAGAACTCAACAGCAATGCCAACTGACATAACAACGTTAACAACAGAGACCGCATTGAGTTGAATTCCGAGAATGGCCATCACACCCTGAACAGTTTAACTTTGTAAGAGGGTATAACATGCTCAAATAGAAAACCAAAGTAAAACCAGTTCAAACGAAAGAAGTATTAAGGTGACGGTCAGAGAATAGATTACCATGAGATGAACGAGAATCATTGCCAACACCAGCATGAAGATAGCTGAGGTCCACAAACTATATTTGGGGGGAGAATGTCAAAGAGATTAGCATACAGGTAAAACCCTACCGATAAAGACTTTAAATCAAGGAACAAATTAGGAAGCTAACCTGCATGTAATAACTAAACAAACAACACCTGAAAGCAATCAAACAGAAGAAAAACAATACTGTTAGAAATAACTTCAAAATTACAAGCCATTGTAATAATGCCTGCTAAATACCAAGTCAAATACATGTGTAAAATTCAGGTAACACAAAAGACGCAGATCAAAATTAAATAACATCAGCAGATATCTTGCAATCTACCCTTAGGTTTTGGTAATCACTTTTGAATCGTTAATGTGTACCAGAAATGCCTAAAAAATAAGTTCTGGGAAAATGTTTGTACTAATTTATGACACTTGAGTAGGTTTCTGCAAATTACTAACCAATTGCAATTGCAAGGTTGATGAGAGCCGTCTTCCATATATCAAGGTATTGCTCAAAGAAAATATAAAACACGGAATATGGGAAGATTTCCATCTGCACCAGAAAATGTCAGTTAACGAACACATATCATGACGTCAATGGTATGCATCTAAATCTGTAAATATATTCCGAAAAAGTGACTGCTTGCATGAGAAGCTAAATAAGTTCCCATGCAATGCTGGTGTAAGAGAATTAATGAGGACCATAAAGTTGTACAATAAGGAGTAACAATTGTACCATGCAAAAGAAGGGCTAGATAAGGATACCCAATTACGTAGAAAAAAAAAACAGGTTTTCTACTGAAGTACAAATATGAATCAAATCATTTAAAACGGGCAATTACGATTGATATCTTACCTTTAAAGAATCTGAAACTCTTGAAGCAAATTGTCGAGCAGCCCTCATTGAGTTAACATAATCAATCTAAAACAATTGAAAGCCAATTAATGGTGTTGCTATTGGAAATGAAACACTCACACAAACAACTTTTATTGAAACTCAAACAAATATTACAAGAGCACTCTCACTCAAAACCAAGAACTACAACTCACTCTTATAAGACTTTGCTTCTTCACTCACTTAGAAGCTCTTAATTTTTCTTGATGCTTAAAACTAAAATAGGGAGGGGTATTTATACTACTCAAGAACAATCCTACACCACACAAATAAACTAATTTAAACCATTACAAATTCAACAAATACCTAACTCTCACCTAACTAAATTGATGTAAGCAATGACATCATTACTTAAATGATGTAAGCAATGGCATCAATTTAGTTTGGGTTTAGACTCTCATAATGGATCAAGTTTATGATCCAACACCCCCCTTAAACTTGATCTTGTGACCCCTAGTAAGTTCCTTAATCTATGAAGTCTTTACTTTTCAGTGGCTTGGTAAAAATATCGGCAACTTGATCTTGTGACTTCACGTATTCAACTTCCACATCGTTTCTTGCAACACACTCCCTTATATAGTGGTAGCAAATGTCGATGTGCTTGCTTCGATCATGGAATACTGGATTCTTTGATAAGGCAATGGCTGATTTGTTGTCGACACAAACCTTGGTAGGCTCTTCTTGTATCAAACCTATCTCCTTCAATAGATTTCTAAGCCAAATTGCATGACAAACACATGAGGTAGCAGCAACATATTCCGCTTCACAAGTGGACAATATGAATATCAGTTGTTTCTTTGACATCCATGTGAACGCAATATCTCCCATGAAAAATATGAATCCAATAGTGCTCCTTCGATTATCTATGTCTCCACCCCAATCACTGTCACTATATCCAACAAGCTTGTAATAATTAGAAACTGAATAGAACAAGCCAAAGTCAATTGTACCTTTCAGATAGCGAATAATTTTCTTTGCGGCTTTAAAATGGGTGGTTGTTAGAGATTCCATGTAGCGACTAACCAATCCAACTGCGTGAAGAATATCGGGTCTCGTGCAAGTTAGATAGCGTAGACTTCCTATCAAACTTTTGAAGAATGTTGGATCTACACTTTCGTCTTCTTCATGTTTGGTCATCTTGATCCCGTATTCTGTCGGTGTGCTTATTGGCTTACAGTTCTCCATCTTGAACTTCTTCAGTATCTCCTTTGCATAGATTTCCTGTAAAATGAAAATTCCATCCTTTTGTTGCTTAACTTCAATGCCAAGGTAGTACGCCATGAGCCTCATATCTGTCATCTCGAATTCTTTCATCATCACATCTTTGAATTCATTAAACATGCTTTGGTTGCTTCCGGTGAAGATCAAATCGTCCACGTAGAGGCACACGATCAAAATATCTTCATCTTTGATCTTGATATATAAAGCATACTCGTAGGGACATTTGTTGAAGCCATTCTCTTGGAAGTACTTGTCGGTTTGGCTATTCCATGCCCTTGGTGCTTGTTTTAGCCCGTAAAGAGCATTCTTCAACTTCAACACCTTATCTTCGTGCCCTTTGACTTCATAGTCTGATGGTTGCTGAATGTAAACTTCCTCTTCAAGAACTCCATTTATGAAGGCAGACTTTAAATCCATCTTTTGTATCTTCCACTTGTTTTAAGCTGCCAAAGAAATGATTAGTCTGATAGTCTCTAATCGAGCAGCAGGAGCAAATACCTCATCATAGTCAATTCCAGCCTTTTGACTATAGCCTTTAGCAACTAGCCTCGCCTTGTACCTTTCAATCTCTCCTTTGGCATTTTTCTTTGTTTTGTACACCCATTTGACACCTATCACCTTATGTCCATTGGGAAGTGAGGTAAGGTCCCATGTGTCATTTTTCTCGATGGCCTTGATTTCTTCGTCCATTGCATCTCTCCATTTCTTTTCTTGTACCGCTTCTTGAAAGCTCACTGGTTCACAATCGCAAACAGACAAAATAATGTAAGATTATCTTGTCGTTCAGTTACCTCATAGAGATCTCTAAGGCTTCTTGTGCGTTGCACAACTCTTTCACTTTGACTCCCACTTGACGACGACGAAGGTGATGAGTCTCCTTGAGTGGTTGATGTTGGTGAAGTGGGTGGAGTTGCAAGCTCTTGTTGAGATTCATCTAGTTGTTCCTTCATTGTCTGCTCATCTTCTTCAAACTGATGAAAGAAATTGAAGTCATCTGTATGAGACTTAAAATCCTATTCTCTTTCTTCGTTGAAGACCACATCTCGACTAATCACAAACTTCTTATTGTTTGGATTGTACAACTTATAGCCCTTAGAATTAGCATCATAGCCGATGAAAATAAAACTCTCGCTTTTATCATCAAGCTTCGTTATTCTCTCGTCTGTTACATGAACATGGGCTATACTTTCAAAGGTTCTCAAGTGGGAAATGTCAGGCTTTCTTCCACTCTATGCTTCTTGTGGTGTCTTTCCCCATACACTTCTTGTTGGAGATCGGTTTGTCAAGTAAACTGCACACGCTACTGCTTCTGCCCAAAATTCCTTGGGTAGTTTCTTTCTTTTGAGCATGCTTCGTGCCATGTTGAGGATTGTTCTGTTCTTTCTTTCTGCCACACCATTTTACTGGGGGATCTAGGAACTGTCATTGGTCAACGAATTTCATTTGCTTCACAGAACTCTTGAAACTCACTAGAAGTAAATTCTCCACCTCGATCAGATCTCATGGCTTTGATCTTTCTACCGCTTTCTCTCTCCACTGCTGCTTTGAACTTCTTGAAGACTTCAAAAACTTATGACTTCTGTTTCAAGAAATATACCCAGGTTTTTCCTGAAAAATCATCAATGAAGAGAAGGAAGTAGTTACTATTACCGAGAGAGCTTGGCTTAATCAGTCCATACACATCGGTATGGATAAGCTCAAGTGGCTTCTTGGCTCTTGTCTCTGACTCCTTTGGAAAGCTTTTCCTGAATTGTTTCCCGACTAGACACCCTTCACAAAGCTGGTCAGGATGGTTGATGCGAGGTAGTCCCTTCACCATCTCCTTCTTAGATAACAGCTCTAGACCTCCAAAATTGAGATGCCCAAATCGAAGATGCCAAAGACATGATGCATCTTTGTAGCAAGCTTTCAGGCACTTTGCAACATCATTTTGTATGTTGATCAAGAACATTCTATTCTTTGACATCGGCACTTTAGCAATGAAGTTATTCTTATCATCTTTTATAGAAAGATTATAATTATTCATATGAATATCATAACTTTTCTCTACCAGTTGCCCTAAACTTAAGATGTTACTTTTCATATTGGGCATATAGTAGACATTTGAAATAAATTGATGTCTCCCATCTTTCAAACGATAAGAATATTACCTTTCCCTTTCACTGCTATTGTGGAATCATCACCAAATGAAACATTTCCGCTTACTGACTCGTCTAGCTCCACAAACATGTCTTTCCTTCCACACATATGATTGCTTGCACCACTGTCAAGATACCAGGAATTTGCTTGGCCACCATCAGTTTCCTTTCGTGCAAGAAGAAGAGTTTCTTTTTCATCTGTCTTTTCCTTCATGTAATTGGCCTTCTCCTCAATTTTGTTGTTGGGAGCTCTACATTCTGAAGCATAATGCCCAAACTTTTGACAATTATAACATCGAACTTGAGATTTATCATGTCTTGAGTTCGGATTGATTCTTCCACGGCCTCGTGTTGAGCTTTCTCCTTTCTAATAGTTGTTGTTGGAATTGTTGTTGTTGTAATTCCAGCCTCATCCATGACCTCGACTTCCACCTCGTCCATGACCTCTACCTCTGCCTTGGCCACGTTGGTTTCTATAATTGCGTTGGCTTTCATGCATATCCTTGAGTTGCAGCTTGAGGAGTTGCTCAGTAAAATCATGCTTCTTCTTACGCTTCTCTTCGTATTCTTGTAATGATCCTTGGAGTTGCTCGATCGTCATTTCTTCCAAGTCTTTAGTTTCTTCAATCGTCACGACGATGTGCTCAAATTTGGGATCCAACGAACGGAGTATCTTCTCTATTATCCTCACATCTTCTAACTTTTCACCATTTCTTTTTAATTGATTAGAAACAACTACTACTCTTGAGAAATAATCTGAAATAAACTCAGATGCTTTCATGTGTAAATATTCGAATTCACCTCTTAATGTTTGGAGACGAACCTTCTTCACTTGCTCGGATCCTTTGTAAGAGGCTTGCAGCTTCTCTCATGCTTCCTTGCTAGAGCTTTCACTTGAAATCTTTTCAAAACCATCATCATCTAATGCTTGATAGATGAGGTAGAGAGCCTTTTTGTCTCTCTTTCTTAAATCCTTCAAAGTTGTCTTTTGATCTGGTGTAAGAGTAGAAAAAACAACATCATCCACAATCTCGTTATAGCCTTTCTCTATGATATCCCACACATCTTGTGATCCAAGAAGTGTTTTCATTTTGATACTTCAATTATCGTAGTTGTTGTTTGTTGAGTGTCGGAACTTGGAATGGTGCCATACCATTTGCCATATCTATCAATATAATGAGATTTTGTAAAAATCCGATTGTACGGATGAATCCGAAACGCCGAAAAACCTTGGGAGGGACTTGGACAACTCGGTCAAGGGGCTCCAACTCAACTGACTCGGCTCAACTCGGTGATTCAACTCGATTTTCTGGCAGCAGACTTCCGGCGGTGCGTGGCGGTGCGCCATAACTCAGATTGAGAAAATTCTGGCGACGTCGGATTTCTCTCGTCGAGACCTTCGATCTTTCCAACCCGCTCTGATGCCAATTTGTTGGAAATGAAACACTCACACAAACAACTTTTATTGAAACTCAAACAAATATTACAAGAGCACTCTCACTCAAAACCAAGAACTACAACTCACTCCTATAAGACTTTGCTTCTTCACTCACTTAGAAGCTCTTAATTTTCTTGATGCTTAAAACTAAAATGGGGAGGGGTATTTATACTACTCAAGAACAATCCTACACCACACAAATAAACTAATTTAAACCATTACAAATTCAACAAATACCTAACTCTCACCTAACTAAATTGATGTAAGCAATGACATCATTACTTAAATGATGTAAGCAATGACATCAATTTAGTTTGGGTTTAGGCTCCCATAGTGGATCAAGTTTATGATCCAACAGTTGCTTCAATGCGAAATAAGAAAGAGAGGAAATAATTAACAAAAAATTTTTGCACTGACTATTAGTTTCTACCTACTTATTTAGGGGTGTATGGTAAGTGCAAAATGATGATGCCTTGATGATACCATTTGCATAGCCTGATAGAATATAAAACTAGTCACTACCAAATTTAAATATGAATTCATATTATTTACGGATTCTATCTGAAAGTCGAAAAGGTAAGTGAAAATTTTCAACAAATGGTAAATTGGTGTGACTATGAATAGAAGGCTTGTTCACTTTGGAGTTCTACAGTACACTATTAGTGTAAGCACCATGACCACCTTTTGAACAATCAGCAGAAGGTAAAGCATCAAAGAACCATGGAAGTTTCTCCCTAACCTGGGCCGTAGAGGGGCGATCATTATGTAAATCTGAGTGACGGAAGCACTGAAACATCCCATATTCGTTAGTCACAAGAACTGCTTCATTTCACTTAACCCACAAGTGGAGTCGTTGGCAGAGAAACAAGGAGGCTGGAAGAAAGAAAGTTTAATTTCAGTGAACTCAAACATATCCAATTACCGTAAACCCAATTTTGGAAAACCTAATTATGGCATGATACGAGAAACAAGACATTGAACTTATTGATATCTTCTTAGAAATGAAAACTGCTAAGCATAGCTAAGTTGGAACAGAAAAATAGAGACATCTGGTTATTTCACTAAAAACGAGGCACCGTTATCAAAGAGAAACTTGATGAATTTATTGATTTTGGCTGAATATATATTCTTAATAAGTTCATAATCTAGAGTTGAGTGGGTAATCTTAATTAAAAATGACAAGATGAGCTTACCGCTAGCAAATGTTGAGTTTTATGAAAAACTCTTAATGAATTCAAATCCAAAGTTTGGATGATCCTAGTGAGAATGACATTGAATTCACAGACTAAAGAGGTTGAATATTTATTCTTAATGAATTCTTATCCCAGAGTTTGGGTGGTTCATTTATAATGAACTTGAAGAAAGTCATCATACCCTCTGTGAGGTTGAGCTGTTGTATAAATCATTAATCATTTCATAGCCCTCTTAAGGGTGTATTATATTGAGATAAACCTGATGAAATAACCTATGTAAGTGAGAAAGATTAGCAACCTTATATGAAAAAGGTTGGGCTATTTTTCTAGCACACTTACTAGAACCCATAGGTAAGATGGCCAATATATATATATATATTGAGGACTCAGGTGGATGAGGGGGTTAGTTATGTGTTATGAGTATACCCCTATCTTAGAAAATTCAAGACTAGTTTTACTTATCTAAGAGAAGGATTGCTCATCATCACAATGTATTAGTTCAAGATACGTTCACTAGTGTTTAAGCAACTAATTTTACTATTGCTCTTCTGGAAAGATTGTTTTTGAGTTTCAGAATAAATTTTTCGCATTAGTGGGGAAACGTTAGTATGCTTAATCCCACGTCGAGTGAGTAAATACATTGGATTGGATATTAATGTTTACATTCTCCACTCTCTTGTTGAGTGATAGAGAATAATGGGGGCTTCTTGCATACCGCCGCTGGCCATCCGACTCGTCTTAACTCGTGCTCGTGTTTGAGGATGAGGTCGAGGCTCATGGCTCGTGGCAATATGTGTCTTTTACACGTCCGCGTGGGTTCTATATTTTTTAGAGAAATTTCGAAAGAAAGTTTTACAGAACAAAAGAAAGGATTGTGAATGAACATTTGTTTTAATATTTATAAGGTGCCCAAGAGGTCTACTTGAATTCTATAATCTCAGAGGGTAACAACTGATTAAATGATGTATGTATTAATTTATGAAATAATAATTAAAACGGTCAGTTTTTAATATTAATCAAAGAAACGTTTGGATGGACCTGAAATATTTCACAAACTTGTTCAAGATAAGCAACAATCTGTTAATGGGTCGGTTACAAGAGTTACATAAATTTATTTCTGGAGTTTCAAATGGGATGGATTTTATATAATGAAACTGGACATTATGAGGGTAAGGTTAATTGTGTTATTTTAGTAGTTTCATATGATTAATATGAGGAGTTACAAAGATTTAAATTTCTGGAATTAAATTAAAGTTTTAATTCTGATTTTTCTTTTACGTTTTTACCCTGGACGTATCTTATAAATAGAGAGTTCATTTCACTCTCAACTCATTCATAATTCACTCAAACATTTCTCAACTCTTTCAAAGCTTTCTAAGCTTCTGAGTCTTTCCGACGATCAGAGGAGCAGTACCACTAGCAGTCCACTTCGATTTCGGGTGTATAGAATTTGGAGAGACCGTGCTAACCTCGGGGGACGATACACTTATCGGAACAGTTACACACATCGGGTGAATTCATTTATAAGGCAGTAGTTTTTACCATGACACGATTTCGGTTGATTTGATTTATTTATTTATTTATTTTTCAATTAGTGCTAATGGTGTGATTTTACAGTCAATATTACCAACACAAGCTATATGAATGATCTTCATTACCGACTTGATTTGCCCTTGAAATACAAAGGAGTTGTGTTGCTTCCAAATATGCCAGATTAAGACGCCAAAGAGATGCCTCCAATAAAGATTTGTATAGTTCAAAACTACAATATTATCTGTAAGATTGGTTCTAATCCAGTCAAGTAAATTCGAGGAATATAAATTTATCTTGTAGTGGCTTGGGATGAGATAGTTCCAGATCGTGCTTGCCGAGGGGCAGTCCCGGAGAACATGGAGGTTGATTGTAACACCCCGACCCGTATCCGACCCGAACACGAGTACGAGGTGTCACATTGACTTTTCAAAACCTTTACTTGTACACAATAATGAAAATTTCCCACTAATATTAAATAAAACTTCATAATTCATATTATTCCAATAAAAAGGGTTTACAAAACTTATCAGAGCATATACAATTCAAATCTTTTATTTACATGTCAACTACACTTCATATAACAAAATACATATTAATAAAATGGTTTTCTGATCTGATATCCGGAAAAGAGAAGCTGACATGTCTTACTCCTCAATCTTCTCAAAACCTACGTGTGAAACACTCACATGCTAAGTTGATGACTTAGTGAGACATATAAAACGACTACAGAAAACCTTAATTATCTAACAATGCATGAACAATTCACACACTAATATCATGCAAAAATCATTTAACAATTAATATGACCATTGCATACATACATATATTTATACTATCATTATCATCATTCACATTATTATTATTATTAATATTATTTGCATCCATTCCTTTAATCTTGTGATCTTATCCTTAACACTCATGCATATCATATCATACATTCCACAAAGCAAAACACACAACATTACACAAAGTTTCTTATGTTATATCTTTTATTTGCCTACATACACTTGTGAGAACTAAAGATATGTGAGTACATTGAGGTTGTGTACATATGTTGTCACCACAGTTCGTATAAATTCTCACTAGAGGCACATAGAATTTATCCCGAAGGACCACGTAGAAATGTCCTGAAGGACCACATATATGTCCTGAAGGACCACATAGATGTCCCGAAGGACCACTCCTTAAGGGTCACATATATATTCCAAATGAACAAATATGTGTCCCGAAGAACAACATATATGTTCCAACGGATTACATATATATCCCGAAGGACCACGTAGAACCCTCGACTCTTGGCATGCTCCACCCTTCACAATCACTTCATCAATGTTGCCTATGACTTTTGGGTTACTTTGAAAGTCGAGCCATGCCGGACCCCTTGTAATTTCTCGACACTTCACATCTCTAGATCTTTGTCCCATGAAATGACAAGAAAATAGTACTATAATATAATAATTTAACATAATAATAAGATTTTTTTATATGGAACCCAAATTGTTGATGCAGTGAAGACATAATATTAAAGTAAATTAGTAGTCATAATAGTATTACTATAATTGCTATTTTATGGTCCCATGAAAGTTTAGCTGTGTGAGATGGATCAGTGAAATGTGCTATGTAGTATATGAGAAATGATTCGAAGGTTAGAGAGCCTAGTTGCAAGCAGACCTAATTATTGCTTGGTTTGTTTATAGATTAGCTAAATAGGGTTGGTGTGGTACTGTTGTGGTCTTCCTTAGAGAGATCAAATAGATTGTTTACTGCAAAAAGGCATGCATATTAATGCAGTTTCTAGAGATCCAAGTACTGGGATCTTGTGCTTCTCAAAGTTTTTGAGCCTTCAAACTTTTGATCTGCAAAAAGTGTCTCTATGTTCATCGAGTCTCGTCATATTTACGGTAATCTATCAAATAGGTTACTTTTATTTTGGTTTTATTTTATTTTAGTCTCTAAATTGAAAAAATATATTTTGATCAGTTACGTTATCGATTTGTTATAATTTAATCATTGATCTATTAACTTTTGTTACATCGATGATGTGAAATGTTAGGGAAAATGAATAGTTTTTAATTGGACATAGGCTTATTTCTGAGTGTAGAGATCGGTGAATGAGAAGGCATAAAGTTTAATATTTCTAAGATTTTACAAGATATACCTAAAAACTAATTAGAGAGGATGAAGGGAGGGGCAAAGTGGGGCATTTTGGCATCAAGTTCAGGATCGATGGTGGGTCAACAATTTGCAAGTAGAAGAATCAAAGTTTTTAAACTTTGTCTAAAAGAAGCTAAACCGATAGGAGGAAAGAGATGAGTAGAGAAGTTATTTGGTAGTGACGGTGATCGGAGAAGATCATCGAAGCAGTGATGACGGTGGAAGAAAGAGGTTTTGGTTCGACACCATCACTTATCAGATAAGGTGGTTGAAGCAACATTGATAGAGAATGATAGCAGTGAAAGTTAGAAGAGAGGGTTGAAAAAAAATCTAAGATCAAATAATTTAATAAAAAAACCAATTTACTAACATATCGTGTCACTGATATAATTAGAATCGACATCTCAATAGTTAAATTATTACAAATCTATAAATATCCAAAATATATTTGTAAAATTTTAATGATCAAAGATGAAATTATGAAAAATGACATTTACAATAATTTATTCTTATATATATATAAACATAGCTCCTCGAATCCAGTGAATGATACAATCAATCAATCGAATTTTTTATGGCTAAGAACATGCCTAGTCCACGTCCCTCGTCTCACGATCACCATCGCATGAGTTACTCTGTTAACATCACGTCCCATATATATTAGTTGAAGCTCAGTTTTGGTTTAACGGTCCCCTTACTGCAGGAACAACGGCAATACCTTGAAGAGCATTGGTTTATCGCTTCATAATCCGAATGATTTCATCAGTCTGTGTCAAGCTCGACCTTATATATAATCTTTACTCCAAATGTGTACGAGGATATCGCGCACTACCCAAAGCTCAGCCATGATCACCGAGCAAGTCCCCTAACAACCACTCGCCTTGATCGCCCCTAAGTACACCACCACAGGCGGTAACACCATCACTATTAGTAGCGGACTATTAGTAGCGGATCTATTGTATATTTAGGTCGGACAAGTATCCATTAAGAAATTCTATTTTTTTTTACTTATTTATTTTATCAATTGTGATCGCCTATAATTTTATTTGTGCTTACCAACGTATAAAATTTGTGTTATTAACACATATACTCACTCTCAAAAATATTTTAAGATTCATCACTAATCACTAAATCACGCTACATCATCGTTATTTACTTTAATCAAACCAGTTGATAGTCGTTTCCAGGTCAAAGAACTTCTTTCTGTACATATTTACTCCATCCGTAACCTGCTCGAACTGCACACACCTTATCACATTGTCCTTCAACCTCAAGCTTCAATCCAAACTATTGTCTAACTCGATAAAATGGTCATCGAACAACATTTTATTTTCCCAAAGCTCCTAACAGCTAATGGAAATAACTAGAGGTAAGAAACGGGTGATTCATACCGTATCATTTTGCGTCATGTCATTTTGATTAGACTTGATTCGGGTTGGATCTCGGTTGGGTCATTTCCGGTTATGTTTTAATTCGGGTTTATAGTAAGTCGGGTAAGGTCGGATATCGAATAGGGTAAAAATTAGATCGGTTGATTTCCGGTTCGAGTCTAGGGTGCTTAATGAGTTGAGCAGCTCATGAGCAACTCAAACTCGACTAGGTCAAAGTTCGGTAAAAATTCGACTCGGGTTGACTCAACTCGAGACCTTAACGAATTGAGTCTCACAAAGTTCTATTCGATTCGATAAGTAGCTTGTTATTTTTTTATATAATTTTTTAGTAGTTATTTTAAAAAATTATTTCATTCAAAAAAATACTAATTTACTATTAGATAATAAAAAAAGATAAATTATTAATTTATCAATTTTCTAATATTTTAATTTTTGGGCATTGCACCCTGATTTCGAGGAGGTAGTGGGGAAGTCTTGGGCTGAGTCTATGCAAGGGAACCCCATGCAAGTCTTGTTTTGCAAAATGAAGAGATTGAAACCTGAGTTAAAGACTTTTAATAAAAGGTGTTTCTCTAATATCTCTGGGAAGGTTGTTGAAAAAAGAGAACAATTAGAGAAGCAGCAGGTTCTCACCTTATCTGGAAGGAATTTGGATGCTGTGATAGAAGAGAAAAAATTACTCTTGGAGCTTACTGAATTAGAGAAAGCTGAAAGGTTGTTTTATCAGTAGAAAGCTAAAGTGGATTGGCTGCTTGATGGTGATCGGTGCACTAAACTTTTTCACTCCCAAGTTGTTGTCAAAAGGAAGAGAAATACTATAAGAGTGTTGATGGATGAGAGAGGCAATAAGCTTGACACATTTGATTCAATAGCTGAAGAATTGGTGGATCATTTCACAAGGCAAATTGGTACTATAGATGCAAATGTGCAAGGGTGTTCTGGCAGCTTTCTTAGGGACCTGCTGGGTTACACTCTGCCAGCAGGTAAAAATGTTGATTTGATCAAAGATATTACTAATGATGAGATCAAAGTGGCCATTTGGAATCAAGGTAAGGATAAGGCTCCTGGCCCTGATGGATACACAGCTGGATTTTTTCATTCTGCCTGGGACATTGTTGGAGCAAACTTCATAGCTGTTGTGAGGTATTTTTTTGAATCCTCAAAAATATTGCCTGCATTTAACTCCACTGCTATTACTTTAGTTCCTAAGCTACCTAACTCTTGTAAAGCCATGGACTTTAGACCCATATCTTGTTGCTCAGTTTTTTACAAGACTGTTACCGAGATTTTAGTGAGCAGATTGGTTCAATTTATCCCTATGGTGATAGCCCCTAACCAATCAGCCTTTGTGAGGGGGAGGAAAATTGAAGGCAACACCCTCCTAGCTCAGGAGCTTGTTAGAGGGTATGGAAGGGGTTCTATCTCCCCTAGGTATGCCATAAAGGCTGATCTGCAGAAGGCTTTTGACTCACTATGGAAGTTTCTTCTTTCTGTTTTGAAAGGATTAGGGTTGCCTATTTTGTTTAAGAGATTGATAGATGCTTGTGTTATGGACTCTAGATTCTCCATTGTGTTGAATGACAGTCTAGTAGGGTTTTTAGAGGGAGAATATGAGTCAGGCAGGGGGACCCCCTATCCCCTTACCTATTTGTGGCTACTATGAATGTCTTATCAAAAATGCTGGATGTTGTTGCTTCTGGAAAAATATTCAAATTTCATCTAAGTGCAGGAAACTAAACCTAACACACTTATGCTTTGCAGATGATTTACTCATATTTTGCAAAGGTAGATTTGATTCTATTGTAGGGGTGAATTGTGTTTTGGAAAGGTTTTATGAGATGTCAGGGCTGAGGCTCAATGCTGTTAAGACTGAAATTTTCATGGCTGGTGTGAATGATGATCTTAGGACATTGGTCCATGAGTTTACTGGATTCAAACTAGGCTGCCTTCCTGTGAGATACCTAGGGGTGCCTCTTGTCCCTAGGAAATTAACAGTGAAAGATTGTGCCAGTCTAGTGGAGAAAATCAAAGCAAAACTTGGACTTTGGTCCAATAAATGGTTGAGTTATGCAGGCAGATTGCAACTGGTGAAGTCAGTCTTATTTAGCACTGCCAACTACTAGTGTAGGCAACTTGTTCTGCCCACTGCTGTGATTAAAAGGGTGAACCAGCTTTGTGCAAGGTTTTTCTAGAAATGGGGTGATATTCCAGCTAAGGGAGCCCGAGTGAGCTGGGAAAGCATTTGTACCCCTAAGTCTGAGGGAGGCTTAGGCCTTAAGCATTTAGCTTGCTGGAATAAAGCTTGTATTCTGTTATTGGTTAAAGAACTTCTCATGGCTGAAAGTTCTCTTTGGGTCGCCTGGGTGAGGTTATATGTTTTTAAAGGAGTTGACTTCTGGTCTGTTGCAAGCAAGCCTTCCTTTAGTTGGAGTATACGGAAAATTCTAAAGTTAAGGGAGGAAGTGCAACCTTTGTTCTCAGGGATCATGGACTGGGACAAGGTTACAACTCGTTGGCTATGGCAAGAGATTAGGGGAAGGAAAGAGAAGGTGGAATGGCATAAGGTTGTATGGTTTCCTTTGCACATTCCTAAACACTCCCTCATTGCCTGGATGGCTATTCTTGACAGATTGCCTACTGCTGATAGACTTGCTCGAATGGGGATTGGGGTGGAAGATAAATGCAGGTTGTGTGGAACTGAGGCTGAGACCCGTAGCCACATCTTTTTTGGATGCTCCTTCTCAAAGGCTGTTTGGGAGGTGATTACCCGGTTATGTAATGTTGACAGAATGGTGGGGTGCTGGGACGAGGAACTGAATTGGGCCATCTCTCGGTTTAAAGGCAAAACCCTCTTTGTGTCTATATTTAGAATAACTTAGTGTGCATATGTATATTGTATATGGGAGGAAAGAAATCATAGGCAGTTTAAGGGCATTAGTAGAGATGTTGATAGTGTTGTTAGCGGTATTAAAGAAATTGTTAGGCTGAAGTCAACTCGTTGTCATAAAAAAATAGTGCTAACAATAGAAATCTTTGTTTAGATTGGGGGATTAGCAACTCCTAGGAGGTGTTGCTTGTTTTGTGACTTGTTTGATTGTAGCAGTGAGTTTCTATTGCTTCTTGGATAATAATATGAAACTTATCCAAAAAAAATTCCAATAGACAAAAAAATACTAAATTATTAATTAATATTTTACTATACTCAAAAATCAAATAGTATTTATTATTTTAATGTATTTATGGATTGTTACTTTGGAGTTTAAATTTTAAAATTGATTCATACGCTCTCTTTAATTTTCATCAATAGAACAAATGTTTTGAAAAAAATGTTATCATTAACCAAATGCTGAATTTTACTCGATGATTAGTGCTCATAACACCCCTCCCCCCCTCCCCCAAAAAAAAAAAAGATTTCCCTTATTCCTATCCTGGTTTCTCAATTTTTAAATTTATTTAATTAAAGTAGAATTAAAACCAGATTAATAGAAGGCATAAATAATGAAAACTAAATGGGCAATTAATAAGATGGGGGTAAGGAGTAATTCCCCTGGGGTTTTTGAAAGTGGATATGATTCGACACAATGGTACAAGTCCCACAAAGATGAGATAGGAATATCAATAACCCGAATTACATCATCCATGTGACCAATATTAATGTTTCCCTGCTTGGTTGTGGCTAAACTCCAAACTCGGGGGGGGGGGGTAAGAAGGCGACAAACACTCATCTACTCTTTAATGTTTCCCACAATATGGTACTCTATATATCTTTATGTCTGTCTAGCTATATATAATCTTTCCATTTACAATAAATAAATAAAAGGGAATTCATGGAAGTAATGAACAGATAGCCCTTGGATAACAGGATGCACATACATTTACTCGTACATGTACTCGCTTGACGGTAAATATTATGTTCGATCATGTCGACCTTCGGGTAACAACCTATACCGATGTGTTTCGTTCTTGTGACAACAAGGAAGATAATTCTAAATTATGCTATAATCTGAAAACAAAAAATGAGTTGCAGCTTACTTGATCAAAGTTTACTGAATAACTTCAAACAGCGATCAAACGAATTCTGGGGTTGGATCGACGAGGGGTCCCTTTCTCTGGTTGCATCGGTGAGGACTGTGAACCATTGTGGGCATCGACATTCTGTGATTCGGGAGGCCAATTCTGACTCTGAGAAGCCAAATATTCGAGTGCGACGAGGATATCACCGATAAGTGGTCGGAAGTTGGCTTCTTCGTTGAGACACATGGCAGTAATTGCAATTGCATAGTTCAAGCATCGACGAGGATAACATCCTCGAATTAGAGGATCAACCAGTAGGCTGAACTTTTTCTGGTCTTTTAAATACGGACGGGACTGCAACACGATAGGGATAAATTATATAACAGAGAGAACATAGGGGAAGAAGAGGATCGGAACAAAGTCAAACTGGATCAAACCATAAATAAATAGAAGGATAATTTACCCATGACACCAAGTTCTGCTCTCCATGCTTCTTAGTAGAATCTATTGCCTTTCGTCCAGTTATCAACTCCAATAGCACCACACCAAAACAATATATGTCAGATTTAAGAGTTAATTTGCCACTCATGGCATACTCGGGAGCACAATATCCGTATGTTCCCATCACCCTGGTTGAAACATGGGTATTGTCACCCACAGGTCCCAACTTTGCTAAGCCGAAATCCGAGAGTTTAGGGTTGAAATCATTATCCAGCAAAATATTTGCAGACTTCAAGTCACGATAAATGATGGATGGATTGGCCTTGCAGTGTAGATATTCAATTCCTCGAGCAGCACCAACAGCTATCTTTATACGATTGTTCCAGCTCAGAGGCTCTTGTCCTGGTTCTAAACCTGTAGAAACACATTCGATTAGTGGCTTATGAGGAAACATTGCAACAATCAGAAGCATTACTATTGCTTTTACACAACTATATGAAATAATCCCTTTACATACGAGAACGATAATATTAAAAACTATATGGAATAATACGAATAAAAGCAGCACATGACCAAGCATCCAAGTGGGAAGACAAGGTAAAAAATACTTCCCATTTGAGGCCAAATTTTAAATATTTGCATTCTCAAGTGCTAGGCATATTCAACAGTGATTATGATTTTCAACGATGCACGGGCAGCACGGCCATGTATAGCACACATTCTAAGGCTACTCTAACAGGTTTAGATGTTATGCACTCTTGCTTTAAGACGAATATCGCATTTGGTTGAAGCATAAACTGTTGGGACAAATTACGGAAGCTTTACACATAATGCACCGCAAAACAAATAAAAATTCAGCAAAACAAACATTATTAGTAGATTCAAAATTGAATTTCTCCATGCATAGCTTCAAAATCAATAGCGAAAATCTTGAATGAGACCTAGAGCTCTGCATTATTAAAGTACAACACACAATAGCATGACCTTCCATGTTCAATGGAACTCTGTATTTAGTAAACATTACCGAAAAGATGATCTTCCAAACTGCCCATCGGCATGTATTCGTAAACCAAGAGCCTCTGATTCCCAGCGGTGCAATAGCCTATCAAAGTAACGAGGTTCACATGGTGTAACAAGCAGAGCATAAGAACCTCAACAATGAATTCCTGATAGCCCTGAAGACCATCGTGATTAAGTTGTTTCACCGCGACGATCTGGTCGGTTACAAAAAACATAAATGATCCAGCTCAAATTTAAAAGCTACCTAATAAGTAAAATACAGAACAAATTCTAGAAATATACCAAACTGATACATGAATATGAAATGAAAAGAAGCAATCTTTACCTCTCCGGTTTCCAATCGACCTTTGAAAACCCTTCCGAATCCTCCTTCCCCGAGCAAATCGGCTTCTCTGAAATTCTTTGTCGCTGTTGCCAACTCTCGGAATGTGAACCTACGTGCTCCATCGTCTTTGGAGCCTTTTCCTTGTTCACTTCCATTCTTATGATCTGTAACCAAAATTTCAAAACAAGACAAGCAATCAACAACCAATTCCACTGAAACAACACGAAATTCGATGTTAAAATAGTTAACATTACCTTCTAGACATGTTTTCTTCTCTTAGCGCAGGAAACTGGTTAGAAAAACGAAGAACAAATGAACCCAGATAAGCAAATTTATACAGAAAAAGAATAATAGATCACAGGGAAATGAAAAAAAAAACCTGAGGAATCGGCGGAATGGCGAGAAGTAGTTCGACTTCCATTGTCAATGTCGATCCTTGCATCTTTAGATCGAGGATTTAAGCAAGGGAAACAACTCATCTTCTCTCTGCTGACTTCCACAATCAGTGCAATTGAGCAACAAAAAATTTGAACTTTGAACACTCACGATATTAACCAAAATCTTCCATCGGTTCTTTCCTTGAATCGAATTCAACGTTCTGCATGTAAAGTAAACGTTTTTGTTGTTGAAAAAAAGGAACCCGAAAAGGGAAAACGAAGAACAAATACAATTTCGGCTCAGCTGAATGCTTTTCGGATTCTAAACGGCGAAAAAACAGCGCAATGAACTGGGAATCTGTGAATGAAAGGGGACCAGAAAGACAGTAACCACGAAAAATCAACCAATAATTGCAAATACAGAGAGCATAAGTCCGGGAAATGACGAAGGACTATAAAGATAGGAAAACGACAAAAATGGTAATAATGGAAGTGGATTAGAACAAGAAAATTACAAGTACAACAGAGGAGAGAAGAGCGGGGAAAGGGTAAAATAGAGAAAATGAAAATAAGTCCCATGTTTATTGGCAAACAATATTTAGGTTGCTTTTTTTTCCTACTTTATTTTTAATTCATTTTTATTAAAAAACTAAATTACACTAAAAAACACTAATTTATTTATTTAATTTTTAAAAGTAATTTTTATGGAACAAGAACTTTACTCCTCATGATGTTGAATCTATGATTAAAAAAGAAGTGTGAACCCAAAACTTTTAAGTACTAAGTTATATAATTAAATTTTTAATTTTATTAATTATAAAATTAAACTTTAATTTTACATCTAATTATATTATTTTATAATTAAATTAGTAATGTATAATGACATAATTAATGTTTATTAATGTGACCGTTGCATCAAAATGATATCGTTTTGATATAATTTTTTATACTTAAAAGATTCAAAATTTTATCGTATTGTTAGAAAAAAAATTAAAACCATATTATTTTTAGAATCATCAAACCTTAATCAGGATTGAAAGCTCACGTCAAACTACTGGGCCAACTTAAAATTTTTTATAGAAACCTTTAATTTTATTAAAACGATAAAATATACATAATTACAATGTATGTTTATAATCATAAACTAATCATAAAATTAGAATATTTTCATATAACCATTAACACAAAAATTAGTCATTTAGGATTACACAATGACCTTACACAAAAAAGGTTAAAATTTAACCAAAAAAACTTGAACAATATATATATATATATACACACACAAATATATCGGAATGCATTGACAAACAAAATCATAAAATGAGATAAAATTATTGAAAGATCGTCGACAACTCGTAAATTAGAATCGAGCAAAGCGAACAAAATTGTCCAAAGTATAAATGGTGTATCCAAATCTAATTTGAGGGTGTAAAGTAGGAAGATCAACATGATAACACATAAGCATCACTTAATTAGTCATGATGATTTCAAATCTAATCCTGATAAAAATATAAACTAAAACAACGACCAAACGACCGAAAATATACCATAAAAAAAACATACGACAAAGACAGAAAAAAATATATCATAAAAATAAAACTATTAAAAACTAAAAAATTAAAAAATTAAAAAATTGAAAAATAATAAAACAATTTTATTAACAATATTAGACGACCAACACTGAAGTTGATGTCACGTAATCACTTACATTGTAAAGATTAAAAAAAAAGTTTAACGACACAAAGATAGAGAAGAAACTAGGGTAAGTTAGAATTTATTTCGGACCAATTTAAATTTTAAAAATAGTTACGAAACAAATAATATATATTTTAAACTGCAATTAAGATTAATTTTAAAATTTCAAATAATTTAATTATTAAGTATCATTTTCTCATTTTATTTTTCTCTGTTTTAAACATTTTTCTCTCTAATTATTCTCCGATCTTCACCACCGACCCTCAAGTGAAACTAAAGAAATTAAAAAAAGTTGAGGTAGGTTAGTTTAGTCCTAATTTATCGCTCAATAATTATTTTTATTATAATTATTATAATTAATAATTTAAATATTTTAATTTAATCATATTTTAACTACACATCGATTTTGAAAAGTGGAGTTTAGGTTGTTTTATAATTTGGATTTGTTAATAAGAAATGGGAAATTTAAAGGTTGCAGGAAGCATATGAAGCGCGGATTGCCCGTGATGGAGATGGGACCGCCCGTTAGATGGGGACACGCGTTTTCTGTCCTTATTCATTCCTTCAATCACCTGCATGATGACCCATTGTTCTTAATTAAATATATCCACTTTTAGTTTTTCTATCAAGTATGATCATAATTATACGAATCAAACGGGCTCGATGATAAAAAAATTATTGTTATTTCTTGATAACTAAGTTCGAGTATTATGAATGCTAGAGACGTGAGTATTCAAAGTTAAATGATTGTGAATTATATTTAAATAGACAATATCTTATATTTACCCTAGATTGACAAAAAACGTGATCATAATTATATATGATATGAATGCAATTAAAATTAGTAATTATAATTAAATTTATAGTAAATATATACTCATAATTAAATCAAAATTGATTTTATGAAAAATACATACGTGATGAAATTTATATTATATTGAAATATAAAGATTACATTATTTTAAAAAACAAATTAAATAATATTTTAAGAGAGCTTAATAACTTTTTAGTATTATATTAATTTTCAAGATATTATAATTTTTAAAGAGATTAAAATATAAATGTGTTATTTTAAAAAATTAAAATATAATTTTATTGTTGTGTCAGTTGATTTGGTTTCTTGATTTATATAGATGGAAGTTCTTTTTTGATTAGTCTAAATGATTATACGATAATATTTATTTAAAAAATCCAGTCATTTAACAATGAATATCGAACTACCCCGAATCTTAAAAGATAATGATTATTTTCTTAATTATTAAAATCATTTAGTTATAGCATACAAATGAAAGTTAAATAGGAATATTCATATGATGAGATTTAGTTTATTGAAACTATTATTTTTGTGATAGTAGTTGACTAAAGGACAAACTAAAAGGAGCGTTTAGTGTTTGTGGGGTTAGGAAGAATAAGGAACAGTGTCCCTCTCGTGGTCTCAATGTATACAACGCTTAAATGTAAACTTTTTGGGGAATTGGGTACTTTCTCAATTTTAGGGACTTCAGGGAAAAAACAATATTTGATATGATTTTTGTGTAGAAAAGGACAAGAATGCATCATGTCAAGTCCATGTGATATTTCTAAATAAGACAAAATCGTTTCCCTTCTATATTACATCAAACTTGGTGACTAAAATGAACGCATCCTAGAAATTTGGTGACCACTTTTAGAGTTTACCCTTTTATTAATTAAAATTTTCACCTATATTTGTTTATATACAAATATATCAATAAACACCTATTTTTGTCAGGGTTTATTATTATTATTATTATTATTAAAATAAAATTACAGGCCAATCCTGGAGCCCAGTATAACCCAGTATTTAAGACCCATTCAGAGTCCAAATACATTAACTCAATAGACTCAGGCCCAACCCAATAATATGAAATTAGGGTTTTTGAAACCCTAAATTAAATGAAGCTACCGCCTCCAACAGTGAATGCCGAGCAACCTCTGAGCCTTCGAACCGCCAAAGAACGTCATCCCTTACGCCAAACATCACCCAAAACATAAAAAATACAGATCAAATAAATCAGACATCCACTAAAATTAAAATAAATACAAAAATTTCAGTATTGCTATGCCATTATTTGAAACTAGTGGAAAATCTACTTATCTCCAACCCAAAAAAACCAGTATAAATACATGTAACCATTGAAGCAATTTGGGGGGGGGGCAGAGAGATTTGAAGAAAGAAAAAGGAAAAAAGGAAGCATTTTCGAGGAGATTTGCGAAAGAATTAAAGGAAGGAAACTTACACTGGAGATCGAAAAGTCTTAAAGCCGACCGTGGAAGCCCGAAAATGGTCGCGTTCTCTATTTATTTCGAAGGTAAACTCGAAGATTTACGATATTTGGGTTACTTGTAGGCTGAAAGTAGGTGTTTTTCGGGTAGATGATCAAATAAGGAAGCTTTTGGGACCATTTGATCCCTATGCCGTCGTACGCCGCCGCGCCGGCCACCGTGAACCGCCGTGTAGTCCACCGGCGGCGACAAGCAGAGGAACTCCCTGAAGAGGGATTGAGAGCATTTTTATTATGCTCTCTTCATTCGGCTGAAAGGAAGAAAAATGAGAGAAGATTGAAAATTTAGCCTATATTTAGGCTCAAATATGATTGGCAAAACGACGACGTTTTGACCTATCATCTCTGCGTTTAGGGAAACTAGCCATATAGGTCCTCCATACTTTTGTAGTCCTTTATTTAGGTCCTAAAATAAAATGAATAATTATTATTTTGATCCTTTTTATTTTGCATTTATTTTATGTTAGTTATAGTGTTATCATAATATTATTATTTTAGGTTTATTTACATGATTAAGTTCTTATTAAATATTATTTATTTAAATTTAACCATATTAAGTTTTTTTTAGTTGCCGTGTTTTTTTATTCATTCATTTCGATTTATCATATTTCATGTATGTATAGATCTTAGATTTCAATTAGTTTTGACGTCCTTATTAACGTTAAATATTAAATGTATAATGGAACATAATAATCAAATTGAAAATGTCATGAGATTCCATTGTCCTTATTTTCAAAAAACTTTTGCAAGTGGAGCTCCCATTATCATTTAAAACTTTTTAAACAATTTAATTTTATGGGTCAATGTGATTGGAAACTACTTCTATGGCAAGCTTACGTTTTATAATATATATATATATATATATATATATATATATATATATATATATTATTTTTAAAAAATTATGTTGTTCTCACATTATAAATTATATTAATTATTTTCAAACATTAGCTTTTCTTGCTTATTATTTTATTTCATTCTTAAAGATTAAAATATTATTACTATAAATATTTTATTATTAAAATTATTTTTCTTTAAAAAAATTATTATATTATTTTATGCAAAAATTGATATTCAAATTATATTCGATTCGAATTTAAAAAGAATAAATGAGAATGAAATTTTTGAATTTGAATAAGAAATAGATTTCCCGACACAAGATTGCTAATGTCGAGATTTCTTTTCAAATTAAAGAATTTTCTCTAATTAATTAATCAATTTGAAGCAAATTAATTAATATTCAATAAATGGATCATATTCCAACTTAATATTTGATTCAGGATTTCCACCGTTTTGACAATTTGTAAGTAACACAATACTAATTTTGGGCGCTGTGGGGGTGTTAATCATTCCCCACGCGTAACCGACTCCCGAACTCGTTTTAATCGAATCTTTGGTAAACGCATACCAGTTTTTGTCTTAAAAATGATTTTTTTCTTAAAATTGTTTTTAAAAGACATATTTAGGTATTCGACCAACCTAACCCAAAGGTTGATGGCGACTCTATCCAAATTAATTCTAAATTATCTATTTTCCCAAAATTAAAAAAAATTGTAACTGTTTTTTAAAACGAATATTTAATTGTCCCACCCAAAAATGGTTATGACAGCTTAACGACTCTGCTGGGGACGATTTAGAGAGTCAGGTTGTAAGTCGCTTACACATTGTCGTTTGGTGGAAATTATGAGTTAGAGTATTTAGTTAATTTATGATTCATTTATTGAAGTTTGTAATTGCTTCATTTTTCTTATATACTAACATTTTAATTTTTGTTTTCAGATCTGCCCAAGTTTTTGTCGAGTGGTTTCGTTTTCCTTTTGAGTCAAAGGGTTGAATGTTCCTCCTTACACACATAACTGGCATTTGTATAACATAAGCTCTCTTACGAGCTTCATCCCTTTTAAGTTGAGATGAAAGCTTAGCCTACGCGAGATAATTTGTTTCTCCGTATGGGTTTTAGCAAGTAATCTTTAGGGTTCATATACCTTATGTCTACGTGAGATAAATTGTTTCTCCGCATGGACATAAGGGAATGTATCCTCTCGAATTGAACTCGTTCCGCTTGAAACCTGTAATGGGTGAGGATCGAGGGTTTGGCAGCCCAAGGGGGGCACCAAAATCAAGGACAATTCGAGTACCTTTTCCTGATAGAGCCTAAACCATGCATATAGTGAACCATAGAACAATCACCCTAGGTATAGACATACCGAACCTTTATCTGTCAGTAGATACCTAAAATAGGTGTACACAAAGGAGGAGCGTTTCTAAACCTTTATCTTTTACTTTAAATTTGTAGAATATATTTTCTTTTCAAATAAAAGCATGCGAACTAGATACCATGTGGTTAGGATTAATTTCTTGTAAATACATCATTGTGGGTAGAAAGCATGTCTAGGTAGGATTGTTATTTATTTAAAGCATATTCGAGTAGATATCATGATTGGGTATGTGTTATATGTAGATAACATATTTTAATTATCTTGTTAGTACTTCATTTTTCTCTTTTGTTTGTGGCACTAACCTGTTTTGTTTTTTTTTTTGCGTCATTTTTTTTACATTACATATATCGTCATTCTTGCATCTGCATTTACATCTTCGCATTTGCATAATCATCATTAATAAAAGAAAGGTGTTGATTAACCGAGTAATCATCATATTAGAAGAGCGATCATTGAAATGGAAAAGAGTTTTCATAGCAAGGAATAACTCAATCCAGCGGTACGAGCCTGGTCGGAGGAAAAAAAAATTAAAAGGAGACAGTTTGCCTGAAGGTTATATATCGCAGTTATCCACAGATGTCAATATTAATTTCAAGCAAAACGATTTACAAGAATTGATAGAGATCTGGGAAAGATGTAGAATACCGACCAAAGAGAGGTTCTACAAGAAATATGGTGACATAGCTCAATTCCTTTATGTAAAGATAGATGAACCGATGCTCAAGGCTCTGGTTCATTTCTGGAACCCTGCGTACAGCTGTTTCACTTTTAACAGGCAAGATTTGACATCAACAATCGATGAGTATACAGCTCTGTTTAACTTTGAAAATATCCAGGTGGATAAAGTTTATTCCAAACCTCCGAAAGTTCAATCCTTCAAGAATAAATGGTAAAGATTACCGGTACAGGTGAAAATTGGATAGTATAACATATTCAACAAAAAGAAGAAAGCGAATGTTTTCCTTGGCATTGTCTTAAAAAGGTGATACTCGAGCATATAGATGAAGATAAGAGGTTTGACACATTTGCTCTTGCCATGTATGGTTTAGTGATATTTCCAAAGACTTTGTTCTATGTAGAAAGTGTTGTTGCAGATTTCTTTGACACATTGGAGAAGGGTATAAATCCAGCACCAGCAGTTTTGGCAGAAACGTTTAGATCCCTAAACAATTGTCATAGATTGGAATGGGTCGATTCATAGGATGTGCTCAACTACTTACTATATGGATTCGCAGTCACTTCTGGAAAGAAGATAAGGTATCCTATCATCGCTTCTCTACGATATACTCGCCTTTGAAAGAATTTATGAGCAAAGAGTGGTCAGAAGGGTTACCAAGGAAAAAATGGATAACAACTTTTAGTAATTTACAGGATCGGGATATCGCTTGGTGTGTTTTTAGCTTGGATATACTAATATTTTATTTAGATGTGGAGATCTTGATCATGTCCCTTTGCTGTGATTATGGGGAGGAGTCAGCTATGCCCCATTAATGGTTCTCATACAATATAGAGCTCGTCAATTTGTTCCGGTAACTAGTGGCTTGAAGGAATCTGAAATCACTTATCGTGGAGACCATTACAAGAAGAAAGCACGAGATCTATCTCTTGCCTGAAAAAGAACCTTTCGAACAAAAGTTGTGTCTGAAAATGTTATGTATACACCCGACTATGAGGCTTGAAGATTTACAAGGAAGAACGAAAATGTCCCTTTGCCAGATCCAGGAGGAAATATTCCTTAAGAAGAACTTATCAAGGTGGTACCCTCACAAGCTGAGATTCTTACTACTGAGTTTGAAGATGAAAGGAGAAAATGGGACAAAGCAATGGAATAAGCAAGACAAGAAAAGTTCATGATAGATCTTGATAGGGGTCTCCATGCTAAACAATGTGAGTTGTTGAGGAAAGATAAAGAGAAAGTCGATCTCGAGCTGGCTGACTTAAAAAGGGAATATTGTAATCTACAAAAGACAAAGTTGTCTGGACCTGGAAAGACATCACAACAATGGGCTAAAGAGTTGGCAATTGAGAAGCGACAAATTCAAAGACTGAAGGCTAAGAACAAACGCCAACTTAGGAGAATTGAAGCCGAGAAGAAATTACGGGACATATATAAAACTAAGAAAATAAAAATGGCTAAGCAGCTTAAGATTGAAAGTAGTAAAGCTAAGAAATGGAAGGCTGAGAAGAAAGCTAGCTTGAAGGAATGAGAAGCAGAAAAACATCGAGTCCGTGGTTTGGAAGCTGAAATGAATAATATACTAGAAGAACTCGAGGCCAGAGATCAGAGGATTCAAGAATTAGAGGAGGAAAAAGAAAAAAAAAAGAAAATGTGGACTGAGAGACAGGGGTGGAACTGAATTCTTGAAAGAAAACAGGCTGAGATTGGGTCTTGGATGCAAAGATTCCAAACAAAGAGTATGAGAGTGGGGCAATTAACAGAAGAAATGGAAGATTTACAGACCAATTTTGAAGAGGAGATGAATCGGTCTCAAGATATGAATGGCGAGCTAAAAGATCATATATCACATCTTGAGGAGTCCTTATTTCAAATGAAAATGCCACCTGAGTGGATGAACTTGAGGCTTACCCGTGAGGAGAATAACTCTTTACGAGAGCAAGTCAGAGGACTAGAGAGTGAGTTTCAACGCTGCTTGATATATGCAATGGTATGTACTCATCCTGATTTAGCTCATGTTGTTAGTCAAGTTTGTAAGTACATGTCTAAACCTAGTAAGCAATATTGGGAAGCAGTCAAGTGGATCTTTCGCTACTTAAAGGGTAATGTGGGACATGGAATTGTTTTTTGTAGTTAGCGGGATAATTTTTTGGTTGTAGGATATGTGGATTCAGACTATTCAGGTGACTTGGATAATAGAAGATCTACGACAGGGTATGTCTTTACTCTTGGTGGAGGGCCTATTTGTTAGAAGTCTATTTTACAATCTGTTGTGGTACTATCTACAACTGAAGCTAAATACATGGCAGCGGTTGAAGCTGCAAAAAAAGCTTTATGGCTTACTGGTCTAGTGAAGGAGTTGGGTGTTCAGCAAGGTGGAGTTCAGTTGCTTTGCGACAATCAAAGTACTATTCACTTGGCTAAGAATCAGGTATATCGTGCTAGAACTAAGCATATTGATGTACGTTTTCACAAGATCAGAGAGTTGGTTGCATCTGGAGAGATTTTGTTTCAAAAGGTACATACTGATGAGAATACCGCTGATATGTTCACCAAGCCAGTTACGACAGACAAGTTCAAGCATTGCTTGGACTTGTTGAATGTTTCGAGTTGTTAAAGAAGTAAGGTAATCCAACCCACATTGAATGTCTCCTAAGGGGAAGAATATTCGCCAAGGTAGAGATTTGTTAGGTATGACTCATAAATATACCGATAAAGAGGCCCCCGCAGTACGATACAAGGGTTAATTTTGTAATTATGTATCAGATTTATCTATTATAAATAGAGATGTAACATAAACCTTGAGACATTGAATAAAACTTCTAGCGCCGCCTAGGCACCAAGGACGTAAGCACATTATTGAACCTCGTTAAAATTCTTGTGTTCTTTCATTTTTCTTCATCCGATTCTTCAACATTTATCAAGCTGAACTGTCGGTGGTCCTTGGTGGCCTCTTAATAGCTTCGAACCGGGGTGGAGGAACGTTATTGTTGAGATGGATAATAGCACAGTAGTGAAGAACCTTAATTCTCTAGACCAAATGTTCGAAACAGCTCTTACCCGTCGCATCCGCAGGCTTTTAGTGCTTAACTGGAGCGTGAGGATCAACCAAATCAACCAGGAAGCTAATAGCCTTGCTGACCAGCTTGCCCACTCGAGAAGAAACGCCTCTCCAGGCATAATGCTCTTCCAACAAATTCCAAGCGAAGTTCTGAGCATCTTTGATAAGGATAAAGCTAGTATTATTAATGGTCTAAACCACTGATTGTTAGTGGCACCTTTGTAACAAAAAAAAACCCCACAATCATATTTTTACAGGAATGAATCAATAAAAGTTCAAAAAAAGAAAAAAGAAAAGAAGAAGACTTATTACCGAATAAGGAAGAGCCGCTTAAAAATATCAAAAAGGTTGATTAGTGGATAAAATTTTAAAAAGAATAATAGAAATGTTTAGTGGGTGGGATAAAATATTTTATTTTATTTTAAATTTGTTATGGTTGAAATTGACCTCGCAAGCATCGAACACACTTGCATGCAAAACATAAACAAATATAGTGAGATAAGATCACCATTGCAGAGACCAGATTGACAATAGTTTTTGAAATAATCTTTGTATATACAAACGCTAATTCATGTCCCCTCAAAATCTGGATGTTTGGCTGACGTTTATTGCATGAGGGACTATCTGTCGGTCTTCGTTTACAATTGGCTGGTAAGTCTTCGGGCTTATGTTCGATGTGTGGTGATGCTACAGAGACTTGTATGCATGCTTTAAGAGATTGCAATTTGATTCGGACAATATTGTATGCAGCGAGATTCTATGCAGTAATAGTCTTTGGCCCATGGAGCTCATTTGGTAATTGGCTTCATTCTTTGTTACCTGTGCTTACGTTGGATGAGTTCCAGCTACTCTTGGTAGTGCTCTACCATGTGTGGACCCGGAGAAACTTGGTCGTCCATGAAAATCCGATGATCCCTGGGTGGCAGGTGATTGCTTCAAGCAGAACCCTTCTTGCTTCGTTTGATTTGACCAAGGGGTTACTGGATCGCATCGTTTGGATTCTGATGCTCATATGGACAAGTGGTGAAACCATAGGCATCAACTATCAAGATCAATGTGGATGCAGCTTGTTTGCGTGCATCGGGTAAATCGGCCACTGGAGTACAGCTCGTGATCATCATGGACTCGTGCTGACCTGTCATGCTACCCCTTTCTCTGGACCGTGTGATGTTGCAGTGGTGGAAGCAGAAGCGATAACTTTGGAAATAAAGATGGGGATTGAATTGCAGTGTTCGTCGGTGATAATCAAGAGTGATGCGGTGAATGTTGTCTGTCATCTCACTATGACGCAACTTGATATGTCGGGGGTCTAATTATCGCTCGGATATTACAACAATCGGCATGTTCGTGTGCAAGACATTCGTCGTACTGCTAACAAGGCTGCTCTTGGAGTTGCCGGATTTCCTTTATCTCTTTCACCTTCTTTGTATTTTGCTTATGACTCACCTAGTGATGTACTAGTCTATACTTATTAGTTAATGATATCAAAGCATGTCTTGTATAAAAAAAATGTTAATTCATCTATTTTGATTTAATATTTGGTTATTGTATTTTATAAAAATTTATTTATTTATTTATACAAATATATGAAATTTAATTATTGATTTTTGCAATTGCATATAAATCGTTAAACTATTTTAATTTTTTTTAGTTTATTATATATAAATTATTAACTTATGAATTAATAATATTGTACTGTTATCTAATTAGACTAATCTTTTGATTTTCGTAAATATAAAAAATTAAATTTGAATTTAGATTGAATAAAATTAAATCGATCTTTAAATGATAATTAATACTAATAGTTGTTGGAGAGAGAAAGAATGTTTAGGGAAACAAAACTGGATAATTGGTGAAATAAAAACAGATTGAAAGGGAATGATGACGTTAGGATTGGGATTTTGGTTGAGAATATAAAAATCGTAACAATATGCTTAACTCTAGTTTGAGCCAATCAATGCCTCCTCGTAAAGCCCCCACCACCATCACCGTCTTCCTCATTCTCCTCTGCCTCGCTTTCTATTCTCTCCTCCTCTCTCGCTCCGCCATTTTTTCATTCCCCTCCGACCTCCGTTTCCGCCCCCAGAACCTCATCGCTCGCTACAAGGATTCCGATTCTTTTAATCATGTTATTCGAGAAGATATGAACGACCTCACTCGCCGAACTCGACTCGTCACCTCGATTCATGATCCTGTTGATTCGTTTTCTGTTCTTTTGCCCAACTGGGAAGTCCTTGTTCTGGTCTACAATGAAATCCCATTGACGTTGAATCATGCTGATGGTGATTTGTATTGTTTTTTCCTGAGAAACGAGACTTCTCCGACGAATTTCTCCGGTATGTTGTCTTTCGGCGCCACTGCTACGTTCAAGTGCATTCTACCGAACCGGAACCGAATACTTCAACCGTTTCAGCAACCTGTTCAGGCGAGGTTTCCGGCGAAGGAACCAAATGCTACCTCCGCTTCGTCGATGATGCCTCGGTGGTGTACGAGTGTTTCTCAAACGAGACCGGCGTGGTTGTTTTCGTTAAGGGCCTTAACCACCGTCAAGGAATCAAAAGTCCCCGGAGAAATTCAATTGCGTTTTCGGTGATAACATCAAGAACGCCGTTAGAATCGTCGTTACCAGCTCCAAGCAGGAGGTATTCAGATGCCACCATCCCACGATAGCTGCCGCCGAAAGAATCAAAGTCTCCATCGAAATCCGAAGCGAAAAGCTGGTCGTCCCTTCGGTTGCATACTACACTACTCCCCCGAGGCGCACGCCATCAAACTCGAAGCCCAAATCGCTATTGTGCGCCACAACCATGGTTTACAACGTGGCAAAGTTCCTAAGAGAATGGGTCATTGTTAAAACACTTTCGGTTAAGTAGTGGTTAGAGGTGGTTAAGTAGTTAAACGGTTGTAACAATCTTAAACTACAACCTTTAAATAGCTGCTCAACCAGTGTATATCATATCAGTTTTGAATCATAGCTGAATTCTCTTTTTGCTCCATTCGTTCTACGCTTTTTCCATAGTTAACATGGTATCAATCGCCTTTAGATCCTGAATAGGCTTTTGCTGTGCACTATCTTCTATTTCTTGCTTTCTTGTTCTTGTCTCCTTTGGAAGAGAAGTCATGGTGCAAGGCTTGACGATGATGGTTGAGGATGAGTAACTGACAGAAGCTAGCTCTCACACCTTTGCCAATAAAAGAGTCAATGTCTGTCTAACTGGCTCAAACTATCTTCTTTGGAAACAACAAGTAATTCTCACAATCAGATGTCTCAGACTCGAAGGCTTTCTTGATGATTCCATGGTGGTTATAGCAAAACTATCGCTTAATGATGCTAGTGAGCAAGTTGTTAATCCAGCCTATCTACGGTATGTCAAGCAAGATAGTTCCTTGGCTTCTTGGCTTCTTTCCACCGTTAGCACCAACATTCTTCCTCAATTGGTTGGTGTTGAATCTACAGCTGTTGTCTGGAATGCTATCACCAGACTGTATTCAACGTTATCCACCACAAAAATAATGGCTTTACATTGTCGTCTTAGATCAATGAAGAA
This sequence comes from Hibiscus syriacus, assembly GCF_006381635.1. Taxonomy (NCBI): domain Eukaryota; kingdom Viridiplantae; phylum Streptophyta; class Magnoliopsida; order Malvales; family Malvaceae; genus Hibiscus; species Hibiscus syriacus. The sequence continues at coordinate 198,697 of NW_024062903.1, forward strand.
AGGCTCTCAATCTATGAGAGATTACACCATGGTCATTAAATAAATTTGTGATCTTTTAGCCACGTGTGGCAACCCTATCTCAGACATTGATCACATTACCACCATTCTTAATGGCCTTCCAGTCGAGTATGAGCCAACAGTGGCTGCAATTACTGCGAGCAGAGAACCATTTGCTCTCGACAATGTGGTATCGGTCCTCATTGATATTGAGTATCGCCTTGATGACTCCTCAAGATTCCCAATAGAAGTCAATTTCACATCCTACAACACTAATCAGGGCTCGGACACTCAATAATACAAGAATTGTGGGTCTGCTAAGTCTAACAATACGATTAGTAACAAGTACAAGGGGAGACCCAAACAACAATGTCAACTATGTGGAAAGTTAAACCATCTAGTTGACAGGTGCTGACACAGGTTTAACCAGAATTTCAAAGGCGTAACTGCTCAACAAAGTTCCTCGTCTAAAGTCATGCAGGCGAACATGTGCTCATGTTTCCCTCATGCAATTGACTGTCATTACAGTCATTTTATAAATACCAACGCTGCAGATGAAGAAACAGCTGACACTAAGCCATATGACAATGCACAGGTCAATGCATTAATGGCCAATGGTCCTCTGAGCCATGTTAAATGGTTTCCTGATTCAGGAGCCACTCACCATGTGACTGGCACTACATCTGCACTCTCGAGCAAACAAGCCTACACTGGCAGTGGTAAGGTTCATCTAGGAGATGGTTCCACTATTTCAATTGCACATGTTGGTACAAATATTTTAAAGACTGATTATAGAGATCTCTTGCTTGATCACATTCTGCATGTTCCAAATATTAATAAAAATCTCTTGTTAGTTTCGAGATTCACTCAAGCTAATTCAGTGTTCTTTGAGTTTCACAAAAATACTTGTTATGTTAAGGATGAGAGCACATGAATCGTGCTGGTAGAAGTGAAGTTTGATGGATGACTCTATAGCTTTGATTGTCAAACCTTGCAAGACACAACAACACTGTTGTAAAAAGTGCCAATGAATACTGGTTGTGGCACAAAAGGTTGGGGCATCCAGCAACTAAGGTAGTGATGACAATCCTTAACAAGAGGCTCAGTGTAGATAAGTGTGAAGTATGTGCAGCTTGTCAGATGAGTAAATGCAAAATTCAACCGTTTTCTATGTCACAAACAGTGTATAAACAGTTTGAATTAGTAGAGGTTGATGTATGGGGCCTTTCTCCTATTGTCACTAGTGGCTTCAGATATTTTGTGAGCTTTGTAGACTTGTATTCCAGAAACAATTGGGTTTATCTGTTAAAGAATAAAAGTGAGGTTGTTGTATCCTTTGAAATATTTGTTGCCTTGGTCTCAAATCAATTTAAAACAACCATTCTTGCCTTGCAAACTGACAATGGAGGTGAATTTCGTTTTCTTGAAGCTATCACACGTAAACTTGGCACTCAGCTCAGGAAATCTTTCCCACATACCTCCCAACAAAATGGGGTGGTGGAAAGAAAACACAGGCATATAGTTGAAACTTCATTGACTCTACTAGCTCAAGCCTCAATGCCCCTAACCTTTTGGTCTCATGCAGTCCTTAGTGCAGTGTACCTCATCAATAAAATGCCCTCTAAGTCTCTTGGCAATATTTCTCCCTATCAGAAGTTGTATGAAAAGGTTCCTGATTACAACTTTCTCAAGATCTTTGGATGCCAATGCTTCCCCAACCTTAGGGTGTTCAATACACACAAGTTGGATTTTCGGTCCAAGGCTTGTGTTTTTCTAGGGTATTCACCAATCCATCATGGTTATCAGTGTATGGATGAGCATGGCAGGATCTATGTGTCCAGAAGCGTATTGTTTAATGAACACATCTTTCCATTTGCTCACAAAGCAGTAGCTCATAAGAAAGATAGCGATGAATCTATTCGATCTAGGGTTGTACCAGTTGTTAGCAGCCCACACAAGCAAACCAGGCTTGTGCCAAGGTCAGATACTAACACTGATATCAGCACTGGTCAAGAAGTGGAAGCAAGCAGTGCCAGTCCAACTGCAGCCACAGGAAATGAACTGTACATACATTTTGGAGAGCATTCAGCAAATACTAAACCTGACTCTACTGCCCATGAATCTTCTGTTGATGTCTTCTCTCAACAAGAGCAGTCTGCATCTTCTCAACAAGAACAATATGTCTCTGCTAAGCAAGATCAGTCTGTCTCTACTGAGCAGGTTCAAAGCTCAGGAACTATCCTAGCAACTCGAGTAAGCAATACTCATTCAATGGTAACTCGTAGCAAGCATGAGATCTTTAAGCCCAAAATTTACTCAGTTCAATGCAAAGCAGTGCCTAGTGACATTCGAGTTGCTCTCAAAGATGATGACTGGAGGATGGCTGTAATGGCTGAATATAATGCACTTATTAGCAAGAATACATGGGACATTGTAGAGTTGCCAGCTGGTAGGAAAGCCATTGGCTGCAAATGACTCTTCAAGGTAAAAAAGAATGCTGATGGCTCAGTTGAGAGGTTGAAAGCTAGACTGGTTGCCAAGGGGTAATCTCAAATACCACGCTATGATTTTATGGACACCTTTAGTACAGTGGTTCATTTTTTCACAGTAAATATACTAATCTCACTGGTTGTTTCATATCACTGGAAAATTAGACAGGTGGATGTCAACAATGCCTTTCTAAAAGACGATCTAAGCGAGGATGTATACATGCAGCAGGTTCCTGGCTTTGAAGAACAGTCCAGTGATGGAACTGTCTTAGTGTGCAAGCTGAAGAAGGCACTATATGGATTAAGGCAAGCTCCAAGAAACTGGTTCCTCAAACTAAGAGACTTCTTGCTCAGCTTAAGATTCAAATCCTCGAGGGCATATTCCTCACTATTTGTTCGCCAAGAAGATCATGAAGTGGTGTACATGGTCGTGTACGTGGATGATATTCTCATCACGGGTAGTTCCCAACTCGAGGTTGATTGAATAGTTCATGCTCTGCATGAGAAATTTTCTCTAAAGGACCTCGGGCAACTCAAGTACTTTCTTGGCATAGAAGTACACCGATCGGATAATGGCCTATTCTTCAGTCAAAAGAAGTTTATTACTGAACTGCTACACAAGAATCAAATGTCAAGTGTGAATTCAGCATCCACTAAGAATGATGGGGAAGTGTTACACAAGCCTCAACAGTATAGAAGTGTAGTTGAGGCACTGCAGTACATCTGTCATACAAGGCCATATATCTCATTTGCAGTCAACAAAGCTGCACAGTTCTTGCAAGAGCCCACTGAGGTTCATTGGCTAGCAATCAAGCTTATTCTGAGGTACTTGCGAGGAACACTGGAAACTGGCCTCTGGTTTCCTGCTCAAGCACAAAAACTGGTAACACTCAATGCCTTCTCGGACTTTGATTGGGGAGGAGATGCTGATGACAGAGGCCAATCTCTAGTTACTGTGTGTATAACGGGAACCACCTGCTGGCATAGAGCTCGAAAAAACAACGCGCAGTGTCCAGGTCCACTGCAGAAACTGAATACAGGAGTCTCGCGGATGCCACTTCTAAAGTTGTATGGATTAAGGCTGTGCTGCAAGAGATGCATATTGCACTCCTTGAAGAGCCTAAGTTGTAGTGCGATAATACCAGTGCAGTAGCTATGGCTGTAAACCCCATATTGCATGCAAAAAGCAAGCACATTGAGTTCGATCTGCATTTTGTGCGAGAGAAGGTGGCAGCACATGAAGTGCAAATCAACTATGTACCAACCAGTAGTCAAATTGCAGACATACTAACTAAACCTCTTCCCTTGGTCAAATTTGATTTGTTCAAAAGTAAATTGTGTCTTTGAGCTAAAGGAGGTTTGTAAGAAGCAGGGTGAATGTTAAACCACTTTCACTTAAGTAGTGTTTAGAGCTGGTTAAGTAGTTAAACGGTTGTAACAATCTTGAACTACAACCTTTAAATAGTTGTTCAACTAGTGTATATCATATCAGTTTTGAATCATAGCTGAATTCTCTTTTTGCTCCATTCGTTCTACGCTTTTTCCATAGTTAACAATCATGTACTATTCTGTGATCAGCATCGACAAGTTCATCCTATACGACAATGGCAACAACGACAATATCGAAGTAGTCATAATGATAAAAGAGCTCAAGGAAGAAGGAGATTACAACATCGAAAGAATTTTCTGGGTTTGGCCTAAAACCAAAGAAGTCGGATTCTCTCACGGTGCAATTTATTTCAAAGATTCATGCTCATGGACGATGTATGTCGATGTCGATGAGTTCATATTCTCACCACCATGGCTTAAGAACTCATCTCGACCATCGAAAACAATGCTTAAATCTCTGTTATCAACACCATCCGATCGATCGACCGGTCAAGTTTCAATCAAGTGCAATGATTTCAGGCCGTCGGATCAAAAGAACCCCCCAAAAAAGGGGGGTAACACAGGGATACAACTGTAGACGACAAGCCGAGCAACGCCACAAATCGATCATTTGATTGGATGCGGTCGACCATTAGTTGCTTAACGTGATCCATCACTTTGATTTGAACGACATTTATTACAGTTGGAAAGAGTTGTCTTTGGAGGCGGCGGTGATCAATCATTACAATTTTTTTTACTAGACCGGTGGTGTCGAGTCGATTGAATACTTAAACAATAAAAATTTTAAAATTCGATACTATATTTTTCCAGTATAGAATACAGTACATCGATATTCTTTACAGTTGTTTTTTATTCCTTTTTATGCAAGTAGAGATTGATTTTTTCAGATCAACTTTATTTTGTTACTTTTGGTGGATTCATTGTTTGGAACGTATGAAAAGAATTTGTTTTCTTGAGGGTATTGGTTTAGTCATTGCCTTTATTCCCCTTTGATTCAAATATTAATAAATTGAACAATAGATTTCATTCGTGTTGATTAAGGTGCATGTATAATAGCGAGCAAAATTCAACTCGAATTGGTTTCGAGTTGTAATTTTATTAACTCATTACTCGAAAAAAAAAAATTAAGTTCAAATCGAGTTGTAAAATACAACTCGAATAACTTAAAATTATTTAATAATTAGTGGATTTATTTTTCAAGTTCGAATCGAGTCTTTCGATTTTATTTGATATATGTATACTACATATAAAAAATATGAATAAATATATTTGTCGGAATCAAATAATATTATAATATTATAAAGGATAAAGTATATAAATAATCTCTAAACTTTTAGGATACTTACATTTTCGTCACGCAACTTTTAAAATTTATAATACAGCCATCAAACTTTTAGTTTATTTTTAGTAAGGTCCCTACCGTTAACTGCTGTTTGTGAAATTAACACTGCATCTTCTGTGTTTAATAAAGTAAAGTCTGGTGGGCCGAAACAGGCAATACCTTGCAAGTTAACATTGGCTATTTGAATCAAAGTTTTACAAGCTCTAGCAAGATGAACATCCATACGTCACCCACAAGAAGAAGAAAAACCCAAACTTTTATAGTTTACTGAATTCAGTTTCAACAATTTTGTTCATAAAAATTGACAATAAAGATGAGATTTTTAGTATGAATTAAACATACCTTCATATTACCAGCTCTCTTACCAAATCTCTAAGACAACAACGTCAATGAATCAATAATTCCCTTTGGCTCCGGCGCCAACCAATCAATCTTCTCGAAAGCTTCACTTATCCTCATGCAAGTAAACTTCACTATACTATGCCCAGCCCACACCCTTCCTCCAAAAACAATACATTTTTTTTAAATCAAATAATTTGAGAAAAAGAGTGAACAAAAACGAGAGTTTTTTTAGTGTGAGCAACAGACTGTGGAGGATATCGTGAACTTGATCGGCGATATCGGAAAAGGAAAATGCTTTAGCGACGTCGTTTCGGGAGATACCATTGCAACGAACGAAGTTGGGGGAAATAGAAAAGAGGTCGTTGGGCCACCGGACAAGGGTGGCAAAGCTCTTGAGCTCCACCTGCCTTTTAGGGCAAACTAAAATGGCTCCGAATTCGAGAATGGAGAATCCTTCATCGCGTCGACGTGGGATGGTGGTTTCCAAATCAAAGAAACATATATTTCGACCTGTCGCCGGTCGCTGTTGGATCCATCTCGAAAAAGAAGAAGAAAAAGCAGAAGGGAGTTGTTTCGTACTGTGTAAGTTTTAAGGAATGTGGTATCGGTGTTGTACTTACGCAAAGCATAATTACTATATATTTCTTGGTTTTGCTTGGTTTGAGTTGGAAGAAGAAGAAGAAGAAGAAGAAGAAGAAGAAGAAGAAGAAGAAGAAGAAGAAGAAGAAGAAGAAGAAGAAGAAGAAGAAGAAGAAGAAGAAGAAGAAGAAGAAGAAGAAGAAGAAGAAGAAGAAGAAGAAGAAGAAGAACTAACAACAATTAATGGTAGGGATCTTACTGAAAACGATCTAAAAGTTCAATGATTATATTTCAAGTTTCAAAAGTTGAATGACCAAAATGCAAACGTACTAAAAGTTCATATACTATTTATATACTTTACTCTATATATTATAAATGTTTATAATTAAATGCAAGCTTACTAAAAGTTCATATACTATTTATATACTTACTCTATATATTATAAATGTTTATAATTAAATTTAGTATAAAGTATATAAATAATCCTCAAATGTTTAGGACACTTGCATTTTGATCACTCAACTTTTGAAACTTGCAATACAATCATCAAGCTTTTAGTTCGTTTTTATTTTTGTCTCTATCGTTGTCTTCTGTTAGTTTTTGCTGACATGACAGTTAATACTTCGTTGACTTTCTTTTTTTGCTAATGTGGCAGTTAACACTCCTCCTCCGTTACCTTTCATTAGTTTTAAGCATGGTTAAGAGGACAAAACAATACTCCTAATTAAATTACAATAAACACAGTAATTAATCCAGTAATCAAACTCCAGATACTAAAAAACCAAAGTTAAGCAAAATCCCATAATGCTCAGTTAAGCAAAATCCCGTAATGTTCTTCACTGGCTTGTCGAGTATCTTGTGTTCCAAATACTTCTCAATTTCCTCAGCTGTTCTTCCTCGAATTTTCCCAACAATCAAACTCCACCTGGTACATACAAATGTTAAAGATATATAAATGCATTATGAAAATATTTACAAAATTTACCTTTCTCCAACTAAATTGAACATCCTGATTATCAGCGTTTTCTCATCATTTGAGAACTCCAATTTAGAATCTTGTTTACTATTCTCCTCTGGTGAAGAAAAAAAGTAACGAAGAAGAAGAATAAAATCTCAAACAACAATGAAATATAAAAAAAAATGGCTTAGGGTTCTTACCTATGGTGTCCATGGATGCATTTTCACTAGAAGAATGTTCTGATTCAACCAGTTATTAATTTCAGTTGTAGCAGAAGAGAAATTATGAGTTTGGGTATGTTTGAGACATGCATTTAAATACTGTTTTCGAGGGACTAAATAGAGAGAATTTTGGTTGAAAAGGTTCCAGTTTTTTTTGTTTGTAATAGAAGAAGGAGCGGGTATAAACACTGTTCTAGCCATGGATAAATCTAAAGGTTTGGATGTAAAACCGTTGCGTATTTGGTTGAAGAAGAAGAAGGGTTAATTGTCACGTCAACGAAAAAAGAAGGTTAACGGAGGGTTAACTGTCATGTCAGCAAAAACTAACGAAATGTAACGACAATGACAGAAATGAAAACTAACTAAAAGTTCGATGAGTGTATTGCAAGTTTCAAAAATTAGATGACCAAAATGCATGCACCCTAAAAGTTCAATGACTATTTATATACTTTACCCTTAAATTTAAACAGAAACTCGAAAAATCGACTCGACCCAAATTTTATAAACTCGTCTCGACTCTAAAAAATTTCAAGTCAACTATAAATTGTAAAATATGACTTGTCAATTCGAATAACTTGAAATTTTTTGACTTAACTCGACTCTATCAAAGGCTCACATTTGATGTAAAATGTTGGGTGAAGTGATAAAGTATATAGTATATTGAAATATAAATTCGAATTTCATAGATGATATTAGTGGAGTTGATTAAATGTATTAAAATATGTCCTTTTACATGTAAAAGGGAAGAATGTTGAGTCCAGTGGAATTCATATGTATACACCATATGAGAAAGGAATGTTGGTTTGCATGGTGTTCAACTTTTTTTAATTAATATTTTTTCCCTTAATTTTATTTAAGATGAATTACTTATTTGATATTTTGTTTACTTTTACGTTTTTTGTTTCGATCATTCCATTTACTTTTTAGAAAAAAATATATATCTAATGTATATTTATATTTATTTTTCATATTTTATTATTAAAAAAGTAACGACAACTGATAAAATATTTTTTTTAATTTTTCATGTCATTTTCTATCGCTTAATAATTGTTAAATGGGATGGAAGTTTTGGGTTATATAGGATACGAGTGAGAACCTAAAATCAAGTGAACAGAAGAGAAAGAGGAGGAGAAAAAAGAAAGAAAGAATCACATTCGATTCGAAGGTGTTTTTTATTATTTTATTCATATATTAGTATAGATGATTTTTTTTATTGTTGTTGTTTAAATTAGTCAGTTAATTTAGATTATTTTTACATTAAAATGTTCTTGTTTAAATTAATGTTTAGATTAATTTAATGTTGTTAAAAGGTTATTTTTTCTATAGATACGTTTAAATGGCAGAACAAAATCAACTACTTCATCTTATCACTCAACATGAGTAGTGGTGTTATTATTATTTAATTTAATAAAATGTTATATTTTATTTGAGAATAAATTATTATTAAATGGTAAAAGTTTATTTTATGATTAATTAATTAGTTTCATGAATTAATTAATTGTAGGAAGATGAGCAGTGAATCTTCCGTCATTGGCTCAATATTCCAAAAAAAGTCACACCCTTTGATTGAATATAACTTGCAACAGGTTGGATTTTACTATGTAACATTTGTTTGAGAGTACAAATTAGTCATAGGTTTAATCAGTGCGTTGATTGAACGTTAGAGACCAGAGACCACATACGTTTTATTTTTCGTGTGAAGAATGTACGATAATTCTAAAGGATGTAGTCATGCAACTCGGGGTTCCAACAAATGAGATGCCAATGGTGCATGATCATGATTACAAGGTGGATCAACTTTGCAATGCGTTATTTGGGAAGCCGATAGTAAAACCATATTTAAAAGGCCATCGTTTGAGGCTATCGTGGTTGGAGAATCAATTTTCGCTTGATGGAAATATTATCAAGGAATAAGTTTTATATGCAAATCGAGTATATATACTGGAGTTGATTATGGAGTTTTGATGCCAGATAAATTGGGTAATTTAGTTCACACTCAATATCTCTCGTTTTTGGGAAATCTTCAAAATATTCATCAATATAGTTGGGGATCAGCAATATTAGCATTCTTGTATCGTGAGATGTGTAAAGCGTCATTAATCGTAAATGATATTGTCACAGTGAAAATCGATGGATGTCTGATGTTGCTACAATCATGGGCTTGGCACATACATTCATTTTTAACACCGATTAGTCGAACAACGATTGATTTTTCTCTTACCATAATATAATATTTCTATTTGGTTTTGATTTAAAATGTTAATTAGAATTTTATTTATTTTGATTAAAAATAATTAACAAATATTTTTTAATTGATTTACATATGAAGGTATAAAATACCAAGAACAGAGTTGGTGCATAATAATATTAAAACATTTAGGTTGAATATCAACATTAGAGGCAAAAAAGATGTATATATATAATTTGATTAATTGATTTTTTTTATTATTATATTATGTTGCCTTAGGTTATTCTTACCTAAAATTTTAATTTTTTATATAATCCATTTTAAAATTTATTTTACAGTTTATTTAGATGTCGTACATATGTGATGAAATTTCTTCGTGTGTGTCGTAAAATGTTTGAGATGGTTGTCAATATTGGTGTTCTATTACACCATTGATCCATTTTGCTTTTGTTGAGTTCCAGTCTTCGGATAGAGTGTTGAGACAGTTTGACTTCCACCAGCCTTTTCTACAACTTCCATAAGATCATGAGGAACTCCACAAATTAGATGTAAAGGGTAAACATGATGAGAATTGGGTTCAGAAGCATGCATACTTCATTAATATTTGTAACAACATAGGCTCATTCTTGCCAACTCTTACTTCCATTCAAGATGTTGACTTTGATTTTCAGACTTTTGCTTACCTTAACTATTATTGGGATAATGAAAAAAATGTATTTAACAACATAGAGTGAAAGGCAACAATTTCAAAAATATAAGAAAAACTATGGTAAAATCAAAACATCTATACCGAGTGGGAGTGAGAGTTAATCCTACCATGAAGCAGAAATATCACATGTAGATAATAGTTCAATACAAATGTTTGATGATTCTGATGTTCTGACATGCGTACCCTAGTTTATGCAGCCTTAGTCACCCCAGTTTCCCATGTTTGAATCAATGATTTTGAGCACATGACATCTATAATGTCAAATAATATTATTTTTCATACTACGTTTTCACCAGAGATGAGAGAAAAGAGTGGTGGACATATATTAACACCATATCAGATGCCCTCGGTGAATGAGGAGGTTGACTACCAGACCCTAGAGCAACCACAACGTCCATAATGCAATCAGCGTCTGCCTCGACATTATCATTTCAAAACACTTTAGCACCGACAAGAATTATAGACGTAAATGTTTGACCTTCTTCTCATTCGTTGCGCGTATGCTTGACACAAGAAAAGTATGACCAATTCAGTCGAAGTTATGAACAAGCATTGAGGTTGTCAATCACTCGTTTGTTTCCACCACTGTAAGAGCCAAAGTTTGACCTCTATTTATGAGACACTCATCTCTCTCCCTTTATCATACTAAACTTTAACCAACCTAAAGTACGTCTCTTTCACCATACTTGCTATTTGGAGATGATGTGTACCTTTTAGTACTAAATTAATGTCCTCAACAATGTTTTTTGTCATGTGTCCGTATCACCGACCACCATCGTATGTTTACAACCATTTTTCATGTGGAATTCTTGATATGATCGAGTCATTCATTTTTCGAACAACTTCCCAGTGAGTCGCCCATCTTTGAATTACTCTGGTTCAAGCACGCTTAACTACAGAGTTCTGAAGCGAATGGTTAATATTCATTCTTAAAACCAATTAGTGATAAGTAAGTGGGTCATTTTAACCTCATATCTTTGTAGTGGGTGATCACTAGTTTCCCCCAAGCCAAGGTGGATTCTTGTGGGGCACCCCCCACAGTTCACCACGGCATTGCAGAGCCCTGCATCTATAGCGTGTTGCGGGCTGGCCTAGGGGCTTCGCAAGGCACACGTGGGCCTTGGCAGGTTGGGCTGTCACGCACCTAGGGGATTCGAACTTGCAACCTGCTCTGATACCACTTGTTAGGATCGACTCATTCATTTTTCGAACAACTTCCCAGTGGGTCAACCATCCTTGGATTACTCTGGTTCAAGCACACTTAACTATAGAGTTCTGAAGCGAATGATCACCATTCCTTCTTAAAATCAATGGTGATAAGTAGATCATTTTAACCTCATATCTTTGTAGCGGGTGATCATTGGTTTCCCCCAAGCCAAGGTGGATTCTTATGAGGCACCCTTACAATTCACCACGGCATTTCAGAGCCTCGCATCTATAGCGTGCTGTAGGCTGGCCTAAGGGCTTCGTAAGGCACACGTAGGTCTCGGCAGGTTGGGTTATCACGCACCAGATATCAGACCCATACACGATAGAATCCCTAAGGGTGATCGTTGGACCCCATAACCCAACCATTCTCGAAGCCCAGTTCCAAACACACTTAACATTAACCACCTTCAAATTCCCCAACCTCTTATCAAAATTTGGTTGGCATAATTTGTATCATGTTTCATAATATATATTGTGTTAAACAACAATTAAAAAACACATAACTGGATACAAACATATTGAAAATAAAATAAAGTGTTATAAAACTGATCGATATTGTTCTTACCAATATAATCGATACAAAATGTGGGATATACGTGCAGAAGTATCCAATGACTTCCTAATCGTTCAATTACCGCCAAAATGTTCATTCCTCTATCGAATATCAAACAGTCAATTACGAATGATGTATGCTTCTCGCCCTATACTCTGCTAATGTAGATGTCATATCAATTTCATTTCCATTAATGCAATAAAATTGTTTATCTACATGTATGTTGGATCCCCAAACTCACTTCTGAAAATCATTTGAGATAAATTTCCAGCCACATTTCTTGTTGACCCATAAACATCATATATGTTATGCACCTCAACAAATAACACAATAACTGCAAAATTTGTTGACTCGTGTAATTCAATCATGGTTTTAATATCATCTTCTTCAAATGGTACTAGAGCATATCTAATTGGATTGAGACATACCATAAACATATACTTCAAACCATCAACTGTAGCTCGAATTTTTCTTTTTATCCTCTACTTCATTTCTACAAATGTGATGTCCCCTTTTTGAACATCATATTTATAGGTCTTTCAGACTGAAAAACAACTTCTATCTCATTTTTCATAATATTTCCCTTATAATGGACAATCGTGAAAAAATTGTTGCTAATTTTCTCTACAAATTTAAAATTTGTATTTAAGAAAAAAATACAAGTACATATACAATGATCGTAAAATAATTCAAATAAAAAAATTTCACACTTACTTGATTGTTTCTCTAGAAAATTTCGTAAGAAAATGCTTCTTCTATGAATTGCTCCCTTTTTCTATTGCTCTCCTTTTCAATCTCTTATTTTTTGAACAAGCTCCCTGATACGTACAATAATATAGCTGAGAAAAAAAATTTATGTTAAAGTTGTATCTAGTTCAGTTGATAGGGTGGTTATAGGAATTGAATCTTATCAAATCCAAGTTAATAGTCTAGTCCTGCTCCCCTGCTCGCCTAGTCTGAATCTTTGCTCGATAGGGCTGGTTATATGGAGGTGGAAGATGCATTATAATCCATACGACACACCATAGGGGACGCATGGAGTACATATCGTCTCCCTTTTGTCGCTAGGGGCCCAGTGCAACATACATATGCACTTAACATAACACATTGGTGCAATTAATCTGAAACAAATATTATTTAAAAAATTTACCTATCAAATGTTATTAACCTTTATAATAATTACTTACATTACCACAAATCAATCATCCCTACTATACATATGATCCAAACGATATGCATTCCAATCAAGTACAAATTATTTTCCCTCCTAAAACACTTAGGTGGCGTTTGGTTCGTTGGAATGTTTCTGAGGGAATTAAAATCTGTGAAGGAATTGAAATCTTTCAGGAATTGGGTGGTCCGCTACTAGTGAACCGGCCAGAACCGTTGAACCGTTCAAACCGAACCGGCTGAAAACTGGAAAAAAACCGCCAATTTTTTTTTAATTAAACCAAACGACGTCGTTTGTTAAACGAGCCAAGTAGAACTCGAGTATTGGTGAGCTCGACTCGAACTTGAAAACTTTAAAAGTAAGCTCAACTCGACTCAAACTCACGAGCTAAAAATTATCAAGTTCAACTCGAACTCGAAATATAATATTGAAACTTGAACTCGAAAAGGGTTGAATTCGAAAAGGGTTGAACTCAAAAAAAATTAGAAGCTCGATTGAAGCCTAAAATTCGAGCTTGAAATTCGAGCTTGATTGAAGTGAAAGAATAGTTCACTCAATGCTCACCAAAAGGCTCTATGATTTTGAATGTCAAATTACCTCTATTATTTATAGAAGTTAGTTGGGATGCTCTTCTATTTTCTTAGCCATGTGAGATTGTTTTGTTCTCATATTTTTACTCTTTAGACTTTTGGGATGCTCTTCTATATTTTTTAGCCATGTTGGATTGTTTTTTAAAAATAAATTAAACCAAACAATATCATTTTGTTATGATTTTTTAGTCCCAAATTTATTTTTAATTATAGTTATATAATTATATTATTATTAATATGTTTTACCTTAAATATTATGTTGTAGTTAATTTGAATAATTTTGTTTCACTTGATTTTATGGTTTTTAACTTATATATATTATGACTTGCTTTGAATATGATTTGTGATATAAAAAATATTTTTTATTAAATATTTTTAATATTTTTATTTAATTTTTTAAATAATTATGACGTCGTCCGGTTATTCTGGCCGGTCAGACCAATGAACCGATAGCATGATCGGTTTGCTAACCGACCCGATTCTGAAAACCATGATGTTTCTCATGCTTGCTTGAGGACAGGATGAGTCAACTCATTTCAATGCGTTGGGATTGGGGAAATTTTTTGAAACTTGGCAAACCATGCAAGTATCATGCCATTTTATTTTAACTATTTTACGATTAAATTATGATTATTCAAATTATTCAAGTTAAATCTTCGATATGTACATTTAGTTGCCCTCAACTGAATCTGAATGTAGTTCAGAAAGATGCACAATTTTGTAAAATTCGATTCCATCTTAATTTACACCTCCTTTGTAGATTTATTTTGAAAATGAAAAATAAAACTGATATCCATGATAAAATTTGAATGCATAGATCATTTTTCTTTGTATTTTGGTTTCAGCCTATGGAGTTTAGAAAATGTATAGTTCCAAGTTAATCACAAACTATACAGTATACACAAATCATCAAGTATGAACTATAAAAGAACAGGTTAGAGATATATGATATCACCCTACTTTTTCCAGTTTCTTTCATTTGTGATGTGTTATTCATATTTTTTCTTTTTATTTTTGTTAATCGACGGCGACACTAATTTTGATGTTGGTTATTCACTGTTGATATTGTCTTTTTTATTATTTTATATTACATCTTTATTTTTTGTGTTTTAAATTTTAAATAATTTTTTAATAGAACATTTTCATATATTTTTATGACACGTTTTTTTCTGTCTTTTGACAAGTTTTCGATCGTTTGGTCGTTATTTTCTATTTTATCTTTTTAAATGGTTGATTCGACATCGCTACGACTGATCAAAATAACATTTATATGTTATCATACTGGTTTTCCTTAGTTTGAACTCTATTGAATTTGGATACTTAATTTGCGTTCGTGGATAGTTTTTTCACATCGCTCAACTCTGATTTACGATTTTCTTAGTGATCTTTCAATAGTTTGATTACATTTTATGGTTCGTTTGCTAATACGATCATGTCTTTTATATTTATCTTTATTGGAGTTTCAATTAAGTTTTTAAATATTTCCTTATATGATCCTTATATAATCTTATGTAGCTAATTTGATGTCAATAATTTTAAGAAAATATTCTAATTATGTGGTTAATTTATAATTATGATAATAAATCTCCATTATAATTCAAGATATTTTTTTTAATAAAATTAATTACTTCTGTAAAAAAAATAGAAAGCTCGTTAAATGACATCAATAATTAAAGGGAATGTTATTATCTCTAGAGGTCTTGGATTCAGACAAACTACATCTACGAACGTGTATATCTACAAACTCTATGCATAATCAATCACTAAGAAAAATTATAAACAAATATTATTTTATAATCATCTTAAACTATTCAAAAGAAACAAAAACAAAACAGGTTAGACGTGAAATATAAATCTGTAAATTTTTAACCTTATGAAAAATAATTTCGCATATCAATCTGTACAAAATGTTCCCTACAATATGATCTTAAGAACCAACTGCTACTCAATGAACCTTCCAATGAAGAATGTGGTAAGTTCCATTGAATCTATCCAGGGAGCGAAGATCTAATACTGCAATTACCTTTGCGACAAATCATTTGGAAATAATGGATTGGTGACTAATTATATCAGAGTTGCAATGCTAAATCTGGTCGCTGGGGTGAACCAATTGGCAAACTAGAACTAGGTGAACCCGGTGCCGGGAATCTCACATTAAGATCGGGAGGAAACGGAAGGAAATCTTGTTCGTTATCGGGTTTCTGCTGAAGCCGGGCATTAGTAATAACCCCATGTGACACCATAACCATTGCATTTTCAGAACTATCGGCAAATTTAATCGGTTTTGGCATCCGCCACATGGTGGAGCTGCTACCTGAAACCATGCCCTGTGGTTGAAAAGGCACTGAAGTATTTTCTGACATGGGCTGCACTACCAATCTGGGTTGAGGGGAATGATCACTAATAGAACCTTTGATACCTGAGTGCAGTAAAGATCTTTGCTGGAACTGATGAGCTGGTGTGTATGTCGAGTCGTTTTGAGAGATTGGCCCTCTGACAGTTTCTGGCTCTGCATCTTCTTTACCTTGCAAAGGAGATCTACTTGCAGCAATAGAGGTTGAACCAGAAGCAGTTGGAAGTAAAAGTCTGCTGGAATAGTTATCAGATAGAGAGTTTGAAGATACCTGCTTCTTGGAAAACGACAATCGCGGCTGCTCAATCTTGTTTTCTCCTACCCATCCGGGACCGAACTTCACTCCTCTTGGCAAAACACTTTCGATTTTCTTTGAAGCTATTCCAAACAAGGGTCCAAGATCTGCAGCAAAACGTGCCAAGCTTGTAGCATAACCATTTTCAGCACTCAAGCCAACCTGATACACATTGGAAAAGGGGGAAAACTTCACAATTTACACATAAAATTGAGGGACAAAAGTCATTGTTGAATGAGGTTGCCATGACTATATAGGCAATTTAGCATTCTAATCTGCCCATTCTCTGCATTGTTTTATATTTTCCTTTTATAAATGCCCCTATTGGTTAGATGTATGAATATATACTGTTTATTATGCAATAAAGTAATTTTAGGATTCCCAGACCCGTGCTTAACAACTTAAGATTGATCGAACATGCCATTTATACAATTAATTAGATCAATCTTTTAAGTGATGCATTAATTACTGCTATTCAAGCATACACACATAAACACACCGGAATTAGTTGTTTTAGTTCCCATCCAAGATGGGAAAGATTGGCTGCTGTGTCCAGAAGCGCATGAAGGGTTGTAGGTGTCACGCCTGTTCTCATCTACTGCAAAATGTTTCTTCCCATACTTCGTCACAGCCCTCACAACAGAAGCTGCAGCGTGATAAAAATAGCTCAATGCTAATATAAAATATGTTTAAAACAAGAATGAACTTAAAAGTTAAAAAACAAGGCTATACAGGTCATTGTATGAACATCAAACCTGGAAATTCGTTCTCCAATTCGGACAACCAGCTGGCATAATTGTCATGCTATGAGAACCCCAGGAGGGCCTGATAAATGGATCAGCATAGCGGGGCTTCTGTGAACTTGGTACTTTCCTCAAATTGTAAGTGTTAGAATGTCTGGAAGCATCTGTTCCAGTAGCTAGAGCAGCATCAGAGGAAAACTCAGAACCAACGCAATCAAAAGACGGTGACTCCAATGTCTTTTTGAGGCTCTTTCCAGGTGGTCTTCCTTCCTCACAACTTTTGGTTGAGGTTCACCTTCATCACTATCTTGCCTCAAATTCTCAAAGTCCTTCTTAGCTAGCTCTTGGATAGAACGTGCCTAACCAACGAGTCCAGTTTTTTAAAGAACCTAAACCAGAGCGTCATAATATCAAAGGAATTAATATATTTGTTGAGATCTAAGCCAAACCTGTTTAAAGTAAATTGTATCTGATGCATTATATTCCATTGCATTCGAGCATAGGAAAACATCTTTCTGCATAAATCAAACTCGAAAGTTACAATTTCAGTCATAGCAACATCATATCACATATGCAGGAAACTATATCACTACAACAAAACTTATAGTGTTCCCAAAAATCTATAGACTCCCCACAGGATAAGTCAAGAGCAACTCATACCGACTTCAAATCATTTCAACAGGATGTCAACTTCTCAGTTAACCTAAACAAGAAAAAAACAAACTCACAGCATATAAAGTTGTCTTCTAGGGATGAATAAGCTGTTGTGATCCAAAACTAATCAGAACAAGTTCTGCAATCAAATTCCAGATCATGGACAATCATTGGCAGTACCAATAACTTCTTTATCATATAAACTTAAAAAAATGTAAAAAGGCCAGGGAGAACAATGATCCCACATCCTCAATCCAAATAAAAAATCAATCAGACTAACAGACCAAAATGCTATACACAACTGGACTTAAAATGAAGAACGAAAACATTATCACAGTTAATATCACTACAGTATTCTCAAAAGGCATAGTATGCATCAATTGGCAGCCAAAAATTTCATTTCGTGAGTACAATATTTCTAGGTGAACATGAACCTAGATAATTTCATATCAACTTAAAAATTATTTAGAAACACAATCAAACAACTTAATGATCCTGCCTTGTCCGAATTGTCCCAGGTAGAAAGAAATGAATTGGTTATCCATATGATCAACTCAGCAAAGAGAAGCATTGCCGCAGCACAAAAAGAGAAAAAAAATGAAGAAGAGAGAAGAGAAGGCATGAAATACAACCTCAAATTGTTCCAAGGTTGTATAAGCTCCTCATCAAGCTTTTTCCTGACTGTCGAAAAGTCCATTGGGTGTGCAATGATCTCACGGTAATCAGGAAGCTGCATCAAGATCAATCCAGCATTATGTCATGAACTGGAAATCCACTCATCAGTAATCTACATTTATACAAGAATGAAAAATAAAATACACCTCTTCAGGATTCACCGGCTCAGAGAAAACCCGTAAGTGTCCTTCCTGAAAGTAGATTAAGCAAACAATCAAAACCCAGTGAAAGTATGATAGGATAAAAAAGAGGAAAAAAATCCAGTGAACAAATATACACATACTTTTGAAGCCTGTCAAGAATGAACACCAACAACTTTTTGTCTGGCAAAGGTGTCGTGGGGCCAGACTCCACCGGCGACCCTGGTTACATATAAATGACAAATAATTTTAGTTAATTGCCAAAAACCCATTAACCAACACTTTTTAAGACTTTCCCAGAAATTCCTTTTCATGAAAATCGAGATTGGTTTTATACATGAAGAGCGTCTGTCGCTTTCAATAACCTTTTTCCCTGCAAACATGATAAACTCTCTTATCAATCAAAAACGTATTTATTTAACTAACAAGATAGAACTAGAGCTAGAGCTATTTGCCTTGGTCATCGAAGAATCAGAGAGTAAAGTTACAGTAAAAGCTACAACAACTCAGAAAGTACAAGAGCACCAAAAGAAAACAGACACACAGACATTGAATTATTATTTATTAAAGAAAAGAAAAGACAAATTGAAGCTTTTCAGACATGATTGGTATGCGTGTATATCATTTTGCACATATATAAAGTCAGATTAAATACAAGAAAATAAAGAATAAAATAATTATGGAAAATTCGTAAATTAGGAAATAAAGAAAAATAACTGTGTTCAACACTATTTCAAGTTCTCCAAATATCAAAAAGTTGAACTAAATTTCCAATACAGAAAAAAAAAGCACATGACTTGGTCAAAACTCGTCCATCATCTTCGATCAGCCATAAAAATTCAGTTGACGCGCGAAACCCAAAAGTTCAATTTCAAAATAAAATAAAATGGGCAGACATATTCAAAACAAAGTGGGTAAAATCTCTCTTTTTCAGTTTCGAAAAAAACATTACTCTCGAAAACCCCACGAAAACCTATTTCAACGCCCAACATTTTATATTAGTGTATAATTAGTCACCATTTGATCAGATCCGGGCCGATGGTGACGACTTTGCGCCGCTTGAGTGACGCCTCCTGATCTTCACCATCAGCATTCGAATCGGGACTGTAGGAGGCCGAATCGGGCGTGGATGGGATGGGATAATGCTGATGGTTACGAGAAGAATTGAGGCCGAGCAAGCTGTGCTTCTTCTGTGGCGCTCGTCATCATCGTCTCCTCCGTCAGTCGAGTCGGGAAAGGGGATCCGCCGTCGATATTGTGGTTCGGCGAGTGGACCGGCGGGTTGAATTGAGGGGGGAATTAGGGGTTTTGTGTAGCGGAATCGATTGGTGGTGGCTCCGCTCTTGGAGTTGCTGTGTTTGAGGGAGCGTTTTGGAGTTCTAAAAGAGAGGGTCTGCCCTTTTCTTCTTCTTCGTCATTGTTGTTTCTGCTGCCCTCTCTCACCTCCCATTGCCTTTTTTATTCTCGTTCTTTTTATTTCAGCTAAACTGCCTTATTTATTTGTTTATTTGTTTTTAACAATAATATATTGGGGGATGAAGCGTGGCGGGGAAGTCACGTGAAACGGTGGATGTGAACACCCACTTTATCTTTCTTTCTTTTTCTTTTCATTTTTTTTTTCTTTCTCTATCGCTTATAACATTGTTTTTCCTTTAATTGCCTAGTAATTTTTGTTGATTCATCATCGTTCGATCTACTGTGATCGACATCGTCGGCATCGTTGGAGTCCTCTCGTCATCCTTGTTCTGTTGGTGTCTTCGCTTTGCCGTTGCCTTTGTTGTAGCCGTTTGCGAGGGTGAGGATAGGGAAGTTTCGATTTTGTAAAATCCTCATCTCCCTCCGCCACGAACCAACCTCAGGGATTCTTTGTGCTTAAAAGTTAATTCTGTAAATTAGTAAAATGTCGACGAGTATATTCGTTGCACGTGCCGCACACGTCACCCCTTATGCGTATGCGTTGTCCGTAACTAGGGAAAATCTTTTAAACTAGTCTGAGTTGAACCAATTTAGTCAAGTCGAACTGGGTCTAATCTGATCCACCGTGACATGGCCTGTTGACTGTTGACTATCGACTTTAACCGTTAATTCTTTTTAAAACCTCTCTTGACATTTTTCGATGTCCTCAATTCATTTTTACAATTTATTTTAACCCAAAAGTTTTGTTTACCAGTTTGTTAATTATTTTTTGGACTTTTCTGTTGTAACTGCTATTTAAAAATTATCTTATTTGTGATTAATTATTTATGAAGGTGATCTGATCCCTCCCGAATGTTCGTCCGTAAACTCAGATTCGTCTCATCCTATTCATATAAATCTGGATGGTTCTATTAGAGTTAAGTTACTTAACTGCAGAATCATAAAAACCTTATGATTATAAATTGTTTTGGTATTTAATAGTGTTTCAAATTTGTAGGTTCTAACGCTCATGGACTTAGTACTACTGAACATAGATAATATGTTGTGTAGTGCTACAAACTTCCTAGAGGTGTTTACCTTCAGGTAACCTCACCAAAACCATGTCTTGTTCTTCTGTAGGGCATCGAATTCATCTTGCATTGCAGCCTTCCAGTTATCTGATTGCATGGCTTCATGCACACTTGTTGGCTCCTCATTTTCAAAATAAACTCGTGTAGGTTTTCGGTTTAAAAACCCCACACTTACTCCTTGTTAGCATTGGGTGATGGTTTTGTGCCAATCCAAGACACCAGGTGCCTAACACCCTCACTAGGCTCACTGTTACAACGTGTATGTTGGAACAAAGGTCTGCTGGTCCCCCCAATTTCAGCAGCATCGGGTACACTTTCAGTCAATAAAGTACATTTTCACATATAACTGGCGGCGAACCTGAGACACGAGGTGTCTCCCACATTTCAGACTGCTGACCGTAAGAATTAGTACCAATTACACTGCCTTGCATGGCTCTGCTACAGTACATCGTGTACATGGTTCTGTAATTTCAAGGATCCATAACAACTTGAATTTCTTGTGAACGTTGACTTGTATTTCCAACAGCTTTATCACCATCACCTGCACAGGGAAACACTGATGGATTAAAGACACATGTCTAGATATAAAAACTCAACCATCTCGAGCAAGACACAGAAAAACCTTATACCGAGGGCTCACTCCCAAATAGTGCAAGGCTGAGACTGAAGGACAGTTTATTTCTTTGAAAGGGTCTCAAATGTGGAAAACACAAACTCTAAACACTTTCATCCCTTTTTAATTGATTATTACCAAAGAATTTTTCTTAGTTGGCAACCGATTAATAAGGTGAACGGCAAAAACTGTATATGACCAATATAAAATCGGAAATAGAAGCCTGAGCCAACAAGATAAGCGCTTACTCGACAATATGACGGTGTTTTCACTCAACTACACCGTTCTGTTATGAGGTATGAGGGCATGTTAATCGATGGGTTAGTCCTTCTTGACTAACATCATTGTGAAGCTTCGAAACTCTCCACCCAGTCACTCTGCACATCCTTGATGGTTGACCAAACTGCGTTTCTACCATTTTATGAAACAATTGAAACGCCGAGACTGTTTGGCCTTTATCTTTAAGCAAATAGCCATATATGTCTAGTAGTCTCAACAAAGCTAACGTAATACTTATAACCATGGAGGACAGATGGAGGCCCCCAAAGGTCTGTGAAAACAAGTTGAAATGGTGCAGTATATGAGTGTTGGATTGAGGAAAAGGTAACCTATGACTACGCCCCATATGACAAGCTACGCACATTTTATTCACATTGGATGAAATTGTTGCATCAAGTTCTTTGGCTATAACATCTAATGTATATATGGAAGGATGACCTAGGCGTCTATGCCACAGTACATCTCTCGAAACAGACAACTCAGCAGCTGCAAAATTTACTTCAGCTCGATCACATTCATCTTTGTTGCTGTCCATTGTAAACACATAAAGATCATTGCTTTCTTTCCCTCGCAGCAACACTTTCCCAGTCACTTCATCTCGAACACAACAATTATTGCCATGAAATTCAAGAAACACTAGAATGTCCCTAGCAAGCTTTGAGACGGAAAGCAAATTCTTGCTTATACAAGGTACATGTAGCAAATCATTAAGTTTAATAGCTCGAGAAGATGATGACAATATCGACTGACCAACCTGTCGTAACCGTTTTTCGTCCGGGCACGAAATTTTTTATTTGGCGGGAAAAGTGATGTGAATAAATATTTTTTTTTAAATAATTTGCGAGTCGCCATCGACCTTTTGGGTCAGGTAGGTCGAATACCTAAGAATTATCTTTTAACAGAGTTTTTAAGAAAACACAGTTAAAAGATGAGTTGATCTGCGTTAACCAAAAATTCTTTCTTTTTATAAAAAAGGGATTCGTGGTCGGTTACGTTTAGGGAATGATTAGCACCCCTACAACACGCCAAAATTGGTACTTTTTAATTAAAATTGTCTCTATATTAGAAATTTAAAAATTCAAAAAAAAATATTTAATTTAATTATACTATAATTTTAAGTAAATATATAACTAAATATATTTATAAAAATATTTATTTAGAAATATCAGAAAAGGACTCTAGGTGCCTTAAGAAGTTCTTTTCTTCGATACAAAAAAAATATTAAAATTTTAATAATTTAAATAAAACTAAATTATAATTTTTATAATGTTTAATTATTTAAAATATCAGAATATGACATCCAGTTGTTTTAAGACTGCCATTTTCTTTGATATTGAAAATAAATAAAAATTATTATTTAAAAGAATGTAGATATATTTATATGAATAAGATAATAATAATTATAAAAATAATAATTTAAACATATAAATTAAAATATAAATAACAATGAGTAAAATAAATAAAATTTAAAAAATATAAAAGTAATAAAACTATAATTAAAATTGGTTACTAAATTATGACATATCAAGATTAAAAGCTCTAGTTTAAAATATTATGAAAACTATGTGTTACTAATGTAATTAATCCTTAATTAATTAATTAGAGGTCAAAATAAAAGTTATTAAAGTTGTAAGGACTAAATACGGTATTTACCCTAAATATATAAGTATACAGGCTGGACTAAATTATAAACTAAATAAATTGAAAGACCGAATTAAAAGGTTCAAGATTTGATTTCAGTGACCAAAATGAAAAGTTACAAAACTGTAGTGGCAGCGGGTATAGTTTACCACGCAAGAAATTACCGATACCCCTTCCCCAAAACGGGCGTTTTGGGGGAAGGGTTTAAAAATCCTTAAGGCGGGCCCTTATTAAGGCCGGCTTAAGGGCCAGCTTCTCACTTTCATCTTTCCTCTTCTCTCTCTAGCTGAGAGAGAAGAGAAACTCTCGCCTCTCTCTAATTTTCTGTCGCGGCCGCCACCACCAACGGCGTCGATCACCACCGCCGGCCGCCACCGCCGGTGGCCGGAATTCTCAAATTACCCTAGAGTGTAGATCTCGACTAAGGCCGAATATGGCCTTCACTTGTCCTAAAACGCTTTAGATCGTTCTATATCTAAAATAAATCGAAGGTTTTACCTTCGGTTTACAACGATTTCGGTGGTTCCAACGGTTTAGAGGCTTTTATGATGGTAAGATGCTAATTTTCCTCTTCTTTCTGATTATTGGGTGTCGATTTGTTCTCGTATTCTGCTCTCTGTTTGGTTCACTGTTCTTGCCGTGGTTTTTTGTTGTGTGTTGGTTGCCCCTCTGTTTGGTTTCTCCTCTTCTCTCTTTTTTTTGTTTTGCAGGATCGGTGGCTTTTAGCCACCACGAGCCATGCTCGGACCGACTAGAGGGGGAAGTTCGGTGAGTCACGAGCTATGTGTGACTCACCCCATAGCCGCGACATGTGGGGGCAGCTGGCCTTTGAAAGCTTCTGGTGGACGGCGGCTTCGTGGCTGTAGCGCTGCAGCTGGAACGTCTGGAAGCAACGGCGGCGGCCGTGTGGTCCCTAGGGTTATGATACCCTAGGGTTTCAAGCTGGAGAGCTTTGGACCGTTGGATCTTGCCAGATCCAACGGTGGAGATCATTGGCGGCTGGGGCATGAGATGAGAAACCCTAGTTGGGTTTAGGGTTACTGTTTGGGCTTTGTAATAGGTTTAGGGTTATGGGCTTCTAATGTATTTGGGCTTGTAATAATTATTTAATAATAATATAATAATAAAATATTAATAATAATAAATTTAATAATAATAAAATTAAATGAAAAAAATGATGTCTACAGCTGCCCCTCTTTGCTCATCCTTGTGTTAACAAGAATAGAGCAAAGACGAAAAAGACAATAATTTTTTCATTTGGCTTCTTTGAGCAGGATGGAAATGTTTGAAAACATCATGCACTGAAGGGCTTACGATGACCCGAAGGCTTTGAAACATCAAAAAGCTCCCGAAGGCTTTTGGAAAACATCATGCACTGTAGGACTTACAGATTACCCAAGGCTTTAAAAACATCAAAAAGCTCTGAAGGCTTTTTGGAAACATCATGCACTGAAGGGCTTACAGATGACCCGAAGGCTTCGAAAACATCAAAAAGCTCCCGAAGGCTTTTGGAAACATCATGCACTGAAGGACTTACAGATGACCCTGCTTTGAAAACATCAAAAAGCTCCCGAAGGCTTTTGGAAACATCATGCTTGAAGGACTTACAGATGACCCTAAGGCTTTGAAAACATCAAAAAGCTCCCGAAGGCTTTTTGGAAACATCATGCACTGAAGGACTTACAGATGACCCTAAGGCTTTGAAACATCAAAAGCTCCCGAAGGCTTTTGGAAACATCATGAAGGACTTACAGATGACCCTAAGGCTTGAAAACATCAAAAAGCTCCGAAGGCTTTTTGGAAACATCATGCACTGAAGGACTTACAGATGACCCTAAGGCTTGAAAACATCAAAAAGCTCCCGAAGGCTTTTTGGAAACATCATGCACTGAAGGACTTACAGATTACCCTAAGGCTTTGAAAACATCAAAAGCTCCCGAAGGCTTTTTGGAAACATCATGCACTGAAGGACTTACAGATGACCCTAAGGCTTTGAAAACATCAAAAGATCCCGAAGGCTTTTTGGAAACATCATGCACTGAAGGACTTACAGATGTGGGAAATAGTTTATTAAGTAAAAAAACTAAGGAAATCGTTTTCTTACTTTTCAACAATTTCATTTTTAGAAAAGATTGAATGAGAAATTATGGAAATCATTTTCTCATTATTTTTCAAAATAACAACGTCAAAAAGATCCCAAAGGCTTTTTGGAAACATCATGCACTGCAGGACTTACAGATGTGGGAAATAGTTACTAAGTAAAAAAACTAAGGAAATCGTTTTTCTTTTCAACAATTTCATTTTTAGAAAAGATTGAATGAGAAACTATGGAAATCGTTTTCTCATTATTTTTCAAAATAACAACGTCAAAAAGATCCCAAAGGCTTTTTGGAAACATCATGCACTGCAGGACTTACAGATGTGGGAAATAGTTTACTAAGTAAAAAAACTAAGGAAATCGTTTTCTTACTTTTCAACAATTTCATTTTAGAAAAGATAAAATGAGAAACTAAGAAAATCGTTTTCTCATTCTGTTTTTTTGAAATAACATGTTGATTGGGTAACATGACCCAATCTGAAGATAATGCTCATTTTGTGGATTGCGTCAATCTCTCTTCAGATGTTTGCATGATTTCTGTATTTGTGGTTTTGAATACCTTCTTTGTAAGGTATTTCTTACCATAAATCTTTTTGTTCTTCCGAAGATCTGTAAAACTTCATGTTTGAATGCACTCAGATGTATCAATGTAATGCATTGTCTATTGTGTAAATGATGTTTTTATGAATGCATGAATGTTGATGCAATCTTCATTTGACTTCAAAGTGGTGAACTCAGTCTTCCTTCAGTTCATCATTTATTGCCAGGATTGCATCTGGATGTCAGTGTAGAGCTTGCATTTCTACAGAATCATGATCAACTTGTATCTTATGTCTTCTTTGCTTCATGAAAGTCTCTGAAGAAATGTTTCATTTGGAACTCTTGCCGTAGTCAAACTATGACCTTGATGTCCCATTTGTCTTGGATAAAACCAATTTTTCTTTGCTTGGACTTTGTAGAAATCCATAAAGCTTTCATCTTTGAAAAGAGAATATGTTATCTTTTAAAAAGAGAATCTATCGTGACTCAGCAGGGATAATTAGAGAGTAGAGTCTGTTCTAATTTGACTCTTGAAACAATCAGGAGAATTTATCTCAATTCCTTTCATGTTTCCACATTTAATTGGTTCTCGAACAAGGTAACTTGGACTATATCATGTTGAGATGCTTAACAACAATCTGTCATTCAACCTTAGTCAGCTCTAGTTTCTTGTTGTTAAAATTTCTGCTTCCTTTCTGTGGAAAGAAATCTTCATCATATCTCATTTCTAATCTTGGGGTTGAAGAAGACAAACTTTATCTTGGATCAATAAAGGAAAACCATATGATAAAAACATTGGTTCAGCACCATAATCACTGGTTCATAAAACATTTGATAATACATTCATCTTTTCCTGTGGTTTCTGCTCAGATGTTTGTAAACATTTGACAACACATTCATCATTTCTTGTGGTTTTTGCTCAGACGTTCATAAAGCGTTTGACAACACATTCATCATTTTCTGTGGTTTCTGCCAAGATTTCTTAATCATTGAAGCTCTTTGCCTAGTGTTCAAAGCTTTTGAATGATGTCATAAGACCCATTTGAGAGCAAAACTCAATGGAGATTCAAGTGTGATATTAGTATGACCAAAAAGTTGGTCAAATTCACAAAATGTACTAGTGTCGAATTGAATAGGAGATACCAAATGATCACGTTTTCATATCGGGCAAAGGCAAATATAATACTGATAACGTTTTCTTCTGTAATGAGCGTTATAAGAATTAGAAACATATCAGCTATAGGGGCCATGTACAGGAAGAGGTTCATGGAATTCTTGCCGCTGGGAATGAAACACCCATGATAAAAACCAAAATAGATGAAAACTCAGTTCACCCTGGCTAGCAATGATGATCCCAATAACAACGGGAATAACAGTAATATAAGGGAGGTCGAGTCTCCCTTTTCAATGTCATCAAGTAAGCAAAAAAACTGATGTGAAAAACAACTTAATCTCAAATTATGGTTGAAACTAACTACTAGGAATCTCAAAGAAATATTTCCCAATCATCACCGACACACAAAAGGCCAAATTTAGATTTTGAGGTCTCGAGGAAATGATCATTGGATCGAATGGTCTACAAAGGGACCATCTTTATTCATGCGATTGTGATGTAGCTTAACAAGGAACACGCTATCATGTGACACATGGTAAGAAGATTGGGTATTTGAAAACATATTTGCTGAGTAGATATTTTTCAACAACATGATCATAATGTAACTGCCTGATGAACGAAGCAATTATGTATAGTCAGCTTCATGTCATTGTTCACCATTTTCTTCTTCATACCTTTCTGTCTCATTGGAAAAATCTGTTCAAGTCATGATCTTGACACATGATGATGTGGGCCTTCAGCATGCCCCAACATTTGCTGATACGATCGTTCAAAAAATGCATAAACAGTCCTAATTCTGATGAAATGGGCTTTCAGCATGCCCCGATATTTGCTTCTTGTTAATCTGAGCCTTCAAAATGCCCACATGGATCTGAAGGAACCTTTAAAATGCCCCAACATTTGCTGATACAGATGTTAGTTAAGAAGATTGGGTATTTGAAAACATATTTGCTGAGTAGATATTTTTTCAACAACATGATCATAATGTAACTGCCTGATGAACGAAGCAATTATGTATAGTCAGCTTCATTGTCATTGTTTCACCATTTTCATTCTTCATACCTTTCTGTCTCATTGGAAATATCTGTTCAAGTCAATGATCTTGACACATGATGATGTGGGCCTTCAGCATGCCCCAACATTTGCTGATACGATCGTTCAAAAATGCATAAACAGTCCTAATTCTGATTGAAATGGGCTTTCAGCATGCCCCGATATTTGCTTCTTGTTAATCTGAGCCTTCAAAATGCCCACATGGATCTGTCTGAAGGAACCTTTAAAATGCCCCAACATTTGCTGATACAGATGTTAAAAGTGTGCTCAACATTACTTCTTGTTGAGATGAGCCTCCAAAAATGCCCAAATATTCATATTGTTGTGAGCCTTCAAAATGCCTCAATATTCTATTTTTGGTTGAAATTGGCCTTTAATATGTCCCTCTAGATCTGTCTAAATTGGGCTTTCTAGATGCCTCAATTTTCTATTTCTGGTTTACTCTCGACGTCTGTTTGACTTGAATATCATGATCCTTACAAGGTTCAATTTTGACAATACACTGTGGTGGATACTTTTGTCTTTATTCGTGCTCCAAATATGTTTATCCTGAATACTCTCATTCTGGTGTCACTAAACAATAATATTGTCAAGTAACTGGAGAAATTCTCTTGATATTGTCACAAACTTAAGAAGTACTCAATCATTCTGACAGAAACGTCTGAGATATGTGTCTTCTGAATGAGGTGACCATTTTCTGTATCTGGAGGGATTTAGTCGGACAGAGTAGTAAAAATAGCTTGGTAATCCGTTCCAGGCTGACACAGTGGCTTATCATCTTTCAGTGAAGGCCATCTCTGAAATATACTTTTCTGTGGGAGAGAAACCAATTTATGCAAACAGTAATCTGATGCAATGGCAAGACTACATATACAATGGTACAAGCTCATCAAAAATCCGCACCCATGCAACATGTTGATCCTGATAACAACTCATATGATTATGAAGCGATCTTTCAGGATGATTTCACAGATATTGATAGTTCTTATGATATCGAGGAAATCATGAATTCTGATTCTGATGAGGAGAGTAAACTGTTATACTTGACAAAAATGGGATTCTCAGAGGCTGAGGCTTCAATAACCATGGAGAGATATGGTTCAGATTCATCAATTGCAGAATTGACAGATTTTATATGTGCTGATCAAATGATGCACTTCTTATGGTAGAAGATAGGAAGTCATTATACAATGATCCCAATTACAAGCAAAGGCGAAACTTGGGCTATGATTTGTCGAAAGGAAGAAGCAAGGAAGCTTGAAAAGAGCTTCTTAATGAAGATGATCATGCAGTTCATCTTTCAATTCCAATGATCGGTTCTGGGGTTCTTACCGAATCAGATCAGATAACTCAAAGAACACTTCCAGAAGATGTTATTGAGTCTTCTTATTTCTACTATGAGCAAATTCATCTTTCAAATCCAATGATTAGTTTTGGGGTTCATACCAAACCATATCAGATAACTCAAAGAACACTTCCAGAAGATGCTATTGAGTCTTCTTATTTCTACTATGAGCAAATTCATCTTTCAAATCCAATGATTGGTTTTTGGGGTTCATACCAAACCAGATCAAATAACTCAAAGAACACTTCTAGAAGATGCTATTGAGTCTTCTTATTTCTAGTATGAGCACATGGCACTTGCTCCAGTTAATGTTTGGACTGGAATATCACAATACTTATTCGATGTAGAGCCAGAATTTGTAGATTCGAAGCATTTTCATGCTATTACACTGAAAAGGGCTATATTCATAATTCTGCCAATTGAGAACAGATTTTCTCTTATTCTGCTTCCTCCATGTGCTGATGCTTTTCCATTGACAAAGAAATGATGGTCTTTCTGGGATCCAAGAACAAAGTTGAACTGTTTATAAACATGTACAGGAAGTGCCAAATTGACAGAAAGGATCTGTAAGGCTCTTGAAGCTTATGACAATGAAACACCTTCGAGTGTCCAGAAGTATGTTCTTGATGAGTGCTTGAAAATGGAATCTGGTATGGATTGGAAGGAATAAAATGGTTCCACTTGAACATGATGAGGTGGAAATGCTTCTAGGTTTCCCTAAAAACCATACACGATGAGGAAGATCTGCTAGAGACATGTTCCCCGGTGGTATCCATGTCCTGTCTTTTTTCTTCTGGGATCAATGATGCAGAGGTTGTCTTCTACTGTCTTGGCATATTTTTGAAAACAGATGTGCAAGAACTGAATGATGATCGTTGGAGCAATTGATGAGTAGATTTTTCGAATTCGACCTTGTTGTCGGTGGCATCAGCGTAACCTTAACTGGAAAAATAAACATCATCAGGATGAAATAGAAGATTTTGTTGGTGAATTTTCTTGCAATGAATGCTACGACAACTATCTCTTCTGCTGTTCCAATATCCCACTCTTTTCAAATTATGGAACGGTTTAGTTGACAAAAACTGGTCATCTTAACTTTTGGAATCATGTAACCAATGTTACCCTATATAAGGCCTATAAGGGTAGATTCTGTTCCATGTCTTGTTCTGTTCCCTAAGTTCTCAATTCAAATTCAGCAATCTTCTGAAGGACATAATGGATATCATCTTGACAAAGAAAAATCGTCATAGAAAAAGTAGCAATGATGTATCAAGACTTGAGCCATCACCAGAGTGCAGGTAGTGACTTGTTCATGGCTATGATGTAATCTTCTAGAGAACATGAATTGATGGTTGGGGAAAATAATCTGTCTGGTGATTCTTATTGCCCTCAGCATGAGATAAACGATAATCTTTCTTGATGAGCTGCTAATAATGTCATAGGGGAGTGTCACAAGTTCAATTCTCCAGTCTTTCTGGCTTCTCAGACCACTTGCTTTCAAAAATGTGAAGTGCTTCATTATTATGGCCTCGTTCATTCTTTTTCTACAACAGAGGTAGAATAAGCAACAATTGCTTCAAGGACCTTCCTCATTTGAGACTGTCCTGTTTGAAAATGTTTTTTCCTCCTTTGTTTATTGAAGAATGAAAGACTTTTACAAAGTATTGCCCTTCTTAGGTTCACAATAGAATCAGATCATAAACAATGAGTTTAATAAATATCAAATAAATCAACTACACTTTTAAATCATTCAAAAATCATAGTCCTATGGAAAGTGTCAAAATTATTGACTGATTTGAGGTGTAGGTTGATTCTGATAAAGTAAGGTATCTCAGGTTCTCAGGTTAGTCCAGCATATATGTCTCTTTGGGCTTCCATTAATTTGAAGAAATGGTTGTTATGCTCATCTTGTAAAGATGCTTCTCGTTTCCAGACTCTCATGAACGTCTTTGGGATGTGTGGTGTTTCATTAAGATCGTCTCTTATGTCATTGTTGCACCATTCATTATTCGAGCCGCCTTTTTTAGGTTTTCAACTCGAATCTCCTTTGGTTTCAAAATGTTATTTAAAAAATTTACATCTTGAACCCCCCCTTTATCATTTTTCATATCATGCATTAAAGATTTTAAAAACCAATTTTTGCAAATAAAAATCAATCTTGGAAGGCGGAATGAATTCTAAAGATATCATCTTTTACTTAGAAATCCATGTATGATTAGATGGACTTTTAAGGTACGTAACGTAGGCCATGGCTTATGGTACGAAAGAAAGGGATAAAAAGGTCCAATAAGTGTTTAAGGGTAATCAAACCAAGGATCAATTCATTCTGATGCCATCAATCTTGCCTTGCTTAACTTGGATCTGCTTTGTTGGGGATTTTTCCATCATTGGATCCCTCTAGACTGCCAAATTTTGGATTCATTTCCAATTTCTCATATCTTCAGCATTTCTTGCTCTTCTTGTTCGTACTTGATTAACCTTGTAACTTGAGGCTCAATAAG
Source organism: Hibiscus syriacus (assembly GCF_006381635.1). NCBI lineage: Eukaryota > Viridiplantae > Streptophyta > Magnoliopsida > Malvales > Malvaceae > Hibiscus > Hibiscus syriacus. Next base: position 230,964 of record NW_024062903.1, read on the forward strand.
TCACCCATCTTGATTCAATTTCCTTTTTCTTCTTCTTTTTTTTTTCTTCTTTCTTTGTTGGATGAGTAATACTTCAATTGCTTTGAGCACCTCCTTTTCCTTTTGCATTTTGGAGGTTTTCCCTTATTCTTGATTGGATTGATCTTCAAGCACTCTGTATTTGACATACTTTGTAGTTCAAAACTTTCATGACTTCATGAAAACTTGTATTCGTAATAAAATTGTATTGACAATCTTTATTCTTGTGAGCCAATATCCTTTACCTTGCCCCCCAATGTAGAGGGTGATCCTTGGTTAGGGTTGAATTAGAAGAAAAATTATTCAGGCTCAAATGGGGACAACAAAGGATATATATATATATATATATATATTAAAGGATAAATGAAACAATGATGTTCATCATCTCATACACAGAAACCTTTGTAAAAAAAAGTATCTCCAGGGGGATGAATATTCAAGATTAATTTTACTTACATGAAAAATGTAATTAATGCATGATATATTTATTTCAATCAATGACTTTCCCTTTCTTCTTGAGTATGCCCTAATCACCCGAAATCATCTTCAATGAGTTGGTCCATGATACCTCATCTCGTTTCTTCTTGCAGTAAGATTCACGGATAATTGAAAGTTTGGTTCTTTTGAGGTCTTTTGGTTTATGATGGTTTTGTGTTCGAAAACACAAATGTGTGAATTTTGAAGTCATGTATATGGTGGAATGTAGTATCATCAATCAACTATACCCGAAAAGGTAAACATCTGGGGTGTAAAACAGGTGGAGACATTTCTTCAGAATCTTTGTAGTGTCAGGATTTGGTTTGAGTAATTGGCATTGGATGGGATATTGAAGATATAATTTTACCACTTGCCAATAGATCTATAACTCTTGAAAAATTAAAAGAACATTTAATCTACTTGATACTCGATAATCTCAAGATTAAAATTTAACTCCTTGCTCATAACCATAAAAGCAACACACATTTATTTATTGCACAAAAGGAGGAGAAAGGAAAAAAAACAAGTTCAAACAATATGCTGAAAATAGAAAGTACTACAGTGGTAGATAACACTTCCACTTGTTTATACATCATGCCTCCTCTAATGTTGGGTGTATACTTGGACCAGGGTCATTGTCTTTATTTGCCCCCCATTTTTTTTATCATTTCTTGTGTCAGGACTCTTTTTTCAACAAGCATCTCTATTTCTTTCAACAGTGGCCTACAATTGCCTGTAGAATGCCCTTTTACCCCCAAGTGGAAATTACAAACACTATCTTGATCATAGCTATGAGCAGAAGGGTTTGATGTCACTTTAGTTGGTCTTGGTATGATGTATTGACCTTTAACCAAATGAGGATACAAGTCTGAAATGGAAGTTTGGAATACTTCCAAAGTTTGTCTTGATTGCATGACTTTCTTTGGTCGATCCGAACAGTTACTTGCTCTTTTTCTTTTGTAATTGCGAGGACTCTGGATGCAACATTCATTCACATGATCAGCTTTTGCTTTTTGATCCATCGGGCTCTTGGATGTGACTTTGAGTTTTTTCACTGATTATTCTCAATTAAATCTCCACTTGTCACAAGATTCTCGAATTCGTTTGTCGAATTTGCCTGCATCAATTCGAAGAAAGGCGCTGGAAGGGAATCACGAAACATACATGATATTTCTTTTTCTAACATGGGAGGTTGAACTTGTGCTGCCACTCCTCTCCATCTTAGGGCATATTCTTGAAATCTTTCATTGGTTTTCTTCTTTACTCTTCGAAGATCCATATGTGTTGGAACTAAGCCTTTAACATACCGATATTGTCCCAAAAATGCATCAGCTAGATCTACCCATCTCTTGATCTGTTCTTGGGTCAATTGATTGTACCAGACTATTGTTGGGCCAACAAGACTATCATGGAAAGAGTGAATTAATAGATCATCAGAACTCAAATATCCTTCCATTTTTCTGCAAAACATTCTCAAATGGATTAAGGGACAACTGGTGCCATCATATTTCTCAAAATCAGGCATTTTGAATTCATGGGGAATAATCAAATCTGGAACCAAGCTGAGCTTTCTTGCTTCTAATTCTTTGTGGTGGGCACTAACATCTTTCATGTTTCTGATTGCTTTCTTTGTCCTCTTGACTCTCTCCTCATATTGTGAATAATTAATGAGGCTATTCTTTGGGTTTGAGTGGGATGCCCCAGGGTATGTTATCTTTCTCGACTCTTCAATCTGATAGCACGATTTCTCTTTAGCAGTTATCTCTTCTTTATCAGATTCCATTCCCTGAATAATTTGATCTGATCCATCTGGTACTGAATCTGACGCTTCTTTCCTTGTATCCCGAGGTAACCCTGTCAATTGTTCTGGCCACTGGTCTTGTAGTCCCTCATAAGATTGCTCCATTGTTTTCATGATGATAGTAAAGTAAAATGAATGAATGACCTTGGTTTTACTGTTACAAAACCTTTCATTAATTACTTACATGTTTTTATATTTAATGTATATAACAGTAATAAAAAAAATGTAATGTAAATGCAAAAATGCATAAATTCCAAAAATAAAAATGCAAACTGTGCAATTCAAAGGCAAACATAAAAGTATGAATGCAAAATGGAATGCAAAGATGTAAAAAGTAAAATAAGAATGTAAATGCATGTATGAAAAGGTGTTACTCAAGAGTGATCATCTTAGAACAGATTTCATTGAACACAAAAGCTTCAGTACATCAAACAAAACTTTTACATGTAGGGGACAACTTTTAGTCCTAACTTCAACAAAACTTTACATATAGGGAATAACTTTCCCATTCTTCTCTAAAACCAAGTTAGTTTCAGCTTATGGACCATATTGCTTGTCTGGACTACAGCTTCTTCCATGACATTCTGGTGTTCTTTCATCTCCTATGTCAATTCTCGGAGTTGCTCATTTTCCCTTGTGAGAGAACATTTGTGTTCAAAAAGTTTTTGGACAAGATCTTCATGTATGTTGCAACTTTTTTTTTAGTTTGGTGACCCCTGCTATCCACTCTTTTGGGGTGTTCCCTATGCCAGTATTTTGAAAGGCTTGACTGACCTTCTGGAAATCTTCATGTATGGTTTCCATTTTGGTGCTCAATTTATCGTTTTCAATCTTTAAATGACGTATTTGAGCTTCAAACCTCAGTAAATCTTATTCTCTCTGGGCGCCCCTACTGATACTCTTACCTTTGAAGACTTTTGGTATTAATCTAGGAGGACCTTTGGTTACCAAACTAGGTCGATCATCTACCATAAATTGTAAGGTTCCATGATCCAAAAGACTTTGGACTCGACGTTTGAAGGCAAGACAATTCTCGATGGTATGTCCTTGAGCTCCGGCATGATATTCACAATGAACGTTGATATCATACCAATTTAGATACGGAGGTTGGAATGGTTTTATGTAATATGGAGCTATTTCTCGTGCTTCAAGTAACTTTTCATACAAATCTTTATATGATATAGGTATAGCATCAACATGAGAACCGCCTTTTGTCTTGAATTGAACCTGAGTTTTAGATACCGGGAGCATACTAAACTTCAATGATTCAGGTTACATGATTTCTTCTCTCTCTGGGAGCTTGTACAGTCGTCCCATTTCTTTGGTCTCCAGACGATTGGTGAATATGAATGATGTCTGTAATTTCTCAAATTGGTTAAGATCCGAAGTCCCTTGCATATATGAAATTGCAGGATTATCTTCATTAAGCTTTGTCTCTTTCTGTGCAGGAATCTCTTCTCTTTTGGCCAAAACAGATATTCTATCCATCATTTGGACATCTGCTCTCTTATTTCTCGTATCTCCTTTTGCTCTTCAATGGGCATACAATCTTTGGGTGCATAGCTCTTCTCTATCTTCAGAGTTCCCTCAGGATGTCTTTTCTTGGCCGCATCATTTTTGTTTGATCATAGAACTTTTGTCCATTTATGATTTCTTTCTAATTTGATGAACAGTCTTTTCAGTTAACACCTTTTGGTCATGATCATGCAATGCAAACAAAAGAAAATAATTAAACAAATTAGAGCAAAAATAACATACATGGGAAAATAAGAAAAAATAAAATGGTTAATACCAATTGAAAGAAAAAATTTATTTATCATGGTAATAATAAATCCTAACCTCATGCTTTCTAGTTCCATGCTTTGTTTGGAAAAATTAACCTAACCGCATGATTTCTAGTTCGCATGCATTTAGGGAGAAAAATAATAATAATTAAATAAATTAAAAGCTAGAGCTTATTTCTCCTTTGTGTACACCTATGAACAGAGGTTCAGTACTGTCTTAGATTAGGTGAATTTCTAGGGTTTATTATATGCAGAGTTTCAGTTCTAGGAGTAAAGGTACTCGAATTGTCCTTGTTGATGCCCCCTTGGGCTGTCAACCCTCAATCCTAGTCCATTACAGACTTAAACGGATCGAGTTCAATTCGAGGGGACACACATTTCTCTATACCTGACACGGAGAATAAATTCTCACGAAGACATAGAGCATATGAACCCCGAAAGTTACTTGCTAGGTCTGACACAGAGAATAAATTCTCACGAAGGCGTCGCTTTCACTCCCACTTAAAAGGGACAAACTCAATTATAGAGCTTTATGTTATGCAATGCAAGTGTTGTGTGTGAGGAGAAATGTTCAAACCTCTAACAGAAAAATAAATAATAAAATAAAATACTTGCAAATAAAATGAAATATTAATAAGAAAATATATAAAAACTATAAAATAATAAGTATATAAAAAATTTGAAAAGAAAGAATTATAAATTAAATATATGAATTTTTAATTTATAATTAATAGAGACAATTTAAAAGTTTGACCGGTCCCCAGTGGAGTCGCCAAGCTGTCGTAACCGTTTTTCGTCCGGGCACGAAATTTTTTATTTGGCAGGAAAAGTGATGTGAATAAATATTTTTTTTAAATAATTTGGGAGTCACCATCAGCCTTTTGGGTCAGGTAGGTTGAATACCTAAGAATTATCTTTTAACAGAGTTTTTAAGAAAACATCAGTTAAAAGATGAGCTGATCTGCGTTTATAACAAAAAATTCTTTCTTTTTTATAATAAAAAGGAATTCGTGGTCAGTTACGTTTAGGGAATGATTAGCACCCCTACAACGCCCAAAATTGTTACTTTTTAATTATAATTAATTGTCTCTATTATTAGAAATTTAAAAATTCAAAAAAAAAATATTTAATTTATAATTTATTACTATAATTTTAAGTAAATATATTAATTTAAATATATTTATAAAAATATTTATTTATTTAGAAATATCAGAAAAGGACTTCTAGGTGCCTTAAGACAGTTCTTTTCTTCGATACAAAAAAAATAAATATTAAAATTTTAATAATTTAAATAAAACTAAATTATAATTTTTATAATGTTTAATTATTTAAAATATCAGAATATGACATCCAGTTGTTTTAAGACTGCCATTTTCTTTGATATTGAAAATAAATAAAAATTATTATTTAAAAGAATGTAGATATATTTATATGAATAAGATAACAATAATTATAAAAATAATAATTTAAAAATATAAAATTAAAATATAAATAAACAATGAGTAAAATAAATAAAATTTAAATTAAATATAAAAAGTAATAAAACTTATAATTAAAATTGGTTACTAAATTATGACATATCAAGATTAAAAGCTCTAGTTTAAAATATTATGAAAACTATGTGTTACTAATGTAATTAATCCTTAATTAATTAATTAGATGTCAAAAATAAAAGTTATTAAAGTTGTAAGGACTAAATATGGTATTTACCCTAAATATATAAGTATACAGGCTGGGACTAAATTATAAACTAAATAAAATTGAAAGATCGAATTAAAAGGTTCAAGATTTGATTTCAGTGACCAAAATGAAAAGTTACAAAACTGTGGTGGCAGCGGGTATAGTTTACCCACGCAAGAAATTACCGATATACCCCCTTCCCCAAAACGGCGTCGTTTGGGGAAGGGTTTAAAAATCCCTTAAGGCCGGCCCTTAAGGGCCAGCTTCTCACTTTCATCTTTCCTCTTCTCTCTCTAGCTGAGAGAGAAGAGAAACTCTCTCGCCTCTCTCTAGTTTTCTGTCGCCGGCCGGCCACCACCAACGGCGTCGATCACCACCGCCGGCCGCCACCGCCGGTGGCCGGAATTCTCAAATTACCCTAGAGTGTAGATCTCGACCTCCTAAGGCCGAATATGGCCTTCACTTGTCCTAAAACGCTTTAGATCGTTCTAGATCTAAAATAAATCGAAGGTTTTACCTTCGGTTTTACAATGATTCCGGTGGTTCCAAATGGTTTGGAGGCTTTTATGATGGTAAGATGCTCATTTTCCTCTTCTTTCTGATTATTGGGTGTCGATTTGTTCTCGTATTCTGCTCTCTGTTTGGTTCACTGTTCTTGCCGTGGTTTTCTGTTTGTGTGTTGGTTGCCCCTCTGTTTTGGTTATCTCCGATTCTTCCTCTCCTTTTTTTTGTTTTGCAGGATCCGGTGGCTTTTATAGCCACCAACGAGCCATGCTCGGACCGGTTTAGAGGGGGAAGTTCGGTGAGTCACCGAGCTATGTGGTGACTCACCCCATAGCCGCGACATGTGGGGGGCAGCTGGCCTTTTGGAAGCTTCTGGTGAGGCGGCGGCTTCGTGGCTGTAGCGCTGGCAGCTGGAACGTCTGGAAGCAACGGCGGCAGCCGTGTGGTCCCTAGGGTTATGATACCCTAGGGTTTAAAGCTGGAGAGCTTTGGACCGTTGGATCTTGCCAGATCCAACGGTGGAGATCAATGGCGGCTGGGGCATGAGATGAGAAACCCTAGTTGGGTTTAGGGTTACTGTTTGGGCTTTGTAAATGGGTTTAGGGTTATGGGCTTATGATGTATTTGGGCTTGTAATAATTATTTAATAATATAATAATAATAATAATATTTAATAATAATAAATTTAATAATAATAATAAAATTTAAATGAAAAAAAAATGATGTATACACAACCATATTTATAGCAAGAGACTCTCCACTACCATTAGTAAGTTTACCTGAACCGAACTCTACAGACCCCGTGATATTAGAAGCATCAGGGGTAACATGGTGAGTAGCTCCAGAATCAACTACCCAATGACCAGCACTAATTGTTGTTGTATTGACTTGTGGCTGACTTCCAGATTGCCTTCTAGAACAACATTCACAACCGGAAGCATTACCATCCGCGATGGAGTAATGAGCAGTCGCACATCCAGAGCGACCCTTGTATTCTTCCTTATTATTAGAGGAGAAGCACGAAAAATTCTCATCATACCAGTGCCAACACCGATCAACTAAATGACCAATCTTACCACAAAGTTGGCACTCGAGCTCTTCTATAACCCCTACCAACAGTTCTAGCATCAGTGGCACTCGAAGCATGAGAACATTTCTGCTCAGTCCTCCCATGCACAGCACCAGAACGCCCATTGTCTCTCTGAACAAAGTTAGCACTCATCGGTAATAATTCAAACTGCTCATTAAAACCTGCTAACTGCGTCTCAATATCTATAAATATCGAATAGATTCTTTCCAACGAGAGAGTTTCCTTCATCGTTGTGATTACTGCAATGAAAGGTTAGTATTCCCTGGGTAATCCTTTCAAGATACTTAGTTACAATATGCTCAACATGTGGAATAGCATTCCCACAAGAAGAGAGAGCATCACAGACCTCCTTCACCCGGGAGAGATAACGTGCATACTATCTGAACCTTTTCTCATCGATTGAAGCTTGTAATGCAAGCTCATCACTACCGTCGTGGAACGGTTCGATAAGAACTACAACACTGTGTTCCAGACTACTGTTGCAGTCTCGGCTCCAACAAATTGGAGAAGAAGTTGAGGGCTGATCATGGAAAGCAATCACGAAGCCAACACACTGTCTTGTGCAATAAAATCGTCATAAGCCTCATTTGGTCGTTCCTCACCGTCCTCACCAGTGATCATCAGAGGAGGAGCCTGCACAGCACCGGTTAAGAGTCTCAAAGCAGTGACTGCAAATCGTGAGCATCACCTGTTACTTCCACAACAAGAAGTTTATATCATCCAAGACCACATTAACTTTCTTTCTGGAGAAGCCTTTCACAGCACTAAGCGAGATATCCATCACTACCAACAGCAAGACCCAACCCATAAATCAAACAACGGAAACGAACAAAGAAACCCCAAGATCAGAAGCGAAAGATACCATGTTGAGAAACGTCAAGAATGAATGAATATAGAAGAGAATGCATTGTATATTCATTACTTTTGTGAGTACACTATATCACTTCTGTGCACAGTGCATGTAACTTCTCATAGTCTGTTAACCCAAACAGACTAGCTAACAACCCTCTAACAACTTCTGCACCCTAAACTAAAACCATGTGTGAACCACTCTCAATACCCTGAGACCTAAAAGACCCGATCCAATTCTTAGTATAATTACAATAGATGCCACCGAACGTTAGATATTGTATTATTCGTATCATTGAACTTTCAATTTTTTCAATTATATTAAATTTTCATTTTAGGTGCCTAATGTTTTTTGTCAATTCACGTGTCTAAAGTTACCAATGTTATCATTTAGGTGTCTTGACCGTAACAGACGTTCAAAAGATTTTTGTTAACCACTCAAAATGAGATAAGTGGCATATTTATAAATTTAAAAAAATTAATAAATTTAAAATTATTATTATTTTTAAAAGTCTAAAAAAATTCTAAAATCTAAAAAAGTCTCAAAATCCTAAATCTAAAAACCCCACCCTCGATCGCCTACTCTCGTCACTGCTCAAAATACATTCTTTAAAATAAAATATTATAAATATATTTTATAATTTTAGATTATATTTGATATATTAAATAATATTATAATGCAAAAAGAATATGAAGAAATATATATCTTATATGGCTAGAGCAAGTAAAAAAACTGGAATCAATCTTTACCATAATATTATGAATAATTATAATAAAATTTGTATAAAAACTTGAATAACTCGACTTGAATTTCTTAAATTCTACTCGGCTAGAAAAAATTTCAAGTTAAATTCGAGTCATAAAATATAACTCGTCAATTTGAATAATTTGGATTTTTTTACTCGACTCAATTGAATACTCACCACTATTTAACGTGAATGATAGAATGACATATTGCATAACTCAATTAATGGTTTAACCGACTTTGAGGACATAATTAATTTTAATTAAAATTTTAACAATTAATTAACTTCAAAGACAATTGATATGATTGAAAAATATAAACAACATTATTAATTTGAGTTTATTTTAATAATAAAATTCTTGAATTTAAATATAATCGAGGCTCCTACATATGTCCCCCAAAAAATTAATTGAAGATTAAATTAATTTGACATTTGGTGAAAAGTGATAAGGCTATGTTCATTGCATACATAAACTTGGAGAACAATATAACAACTGTCTTCAAAAAAAAAAAAAGGAAGTGGTAGATTGGTAAAAATATAGTTATTATTTGGTATTTGATTTTTCTTATAAACGTCATGTTATATTTTTAATTGATTTAATATCTATATTTTTCAAACACTATATATTTGGTATTTGATTTTTCTTATAAACGTGATATTTATATTTTTAATTGATTTGGTATCTAAATTTTTCAAGCACTATACCTTTGATATTCATTTCGTCACCTTTTGTAAATGTAAATGTAGTAAACGCATTTTTTTAATAGTATGTAATGATTATAATATAATATTTATTTAAATTTTTTAAATAAATTAATAATATATATACACCTTTTTGACTAGGAATGGGCATAGGTCGGGTTGGGTCAGGTTTTTAGTCAATCCGACCCGAGATCAAGGAATCCTCTACTCGAGACCCGACCCGACCAAAACAAGATTTCACCTGACCCGATATATAACTTAAAAATCCAACCTGACCCGAACCGAAATAATAAAAATATTATTTTTATTCAATAAAAATAATGACTTAATTGAAAAAAAATAATATATAGAGGGGTATTATTGTAATTATTTCTAAATATATAAAGTAAATTATAATTTTTTTCGGGTCTGGTATTTTTGACCATAAACCCGACCCGAACCCGAATTTTGTTTTTAAAAAATAAAATGACCGGATCGAGTCGGGTCAGGTCACATGTCCATCCCTATTTCTGACACAACTATTTGAACTAAAACTTCTAAAAATAATAACATTATAAATTTAAGATAATACATGTATTTTTATTTAATTAATTGGCTACTTATATTTTTGAAACATTATAAATTTAATACTTGTATTTGTTAAATATTATAAAAGATAATCTATATTTAATAATCATTATTGTACTCTAATGAGCTAAAAGTGGCGTGCCTTGTCAGCTTACAACCATGATTATACTCTAGTAAATTACATATCTAACTCTCAAGCATGGTTATCAAAAACGGACCGGATCGATCGATTCAATCGGTTGAACCGGAAATAAGTTGTTTGTCCAGTCCAATCAACTTCAAAAACCAGTTTTGCAATGAACCAATAGAACCGGCTGAAAACTGATAAAACCGGTGTGAACCGACTGAAAATCAGTGTGTACTGTTGGTCCTGTTATTTTTTAAATTAAATCAAACGACGTCGTTTGTTAAACGAGCTGAGTCGAACTCGAGTATTGTTGAGCTCAACTCGAACTCGAAAACTTTAAAAGTAAGCTCAACTCAACTCAAAAACTCGCGAGCTAAAAATTATCAAGCTCAGCTCGAACTCGAAATATAATATTGAAACTCGAATTTAAAAAAACTCGAACTCAAAACAATTTCAGAAGCTCGATTGAAGCCCGAAACTCGAGTTCGATTGAAGCGAATGAATAGTTTGCTATGTGCTCACCACAAGGCTCCGTGATTTTGAATGTCAAATTACCTCTATTATTTATAGAAGTCAGTTGGGATGTTCTTCTATGTTTCTTAGTCTTGTGGGATTGTTTTTTTCTCCTATTTTTACTCATTAGACTTTTGGGATGGTCTTCTATGTTTTTTAGTCATGTGTGATTGTTTTGTTCTCCTATTTTTGCTCTTATATGCTCTTTAGAGGTTTTTGTGTAGTACTGTATATATTAATATTGCTTTGAACATTATGTAAAATTTTTAAAAAAATATTATTTTATATAAACCGATTCAACCCGGTTAAACCACAATTAAACTAATAAACCAATACCTTCACCGATTTAAGGTCCAATCTAATTTTAAAAACATTGCTTTCAAGTATTATCCCATTTTCACGCCCCATTAATTTACTATATTTGGTTAGCTTTGTGTTTGGAGAAGTCTGTTCTTAAAGAGCCTATTTTAATATTATTTAACACTTCCCTTTTATGCCTTGGTTTATACAAAATAAATAAATATTTAGTACATTTTCTCTAAATGATTCGAATATACATATTATAATTTTCTCATTTATTCTAAAAAGAATAATATCAATTTAGTTTCATATATTTTTTTGATAAATTTAGGGTAACTATAAGATATTATCTATTTAAATATAATTTTTAATCGTTTGACATTAAATATTTGTACATTTAATATTTTTACTCGAATTTAAAATCTCAAAGAATAACAATAATTTGTTTTATAAACTTACGTATTAATATAATTATTCATAAATTTCTTTATAAATAAGCGTGGAACTAAAAAATTATTATAGCGGGTTAAAGTATTTATATTTTTCATAAATGTAATTTTTAACTAATGAGTTAATAAAATTTTCATTATTTATTATTTAAAAATATATTTTTTAATATTTTTTAATATTTTTAAAAATAATTGGCGGGGCAATACTTCTTTTGATCCCCATAAAGGTTTACCCTTGTGTATAAATCATAGATCTTCAATTATTTGATTTAATAAATTGTACTCTATTTTAATATTCTAATACGATTACGAGATAATATTTATATCTATTTTTTATTTTTAAAATAGATTAACGTGATTATAAAATAATATATGTTCAAAACTCTCTTAATCTATTGACAATGCACACACCATGCAAACATTGTTGCTCGGATCTAGAACTTCTAAAAATATCAACATTTCCTTTTACCATTGAACTCATTTGATAAGTTTAAAATTTTCTTCAATCATCGATAGCACACTTTTCTTAAGACACGACTACTTAAATCCATGACTCCTAGAAAGAATAATATTTTATTTAACCACTAAAACCGTTTGATAGATTCATATCAAAGGAAAACGTAGATAGAGATAACACATTTAAATTAAAAATATCTTAATGTTTCCGTAGCTTCTTGATAGATTAAATATTTTTTATTCATAAATAAATTAGGTTAGATGTTTGTGAATGAAATAAACTGGGTTGAGAGGGTCTCCTTCACCTCTACAACATTCGATTTGGATTAGTTTGGATATAGTTGATTATACCAAAAAATTAAATAGATTGGATTAATTGCTTAAATGATTCGTCAATTAATTTATAAAATGACAACAGTTAAATTATGAAGTCCGTTAAAATATCGTGTTAGGAATATAAAAATTGAATAATAACCAATATAATTATCAATATAAAATTAGACACTATAGGATATAAAATTTAATATGATTTTATTTTATCTATCTCTAGTTCTCTAAGAATGAGAGAACATAAATTTAATATAAAACATAAAGACCATAGAGTAAAAATATATAATAAAATTTCATGTATCTCAAAACTCGATATCTCTCAAAACGCCCTCATAATATCTCTACAAAATCTAACTCTGCAACATAAGTCTTAAAGATTGTCGATATCACAAAATAATTATGTAACATCCTCAATATCGGGTTAGTGACTAAATTGAAATATTTCAGAAATTGTTGGTCAAAGTAGATAAATTGAAAGTTTAGGGACTCATATGAAAAATGTTGTGTAGGATTTAAATATTAAAGAAGGAAATATGGAAGGGTGAAATGGTAATTTGAGGGAAAGATAATTATTAAGTGGAGATATATATGGGTTCACGTGGGAATGAAAGAGAAAAAAGAAGCTTTCTAGAGTTCTCTTCTTCATCCTCTTCCAGCTGTGAGCTCAAGCTTGATAAGGTGAGTTTTCTAGATAGTTAATTATTCATTGAATTTAAGTCTGGTTTATGATTCTTAAGTGATACTTAAGCCTAAGGAAGGCTTAAGCTAGCATTAAAACAAAGAATAGAGGAATTGGGAGGAATTAAAGTTAAGGAGATTTTAAGTGAAATTTTGATGATGAGTTAATAAGTTAAATTGGAAGATAAATTTGACTTGTCAAAGGTTGAATTAAGAAATATGAAGTGTTAAAATTGGATTTAGATCACATTGGAATTTGAGTGAGATTCTTGAATTTTATGTGGAGGATTTAATTTTGAAGTTTAAGAGATATTGAATGGGTATAAATTAGTTTAAGTAGGTATATGCAAGTTAGGGATATTAAAAGAGGTGAAAGATGAAGAGTTGAGATGAAAAGAGAGTGAATTTCGTACTTAAAATGGAATTTATGGGTTATGTGCATCGATGCATCTTCAATGTTTATCGATCCACTCTCAAATAAATGACCATCGAATGAAATTAGTGCATCGATACATGAGGAGTGCATCCATGCACCCCTTAGAATAAAAACATCGAATGTGATTTGTGTATCGATGCATAGTTAGTGCATCGATGCATAAGTTAAGGAATGTACCGATGCACTACAGAGTGTACCGATGCATACCTTAAATTAAAGATATAATTAGTCTTTCTTCTAGTGTAAGGAGTGAGCAATTAGAATATATCAATTAGAATACTAATATGGATCCATGTATGATTATGTAGATATCAAAATCGAGCAAGCTTTGGAACGATCACCGAGTTAGAATACGATCGAAAGGAATGAAGTCATAGGAATAATTAATAGTCAGTGAGGCCAAGGTGAGTGCATACAGATATTAAATATGACTCGATGGGAAATTAGACTTGCGATAAGTATGTTTCCTACATGTTGAAATATATGATTGCATGAGTAGAATAATGATTAGGATTGATATTGTGTGATATGACTTATATGCATTAATATGAGTATATGTTTGTCATGATATATGTGTGTTATTGGTTATTGAATATGTTATATGATATATGTGAATATATGTTATGGTAACTGTGAATGAGTATAAAGATACATATGATAATATAAGAATTTATGAGAAGATATAGGACTATGAGTTACTTGAATACATGACTTATGCGATATTAATATGTGAAATGATATACATGTTATATGAACACATGAGAAGTGTTATAAGATAAGTGACATATGAATATGAAATCATATGAACAATGATATGTATTTGTGAATTGATAACTAATAATTCCCATGTTATATGTCATGAGGGCTAGAGGTATAGTTGGCATGCCAAGAGTCGAGGTTTTACGTGGTCCTTCGAGATATTTCATAGTGGTCCTTTGGGACAAATTCATATGCCTCTAGTGGGACCCCATACGAGTTGTAGTGACAACATAGTGCATAACCTCAATAGACTCACATATCTACAGTTCTCACATGTGTACATAGACTCACATGTGTACATGTGTTGTATATGTCTTGTGATATGAATTGTATGATTTATATGATGATGTATGTATTGCTAGGTTAAATGAATCAGGTGTTGATTAAAAATTTTGAGTTAATCGATTGACGGAATCGGCCAAGAGGGGGGTGAATTGGCAATAAAAAATTTGGTGGAAGCTTTTGCAGAAAATTGAAAGAAATTGCACAACGATTTAGAGTAGTTCGACTTTCTCAACCAAAGTCTACATCCACTACCTTAGCTATCCACACTAAGGATTTTCCATAAATTCACTAATTTGTCTTTCTTTTGAGGACAAAGAGTAACCTTACAAACCCTCAAGAATTATACCCCAAATTCTTGAGAACACTCTTTCCCAAAGAGAACAATACAAATTTGCAAACTTACAAGGAAATCCTCACAAGGTAGATTGTTTGCACAATTCTAGAACAAGGAAAAGAACACTCAAGAATGAATACAATTGAGCACAATAAGTGTTCTTGAAAGCAAAATGAATATTGAATGAAAAATAGGCTTGAAATGCTCAAACTTGAGGTTTGATGCTTTCTCTTTGATTCTCTCTTGATTCTAGTTGCTTGATGTTTCTTGTTCTTGATCAATGGCTTCTAAGCTTGCTTAAATACACCTTGAATCACTTTTGGACGTTGGAGATTATTAATGAAGATAATATAGCCATTTTAGTGTGAAATCAATTAATAAAATAGCTTGGAGCGTGGGGGGAATCGGTACCCCATAGGGGGAGTCGGTTCCCTAAGTGTAAAATTCAAATATTTCGACCGTTGAACAGTGGGGGGAATCAGTATCCCCTGGGGGGAATCGGTTCCCTCCGAGCATATTGGAATTTTATAAGCCAAACCATTCAGGGGGGGAATCGGTACCCCCTTGGGGGGGAATCGGTTCCCTCTGAGCAATCTGGAATTTTTGGCTTTGAAATGGTTCGAAATATTTTGTAAAATCATTTTGAAATTATTTTAAGATTAAAACTTAATTTTACACTTGAGTAAGGATTAAAAATGACATTTGAAAGATTTGGAGTAATATTTTGATATTCGAATAATTATATCGAATATACTTAGAAAATCTTTTTGGAAAATCTTAAAATTCATTTAACTTAATTTGTTATATCGAAATATCAAAATGTTTTCAACAATCTCCCCCTTTTTGATATAACAAAACATTTTAGTAATTTTAAGATTTTGAAATCAAAAACGACGTTTTTGAAAAATTACTCCTTTTACTTTAACACTTGAAAAATTACTTCCCCTTACTTTAACACTTCTCCCATTTAACACTTGTCTCCCTTTTTGTTAAATCAAAAAGACTCGTAAAAGATTTTAAACAAGGTTTTTTGAAATCATTTAGCCAATTGATTATATATATAGTTTAAGCTGCTAAGATCACAATCAAGAGAAACGTTACCATTAGTTTCATAATCAATATTCATAAACAATGTGACATGGCAAAATTGGTCATATATCTAACATGTTGTAAATGATGCAATAAATTTAACTAAACCAAATATATAAATTTAAACATCCAAACAAATCCAAAGTCTAACAATCCACAAAATCAAACATTCCAAAATATTCAAAATGTTGAAACAATAATCTTTTAGTTCAAAGTTCTAAAGCTAAACACATAATCAAACATCCGGATCGGGAGGAGGAAAACGAGCTCTCATAGCGGCCATCTCATGAGAGAGTGCATCAATACGTTCATTCATCGAAGCATTGTTTGTGCGCATCTCTCGGAGGATTTCTAATTGTTGAGCTCCCATTGTGGATAAATGGGACTCTATAGAAGTAAAGCACGAATCCATGGTAGCATATCGGAAATCGAATGTCTCCATAAAAGATTAAAAATATGGAGGCATTTGATGTGTTTGTTGTACTTGCTCCTCGGGCTGTTCAGTCTCATCTTCGGCTTCATTGATGTCTCGCATTAATTGTTGAAGCTCGGGATCATCGTCACCTTCTGGTGGAGCTCGTGAAGAACTAGCTCCCGAAGTATTTTTCAGAAGATCGAACCCATTCACCGATTTCCTTATTCTTTATCCATCCCGCTCTCGTTAAGGAAAGAAAATTAATTTGTTTCTTTAGAGGAAAGGAGGCATCTAGACCAACTCTAAGCCTGGCTTTAGTAAAAAGATTACTCAAAATGCAACCGTAAACTAGAGATGAACATAGTTTCTTGTTAGGAACAAGATTTACGGTTTCAACAATTTCAGCAAAAATGATCCGAGGTAGGTTTATTTTAATACTGTTTTCGAAACAATGTAACCACCAAAGATCCAAGGCTCTAAGAGTAGAATAATGACCTCCGGATGGTCGAAACCACAAAGAAATCATTAGATGAAGAAAACGTTCATGAAGGTCTAAGATACTCGCACTATCCCTTCTTTTATAACGAGAACCTAAAATTTGTTTTTCATTTGAAATACCATCGTTATCTAATCCTAATGCCTTGGCTACATAAGCCAAGTTAATACGTAAGAATTGTCCTATGAGGTAGGAACGAACTTCTATGGTCTCAGTTTGAGCTTGGTTTTTGACACAAACGGCATTAGAATAAAAGATGCGAACAAGTTGATGGTAAACTATAGGTTCAAGGTCACAAAGTTTATCGATTTTCCACTCTTGTAAAATAGGAAGATATTTAAAATTAATATATAACATAGCTTGACAAGAAGGGATACGTTCTTCTCTAATTTTGTAAGAATCGAAATATTGATAATACTAAAAACGATGATTTCTGGGACCAGGATGATTGAAGCATGAATTTTGAATAGTTAAATTGGGATCAACTGGATTAAGATTAGGAATTGGAATTTCAGGAATATGAGGAGGATTTAGAGGTGGATTTGGTTGACGGTGTGAGCGACTAGATGATGACCTAGCACGTTTAGGATTGGACATGGTTTAGGAAATCAGGATAGAATGGATAACCTGCAATTTAGAAAACACATGTATGGAATTCAATCAATCCCAAAACTCAATTGAGTCCTCAATATTTCAAGGTTCTCTAAATCAATCCTAATGGGAAAAGTTTTTGAAAACTATCGAAAAATAAGGTTTTGAAAAACAATATATGTATAGTTTTCATAACAACATAATTCAATTAAAACACAATAATTTGAAAAACATTTTTTTTTATTTCGAAAATTTATAAATTTTTGGAAAATTCTTGTGTTTTTGATGAAATTAGTTGTAATATCTAGTTTCTAATAACTAAACAATCAATGCCCGGTCATTATTTCTATCTAGAACTAATTAAAACTAGTTCTATGTTCAAAATCAATGAAATAAAGAGTTTAGAAAAATTTACCTTGAAAGATGAGATTGAGTGGATTTTGATGTTGTTTGCACAATTTTAATGATGCTAGCAAGTTTAGAAGATGATATTTGAAGTGAATTCCGATTAAAATCGTTGATTCGAGGCAAAATGGAGATTTGAGAGAGTAAGGGGGAAGAACGGCGGCAATGAGAGAAACAATAGGGTTTTAGGATTTTTGGGCGTTCTGCCCGTGTTAAATTCCAGAACCCCAGGGGGTATCGATTCCCCTAGGGGGAATCGGTTCCCCTTCAAAGGGGGAATCGATTCCCTCATGAGGGTATCGATTCCCTCTGTACCAAAATGCTAAAATCCGATTTTAAACACACAAAATGCTAAATTAACTTTCTCTAGTGGTATTGGCAACTCATATATTGAGAATTAATCGGGCAATGAAAAATTAATCATGTTCAAACAATCAAATTAATATTTAAACTATATTTGAACATAAAGTTGATTTTTATCAAGAATCATAAACTCCCCCTAACTAATAGCAATGAATGTAATAAAAAAATACTATTCTAAGCATTTTTCATTTAGTCTAAAAAATGCTAAAATTATTTTAAACACTAAGTGAAGATAGATTGGTCAAACCTAATTCTCTCCTAAGTGTCCAAAATCTTTCCTTGTCTAAAGGTTTTGTAAAGATATCCGCTAATTGGTGCAAAGTATCAACAAATTCTAGAACTACACCTTCTTTAGTGACATGGTCTCTAATGAAGTGATGTCTTATTTCGATGTGCTTAGTTCTAGAGTGTTGGATGAGATTTTTAGTGAGACAAATAGCACTAGAATTGTCACACTTGATAGGAATTGTACCAACTTCAATTCCATAACCAAAAAGTTGTTGTTTCATCCATAAAACTTGTGCACAACAACTACCAGCTGAAATGTATTCGGCTTCAGTGGTAGATAATGCAACACAATTTTGTTTCTTTGAAAACCAAGAAATCAGCATATTTCCAAGGAATTGGCAAGTATCGGAGGTGCTTTTCCTATCTAATTTGCATCATCCATAATCCGCATCAGAAAAAGCATGCAAGTTAAAGCTAGAGTCTCTATGATACCAAAGTTCTAAACTAGGAGTGTCGTTAAGGTATCTAAAGATTCTCTTAATAGCTAGTAAATGTGATTCCTTAGGGCATGATTGAAATCTAGCACATAAGCAAACACTAAACATAATATCCGGTCTACTTGCAGTTAAATAAAGTAGAGATCCAATCATTGACCTATATAATTTAACATCTACATATTTACCTCCTTCATCTAAGTCAAGCTTTGTTGAAGAGCTCATTGGAGTGTCATGAGGTTTTCCATTTTCCAGTCCAAACTTCTTGAGCATATCTTTGACGTACTTAGCTTGATTGATGAAGATGCCATCTTTTCTTTGCTTGATTTGGAGTCCCAAGAAAAAATGAGAGTTCCCCCATCATGCTCATTTCGAATTCACTTTGCATTAGCTTAGAAAATTCTTGGCAAAGAACATCATTAATAGAACCAAATATTATATCATCAACATAAATTTGAATTACTAATAAATCTTTACCTTTATGCTTTAAAAACAATGTAGTGTCAACCTTCCCTTTTGAAAAACATTTTTCAATTAAAAAGTTTGACAATCTTTCATACCAAGCTCTTGGAGCTTATTTTAAACCATAAAGTGCTTTTGTCAATTTAAGAACATGATCCAAAAATTTTGAATCTTCAAAACTTGGAGGTTGTTCCACACACACTTCTTCTTTTATAAAACCATTTAAAAATGCACTTTTAACATCTATTTGATATAATTTAAATTCATGAAAATATGCAAATGCTAATAACATTCTAATTGCTTCCATCCTAGCTACGAGAGCGTATGTTTCATCATAGTCTATGCCATCTTCTTGAGTATACCCTTGAGCAAAAAGTCTAGCCTTGTTTCTCACTATATTACCACTCTCATCAAGCTTATTCCTAAATACCAATCTAGTACCTACAGTAGATTTATTACTAGGCCTTTCAACTAATGTCCATACTTTACTTCTCTCAAATTGATTTAATTCTTCTTCCATAGCCATAATCCAATGTTCATCTTTTAATGCTTCTTTAATATTCTTAGGCTCTATGTATGAAATAAATACAACATAATTAAAAATATTTCTAATAGAAGATCGAGTTGTTACCCCATTGGATGGATCACCTATAATCTCACCATCCTTGACATAGTTGTACTCTCTTGGATAAGATACTTCCCTTTCTTCGATGGTTGGGTTCTCAAGAGGATCATGAGTTACCTCATCTTTTGTTTCTTCCTTTGATGATGGTTCTTCAACGTCATGTCTAACTTCATTTGTATTTATAATACCTACATCATCATTCACACAAGAATCCTTCCTTGGAAGGGGATTATCATCGAAAACAACATGTATAGACTCTTCTACAACTAAAGTTCTTTTATTAAATACTCGATAAGCTTTAGAATTTAAGGAATAACCCAGAAAAATTCCTTCATCACTTTTAGCATCAAATTTGCCAAGGTTTTCTTTACCGCTGTTTAAAACAAAACATTTACATCCAAAAGGATGAAAATAGCTAATGTTAGGCTTTTTATTTTTGAAAATTTCATATGGAGTTTTCTTTAAAATAGGCCTAATCATTACTCGATTTACAATATAACAAGCGGTATTTGTGGCTTCCGCCCATTGGCAAATTATTTTCACAAAGCATGGTTCTAGCCATTTCTTCTAAAGTTTGATTTTTCCTCTCAACAACTCCATTTTGTTGAGGAGTTTTAGGTGCTGAAAAATTGTGACTAATACCATTAGAATTACAAAAATCAGTAAATCCAAGATTTTCAAATTCAGTGTCATGATCACTCCTAATACTAGTTATAGAGTAACCTTTATCGTTTTGGATTACTTTTGAAAACGTGATGAATTTTTATAATGCTTCATCTTTAGTACTTAAGAATAGAACCCAATTATATCTAGAATAGTCATCTACTAAGACAAATGCATATTGTTTTCCACCCAAGCTAGTAGTCCTATTTGGCCCAAAAAGATCTATATGGATCAATTGTAATACTCTACTAGTTGATACGTCATTAATGGATTTAAAAGAAACTCGCTTTTGTTTTCCTTTAGCACAAACATCACAGATTTTATCATTATCAAATTTAAGCTTAGGCAACCCTCGAACTAAATCACTTTGAGTTAGCCGTTGTAAAACACTCATACTAGCATGTCATAGTCTCCTATGCCATAACCAACTGTCATGTTCATCCTTAGCAACTAGGCACAAATTAGTCATATCAATAGAATCTAAATGCACCATGTATATGTTTCCTATTCTATGACCAACAAGCATAATCCGATTAGATGCAATGTCAATGACTTTACAACTATTAATATCAAACATGACATTGAATCCCTTATCACAAAATTGACTAATACTCAATAGATTATGCTTTAATCCATTCACATATAAAACATTCTTAATTTGTATGAAAGAGGTATTACCAATAGTACAAATACCTTCAATGTGACCTTTTGAATCATCACCAAAAGTCACTTCTCCTCCATTTTTGGCATTAAGCTCAATGAACCAGTTTTTGTCTCCGGTCATATGTCTTGAGCATCCACTATCAAGGTACCATGAATTTGGATTTGTTTCCCGTGCCTTGTAGTAATGCTCATTTTCCTACAAACATAGATTAATTTCTAATTTTTGGTACCCAAATTCTTTTTGATCCATATTCATTAGTTTCCAAAATCCTAGTCCCCTTAGGTATCCATTTGTGTAGGATATCCTTATCTTTAGTAGTAATGAGCTCTTTAGGAACCCATATACTTCTAATGATTTTTCTATTAGAGGTTCTTTGGGGACCTCTATGATTGTAGTTTTTAAAACTTTTTCTAACAAAGTTGGATTTTGAATTTTCTCCATTTTCAAACCAACTTTATCAAAAGAAGTTTTAAGATCATAAATTTTCTTTTGATGATCATCATTGACCTTTGAAAGTAAATTTTACAAATCCAAAATTTTCTTTTCAAACTCTTCTAGTTTGATTTGCAAATCTTTGATTTTACTTTCAAGATCGTTGTTGGTTTTGGATATGAGTTTATTTTCATTTTTCAATTTTGAAACATCATTTTTATATTTAAAAATAATTTCTCATAATCCGAAGCCAACCCATTATATTCCTCTAATAACTCATCATAGGATAAATCATCAAAATCAGATGAGTCAGAGGTTACCTTAGAATCTTCCCCAAATGCCATCAAGCACAAGTTTGCTACTTCTTGTTCCTCTTCATCGGAACCTTCTTCATCGCTCCATGTAGCCACATGAGCCTTGTGCTTATTCTTTGATTGAACCTTTTTCTTTAATTGTGGGCAATCATATTTGATATGCCCCGGCTTTTTTACATTCATAGCAAATGATTGAGTCTTTCTCTTTTGGTTCATTTTTGAGGCCTTCATTTCATTTGAATTTTCTTCCTCGGTAAGGTCTCATCATTTTCTGAACCGTTTGGCAAACAATGCCATTTCCTCGTCATCTTCATCCGAATCACTCTCATTTTTTGTGGATTTGAGAGCAACTCCAATGTTTTTCTTCTTCTCCTTATCCTTTGGTGTCTCTTCAATCTTATCAAGGTCCACCTCATATTCAAGTATCATTTCATGAGTGAGGAGTGAACCGATTAGCTCTTCAAGAGTTAAGAACGTTAGATCCTTAGACTCGATGATTGTCGTCTTCTTTGATTGCAACGATTTTGGGAGGGAGTAGACTAACTTCCTCACAAGCTTTTCATTTGAAATGATCTCTCCATATGATTTGAGACCATTTACAATCGTTGAGAATATATCCGTCATAGCTTTGATATCTTCATTTGGTTTCATCCTGAAATTTTCATAGCTATCCGTTAGAATACTAATTTTAGATTTCTTTACCTCATCGGTACCTTCATGAGTGACTTGAAGTTTGTCCCATATTTCTTTGGCGGTTGTACAAGATGAAACTCTTTCGTATTCATCTGGTCCAAGAGCACAAAATATGATATGGATGGCTTTAGAGTTGAGCTGGAACATTTTTGTCTCTCCTTCACTCCATAATCTTGGATGAGTGAGAGGCTTGAAGTATCATTCTTCTACAATATTCCATGCTCCCATGTCACTTTCTTGAATGAAGTACATCATCCTATTTTTCCAATAGGCATAATTAGCCCCATTGAAGAAAGGAGGCTTGTTGACGGGCATCGAATCGAGACCGGAGTCGAAGTTTGAAGTAGAGGCCATTGATGACTTTGATTATCGAAGTAACTCTTCCTGAATCGACTCAAGAGGTGATTAAACCTTCAAATGAGTTAGGCTCTGATGCCAATTGTTGAGTTAATCGATTGACGGAATCGGAAGGGGTGAATTGGCAATAAAAATTTTGGTGGAAGCTTTTGTAGAAAATTGAAAGAAATTGCACAGCGATTTAGAGTGGTTCGACTTTCTCAACCAAAGTCTACATCCACTACCTTAGCTATCCACACTAAGGATTTTCTACAAATTCACTAATTTGTCTTTCTTTTAAGGATAAAGAGTAACCTTACAAACCCTCAAGAATTATACCCTAAATTCTTGAGAACACTCTCTCCCAAAGAGAACAATACAAATTTGTAAACTTACAAGGAAATCCTCACAAGGTAGATTGTTTGCACAATTCTAGAACAAAGAAAAGAACACTCAAGAATGAATAAAATTGAGAACAATAAGTGTTCTTGAAAGCAAAATGAATATTGAATGAAAAATAGGCTTGAAATGCTCAAACTTGAGGTTTGATGCTTTCTCTTTGATTCTCTCTTGATTCTAGTTGCTTGATGTTTCTTGCTCTTGATCAATGGCTTCTAAGCTTGCTTAAATACACCTTGAATCACTTCTGGACGTTGGGGATTATTAATGAAGATAATATAGCTGTTTTAGTGTGAAATCAATTAATAAAATAGCTTGGAGCGTGGGGGGAATCGGTACCCCATAGGGGGAATCAGTTCCCTAAGTGTAAAATTCAAATATTTCGATCGTTGAACAGTGGGGGGAATCGGTTCCCTCCGAGCATACTGGAATTCTCAGAGCCAAACCATTCAGGGGGAATCGGTACCACATTGGGGGGGAATCGTTCTCTCTGAGCAATCTGGAATTTTTGGCTTTGAAATGGTTCGAAATATTTTGTAAAATCGTTTTGAAATTATTTTAAGATTAAAACTTAATTTTACACTTGAGTAAGGATTAAAAATGATATTTGAAAGATTTGGAGTAATATTTTGATATTCGAATAATTATATCGAATATACTTAGAAAATCTTTTTGGAAAATCTTAAAATTAATTTAACTTAATTTGTTATATCGAAATATCAAAATGTTTTCAACAAAAAAAGTTAGATATAAGAGGCTATAATTACAAGATATAGATGATAGTAAGGATTGTGATGGAAACAATGTGTGATAGGTATATGTATACCTTACATTATATTTACTGTTATATTGTTGGTATGGCATTACAAGATTACATGTTCATGCATGTTTAAATAACTAGAGTTTTATTCTATATTTTATTATGCCTCACTAAGTCTATGACTTAGCATGTAAGTGATTTACATGTAGGTATCGAAAAGCAATAGGAGCTGCCCTAGTACTAGCGGAGCAGTATATCTTCACTAAAGGATCAGATCATAAGAAAATTATTCGTATGTGTTTTGTTGAGTTAAAAGTTTTGGCATGTACAAAAGGGTAATTTACGCATACTCGGATCAATTTTGTAATGTATCGAACTTAGTTATGTAAATATGGTTTTTGTGTTAATAAAAGTTTAAAATTTCGTATCATTTTATGGATGTACAAGTTTTGAAAAGTCGATGTAGTACCTCAGACTCATACCCGGGTCGGGTACGAGTTGGGGGTGTTACATTTAATGGTATCAGAGCTAAGGTTTAGCCGATTCTAGGCATAAACCTGAGTCTAGAGTGTCTTTAGATATGTACATACCAACATAGTAGTGATAACTTCTGATCTGATCTGAGTAATAAATACGATGTTATATTAATAGACTTATTTGGTTATATTTTATTAGATTTCCGGACAAGATAGCTCCCGAGGTGAAGCGGGAGATGATAGATTAGCTGACAGTAGTGATTCACCTGCCTTGACCAGGCAATGTGAAGAACGGGCACCTTCTGGAGTGCTTGTAGCTGATCAACATGTGTTCTTTAGGACGTTGGGCGCGGTATTGATGCGTTTCCATCCTCCTGTCTCCTCAACGCATAAAATGAATGTGGCAAAAGAGTTAAAGGGATTAGGAGCTCCTGAATTCAAAGGTGAAGTCGGTGAAGGTCCAGTTATTGTGGACTTTGGCTTAACGATGTGAAAATCATACTCGAAGGACTTCATTGTTCTGATATGGAAAAGTTAGATGTAGTAGTCTCCTTGCTGCGTGGGCAAGCGAGAATTTGGTGGACGAATGTCACTTTGAGGATGCCAAGTGATCAGATAAACTAGTAATTGTTTTTAGAAGAATTTAAGCACGAGTATATATGAGATCAGTTCATCAGGCAAATGAAGCAAGAATTTTTGAATCTGAAGCAGATGAATCGCACTGTGTATGAGTATGAGTGCGAGTTTAACAAGTTCAATTGTTTTGCAACTGAGTTGATTCCAACCGAGAAAGATGAGTGTGACTGGTTTGTAAAGGGCTTGCACCCGAGATTAAAAGAGATGTTAATCGTGTTAAATTTGTCCTCGTTTTAAGAGGTAGTAAATCGTGCGAAAGCTCTTGAAAGAACTCAGAATGAACGGTTTAGGGAGCGAAGAGCTCAATCTTCTAAAAGAACTGGGGCTTCATCGAGCACAGTACCATCCAATAAAGGTAGAGATTTGGGTTTTTGATCTCAAGCACCATCAGAATCAATGACATCTTTTATTAAAGAATGAAATCAGATGAAAGTTAGACATTCTCAGTCTTGAGGGTCTGGTGATAAGCGAACACATCAAAATCAAATTATACAATGTCAAATCTGTGGAAGAAATCATTGTGGAATGTATAGAGTGGTCACTGGTGCCTGTTTCCGATGTGGAGAAATAGGACATTACATGAAAAATTGTCCGTTGAGGGCCGGAGAGCCTGTACAGTCAAAGCGATTTGCTTCGATGTCTCAGAGAGGATGGGGTAGAGGTAGAGGAAGAAATCAGACCGAATCTTCTACTCAACAGGAAATACGCTCCACAGCTAGAGTATACAATCTTAAGATCAATGATGACTGTGATGATCTAGAGACAATAGCATGTATTTTTTTAGTGTACAGTAAATATGTTATGATATTGGTTGATCTGAGCTAGTATGTCCATATATAAATAGTGAATGGGTAAGAGAATGGATAATTTAGTTAGAAGTCATTGTAGTAATATTGAAGTGACAAATCTAGTAAGATATAGTACTCAAGTGAACAAGATATGTGGAAGGTGTTCCATTTGGATTCAGGGAATTGAATTCTCTGTTAATCTAATGGAGTTATTCTTCAAGGGATTGGAAGTAATATTGGAAATGAACTAATTATATAATTAGCATGCAAATAACGATTATAGATTACAAAGAGGTACAACTAATCAGCTCAGACGGATTGGAAATGTCAGTGTTAGAGGATAGATGTTAGGAGGAAAAAAAATATTGAAAGAGCAAGTGATGAGAATATGGTTTTAGAAGAGTTTAAGAATTGGTATAATAACAGAAGTTAAGGATTAACATTAAAGTTTAAGACAATGGAAAGGGATAAGTATTTTGTGATTGGAATAAGGATTTTACAAAGGAAAAGTTTGTGTAAATAGTATTAATTATGGAAATTATGAAATTTTGATAAGGGTGTTGTTTAAGGATAAATATAAATGATATGGATGTATAAAGGAAAAAGATAATGGAAGTCAGGTTATGATAACTTGAGAGATTAATTGAAGAGGTAATATGTGAATATGAATAAGAAACGTGTAGACAATATTTTAATCTATTAATACAGTGAAAATTTGAGGATGAATTTTCTTAAAGGAGGGGAGATTTGTAACATCCTCAATATCGGGTTAGTGACTAAATTGAAATATTTCAGAAATTATTGGTCAAAGTAGATAAATTGAAAGTTTGGGGACTCACATGAAAAATGTTGTATATGATTTAAATATTAAAGAAGGAAATATGGAAGGGTGAAATGGTAATTTGAGGGAAAGATAATTATTAAGTGGGGATATATATGGGTTACGCGTGGGAATGAAGGAGAAAAAAGAAGCTTTCTAGAGTTCTCTTCTCCATCCTCTTCCAGCCGTGAGCTCAAGCTTGATAAGGTGAGTTTCCTAGACAGTTAATTATTCATTGAATTTAAGTCAGGTTTATGATTCTTAAGTGATACTTAATCCTAAGGAATGCTTAAACTAGCATTAAAACAAAGAATAGAGGAATTGGGAGGAATTAAAGTTAAGGAGTTTTTAAGTGAAATTTTGATGATGAGTTAATAAGCTAAATTGGAAGATAAATTTGACTTGTCAAAGATTGAATTAAGAAATATGAAGCGTTAAAATTGGATTTAGATCACGTTGGAATTTGAGTGAGATTCTTGAATTTTATGTGGAGGATTGAATTTTGAAGTTTAAGAGATATTGAATGGGTATAAATTAGTTTAAGTAGGTGTATGCAAGTTAGGTATATTAAAGGAGGTGAAAGATGAAGAGTTGAGATGAAAAGAGAGTGAATTTCGTGCTTAAAATGGAATTTTTGGGTTATGTGCATTGATGCATCTTCAATGTGTATCGATGCACTCTCAAATAAATGAACATCGAATGCAATTAGTCCATCAATGCATGAGGAGTGCATCCATGCACCCCTTAGAATAAAAACATCGAATGTGATTTGTGTATCGATGCATAGTTAGTGCATCGATGCACAAGTTAAGGAATGTACCGATGCACTACAGAGTGTACCGATGCATACCTTAAATTAAAGATGTAATTAGTCTTTCTTCTAGTCTAAGGAGTGAGAAATTAGAATATATCAATTAGAATACTAATATGGATCCATGTATGAGTATGTAGATACTGAAATTAGAATACACATATCTTATGTTTGAAGTTTCTAATTGTATTTGTATTGGCTATTTATTGAACATGTTCAGAGATTATGCCTCCTAGGTTAAGAAAACATGAATCAGGACATGAAAAACGTCAAAAGAGAAAAAGACTCGAAGAACTCATTAAGTCTCAGAGTGGAGCTCTAAATAAGTTTATTCAAAGAGAACCACAAGTTTTTCTCGAGATCAAAATGTTGTTAATGATCATGTTAATGATGTTGATGTACATGGCGAAGATGTTGATGATGCTAATAATGCTAATGTCGATGATGGCGATATTGATGGTCAAGGTGCGGATGATGTTAATAATGACCATGTTGATGTTAATCATGTTGATATATTGATCCGAGACGTTGGGATGATCTTAGTTCTGACATGATTAAGGTTCTAGTATCAGAGGGTCCTAAAAGAGATATGTCATTTGAGAAGGGTCCTAAAGATAAATTTTCAATACGATTTTCTGCCGCTTTATATACTAGAATCCTCCCAAACAATGAGAAGGTGGATAGAGAATGGCTAGTATATTCCAAAGAGCTTGACAGAGTTTTTTGTTTCTGTTGTAAAATATTTAGGAAAGGCTTGCAAAAGGTCAGTTAGCTAATGACGGTTTTGCAGATTGGCAACATCTTAGCACCAGACTTAAAGAGCATGAAGTTGGCCTAGAACATGTCACAAACATGGCTACTTGGCTTGATATGCGTCAGAGATTAAAAAAGAATGAAACAATTGATAAAGCGGCACAAGAACAATTTGAAAAAGAGAGATCATTGGAAGAAAGTTCTTCAGAGAATTATTTCAATTGTAAAGTTCCTTGCTAAACATAATTTAGCTTTCCGTGGATCGAACGAGAAGTTGTATCAAAAGAGCAACGGTAACTTTTTGGGTTTAATTAAAATGTTGGAAGAGTTTGACCCAGTTATTAAAGAGCACGTGAGACGTATCACAAGTGATAACATCCATGTTCACTATATCGGTCATACAATCCAAAATGAGTTAATAACTTTACTTGTACATGCAATCAAATCAGATATCATAAAAAAAGTTAAGCAAGCAAAGTATTACTCAGTGATACTTGATTGTACCCCAGATTCCAATCATCAGGAACAAATGACTTTCATATTGAGGTATGTAAATTTCTCATCCACAAGTGTCAGTGTTGAGGAATCTTTTTTAGGATTTTTAAATGTTAATGATACCACTGGTCAGGGACTTTTTGATACAACACAAGATGAATTGAAGTCACTTGGTCTTGATATTGATGATATGCGTGGTCAAGGCTATGACAATGGATCGAATATGAAAGGTAAACATCAGGGAGTACAAAAGAAATTTCTAGATATAAATCCTAGAGCATTTTATACTTCTTGTGGTTGTCATAGTCTTAATCTAGCATTATGTGACATGGCTAATACTTGTGGAAAAGCTAGAGATTTTTTTGGAGTAATACATCGCATATACACCATATTTTCCAATTCTTCTAAAAGGTGGCAAATTTTGAAGGATAATGTTCAAGGACTGACACTTAAGTCATTGTCAACCACACGCTGGGAAAGTCGTGTTGATAATGTCAAAGCTATTAGATTTCAGATTGTGGAAGTAAGAGAAGCTTTACTTCAAGTTGCAGAGAACGATAATGATTCCAAAATAAAAAGTGAAGCTAAATCTTTAGCAACAAATGAGCTTGGCGATTTTGAGTTTTTAGTTTCGATTGTCATTTGGTTCGATATATTATACACCGTAAATTTAGTGAGCAAAAACTTACAATCCAAAGATATGCTTATTGATGTTGCTATTAAAGAAGTGAAAGGTTTGATCTTCTTCTTTGAGGAGTTTAGAAACACGGAGTTCTCGAAAGCTGTCGATATTGCTAAGCAAATTGCAACTAAAATGGATGTTGATCCTGTCTTCCCTCAAAGACGTGTAATTCGTAGGAAAAGACAATTTGACGAGAGTTCAATTAATCAAGATGCTTCTTTTTCTGCAGAGGAGTCATTTAAAGTCAACTACTTCTTGTATATTGTTGATCAGGCAATTGCTTCTCTTACAACAAGGTTTGAACAATACAAAGAGTATGAGAAAAATTTTGGTTTCTTGTTCTCTTGTGACAAGTTGAAGTTCTTTGATGACAACCACCTTAAGTCATATTGTAGTCATCTTGAAGATGCACTCAAGAAAAATGGACGATCAGATATTGATGCAAATGAACTCTATGTGGAGCTAAGATTACTTAACAATTTCTTGCTAGCTGAAAATATGAGACCTACTGATGTTTTAAAATTTATGAAAAAGGTCGATTGTTTTCCTAATGCACTAATTGTATTTAGAGTACTATTGACTATTCCAGTAACGGTGGCATCTGCAGAAAGAAGTTTTTCAAAATTGAAGTTATTGAAGTCTTACTTGCGGTCCACAATGTCACAAGAGAGACTTAATGGATTGGCATTGATAGCTATTGAAAACGATCTATTGGAGAGTCTTGATTATAAAGAGCTAGTCAATAACTTTGCTTCCAAAAATGCTAGGAGAACGA
Organism: Hibiscus syriacus; assembly: GCF_006381635.1. Taxonomy (NCBI): domain Eukaryota; kingdom Viridiplantae; phylum Streptophyta; class Magnoliopsida; order Malvales; family Malvaceae; genus Hibiscus; species Hibiscus syriacus. Next base: position 261,514 of record NW_024062903.1, read on the forward strand.
ATTTATTTAGAGAATAGCTTACTTTGTATTTCAATTTATTATATGAAGATATTTTTTACCACTATTTAACGTTTCTTATAGTTATAATAAATTTTGAAATATTAGTGAACTTCTTTATATATCTAATATTTTAGTTTTAAAAGGCCTATTTTAAAGTTATGGCATAGGGCCACCAAAATTTACAAGACGGCCTTGGTGGTCCTTCGGGACATTTCATAGTGGTCCTTCGGGACAAATTCATATGCCTCTAGTGGGACCCTATACGAGTTGTGGTGACAGCATAGTGCATAACCTCAATAGACTCACATATCTACAGTTCTCACATGTGTACATAGACTCACATGTGTACATGTGTTGTATATGTCTTGTGATATGAATTGTATGATTTATGATGATGTATGTATTGCTAGGTTAAATGAATCAGGTGTTGATTAAAAAGGTTAGGTATAAGAGGCTATAATTACAAGATATAGATGATAGTAAGGATTGTGATGGAAACAATGTGTGATAGGTATATGTATACCTTATATTATATTTACTGTTATATTGTTGGTATGGCATTACAAGATTACATGTTCATGCATGTTTAAATAACTAGAGTTTTATTCTATATTTTATTATGCCTCACTAAGTCTATGACTTAGCGTGTAAGTGATTTACACATAGGTATCAAAAAGCAACAGGAGCAGCCCTAGTACTGGCGGAGCAGCATATCTTCACTAAAGGATCATATCATAAGAAAATTATTCGTATGTGTTTTGTTGAGTTAAAAGTTTTGGCATGTAAAAAAGGGTAATTTATGCATGCTCTGATAAATTTTGTAATGTGTCGAACTTAGTTATGTAAATATGGTTTTTGTGTTAATAAAAGTTTAAAATTTCGTATCGTTTTATGGATGTACAAGTTTTGAAAAGTCGATATGGCACCTCGGACTCGTATCTAGGTAGGGTACGAGTTAGGGGTGTTACAAATTACATATTTCTAAAAATAATTCTCTTACAATTCTAAATGTTGAGATTTACTTTATATTTATAAAGAAAACAAATAGTCATCAAAATATCTAAATAAATTTAATAAATCTTCAATCACTATAATTACAATAAGATTCAACCTAATTACCAATTAAAATTTCAGTTAATATGTAACACCTTTTCTCTTAATTAAAATTTCATACGGACATAAATCTTTAAGTCTTTAACAATTTTAATTCTTATGTAAATCAATTATTTATTGAAACACTATCACTGATTCTTTAACAACTTCAATTCTTATATAATATCTTTTGCATATATATTTGATCAATTGAGAATTACACCCAACTAAAGTTTGTTGAAGCAAAACTTCTCTTAGATTTAATGTGGTTCGATCTTGTCTACCTCTACAAAAGAAAGCACAAATTCATTACATACGTAGAGGTTACAAAGAGTATAAATATATAAAATTTCATGTATCTTAAAATCTAATGTATCCCAAAAAACCATTGTATCTCAATATCTCTACAAAAAATATCTACGCTATAAATTCTAAAAGCTATCAAGATCATAAAAAAAGACTATGTACTTCTAAAATAATTTTCTCATAATTTTAAAGATTAAACTTATTCTATATTTATGTAGAAAATAAACTTAACCTCTCATAATTTTTTAAATAAACTTAATCATCAAATAATCTTTAACAATTAAAATTATAACAAATTTTAATTTGATTACCAAATAGAATTGAGTCAACATAACATAATGTGCTATTTGCATAACCTTCAAATAAAATATAAAAGATATCGAATGATGTAATACTCTACGGTTAGAGGTGATAAATGGGTCATTTGGTTCAGATTTGGATTGAGTTATTTTGGGTCGTGTCATTTCAGGTCTAGATTATATTCGGTTTAATTTTATTCAGGTTAGATCGGGTCTGGTTGGATTTAGTTTGGGTGTATGGTAAATAAGGTCAGGTCGGGTCAATTTTCGGGTCGGGTGACAATCAGGTCATATGTTTTTTTGTTAGAATTGGATCGGTTGCTTTTTGGGATGGATTATTATCGCATCGATTAGATTTCGGGTTGGGTTAATATTGGATCGATTGATTTTTGATTTGGTCAACTTTTGGATCAGGTCAATTCATATTGAATTAGTTATAAGTCTAATCAAGTATTTATAGAATTATTGGTATATTCTTGTAAAAATATGTCTTCGTTTGTTAATCTTATCATTTAGGCTTAATTTGGTTATAAGTCTAATCAAGTATATATAGAATTTCAATTTATATTGCTTTCGATTCAGATTAATTTTGATTCGGGTTAAATTTGATTCAGATTGCTTTTTGGTTCAAGTTATTTTCGATTCGGTTTGTTTTCCGTTCGGGTTAATTTTGGTTCGGATTTTTTTCGATTCGAATCAAATTGGTTATGAGTTCATATTGGGTCAGCTAAATTTTGGATCGGGTATGGTTGAGTTTCAGATCAAATTTGATCATTATATTTGGGTTAATATCGTATATTAAGTCAGATAAATCGGTTCGAATAATTGGATTCGGGTCAAGTTTACCAGGCTATCTAGATAATACTACATGATGTAACCTTAAATAGTTACCTTATCAAAATGGCTTAAAATCAAACAATATTTCATGGATGAAAATAAAAGAAAAAATGTCGAATTCAAAAACTGAAAATTACTTTAGTGTAAACTATAGAAATGATCATTTTTGTTTGAGCTTTATAAACTTTTCCTTACTGAATTCAAAAAACATAAGATTTAGTTACTTTTGTTTTGTTTTAATTAAGATTTTTTTCATTTTTCATTTAGTTTTAATTAAGATGTGGTCACTAAAGGTTAACGACCGTTAAATCTTTAACAATTTGTTAACGTGACACGGTAAATATATAAAATTTAAAATTACATCATTTCCACGTAGATAATACGTGGATTAAGTTTTGGTTACTTTCATATTTGTACACATTTTCTCATTAAATTCAAAAAGTATAAGTTTTGGTCACTTACGTTATTATTTTATTAAGTTTTTGTCACTTACATTATCATTTTACGTTTTGGCACTTAGATGTTGAATGTCGTTAGTTTGATGACATGAGATGTTAGTAAAATTATTTACTTTTTATTTTAACCCCTAAACTTTAGGCAAAACACTAATTATGGATATTTTTGTAAATTCAAATTAGTTTAGGGATAATATTTCAATTTCTCAATTTTTTAAATATTTTTCTCCTGAACCCCCAATGTTGCTCACCTTCTCCCCGCCTCTTCTTCAAACATCTCTACTCCATTACGATAGCCTTCTTGTTTATAATTGTTAGTTAGAATTATTTGAAGTCAAATTAGGTGGATTATCAGTTGTAAGAAAATGTATAAAAATATATATAATATAGATCATGAAAAATACAGAGAATCTGCCATTAAAACTCTGAAAAGATTCACCACCACAACGACGCCACCGCCTCATGTAGAGAAAATTAAACCTTCTTCAATGGCAACGTTATTGACGACATGATACCATGTTTCCATCTCTGACACGTGATTGATAAACGAAATCTTCGTGATGCAAAAGATCATCGAGAACGTTCGTCATATCCGAACGTGATCGATCTCCATGATGTTTACAAATATTAACACACTTTCACTTAGTATTGAAGCTTTACTCTGGAGGTGAGTTGTTTGATCGGATCGTCACACAAATGAGGTATTCGGAGGTCGGTGCGAAGGTGGTGGTGTAATAGATCGTGTGGTGATTCATAGGGATCTAGATTTAAAAATTTGCTTGTTTTTAGTGGAAAACAAAGATTCGACGTTGAAGATCATGGATTTCGAATTGAGTTCAGTGGATGAATTCACAAATACAATTATCGAGTTGTTTGGATCCATTGATTATGTTTCACTCGAGGTGTTTTATTAAGGAAAAATCACTAGAAAGAGTGATATTCGTTTATCGGGTTATTTGGATCAATTGATTTGTCTTATTGTTCGTTGTTGGATTAGGCATTCTGCAATCTCAATCTTTGGAAATTGAATTTTAGTTTGTATAACTGAAATTACTCAACTTCATTTTATCTTTAGATTCTTACGTTCTCATTTTTCTTTGAACTTATGGTGTTATCATTTGTTATCAGAATTTATAAATCTTTCATAATTCTTGAAATACAACATAAGTACCTTGAAAGAAGGCAAATGGAGCAATGGTGCAATGGAGCAAAGATGTCTGAAGAAAAAGCAAAGAGAAGATGACCACCAATGAGGTTGGGAAGAAAACCTATTAAAAATGGATAAATTAAAATGTTGTCAAACTAATTTGAATTTATAAAAAAAGACTCATAATCAGTATTTTGTCTAAAGTGTAGGGGTCAAAATAAAAATTAAATCATTTTACTAACGAGCCACGTCATCAAACTAACGACATTCAACGTTCAAGTAACCAAAACTTAATAAAACTATAACATAAGTGGCCAAAACTTATGTTTTTTTAAATTTAGTGAGCAAAAGTGTACAAATATGAAAAGAGAGTGACCAAAACTTAATCCACGTGTTATCTATGTGGAAATAATGTAATTTTAATTTTATATATTTACCGTGTCACGTCAATAAACTATTAAGGGACCACATCTTAATTAAAACAAAACGAAAATGACCAAATCTATGCTTCTTGAATTCGGTGAGGAAAAGTTTACAGAACTCAAAGGAAAGGGACCACTTCTTTAGCTTACCCATTACTTCATCCCGTACACCACTAGAGGGGGTAGTGGCAGTGTGATCTAGTAGAATTAGCTCTTTTGCCGCCGTGAGAAGGCATCCACAATCACAATTCTAATTAGAAAAGCCTCAAAATTGGTTGGGCCTAACAAATTCTGTTGTGAAAAAATTAATAGGCCGCAAGATAATGCCTATAATTTGATAAATAAATATCTATACAAATTTCAATAAAAAACTAAAAAGAAAATAAATACGATAAAAATGTAAATTTACAAAATTTAACTATGAGATTGTTAATTTGGGTGAATTAAGCATATATTTGCTTAATTCATACGATAGGCTTTTATCAACTTCGTTTGGTAAATTTAATTGTCGTAATTTATGGGTTTATTGTATAAGTAATAAATTTGATGAAAATGTGGGCAATGATAAACTTGGTAAAACATCACTATCAAAGCTAAACTCTACACATGGAATCAACTTAAAATAAATTTATTCTTTTTCTTTTGTTGAAATATATTTTTTATATGGAATAAATTAAAAATTAAATAAAAATGTTGTACTAATATAGTAGATCAAATAACTGTGGTTTTTTTTAAAATATAACTTAAATATCTTTTTAAAAGAAAGAAATCTAAATATTAGTCCATAAATTATAAACATACCCTAAAATCAAGTTCATTATTCCCATTAAATTCAAATATTAGAAGTTACAAAATAGTTCTTTGACTATAGAGTGTTATTTTGTTGAATCCCTAGGCTATTAAAACTTACAAAATGATCACTTGACTATTCATTATGTTCTAAACTCGTCATTTTATATTAAAAATCGATGCTATTCTAAACTGAACATTAACATACTAATTGTAATATGATAAAATATGATCCCAGAATCTCAAACAACTATCATATCTCAGTCATCATGTTAACGTCCAACTAAGACAACTGTCAATTTTTAACAGAAGAGGATAAGTTTGGAACATAATGAATAGTTAGGTGATCATTCTATAACTTTTAATAGTTGAGGGACTTAAAAAAGAATATTATTTAGTTGAAAGACTATTTTATAACTTTTAATAGTAAAGAGACTTAATAAAATAATATTTTATAGTCAGGGGACCATCTATGTACTTTACCCAAAAATTAAATAAAAAATTATAGAGCAAAGCAAATAATGGGTTGAGACAACTGAATATTAATCGTTATCCCAAAAAATAAAGTGGATTAGGCTTCCATTGCATGAATTTGAATTTGTCATCTATAAAAATAAAATAATATTCATATAATAGATGTTTAAGGGTTAATATATGTATACATAGCATATAGTAATTAACTGAATTTATATAATTTTAATCCATAAAAAACAAGTTTAATATATGTAAATATTCGAATCCGAAACAATTATTATCATCTTTAGATATAATCCATATTAGATCTAAACTAGCATTTAACACATGAATTGACAACTAATTGATGAAAAGGCCTAATTGACATGATTGATTACTCATACTTTTGAGGATTTAGTTAGAACATAACTTTAAGGACTAATTTAAAATATAGACGATAGTTTGAGAGAGATTGGTTAAATTAACCCAAAATAAAACATGCTCGGTACTTTTTTACAACGGCGGCCAGCCGGACGCGTAATCAAAGTTCATATAAATACGACTGATTTGGCCCACCCGACTTTTACGCTTATCTTTAGAGTTGCAGCCGCTACTCACTCTATTATACGCGTTGATACTTTCTTTTCTTAGGTATTTATTCTTTGGCTAAACTACATATTTAGTCATATAATTTTTAACATGTTTCTATTTTGATCACTTAACTTCCAAATTTTATTATTTTATGTCACTATATCGTTAAGTCTTTAATGCCATTTATTTTTTGGGTAAATTTATGTAAAACCATAAAAATTTTATTGAACTTGGATATTTAGGCTTCCTTTGATTCATTAATGTTGGAGAATTTTCTTTTAAATTCGAATGATGAGGAGGTCAAGAAGGAGAATCTTGAATTCATGTTGATCCAGCAATGAAAATTATAGATCAAATCAACATAAGATTGAGCATTGTTTTGAGTTTCATTGATGTCAAAGAAAACAAAATTTAGAAGAAGAAAGATGGTATAAATGATATTATTTTGGTATCAATTACGTCGTAAAGGATGATCGATTGCAGTTGAATTATGGTGGAGAAGTATATCGACCATGGAGAAGAAGAAGGTTAAAAGTTTAGGTCAGTTTCACAGATTCTAAAATGCACCATTTTGATGCTTGCGTTAAACACTTAAAGATCAAGTAATCAAAAAGAGCGAAATTTGAGAGTTTAATAATAAAAAGTAAAACTTCAAAAATTGAGTGATAATGACAGAAACACACTAAAATGGGTAACTAAACAAGTAATAATACCCTAATTCTTATCTACTTACTGATTTCATCTTCTAAATGAAATGCAGTATGGGGTTTGATTAATCATATCTGTGCGTTTGGTTCACGGAATGTAAGATTATCAGTGGGAATAAAAGATTATCAGGGAATAGGATTACTGGGAATGTTGTATTTTGTGTTTGGTTGGTTTAGCAGGAATGTAAGATTACCGTGTTTGGTTAAAAGATTATTGGAATGTATATTTGACCAAATTGTCCTTATTATATATTTGTATAATATTACAAATTGTAAAATATTTATATATTTTCTTTAAAAAATTAAATTCATAATATTTATATAATTTTTTTTACAAAATTAAAAATATAAAAAAGGTTTAATGAAAGGGTAAAAAAAAATTTAACCCTTGAACTTCATATAAAATTTTAATTATAGATTTTTTTTGTAAATCTAAAATAATTTAAGGATAAATTTGTAATTTAACTTTCGTATAATTTTTATTATTCAATGACAGAAGAATGATATTTTTGAAAAAAATAAAAATTTAAGGGCATTTTAGTCCAAAACGTCGGTAATGTTACAATACCTAATAGAAGGGAAGTAATGACATTCCCAGTAATATATCCCAAAAAATCTACTATTTGTAATAAAACATTACCGGGAATGAGATTCCCGACCAACCAAACATGGGAATGTGGGATTCCCAACCCATGAGAATCCCACAATCCTTGAACCAAACACCCCTTAGGGGTGTGTAAAAATACCAAACTCGATTGACCCGACCCACTGACCCGGATTTAAAAAAACCGGGTAAGTTTTTTTAAAAATTATCCTGCTGGGTCGGGCTCGAGTCGCAAAAATTGATTTTTTCGAGTACCCGATTTAGTTTATATATATATATATATATATATATATATATATATATATATATATTTAATTTTCCATTGCATATTAGATATAGATATGGGGATATGACTAATATGGTACCCCAGTCCCTTGAATACATTGAAAAACCTTCTGAAAAATCTAACATACCCATATCCGATACTTGCACCCAGCATGCTCATAATCTTATTTCAATCTTCCATTTTTATTTCTTCATATTTATTGATATGTTAATATTTCAAACTTTTAAATTTTGTGTTTCGATGTTGGACTATGTAATTCGAACTTTCGAACATTTAAATTTGTGTTTTTTTATATTTAATAATTTAAAGAAAAAAATCCGGGTGGAACACGGGCCGTGAAATCACCGACCCGGATATTCCGGGTACCCGGTAATCGGGTACCCGGGTTTGCACACCCCTAATATCCTTATTCCTTCCTCTTCACTCTTTGCTTGATGACATTTTAATATCAATTTTCACTAAGATTATCTTTTATGAGCCAATAATAGTTGGTTGAATTAATAAAAGGTAGAATACTTCACTTACAAGATTCTAGTTTAAAATCAAACACTATTTAATACGTAATAAAAAGAGAGCGTTTTCCATTAGGAGTAGAAGTAGCAGTCTTTGTAAAACAATCAAATAAAGAAAGGGTAAGGGTAAGGGTAATTAATTGCATAATATATAGTCGACGCAACCCTGATTAATATGCATGCAAGAACAAGAATAAATTGCATTATTTTCTTGTCTAATCTTCTAGTCTCTTCTCATTCTCTTGGAACCATGTGTATTGGTGCATTTATTTGGCAAGCTCATCCACTCTATCCTCTTCTTCTGATACAAAACAGAGATGAATACCGCAACAGGTATCTTCTTCTTCTACTACTACTACTTCTTGTTCTTGGAATATCTTGTTAATTTATGGATGGCATTGCAGGCCGACAAAGGCATTGGCATGGTGGGAAGTCGATGGTGTGGAGATACTGGGAGGAAGAGATGAAGTTGGAGGAGGGACATGGCTAGCATGCACCAGGCAAGGCAGAGTAGCATTTCTCACCAATGTGTTGGAGCTTTATCCCCATCCCGACGCCAAGACCCGAGGCGATCTCCCTCTACTTTTCTTGGAGGTAAAACAAAAATGATTTCTTCTTTCATTTGTTGAACCAAATTAGCTCACAGTTAACAACAATTGTTGCTGTTGAAAACAGAGCACGAGGAGCCCCATGGAATTTGCCCACCAACTGGCAGCCGATGCCCATCGATACAATGGGTTTAACCTCATAGTGGCTGATATTCCTTCCAAATCAATGGTTTATATCTCCAACAGGCCAATGGGGGAGCCTGTTGCCATCCAACAGGTTTCGCCAGGCCTTCACGTGCTCTCAAATGCCAAGCTTGACTCACCCTGGCCCAAGGCTCAGCGGCTAGGTAAAGGCTTCAAACAAATGTTGAACCAATATGGTAAAAGCCAAGTAATGGTGAAGGAAATGGTTGAGAAACTTATGAAGGACAAAGTGAAAGCGGATAAAAGCAAATTACCCGGCATTTGTGCTCTCGACTGGGAGTTCAGCCTTAGCTCCGTCTTCGTTGAAGTGGACACTCCACTGGTAAAATCCCCCGTTTCAAATGTAAAAAAAAATTAAATTATACGACAACTTTGAAATCTTCACTTGATTTATACAGGGCATGTACGGTACAAGGAGTACGGCGGCATTGGCGATACGTGCCGGTGGGCAGGTTAGCTTTTACGAGAAATATCTTGAAGCGGGTGTGTGGTTTGAGAGAACCATTAATTATACCATCATTTAGATTGAACGCATGTGGGTCGAAGCAAGGAATTTGGGTGCTCAAACTTATTTATTTACCTCTGTATTTTATAAGCATTTTAAGTTTAAAGTAACGGAGGGATGTATAGTAAATGAACTGAACGTTCAACGAACCGTTCATGAACCGTACGACGGGAAATTCGTTTATTTATTAAATGAACAAAGAGTTCGTTCGTTCATTTACGTTCGTGAATGTTCGATTATATGTTCGTTTATGTTCGTTCATTTATGTTCATTCATTTATGTTCTAACATATGGCAAGTTGAATATGTTACGAAGATTATTGAAGTTGTTTGGATTTCAAGAAGATTGTTTTGTTGAACAAATTAACTTTAAGATTTTATTATGTTCATATAGCTTATTTATGATTTATGTATGTTTTTGTCGTATTCGAACAAATTAACTCTAAAGTTACAGGTTATATTAATGAATTTTAAGTTGTTATTCTTGTTGTTTACTTTTTTTACATTCGTTTGTTGTGTTCGAATAAGTTTTTTTTTTGTGTTTGTGTTGTTCGTTTATGTTCGTTCGTTCGTGTTCGTTTATGCTCGTTTATTATTTAAATGAACGAACATGAGCATACCTCCGTTCATATGCGTTCGGTTCGTTTACATACCTAATAATGATGTGTTTGGTCAATCCAATATCAATACAAGCAAATCTATCTACTTGTTGCATTTTGCAAGGATCTCTCTGCTGTTATTACAATTAGGGTTAGTGTGCCTTTTGCCCCATGAATTTGACTTCATCTGAAATTTGCCCGACTTTTTGTTAGAAGCAATTTGGTCTTGATCTATAATTTAGTCCCTAACTTTGGCTTTGATATGCAATTTGGCCCCAACTTTTTTAATAAAGATTTATCTTTAATTAAATATTTGATAATAATTAAAATTTAAAATATAAACGTTAACACTTTATATAATTGTTTATTTATAAATAAAAATTTAATTATTATTTTAAAATTGTAAAACAAAGAAATAATAAAACAAAAGTAATAAAATAATTTTAAATGAAAGAGAACGCACTATAAACTTCCAAATTCGATGTAATTATTGCTCTTGAGACATTCGTCAATTATTGTGATGGCTTTTATTACATGTTACAAACCAATTCTTTTAGTACAATACAAATTGCAGATTTTTTCTTCCCTTGTCCGCTTTCTTTGCTTTGGTGCATGCTCTTATATTATATTCCGATATAGAATTTCATGGTAATAATATGAATTTTTAAAAAATTTAAGAAGATAAATTTATAAAATTATAAGATGGCTGAAAATAACAATAGATTATTGATAAAAATTAAAAGAAAATTTATAGAATATATGATAATTTAAAGTTTTTAGAGACAACGGTCCCTGTCTTGTCTCTCGACCATGCTGCTCTCTCTTTAAAGAGTTGAACCAATTCACTCAAACACAAATAATTGAATACCATGTGTATTGCTGCTTTCGTTTGGCAAGCCCATCCACTATATCCTCTTCTTCTGCTACATAACCGAGATGAATACCACAACAGGTATCTTCTTCCTCTTCTACTTCTTCTTCTTTGTCTTCTTCCTCGTATATCTTATTAGTCTATGGGTGGCATTGAAGGCCTACCAAGGCATTGGCATGGTGGAATGTTGATGGTTGCGAGATATTGGGAGGAAGAGACGAAGTTGCTGGAGGGACATGGCTTGCATGCACCAGACAAGGAAGAGTAGCTTTTCTCACCAATGTGTTGGAGCTTCATCATCTTCACCACGCCAAGACACGGGGCGATCTCCCTTTACTTTTCTTCAAGGTAATTAAATCTCTATCTTCTTTCTTACCAATGGTGCTGGCTGGTTCATTGAACGTGACGAAACTATTGATGTTGATAAAGAGCACAAAGAGCCCCATGGAATTTGCCCACCAACTGGCTGCCGATGCTCATCTATACAACGGATTTAACCTCATTGTGGCTGACATTCCTTCAAAATCAATGGTTTATATCTCCAACAGGCCACTGGGGGAGCCTGTTGCCATCCAACAGGTTTCTCCAGGTCTTCATGTGCTCTCAAATGCCAAGCTTGACTCACCATGGCCCAAGGTAAAACACAAAAGGAAAATGAATTCTTCCAGTCTTCGGTCTTTATTAATAGAAGATTAATACTTTCACACACTGCAGGCTCAACGGCTAGGTAAAAGCTTCAAACAAATACTGAACAAATATGGTAAAAACGAAGTAGTGGTGAAAGAAATGGTTGAGAAACTTATGAAGGACAAAGTGAAAGCTGATAAAAGCAAGTTACCTGGCATTTGTGCTCTCGACTGGGAGTTCAACCATAGCTCTATATTTGTTGAAATGGACACCCCAAGGGTAAATTTTACTTTCTTTTTCCTTGGATACTCTAGAAGAATAGCATTTCCTTTTATCACTGACAATGTTAAAGCTGATGAAAAACCCTAATTTTCTCTCTCTCTTGTACAATCATTTGGTTGTTGGGAACCAGGGGCTTTGTGGCACAAGGAGTAGTGCAGCATTGATCGTACGTGCAGATGTGGAAGTTAGCTTTTATGATAAATATCTGGATGAAGGTGTGTGGTTTGAGAAAACCATCGACTATCATATCCAGAAGCAAGTAGATCTTGCTGCTCACGTTTTTTAAAGGATTCGTTGGTCGTTCGATGTCCTTATTTTGATCATTTTCTAGTTAAATAAAAGGGGCAGTTTAAAAGATTTGATATTTCATCAGATCATATTACTCAAGTCCTTTCCATAAAGTATTAAGAACGTAGATTTGTCTGCCAAGAGACTAATTATTATGATTTGCTCAGTTGTTTTTTTTATTTTTTCACACATTATGGGACTGATTATTTAGCCTTCTACACGAAGGGTTCGAGTGGAGACTGATTACATATTATAAATTACGAATAATTCATTACTTGAAAAAAATATGATAGAGAAAAATAAATTGACAGTAACGTCACACTGTAAATTTTATAAATGGCCAGAGATATATTATTTTCACCTATCATTAATAATTGTATCTTATTGTATATACGATCGTCAAACAGAATAAAGTAATAATTGATCATTTAAATAATAATAATAAAGATATTTTACGTAAAATACTTTAATAATATAAAACAATACAAATAAAGGTAAAAAAATTCATTTTAAGAAAAAATATAAATTATAAATTCTCTCAATTATACAATAAGAAAACAAAGAGAATTCTCTTCATTAGGACAGGAGAGAAGATTGGAATGGTTTGGGATGAAAAAAGGCCTATTTATAACCGGGTCTTGTGACCAACTTGTAAATGGCCTTCAAGTTTTAGGGATAAAAATATAATTAACCCATCAAATTATTTTGCAAGTTGCCAGTCTCTTACTTTGAACTTGAAATTAATTGGCTTTGAAGAGTCACCACTTTGGCATGAATTATTGTTACCTCCTATGCCCAACGAACAATCTTCCACTTGAAAATTTGATTGGAATAATTATGTATTCATGTTATTTTTTCTCTATCATACATTTTTTATGTTTAAACGTATACTATCGTCTGATCACAACGAACAATTAAAAAAAATCCTTTGAATTAACTATATATCAATTAATCAACCTCACTGCTTCTACAATGTTTGATTTTATACAAATCTTAATGAATATTAAACTTCTCACTATTATACATATGATGAGGCATGTTCTTTACAGTCCCTTAACTTACAGAAATGGCATAGTTGGTACTCGTCCTTTTCAATTAATTAACATATCTCATTTGAATAGATATAAATAAATGATGTCATTGAAGTCGGTATGGATAATTTCAAAAACCATAAATGTCCGAACTCATCACAACTTTAAGCTAAAGGCGTGATCTTTTTAAATTACATCTCACAGTGTGATAATGACAAGTGACGAAATTTAAGTGGAGATTAACAAGTCATTAATTTAAAACGAAGCCGTTTCACCGCCCCCAGAAAAAAATACTTCAAAATCTCGAACCCTCTTACGTATTCACGACGCACAACACGTGTCCTAACATCAGTCTCCTCTGTGGGGCCCTCGACACCGACCATCGCAAGCCAACCAGCGAGGTCCCACCAGAGACAAACTTAACCCCATTGTCATGACTTTAGTGGTTGAGCTAGTACACGCTGAATTAATTTTTCCTTTTATGGAGTTTGACTTTTATTTTCCCACCAGCGCATCTCATAAAATAGCTTAAATACTCGCTGTCTTCAACAGGCATGTTTACAGTTGTCGGGTGGAGAAAGCGAGTGAAATACAGTCAAGTAGATTGAGAGTGTGAAAATCTTTTAAACATTTATGCAAAGTTTAATGCAGATGTCGGTTACACTTTAAACGAGGGTACTACTAAACCTACCGAAAAAATAATAAAAAATTTAGTCATGTTGAAAACAACAATTAGTGGACTAACCCTTTTTCAGTTTTATTTTCCCAGGCCCTACTAGACTACACGTGGCGTTTTGTTGCTGACTTTGTTTATCATGTTACTATCATTTCACTATCATTTTACTAAAAAATATAATAATAAAAATCAAATATTCATTGATTTAATTTAATTACCAGATTAAAACTAGATTGATGTTTGATTCAAATCATATTTGGACAAATTTAATTCAAACTATCGGGTCGGGTTTTTTTAAAAAAAAATTGGGTTCGGATCGTGTCAGATTTTTTTAAGGACAAAGTTCAGGTTTGGTTGGACCACCCTATCCGACCCATGTCCATCCCTACCGCTGATATCAACCGCTCGACAAATCGTAGCCGACAAAGAAGTCTGCTTACGACCTACCAAGGGAGTCGTGGGCAATTACGTAAATAATTTGCAATATAAATATAAACTATTCAAACATCGAAACTTTTAAAATAATTTGATATTTATCAATGAATGTTTTATATTTTTTTTTATACATGTATGTATAATTATATAATAGCGTAAATATTACACGTATAATTTATTATTTACTTAATAAGAACATTTTAGTTAATAATATATTTTAATATGTCGCTTTAATAATATATAGTGGTATACAACATACGTTGTAGACTTATCCTAATTTAAATTATCAATGTTATAAATAATATTGATTTCTTTAATTAGAATTAAAGATTGAAATCTGATATAATGAATAAAAAATAGAGCTAAAAATTATCTGTAATAATGTTTTATAATATTTAATTTATGAAAATATATATTATGCAAGATCCGGTTGGAATTAATGGGAGGCGGTTGGGTACGTTGAGTTCAGCGCACGTGAAACATAGAAAAAGGTGGGTTGCTGTCCAAATGCTGACAAAGCATTCCTTTTTTATTATTTTATTAAAAGAATTGGTATGTTTAGTAAAACACTTGGTACATTTAGACTATCCCTTAAACGATGGCGCTCGATTTGCCAACCCATTTAACTTCCTTCCGTTTATTTTTTATTTTTATTACTTAACTGCGTTAGATCCGCGTTCAGTGAGTCGATTGTCTCTTTCCAAGTACTATAAAACCCCAATATTGTTCTCCCAGAAACTTCAATTTGCAGCCAACTTTGTATTAAGTGAAGTGATACATTAGGTAGCTTTGATCGTTTATATTTCTTGTGGTTTTGTTTCTGTTTGATCTGAAAATGGCGGAGGAGCATGCCAACAAGGTGTCTGGGTTCGATGAGCAAGGAGCAGTGGAGAGCAAGGACCGAGGGATGTTTGATTTCTTGGGGAAGAAAGAGGAGCAGAAGGCTGAGCCTCAACATGAAGCGGTGGCCACAGAGTTCGAGAAAGTTAAGATAGAAGAAACAAAGACAGGCGAGGAACACAAGGAGAGTGAGAAGAAGCCCAGTCTCCTCGAGAAGCTTCACCGATCGGATAGCAGCTCCAGCTCTGTAAGTATTTTCATTGTCTTTAATGTTTAAGAAGTTTCCCATATTTGCACATAATAAATATAATATGCGTGTATTTTATGAATGTGCAGTCCAGTGACGAGGAAGAAAGTGATAGCGGAGAGAAGAAGAAGAAGAAGAAGAAGAAGAAGAAAGGATTGAAAGAGAAGATTAAAGAGAAGATCGGTGGAGAAAAGAAGGAAGATAACACCGCCGTCCCGGTGGAGAAGTGCGATTCGGAAACGCCGGAGAAGGGTTTCATGGAAAAGATCAAAGAGAAACTCCCCGTGCAACACAAGAAAGATGAAGAGGCTACCGCACCGCCACCAGCTGAGAAAGTTACGGTGGTGCACCATGAAGAAGAGTCGAAAGAGAATAAGGGAATCTTGGAGAAAATCAAGGAGAAGATCCCCGGTTATCACTCCAAAACTGAGGACGATAAAGACAAGGAGAAAGAGACCACTGCTTCCCACTGAAGACTCAACTCTCTTTATTTCAAGTAAAAAAATTTCTATGGGAATTTGCTTCTTTTTTGTTTTTCTTACATATTTAATGTTTGTGTCCTTTTTTCTGTTTGAAGTAAAAAAAAAGTGTGTTACTGTAATGAAATAGTATTATATGTAATAAACTATTATGTACTTCCTTTCCTTTATCATTATTTTGGATTTGTTTGGCAATGGGCATAAATTAGGTTTTATTAGATTTATAAAATGAAAATGCATTTATGATTAAAACCTAAGACCTATTTTGTTTATTTCAACTATTTCTAATAAATCTTCAACATCGTGAATTAATATTGGATTTAATAATAATTTTAATAGGGTCGAGAGTTTAAATTAATATTTAATTGGGAAGTTTTGTATAAAAATATATTTTAATAGGAAAATTTATATATAAAAAATTAAATATTAGAAGAGGATATTTTAATAGTTCACTTTCAATAGTTAATTTTAGAGTTTTAAGGTCATGTTTAGGTTTAACGTCTTATTTAAAACTTCAAAATCTATGGGTTTATATTTTAGAGTTTAGAATTGAAGTTTAGGGTTTAAAATTTGAGTTTAAGATCATAGTTTTGAATATTAGGATTTTAAATTTAAAGATATATAATTAAAATAAATAAATTTAATACAACCTATACATAAATAATAATCTATATGTATCTATATAATTATTTTGGTATAGAGATAACCTTAAACAACTCTAGTTTATTGAAAATTAAAATATATAGACAATGTTGCAAACTCGGATACTTGATGGCAGTAATAGGTGGACATGCACGCAAGTAAAAGTCCTGTTATTATCAGTGAGAGCGTGTTAATGAACTCATTTGTCCATCCATATCACGTATCGGATGCACTTTCCTTCCAGAAGTAATTCCAGAGGCTTTGTTGACGTCTTCAAACCTCACCTCATGTGTCACAAATTCATCCACCACTAATTCCTGCAATACAATATACCCACTTTAAAAAAGCAACATTAGCATGGGAGGCCACTTCGCCCCATCCCCCTCCAACACGTAAAATTTTCACTTATATACTTTTAATTTTATTGTTAATTTCATTTGTTTATTTTCGTTTATATAACTATCTTAAAAATATATAAATTTTATTATTATTTTTTTTGGGTCTAACTCCACTTTACGAGAAATGAGCTCATCTTCATGATCTCCATATCTCATACCGTTAGGATTTGAGTTAGTAATATCACCAATCTCCCTGTATATATTGCATTCAAGTTTTGCAATTTTTATTAAGGAAATTATAAGATCTATAAATTCTTATATTTCAAGGTTAAACAAATTGTCAGTACTTGCTCAATCTTCCTCATTCTGGCAAAGCAACGACAACAATACAACAACAAAGTTTATTGCATGGTAATTTTTTTTCCCGTTTTTATTTTACTTTTTTGTAATTACCATTAATAGTTTTGCTCGTAAATGCAAATGATTATTTTTTTAACATAGATTGCAGAGGTTAATTTACTGATTATATTGAGGAGAGTTGGATTACTTAATCTTGCGAAAAACGGGAATTCTAGTGCTATCTTTTCTCTCTCCCTTTTTATATAGTTACTGTAATTTTCAATTTTATAATTTGTTTAGTCTAGGAGTGTGCTTTGTGTTTAACATGGTTCGAAAATACCAATCTAGTTATGAAAAGCGTAAAAAAGCTAAGAGAGTAGAACAATTAATTCAATCTCAAAAAGGTGCTCTAGATAATTTTTTTCTAAAGGAACCCTAACTTGAGGAAAAGTCTGATAATTCAAATGAGTTAGATGGGGTTAATGTTGATGATGAGAATGTTGAACCAATAGAGAATGTAGGTGACGATGTTAATATAGAAAATGTCAATATTTCAAATGATTTTGAACAAAATTTGGAGCATAATTCTGATCATATTGACCATAATGCTGAACAAAATGAATATGCTTTAGTTGATATATATGATCCAAGAAAATGGGATTCTCTTGATTCAAAATTGATTGACATTTTGGCTGTAAATGACCCCAAAAGAGACTTGACCCTTGTAAAAGGCCCTAACGACAAACTTTCTTGCAGTTTTTTTTCATATTTTTATACAAGATATTTGCCTAATGGTGAAACTTTTGATAGATATTGGCTTGTTTATTCAAAGGAGCTTGACAAAAGTATTATGTTTTTGTTGCAAGATCTTTAAAAAGGGTCCTAGAAAAGGTCATTTAGTAAATGAAGGGTTTAATGATTGTATGCATCTTAATACTATACTTAAAGAACATGAAACCAATCTTGATCATGTATTGAGTATGGCGACTTGGTGTGAACTTCGACATAGGTTGCAACAAAGTGAAACAATTGATAAAGTTGCTCAAGAACAATTTAAAAAGGAAAAGGAGTACTGGAAAAATGTTATTGTAAGAATCATTGCTGTTGTGAAGTATCTTGCTACATATAATCTTGCATTTCGTGGGAAAAAAAAGAAAGGTTATATCAGACAAGCAATGGAAATTTTTTAGGTTTCATAGAAATGTTGGTCGAGTTTGATCCTGTGATGAAAGAGCATGTTGAACGTATTAATAGTGGTAAGATTCGTCACCATTATCTCAGTCATGATATTTAAAATGAATTGATACTCTTGCTTTCTTCTAAAATTAGATCGATCATAATTCAAAAAAATAAAAGAGGCTAAATATTTTTCTGTGATGTTAGATTGTACACCTGATGCTAATCATCAAGAACAAATGACCTTGATTATAAGGTGTGTTGATGGCTCTTTAAATACTTTTGAAATTAAAGAATTTTTTTATTGAATTCTTACAAGTTGATGATATAACTGGCCAAGGGCTTTTTGAAGAGTTAGAAAATGTGATTAATTATCATGATCTTGATATAGACAATGTTAGTGGTCAAGGATGTGATAATGGGTCTACTATGAAAGGTAAGGATCAAGGTGTGGAAAAAAGACTATTAGATTTGAATCTTAGAGCTTTCTATACTCCATGTGGTTGTCATAGTCTTAATATGGTTTTATGTGACATTGCAAACACTTCAAATAAAGCAAGAGATTTTTTTAGAATAGTTCAGGACATTTATACTTTGTTTGCTAATTCAACAAAGAGGTGGCAAATTTTGAAAGAAAATGTGAATGATTATACTCCCAAATCATTGTCAGCCACAAGATGAGAGAGTAGAGTTGATAGTATTAAGGCTATAAGATTTTAAATTGTTGAATTACGAGAAGCCTTATTACAACTAGCTGATGTTGATAATGATTCTAAAATTCAAAGTGAAGCAAAATCCTTGGCTACAAATGAAATCTTGGTAGTTTTGAATTTTTGCTTTCTACAATCATTTGATATGGAATTCTCTCTACTGTGAACTTGGTTAGCAAATATTTACAGTCAAAAGACATGTTGATTGATATTGCTATGAGTGAGATAAAAGGGTTGATATCCTTTTTCAAGAATTATAGAGATGTTGGATTTTCCAATGCCATGGATATTGCAAAAACAATAGCTATTGAAATTGGAATCGACCAAGTATTTCCTCATAGGCGTATGATACGTAGAAAAAGACAATTTGACGAGCTTAATGGTGAGGAAACATCATTATCTCCAGAGGAATCATTTAGAATTCAATATTTCATCTGCATTGTTGATCAAGTTATTCCGTCATTGGAAAATAGGTTTGAACAGTATGAATTGTATGAGAGTGATTTTGGATTTTTGTTCAATTCTAACAAGTTGCAATCAATGGATGATATCAAACTCCAATCTTGTTGTATTAACTTTGAGAATGCTCTTAGGAAAGGTGAGTTATCAAATTGTGATGGACATGATTTGTATATTGAATTAAAATTACTTAGGGATATTTTAACTAAGGAAAAAATGGGAACAATGGATTTATTGAAGTTCTTGAAGCGTTTTAATTGCTTTCCAAATGTCACAATTGCATATAGAATCTTATTGACAATTCCTGTAATTGTTGCTTCTATAGAAATGAGTTTTTCGAAACTGAAGTTGATCAAGTCATACTTACGGACAACCATGTCACAAGAAAGGCTAAATGGACTTGCTTTAATGGCTATTGAGAGCAATATTTTGGAAGAAGTTGATACTGAAAGTGTTATAGATGATTTTGTTTCAAAAAATGTAATACGTGCATCACGTTTTAAGTGAGTATGTACGAATTTCTATATTCTTAATATATATCATGTAATATGACATTCTCTCTATAATTTAGTAGAGGTTTTCTAGTTAATAAAGTCATCTTAAAAAAAATTGATATTTAAGGGCATCTTTTTAAGAATTTGCACAGGGCCTCCAAATTCCTAGCCCCGGTCCTGCATTTTGTAACTTTTAACAGTAGGGAATTCAATAAAGTAACACCTTATGATTGATGAATCATTTTTTAACTTTTAATAATAGGAAAACCCAATAAAATAACACCCTATAATTATTTTTTTAACATTTTTAACTTTTAATAATAGGAAGACAAAAAAGAGATGGTTTATGACTTAGGACTTACGACACATGCACTTAATTATCATTTGTAGTCTATAATTTAATTTAAACATACTATCAAATAGTAAATGAATCAACTAATCATTTCTCAACCAACAACCATTAGCTAAATTACTTACACTTATGTATTTTTTTAATATATTTTTAATAAATGGGTGAAATCAGGGACTGACGTAGAATTTTATGTTATGGGACAAATTTATAAAATTTTAAAGAATAATGAACTTATAATTTTAGGGTGAAAACATGTTTTCAATTGAAAATATAAAGAAAATATAAGAATTTGAAATTTTTAGGAGAGACAATTGTCCTCATCCGCACGCATAAACTAGAGATACAACTACTTGAACCCAAAACCTCTAAAGAGAATTTCATTCCTTTTAACTACTTCAACCACTAAATAAGTTATTTTATTAACTAAAATTGTCTTTAAATTGACTTGAAAAAGTGAATACTATAAGGTAAGTGTATTTTTATGCCAAAACATCATTACAAAGTAAGTATTTTTCTAATTTATATGTTGTATTTCTTTTATTCATTTTAAAATAAAAAATATCAAATAAATTTAATGAGATGACATTGTTATGAATAAATTATATAAAAAGAAGTATAATTAAACATGTTAAACACTTAATATCTTATAATGGATGGGTGAGAAAGAAGTGTATTTAATATATAGAATGAGGTGTAAGCGTTATTATGTGTTGTAAAATTTTTATGCACATGGTTTTGATTCAGGAAGAAGCGTACAGCAGGTGGACCAAGGCCTACCCACAGGGTTCATATCACTATGGTCTCATAAACACAACCAGAAGCATATCCGAAATGCGGTTAACAGTGTTTCGTTTGTTCCAGCCTCTGAAACTCGCCAACTATTTCAAAATATGAGGAGTTTATCGTGACGGAAGCATATCAGATAATGCTCATGGAGGAAAGATTTACCTTGATACTTCAGTGATGCAGGCCGACTACAGGGCTTTCGTGGAGATGGTGTTTCAGAAAAATGACAGCATTGTACAAAGTTGGCATCTCGACGGCTACAACTTGTTTCTTGTCGGGTAAGCACAATCATTTCACATCCATAATCCAAAAGACGTGCTGAATAAATATTTGTTTCTCAACTATTCTAGATTGCATTATGGATGGAGGGCCTGCTAGTAGGTGGGATACAATCTCAGGCTCCGCGACGCGGTTTCACGATGTATGACAGGTAAAATCGACATATTTCTTCATTTAGTTCAGCATAAAACTTGTTTTTCGGAAGAACAAGATATCTGATTTTATGGTGAAAGAATTATGTGGAACTTACGGTCCGAGTCTTGGGCAAGACGGTATCTGGGACAACAGCTACATTTGCTAGTATACACGACATAAACTTCGTTAAGGGATGAATTCCTGATCCCCAAGAATGCTCTGCTCTGCTGCCAACGCACTCAACCCGCCCCCTCTAAGCGAGCACAGAATAGAATATTCAGGTTTTGGCAGAGAAAGTTCAGCTTATATTTGAATACAAGAGTTTTCGGCTTATAATCTTTATATTACTTTGAATATAACTTCGATCTCAGCTCGAGGTCGCATGTTTTTCTTCTTATAGACTTGTGTTCTTATATTTTATGATTAACAATCAACCGGCCGATACCCATTGACTGGGAGAATGACTCATATGACAAATGGTGAAAGTATTTTCTTTATAATCCAGTAAAAAAAATGAAAGCAAAAATCTCTTTTGTAAGCAATAATTCCTCATTGAACAAGGGAAAGGGCAAGTTTATCTTTGCTTGATCCCCAGTATAAAGGCATGAGATAAGAAAATAGAATTCTGCAGTCGGAGCAAGCAGACCAACAATCCTAGCTTTTCCATCAAAAAAAGCTACTCAATCCAAGATGCACCCAACATCTTGGCCATGAATCCATATCGGTCACCAGCTTCATCGATCTGCACAACACAAAAAGCCCAAGGCCAATGTCACATGCTCCACCAATGAATAAATAATATGAACATTGCATAGGCCGAGTTATTAATGTGACATATATCTTAAGAACACTGGCTGGCAAAACCCAAACATAAAAAAAATTTATTTTGCATTTGATGTATTACGTTTACTAAACTCGATCCCTGCTAGTGCTTGTTTATCAAACAAGTACTAAAAATAATCGCTTACCATTTTCTGCGTTGGGCGTCCAGCTCCATGTCCAGCCTTGCATTCAATGCGACCAATAATTGGGTTGGTCTGGGGGCTCTTCTCTAAGCTTGTGCACAAAACATATTGCAATGTCTGATAAAATAAGAAAACACCACACACAAAAATCAATGGACCAGCCTTACTCAGCTACAATCGGAGCAAAGTAAGAGAGAATATGTTTGTGAGCTTCTACATTTGTGATGTATAGATGGGTGAAATATATGAAAAGTGTTCAAGGACTCACTGCCAAGAATTTCAATGAGTGTAATGGCACGACTCGATCATCATGATCAGCAGTCAATAGTAAAGTAGGCGGGTACTGCAATGATTGATCAGGATGTTGTTCCCATGGTCTTCGTACATTATGCAGCGGTGAGTACCTTGCAAAAGAATAAGATAAATTGGAAATTGTGTTTTTAAATAACCAACTTGTGTTTAAGCTTTGATTTCAGGTCATCCAGCATTTTATGCTTTGTTTCTCCCACGGGTGCAGAAGACAAGCTTTTACATCTATGTTTGACATCAGTTCAGATAGTTGATAGTAGAAGTCTGATCTATATTACTGTATTACAGAGTTACGGATTTGAATTAAATGAAGGTTTTATACAACAGAAATTCACTCACTTGATTAGCCAGTGAAACTCTTCCTCCTTGTCAGAACATCCATAATCCGACATCCATGCATGGCCTTCAAAGAGAATCTTGATCATCATATATATAACACTAAAACAAGTATACCATAAAGATAAAACATGCAAAACAAACTAACCAATGGTGAACTTGTGAAATCGCAGCATGTCCATCACACCAACATGAGCCAAAGCACAACCAAAAAGATCCGGTCTCTGCCAAGAACAAATTAGCTCAGTAATGAAAACTTTAATGTTACAAAGATACAAGGGGGTGGAGGGGAGAGGATTAATCATGCAAATTTCAGTCAACCTGGTTTATGCAAGCCCCAACGAGAAGCCCACCGTTGCTTCCACCTTCAATACACAACTTTTCAGACCTAGTATAGCCAGCAGATATAAGATACTCGGCAGCAGAAATAAAGTCATCAAAGCAATTTTGCTTCTTGGAAAGAGCACCAGCTTTATGCCATTCCTCTCCATATTCTCCCCCACCTCTAATGTTGGCAACGCAGTAAAAAGCACCCAGATGCCTTGTAAGTACAATACGACTCACACTGAACGTTGGTGTGAGACTAATGTTAAATCCACCATATCCATACAGCAAACAAGGGTGTGACCCATCCAAATTAGTATTCTTCCTACCCACAATGAACATTGGGATCTTGGTACCATCCTTACTTGTAACAAATACCTGAAACAGAAACAAAAGAATAAGAGAACATACTAAATGCATGCCATTGGAAGTCCGAATTCCCCAAATTGATAAATTAACAACCTGATTGACTTCAAACTCTGAGCGGTCAAATCCAGGAACACTAATTTCACGGAATATCTTCATCTCTGGTACCTCGGTGCCTAGATTGCACTGGTATACTATACCCGGAGTAAGAAAGCTGGTAAAACCAATAAAAGCCACACTGTCTTCTCTCCGTGCCGAAATCCCATTAACAGTCCCAATGTCGATTGGCAACTGATGCAGCACTGATCCTGATTTTAAATCTCTTACTTGCAGCACATACTTCACATCACTCAGGTAACTGACAATCATTTGATTAACATTTACAGCATATGCTGATTCAAGCACATCCTTCTCAGCCTCTGGGATGACATCAAACCAGTTACTTGGTTCCTTCAGATCTACTCGAACTACTTTATATTTGGGGGCATCTTTATTGGTAAGGAAAGTAAAAACTGTGCCATCATTAGCAATAGCTTCATATTGTGCATCAAATGTATCGATTAACTTAACAAACGGGAGAGGACTGTTCTTTTTCTTGAAACCCTCAAGACCTTCATCGAGCGAGGACATATCACAATAATATAGTTTATTGACAGGGTCACAGCTCTCGCCAATAGTTAGGAGAAGATACTGCACAACAAAAGTAAAAGGAAAAAAAATGAGAAAAACAAAAATAGATTACTTTCTCCTGGCATTTGATGTCCAGGTTCTCTAACGGTTAACAAAATGAATTAGTGTAGTTTCATTAAAAGCATTATGATATAACTCTTTGAAAACATGAAAATACAGTGAAATTAAGTTAAAAGTAGCTTAATCTAGATTGTCTATAAAGTTATTCATGCATTCCCATTTCACAAACGTGAAACCCTTTTTACCTTTCCATCATCAGTGACACTACCTCCCACAAAGTGCTTAGGATTTTCAGGATCTTTCCAGCATAAAATATCTTCACTTTGTTCCGTACCAAGAAAATGATAGTACAACTCTTGATTAAGGTTAGAATCGGTCTCCGTTCCAGCATCGACACCTTCCCCCTCTCTACATAATAAATATACAATAACCTCATTTCAATTTTCAAAATCTAAAAAGTCTATACTCTAATCAAAACATTATTATTACTCACTTGGGTGCCGGATAACGACTATAGAAAAATCCTTTGCTATCATGGGTCCAACTTATACCAGAAAACTTCACCTGTGAACCAAATTGAATTGCAAAGTAAGCTGAATAATCATCAACAGACACTTGAAACAAATAAGACTGAAAGTTCAATTAGCTCACCCATGATAAAGTATCAGGCTCAGCTGATTTATCATCAACTCGCATCACTTTAATTGTCACCCAATCACTGCCACTGGAACTAAGCCCGTATGCCAAGTACTTAGCATCCTCACTCACAGATAATGAGCTCAACGACACGGTTCCATCCTCACTAAGCGAATTCGGGTCAAGCAATACCTCAGCTTCTCCATCCAAACTATCCTGGAAAAAAAGAAACAAAGACACCACATCAGGACAGTTCTTGAATCCCTAAATACAAAAAGAGAAACCCCTTTTGAATATTTGGATTACGAACCTGGACGTAAAGGACACTTTGGGCTTGAAGACCAGTATTATGGTGATAGAAATACTTTTTGCCTCGCTTGAAGGGGACCTCATACCGCGGATGATCAAAAAGCTTGGTAATTTTATTGCGAAGCTTATCCTTTGCCTCGCACTTTTCAAGCACCGATTCAGTTAATTTAACCTGTTTCTGAACAAAATCCTTCACTTCCTCAGCGTCAGGATCTTCAAGCCTAGATAGGGAAATAATCGAATAGTATCTTCAACACAATCGATCTGAAAATTGAATAAAATGAAAAGCAAATACGAAGGAAATTCCAATGAAAACAAAAAGGTATTACCAACGATAAGGGTCAACAACCTTAACGCCATGGTAATCGTCAACTACGGATTCATCTCGTCGAGCGATTGGATAATCTAAAGGGCCTTTCAACGCAGAGAGTGAGCCCATGAGTCTAGCAGTGGAGAACAAAGACGGTTTTTGGAGCTTCGAAGAAGAAGGCTTGAGGAAATGGAAGGTCTTTGGCCGTGCTGAGACTTTCGCAAGTAATTTGGGACCGAGGTTTCCGACACGGCACGTAAAATGGGGAACTCTGATAAGGATCGCGTGGCTCGCGTGTGAAATCATCTACAACTATATATAGGAGAAGGAATAAAAAACAAAAGCAGCTTACTTGGTTAAGGCCGCCTAGAGAAGACTAGTTTTCGCCATTTTTCTCCAATATGTACCCATTTTAAATTTTAGGGTACATACCATCAAATTTTTGGTGTCGAATTTTTATATAATTAAACTTTTAATTTTAGTAATTATAGTATTAAAATTTTGTTTTAATTATACTATTAAATTGTTAAATCTTTAACAACATAATAGATAATGGCTGACGATTGTCAATATAGACATATTATAAAAATTATGTCGTTTTGATCTGACCGTTAACAATTTAACAAGCCAGTAGTTTAATTGAAATGAAAATCAAATTTCAATATTATATTTGACATAATTAAAAGTTCAGTGATATAAATGATACAATACCTAAAGTTTGATTGTATTTAGTGCATTTGACCCCCATATATTATTATTTGAATGATTTAGATTTAAATATTTACTTTTGTATAATATGTTATAGATTAATTAAATTTTTTAAATAAGTATTATATTAAATTATTTTAAAAATATTACTATCATATTTTAATTTTATTGTTATAGGCAACTTTATCCAAATAATATCGTTTCTTTCTTTTCACCAAAATAGCATTATCTAAAGTTTGATGGTATTTAGTGCAGTTTAACCCATATATTATTATTTGAATGATTTAGATTTAAATATTTACTTTTGTATAATATGTTATAGATTAATTAAATTTTTTAAATAAGTATTATATTAAATTATTTTAAAAATATTACTATCATATTTTATTTTTATTGTTATAGGCAACTTTATCCAAATAATATCGTTTCTTTCTTTTCACCAAAATAGCATTTAAAATACTCCAAAAAAAATGTTTATACATATTGTTTAAATCTATTTTGATATAATAATTTATTCAAAATTTTCAAAAATAATTTAAAATTTATTAAACTAAAATCTGAACACAACAATTTTCTGGTAAAGCAATATTGATACTGTGATTACATTATCGATGCATGAATAATACCAATAATGTTCTTACAGTATCGAAACCAAATGTAAGAGAAATATCGATACACATATAGCAGTACCAATTCTGCTTGTTATTTTCAAAGGTGTCAGGATTCCAATAAGTAATTTTGGTACCGATACTCACCTAACCCAACGGTCATAAACGACAATTTTATTTAAAAGTTATTAGGAGAGTACTGATTCTCCTATTCCGAATACCGATACTCCTTGGTCTGGACAGTAATTAAATTACCAATAGCTAGTAACGATGACAAACACATCCTAACATAAAAAAACAAGTTAAAGATACTTGAAGAATATTATAACACCTATACACACAATCCATATCAAGAGAAAAAGTTATTTCATTATTATTTTTTTCTTTTCTCTTATAAATATAGTAGTTTAATAAGCTTAACTGCGTAAACACCCACCTTTTGAAGGTTTATTGTTCACAATCTTTTGTCCATTTATAAAAAGGGTTTTAGTTCTAATTCAATTGTTGAAAACTAAGGAATTTATAAAAGATTACTCTTGAGCCTAGAAAAAGAAGGAACAAATTAGTGAATATGTTATAAATTATTAGTGAGAAGCTAAAGTAGTAGATGTAAACCTCGTTAAAGAAGCTGAAGCACTATAAATCATTGTGCAACACATAATGAATATGTTGTTTTTTATTAATCCAAAGTGATTATAAGTGGTAGTATATGATTTAAAAACGTTCAATTATTTGACAATAACCACTCAAATACCCTACAACGGTTGATGCTCGAATATGAAACATTTAAGAATAATAATCATTCTTTTAACCACTGATATTACTTTATTCTTACTAATGTGCTATTTGTTCGTGAGTAAAATCTGAACAATTTTTCACCTATTATTTTTTATTTCTCATTTTAACCTTGAGTGATGTTAGAAAAAACGTCGAATGATTAGTCATGTCTTTGCCTACATGGAAGTCTTCCAAATTAAATAAAAATAACTTAACATTTTACAACCAAATAATATAAGCTTACATCTCTGTCAAATAAAACGAAAAACGTAAATAATATTTTTAATAAACGTACAGTGAATATTATATTCTTATTAATTAAAATAAAATAATTAATATGACTTTCTTAATAATCATACAGTATAATATTCTAATAAGATAAAACAAATAATGAAATAGGTTCTAGAAGTGGAGATTCATAGTACTTGTTTATAAGAGTATATATATATATATATAAAGTGACGCTTCTTCGTCACGAAAAGCGAGAATATACTAGTTACTCTATGATCGGTGGCCGGCGGACTTACACTCAATGATCGGGTTAGCCTGCGGACTGTTATCCAAGACCGTACAAAGAACATGTTGCATCGTCTGAAAAAGAAGAAAGAAACCGAGTAAAGGCTACCTACGCGTGGTGGATCAAACAAGTAGAACCAACATGAATTACTAAGAAGAAACTTACTGCCAATATCCTCAATGAATGCAACGGAACGACACGATCATCGTGATCTGCGGTCAATAGCAGGGTGGATGGGTATTGTGACAGTCCACCCATGTTCTCCTTACACGGTTCCTATGTCGATGGGCAAGTTATGCAGCATGGAACCTGTTTCCAAATCCCTTACTGGAGCACATACTTTACATCGCACACGATCATCGTGATCTGCGTCAATAGCAGGGTGGATGGGTATTGTGACAGTCCACCCATGTTCTCCTTACACGGTTCCTATGTCGATGGGCAAGTTATGCAGCATGGAACCTGTTTCCAAATCCCTTACTTGGAGCACATACTTTACATCGCTCAAATAACTAACAATCATCTGTTTGTCATTCACAACACATGCTGACTCAAGCACGTCTTTTCCATCCTCCGGTATAACATCAATCACTTTACTTGGTTCTTTCAGATCGACTCTGACTAATTGATATTTATGACCATCCTTGTTGCTTCATGGTCTGGTGGCTCCATCCCCACCGCACCATTAACCTCAAAATCGTTGATGGCATGCACGCTGGTGCACTCCGTAGTGTTTGCGTTCCCTTGACCAATATCCTCCCATCAAAACACCTCCTAATATTGACCTAAATAACCAGAGTTCAAAAATGAAAGGCAAGAATGAGAAAATTGAAGGAAAAGGCATCAAACGAGTGAAAATATTGACAATATGGTGGGGGTGATATACCAACGGTTATATCTCCTCTGAATCTCCACCAGAAGCAACATCTTGTTGTCATTCCTCTGCTTGTTGAGCATTGAGGTCTCTGAAATTCCTTAACTTTAGGAGATCCATATCTTCTGAAATTCTCTGAAACTTCTAAAAGTCCATGTCTTTCGAGCAATTAATAAACCTGATGTGCTCTTGATAAACCCACGTGATTTGTGATCTTCCTTAGCTAAATCTGCTATTCATATCTATTAATTTATCCTATCAGCTTACAATTAGTTATCATAACCCTATATTTGATACTAACACTAAAGATCAGATATAAGATGCCATATCTTTTTTATCTTACTCGGGCTTTTTCTCTATACAACTAATCATCGTTGTATTCAATTATTCTAACACTCGGAAACTCTCCATCTAAACTAGAAGAGGTGAACACCGAAAAACCAGTACACCGCATTCCTCCTCAACACCTACAGGCACTTAAAAGGTAAAAACGTTTTGGAAAAATTCTAACCATGAAACGAAAGCATTTGGGAGACTGTAGAAAATATGTATATCATGTAGTAAAGATAGCTGTATCAGAACTTCACAGATTGAATAGTGCAGTTGATATGATCTGATATTGTGAAATTGGTGGCAGTCATGCATGAAGCCATGAACATATCATACTTATTTGATGATCAACATGAATATATACAAATATTATATCAGTAGTATACTAGAATTAGAAGCATTTATTTCAAGAAACTAACCATTCCTATTTTCAAATGGTTTCGAATGTTTAATCATTCATTTTTCCTGATACAGATGCATGCAAGCAAAAATAAGAAGCTAACCATAAAAGCCCTTGAGCATACTGCAAGAGAAAATCAAAGAAAAATGAATAAGAAACAGAAAGATAATCTAGCTAGTATAGATAACCAGAAGACTAAGCAGATAGTCAATTTTGTTTCACTCTAATATCCTTTTTCTCATTCCTTTGGTGTAATATAAATAGTGAAAATTAGGTTATGTGGCTAGTATGGATAACAAGAAGGGTGAAGTCGCCACAAACATTACCATACACGCATTTTCATCCCAGGAAAAAATATCATACGGAAAGAGCAAAAACTACAGATATTGGTATTTACCTGGATCTTTATGAAAGGGAGAGATATTGTAGAAGAAATGCATCACAAGGGTTTTACAAAGAGAAGCAAGCAGAGCTCAGTTGACAGTATGTCCACCTCCATGGATGATCAGATCAGAAAGTAAAAGAGAATGTGTTTCTTTTCCATGATTGGGAGGTGGACAGAATGCCAATAAACTCTGTAAGAATCCCTTTGCTAAACCACCATGATAGCCTAAAACCAGCCCTTGTTGATGGCAAAGCGAAGGGCCCATCCTATTTAAGAATCAATGAAGGAAGACAGTAAATAAGGGAGAGAAAGAGAGTGATGGGTTCATTCCCCTATATGAAGGGTATATTTAGAAGAATCAAAGGATCATCATCATTTTATTCTCTCCTTTTCCCCTCGTTATTGGTGAGGAAAAAACACCCACCTTTAATTCAGTCTTTTCTTGCCCTTCATCATCTCACCCCCCTCGTTGCTGATGAACAAAAACTCTTCATTATACATAGAACTGACAAAGGAAACTAAACCCTCCACTTTGTATTCACCTTATTGGGGATTATATGAAACGTATATCTCAATGGATAAACCCCGCTCCCCCCAACGATGAAAATGATCTTGGCTAATGGTTGCCATGTGAAACTTATCATAATATATATATATATGAATATTTGTTTGATCAAATGATGGCTTTATTGTCTCAAATCATCTATGCTGATGAATATCGACCATATTTCACAGTTCATTTCTTTTCATTGAAACTTTTCAAAATCCAAGAGTAGCATGAATTTGAGAATTAATGGCAGCAGAGAAAGATTAAAAAAGTCTCTAATAGCAATGGTAGAAAAAACACAAATGAAAGTGACTGTTTGTGTGTGTAATTTTGTTCTGATCTAATAATTAGTATTGTAACGGTCAAATTTTCCTTTTTAATTTCCAAAGGTTAATAAATTGTAAAAGAGAGAATAAATTCCCACAAATATACACTTGCATGTATGTACGTGTAAGATTAGTAATGACACAGTACTGCGCCATTTATTGCTTTAAATCTACCCCCAATGCCCAACCCATATCTAATAATTAAATGTTTACAGATTTACACAGTTTGAAATTTCTAAGTATACAAAATCAGATAAAAAAGGTATCGGTATCTGTTTGAAAATTGAAAATTGCAGCATCAATGATCACTGCACATCAGCCCCTCCAAAGGAACACACCAGTTG
Organism: Hibiscus syriacus; assembly: GCF_006381635.1. NCBI lineage: Eukaryota > Viridiplantae > Streptophyta > Magnoliopsida > Malvales > Malvaceae > Hibiscus > Hibiscus syriacus. Next base: position 293,416 of record NW_024062903.1, read on the forward strand.
CCATACCGAGATACTGTCAGAGCATGATTGAATCATTGGGAAAATGGAACATTTAGGATCCATAGAATGAGTAACACAAGCCGATTCTACTTCTTCGCTTCGAATATATGATATTTGAAAGATTATATTAATTTTAGAGTATAAAATTCATCTTGAGATTAGATAAATCCGGACAAAGTTTACTAATTTGATGTGTTAACCTACTTATCATAGCAACACCGCACAAGTAGATGCTGGATATATAAACTGCGGATAAAACCTTCCAAATGCAATCTTATTGGATTTATGTCAAACAATTTACTGCAGCAGACCCCAGCACTGCCGATAGCTACAAATGAAACTACACACACGGCAAAATGAAATTGGTGACCAAACTAAAATGTGTGTAACTGTTTATTTGTCATTAAGACGGATATTAATGACTATATTAAATGATAGTATAACAAAACGCATGCTCAATTAAATGCCATCTCATGTCAATATCATCTCAAGCCATGCTGAGGGAGTACATATACCTAATAAATACGGGTGTAAGTTAATAAAACTTGAACGAATAAGATTGTGTCATGATAATTTGTTGATTTTTAAAGTGTTAATGTTTAGTTTGTTGATTTAGCATTTACAAACTTGTTCGTTTAAAGTTCACGAACATATTCTCTTATATGTTCCCCCAACATATTCGTTTAACTTCCACGAAATGTCCATTTTATATGTTCATAAATGTTCAGAAAATAGTGTAATAATGTCACTAGTCCTTAAGTTCCTTTGGCTTCAAGATTAAATTTCAAAGTTCACTTTAGTTCTACATTTGCCAATATTTAAATATAAAAATAAATAAGTTTATTCGTAAACATAAACAAAAAAAAATATACATATAATTGTGTTTTTTTATTTATTAAATGAATACAAAAATATTATTCATACTCGTTTATGTAAGTTAATAAACCAATATAAACGAATATTATACGAATAATTTATCAAATGTTCATTCATTTACTCGTTGAGAGCAAACTCAATTGCAAGTTCTTGTATTCAACCTTAAATTATTTCTTATATTAAACCCATGTCATATCAAAAATTTGTAAAGGAAAAGTTCATGAACTTTGAATGACAACGTATGGAAATTTTGACTGTTTTCTCCTTACAATAAACAATAAGTACTGCAAGATAGTAGTTCAGGCTTTTTGTCTGCTTCTTTTTCAGAATGGTAGAAAAAGATTTCATCGGTGAAAGGGAGAAAAAGGGTATCACAGGCAGGTAATATCCAGGATGGATTGGTTCAGAAGAATTGAAAACTGCCATTAATCTTGGCTAGCTTTTGCTAAAGAAAAAAGGTTCATGCGCTTTGTTCTCTGCAACTTCTGATATTTCAAGTGTCAACTTTTATTCTCACTCTTTTTGCTTTCCTACAAGGAAAACTAGCTTGGATGATTATAAGATAATATTTGTTTGAAAAACTTTGAATCATTTGATTTTGAATGTTCATGCATCCTGGAAACGTGCTCAAGTCATGACTTTAAGGATAACAATCCTCTTTTTAACCATTGAAATTGTTTGGTTTGTGTATAAAATGAAAAAAATTAAAACTTCTTGTAATTATTGCAAGGAGGTTGAAAGCCAATTAGGATGTATAATTAATTGGGATTTATATATGTGACCATGCATCCATGATTATTGGCTCACTGTGGCAAAGCTACAAGCTCCTTTTTTTCACTTTTGATGCATGCGGACCACCTCCCTATTCTCATACAATTATCATTCTTCCTCATGCACCTTCTTCATTGCATTTCTCTATACATACAACATTATTTTTCTAGTATTTTATAATTCCAGTCTTGGAAGCTGCTTTCATTACTGTTTTGGCCGTGGTTCACATTGAATGTCAAGAGTCACTTATGATGGTTTTATGAGAGTTTTGATGGTTTTCAAAGGATTTTAAGAAAATTTGAATGGGATATTAGTCAAAGGAGAAGCATTAGGTTTCATTATGGATGTGATAAATGTTGTAAAAATATGGAGGTTAAATCGAGATAAAGGTTGAATATGGGATTTGTTTGAGGTGTGCACTAAAAACTACACTAAAGATATTTTACGGTGAAATGTATCATTTAAGATTCAACAAACACTTTTATTGAGCATGCAATAGGAAGAACGAAAAACAAAATAATATTTTGTTAGAACCAAATCATAATAAATATAAAAATAATTAAGATTTAATTATGTCAAATCATCACTAAATAAATATTAGATTCGGAAACGTATCAAAATGAGTTGATAAGTTGAAAATTTTAAATCTTTCTTAGGTTGTGATTCGAAGAAGATAGAGTTATCTTTAGTATAAACTCCTGACGTAAGATAAAATATGAGATGATATATTTCTTGAGAATCATAACATCTTTATATAGTTGATTTAATAATAAGTCATGTAGTTATAACTATGCCCTTATCGAATTATAAATAACACTTTAATAGTTTCTACGCTTTTGTTTCCATGATACTTCTAATACCTTATGACTTGTATAACATAATTTTATCTTATATTTTGATCTGATTTAATTCGAACTCAACATTTTAATAAAAAAAGGTTCAATCATGTTTTTGTATCCTAATTTTGTCCAGGTAGCTGAAAAAATTTCAAGATGATTTATAATTGGTTCAAGTGGCTTCAGTGGTGCGAGTGGAAATTCAATTTTGGATTTTTTACGTTCGGTGGATTGGTTCATGGAGGAAATTAACAACAGTTCAGTGGTGCAGTGTCAACTTTCCCTTGCACCCAAAGCGAAGTATTCTCTTCCAAGAAGAGACCTTGAGGAACACATTGTCCCCAACTATGAACTCAATATCTTTATGCTTCAAGTCTGCATAGGACCTCTGTCTGTTTGAAGCTTCATTTAATCAGTCCTGAATCAACCAAACTTTCTTATATGTCTCTCTAATTAAGTCTGGACCTACTATCTTACCCTCACTAAGCTTTGTCCAACATAGTGGAGTCTTACACTTACGCCCATACAAGGCCTCATACGGCCATCTGAATGCTCGACTGAAAACTGTTGTTATAGACAAACTCCACTAAAGGTAAGTGGTCTCCAACTACCCTCGAACTTGATAATGTTGCATCTGAGCATGTCCTCTAGAATTTGAATAACTCGCTCTGATTAGCCATTTTTCTGAGGATGGAAAGTTGTGTTGAAGTGTAGTTTGGTGCCTAGGGACTCATGAAGGGCCTTCCAAAATTGGGAAGTGAATCAAGAGTCTCTATCTGATATGATGGAAGTGGGTCCACTGTGCAACCTCATTATTTCACGGATGTACAACTGAGCTAACCTCTCTAAGGTATAATTCATCCTAACTGAGAGGAAATGAGTTTATTTGGTAAATCGATCGACTATAACCCACACTGCATCGTGTCTCTGTCTAGTCATCAGTAACTCAGTCACAAAGTCCATGATCACTCTATCCTATTTATACCGAGGAATATGAATGGGCTAAAGTAACCTTGAGCGAACCTGGTGTTTTTCCTTAACCTGCTGACATACTACACGTCGAGAGACGAATTCTAACACTTCCCTTTTCATGCCAGACCACCAGAACAATCACTGAAGCTCTTAATACATCTTATTGCTACTTGGGTAGACTAAAAGTGGGTTGTGATGTGCCTCGTGAAGTATCTTTCTACGTAACTGAGCATCTATGGGCACACACAACCGGCCACTTAAGTACAACGCACCATCATCGCACAACTCAAAACTCGACGCCTCACCTTGGCGAACCTGCTCAATTCGTGCCCTCAACCGCTCATCTAAACTCTATAATCTCTTAGTCTCACTAATCATCTCTGGCTTGACTCACAGCTCGGCTTCTAACCCAACCATCCCTGGATAAACTCAACCATTCCAAAAAGGCTCGTAACTCTGACATTGACTTTCTGCTCAAGACGTTTGCTACTACATTGGCCTTTCCCGGATAATAATCTATCACACAGTCATAGTCCTTAAGAAATTCGACTCATTTGTGCTGTCTGAGGTTTAAATCATTCTGGGTGAGGAGATACTTGAGACTCTTGTGATCAGTGAAGATGTAACACTTTTCACCAAAGAGATAATGTCACAAGATTTTCAAGGAGAACACCACTGCTGCTAGTTCAAGGTCATGGGTGGGGTAATTACGCTCAGGAGGCTTACCTTTCCGAGATGTATAGGCCACCACCTTATCTTCCTGCATTAAGACGCACTCGAAACCATTCAACGAGGCGTCACTAAAAATCATGAAGTCCTTACCCGATTCTAGTTTAGTTAAAAATGGGGATTGGGTCAAAATAATCTTTAACTTCTCGAAGCTTTTCTGTTGCTTCTCATCCCACACAAAGGGAATTCCCTTGTGAAGCATTTTGGTTAACGGGGTAACTAAAATCAAAAAGCCTTGAACAAAATAACTATAATACCCAACCAAACCTAGAAAACTAAGCACTTCTGATACATTCTTGGGAGGTTCTCACTCGACTATGGCTTGAATCTTCTGAGGGTCCATTATAATGTCGTCTATTGAAACAATATGTCCTAAAAATGCCACATCTGAGAGCCAAAACTTGCACTTCCCAAACTTAGCATATAATTGATGGTCTGAAAGAATCTGGAGAATAATGCAGAGATGTTGATCATGTTCCCCTTCCAAACGGGGGTACTAGGATATCGTCTATAAACACCACTACAAAATGATCCAGATAAGGGTGAAAGACTAGGTTTATCAAGTCCATAAATGTCGTCGGGGAGTTGGTAAGTCCAAACGATATTACTAGAAACTCATAAAGATCGTACTTTCTCCTAAAAATAATCTTTGCTACAACGAAGTCCTTTACTTTCAACTAGTAATACCTTGACCTTAAGTCGATCTTCAAGAACACACGCTCTCCTCTAAGCTGGTCAAAGAGATCGTCTATCCTTGGGAGCGGGTAGGTTTTTTTATAGTTAACTTGTTTAAATGTCTATAGTCGATGCACAACCTCATTGTCATATCTTTCTTTTTGACAAACAAGACTAGTGATCCTCACGGTGAAATGCTTAGGCAGATGAAGCTTTTATCTAACAACTCCTGAATCTGGACTTTTAATTCCTTTAATTATGTCGTTGCCATGCTGATAACTCCGTAAAATGTCATATTTTGAGACTTTTTCACTTAAGTTATTGAGTGTCTAATAGCTCATTTAGGACCATGTAGATGCATTTAGAAGCATTTAGTTGCATGTGGTGGAATTTAGTTTGCCGTGACATTTTATTTTTAAAGCGGTGCTGCCTTATGGGAAAGATGCTTGTCTGATGATGTGCAGGTTTTGAAAGCAATGAAAAGAGGAAAAGAAATGCCATGACATAAGGAGATTGTTGAGCAGAATGAAAATGCCAAGTTCAACCGGCATTTTGAAAGCGCTTAAAGTGCGAGAAGATATTTTTGAAGCCAGCTGTATCCGACTCTTCGAGAGCTCTGCCCGAGAAATCTACCTCGAAGATCCGCCTGGAGGGACTGGCGCTGCAACCGCCGGTTCTGCTGCTGACGCCGCCTGACCCTACAGATCCTGTCTGTCCTTGGACGCCTGCAACAGGATTATGCCTGTCACTCAGCCAGCTACCCAGGTTGTATCATAGCCTGTTCAGCCCAACTCTCAAGCAATTTAACCATGGTTTTGGGGTTTTCTAAGAAAGTCAACACCAAGTCATAGGATTAGTTTTCCCCTATAAATATAGGATAAAGCCACATTGTTGAAGACTTTGGTTCAACCCATATTTGAGCTTTTAGAGAGAGAAGGTCTCATCTTTCTCTGTCAATCTTACTTGTCATGGCATTTCTCCTTGACAAGCCGGAAGGAGTGGAGTCCTGAGCATCCGAGAGGAGCCAGTTCGCTAGGAGCAGTGCTTGATGGCCAAGGGAAGCATTAGGCAGTGCACGTCAAAGGCTTTCTCTCCTCCTTTAGTTCTTTGCTTTCATATTTTGTTATTGGGTTGTAAGGAACGAATGATACTTGCTTTGTGCTTGTTTATTTCGAACCCCACCATGAACTAATCCTATTTGGTGGGAGTTCACTTGGATGTTTAAGTTTTTATTTCAATGAATGGTTGCTTTGCTATGCTTTAATTTGTTTTTTTTATGAAACTTAATTCCTTAAGGTTGTAGGAGCTATGAGAGTAGCCTATCATTAGGAGGTCTAGAGGGTTCGAGAGAATGCCTTGGTAAATTATCCTTAGTGTTCGAGAGAAACTAGGGAGGTGCTACATAAGCAAGGGGTTTTAGGTAGTAACTAGGCCTAATCCACCTTAGAGATAAGGTTATGATTTCATGCGACTAAAAGGAGTTGTGCAAAATCGATAGGTTAGATGTTTAATGCTGCCGCAAAAAGGTATTACCGAGACATATCCTATTATCTGGACCAATAGGATCACTGCAGGGGTTTACGCCAATCAGTTTCACCAGGGCATCTTTAATCTGTCGAGTCCCTTACTAGAGATAGCATAGGGCACCTTAGTAGACTCTGTCAGGCAGGCTAGGCATAGAAGAAATACCATTCAGAGAAATATACTTAGACTTTTCTAGTGACTCCTATCACTCATTCCCATATCAGCTTGTCGTTTGAGAAAGCTAAAGTTATATATATATATATATATATTAAATCCAGTAATTGCATTTTATTTTGCCTTGATATTTCTATTTGTTTGCACTTATCAAAATTGAATTTACCACGACATTTCATCCAACTTGCCACGACATATTTAATTGCAACCACACTACCACCATTCCATTTTCACATCAGTCATTCCATTTTGCCACAACATTCTCATTTGTACATACCATCACTAACTTTACTTAGGTGACAAAGTAAAGTGTCTTGACAAGCCTATTTGATTTCCCCAATTCCCTATGGAGACGATACTCAACTTATCACTGTATTACTTATTCGATTGTGTATACTTGCACATATATCCACACTCATTTTATAGTACCCACAAGAGCAGACAAGTTTTTGGCTCCGTTGCCGGGGATTGGCAACTGGAAGTTAATTTGTTTTGTCAAAACATTTTTATTTTACTTGTTTATTTGTTGTATAGTTTTACTTGTTAATTTTCCTTGTCTTTTTCAGGTTTTTATTTTACGTGCTCAAGAAAATATGTATCAGATCAGAAATCAAGGAATTGGTCAAGAGGAATATAAGAATGTCGAGGCAATTCTGAATTCTGCGAATGCAGCTAGGCCTCGTCTATTCGAGATTACTTAAACCCTATTATAGATGACCTAAATCCTAGAATTGTTGCACCCATGATTCAGGCAACCCACTTTGAGCTCAAACAATTATGTTCGATATGTTGGACTTTTATTGGACAGTTTGGTGGTACTTCTCAGGAGGATACAAGGTAACATGTTCGGACATTTTTGGAGGTTTGTGACTCCTTTAGACAACAAGGTGTGCATGAAGATGTGTTGAAATTGAAGTTATTTCCATATTATTTGAAAGATCACGCCAGGGCATGACTCAATGGATTACCTTCCGGCTCAATAATGTCTTGGGCTGACTTGTGAAAAAAAATTTTGCTACGGCATAATCAACCCAATATGAACAACCATCTTAGAAATGCCATAGCATCTTTTCACCAAGGCGATGAAGAGTCTATGTATGAGTGCTGGGATCGATACAAAAGTTTGCTTCACAAGTGCCCCAATCATGGATTCCACGACTAGACTCAAGTTGCAATGTTCTACAATGGAGTCAATACACCCACGAGGATGATGCTAGATGCCTCGACAAATGAGACATTACTTGACAAATCACCAGCAGAGGCATTTGACATTCTGGATAGGATTGCCAACAACGATTTTCAATTTCCATCTACAAGGCTTGGACTTGGGCGAAAATCAAATGGAGCTTTCAAGCTAGACTCTAAGGATACAGTGTCAGCCCAACTTGCTGTTATCACCAATATGTTGAAGAATTTGCAAAGGCCAAGTGAGGTGAGATAAGTAAAGGCAGCCAATTCAGCATGTTTATTATGCCATGACAATCACAATGAGAGCGAGTGTCCGACCAATCTGGAATCCATCAACTATGTAGAGAACTATAATCGAGGCAACAACACCTCTATTCTAACAATCTTGGATGGTGTCAGCATCCAAACTTCTCTTGGGGAAATCAATGAACCATCAATGCTAGTCAGCTCGCTAGGCAGCAGAACTTCAGTGACTCCCGGGGTTTTCAAACGAATATCCCATGGCATAATTCTAACGAGGGAGTACCATCTTCATCTAACACAAGTTCCTTGGAGGCCACAATGCTAGATTTTATATCAACCACGAAGACCATGCTGCATGACCATGCAACCTCTATAAAAAGCCAAGAAGTTTTACTTCAAAGTCACAGCTCGTCTTTAAGGGCCTTGGAGCGTCAGGTTAGTCAAATTGCCACGGCATTACAGTCTCGCCTACATGACAGTCTTCCTAGTGATACTGAAGTCACTAAGGCTCAAGACATGGAGCATTGTGGTACATTCACCTTAAGGAGTGACACCAAAATCTACAAAGATGCTAAGTTTGGGGGGGGTAATACTCGGAGAGCCCGATCATGAGACTGTACACAAAGATTCGAAGTTTCAAGAAGATTCATATTTACTGGAAAACAATGATGAGGGTTCGAAGAGTGCAACCAATGAAGACACACAAAAAATTTCCACAGCAAAAGAAAAGCCCCCATCAGTAGGAGTTGATGACCAAAGGAAAGCTGCAGAATTTTGCCGCAACAAATTTTTATGCAGTGATAGTCACTTGAAGCTTGATGAAGAAGATAAAGAGGAGCTCGAGGATATTCAAAGGAGATGAGTCAGTCTAGCTTACCCATAGCTAGACCAGGTATGAAATTTGAACCTTTGGATTCTATTAAACTCACTCATCCTAAACCCCAAGTGATTGATCATCTGTCTAGGCTAGAAATTATAAAAGAATTAAGGAATGAAATGGAGATTAAGGAAAAATTCCCTAATGAGAAATTATTATTTTCCACGGTAATTTTGTGGTATGCTAACATTGTCAATTTCTTCGTTAGTGTTATTTTGCTTCCTTACTTAACTAGCCTAGGAAAGAATAATATCATACACGATGGTGGATACTGGCATAGGGATGACCTCAACCTCTCCAATGAATTTGCTGCCCAAATGATTTCAAGTTGCCATAGCAAAAAGGAGCGAAAGGAGATCTTATTCCACTACCATTCAACTTCAGGAAAAGAGCACTTTGAAGAAGATATGACTACTATAAGGGTCCTACAATTAGATGTGAAAAACCCGAAATGTCAGGGAAAAATATTTTAAAGGCGAAACTATTACATATGTAGGGCATTTTGTTCTACACTGGTGCTCCAATCGAACGAGACAAAAATGCCATAACAATTTGAGATGTTTCGGAAAGTGCAGACTCCCAAACATGTGGACAATGGTAAAGCCCCTACAGAAGTCGCACCCACTTAGAAAGAAGACTCAATTGGTGTTGGCACAAACGATGACATTGCTGATGATGTCCATCCATATGCACAAATGCCACGACAAATTACAATACTTCTAGCCAAGCAGACCCAAGATCAAGTGGCGAATCTGACCAGCAACCTGATGACCTTATTTGCCTATATCAAGCGACGGATGAAGATGTGGCAATAGCCTTCATGGAGCTCATTCCGCAGCCCACTGAGTCAACATAGGAGACACAATCTGAGATGCCACAGTAAGCTCCTTTGCATAGGAGCTGACGCCGCCTGAAGAAGACAGCTAAGCGCGAGGAGCCCCAGTTCTCAACCATCCCAGAAGGTCCCAGTACTCCTTCGGCTGCCTCCGCTTCTGACTCCGAACACTCTAGCCCCACCAAATTGAGAAAGCACACTCATCACGCGACCGCTGCACCACTACCCACCTAAAGTCAAGGTACCTTGCATTGCATTGCATTCATAGCATATAGTTTCATTTTTTTTCGTTTTAGTAAGTATTGGGGACAATGCTTCTCTCAAGTTTGAGGGAAGTAGGGTTCTCGCATCATTGCATAATAGTATCAGTAAAATAAATATGCCATTACATTAGTAAATGTTTGAATAGTTTTCTGGAATTAGTTAAGGATGCCCGATGATGATGAATCTTGATGGCTAGGATAGAATATACATGACTGGTTGAGGATGATAGAGCCAACTCTAGGACTTGCTTCTTTGAAATCCTTGAATACACGATTGTATGTTTTCCATGCTTGAGAAACTTAGAATTTTTTTATAAGAGAATTCTTAAAATGTTGTGGCATAAAATTTTGAATAATGAAAAACCCACTTAAAAATGATGAAAAAAATTGAAAAATCTTGAAATGAAGAGAAGATATAAATAAATGCCTCGACATATCTGTAGAGGGACACTTCGCTATGCCATGGCATATGAGTGAATGAAAGTAGTCACGGGATGACTCTACCTGACTAGCTAGGGGGTGGAAGGTATACTCCCTTTCACCTAAAGTGTAGGATGGTAAAGTGATGGGATGACTCCCCTCGTAGCAGAAATAAAGGAAAGAAAACAAGGTGGGAGTAAAAATTTCTAAATGTCATGGAAAATTAAGAAAACTTGCTTAGAAACTTTTTAAGTTTGATAAGAATGGACTGGATACAAACACACACACACCCACACAAAGAATCTTGCCCTAGGGGACAGTACTAGATTTCTCGACCTAGTCTAGCATGTTGAAGCTATATGTTGAGGGCTGAAATTTTATCCCATAGACTATTCTGCTTCTGAACTTGTCATGGTATTTTTGTTTTGCTTATTACTATCCATTGCTTGAGGACAAGCAATAGCTTAAGTTTGTGGGTATGATAACTCCGTAAAAGGTCACATTTTGGGACCTTTTCACTTAAGTTATCGAGTGTCTAATAGCTCATTTAGGACCATGTAGATGCATTTAGAAGCATTTAGTTGCATGTGGTGAAATTCAGTTTGCCGCTGTATTTTATTTTTAAAGAGGTGTTGCCTTATGGGCAAGGTGTTTGTCTGATGATTGCAGATTTTGAAAGCAATGAAAAGAGTAAAAGAAATGCCATGACATAAGGAGATTGTTGAGCAGAATGAAAATGCCAAGTTCAACCGGCATTTCGAAAGCGCTTAAAGTACGATAAGATATTTTTGAAGCCAACTGTATCCGACTCTCCGAGAGCTTTGCCCGAGAAATCTACCTTGAAGATTCGCCTGGAGGGACTAGTTCTGCTGCTGACGCCGCATGACCCTGTAGATCATGTCTATCCTTGGGCGTCTGCAACGGGATTATACCGGTCACTCAGCCAACTACACAGGCTGTATCATAGCCTATTCAGCCCGACTCTTAAGAAACTTAACCATGGTTTTGGGGTTTCCTAGGAAAGTTAACACCAAGTCCTAAGATTAGTTTTCCCCTATAAATAGAGGATAAAGCCACATTGTTGAAGACTTTGGTTCCACCCAGATTTGAGCTTAAAAAGTTAGAGAGAGAAGGTATCATCTTTCTCCGTCAATCCTACTTATCATGGTATTTCTCCTTGACAAGTCGGAGGAAGTGGTGTCCTGAGCATCCGAGAGGAGCCAGTTCGTTAGGAGCAGTGCTTGGTGGCCGAGGGAAGCATTGGGCAGTGCACGTCGATGGCTTTCTCTCCTCCCTTAGTTCTTTGCTTTCATATTTTGTTATTGGGTTGTAAGGAATGAATGATACTTGCTTTGTGCTTGTTTATTTTGAACCCCATATGAACTAATCCTATTTGGTGGGAGTTCACTTGGATGTTTAAGTTTTTATTTCAATGAATGGTTGCTTTGCTATGCTTTAATCTATTTTGTTTATGAAACTTAATGCCTTAAGGTTGTGGGAGCTACGAGAGTAACCTTTCCTTAAAAGGTCTTGAGGGTTCGAGAGAATGCCTTGGCAAATTATCCTTAGTGTTCGAGAGAAACTAGGGAGGACCTACATAAGCAAGGGGTTCTAGGTAGTAAATAGGCCTAATCCACCTTAGAGATAAGGTTAGGATTTCATGCGACTAAAAGGAGTTGTGCAAAATCGATAGGTTAGATGTTAATGCTGTCGTAAAAAGGTATTGCCAAGACATATCCTGTTATCTGGACCAATATGATCACTACAGGGGTTTACGCCAATTGGTTTTCCCAGGGCATCTTTAATCTGTCGAGTCCCTTACTAGAGATAGCATAGGGCACCTCAGTAGACTCTGTCGGGCAGGCTAGGCATAGAAGAAATACCATTCAGAGAATATACTTAGACTTTCCTAGTGACTTCTATCACTCATTCTCATATCAGCTTGTCGTGTGAGAAAGCTAAAGCCCTATATATATATATTAAATCCAGTAATTGCATTTTATTTTGCATTGATATTTATATTTGTTTTCACTTATCACAATTGAATTTTCCATGACATTTCATCCAACTTGCCACGACATATTCAATTGCAACCACACTACCACCATTCCATTTTCACATCAGTCATTCCATTTTGCCACAACATTCTCATTTGTACATACCATCACTAACTTTACTTAGGTGACAAAGTAAAGTGCCTTGACAAACCTATTTGATTTCCCCAATTCCCTATGGAGACGATACTCAACTTATCACTATATTACTTATTCGATTATGTATACTTGCACATATATCCACACTCATTTTATAGTACCCACAAGAGTTGACACATGCGGTAGGGAGCGATAGACACCGGGGCTGAATCTAACATTACCTCAATCCCAAACTCTAGTTCTCTGTTGGCTGGAAAATCTAATAATTTCTCTAGAAATATATCAGGGAAGTTTTTTACTTCTCAGATATCCTCAAAAGTTAAAACTGAGATTAGGGTATCGAATACGTAGCCAAGAAGGCTTACAACCTCGGTTGATCATCCGCTGAGCTTTTATGACTGACACTAGCCTCAATTGGCTTGATTTCTCAGTGACCATTACCAACTTGGTGTTATCATTTTTCCTAAACTTGAGTTATCTAGATTTGCACTTCAAACTGGTGTCATGTTCCGACAACCAATCCATACCTAGGATCATGTCAAACTCTCTAAAGGGTAACTCCATCAAATATGTTGAAAACGTCTGAAAACCTTGTCTACTAGGACATCGAGACCTAATATGCTTAATAATCTAACACCTATCTCTAGGTCTTTTGCTAGAACCCATAATTCTTGATCTAAGTTGGAGAAAATATAGGAGTGGGTGAAACCATAGTCTATCAATGTAGTAAGTGGAATGAAAAAGTTTGTGAATGTATCTGAGATCACATCGATTGTATTGCAGTCCTTACGAACTCCTACCTCATACTGTTTAGAGGCTATCCTAGGATCTGACCTCTGATCTAGTTATTATTCTACTCTACTGTCCATATACTATGTTGTCACCCCTAGTTGGCCCCCGACTTCTCTGTACAGACGGTGCGAATTTTTGTGTCACTACTGGAGTCGCTCCTTAAACTCTCGGATAGTCCCTCATGAAGTGGTCTAGTGAGCTGCAATTGTAACAACCCTTTGATCTTAGGTTGAACGCCCCTAGGTTCTTATTCTCGCACCAATCACAAGTAGGGTGAGTAAAGCCTCTAGTCGATTTGCTAGCACTAACTCCAGAGACTAAGGTCAGTGGTCTCATCTTGGACTCGGATCTACCTTATCAGCCCAAACTCTATCTGGTCCTCATTGATTGTATTACTGAGGGTCTCCTTGAACTCTAACCACCACTCGCTCTATTTACTGACAGTTGAATTGACCCCGCTAACTCAGGGGCCCTTATAACCTATCCTACAGTCTCATTAACCTGGTTAAACCTTATACTAAGGACTCTCTCGATTGTCTTTACCTGATGTGATAACTCAGAAAAGACCCTAGGGGGATCGACCACCAAGTGCGATAGGATATTGAGATGTAGGCCCTCCCTGAACCTACGCCAGTGGTGCTCCTCAGTAGGGATCAACTCTCATGCGTATCTACTCAAACAGAGGAACTCACACTCGTACTCCATCATAGACAGATCTCTCTGAACTAAATGCATAAAATGCTTTCTCAGATCATCAGTGTGGGCCACACCACGTACTTGAGCTTACCCTCAGGGGTAAGGTGCAGCTATTTGAGGGTGCAAAGGGTCTCTTGGAGGCACTGCTCTGCCTCTATAGGTCCATCGTCTCCTGAACCAAGGAACTTTATGGTCTTGTATCTATGGAGTCTCTCTATTAGGGACTCCTGAGATGTTGATGCTAGCTAGACCGAGAGTACTGGTGTGGAAGGTGGTGCAACTAAGGTACTAGGTAGAGACCTAGCTTTCTGCCTGAGCATGAAGGTGAGATCCCTAAAGAAGATCGCTTCTTAACTCCCACATTTACTAGGGTCCCTGGCTGATCCGTTTCCAGGACAAACTTGTCCCTAATATCTACTACTAGCGAGGTATGACTCTTTACCCTACCATCTTGGCTATGGGTTGAATCGTCTGTCATCTGAAATGGGAAAAAGTATGGGTTATTATCATTATTTTAGTCTTAAAAGTACTCTTGACACTCTAGAGGCATGCACACTTACAGACACTGACTGACTCTAACCCGCGGGTCATAGAACTAACTAAACCCGATGCTCTGATACCACTAAATATAACACCCTAATCCAAAATAAAGATCACTGGATCAATGTCATACGAGACCGCTTAAGTGGCTAGCCCAAAAATTTCTTTTAAGTTTAACTAATTGTAACCATCTGATAGAAAAATTCATCCTTACTGTAATTAATAAAAAAATAGTATTCATGTTTTACAAATACATGGGAGCTCCCAAAACATTCAAAATGTACAACGCTGAGTTTAAATTAAGATTTATGACTATATATATAAGGTTCCATAATAATACAAGCCCTCTAAAAGTGACTTAAGACGTACTCTGAAATACTCGACTGCTCTAGTCCACTGCACTAAAATTCTAGATGACGATAACTCCCTACGAACGATCTTCTTACCTGTGCATGGAAACACATTCCAAACACTGAGCTTGCGAGCTTAGTGCCTCACTAAAAATTGTATTGTACTATATGCATTCATTAAATACGCTAGTTGATGGCACAGGTAAAGGGCATAAAAGATATTGGTCTACTATACTGTGGCGGACATCATGATGCGCTTGAGGGATTCAGCATCTCGGAGCTCGCGCACCCCTCTAGTCTGTCTGAATACCCGAATGTACTCTCGGTGAGATATGTAATCTTCATCGAAGACGTACACCCGACCAAATCACTCCGTCGAGTCTTGGGGTATCTGCGCCCAATTGGCGATAAGTGTCTTGGGACTGATGATATCCGACTATACGACTGTATCTACTAGAGTGACTTGGGTTCTGGCTATGTCCCAAGCGTCAAACAAGGCTAGTTTTATTTCATCCTAGCTATTGTTATTTCTAAATGTTCTGAGTTTATTTAGCGTTCTCACTTGTAGTTTTATTTCATAGTATTTTGGTATAGATGGGTCCCTAGAACTTACTCTAGAAATTCTTGAGTTCTCTACCCAGAATTGTCTGTGGGAACCGATACCAAGCCTTCAACATTAGTACTGACCCTTGAGTATCTATATCAACCTCGAGTATCGATATCATTCTTAGCTTCGATGTTTTGATAATTCCCTGAATATCGATACCACTATGGAGAGTATCGATACCAAAATTACCAACTGTAATTTGTTAAGTGTTCTCTATATCGATACCGCCTCGTGGGTATCGATACTGACTCTATAGTATCGGTACTCTATGAATGTGTATCGATACTCCTTGCTAAATTTCCTCTTTGTTTCAAGAACAGTATCGATATTGTTCCTCCAGTACCAATACCCTCGCTCAAAAATGCCTTGCTTGGGCGCGAAAAATGCAACATTTCTACTCTAAAAGCCATACTGAGGGTCCCAATTATTTTTAAAGTCTTATTTATGATTAAAGGGGTCATAAAGAGGCTATAATCATGCTGGAAACACTGAATTTCGATTTATACCATGAAAATGTCACTTAGCTCATGCAACCTACTAACCATATTTAATTGACCTACATATGGTATAATTGAGTCTAAAGTGAGTTACCTTTGATCCCTAAGCTGCTAGAAGTGCTCAAAGTAAGCTTCTCTTTTCCGTTAGCTTGAGAGCTCACTCTCACTTCTCTCACTAAACAAGAATCAAGCATATAAATTACTAACTGAATTTAGAGGTTAAGAGAGGTTTAAAAATACTTCCTAATTTTAGAAATCACTAAAAATAGACCAACACACTTAGGTCCCTTAAACCTCCCTAAAACCCACACTTTGAGAACTAAGGACAAAACTTGAGTTTAAAAGCTTGGATTGAAGCTTAGGGTAGGTAGATTCTGAAACTTACCTTGGAAATCTCGAACTAGGCTTGAAATCTTCAAAGTTCTAACCTTTTCTATGTTTTGGAGAAGAATAAAGTGAATAGAGAATGAAGGAAGAAGATAAACTTGGTGCATGAAATGGATGAGAATAAATAAATGTTAGATCACTAATCTTAATTGGGTTTCAGCTTTAATTTTGAACCATGATATAATTTCTCTCTTGGTCCTTTTAAGTTTGGGAGCAAACTAAAAATATCCTTTTTATCCATTATTGGGCCCAACCTAAGTCCAATTTTATTCATTCTTGGGTCAAGGTTTTCTACAACTATGGGTTTTATTCGAAGCCCGAAATAAAATAACTCGAAACTCCTAACAAAGAATTCAGGGTGTTACATAACAGAGTAGGCCATGTCACGCAGGAAAAATGAGAATTAGATTAGATTTTTTTCTTTTTTGGCAAATCAAATGATACTGGGTATAAAACCCAAGTGTAAATCATTTTCTAAAACCCTAACGAGAACAAGTAGTAAATAGTTTGATCATTTTTCAAAGGTAACCTTGTCATTTTTCATCTCTGTATTGATTTACGATGTGTGAATGTGGTCATTTTCGGATTAAGAAAAGAGAAAATAGAGTAAGAGATGAGTGAGTTTACTTATCGATTGAGTATTCTTTGCTAGAATAGAGAAAGCATCATCAGAGTTGAAATAATCCTAGAGTCGGGTTCGTTTTAGGGGGTTCTATTCTCTTTTAGGGCTTGATTTTTTAGGTTTAGAATATAGAGATGAGTATGGGTTTCATTTAGGTTAATTCAGTTAAGCTTTGTTTAGGTTTGACCACCGTTAGTGGTGGTCGATGTTGAGTTCGAAGGGTTAGTTACGACAATATTATGTTTAAGGGGGTTCGACCGAAGCAAAAAAAGGAGCTTAGAAGAAAAAATAATGGCTTTTAGGTCAATTTGAGTAGGCGATCGAATCCGGATCGGTTCAAGGGTTAGTTGAAGTAGTTGATCACCAATGAGCAGTTGTTAACGGTGGCTCTGGGTTGCTTAGAGTATTGGTTGAGATAGGGGTTTGAGAGAAGCATGAGTATCTCAAAATGGGAGATGGTTAGGAAAGAAGGCGATTAGGGTAGGTTTAAGTTAGGGTAATCCATAATTAGATTTTTATATAGAATATTTAAGGATATTTTTGTTTTAGTCCTTAAACGTTTAGCTTGTTTTTTTCATTATAGTCACTAGTTTGGCTCGTTTCAATTATAGTGTCTTAATTTTGCAATTATCCAATTTTTACATGATAGTATATTTTAGGTTAAACAATTCGACATAATCACCCTTTAGCCCTCCCAGTTTTGGCTTTTTTTACACTTCGATCACTGTCGTAATTCTTAATTGTTGTGTCTAATTTTAATTTATTTTTAAATTGGTTACCATTCAAACTTGTTTCATTAATTTATATTTAGGCCCTAAATTATTCTATATATTTTAGTTTTGTCTTTAGATTAATGGTTTATTTGTCCTAAAGCTATTTTGTTAATTTTTTTTAGGGTAATTTGTAATAATTAATTAGCCATTAAATTTAAGTTTGTATAACTCTAACATATAGTTACTGGTTTTCTTTACATATTCATTTATTTATTTTATTTATTTTTGTAGTTGATTAAATCTTTGGATATATCCTTTAATTTAGATTCCTTTATAATTTAGTCTTTAATTAGGTTAATTAAATCTTTAGTTTGACACTAGATTTAGATAGCTCACACTTTAGTCCTTTAATTTATGGAGTAATTTAACTTGGATCTCCCATTAAAATGCTCGATGGACCATTTTAATTAAGTTAATAATTAGAGCCTTCACTTTAGACTTTTCACTATATAGTCCTTGAATTCTTTAATTAGATATTCATTTTACATAAATAATTAGGTTATTAATCAGATCCTCTATTTTAGGATAGATTTCACTTTAGTCCTTTAATTTAGGGAGTAATCTGAATTGTCTTCTGCATTTAACATGCTCGGAGGACCATTTCGATTATTCAATTCAATAATTGGTTAAAATAAACTAGAGTTCATATTAGAGACTCTATTTTTAGGTTTAGTCTTTTAGGTTCTTTAATTTCATAATTTGACACTGTAGGTTAGGGAAAACTGTAATTAATCCACCTAGTTAAATTAGGTACATAAGATATGTATATGATTGTATTATAATTTTTAAATTACATGGCAATTCATTTATCAAGGAGTTAATAGTGTATCCTCCGTGTTATGCTCAGGGGGTGACCACTGGTAATTCCCAAAGTAAGTCAAAATCCTTTTCCAAACCAATATCATGATTTCTTTAACTTTAAGGCAATGGTAGTTTACTTTTATCAATGATAAAGCTTTCGCATTAACATGCTCGAAGATTGCCATCATTGGTCTTAGTAAACTAATATCCTTTTCCAAAATTTGCATCCATTGTGAATTTTGGAATAAATAAAGCTTCGAGCTCAAAATTTCCAAACTTTAAATATAGGGTAATCGAATAGGTACCAATTTTTTGGCGTTGTGGGGATATTAACCCTTCCACACGCGTAACCGACTTCCAAACCTATTTTCTGGTTTTTGCATAACCAAATTTGGTATTTTTGATCAAATAAATTGTTTTATTAAAACTACCCGATTTTTGGTGTTCCAATCGCACCTTAAAATGATTGGTGGCAACTCCAAACATTTCAATTCAAAATCATTTCAAAAACTCCATCATTGTAACTAGTTGACTTTCCCCCGAATGGTTGGTTGCGACATATGTAAAATTGAATAAAATAAAATTAGAGTTGATTGAATCATTTTTGGCCCATTATCCAACTAAAATAAAAATATTAGGGTCTTAGGGCACACTGACTTTTAATTAGGGATCTACGACATTTTCTACAATACGAGAGGAACGTGACGAGTTCCATGGGATATTATTTTCTTATTACATGCGTATTATTTTTTAAGAAACTCTTCACATCGAGGTGACGAGTTCCTTTAAAATATTATATTTTTTAGTAATATACTTGAAATTAGAATCGAAAAAAAGAAAGTGTTGGAACTCATCACCTCGAGGTGACGAGTTCATTGATGTTATTATTGATTACTTTAATTTTTTTTTAAAGATTTTTCGTGGTTGTTTTTTGTTTAATATTATATTTAAATAAAAAGTTTAATGTTAAGGTTACGTGATTTGAGTGGTCATATTCAGTTGTTTTTCTTCTTCTTAATGTGAGGAGTTCGAACAGTCACTGATATGGAGAAAAAAAACGAACCATGAGAAATGCACATTAAGAAATAATATTATAACACAATTAATACATTACCTTAAGGACGTAAATAAGACAAACCTTACACACACACTAAACAGTAAATCAAATTATAAATTCGTAAAAATCTATTGCATTATTCGTTATGATGTTCTACTATTCATAATCAGTAAACTCGTCAGAAGTAATATTAAGTTCTTCAATTCTCCATGCTTTTTCTTGTTATCGTTCACGTACAAATTGGAACCATGCTTCTGGGTCTCCATCATCTATGTTTGTTGCTTCGTTATTTTTTTGAGTTGTTGGGATGTTTAAGCTACAAGTAGCATCCTTAACCATATGAGCAAGGTCAAGATCATCGAACACTAAAAAAAATCGACATTAGATAAAGAATTATAGAAGTATGTCTCAATCATACCAGCAAGGTCGATATCATCACTTAGATGAAACCTCGTGCATGAACCATGCTTCTGGGTCTCCATCATCTATGTTTGTTGCTTCGTTATTTTTTGAGTTTCTGGAGTTTAAGCATCCTTAACCTCGACATTAGATAAAGAATTATAGAAGTATGTCTCAATCATACCAGCAAGGTCGATATCATCACTTAGATGAAACCTCGTGCATGATAGTGGAATTCTATAATATAACAAATATATTCTTCTACTACTTCCCAGTTGAACCCTTCTTTTTTATTGAACTTCAACTTGTCTAGTTGAATATATTTTTTTGAAACACATAGTTAAAAATTTAAAATCATAAAAAATAGTTGCACGAATAGTTTCCATGTTCACAAAAAAACTCAAGATTTGGAAGTGAAAACTCAAGTTGTTCTAGACCAATAAAATAGGTTTCACCTGACATGTATTTATAGGCAAAAAAAGTTTGTGAACTAAAAATTTTATGGCATGGTGCATTATTTGAGATAGATGTTGAAATTCAGGTTTTACCTGATATAAAGTGATATATCAATATTGAAAATTTTCAAAAATGAGTTGATATATCACTAAAAAATTACTAAAGATGATTGAAGAGGCACTGAAAAGTTGCTGGCATTTTCTGGCATGGTGCATTATTAATGGCGTTTTCTGAAGATTATTAATGGCACATTTTGACATTTTTGGGAATTGTGCATTATTAGTTATGTCATTTCACTGAAAAATTTGTTGAAGCTTATTAAATCGGCTTACTTCATGTAAATCTTCAGCAAAAACCTTTTTGAAACTATGGCTAACAAATTTTTCACTATCGTTCACTTAAATGACCAAGTCATTGAAAATGATGATGGTCTTGTGCTTATGTCACAGAGGCCTGTAAACATGATGTTCATTATACATGTAACACATTAGCAAATGAAAAAAGAATTAAGAGCAAACTTGGAGCTTCTATCTCATGTTTGAGTTATCAACACCTAATTTCAGATAATCTGGTCAAATATAGAGCAATCCAGCTTGACGACGACGATGATGTAGCTGCTATGGTTAGTCTGCATCAATCTTCAAATAATCAAATGGTTGAGTTATACGTTGAAACTGTATATTTTCCTACATTCTCAACTGTTGCACCCAAAGAAGTATGACCATCAGAAGATCTAGATAACCTTGTCGGGTGATTCGGTGAAACCCTTGTTGATTTTAGCAAGGATGATGAAAACTTTTGTTCCACTGATGTTAGGCGATAACACACCAATAATTGATGATTATAATATCGTCGAGGCTACTTCTTAGGGACAAGGTTTTGACATAGAGGGTGATGTCTGGGAGACAGCTATTTTTTGTGATCATGCACCCTCTAATCCTCAGCGATATTAGGCACATTCAGTAACACTCAATCAACCTGAGATGTCGTAACCCTAAATACCTCATTATCATCATCAAATTGCAATGCATGATATTAGCTATGATGCTATAACATCCCAAAAACTGGGCTAGTGACTAAAGTGTAAGATTTTAAAACTTTGTGATCAATTTTGATAAATTGCAAAGTTTAAGGTTTTATTTGAAAATTTTTGGTGTAGGCTGATTAGCAAAGATTGAAAGATGGAAGGGCATTTTGGTATTTTGGCAAATAATGAATTTAAAATTTCTTAGGTGGGTATTATATACACGTAGAAAGAAATGAAGAGTTACAGATAATTGTATAATCTTTTATTCATCATTTCTTTCTCCTCTCTACGTGAGTGCTTGGCTAAGGTAAGAAAACTTTAAGTTTGTTACTTCTTGAGTTTTAAGTTGATTTTTGGTCTTTAGGTATTATTTAAGCTTGAGGAAAGCTTAAGATTGATTAAAGTTAAGAAATGAGTGAAATAAAGATGATTTTGTAAAGAGGGTTTTTGAGTGAATGGGTCAGAAATGATTAGTAATTGAAATTGCAAGTTATATTTGACTTGTCATAAGCTAAAATTAGAAGTTTAAGGTGCTGGAAAGGAGTAAGAACAATGTTGAAAAATTGAGATGATTTTTAGTTTTAAGTAATTGATGGGATTTTGAATGTTTAAGTGTGTTTTAGTGATATAAGTTGGTTTTAATAAGTGTAGTTAAATTTAAAATCTTAAAAGGAGGTTAAAGTGTAAGATTTAATTAAGTTATGGTAAATTTTTGGGTTGAAATAAGTAAGTTCTGAGCAAGGGGTATCGGTACTGGATGAACAGTACCGATACTCTAAAGCAAAAATATGTGAAATCTGAGTTTGGGTATCGATACTGGAAGAATAGTATCGATACTAATATGATGAAATTATATGAATTAGAACAATATCGATACCGAAGGAGTAGCATCGATACCAAGGGTATCGATATCAATGGCAAGTATCGGTAACATTTTTAGAGAAGAAATTCTAGAATGTAGAATGTGTATCGATACTGAAGTATAATATTGATACCATAGTGAGGAAGTATCGATACTGGGCCTGGGGTACCGATACTATTCAGAATGAAATTGTGAATAAGTGTTTATTTTAGCTTAAGTTATTGATGATTGATTAATAGTGATTCGAATTCCGATATTCATAGCAATCGTATATTTATGTAGATATCGAACGAAAGCAAGTTCAGGATGAATCGATGATATAAGATTGATCAAAAGAGAGATAAGAGTTGTGCTTTGACTAAGTGAGGCTAAGGTGAGTGCATATTATTATATATATTGTCTTATGGAAAGAAGACTTGTGATGAGTCTATTTTTAATGTTTTGATTATGTGATTACATGAATATAAGTATAGTTTTGTCTCTGTTATTTTGTGAACATACATTGTTTATATTACATGCTATATGATATTGACCTATGTGATTATATGAACATATGATATAAGCTATGTGACATTGACCTATGTGATTATATGAACATGTGATATAAGCTATGTGACAAGGATCTATGTTATTATATGTCTATGTGATATTGAACTACATGATTATATGAATATGTGAACTATATAAATGGTAAAGCCCAAAAGTATATGATATGAGAGCTAAAGGTATAATTGGCATGCCAAGAGTCGAGGGTTCTACACGGTCCTTTGGGATAATTCTACGTGGTCATTCGGGACATATCTATGTGGTCATTCGAGATATTTCTATGTGTCACTTTGGTGCAATTTCTACGCGGCACTTCAATGTATTTTATACGAGCTGTGGTGACAACATTAGTGCACAACCTCAATGCACTCACATACCTTCAGTTCTCAGTAATGTATTTTGGGCTATTGAAAGAATAACAAAAATGACAGTGCATGATGTTATATGTTTGCTTTGTGAAATGTATTATGATTTCTGCATTATATGATGCTTTGCAAAGGTTAAGTATAAGATTATATGTTTAAATGTTTTATTTGTTTTATTTCACACTTTATTGCCTCACTAAGTCAATGACTTAGCGTGTGAGTATTTCACATGTAGGTTCAAAGAAACAAGAAGAGAAAAGCTAGGCAAGTCAGGATAACATCTCCTTTCAGAAGATCAGATCAGAAATGAATTAAATATTAGATATTTTGTTATACTGAATGTGGTTGGCATGTAATTAAAGGTTTAAATCGTATATGCTCTTATCAGTTTTGTAAACAAACTTTATTGTATTTATGTAAATTATTGAGTTTATAATTTCAAATTGAGTTTGAACTTCCCTTATTTACTTTTGATTAAGGGTTCCACCATTTTTATATAAATAAAAGTTAAATTTTCAACTATCTTTTAAAAGTAAACGATTTAAAAAGTCAATGTGGCACCTCAGATTCATATCCGGGTCGAATACGGGTTGGGGTGTTACAATGCCATGAAGAATCCTGAGATTTCTGATATGCTAGGGATATGTGTAGCCCACTGGTTGCCCAATTAGAAATTAAGGAGTTTGTCTAAAAGCTCATATGAAATTCACTATTGTTGAGTCTAAATAGAAGACATACCTTATCAAGTGTATAAACAACAATGTCGGATGTAAGTAGAGGATACGTGTTTCATACCTATAACAAAAAATATTATGGGAAGTCATAGGGTTCTACAACCAATACAGTTGTACATTGACATATGTGCATACATTAAGCTTTTGATGGAGAAAAATGCAAATATCCCAGTTTTAATGTTAGTGGCATCAATTCATAATACATTTGGTTATATTTCGTCTTATTGCAAGTTATGGATGGAGAAAAAGAAATCTATGACACTATTGTACGGTGATTGGGATCATTCATACAATGAGCTTCCACATTTATTGCACGCAATGGAATTCTTCATCCCAGAAACCATTGTTCACTCTTATACTTATCTTGTGACCATGTTTGATGGACATGTTATCCCAGGGAAGAGAGTTTTCATAGGCTTGTTCTGGGCTTTCAAATCATCCATTGAAGGTTTTCATTACTGCAAACAAATGGTTCAAGTGGATGGTATTTTTCTGTATGGCGTATACAAACACGTCTTGATGACAATATTGCACAAGATGGTGACAGAAAATTGTCCCTATTTCCTTTGCCATTGTTAAAAATGAGTATTTTTTCTATCAAACTTGCGCTCCCATGTTGTCACTCAATATGGGGTTTGTATGATCTCTAACCGTTCACCTGGGTTATTGGCCATGATTGAAATACTGGAAAGTATGTGGTCACCTCCCATACTTCCTGTCATATTGCATATGTCATATTGCTACAAATACTATAACAACGTTTAAGAATAAGAAGATCAAGAAAATGATTATCAACATGGGTAACTTATTCCTTTTTTTCCTTCATTTATTTTCTTCATTTATTATTATACTTAAATTTAACTTTTTTCAGGATACGCTTTACTCAAACCGAACTTTCGAGCAAGGTTGGAAAATCTGAGGAAATATGGACAAGAGGTTTATAACTTTAGCTGAAAATATCTCGAGAAAGATGGTCATAGGCATATAACAATCAGGTTGACATTACGGTCATATGACAACCAATCTTGTCGAATGTATCAATTCAGTGTTTAAAGGAACTAGACATCTTCCGGTGGCAAGTATTGTTTGAGAGACTTACTTCATATTGGGTAAACTATGGGCAGACAAATGTGCCCAAGTGGAGGCAATGATCAACGAAGGCAGAAATTGGGCTCCAGATCTGGAGAAAACAATGAACAAAAATCAAACACATGTAACATCAATGTATCTTCATAATTTTGCCAGACTCAATTCTGATTACATTGTCCAAGTCCTTGTTCAACCACAAGAGGGTCATAATTTTGCTAATTATACTGGTAATTTAAATAGAAGATTGTGTGACTGTGGTCGATTTCAAGCCTTTAGATACCCATGCGCTCACGCGGTTGCTGCATGTATGCATGTCAATGTAGACCCATACTCATACGTTGATAATTGTTATAGCTTGCATACTATGTGCAACATATATAGTTGTGAATTTAAGTATCACCCAAACGTTGCATATTGGCCACCAACTATTTCTGAGGAATGGTTGCACAATCTACAATTACGAAAAAAGTTAAATGGTCGTCCTGAATCTAGTCGAATTCATACTGCTATGGATGATCCATAACGAGGGCAAGGTTTACCAAAGCTTTTTGGCCACTGCAGAAGTGAAGGCCACACCAGGAAGAAATGTTCACATCTTCTAAAATATCGTCCGAGTCGATAAACCTTCGTATTTGTATTGCTTCAAATGTTACCTATTGTACATATTTTGGATAATTTATCAGTATCAATAATCATATATTTAACTAAACTCAAATCCATACATATATTTAACTAAACTCAAATTCATACATATATTTAAAACATTTTTTTCAAAAAAATAAAACAACTTTTCCTCTTCTTCCTCCTCTCGATAAGTCATTTGTTGTATCGGTTTTCTAAGTCTTCATTCTTCTCCTCCTCCTCCTCCATTTTCATCTCCTTATGTTGTTCAAGAATCGACCTTATTTATTATTTCACCCACTCCTCATCTGAAGATAAGCTTGAATTCGAATCATCAATATCAGAGTAATCAGACGTAAAATGATCTTCCAGAAATTGTCTGAAATATTCTTCCCACAACTGCATGATTTGGTTCCCATATAACTCTATCAAGGAACCCAACTCATTTTTATAGATAAAATAATCTCAAAATGATCGTCGGAACTCGTCAAGCGCACAGGACGAGTTCCAATGGCTATAAAACGACTATATATTCAAATCTAATTGAACTCTTCATCACGCGGTGACGAATTCCAACATATTATTTTTTTCAATTCTAATTTTAAGTATATTACCGGAAAAAATTAATAATATTTTAACGAAACTTTTCACCTCGAGGTGACGAAGTTTTTTTAAATAAAATAATACGCACGCAATAAAAAATATATCTCATGAAACTCATCACTTCGAGTTGACGAGTTCCCCGCCTGTAGTAAAGATCGTAGATCCCTAATTAAAAATCATTGTGCCCTAAAACCTTTTCTTAGGTGCGGTAATGGGTCAATTTTTCCATAGAAGCTCAACTCATGCCTCAGGGCATGAAAAGGGTTATATGGGCTGGATCCATAACTAGTTTGGGTTCATTGCGTTCACTTCCTTCGTAAGAGTTTTGAGCCTTGCTTTGATGCTCTCAGGTGAACAATGTTTCATCAACAAAGGCCAAACCCCAAGCTTTTACAGAGTTGATGACATCTTCCCGATATAGCTCCTTTTTTTCAGAACTCATTCAGTGCACCAAACAGAGAAACCTGCTCCGAGGCCTTACGCTTCACGCTCGAATAGTTAAAGCCGGTTCATTTTCCTGCGTATACCTTTCGAACAGCCTCGTCAACTTGTACGCCAAATGCGGCGACTTGTTACTGGCCAAGCTTGTATTCGATAATATACAACACAGAGATGTTGTCTCCTGGAACTGCATCATCAATGGCTACTCTCAACAAGGCTCCACGGGATCGTCTTTTGTCATGGAACTCTTTCAGCGAATGCGAGCAGAGAACGTCTTGCCTAATTCCCATACCTTCGCCGGCGTTTTCACCGCCGCATCGAATTTTTCAGATGTTTTTAGTGGGATGCAAGCTCATGCTCTTTCGATTAAAACCGACAACTTTTGTGATGTGTTTGTGGGGAGCTCTCTTCTGAACATGTATTGTAAATCGGGTGATTTGGTTGAGGCTCGTAAGGTGTTTGATGAAATGCCCGAAAGGAATTCGGTTTCTTGGGCTACGATGATTTCTGGGTACGCTATGCAAAGGTCTGCTGTGGAGGCTTTTGAGCTTTTCAAGTTAATGCGTTTAAAAGATGAAAAAGTGAATGAGTATGCATTGTCAAGTGTCCTTAGCGCATTGGCGGATCCTGTCCTTCTTAGCACCGGTAGGCAAATACACTGCCTCACGGTCAAAAATGGGTTATTAGTGTTTGTATCTGTTGGGAACGCTCTTGTTACAATGCATGCTAAATGTGGGAGTTTGGATGATGCACTTAAGGCATTTGAATTATCAGGTGATAAGAATTCGATTACGTGGTCGGCGATAATCACTGGTTATTCACAAAGTGGGGAGTCCTTAAAGGCTCTCAAGCTGTTCTCAAATATGCATTTTGCGGGGATCACACCGAGCAAGTATACTCTTGTTGGTGTTCTTAATGCCTGTAGTGATGTTCCTGCCGTTGAAGAAGGAAAGCAGGTTCATGGTTACTTGTTGAAATTGGGATATGAATCGCAGGTATACATAATAACAGCTTTGGTTGATATGTATGCGAAATGTGGTAGTACGTTAGATGCTCGAAAGGGGTTTGATTATTTACAACATCTAGATATGGTTTTTATGGACTTCCATGATTGGAGGATATGTACAAAACGGGGAGAACGAAAATGCAATGAATTTGTATGGTAGAAT
This sequence comes from Hibiscus syriacus, assembly GCF_006381635.1. Classification (NCBI taxonomy): domain Eukaryota; kingdom Viridiplantae; phylum Streptophyta; class Magnoliopsida; order Malvales; family Malvaceae; genus Hibiscus; species Hibiscus syriacus. Next base: position 321,386 of record NW_024062903.1, read on the forward strand.
GCGGATCGAGGGGATTATTCCCAATGAGCTCACATTGGCCAGTATTCTAAAAGCTTGTTCGTGTCTTGCCGCTTTGGAACAAGGAAAACAAATCCATGCTTGTACCATTAAGCACGGATTCGGCCTCGAAGTACCAATCGGAAGTGCTCTTTCAACCATGTATGCGAAGTGTGGGAGTCTAGAAAATGGGAGCCTTGTCTTTAGAAAGATGCCATGGAGGGATATAGTATCATGGAATGCAATGATATCAGGGCTTGCTCAAAACGGGCATGGAAATGAAGCTCTCAAACTTTTCGATGAGATGCTGCTGGAAGGAACAGAGCCGGATTATGTTACATTCGTTAACCTTCTTTCAGCTTGTAGTCACATGGGATTGGTGGAAAAAGGTTGGGATTATTTCAACATGATGTCTGATAAGTTCAGAATTGTTCCAAGAGTAGAACACTATGCCTGCATGGTCGACATCCTCGGCCGTGCAGGAAAGCTCGATGAAGCTAAGGAGTTCATTGAATCAGCCACCATAGACCACGGCATGTGTTTATGGCGTATTTTATTAAGCGCTTGCCGGAACTTCCGGAACTATGAATTGGGGGCATACGCCGGAGAGAAACTAATGGAGTTGGGATCTCAAGAATCATCCGCATATGTCTTGTTATCCAGTATCTACATCGCCTTGGGCAGGCTGGAAGATGTGGAAAGAGTCCGGAGATTGATGAGACTTAGAGGAGTGAGTAAGGAACCAGGATGTAGCTGGATCGAACTAAAAGACGGTGTTCATGTGTTCGTTGTGGGAGACCAGATGCATCCCGAGATAAAAGCTGTACGTGAAGAGCTGCTGATCTTAAGCAAACAACTTAAAGATGAAGGTTACCATTACCAACCCTTTTCTGATTCAGTTTCTGAAAATACTTATAAAGATGAGGAACTAATCGCTGCTTTTATGTGATAATTTGTTTAATTCTTTGGCCAGCTATTGCCTACATTTTTCTCATATAACAACACAACTTTAGCATCAAGATTTGCCATTTGTTTATATCTTTCTGAAAAAGTGGCATCTAATTGTCTTATCCATTAGAGAGCCAAGTGGCAAAGTTGGTTTTTAAAAAAAAGGTTTTCCCTATCTTTACTCATTCGTTTCAAGAGTTGATTTTATCCATATGGCGACTCAGTCGTTCGCTCGGCCAATGAAGTCGCTCTATTTACGCAAACCTTTCATTCTGTACAATATCAAACACCTAAACACTCAAAGACCCAAAAAAGCCATAAGCGTATCAACAAAGATATACGGTTCTTTGTCTTTCCCAACACTCGCTTAAGCTTTAAGCTTTGCACCTCATAGAGTACACAGAAATCGGATCCATCGACGGTGGCTCAATGTAAACTCTAGGGTGGTCGCTTTCCAATCCGTAATCCATCACCTGATGGTACTCGAGATCCTCTTCGTGTTCATGCACAAACTCCGGTACCTTAACCTCCAACCTCCTCACATGGTCCCATAGAAACTCAAGCCTACTGACATACTTAAGCTTCGAATACAACCTGCCATTCAAATCCAATCATTCATTACAAATTTACCTCCAAAAATGATTCTTCAACAAAAAAAAGTGGATGAATCACAGAAAAAAGCACTATCGACATTATGATCAATGGTTAACGTGTCTGATTTGAAATTCAATAATGCTAAAATAATAGAGAGAGAGATCCTCACCCTCCATCGAAGAACAGACGGCCGAAAGTGGCGAGGAAAAGCCTGGCATGTAAACCGGGATGCAATAAATAAACAGCCTCCAGATTGTTCTTGACGTTCATCGGAATAGCATCGTAGATTGATCTCAGGACTGAGATTCCAGGGAAAATTTCACTCCTTTGAACATCTGTATGAACATAAACCACCGAGAATGGCTTTTCCCCTAATTTGGGGTAAATCTTTTCTTCCAAATGCTTCTTCAGAACCTCACTGCTAACCGTGCGAACTATTACCATTTAAAAAGAAAAAGAAAACCCAATTAGCTTAACATACAGAGAACCAATTTCCCAGAAAAAGCACAAAACAAAACACGCAATATGCTCGTATTTGTAGCCACTCATTGAAACCAAAACTAAAATATAAATTATAGAAACAAACTTTGAAACTAATATAGTTTTTCTAACAAAGGTACTATAGTTTTTAAACATGCATATATTATTTATATTAGGAGTAGGTGTGTTCAATAGTATCCAACTCAATTTACTTGATCTATCAATTTGGTATAAAACTATCAGATATTTTAGAGGTAAATATCTGATTTTGCAGGTCACATACCAAACTTGTTATTTTTTATGGATTTCCAGATCACAAAATTATTCTAATCAGGTACCCACTGATCCGCCAACATGGATCCTTTTTTATTTTTCTATTATTTTTATTTTAAATTAAATTTTTCATTTATGATTTTAAAATTATTTTAGTCTAAAATTCTAAATCTCTATTTTTTAAATTATTTCACCTTAATATTAAATTATTTCTTTTGAACTTAAATTATTTTAAATTTAACTGTAATTTTAGTTTATTTTTATTTTAAAATTTTGTTTTTAAATTATATAATTTAGATTTATAAATTTTATGTTTATTTTATAGATGAATTTTTTTAAGTTTTATGTTTTTTAATGTGGATTATTTTTAAAAAATAATATAAATTAAAAATAAAATAAATATTAAACATGATCCGAAAATATTAGTACCTGAATTTTATAAATACTTAACATATGTGTCGAGTTTTTGTGACTCGAAAGTTTCAGATATATGATATTTCGAATACTCAAAAACACAAGTAACCGAATTTAAACACCCTAATTATGAGTGGCTGAGTTTATGTGTAAATCTGAGTCATGTCGCTGTGAGTAGCTATTCTTTAATGATTTAGAACTTTAATGTTGGCTCAAGTTGAAAATCAAATTTATATTAAATTTTGGAAAACTCTTTCTAGTTCAAGTTAAAAGATATATTTAACTTTGAAAATTTGTGCTCATTCTAATGCTACTGACTCTTATTCTCATATGTAATGGGGTAAGGGGAGATAGGATAATAGACTGCTCTCAAGTTGAGAGCAGTTTCCCTAAAACCCTAGCGCTGACTCTAACCACCGTGCAAACAAAAAACCTTGCCGCCAATCAGACAAGCAGCCAGATGGTCAACCTGATCCTCTTGTGGTCCCGGCGCACATAGACACTAGTATACCTAACCCTGTCTTTTACCGCGATTGCCTCATGGCCGATGCTGTCGATCCTTCCCATGCAAACGATGATAACTTGGATGAAAATGATATCAAGATCCTTGATGGTGATGTTAAGCGAAGCATCATTGATGGATTGCCCTCCATTGAATTTTTAGACCATATCCATAATATTGCTATCAAAAGTCTGAACCACTGTGGTGGTGAAACTCCTTGGTAGACGCACCGCCCTGCGGAATATAATTTATGATCTCTGGAAAACGACACAAGCTCTCAAAATCATGGATATCAAAAATGATTATTTCCTAGTCACTTTTCACAGCAGTGATGATTTCCTCAAAGTTTTGTCCGAGGGTCCTTGGCTTGTTTATGGACACTACTTGACGATTGAACCGTGGATCGAAGATTTTTCGACATTTCTACCTCACTCAAGGTAATTGCCTGGATCCGTCTACATGGTCTTCCCGTTACTCTCTATAAAAGAAGTTTGATCACTGAGATTGGTGAATACATTAGTCTTGTCATTAAAATTGACTACCAGACTGATTCTGGTAGGCGAGGCCTTTTGCCCGTATGGCAGTCAAGGTAGACTTGAATAAACATCTTATTTCCAAATTAATCATCAATGGCAACACATAACTAATGGAATACTAATCTTTGCCTGTCGTTTGCTTCAATTGAGGAACCTATGGTCACGCTCTTGATTCATGTCCGAATGCCAAAACTATGCCTGAGAAAGAGTCCCAGGACAAAGAAGTACCCCCTCAAGGCGGTGAATCACACTATGGGCCATGGATGCTCGTCAAAAAGCGTCAATGCAAACCGGTTAAAAAACTCAGTGAATCCGCTGCTGCTAGCAAGACTGCTATTAAAAATGGGTCTAAGTTTAATCTAATTGCCACTATTGATGATCATGTAAATGGACACGACGACACAACTGTTCCAAGGGATCTCACACGTGATGCGTCTCCCCATGACCATGCAAAACCTTCGACTGCCACAAACATAGGAAAGAAAAAGGTAATGGCTCTTTGAGGTCGACTAAAACTAAAGGACTTGTTGTGATCTTAAAGAAGCCGGTGACAATGCCACTCTCTGGCTCACTCCCGCAACCCGTGCCTCTTTCTATCCGTAACCTACACACTCCTGGGAAGCATGCTGCCACCTCCTCACTTTCCCACAAGCAAATGACCCTAGACAAAACAAAGCACTCGTCCATAGTGCTTTCGAAAAACGTTGGTCTGAATATCCATGCCCCCAATGACCGTGGAGCCCATGATGATGTGGTAATGGGCGATGCAGATGTAACTCTGAAGGAGCCGTCTAGTTCTGGCTAATCTACTCGCCTCCTTCCATTCAACGAACTCTGATTCATCAATACATGCACAAATTGTTCCGTTGGAATTCACTAATGATGGTAAACATGTTGAGGACCTTTGTGCCCCAATGTCCGACTGAGCTGTTCTGCTCCTTTGCACTCTTGTTTTCCTTATGAATATAAAAATCTTTTGTTGGAATGTTCAAGGTTGTGGCCACTCTTGTCGTAACCGGTTTTCGTCCAGGCACGAAATATTTATTTGGCGGGAAAATTGATGTGAATAAATGGTTTTTAAAATAATTTGGGAGTCGCCATCGGACCTTTGAGTCAGGTAGGTCGAATACCTAAAAATTATCTTTTAAAAGAGTTTTTAAGAAAATATCAGTTAAAAGATGAACTGATCTATATTTATAACCAAAAATTTGTTCTTTTTAATAATAAAAATGGTCAGTTACGTTTAGGGAAGTATTAGCACCCCTACAACGCCCAAAATTGGTACTTTTTAATTATAAATTATCTCTAATAATAGAAATTTAAAAATTCAAAGATATATTTAATTCATAATTCTATTATTTCAAATATTTTTAAGAAAATATATTAAACATAAATAAGATATTTACTTATTTAGAAATATCAGAAACGGACTTCTAGGTGCTTTAAGACAGCTCTTTTCTTTGATATTAATAAATAAATAAATTACTAAAACATTTTCTTGAGATAAAAAAAATTATTTTAATATAGTAAGATATTTATTTATTTAAAAATACCAGAAAAGGGCTTTTAGGTACCTTAAGAGAGCTCTTTTCTTCGATATTAATAAATAAAAGTAAATATTAAAAATATAATAATTTAAATTAAATTATAATTTTTATAATATTTAATTATTTAAAATACCAGAATAGGACATCCAGTTGTATTAAGACTGCCATTTTCTTTGATATTGAAAATAATATACATTATTATTAATATATATATATATATATATATATATATATATATATATATTATGTGACTAATATGAAAATAATAATAATATAAAAGTAATAACAAAATAATATTATAAATAAATAATATTTAAAAGCAATAATATTAAATTGCAAAATATATAAAAACAATCAGGATCAAAGTGAAAAGAAACAAAATATTGGTGACTAAAAAAATAAAATATCAAAATTAAAGTTCATAATTCGAATTAAAAAAAACTTAGTGCTAATAATGTAATTTAACCTTATTTAATTAATTCGGGTTTAAAAAATAAATTATAAAAATTATGAAGGACTAAATAAGGCATTTAACCTAAATATATGTATAATACAGGTAAGGACTAAAACATAATAAAATAAAATTCGAAGGTTGAATTAAAAGGTTTAAAATTCAATTTTAGTGACTAAAATGGGAATTTACAAAAATATGATGGTTGCGGGTATGGTTTTCCCCTAATGGAAATTACATAAGCACTCCTCCCCCTAAACGACGCCGTATGGGGGAGGGTATATAAATACCCAAATGGCTGGCCCTACGGGCCAGCATCTTCATTCTCTTCTTTCCCTCTGTCTCTCTAAAAACGAGAGAAGCGTTTCTCTCTCGCTTCTCTCTTCACCGGATGGATTCGATTTCCTACCGACAGCCGTGTTCCGGTCGATTGCCATCGCCAGCCACCGCACGGTGGCCGTAAATTACAAAATCCACCCCAAATCGAAGCCCGATTTTCCCTTGTCCTAGATCCAAGCCCCGTTTTTCCTAATAACCCTCTGATAACCATAGATCTAAAATAAACCGAGGGTTTTTACCTTCGATTAAATGGCGGTTTGACGACGTTTGGTTTCCAACGCCGCTTGGTAAGTCTCTTCACTCTTCTCTCGGTTATTTTTCGTTGCTTTCTATCTGTGTGTCTTGCTTGTCTCCTCCTTTCTGTTTTCTGTCTCCTCTCTTCCTCTCTGTCATCCTCTTTTTTTTTCTTTTGTTGCAGGTGAGCCAAGGCTTTATAGCCTCGATGAGGCTCTCATCGGACCGGTCCTATGGGTAGCATCCTTGGTGAGTCACCAAGCTATGGCGGTGACTCACTATAGAGCACTGATTTGGTGAGGCAGCTGGCTTCTGGAAAGCTCGACGAGGCCGGCGTCGTGGAAACAGCAGCGTCGGTAGCAACTGGTTGGACCATCTGGCAGTGGAGACGGCGTCTGGACGAGGCACCTGGCAGAAGACAGTCGGTGGGTTTGGTTGGCTTCAAGGGCGGCGCCGCGTGGTCCCTAGGGTTATGATAACCCTAGGGTTTCTTGATGGAGCATCTGGGGACCGTTGGATCAAGGACAGATCCAACGGTGGTGATCAATGACGGCTAGGAGTGATAACACAAACCCTAGTTGGGTTTAGGGTTCTGCTTGGGCTATTTCTGATTGGGCCTGGCTGTAATCGGGCCAGAGTTGGGCCTTGGGTTGTATCTGTAATAAAATAATATATTATTAATAATAATAATATTAATAATAAAAATAATAGTAATAAAAATAAAAATAATAAAAATAATAATAAAAACCTAAATGTAAAAAACTAGTGTCTTCAGCTGCCCCTCTTTGCTCATTCTTGTGTTAACAAGAATAGGGCAAAGACGAAAAGACAATAAGTTTTTTCATTTGACTTCATTTGATTATGATGGTAATGTTGAACAAAATCTTCTTTGGGATTAGTTCTTCTCATTATGAACTTTTCCACTGGGGATGATAATTTGTCTCCTTTTGTAATGTAATTTAGCAAAAAGTTAACAAGTTCTTCTCATTATGAACTCTTTCACTGGGGATGACAATTCATCTCCTTCTGTGATAGAATCATGCAAAAGATTAAACAAGTTCTTCTCATTATGAACTTCTTCTTCCTTCTTCAGATGAGTTCTTCTCATTATGAACTCTCTCTGGAAAAGTTGATCCATCGAGTGATGAATTCGAGCAAAAAGTTGAACAAGTTCTTCTCATTATGAACTCGCCCTGGCAATGCTGATCCATCGAATGATAAATTCAAGCGAAAAGTTGAACAAGTTCTTCTCATTATGAACTTCTTCTTCCTTCTTCAGATGAGTTCTTCTCATTATGAACTCGACCTGGTAATGCTGATCCATCGAATGATGAATTCAAGTGAAAAGTTGAACAAGTTCTTCTCATTATGAACTTCTTCTTCCTTCTTCAGATGAGTTCTTCTCATTATGAACTCGACCTGGTAATGCTGATCCATCGAATGATGAATTCAAGCAAAAAGTTGAACAAGTTCTTCTCATTATAAACTTCTTCTTCCTTCTTCAGATGAGTTCTTCTCATTATGAACTCGACCTGGTAATGCTGATCCATCGAATGATGAATTTAAGCGAAAAGTTGAACAAGTTCTTCTCATTATGAACTTCTTCTTCCTTCTTCAGATGAGTTCTTCTCATTATGAACTCGACCTGGTAATGCTGATCCATCGAATGATGAATTCAAGCGAAAAGTTGAACAAGTTCTTCTCATTATGAACTTCTTCAGATGAGTTCTTCTCATTATGAACTCGACCTGGTAATGCTGATCCATCGAATGATGAATTCAAGCGAAAAGTTGAACAAGTTCTTCTCATTATGAAATTCTTGTTCCTTCTTCAGATTTGTTCTTCTCATTATGAACTCGACCTGGTAATGCTGATCCATCGAATGATGAATTCAAGCTTTGCTAAAATATTTGAAATTCCTGTCAAATATTCAACATGGATAAAATGAATGAAAATGCTCCTATTTTGCAAATGTCTAAATATGATGCATGAATGTTGATGCAATCTTTATTTGACTTCAAAATGGTGAACTCGGTTTTCCTCCACTTCATCATTTATTGCCAGGGTCACCTCTGGATATCAGTGTAGCAACTTATGCTATCAAGCTTGCATTTCTGAAGAACCGTCTGATCAACTTGTATCCTTATGTCTTCTTTGCTTCATGAAAGTCTCAGAAGAATTGTTTCATTTGTGGAACTCTTGTCGTAGTCAGAACTATGACCTTGATGCCCCATTTTGTCTTGGATAAAACCAACTTTCTTTGCTTGGAGTTGTGCAGAAATCCGATAAAGCTTTCATCTTTGAAAAGAGAATCTGTCATCTTTAAAAAGGGAATCTATCATCTTTGAAGAGTGTAGATGTAGATATGCCTGACTCAGCAGGGATTAATTAGGAGAGTAGAGTCTGTTCTGATTTGACTCTTGAAACATATCACAAGGAGGATTTATCCTAATTCCTTTCATGTCTCCACATCTAATCCAATCTTGAATACGGTAACTTGGACCATATCATATCGAGATGCTTAACAACAACATGTCGTTCAACCATAGTTTGCTCCACTAGTTTCTTGTTGTTAAAATTTCTGCTTCCCTTCTGTGGAAATAAATCTTTATTATATCTCACTTCTAATCTTGGGGTTGAAGAAGACAGACTTCATCTTGGATCAATAAATGGAAACCATATGATCGTAACATTGGTTCAGCATCAGAATAGCAGGTTCGTAAAACATTTGACAGCACATTCATCCTTTCCTGTGGCTTCTGCTCAGATGTTCGTAAAACATTTGACAACACATTCATCCTTTCCTGTGGTTTTTGCTCAGATGTTCTCAATCATTGAAGCTCTTTGCCTAGTGTTCAAAGCTTTTGAATGACGTCACAAGACCACTTGAGAAAAAACTTAATAGGAATACAAATGAGATGCTGGTGTGACCAAAAAGTTGATCAAATTCTCAAGATATGCTAGTGATGAATTGAATAAGAGATACCAATTGATCTTGATATTGTCTCGGGCAAGGGTAAGTGTGATATTGATCACGTTTCTTCTGTAATGAGCGTTGTAGGAATTAGAAACACACCCACTATAAGAGCCATGTATGGAAAGATATCGTAGAATTCTTGATGCTGGGGATGAAACGCACATGATAAACCAAATAGATGAAAACTCGGTTCAGTCTAGCTGGCAATGATAACCCCAGTAACATCGGGAAAGAGCAATATACATGAGCTTCTCTCTTCAATGTCATCAAGTAAACAAAACTGGTGTGAAAAACAGCTTTGTAACCTCAACAGTATGGTTGAAACTAACTGACAGGAATCTCAAAGAAATATTTTCAATTATCACCGACACACAAAAGGCCAAATTCAGATTTCGAGGTCTCGAGGAACTGATCCTTGGATCGAATGGTCTACAAAGGGACCATCTTTATTCATGCAACCATGATGTAGCTTAACAAAGAACACACTGTCATGTGGCACATGGTTTAAGAAGATTGGGTATTTGAAACCATACTTGCTGAATAATTATTTGTTCAACAACAGGACCCTAATGCAACTGCCTGATGAACGAAGAATTATGTGTAGTTAGATTGACTGTTATTGTTTCACCATTTTCATTCTTCATATTTTTCTGTCTCATTGGAAATATCTGCTCAAGTCAATGATTTTTAACACATGATGATGTGGGCCTTCAGCATGCCCCAGCATTTGCTAATACGATCGTTCAAAAATGCATCAACAGTCCTAATTCTGATTGAAATGGGCTTTCAGCATGCCCCGATATTTGCTTCTTGTCAATCTGAGCCTTCAAAATAACCCACATGGATCTGTCTGAAGGAACCTTTAAAATGCCCCAATATTTGCTGATACAGATGTTAAAAGTGTGCTCAACATTACTTCTTGTTGAGATTCTTGTTGAGATGAGCCTCTAAGAATGCCCAAATATTCATATTGTTGTGAGCCTTCAAAATGCCCCAATATTCTATTTCTGATTTAAATGGGCCCTCAAGATGTCCCTCTAGATTTTTCTGATTCACTCTCAATGTTTGTTTGACTGAAATGTCATGATCCCCACGAGGTCCAATTTTGACAATGAACTGTTGTAGGTACTTGTAGCTTTATTCATGCCCCAAATTTGTTTATCTTGAATACTCTCATTCGGTGTCACTAAACAGTAGTATTGTCAAGTAACTGGAGAAATTCTCTTCATGTTGTCACAAATTTAAGAAGTACTCAATCATTCTGACAGAAACGTCTGAGATATGTGTCTTCTGAATGAGGTGACCATTTTCTGTATCTGGAGGGGTCTAGTCAGACAGAGTAGTATAAATTGCTTGGTAATTCATTCCAGGCTGACATAGTGAACCTTGTTTTCAGTGAAGGCTATTTCTGGAATATACTTTTCTGTGGGCGAGAAACCAATTTATGTGAACAGTAATCTGATGCAACAGCAAGACTACATATACAGTGGTACATGCTTTTGAAAAATCTGCACCCATACAACATGTTGATTCTGATAACAACTCATCTGATTATGAAGCAATATTTCAGGATGATTTCACAGATATTGATAGTTCTTCTAATATTGAGGAAATCCTGAATTCTGATTCTAATGAGGAGAGTAAACTGTTATACTTGACAAAAATGGGATTCTCAGAGGCTGAGGCTTCAATAGCCATGGAGAGATGTGGTCCAGATTCATCAATTGTAGGGTTGACAGATTTTATATGTGCTGATCAAATGGCTAAGGCTGCTAACGTACTTCTTCCAGTAGAAGGTAGGAAGCCATTATACAATGATCCCAATTACAAGCAAAGGAGATACTTGGGCTATTATATTTGGAAAAAGAAGAAGCAGAGGAAGCTTGAAAAGAAGCTTCTTGATGAAGACAATGATGCAATTCATCTTCCAAATTCGATGATTGGTTTTCCTACCAAACCAGATCAGATAACTCAAAGAACACTTCCAGAAGATGCTATTGGGTCTCCTTATTTCTACTAAGAGAATATGACACTTGCTCTAGTTGATGTTTGGACTGGAATATCACAGTAATTATTCGATGTAGAGCCATAATTTGTAGATTCGAAGCATTTTCATGCTGCTACCCGAAAATGGGGTTATATTCATAATCTGCCAATCGAGAACAAATTTCCTCTTATTCTGCTTACTCATTGCACCATACATGATGCTTTTTCCATTGACAACAAATTGGTGACCTTCCTGGGATAAATTTGAACTGTTTACAAACATGTACAGGAAGTGCCAATATTGACAGAAAGGATCTGTAAGGCTCTTAAAGCTTATGACGATGAGCCACCTTCGAGTGTCCAGAAGTATGTTCTTGATGAGTGCTGAAAATGGAATCTGGTATGGGTTGGAAGGAATAAAAATTGTTCCACTTGAACCTGATGAGGTGGAAATGCTTCTAGGTTTCCCTAAAAACCATACACGAGGATCTGTATAGAGACATGTTCCATGGTGGTATCAATGTCCTGTCTCTTTTCTCTGGGATCAATGATGCAAAAGTTGCCTTTTACTGTCTTGGCATACTTTTGAAAACAGATGTGCAAGAACTGAATGATGATCGGTTGGAGCAATTGATGAGTAGATTTGTCGAATTCGACCTTGTTGTCAGTGGCATCCAGCGTAACAACCTTACTGGAAGAAATAAACATCATCATGATGAACTAGAAGATTTTTGTTGGTGCATTTTCTTGCAATGACTGCTACGACAACTGTATCTTCTACTGCTCCAATATATCCCACTCTTTTCGAATCATGGAACGGTTTAGTTGACAGTAAAACTGGTCATCTTCAACTTTTGGAATCCTGTAACCAATGTTACCCTATATAAAAGGCCTATAAGGGTAGATTTTGTTCCAATGTCTTATTCTGTGACATAAGTCCTCAAATTCAAATTCAGCAATCTTCTGAAGGACATAATGGATATCATCTTGACAAAGAAAATGATCGGCATAGAAGAAGTAGCAATAATGTATCAAGACTTGAGCCAACATCACGGTATAACCAGAGTGCAGGTAGTGACTTGTTTATGGCTCTATGATGTAATCTTCTAGAGAACATGAATTGATGGTTGGGGAAAATAATTTGTCTGGTGATGCTTATCGCCCTCAGCATGAGATAAACGATAATCTTTCTTGATGAGCTACTAATAATGTCATAGGAGAGTGTCACAAGTTTAATTCTCCAGACTTTCTGGCTTCTTGGACCACTTGCCTTCAAAAATGTGAAGTGCTTCATTATTCTGGCCTCGTTCATTCTTTTTCTACAACAGAGGTAGAATAAGCAACAATTGCTTCAAGGACATTCCTCATTTGAGACTGTCCTGTTTGAAAATGTTTTTTCTCATTTCTTTAATGAAGAATGAAAGAATTTTGCAAAGTATTACCCCTTTCAGGTTCACAATATAATCAAACCATAAACAATAAGTTTAATGAATATCCGATAAATCAACTACACTTTTAAATCATTCAAAAATCATAGTCCTATGGCAAGTGTCAAAATTATTGACTGATTTGAGGTGTAGGTTGATTTTGGTAAAGTAGGTTCTTTCAAGTTGGTTCAGTATGTCGCTTCGGCTTCCACTAACTTGAAGAAAATGTTGTTATGCTCATCTTGTAAAGATGCTTCTCGTTTCCAAAATCTCAGGAACGTCTTTGGGATGTGCGGTGCTTCTTTTAAGAGCTTAAAATCGTCTCTTATGTCGTTGTTGCACCATTCAATATTCGAGCCGGCTTTTCAGGTTTTCAACTCGAATCCTTCTTTGGTTTCAAAATTTTATTTAAAAATTTACATCTTGAACCCTCATTTTATCATTTTTTTATATCATGCATTAAAGATTTTAAAAACCAATTTTTGCAAATAAGAATCAATCTTGAGAGGCGGAATGAAATCTGAAGATATTCTCTTTAGATGCATTCAATCTTGCTTTGCTTGACTTGGATTTGCCTTACTGGGGATTTTTCCATCATCTGGATCCCTCTAGATTGCCAAATTTTTGGGTTTATTTCCATTTTCTCATATCTTCAGCATTTCTTGCTCTTCTTGTTTGTACTTGATCAACCTTGTAACTTGAGGCTCAATAAGTCACCCATCTTGATTCAATTTTTTCTTTTTTTCCTTTTTGTTTTTTTGTTTTTTTTTATTTCTTTCCTTTTTTCCTTTTTTTCTTTTTTTTCCTTTCTTTGCTGGATTTTTCTTTCTTTTTTCTTTGCTGGATGAGTATAATACTTCAATTGCTTTGAGCACCTCCTTTTCCTTTTGCATTTTGGAGATTTTCCATTATTCTTGATTGGATTGATCTTCAAGCACTCTGTATTTGACATACCTTGTAGTTCAAAACTTTCTTGACTTCATGGAAACTTGTCTTCGTAATAAAACTGTATTGACAATCTTTATTCTTGTGAGCCAATATCCTTTACCTTGCCCCCCAATGTAGAGGGTGATCTTTGGTTAGGGTTGAATTAGAAGAAAAATTATTCAGGCTCAAATGGGGACAACAAAGGATATATATATAAATAAATATATATATTAAAGGATAAATGAAACAATGCCGTCCATCATCTCATACACAGAAACCTTTGTAAAAAGAGGTATCCACAGGGGGATGAATATTCAAGATTAACTTTATTTACATGAAAAAATGTAATTAATGCATGATATATTTATTTCAATCAATCACTTTTTCCTTCTTCTTTGAGTATGTCCCAATCACTCGAAATTATCTTCGATAAGTTGGTCCATGATGCCGTATCTCATCTCTTCTTGCAGGAAGATTCTCGGATAATTGAAATTTTGGTTCTTTTGAGGTCTTTTGGTTGATGGTTTTGTGTTTGGAAGGACAAATGTGTGACTTTTAAAGTCATGTATATAGTGGAAGGGGTAATATCATAAACCAACCAACTCTATCCGAGAAGGTAAACATCTAGAGTTGGTTTCTCAAAAACAGGTAGAGACATTTCTTCAGAATCTCAGATAAATGTACGGTCAAAATTTGGTATTAGTAAGGATCAAGTAATTGGCATTGGATGGAAGGTATAATTTTATCACTTGCCAAAGATATATAATTCTTGAAAAATTAAAAGAATATTTAATCTACTTGATACTCAATAATCTCAAGATTAAAATTTGACTCCTTGCTCATAACCATAAAAGAAACACATATTTATTTATTGCACAAAAGGCGGAGAAAGGAACAAAAAACATATTCAAACAAGATGCTGAAAATAGAAAGTACTACAGTGGTAGATAACACTTCCACTTGTTTATGCATCATTACTCCTCTATTGTTGGGTGTGTACTTGGCCCAAGATTTTTATCCTTATTTGCCCCCCATTTCTTGATCATTTCTTGTGTCAAGACTCCCTTGTCGACGAGCGTCTCTATTTCCTTTAACAGTGACCAATAATTCCCTGTTGAATGTCCAGATACTCCCAAGTGAAAATTACAGAAGCTATTTTGATCATAGCAATGGGCATAAGGCTTTGGTGACACCTTCACCAATCTTGGTGTAATGTATTGATCTTTAACCAAATGAGGGTACATGTCTGAGATAGATTCTTGAAACCTTCAGAGTTTTTCTCGCTCGCGAGGCTATCACTTTTTTTGATTGTTCTGAACGAATGAATGCTCTTATGTTATCATGGGGGTTCTGAATACTCATTTCAGCTATAAATGGGGTAATATTAACCAGATTTCTTAAGTTGTCCTTTGCCTTACTGGTTTTCGAAAAATCTGATACATGTATCTGAGGTGTCTTCTGGGTTATATCTGGCTCATTCTTTCTTAGACCTATAGGCCAATCTCGAATTACATCCATGAGAGCCTTTTGATTTCTTTTCCCATTTTCTTGTGCCCGATATTCTTCGTAGGATTTGGTTACATTAGTTTCTGTTGCAACAACGGTTTCTGAACATTGAACCTTAACCCCTTCTTTTATCTTGCATTTTTGAATTGCTTGCTCTAAAGGGTCTTGGAAATTTCCCTTAAGGTTACCAGGAACCTTAGCTGAACAATTTGGAATTCCAGTCTGATTTATCCAAGGCACTTCCTTATAGGTCCAATTCTCATTTGGAGGCCACTGTGATTGATCAAGTTGTGGAGTAATTGATCTGGCTGAGAGCATTTTTGGATGTAATTTTTCACTCTAACAGTGGAAGGGAGGAAATTGAAATCCCTGCACATTTTCTTCTTGATCACTCTATAAGGTTTGACACCATTTTAACTGAATAAGACCTCACTGTATTAACCCCAGCTTCTTTCTTGACTTTAGTATTGTCAGAGCCTCTTATCTTGCTATTCTTGATAGCCATTTCGATGATTTCTCCACTTATGATGATGTCAGAGAAATTATTAGGGACAACCCCTATCATGTGATTAACATAAGGAAATTTTAATGTGCTGATGAACAAAGTAGTGAACTCTTTTTCAGTCAATGGTGGATGTACTTGAGAAGCAACGTCTTTCCATCGTTGTGAATATTGTCGAAAGCTTTCATTGAACTTCATATTCATGCTTTGCAACATTGTTTGATCAGGGGTCATATCAGTCATGTGCTTGTATTGACCCAAAAAAACTTGAGCTAAATCCCTCCAAGAACGTATTTGAGTACGTTTTAGCTGATTATACCATCTGGATGCAGACCCAGATAAACTGTCTTAGAAACAGTGGATCAACAACTTTTCATTCTCTACATAGCCAGGCATACGACGACAATACATAGTGATATGATATGAAGGGCATGTGGTCCCATTATACTTCTCAAAATGGAACCTTGAACTTTGGTGGAATAACCAGGCCAGGGACCAAACTTAGTTCTTTGGCATCAAACCCATAAAATGACTCAACTGTCTCTATAGATTTTATCACCTCTTCTATATTTTTCAGTCGTTGAGTGAATTTTTCCTTCTGAACTGATTTGTTTAGGTCAAGGACCTCATTACTAATACAAAATTCATCAGGCTTCAACTCAGAAGTAGTAGGACAATCAGTGGGGAACGATGCTCCAGCTTGATATGGTGAGTTCTTAACAGCGAAGTAAATTGGTGATTGAATTTCCTGGGGTACAGAGGTGAACTCAGGAATATGAACAGGTGTAACACCCAAAGAATTTAGGGGTTTTCAACAAGACTCTTTCCAGCGGTCTGGTGCTTCTCAATCATTTCTTTCATATTGTTCAATAGATCGATATGAGAATTTGTGATATTAGCTTCAATTTGTGCCAACTTGCTCCTCAATTCCTCTTGTATTTCTTTCTGATCTATCTCAAATTTGGCTAGCCTATCCTCAGTTTCCTTATACATTTTTCTTGTGTTGTGCTAAGCGTTCTTCTACAAGGGAGAACCAAGATCACTTCGGTTGAAATCCTTATTTTAATGAATGAATGTTTTAACGTATGCTATTAGTTTGAAACTATAAATTTAACTATACAAAAATGCAAATGTAAAGATGTAAATGTAAAAAAAAAATACAAAAGCAAACAACAAATGCAAAATGAAAATACAAAAATGCAAATGCATGTATGAAAAGGTGTTACCCAAGAGTGATCATCTTAGAACAGATTTCATTGAACGCAAAAGTTTCTTTTTCAGCTTGGTGGCCACTGTGATTAGTCTGTCAGCTTAAGGAACATATTGCTTGTCTGGACTGCAACTTCTTCCATGACATTCTCTTTCATCTTCTGTGTCACTTCTCGGAGTTGCTCATTTTCCCTTGTAAGAGAACCTTTCTGTCCAAGAAGTTCTTGAACAAGATCTTCATATATGTTGCAGTTCTTTTTCAGCTTGGTGACCACTGTGGTCCACTCTTCTGGGGTGTTTCCTATGCCAGCATTTTGAAAGGCTTGACTGATCTTCTGAAAATCTTCATGCATGGTTTTCATTTCTATGCTTAATTTCTTGTTTTGGTCGTTCAAGTCCTCCAAATAACATGCCTGAGCTTCATAAAAACCTCCACTACTATGAATGCCCTGATTGTTGTTCTTACCATAGACTACTTTTGGTATCAATCTGGTAGGATCTTTGTGTAATACTTTTGGTATAACAGGATCTCTGTGTGCATTACTCGCTTCCATCCTCGGAGTTTCCTCAGGATATCTTTCCTTGGCCGTATCATATTTTGTTTGATCATAAAACTTTTTATCCATTTACAATTTCTTTCCAATTTGATGAACAGTCTTTCCAGTAAACACCTTTTGATTATGCCATGATCATGCAATGCAAATAAAGAAATCAATATGGACAGATTAGAGCAATAAACATGCATGAAAAAATAAGAAAAAATAGAATAGTTAGTACCAACTAATGGAAACAAAATCTATCTATCAAGGTATAAATCTTAACCTCATGCTTTCTAGTTCCATGCTTTGTTTGGAAAAATTAACCTAACTGCATGATTTATAGTTCATATGCATTTATTCAGAGAGGAAAATAATAAATTAAAAGCTAAAGCTTATTTCTCCTTTGTGTACACTTACAGACAGAGGTTCAGTACTGTCTTAGATCAGGAGAATTTCTAGGGTTCATTATATGCAGGGTTTTAGATCTAAGAATAAAGGTACCCGAATTGTCCTTGTTAGTGCCCCCTTGGGCTGCTAACCCTCAATCCTAGTCCATCACAGACTAAAGTGGACCGAGTTCAATTCGAGGAGACACATTTCTTTATGCCTAACACGGAGAATAAATTCTCACGAAGACATAGAGCATATGAACCCCGAAAGCTACTTGCTAGGTCTGGCACAGAGAATAAATTCTCACGAAGACATCGCTTTCACTCCCACTTAAAAGGGACAAGCTTGATTAGAAATCTTATGTTATGCAATGCAATTGTTGTGTGTGAGGAGAAATGTTCAAACCTCTGACAGAAAAATAAATAATGAAAATACTTGTAAATAAAATGAAATAATATATATAAATACTATAAAAATAATAAGTATATATAAAAAATTTGAAAAGAAAGAATTATAAATTAAATATATGAATTTTTAATTTATAATTAATAGAGACAATTTATAATTGATTTTAAAAGTTTGACCATTCCCTAGCAGAGTCGCCAAGCTGTCGTAACCGGTTTTCGTCCGGGCACAAAATATTTATTTGGCGGGAAAAGTGAAGTGAATAAATGGTTTTTAAAATAATTTGGGAGTCGCCATCGGCCCTTTGAGTCAGGTAGGTCGAATACCTAAAAATTATCTTTTAAAAGAGTTTTTAAGAAAACATCAGTTAAAAGATGAACTGATCTACGTTTATAACCAAAAATTCGTTCTTTTTAATAATAAAAATGGATTCTTGGTCGGTTACGTTTAGGGAAGTATTAGCACCCCTACAACGCCCAAAATTGGTACTTTTTAATTATAAATTATCTCTAATAATAGAAATTTAAAAATTCAAAGATATATTTAACTTCATAATTCTATTATTTCAAATATTTTTAAGAAAATATATTAAACATAAATAAGATATTTACTTATTTAGAAATATCAGAAAAGGACTTCTAGGTGCTTTAAGACAGCTCTTTTCTTTGATATTAATAAATAAATAAATTACTAAAACATTTTCTTGAGATAAAAAAAATTATTTTAATATAGTAAGATATTTATTTATTTAAAAATATCAGAAAAGGGCTTCTAAGTACCTTAAGACAGCTCTTTTCTTCGATATTAATAAATAAAAATAAATATTAAAAATATAATAATTTAAATTAAATTATAAATTTTATAATATTTAATTATTTAAAATACCAGAATAGGACATCCAGTTGTATTAAGACTGCCATTTTCTTTGATATTGAAAATAAATATACATTATTATTTAATATATATATATATATATATATATATATTTATGTGACTAATATGAAAATAATAATAATATAAAAGTAATAACAAAATAATATTATAAATAAATAATATTTAAAATAAATTTAAAAGCAATAATATTAAATTGCAAAATATATAAAAACAATCAGGATCAAAGTGAAAAGAAACAAAATATTGGTGACTAAAAAAATAAAATATCAAAATTAAAGTTCATAATTCGAATTAAAAAAAACTTAGTGCTAATAATGTAATTTAACCTTATTTAATTAATTCGGGTTTAAAAAATAAATTATAAAAAATTATGAAGGACTAAATAAGGCATTTAACCTAAATATATGTATAATACAGGTAAGGACTAAAACATAATAAAATAAAATTCGAAGGTTGAATTAAAAGGTTTAAAATTCAATTTTAGTGACTAAAATGGGAATTTACAAAAATATGATGGCTGCGGGTATGGTTTTCCCCTAATGGAAATTACACAAGCACCCTTCCCCCTAAACGACGCTGTATGGGGGAGGGTATATAAATACCCAAATGGCTGGCCCTACGGGCCAGCATCTTCATTCTCTTCTTTCCCTCTGTCTCTCTAAAAACGAGAGAAGCGTTTCTCTCTCGCTTCTCTCTTCACCGGATGGATTCCGGTTTCCTGCCGACAGTCGTGTTTTCCCTTGTCCTAGATCCAAGCCCCGTTTTTCCTAATAACCCTATGATAACCATAGATCTAAAATAAACCGAGGGTTTTTTACCTTCGATTAAACGGCGGTTTGACGACGTTTGGTTTCCGACACCGCTTGGTAAGTCTCTTCACTATTCTCTCGGTTATTTTTCGTTGCTTTCTGTCTGTGTGTCTTGCTTGTCTCCTCCTTTCTGTTTTCTGTCTCCTCTCTTCCTCTCTGTCATCCTCTTTTTTTTTCTTTTGTTGCAGGTGAGCCAAGGCTTTATAGCCTCGATGAGGCTCTCATCGGACCGGTCCCATGGGTAGCATCCTTGGTGAGTCACCAAGCTATGGCGGTGACTCACCATAGAGCACTGATTTGGTGAGGCAGCTGGCTTCTGGAAAGCTCAACGAGGCCGGCGTCGTGGAAGCAGCAACGTCGGCAGCAACTGGTTGGACCATCTGGCAGTGGAGACGGTGTCTGGACGAGGCACCTGGCAGAAGACAGTCGGTGGGTTTGGTTGGCTTCAGGGGCGGCGCCGCGTGGTCCCTAGGGTTGATCAATGACGGTTGGGAGTGATAACACAAACCCTAGTGGGGTTTAGGGTTCTGCTTGGGCCATTTCTGATCGGGCCTGGATGTAATCGGGCCAGAGTTGGGCCTTGGGTTGTATCTGTAATAAAATAATAATATTAATAATAATAATAATAAAAATAATAATAAAAATAATAATAATAGTAATAAAAATAAAATTAATAAAAATAATAATAAAAACCCAAATGTAAAAAACTAGTATCTTCAACTCTCATTTCCTGAATGTTATCAGACAGTATATTTGTGATCATAAGCCTAACATTATAGACTTTGTAGAACCTCGAATCAGTGGCTCTAAAGCAGATTATATTATAGCTGCTTTGTGTTTTATTAACTCACACCGTGTTGAAGCTGCTGGTTTCTCTAGAGGCATCTGGTTGTGTTTTTATAATTATATTTCTGTGAATATTCTTTGCAACCATTTTCAATTTATTCACTGTCATGTCACTCATAAAGTAGATAATCAAGTTTTTCTTGCTACTGTGGTTTATGCAAGTCCTAATGCCACCAAGCGGAAGACTCTTTGGCCTCCTTTTCAACTTTTGGCTCGTAATATCTAGCAACCTTGGATCCTCCTTGGCGACTTTAACGCCACTATTAACTTTTCTGATCATATTAGGGGAGATGGTTCTATGCAGTCCTGCAAATATTTCCAAGATTTGCTCTTCAATTTTGACATTCGTGATATGAACTTTCAAGAACTGACTTTTACTTGGACTCGTGGCCTAACTCTGTTGAAATGTGCAGAAAATTGGTTCAAGTTAGGCACCTAATATTGCAATATCAAAATTAGGTGCAACAATGTCAAAATTAGGTGCAATAATGTTTGAAAATTAAATGAGTAAATTATAAACTTTAGTCACTAAACTTTAGGGTATTTATAAGATTAGTCCTTAAGTTTCAACTATAAATACCCTAGCTCATTTAACTTCAAAACCATCCCAAAGCATTCTAGCTTTCTTCCAATACTAGAGAGAATTTAGAGAGTTTCTTGAGAGTTGTTTTCTCCTTTTTATCAAGAGAGAATTACCATTATTTTCTCCTTGGTAGATCGAGAAAAGTTGTAATTCCTATTTTCTCATAGTGAAATTCTTCTATCGTTGCCCGTGGTTTTTACCCTATATTATTCAGGGGGTTTTCACATAAATTTTGTGTCTCTTTTATCTTCATTTTTATTTTCTCAAATTATCAGTTGCGATTTTGCTCTATCCGATAGCCGTCTTCTGCAACAATTGGTATCCGAGCTAGATTAGAGTGTGTAATATCTGCTTATTGTCTTTGTGGTTGCCACCAAAAGGTGGATCCTCCAAACATAAGAAAATAAGAAGTTATTACCCATTGTTTGAAGGTTCCAGAGAACTATTCACGATAGTGAAATAGTGGGAGCTATCCATAAAAGAAGCTATGGCAACGAAATTTGATATTGAAAAATTCAATGGGAGAAATTTCTCATTGTGGAAATTGAAGATGAAGGTCATCCTAAGGAAAGACGGGTGTCTAGCGGCTATCAATGAAAGGCCGATGGATTTCGAAGATGACATCAAATGGAACGAGATGGACGGGAATGCTATGGCAAACTTTCATCTAGCATTAGCAGATGAAGTATTGCCAAGCATCGAGGAGAAAAAGATAGTTAAGGAGATATGGGATTATCTCATCAAATTGTACCAGGCCACATCGCTGCACAATAAAATTTTCCTTAAGAGGAAATTGTACACTCTCTGTATGCTAGAATCTACTTCAGTGACAGTGCACTTAAATACACTGAACACCTTATTTTCTCAGCTTACATCCTTAAGCTGTAAAATAGAAGAACAAGAACGTGCTAAACTTCTACTTCAAAGTCTACCGGATTCGTACGATCAACTCATCATCAACTTGACAAACAGTAATGTCACAAGTCTAGTCTTCGATGACGTTGCAGATGTTGTTCTACAAGAAGAAAATCGGTGCAAGAACAAGGAAGACAGACAAGTAAATCTGCAACAAGCAGAAGCGTTGACAACGATGAGAGGGAGATCAACAGAACGTGGCCAAAGCAGCAGTCATAAACATGGTAGATCGAAGTCGAGGAGCAAGAAGAATTTAAAGTGCTACCACTGTGGAAAGAAGGGTCACTTGAAGAAGGATTGTTGGAGTCTAAATAAAAACTCCAATCCACAAGGCAATACCGCAAACACTTCAGATGATGGAGATGCTCTATGCTGTGAAGCGTCAACCACCGTGGAAGGCAGAAAAAGATTTACAGATATATGGCTCATTGATTCGGGAGCGACATATCACATGACCTCAAGAAGAGAATGGTTCCATCATTATGAACCTATCTCGGGAGGATCTGTGTATAGTTGCAATGATCATGCCTTAGAGATCGTTGGTGTGGGAACCATCAAATTGAAGATGTATGATGGAACAATTAAAGTTGTTCGAGATGTGCGACACGTGAAAGGTCTGAAGAAAAATTTATTATCCTACGGATTGTTGGATAATAATGCTAGCAAGATTGAAACACGAAAAAGAATCATGAAGGTGTTCCGTGGAGCGCTTGTGGTGCTGAAAGGTGAAAAGATAGCTGCAAACTTGTACATACTGAAGGGACAGACATTGCTAGAAGTAGAAGCCTCTGTTGCCTCATGTAGTTCAGATTCTGCAATGCTATGGCATAAGAAACTTGGACACATGTCAGAACAAGGAATGAAAGTCCTTGTGGTGCAATAGCTACTTCTAGGCTTAACAAAGGTATCACTTACTTTATGTGAGCATTGCATAACAAGTAAGCATCACCGGTTGAAATTCAACACATCAAATTCTAGAGGCAAAAGTGTTCTAGAACTGGTTCACTGTGACGTATGGAAAACACCAGTTACATCCCTAGGCGGAGCAAAATATTTTGTCTCATTTATTGATGACTACTCCAGGAGATGTTGGGTGTACCCTATTAAGAAGAAGTCCGATGTGTTTTCAACTTTCAAAAACTTCAAAGAGCGGGTGGAACTTGATTCTAGAAATAAAATCAAGTGTTTCAGAACAGATAATGGAGGAGAATACACAAGTGAAGAATTTGATGACTTTTGCAGGAAAGAAGGCATTAAAAGACAGTTCACAGTGGCGAACACTCCTCAACAAAATGGAGTGGCAGAGCGGATGAACAGAACCTTGTTAGAAAGAACAAGAGCAATGTTGAGGGATGCAGGCCTAGAAAAATCATTCTGGGCAGAAGCAGTCAATACCGCCTGTTATTTGGTGAATCGAGCTCCATCAACTGCAATAGAGCTGAAGACACCAATGGAGATGTAGACTGGAAAACCAGCTGATTATTCAACCTCCATATTTGGAAGTATAGTGTACGTGATGTACAACTCCCAAGAAATTTCAAAGCTGGATCCAAAATCCAGGAAATGCAAATTCTTGGGGTATGATGATGGAGTAAAGGGGTATCGCTTGTGGGATCCCACTGCCCGCAAAGTGATCATTAGTAGAGATTTTATCTTTGTAAAAGATAAACTACAAAGAAAAGAAGATGATGATAGCGCTGAAAAGTCAGAGACTACTCAGATACATGTGGAAAAAGAGTTTGAAGAAGGAGATTCTTCTGAAGTAGAACCAGCACATGATGAACAAGAACCAGAGAGTTCTGAAGCTCCAACAACTCGTCAATCAGATCGTGTGAGAAGACGTCCCAATTGGCACTCAGATTATGTTATAGAAGGTAATATTGCATACTGCCTTTTAACAGAGGACGGTGAGCCATCAACATACCAGGAGGCAATAAACAGCTCAGATGCTTCACTATGGATGATGGCGATGCAAGAAGAAATCGAAGCCCTTCATAAAAATAATACATGGGACCTTGTGCCACTACCACAAGGAATGAAGCCAATTGGTAACAAATGGGTCTTCAAAATCAAGCAAAATGGTGACGATCAAGTTGAGAGGTATCGTGCAAGACTGGTGGTCAAAGGATATGCTCAAAAGGAAGGTATTGATTTCAATGAAATATTTTCTCCTGTGGTTCGACTAACAACAGTTCGAGTAGTTTTAGCAATGTGTGCTACATTGAACTTACATCTAGAGTAACTAGATGTTAAAACAGCTTTTCTTCATGAAAATCTTGAAGAAGAGATTTATATGCTCCAGCCTGAAGGTTTTGAAGAAGACGAAAAGAAGAACTTGGTTTGCAGGTTGAACAAATCCTTGTACGGTCTAAAGCAGGCGCCGAGGTGTTGGTATAAGAGATTTGATTCCTTCATTATGTGCCTTGGATACAACAGACTTAATGCAGACCCTTGTGCTTATTTCAAGAGGTCTGGTGATAACGATTTTGTTATATTGCTGTTGTATGTGGATGACATGTTGGTTGCAGGACCCAACAAAGATCATATTGAAGAATTGAAGGCACAACTGGCTAGGGAATTTGAAATGAAGGACTTGGGATCAGCAAACAAGATTCTAGGGATGCAAATTCACCGAGACAGAAGTAATAGGAAGATTTGGCTTTCACAAAAGAATTACTTGAAGAAAATATTGTCACGATTTAGCATGCAAGATTGTAAGCCAATTTCTACCCCTCTTTCTATTAACTTCAAATTATCCTCCAGTATGAGTCCTAGCAATGAACAAGAGAGGATGGAGATGTCTCGAGTACTGTATGCATCAGCAGTGGGAAGTTTGATGTTCGCTATGATATGCACAAGACCAGACATTGCACAAGCAGTGGGAGTGGTTAGTCGGTACATGGCGAATCCAGGCAAAGAGCATTGGAATACAGTAAAGAGGATCCTGAGATACATCAAAGGGACCTCAAATGTTGCATTATGTTACGGAGGATCAAACTTACTAATCAATGGGTATGTAGATTCTGACTATGCAGGGGATTTGGATAAAAGCAAATCTACTACAGGATATGTGTTCAAAGTTGCTGGTGGAGCTGTAAGCTGGGTTTCAAAATTGCAGCCAGTTGTGGCTACGTCAACAACAGAAGCAGAATATGTAGCAGCTACACAAGCCAGTAAAGAAGCAATTTGGTTGAAGATGCTATTGGAGGAGCTTGGGCACAATCAAGAGTATGTCTCTCTATTTTGTGACAGTCAAAGCGCCTTGCATCTAGCAAGGAATCCAGCATTTCATTCAAGGACAAAACACATACGAGTTCAGTATCATTTCATTCGTGAAAAGGTGGAAGAATGGACAGTAGATATGCAGAAGATCCATACCAAAGACAACATAGCAGATTTCATGACGAAGGTGATCAACGCTGATAAATTTACCTGGTGTCGATCCTCTTGTGGCCTGTCAGAGACGTAAGCAACATGATGGTACAAGGTAGAAAGAATGGTGTGAAGATATGATTGTTCCAATCAAATCTTCAAGTGGGAGATTGTTGAAATGTGCAGAAAATTGGTTCAAATCAGGCACCTAATATTGCAATGTCAAAATTAGGTGCAACAATGTTAAAATTAGGTGCAATAATATTTGAAAATTAAATGGGTAAATTATAAACTTTAGTCACTAAACTTTAGGGTATTTATAAGATTAGTCATTAAGTTTCACCTATAAATACCCTAGCTCATTTAGCTTCAAAATCATCCCAAAGCATTCTAGCTTTCTTCCAATACTAGAGAGAATTTAGAGAGTTTCTTGAGAGTTGTTTTCTCCTTTTTATCAAGAGAGAATTATCATTATTTTCTCCTTGGTAGATCGAGAGAAGTTGTAATTCCTATTTTCTCATAGTGAAATTCTTCTACCGTTGCCCGTGGTTTTTACCCTATATTATTCAGGGGTTTTCCACGTAAATTTTGTGTCTCTTTTATCTTCATTTTTATTTTCTCAAATTATCAGTTGCGATTTTGCTCTATCCGATAGCCGTCTTCCGCAACAAACTCATGCTCGGCTTGACAGAGTTATTTGTAATAGTTATTGTGATGCCCTCTTTCCTGATTCTCTAGTTCATCATCTTCTTCGCGTTCGCTCAGACCATTGGCCATCGCCCTATTTTGCTCCAGGTTGGTAACTTTTCGAAAAGCCTTGCCTCTAAACAGTTTCTCTATTTCACTGGTTGGCAGTCCCATGAAGACTTTCCTCGCATAGTAGAAGAAAACTGGACCATTGGTGACAGTCTTTCGGCGACCATTGCTCAGTTTACGAAAGCCACGGAGATCTGGAACAAATTGGTCTTTGGTTATATTGGTTCAAAAAAAAATGGTTATAACTCGTTTGCGCGGCGTTCAAAAGGCTTTGAAAACTTAGCGTACTGCTTTCCTTGTCGACTTGGAATCAACTCTTTTTTATTGATCTTGAATCATTGCTTGATCAGGAAGAACTTCTATGGCGTCAGTGCTCTCAAGCTGATTGGATCTCTTTTGGTGACCGTAACACGAGTTATTTCCATCATAAGGCCAAAGCTAGAAAGCAACAGAACCAAATTACAACCTTAAAAATTAATGGTGGATGGACCGATGATCAAACGACCCTACGAACTAAAGCTGTCTGCCACTTCAAATCTTTCCTTGCTATGGACGCCGCAGTTAGCAGCACTTATCTGGTTGTCCGTCATTTCCCTTCTATACCAGCCACTTATATATCTAGATTAGACGCTACCCCCATAGCTGATAAAATCCATGTTGCTTTGATGGATATGACGCCTCTAAAAGCCCTAGGCTATGATGGTCTCCACGCCGAGTTTTATCAAAAACAATGGTCAGTTGTCGGACCTTCTGTATGTGCATGTATCCAAGCAGTTTTCAATGGTGAAACTCTAGATCCTGTCCTTAATAGAACCATTATCGTGCTGATTCCGAAGATTGATCATCCTGAACCCTTCACAGATTGATGCCTATCATGCCGCTCCTTGTCAAACCCAACCAAACTAGTTTTATTTTGAGGCGCACCATCACGAAAAACATTATTCTGAACCAGGAGGTCATTCACTCGATGATACAGACCAAGGGCCAAAAGGGTTGGATGTCTATAAAGGTTGACCTGGAAAAAGCTTTTGACTGACTACGTTGGGATTTCATTAGTGATACTCTACATGATGCTGGGTTTCCCAAAATTTGACCCGTATCATTATGCATTGTATTACATCTGCTTCTTTTCAGGTTCAATGGAATGGCGATCATACAGAACCTTTTATGCCAGAACGTGGTCTTCGGTAGGGAGACCTACTTTCTCAAATTCTCCATATCTATTCATTATGGCTATGGAACGCTTGGGCCACTGTATCTCGGAGAATTTTGCTCACTAAATTTGGACGGCTATTCACTTCACTGAACATGGTACGCCCATATCACATTTTTTTATGATGATCTGATCTTGTATGCTCGTGCGGATATCTCTCATGCTGATGTGATCAATTCGGCGCTAGCTAATTTTGGTTTTTACTCTGTTCATCGAGTAAACAAGCGGAAAACCACTATCTATTTTTCTCCAAATACGAGCACTTATATGAGAGAGGCTCTCTGTGATCGCTTGGATTTTCAACAGGTCCAGGAACTCGGAAAATACTTGGGTGTTCCCATGCAACATGGCAGAGTATCACGGTATGATTATGATTTTATCCTTGAGAAAATACGGAGTTTATTAGATGGTTGGGCGGCACGCTCTCTTTCCATTACTGATCGAATGACCTTAGCTAAATCGGTTTTGGCTTCTATTTCGATCTATTTCATGCAAACGACCATGCTTCCCACTGGGGTCTGTAATGAAATTGAATGCCTTATTCGTCGGTTTATTAGGGGTTCTTCTACCGCACATTCTACTTTTTCCCTTTGTCAATTGGGAAATGATTTGTCAACCCATTGACCAAGGTGGCTTGGTTTTCATCGAGTTCACAACCAAAATCAAGCTTTATTGATGAAAGTCTACTTTGCACTCGTTAATAAAACAAGTTCCTTCTGGATTCATCTACTTCACCAAAAGTATAAGGTAGTTGATGCCCTTCCACTCTCTATTCATCGTCCATCTGCTTCACCGCTTTGGCACGCTCTTTCCAGCAATTGAAGCTCTTTTAGAACGAACATTGCTTGGTCCGTTGGCGATGGTGCTGCTATTCAAGTTTGGGACGACATTTGGATCCCTAACCTTGGTCCCCTCCATGAACATCTTCTCCCCTCGGTTCAGATTGTCCCTCAGTGCAATCTCTCAGATTTCGTTAATAATGACGGTGAGTGGAATGTGGTATCCTATCCTCTTTATTAAATGATAATGTTGTCCGCCATGTTCTTGGCATCATGCCTCCAACGGAAAGCGAAGACCATGACAGATGCATGTGGAGATGGGG
Organism: Hibiscus syriacus; assembly: GCF_006381635.1. Taxonomy (NCBI): domain Eukaryota; kingdom Viridiplantae; phylum Streptophyta; class Magnoliopsida; order Malvales; family Malvaceae; genus Hibiscus; species Hibiscus syriacus. The sequence goes on from NW_024062903.1 coordinate 350,059, forward strand.
GCGGAAACATCTCTTTAGTGCCTCGTCAGCTTATAGCTCTATAATGTCTAATACTTGGTTGCACCCTACCAAGTATTGGAATACAATTTGGAGTCTCCAAGTCCCGCAGTGGATCAATGTTTTTCTCTGGATTATGCTTCATGGTCGTATTCTGATAAACTTGGAGCGTGTTAAGAGACACCTCACAACCGATGCATGTTGCCCTTTATGTGGAGATCAGGAAACCATTCTGCATGTCTTGAGAGATTGTCCAGAAACTAGGTGATTGTGTGTTAGGAAATAAATCGAGTACGAGTAATTTCCCTATAACCAGATTAGTGAGAATGCGAAATAAAAGCGGAAAAATAATACCCGAAATTGATAACGGAGTTCAGCCAATTGTGCTTACGTCTTCGGGCTGCTGCAGATCTTTTACTAAGAGAAAATTTCCAGGTGTTTACACAACACACTTGAGAGAGAACTAGAAGATTTTGGGATGATTTTGAAGCTAAATGAGCTAGGGTATTTATAGTTGAAACTTAGGGACTAATCTTTGTAAATACCCTAAAGTTCAATGATTTAATTTTGTAATTAACCCTATTACAAAATATTAAAAAAATAAGCAGCCCCCCCACTTGATTTTGGAAGCAGCCGCCGGCTGCTTTTGGCCTTCTTTGACCAACAATCTCCCACTTGAAGATTGATTTCAATCTGTCTTCACACCTCGATCGATGCAGCAGCATTTCTAGTCTTGTTATTCTAGCATACCAACTGAAGTTGAACACAACTTCAGTTTGTCCGTGGTCACCGTCTTTGTCAACATATTTGCCGGATTTTGAGCTCCACTGATCTTTTCAAGTTTTAAAATCCCATCTTCCAGAAGAGACCGGATAAAATGATATCTCAATTGTATGTGCTTCGTCCTGGAATGAAAAGATGGATTCTTTGCTAGATGGATAGCACTTTGACTGTCGCAATACAAGACATTGTTTTCTTGTTTCTTGCCTAACTCTTCCAAGAAACTTTGGAGCCAAACCATCTCCTTGCTGGCTTCCGTAACAGCGACATATTCTGCTTCAGTTGTGGAGAGAGCAACTATCTTTTATAGTTGAGAAACCCAACTCACTGCGGTTCCTCCTAGAGTATAGACATACCCTGTAGTGCTTCTTCTGATGTCGACATTTCCAGCTAAGTCAGCATCTACATAGCCTGTCAATATCGTATCTCCACCTTTGAAACAAAGTGCTTTGTTTGTGGTACCCCGTAGATATCTGAGGATCCATTTGACTGCTTCCCAGTGTATCTTGCTCGGATTATTCATGTACCTGCTAACAGCTCCCACTGCATGAGCAATATCTGGTCTGGTACAAACCATGGCATACATCAGACTTCCAATTGCTGAGGCATACGGCACCTTCACCATGTGTGCACGTTCTTCCTCTGTCTTTGGTGATTGGTCTTTGGAGAGTCTGAAATGAACACGTAAAGGTGTACTTACTAGTTTAGCATCTTGCATGTTGAACCTGGAGAGTACTTTGTTGATGTACTCAGCTGTGATAACATCAAAGTCCCCGACTTTGTGTCTCTTTTGATCCTCATCCCAAGAATCTGCTTTGCAGCACCCAGATCCTTCATAGCAAACTGCTTCGACAATTTTTTCTTCAAGTTTATAATCTCTTGTATATCTGAGCCTGCAACGAGCATGTCATCAACGTACAATAATAAAATAATGAAGCTGTTGTCGAACCTCTTGATGTAGCAACAATGATCTGCTTGGCATCTGGTAAAACCACTACTACTCATGAAACTATCAAACTTCTTGTACCACTATCTAGGAGCTTGTTTTAAACCATACAAGCTCTTCTTCAACCTGCATACCAAGTTTTTCTTGTCTGCCTCTATGAAGCCTTCTGGTTGCCTCATATAGATTTCTTCCTCCAAATCACCATGAAGGAAAACTGTCTTTACATCTAACTGTTCACGATGTAAATTCTCTGCAGCTACAATTTTCAACACCAGTCTGATTGTAGACAGTTTTACGACTGGAGAGAAAATTTCATTGTAGTCAATACCTTCTTTTTGCTGAAAACCTTTGACTACCAATCTTGCTTTGTAGCGTTTGCTCCCATCGTGCTCTTCTTTGATCCTGTAAATCCACTTGTTATGGAGCGCTCTCTTGCCTGGTGGTAATTCAGCTACTTCCCACATCTGATTTGACATAAGCGAGCCCATCTCATCTTTCATTGAAGACTCCCACTTGACTGAATCCTCCACCTGCATTGCTTCATCATAGCACTCTGGTTCACCATTGTCAGTCAGCAACAAGTAGTGAAAAGAAGGCGAATACCGTTGGGTTGGTTTAGGAATTCTGGAGGAGCGTCTCAGTTCTGGTGTGCCTGGTTCTTCCTCTTGAACTGATTCAGGACTGATCTGAACATCATTTCCAGAAATCTCCTCGAACTCAGCAAATTCCTTTGTTTCAGCTTCGGTATTACTTGATTCTGCGGTTGACCTGTCTTTGTACATCACATTTTCATTGAAAATGACATCTCTGCTTCTGATGATCTTTTGATTTTCGTAGTCCCAAAACCGGTAACCGAACTCATCACCACCGTAACCAACAAAGACGCATTTGTTTGGACTTGGAATCAAGTTTACTTCTTTCAGCAGAGTTTATGTGTACATAAGAAATACAACCAAACACTCTTAAGTGTGAAAGGTTTATTTCTTTCTTGCTCCAAGCTTCCTCTGGTATTCCGCCATCCAAAGGAACTGAGGGTCCACGGTTGATCAGGTAAGCTGCAGTGTTGATAGCTTCAGCCCATAGAAATTTGGGCAATCCGGCATGTATCCTCATGCTTCTGGCACGTTCATTCAGAGTTCTGTTCATGCGCTCTGCTACGCCATTCTGCTGCGGTGTTATGGGAACTGTTGTCTCCATCTTGATCCCATTGTTTGCGCAGAAATCTCTGAATCTACTGTCTCTGTACTCTCCTCCATTGTCAGACCTCAACCGCTTGACTTTCAAACCAGTCTCATTTTCCACCATAGCCTTCCATTTTCTGAAGGTATCAAAGACTTCTGATTTCTTCTTCAGAAAATAAACCCACACCTTCCTTGTTGAATCATCGATGAAGGTGACATAATATAGTGAGCCTGCAAGAGATGGAACCGGGGATGGTCCCCATACATCAGTATGAACCAACTCTAACCTTTTTGCCTTGGGTGTCTTGCCAATCTTTGCAAAACTGACTTTCTTTTGTTTGCCAAAGATGCAATCCTCGCATAGTCCGACATCTACATTCTTTAGATCCGGCAACTTCCCTTTTGACAGAAGTATCTTCATTCCTTTCTCGCTCATATGGCCAAGCCTTTAGTGCTATAGGTTTGATTTTCCATCAGCATCTGCTACTGCAATGATATTCTCTAAATTTGAGGTTACATAGAGAGTACCAGTCTTTTTACCACGAGCAATGACGAGTGCTCCTTTGGTAATCTTCCATTCACAGCCTGAAAAGGTTGTGCTATATCCTTCTCCATCAAGCTGTCCAACAGAAATCAGATTTCTTTTGAGGCCAGGAATATGTCTCACTCCTGTCAGCTTCCAGGTGGTCTGGTTTGGCAGCTTTAGTCGGATGTCTCCTTTTCCGACGATCTTTAAGGTTTCATCATCAGCAAGATGAACCTTCCCAAAATCACCACTGACATAGTTCTCTGATTTCTTGGCATGGGGTGGAGTGGAATGATGCCCCTAAATCCAAGATCCATGATTCAATCGGACTGTTGACGCTTAGAATCATGGAATCACCTGTCTCCTCTGTCACGTTGGTAGATTCCTGTGCGCCAGTATTTTTCTTCGGTGCTCGGCAATCTCTTTTGAAGTGACCCTTCTTGCAGTAATTATAACAGGTAAAATCTTTATTTACTGTTCTTGATTTTCCCCGTCTGGATTTGGATCTGCCACAATTTGAATTTCTTTCTGAAGTTCTCCCTCTAGACTCCGTGAGCAAGGCTGAGGAGATTGATGCTTCACCCGATTCTCTCCGTCGAATTTCTTCGCTGAGTACCAGATCCTGAACATCGTCGAATTTTAATTTGTTGTTTCCCGACGAACTGCTGACTGTTGTAACAGTAGCATTCCAACTGTCTGGTAGAGATGATAAGAGAATTAAAGCTCGAACTTCATCATCGAATTCAATTTCCACTGAACTCAACTGGGTTGTGATTGTGTTGAGTTCATTTAGGTGTTGTGCCACCGATGCCCCTTCCGTCATCCGCAAATTGAATAATCGCCTCATCAAATGAACTTTGTTTGAGGATGATGGCTTCTCATACATACTGGAGAGAGCCGCCATAAGACCCGCTGTGGTCTTTTCCTTTGCTATGTTGAAAGCAACATTGCGGGATAACGTCAGTCGGATAACTCCGAGGGCTTGTCTGTCGAGAAGAGCCCAGTCTTCATTCTTCATGCTCTCTGGTTGCTTTCCTGAAAGAGGTTGATATAGATTTTTCTGGTACAGAAAATCTTCAATCTGCATCTTCCAAAAGCCAAAGTCCGCACCATCGAACTTTTCAATTTTCACCTTCCCTTCGTCTGCAGCCATCGTTCCTACTCGAATCTGGCTTCGTTTGGATCGTTTCTGACAATTTCTGCGAACCGTCGTGTATTAGAACACCTCCGTCGACAAACTCGTATCGCTGACCGAATTTCACTATTCACGTGAATAGTAATGAATAGTATCCTCGCAGAAAATTGACAAAATTCACAACCAAAAGCTCTGATTACCAGTTGTTAGGAAATAAACCGAGTACGAGTAATTTCCCTATAACCAGATTAGTGAGAATGCGAAATAAAAGCGGAAAAATAATACCCGAAATTGATAACGGAGTTCAGCCAATTGTGCTTATGTCTCCGGGCTGCTGCAGATCTTTTACTAAGAGAAAATTTCAGGTGTTTACACAACACACTTGAGAGAGAACTAGAAGATTTTGGGATGATTTTGAAGCTAAATAAGCTAGGGTATTTATAGTTGAAACTTAGGGACTAATCTTTGTAAATACCCTAAAGTTCAATGATTCAATTTTATAATTAACCCTATTACAAAATATTAAAAAAATAAGCAGCCCCCACTTGATTTTGGAAGTAGCCGCCGGCTGCTTTTGGCCTTCTTTGACCAACATTGTGGATGCGTCTTCTTTCTCACGATAACGCAACATCCTTCTTTGCGTTCGACTTAAACGCTTGGTTGCTTAGCAATATTAACTCCTACTCCACCCACCCTATTTGGTTTTACTCGTGGAATCACCTCTTTGTGTCTTTGCTGAGGCAGTTATAGAAATGTCGCAATGACTTTGTTTTTAATGACAATTGCAAATCAGTGGATGAAACTTTCACAATTGTGCTAGCTTGGGCAAAACATTTCGTCACTGCTTCTTCGGTCGCTTCTCGTCCTTCCCAATCTATGTAGCTTGTTGCCTGGAAAAAGCCACATTTCGGATGGGTTGTATCAACACTGAAGGCTCCGTTCACCAGCTCTAAAGCGTAGTTCTATTGGGGGTATTTTTCGAGACTGCAATGGTGCTTGGCTTCTAGGCTTAACGTTACATTGGCTGCTGCTCTCCTCTCATGAGTGAGCTCTGGGGCATCTATTCTGGTCTTCGGCTCGCTTAGGACCTCGGGTTTGGTAAAGTTCTCCTCCAAACTGACTGCAAAGAGGCCATGAGCCTCCTTGATGCTGTTACTGTTGCAGGTGATGCTTGCTCTCTGTTTCGAGCTATTCGGAGTTTAAGACAACAAAACTGGAAAACGAGAGCACTCTGAATTTGAAGAGAAGCAAATAAAGTTGTCGATGCGATTTACAAAGTTGGCCCCCTTGCACGATACTGCTCTTCACGTTATGGATGCTCCACCTTTGATGTTAATAGCCTAATTGGTCTAAATATTAATAAAAAAAATGAAACATTCCCTTTCTAGAGAGACCCTCTTTTTTCTTTTTAATTTAGTTTTCATTTAGATAACAAAATTGCAATTGAAGTTTTGACCTTATCTTAGTTTGATTTATAATCTCCATCGTTCTGTTAGGATAAAGAAATACCTCAAATGTGATTAATTTAATATGTTGAAATACAATATGTAATATAAGAAAACCATCTGACTACCTATTGTTAACTACAATTCATAACTGTACAATTAACTTGTAACTAAACAGCTGATTCATCATAACAACTTATCTCTCAACACTCCCTTTCAAGTTAGTGAAAATACATTCTTCACCTCTAACTTGGATAATAGATACTCATGATGTGAAACTCCAAGAGCCTTAGTGAAGATGTCTGTCTCATGTTCAATAGTAATGACATGTTCTGTTTAAATTGTCATAGGACATGTCCCCCAGTCAGAATCATAACTGGTCACAATATGACAGTCACTTGAAATCTTTAAGAAAATTTCTAAACCAGGATTTTTCTTGATGTACCTTACAACCCTAAGAGCCGCATCCAAATGTTCTCTCTTATATTGATGCATAAACTGACTTGGAAGCTAAACCGAGTATGATATGTCAGGCCTAATGTGTGACAAATTCAACAACCTTCCAATAAGCCTCTGATATTCAACCTAACTGTCAGATAATCTTCTCTCCCCTTATTTTTGGGTTGAACATGATTATAAAAATCTGTTGTTGTAAAACGAGTATTCGGCTCCAAAGGCATTGAGGCTGGCCTTGCTCCCCCTGCCCCTGAATCTTGTATGAGTTTAAGAGCATATTTTCTTTGATTTAAAATAATCTTCCTTATTTCTTAAAACCGACAAGACAAGAAAGTATTTTAACTTACCTAATTCCTTCATCTTGAAGTTCACGTGCAACACATTCTTGAGCTTAACAATCATTTTCCAATCATTCCCCATGATCAACAGATCATCAACATTAACTAGAAGCACCACTATCTTATCCCATTGCCTTCTTGTGAACAAAGAGTAATCATGTTTGCTTTAAACATACTCTGTTACTATCAATGCTTAAGTCAGCTTTGCATTCCACTGTCATGAGACCTGTTTCAGTCTATATAAGGACTTTTGTAGTCTGCACACAACATTCTCCCCGTGACAACAAAATTCTTAAGACAATTCCATGTACACTTCTTCAAGCAAATCACCTTGCAAAAAAACATTATGGACTTCCATTTTTCATAATTGCCAATAAAAAAATGGCAGCAAGAGCCAAGACAAACCTAACAGTAGTGAGCTTAGCAATTGGAGAAAATGTGTCCACAAAATCAATGCCCACCTTTTGATTATACCCCTTGGCAACAAGTTGAGCTTTGAATCTCTCAACCTCACCAGAAGCCTTGAATTTAACCTTGAATACCCATTTACACCCAATGCAAACTTTCCCATGAAGCAAAGGAACTATTGACCATGTCTTATTCAACTCAAGAGTTTGAATTTCATCCTGCATGGCTTTGACCCAGTGGGGTCAGACTTAGCTTCATTATAAGTTTGAGGCTAAAAAAACGGGTGGAAGGTGAGAATAAGCGATCTGTTTTGATATTGAAAACTGTCTTGAACAAGAACCAGAATGACATGGATATATATAGTCATTTAACCAGGTTGGAGGCCTAGACACCCTACATGAAACCCAAGCAGGAATAGTTATGGGACAAAATTCACCTGTTGAAGCATTAAAAACAACATATAGAGGACTAGAATTTAAAGAAGCAGAGGGCAATAAATCAATTACATGGGTACATTCAGGAGGTGCTAGAGCAGACAATGAGGATGGTTCTGGCATAGAAACAGAAAGAGATAATGAAGATGGTTCTGCAGAAGAAATAGAATATGTTAAGTAGGAAGAATCTGGCAAAGAAGAAGAAGATGATGATGATGAATGACTAGGCAACGAAGACAAATCAATGTTTAAAAAAATCTAAATACAAAACAGAAGGTTGGGATGGAAAAAAGGAGTATAAGTATTGGAAGCAAGCTAAAAAAAATATCTTCATAAAAGATAACATCTTCGTTCACAAAAAAAAAATATTTAGTGTCAAGGTTAAAAAGAATATATCATTTTTGGGTGAAAGAATAACCAACAAAAACAGAAGGCACAGACCTTGGGGAAAACTTAATAGAAGGTTTAGGTATTGTTGCATAACACAAACAACCAAAGACTTCAGGTGAGAAAGAGGTGGAGGTTTATTATAAAGCTTTTTAAAAGGTGATATTAATTGAAGAATTGATGGAGGCGGTTTATTTATTAACAAGCAGTGACAATACACTTACCCTGAAATTTAATAGGCACTTTGGACTGAAACCTTAGGCTCTAGCAACCTCTAAAATTTGCATGTGCTTCTTTTCAGTAACCCCATTTTTTGTGGAGTTTTAAGACATGAGCTTTGATGTATCAAACCCAAGAAAGAAAAAAAAAGGAAGAGCGTTCAATGTTAAAAATTCAGACCCATTGTAACTTCTAATGGCTCTCACAGTAGCAAAAAACTAAGTATTGATCAAAACAAGAAATTGTTTAAGGTAAACAATAATTTCATTCTTATGCTTCAACAGGTAAATCTAATATATTCTAGTGCAATCGTCTACTACAAAAAAAAAATTGATGAGCAATGTATGTGAAAATCCGATATAAACCCCACAGATTAATGTGAATAAGCTCAAAAGGTACTTCAGAGTGAAAAGTGCTAAAGTGAAAAGACAGTCTTATCTGCTTAGCTAAACGACAAATAGAACACTTGAGGACAGAATCATGCTGTAGAGCAGAAGAACTTACAAGATCCATTTTATTCATTTTAAAAACAATAGTATGCCCTAAACCAGCATGCCAAATACAATCAAGAGCACTGAACATGGACATACAACAAGTATCATAAGCAGAAACAAAATTAATGATACCATACAAAAAAGATGGAGAGGATGTAGGCCCAAACCAGGTGGGGACTCAAAGTAGTATAGATCATGTGCCTCCCTACCAATCTCCTTCATCTTTCCAGTGGAGAGATTCTGAATGAGACAAAAATCAAGATAAAAAGTAAAGAAATAATTAAGCTCGTGAGTGATTTTAGAAGAGTGATTTTAGAAACTGAAAGTAAATTATGAATAAAATTAGGGACAAACAGAACATTGTGAATATTATGCTCAGAAGTAAAATAACACACCAGAAAAGTCAAGTTCTTGAAATTGGATAAAATATGGTCAATGGCACATGTGTCAATAATCTAAGAAAATGAATCACTAGATGACTAGAGTTAAAAGATGTGCTAACTGCTATCAATGATACTTACAAGATTACCAACTAAAGCAGCACTAAGTCTTGTTCAACAGAAGTAGAATCTGATCATACTTCTCTTTGGTGAGTGTTGATGTTGTAGGAGTAACACGAAGATGTTGTTGATCACTTTTAGAAGGTGATGACGCATTGGAATTAGCAACAATCCACTTTAGTAAATTTATTCGTTGCTACCAAAACTGCTAAACTTTTTACTTTAACACTGTGAAGTTAGTATTTGTCTTTGTTTTGTCTTTTGGTTGAAAGTTTGAAATATATTTATCTTTGTTTTCACTGTTTAAATATCATGTCTGTTTATTTACTGATATTTGTATTTTTATTTAGCGGACCGATAAGGTGGATGCTTTACGTCGGGTTTTTCTTGCACGACAGAGTTCACGCATCAGACGGCGTGCACGTGCTATTAAGTCTCCGTATACCCCAATAGCGAAGACACGCAAGAAGAAGCCCGACTCGCCTATCATCCCTCAGATTCTACTCCTATCGTTGAAGAGGCCCCTATCATTCCTCGAGAGTCCCCTCCCACCGTTCAAGAGGCCACTGTCATCGTTGAAGAGGTCCCTCCCACCATTCAAGAGCCCGATTCACATGGCGTCATATGTAGGATTCTTGAGAAACCCTCTGACGTGCCGGACATGATGGATTCAAGTTGGCTCTCGTATGAGTTACCGGCCAGTACCATACCGGTATCTGAAGAGGAGAGGAAACAACTACCGGACACAATTCTGGATAACACCCTTTGGGCTAAGACCGCAGTTGATTTTTATCTACATGAGCGAAGCCAGGGGTGTTTCACTGACATATGCAAGCTCAATGATGATATCTATTTGTTGCTTGATCGGTCTTGGTGGGGCGTATTATTAGGGGTCGAAGACAATGGCTATTTCGATGGAGGGGTAAGTCTTATATTTTTATATTTTCATTTGATTAATTTGTTTAAAATTAATGTAATTCACTAATATGTATTTTTTTGTAAAACAGCATATCGATGCGTGGGTGTCACGTCTACTAATAATTAGGAAACTTAAGGAAAATAAAAGAAATACACGGTATACAATAATGCCGACGGCTTTTAACGCAGTTCACTTGAAGATCAACGAGATGAATCATTTGCGTTGGGTAATGGACAAGCTAAACTTTATCCTGCATGGTGGGAGGTCGATAAGGTTAGTGTTTATTTTAGATTGAGTTTAAAGGTATTCATAAATAAGTGCGCAAATGAATGAATTATTACTTATGATTGCAGGTGTTTATCCCTGTTTTGGAACGTAACCATTGGCTTCTCGTCGAGCTTCAGATCCCATCCCTTAAGGCAATAGTATATGACAGCATGATAAATTACATATCATTGGCTGATTTAAGAGATATTATTAAGGGATGGAGCTCTTATTTGGCTAAATACTTGGATGCGATAAATTATTGGACTCGTTCTGGAAACAAGAAGCCAAAGAAGCTCAATATTACAGTTAGCAGAGACGAGACCGCACCACAACAAACGAAAAGACCCAGAGGGGATTGTGGTCCTCTCGTATGCTTGGCGTTGGACCGTTTGATCACAGGAAGTATAAAGTATCTACCTCCCACCGATATAGATAGAGCTGCAGTAGGCTTGTGGTTTCGACATTATATGGCTAGATCGATATATACGAGACGCTGCCTACCTGCATCCGCGTTATAAAAATGTCCATAAACAGTTGGTATGTTTATAGGCTTGTGGTTTGAAATGTTTGGTTAAGTACCTAGAATTCAATAATTTGTTGTTTGTAGGTTTTAGATGTGTAGAAAGTGTGTTTGAGCAAATGTTTGGTTTATGCAGGTTAATCTCAGAAGTGAGCTGCGTGAAAATGATGTATGGCTGCAAAAGTTGATTCAATAGTAGAAGTGTTTTTCTCTAATAATTATTGCTTATTTTTTGATTGTTTAATTGATTTGTAAAAGGTGATTTGTAAAAGTTGATTTGTTTAATTGATGTTAACATAATTCTTATTTGTGCTTGTTTAATTGATTGAAATGTAATGGTTGATTTTGTTGATTTCAATCTGCATTATGTTGAAGGCAAAAAGTACTATCGCAATGCGAAATGAAAATCGCAACAAGAGAATCGCAACGCGAAAATGAAAATCGCAACGCGAAATTAATTCGCGTTGCGATTTTCATTTCGCGTTGCGATTCCCTCGTTGCGATTTTCATTTCGCATTGCGAAATTCGCGTTGCGATTTTCATTTCGCATTGCGATTCCCTCGTTGCGATTTTCATTTCGCATTGCGAAATTAGCGTTGCGATTTTCATTTCGCATTGCGATTCTCTCGTTGCGATTTTCATTTCGCATTGCGATAGTAATTTCCGCGTTGCGATGGACATTAAGATGATTGCCTATTAAGTGATAACAACTGGAACAGATCATAGCAATTTTCAAACTCAAGTTACTAATACATGCCTAACTGAAAATGTTAAAAGTTCACACATAAAATCTACATAATACAACGTTTGCATTTAAAAATCACCTAAGTTAACAGTCCCAAAAGGTGAAGCCAGTTGTGATTGGGATTTTAAAGATGATTGCGATTTTGATTGCCTTTTTCTTGACACCATATGAGCTTTGGATTTTGATGATGATCCATATTTTGGTAGAGGAAAAGATGATTGTGATGGCACTGGTGATCCACATGTCAACCTTGTACGACCACTTTCCTTGCACCGACTACATGTCGATCTCTTCTTCTCTTCACCCTTAGACGGTATACGATCATGACTTTTTGGTCGGCCAGGTAGCCTTCTGTCCATGGTTGGTGGCAAAACTGTTTGTAAGTCATCTGGTATGTCCCACTCAGAAGGATGTGAAATAGGGTAGACAATCTCGGCATAAGTCTGTCGATATACTTCTGTAGTGTAGCAATCCATAGCATATGTGCTTGAATCATCTTGGTTTAGATGAAGAGCAACTTTTATAACATGGCCACATGGATAACCAGATGTTTGCCATTTCATACAACTACACGTCCTTGCATTTAGATCGACAAGCCCATTTAAGTTATTATCCAGTACTTCAAACAAAGTGTTTGAACATGGTTCAACTCTCCATGACGTTGACTTCACAACACGTTTCGTTATCTTTTTTTCAGTCCATGGTGTAACACGATGTTCCAATGTTCCTGTAAATTTAAATAAATAATACTTAGTAAAATATATGATAAGTTACGAATTCAAAGAAATAATACTTGCATGGTTTCTTTTCTTGTAGTACCACTGTTGAATAGAGGCTCGAAAAAACTCCATTAACATAGTAATGGGTAATTTCCGGGAATGACGACTTAGAGCGTTAATTGATTCTGCACTATTAGACGTCATGAAACCATATCTTGCTCCAAGTTGATGTACTCTTGACCATCTTTCAAACCCGACATCTTCTAGTGTTTGAGCACACTGAGGCAAAACACGTCTTAAACAGTTTATATGCTTATTGAAATCCACTTCCCGATAAGCCTTTACAGCCTTCCAGTATGTCCATTTGTGTTTTTTATACCAGCAGACCTTGATTTTAGATTTCTATACAAATGAACACCACAAAGTCCATGAAAAGCATCTGGGAAACACCTTCTAACAGCGTTGTCAATTGAGTTTGCCCTATCGGATATGATTGTCAGATTGCTAATAGGACCTATGCAATCCCTAAGATGCCCCATAAACCATGTCCATGAATCAGAGGTTTCAGATTTGCCAACCCCGTAAGCTATTGGCAATATCCCATTGTTAGCATCCATGGCTACTGCTAATAAGTTTACTCCAAGGTATCGACCTTTCAAATGTGCTCCGTCAACTATAATAACTGGGCACATGCAAGTAATAAACGAACGAATCTACAAAATAATATACACAAGAAATATAATCATTTAAATTTTAAATGCATGTAACTAATAGAAATGAGTCAACAGAATTATATTGATTTACTAACCGCAGCACCAATGGCGATAAACAGCAACTCAAAGCGTCCATCTCTATCTATTTTGATATGAGTTACCGACCCAGGATTTTTCAGCTTTAAATTGTGACAATAAGCCGGCAGTTGGGCAAACGATGCTTCTGGCGACCCCCTCAACAATTCCAAGGCATAACATTTGGCTCTCCAAGCTTGAGAATATGATATACTAATCTTGAACCGAGCATTCATGTCAGTCATAATTTCATGTCCCCGATATACCCTGCCATTCAAAAACATTAACTCAGCCAGAAAACCACCCAACACCTTTTTGTTTGCCTGTCTATGGTGAGGAAAAACTTGGGTTCTTGAACATGTATGTTTATCAATAAAGGTCCTAACTTGAAACATTGCGCAATCTTTTATCCTCTTTGCAATCATACGCCACGTACAGTTTTTGTCAATCGTACACCTTGTTTCGAAACGATCTTTGCTTGATTTGTTAACTTTTAGTTGATAGCCATCTTCCACACATTTCGTATACAAAGCTATCTTCAAGTCTTCCTTTGTATCAAAACAATCATCTTTCTTGATACGAATAACTTTTGTGCAACAATCAACTACTTTCTTTGCCAACTCTTCTTCCGGTAACTGAAGTAATTCTGGCATATTCCAGTTATACTCCCGTGGCATTTTCTTTTCTTCGGGGACTTTTTCTTCTTCTTTTTCTTCTTCAGGATTATATGAATTACAGAATGGATGTTCAACATGTTCATTCACAGTCGTAACTTCCTCCTCATTATCATCAACAACATCTTCCTCGGCAACGGGTGTTTCATCATCAAAATTCGGGTATTGACCAATATCAAAATCATTACACGCAGGGTCTGTTTCTTCTTCTGAAACATCATCAAAATCCGTGTATTGACCAATATCAAAGTCCGGGTATTGACCAAGATCAAATTTCGAATACTGACTAGTACTCACAATTTTTTCTCTTGGCTCATCATCGTCTAATTGGTCAATACGAAAACCGGAATTTGGTGCTGAAAGTTGATTTGGATTTGGATTAGAGAAGGGCTGTGGGTTTTTTGACCCACTTAGTTGATTACTACCCGCTATTGACCCAACAATACTACTTCTAGGTTCAACAACATACAATGTAACATCATCACTTGAAACATTAATGTAAGCAATGAATCGTTCAACATCTTCATTGTCGGTTAACAAATAAACTTTACCATTTCTCTGATAAGATAGCCTAAATCCACTTAGGGGCTCTAAATTCAATTTCTTTGAAACACGTAACATTAGGGTTTCATAAGTTAACTTCTTTAATGACAGTTTTAGTTGAAGATTCATGGGTAAAGGCATATATTGTAAAACACCATGAACATTCTCCCATGACCCTCCAAAACACAAATCTATCCAAACATGATCAACATTAGATGATTTCATGGTTGTAACTAAACAAACGAGATGCGAAACTAAGACCTGTTGCCGGATGGGGAAGGATGTCGTTGGATATTGGAACGAATGTCGCCGGAGAGAGTGATAGATGGAGATGGCATGAGTTGCGATTTAGGGATTTAGGTTATGAATTGTTGCTGCTGCGTATATATATACACTCAAAATTTGGCTTGCGAAACTAAAACCTGTTGCGAACTTTGAAACTCGCATTGCGATTCTGTATTATCTCGTTGCGAAAGTCAGAATCGCGTTGCGAAAGGCAATCATTTGACCATCGCAATGCGAAATGCAAATCGCAACGATAGAATCGCAATGCGAAATGAAAAAGGCAACGAGGATTAACATGCATAAACTTTTAACAATTATTATTGAATTCTAGGTACTTAACCAAACATTTTCAAACCAAAAGGAGTATATATGTTAACAAAACTTGCATTATGTGTATTTTATGTGTGCACTTTTAACATTTTCAGTTAGGCATGTATTAGTAACTTGAGTTTGAACATTTCTATGATCTGTTCAGTTGTCATCACTTATTAGACATTCATTTGACTATCGCAACGCGAAAATGGTTATCGCAACGAGAAAATTGCAATGCGATTTTCATTTCGCATTGCGATTTTCATTTCGCATTGCGATTTTCTCGTTGCGATAGCCATTTCGCGTTGCGATAGTCTGTTTTGCCTTCAACATAAAGTAGATTGAAAATCAACAAATCAACTATTACATTTCAACACAAATTATGTACACATCAATTAAACAAATCAAGATTTACAAATCATCTTTTACAAATCAATTAAACAATCAAAAAATAATAATAATTCTTATTTCTTCATCAATTATTGAATCAATGAATCAACAACTTTGTGACCCCGTACATCCATTTCACGCAGCTCACTTAAGGATTAACCTGCAGAAACCAAACATTTGCTCAAACAAGACTTCCTACACATCTAAAACCTACAAACAGCAAATTATTGAATTCTAGGTACTTAACCAAACATTTTCAAACCAAAAGGAGTATATATGTTAACAAAACTTGCATTTGACTTACCAATTAACAATAGACACTTTCATAACGCGGATGCAGGTAGGCAGCGTCTCGAATATATTACTCTAGCCATATAATGCCGAAACCACAAGCCTACTGCAGCTCTATCTCTATCGGTGGGAGGTAAAAACTCTGTGTTTCCCGTCGTCAAACGCGCCAAGCAAAGGCATACGAGAGGACCACAATCCCCTCTGGCTCCCGACGATTGCTGTGGCGCGGTCTCGTCTCTGACAACTGTGACATTGAACTTCTTTGGCTTCTTGTGTCCAGAATAACTCCAATACTTAATCCCATCCAAGAATTTAGACAAATGAGAGCTCCATCCCTTGAAAATATCTCTCAAATCAGACAGTGATATGTAATTGATCATGCTGTCATACACTATTATCTTCAGGGATGGGAGCTGAAGTTGGACGAGAAGCCAGTGACGACGTTCCAAAACAGGGATAAACACCTGCGATCATAAGTAATAATTCATTTATTTGCGCACTTATTTATTAACACCTTTAAAAAATTTAAAAAATTAACACTAACCTTATCGACCTCTCACCATGCAGGATAAAGTTTAGCTTGTCCATTGCCCAACAAAAATGATTCATCTCGTTGATTCTTCAAGTGAACTGCGTGAAAAGCCGTCGGCATTATTGTATATAGCGAATTTTTTTATTTTTCCTAAGCTTCCTTATTATTAGTAGACGTGACACCCACGCATCGATATGCTGTTTTACAAAAAAATACATATATTAGTGAATTACATTAATTTTTAAACAAATTAATCAAAATCATATATAAGACAAATATAGCCTTACCTCCCCATCCAAATAGCCACTGTCTTCAACCCCTAATAGCACACCCCACCAAGACCGATCAAGCAACAAAAACATTTCATCGTTGAGTTTGCTGATGTCAGTGTAACACCCTTGGCTCCGCTCATGTAGATAAAAATCAACTGCGGTCTTAGCCCAAAGGGTATTATCCACAATTGTTTCCGGTAGTTGTCTCCTCTCCACTTCAGATACCGGAAGGGTACTAGCCGGTAACTCATACGAGAGCCAACTCTCATCCATCATGTCCGGAACCGGTGGGGGTTTCTCAATACTTCGATATATTACCCCATGTGAATCGGGCTCTGGAATGGTGGGAGGGACCTCTTCAACGATGACAGTGGCCTCTTGAACGGTGGGGGGGAATCTTGAGGGAGAAAAGGGGCCTCTTGAACGATTGGAGGGGACTCTTGAGGGATGACCGGTGAGTCGGGCTTCTTCTTGCGGAGTCTTCGC
The DNA here is from genome assembly GCF_006381635.1 of Hibiscus syriacus. NCBI lineage: Eukaryota > Viridiplantae > Streptophyta > Magnoliopsida > Malvales > Malvaceae > Hibiscus > Hibiscus syriacus. The sequence goes on from NW_024062903.1 coordinate 367,048, forward strand.
ACCATTGGGGTGAACGGAGACGTAATAGCACGTCCACGCCGTCTGATGCGTGAACTCCGTCGTGCAAGGAAAACCCGACGTAAAGCATCCACCTTATCGGGCCACTAAAAAAAATTAATACATAAATCAGTAAATAAACATACATGATATTAAACAAAGACAAATATGTTTCAAACTAGCATTGTATTCACCCAAATCATTATTCTATCATAGTTCACAAAATGCTCAGATAACATTCCAGAAGTAAGCACTTATATAAACATTTAAAAGGACAACATATATAAACATTCCAGAAGAAGAATAGTTTACTTTCGCAACACGAAACTTAAAATCGCAACGCGAAATGACTATCGCAACGCGGAAATGGCTATCGCAATGCGAAATGAAAATCGCAACGACAAAATCGCAACGCGAAATGAAATCGCAATGACAAAATCGCAACGCGAAACACAAATCGCATTGCGATTTTCATTTCGCGTTGCGATTTTGTCGTTGCGATTTCATTTCGCGTTGCGATTTTGTCGTTGCGATTTTTATTTCGCATTGCGATAGCCATTTCCGCGTTGCGATAGTCATTTTCGTGTTGCGAAAGTAAACTATTCTTCTTCTGCAAATTGAAACTTGAATGGATTGCATTACTTCAACCAAAAGACAAAAACAAAACCAAAAACAAATACTAACAAAAACAGATTGACAGCAACCGAATGAATTACGAGTATGAAAAATCTTAAACTTACCTCGTTGCGTAGAGTATGAACCTCATTCTACAACGATGCTACCATCTCACGTAGAGCGGCTACCTCACCGCGTAATGTAGACACCTCAACACGCCATGCACCATCGTCTTTGCGTAAAGTACCGACCTCCTCACGCAAGGCATTGACCTCATCACGTAACTCCCCTAACTCATCCCGTTGAGGTGGAGGTGGAGAACAGTGAGATAAACGTCGTGGCATCTTTGCCGGTCGCCTATCTTGCGGTGATGGTGGAGAAGAGGCTCGATGATGTGACAGAATAGGTGATGGCTGTCGTTGTGGAGGTGTATAGCCGGGTCGATCAGATGATGGCTCTAGGTGAGGTGATAGCTCTGGGCGAGGTGATGGCTCCCGAAGTGGAGGCTGCTCATCAACCGTTCCATCAAAAAAACGCTTACTAGCTTGCCACCAATCAGTGGCAAGCTCAGCTTCCGTGGGTGTCAGCCTCTATAGAGGAGTGTTGGCCTCCTAACAATATAAAAGCTCAAACAAAGTTAAATGTGTACTAGTAATAACTTGTTTATAAACATATGGTAGTATTTATGTTAACTTACATTATTTATTGTCGTATACCGTAGTAAATCTTCCCATTGCAAGGTTCGTTTCCTCTTCCAGGAAATAGCCCTGGGAATATTATTTGAAGTTTTTATTGCATATGTCTTCATGGCAGGAAAGGCCTCAAATATCCAAATCTACAAACAATATAATAACAAACATTAGTAATTATTAAATAATTACTTATAATTTTGGAAACATTATATAAAAATTCTTACCTTAAAGGCCCAAATAAAGCCTGTCAAAGTGTATTTGGAACCATCGCCATGCAAACTTTTTCGATCATCCAAGGCAGACGATAACTTATTCCATGTAGCTTTCCATAAATACGAGCCCCACGGAAACAGGTTCCACGCATTTAGGTCTTCTACCAATTTGATTAGATCATTTGGAATAGGTTGTCTGGCCTCTCTGCCTAAAAAGCCGGCATGCAAAAGAATTAGAAGGCATACTCGGACAACGTCGACGTCATCCATCCGAGTAAAACCATCTTTATTATTCAAAAATCTTGTCAGGTCTTCTACGTGTAGACTCGGCCTCTCCAGCTCAGGAAAAACCCGGGATAGCCATGATGGGCGGGTAATGTGTCTAGTGTACCGACCTACATCATCGTGTCCGAAGCGTAGACCGGTGATTAAGCAAAACTCCTCCCGCCCAAAACACGTATACGCCGGTGGAAAATCAAACCATATCTCTTCATCACGACGTTGTATAGTCTCTGGTAGATCTCTAGTCATGGTTTGAAGAAACAGGTGTGTCAACATCGCATCTCCACCGGGATGTTGTACTTTCAGCCATGGCCCGAAGCATGTATCCTCAAACATTTTTCTTTGTGCAGGTGAAAGCTTCGACGCAATTGTTTTGGCCAGGCTGACTTTATTTCTCAAGGTCAATTGAGCCGAATAAAAGTTCTACAAAAACAATAAACATACTAAATTAGATATACCAAAAACTACACTGTGAAGATATACCAAAAACAATAATAAACATAAATAGTAGTAGTTTATTCTTCAAACTTAAATATGCAACACTGTGAATTTCGTATTTGTCTTTGTTTTTTGGTTGAAGTAATGCAATTCATTCAAGTTTCAATTTGCAGAAGAAGAATAGTTTCTGAAAATGAAAATCGCAACACGAAAATGACTATCGCAACGAGAGAATCGCAACGCGAAACTAAAATCGCGTTGCGATTTGCATTTCGCGTTGCGATTCTTGGTTGATTTAATAAGCAATCTAAGTGAAATGGTTAATCTATTATTGAAATTACCAGTAAACTTATCATCAATTTCAATATGAAAAACCTAATAATAATGCAAAATTTTCAAAAAGAAAATAATTAAAAAAACTAACCCTCGTTGGTTGATTTGGTTGATTTTCCATTTCTGATTGTGAGGGTGGCTCTGAGAGATTTAGATAGACGGATTTCGCCGGAGATGGGGACGGATTTCGTCAGAGATGGGTGAGAGAGTGAGAGATGGAGATGGGACTGAGTTGTGATTTTAGGTTTTAGGTTATGAGTTGCGATTACGGGATATACTGTGGACAGTTCAGTGTTCCAATATATTTATATTCATGTTTGGAATTTAAAAATAAAATACTTGGCCAGGATACTAATGGCGCTTTGAAAATCGCATTGCGATTATGTATTATCGCGTTGCGAAAGTCAGTATCGCGTTGCGAAAGTAAGTATCTCGTTGCGATTTTTTATTATCGCATTGCGATAGTCAGTATCGCATTGCGATTTTCCCAATTCACGTTGCGATTTACTTATTCGCATTGCGAATTTCCCAATTCACGTTGCGATTTACTTATTCGCATTGCGAATTGGGAAAATCGCAACGATACTGTAGACCATCGCAATGCGATTTTCAACTATCGCATTGCGAAAATGCAACGCGAATTTGCGATAATGGAGATCGCGTTGCGAATTTGCGATAATGGAGATCGCGTTGCGAATTAGCGATCGCATTGCGATTTTGTTGGTCATTTTGGCAAATCCGGAAAAAGTTGGTTAAAATCGTATATTATATAGGATTTTTGGTCACTGAGGTTATTTTCTCTTTTACTAATAATTCATATTCCTAAGAAACAAAAGTATATTTAAATATATATTAAAAAGATAAAATAATCTCAGTGATCAAAAATACCTTATAATATACGATTTTAACTAACTTTTTTTGGATTTACCAAAATGACCAACTAAATCGCAATGCGATCGATAATTCGCAACGCGATCTCCGGTATCGCAAATCAATTTCCAGATTCGCAACGCGAACTTCGACTATCGCGTTGCGATTTATTACAAATTCGTTGCGATAGTCCAAGTTCGTTGCGATAGTCGAAGTTCGCGTTGCGATTTATTCCAAATTCGTTGCGATAGTCGAAGTTCGCGTTGCGATTTATTTCAAAATCGCAACGACTGGTGGCATTGCATTTGTTTCTTAAGAATTTTCTCTAAAAAGATAGTATTCACACGGACGTGTCGAAGACACGTATTACCACGACCACGACCACGACCACGAGAAGAGACGAGACGAGACGGACGGCAGTGCGCGAGAGTCCCCTTGTTCTCTATCACTCAACAACGAAGTGGGAAAGCCAAGCCTTAAATATCATTCCCAATAGTGTTTCCAATACTATGTGGGATTGAGCATTACCAACACTTATTTTCAATACTATGTGATTATTCAGTAAACAATTAACAATCATGCACCTTAAAACAACTGAATCAGCAACCAATTGCATTAGTATTATACGATTAAATATGTCATAATTAAAAGTCAATATACAATCAATCGTGATTATTGTAATTTTAAGCAAAACATTCAAAAAAAATTGCATCACTCGCGAGAATAAAAAAAATTGTTATCGTGCAATTACAATCAATTGAAAATAAATTAGAATTGCATGAAAACTAAACGAACCACAAATACTTTTCATACAAATACTAAAGTCATTAACTATAATTCACAAATAATATCACTATTTAAGGCTCAATCCCATATAGTATTAGGAACAAGTGTTGGTAATGTTCAATCTCACATAGTATTGGAAACACTATTGGGAATGGTATTTAAAGCTTGGCTTTCTCACTTCCTTGTTGAGTGATAGAGAACAAGGGGGACTCTCGCGTGCCGCTGCTGCCGTCGTCCATCTCGTCTCGTGTCGTGTCGTGGTCATGGTCGTGGTCGAATTATCGATCGCATTACGATTTAGTTGGTCATTTTGGCAAATCTAAAAAAAGTTAGTTAAAATTGTATATTATAAGACATTTTTGGTCACTGAGATTATTTTTTCTATTAAAATTTATAAATAATTATTTTAATATATGGTATTTAATTAACTCTTAAAAAGTATTTTAGATCCTCCTTTTTGGTCAATATCAATGATATTCGTGTTATATGAATATAGGAAGAAAAGGATAATATATGATAATAGTCAGATCACATCAAAATCAAAATAGTAGTTAGATTAAGGAGACATGTTGCCTTAAATCATTGGTTCTTTATTTCTCTAATTTTGACGTCATCTCTTAACTCTTAAGAGATTGGATTTTATGACAAAATTTCTCAAATAATGTAGTAGAAAAATTATTTATTTGAATAATATACTAAGTAAATTATTTTATGAAATAGAGTGACAGTAAACACTAAAGACGTATTAAAATTCAAATGTCTTTAAGAAAATACATGAAAGTCCAAACGTCTTTAAAAAGATGCATTGAAGTTCAAGTATAGAAATACATGCGTCTTCCCCTCCCTGACTCATTGTGGCCCCTGCGATAACTATAGCTTTGAATGCTCACAAACGCATTCAATTACATCAGCAAACATATTAAAGCTCCACATGCTCTTTTCGTTGACTAATTAAAGTGTAGAATCCTATCTTTAAATCATAATTTAATCCAATATTTTGGATTATGGTATATTAAAAATCAATATTAAATTAAAAAAAGGCAAATATGGAGCAATAATAGAAGTGAGGTGGGCCTGCTTTTGTTTATTTTGTATTCCCACGTTTATTTTAATAGAAGAGCAATAATACTTTAATAGAAGTGAGGTTGGATTTTAGTATTATAAATCCACTATAATCAAGAGCAATAATACTTGTAGCCTCAATAATGGAGTGTTTTACACGTGAATATGTAGTAAGAACAATAATGTTACAAAATAATAGAGTAATAATTTGTAAAATAATGGAGCAATCATGGGAGTAGGGACGAACGATTGAGTTTTGTGGTTGGAGGATTAGAATTAGTTTTTAAATATAAATATGAGGTGTATGGAGAGATGATTACATCGGAAATGAAAAAAAAAAGGAAGAAATAAGAAAAAAATAGAAAGAAAGGAGATGAAAGATAATATCCGTTCGTGTTATATTATTCGACAAATTTAACTCGGTTAGTTAATTTTATTTATAAAATCTATATTATTTATAAAATAATATGAATTTGTTATGTTTGTTAATTTCGTTTCAATTAGTTGCATGTGTCATATGTTTGTTGAATAATTAGATGTAGTTAGTTAGAAGTATGTGTTATTAAATTATGAATGTTATTAAATTTCATTGTGCAGATTCGTCTCGTTGAAATGGCATAACAAAATCAACTACTTCATCTTGACGCTCAACATATTTCTAGTCATTTGGGAGCGATGATGTTATTATTATTTAATAAAATATTATAATTGTTTATTAAATATTATAAAATGTTTATTTTATGATTAATTGATATAAATTTCATGAATATTATAATTGTAGGAAGACGAGCAGCGAGTCCTCCGTCATCGAATTAGTGTTCCTGCTAAGCCACACCCTTTGATTGAAGAAAACCTGGAAGAGGCTGGATTTTATCATGTTACATTTGTACGAGAGTATAAGTTGGTCTCGGGTTTGATAATTGCATTGATTGAACGTTGGAGGCCAGAAACACATACATTTCATTTGCCGTGCGGAGAATGCACGATAACCCTAGAAGATGTGGCCTTACAACTCGGAGTTCCAACAAATGGGATGCCGGTGGTGATGAAAAATGATTATAATGTGGAAAAAATTTGCAATGAGTATCTTGGGCAGACGACAGTAAGCCCAAATGTAAAAGGGCGATGTTTGAGGCTTTCGTGGTTGGAGGATCAATTTCAACTCGAAAAAAATAGTACCGAAGAAGAAATTGTATATGCAACTCGAGCATATATCTTACAGTTGATTGGGGGAGTTTTGATGCCGGATAAATCCGGTGGTCTGGTTCACACACAGTATATCCCGTTTTTGAGAAATTTTGAGAATACACACCAGTACAGTTGGGGATTTACGATATTGGCGTTCTTGTACCGTGAGATGTCCAAGGCGTCAGTAATCGTCAATGATACTAATATCGTGGAAATCGGTGGATGTATGATGTTGCTACAATCTTGGGCTTGGCACAGACTTCCATTTTTAACACCGATTAGTCGAACATCAATTGACTTTCCTCTTGCGGGGAGGTAATATTTATTTTCTGTATTTTAATTTAAATTTTTAATTAGAATTTATTTATTCTGATTAAAAATAAGTAACAAATATTTTTTAAATTTACAGATGGAGGCATAAAATATAAAAGACAGGACTATTTCACAATAATATCAAAGAGTTTCGGTTAAAGATCGACATTTATAGCAAAAAAAGAAGGTAAATTTTAGAATATGTAATATAATTATACTATTTAATTTAATTTAAATTAATTTATTTAACTTCATTTATTTATTTATATTTATTTCTTTATTTATAATTTTATAATTTTGTGTAATGAATTAATTTTCATAAATGTTAATTTTACAGTTTGTTTGGATGTCGTACCTAGAGCAAGAAGTTTTAGTGTGTGTGTGCCGCCATATGTTTTGTTGGGTTATAAAACGTGGGCTGTTGTTACACCATTGATTCATTTTGCATTTGTTGAGATATTGTTTGCGAATCGAGTGTTGAGGCAGTTCAAGTGTCACCAACCTATTCCGTCCATTCCATGGGATCATTACCCCTTGCACAGATTAGATAGACGGGGTAAGCACAACGTGAATTGGGTTGCGAAGCACGCAAACTACATTCATGATTGGAACAACAGAGCTTCATCCGTACCACCAATTGATCCAATGAAAGATGATGAGTTTAATTTTGAAACTTCTGCTTACCTTCAATATTATTTCGAGCATGGAAAGCCGTACCTGACGACGTTGAGAGAAAGGCAAGAGTTTAAAAAATATAAGAAAAAATTTGGTAGAGTTGAGAAATTTATACAGATTGAAAGTGGGAGCTCATCTCAACAACATAAAGTGGAAACAACAGAACCGTTTGAATCGATGGAGTTGATGCCTTCTCATGCACCCAACTACACTCCCATGTTTGAATCGACGTATGGCTTTGACCAAATGACATCTATGATGTCAAATACCACTATTTGTCAGTCTACATTTCCAGGAGGGACGGAAGATGAAACTGGTGGAATGGGAGAACATAGTGGTGGGCATATATTTACAAGAGCAGCTGATATGCCCCTAATAAATGAGGAGGATGAGTATCATACTCTTGAGCAACCACAACGACCACAACGCATTAGACGTTCGCCTCGACATTATCATTCGACAACACCCTGACACCGACAACAATTATAAACTCTATTGTTATGTGTTTAAATAGTAATAGTGTGAAAAATGTTATTATTATATGTTAAAACTAAATATTTAAATTATACCAGTATTATAAATCGTATTTTTTTCAAATAATGTAATGGAAAAAAGTATTTGCTCGAATAATGTTGTCGATTTAAAATAATTTTTAATTGTTTACATGAGTATTTTATTTTAATTTTTTACATTAACTTAAATTTGAAGATTTAATAAATTATTACGCATAAATTATTATAAAATCAAGTGAATTATTATAAAAAAATTAAATATATGGTTACTACTGATGACGTTTATATCTTGGAATATTAGGACATTTTTTACCTTAACTTAAATTCAAAGATTTAAAAATTATTAGTTATAAATTGTTTACCTTACCAAATTGATTAAATTTGAAGATTATAATAAAATAAAATAACAATAGTAAACATGAGTAAATAATTTCTTTGAAATTTTTTACATTAACTTAAATTTGAAGATTTAATAAATAATAGTTATAAATTTAAAGATTTATAAATAACAATAAATTATTATAAAAGCAAGTGAATTATTATAAAAAAATTAAATATATGCATACATAGAAATACATATATGATTACTACTAAGGTCTATATCTTGGTAGATTAGGACATTTCTTTTTTGAATGACCTTCACCCCTACATAATCCGCATCTCTTTGGTTGACCTCTCTCTCTAGCATGAAAATCCATACTGGTATGAATACGACTGGAATCAGGTCGACCCTTTGGACTTATACGAAACATTGGATTTGGCAGCCATTCGCCATGATCCTTTTCCGGCCAATATGATTCATTTGGGATCTGTTTGAACGCATAGCTATAGACATTTAATATCATATGTAGGTGAAAACACTCATCAACATAACTGTATGCGCTTACACCAGCATACATACATGCAGCGAATGCATGAGTACATGGATATCTCCATGCTTGAAAGTGACCACAATCACATCATTTGAGTCATAAATCAACTCTAAATGTTTGGTCTTCTCCTCATTCATTGCGGCGTATGCATGACACAACAAAAGTATGACCAACTCGATCAAAATTATGAACAATCATTGATGTTGCCAATCTCTCGTTTGCTTCCACCACTGTAGGAGCCCAAGTTTGACCTCTATTTATGAGACACTCAATCTCCTTGCTTTTATCGGACCAAACCTTAGCCAACCTAAAGTATGTCTCCTTCACTAAACTTACTATTGGGAGATGACGTGTACCTTTTAGTACTGAATTAATTGCCTCAGCAAGGTTTGTGGTCATGTGTCCGTATCGCCGACCCCGTCGTATGCTTGTGACCACTAACTCTGGGCCATATTTAACACACTTCGCATAAATGGTTTTTTTGGTTGGACTCTGCAATATGGACATCAACATGGCCTTTGATGCAATACTCTTTAATCGAGAGTGTAGCTTCATCTTTTCCTCTAAATTGCATCCCAACTGAAAATTCACTAGAAATTTCGAACGATTCAACCATATGGTATAGAGGTATATGTGGCATGTCTGGAAATTCTCGTGCCCTCATCGCATCATAATCGATCTCGTACATGTGTGGAGTTGGTTGATACAGTGCCATAACTTCATCAGTTGGTCTCGGGTTAGGTGCACCACCACAGCCAAAATTATCATCGTCGGGTAAAACGGGTTCCTGAGTTTCTTCATATTCGCTGGAATCATCATGGATTTCTCCCCATCGATTTTCAACATCAACATCAACAGTCAATTCCGAGTTATATATGTTTATCTCCTTGTACTCTGCTAGTGTGGATGTTCCACCAACTTCATTTCCGCTTTCCAATAGCGCCATAAAATTATTTATCGATCTGTATGTCGGGTCCTCAAACACACTGCTGAAAGCCATTTCAGATGAATTTCCAGCCACATTTCTCGATGACCCAGGAACATTAGATATGTTACGTACATCAACAAATAACTCAATAACTGAAATATTTGTTGACTCGTGTAATCTAATCATGGTTCCAATATCATCATCTTCTTCAACTGGTACTGCAGCATATCTAACTGGATTGGGACATACCATGAACCTGTACTTTAAACCATCAATTGCAGCTCGGATTTTTCTTTCTATCCTCAGCTTCATTTCTACAAATGTGATGTCCCTTTTGAACATCATATTTATAGGTCTTTCAGACTGGAAAACAACTCCGACCTCATTTTCCATAATATGTCCATTATAGTGGACAATCGTGAAAAAATTGTTGTTCATTTTCTCTGCAACATCAAAATTTGTATTTATAATAGATAAGATATAATATATAACAACAACATAAAAATAAACATAACAACAATCGTAACATTAACAAATATTTATAAAAATAATTATAAAATACCTTAAATAATTTTTTTTTAAATTTAGTTCACTTTCGTTCTTCTAAAAAAATAACGAATTATTAGACTAATTTCATATAAATTTATCGAATAATGTAGCACGAACCGATATTCTCTTCTTCTCTTTTCCTTCGCTTTTCTCTTATTTCTTCCTCTTTTCTCTTCTTTCTTCTCCTCTTCTTTTTTTCATTCCCGGCGTAATCATCTCCCTACACCTCGGATTTATATTTAAAAACCAATTCCAATCCTCCAACCACAACCCTCAATCGTCGGTTCCTACTCCCACCATTATTGTTCTATTATTGTTAAACATTATTGCTTTTACATATTCTCGTGGTAAAACAATTATGCATGCAGGGGCCACAGGTATTATTGATTACATATTCACGTGGGGTAAACTTTTAGATAATGTGTTGAAATTTTTTATTGACTCCATTATTGCTTACAATATTAAATTATACATTTTAAACTACACAATTCAATAAAATTAATTAAGATATAAATGATTAGTATATTTTATTTTTTAATAAAAATAAAATTATTAATAAAATTGAAAAAAATCATTTTAAGATTATATATATAATCCTTGAATTATAAATATGGAGAATAAAATATTAAATTTAATTTATAAATATATAAATCGTAATTTTTTAAATTTTTTTGTATAAACTAGTGTTATAATATATATATATATAAAATCTATTCAACTTTTAATTAAATCTAAGATTTCCTTAAGTGATTTTGTATTTTTAAGTTCTATATTGGATGGTTCAAATCTCTTATAACTATTTTTTTTATGGAATAAACTATAGAACCATTTGTAAAACATAAGAAATTAGGTTCAAATGGGAAACTCATACTCTTCCATGCGATTTGCATGGGTCAATAAAAAAAATTTCCATTATTACTATACAGGGGCCATAAGGAAGGTATGGGTCAGGGAGGGGGAAGGCGCATGGATTTTCATGCATCTTTTATGATACGCATAGATTTTCATGCGTCTTTCAGTAGACGTTTGGATTCCAATACGTCTTCTTAAAGATGCTTGGACTTCAATGCATCTTCGGTGATTACTGTAGCATTCACCTTATTTCACGAAATAATTTATTGAGTGCATTATTCGAGCAAATATTTTTTCCTACTACATTATTTGAGAAATTCAGCTGGTTAACCAGGTCTGTTCGATTTTTAAAAAAATATTATTATGGGATAAAATATACGAATAATTCATCGATTATAAGATATTGTTTTATTAAGTTATTCGACTATTAAAGTTTATAAATTGGACACTCAATTGTTCATTATGTTTCAAACTCATCATTTTTCTTTAAAAAATCGACGGTCGTCTAAGTTGGACGTTAATATAATAATTGAAATATGATAGTTGTTTGAGATTTTAAGATCATATTTTATTATATACAGTTAGTAGATTAACGTTCTACTTAAAATGTCATCAATTTTTAAATAAAAATGATAAGTTTAGAACATAATAAACAGTCGAGTGATATTTTTATAATTTCAATAGTCGAAATACTCAATAAAGTAACATTCTATAATCGAATGATCATTTTATAATTTTTAATAGTCGGAAAATTTAATAAAACAATATTTTATAATCGATAAATCATTTATGTATTTTACCCTTTATTACTTTAAGCTAAAGTGCAGTTTTTTATTTTATTTTTGATGGAAATTATTTATAAATGATAATAAGTACCACGCCTTGAAAAAGTAGAAACATGTCGCGTTAGAAATAAAAAGGGGCCTTTGAATTTATAAGCAACTGTGTAACACATTCTATTAAACATATATTTTTTAAAGAAAAAATAATAACCCGTGATATTTAGTGTTAAAGTGATTATTTGATTATTCAATTTCATACCAAATGTCTAAATAAATGAGATAGGTAAAGTGTACGATCATGACTATAGTAGTAAATGAAATGAGACGGATTGTAATTCATTTATATTTAATTCGAGTTTGAATTCATTTCGAATTTTTTAAAGAGCCAAAACTAGATATTTAATACCTAATACAAAAAAAAACTTACAAACAACTAGAAAAAAATAATATTTTAAAATTTACTTTTAAATTAAATTATCAATAATATTAACATTTAGGATAAATTATGAGTTTAATACCTAAACTATCAATTTTGATATGTTTTAATACCTAAACTTTCATTTTTTTGTCCAAAACTATACTTAAAGTTAGGCCTGTAAACGAACCGAACGAACACGAACAAGGGGATGTTCATGTTCGTTCGTTTAACTTTAACCGAACAAATGAACGAACACGAATATAAACGAACAGAAAATTTCTTGTTCGTGTTCATTCATTAAGGAATGTAGCTTGTTCGTGTTCGCTCATGTTCATTTAAATGATAAACGAATACAAATGAATGAACATAAATGAACGGATGTAAACGTACATAAAACAAACACAATAAACGAACGTAAACGAACGTAAATTAATGTAAACTAACATAAATGAAAATATATTTTTTTTTCTTTCCTAACAATTTTAAGATTATATTTTATTTAATTGTTTTGAGCTTTTTTTATTTATTGTATTTAAAATTAATTGAAATTTAAAATATTTATGGGTATCAAATTAAAATTTATTGGGCTTTAATATTTTGAATGGGTCTAGGGAGATTGGGCTAAACATAAATGAACACACATAAACGAACATAAATGAACGCACATAAATGAACGAACATATTACCGAACGTTACGAACGTAAATGAACGAACGAGCCCTCTGTTCATGTTCGTTTATTTAATTAAACGAACACAAAATATTGTTCATGTTCATTCGTTTAATAAATAAACGAACTTCCCGCCAAACGGTTCGCTGAACGTTCGGTTCGTTTACAGACATACCTAAAGTTTAGTTTTTGTTTTATTTTAATATCATGTTCAAAATTTAACGTTAAGTTTTTAAAAAAATGAAAGTTTAGGTACTAAAACTGATCAAAATGAATAGTTTAGGTACTAAACATGTTAAGTTTTTAATAGTAGGGTACTAAAATGAAACCAAAACTAAACATTATATATGGTTTTGAAAAAAAGAAAAGAAAACCTATATACTAAAACAGACAAAAAATTATAACATAAGTACTAAATGCATAGTTTACCTTAATATTTATATTCTGTTTTTAAATGCCGTATAAAATTTCTATGTATTTAAAATTTTGGTTGGAATTCAAACATCACTAAGCAAGGTGTATTTTCAATCACTTGACTATCGTATATCGTATACTAAAGTAGAGCATACGCTAATCATATTATTATCATTTACAACATTTGCATCAATCACAAAAGTACCAAATTATCCAAGTTGAGATGTCGGATTTCTGGTAAGTCTAAAATTTTAATTTAATGTAGATCGATGGATTTTCTCAAATGAAAATGAGGTAAAACTGTTTCCAGAGAATCTAAATATAAATGGATAACACAAACCAAACGAGCGTAGTAGCAAAGGAATTATTGTTATTATTTGAGGTCTCGAGCTCGAGCACAAAAAATATCAGAGATGTGAGCGATCAGTAGCAAATGATTACGAGTATCTTTGAACCGATACTCATAATCATTCGATGCAAAAAATATGATGTCTCTTAATGCAAAAGATATGATGTCTCTTAATGCAAAAAATATGATGTCACTTAATACGCCATCTTCATTGTTTCATGCCCACATTGTCGTTTTTATTCTTGAATATCTTGTAGGGCCTAGATTAATTGCATGATTTCTGTTGGCTGAATTGTGGCACGGACTTGAAGATGACTGATGGGAATGAGAGAATTGAGAAAGGCTGAATCAGAGATGTTTTTTCATCATCTGGTTGAATTAGAAACAAATTTCAGTACCAAGGTGGGGTTCTGATTTGATTTTTACTTTTTTTTGGGTTGAATGCAGTGTTGTGGATGCAATGTTTTTCACATACTGGTGGATGATTTGAATCTGTTTCATGGGATGAAATTCTATGTCAATCCAAGCTTCAATTATGAAAGTGATCTTCGATGGAACATCGGATTCAAGTTGTTTGATGAGGAAGACGATGGTGATGGTGATGGTGATGCCAATGCGCTTTGATGGCTGGTAAACTGAACATCTCTTTGTTCATACTTGGAAACTGATAATCATACGTGCTAGATCGAAAAAAGTAGAAAGAATTGTAAAATATTCAGCCAAATGGTATAAATTTGGTGATTGGAATGCCTAATGCTTCACACTAAATAGACCATGGGCATGAAATTCAATCCATTCCTGTGTTAACCGCAGGGATGCCTCTCCAATATATATCTTCGTGATCCATATAAGAAGAGCCAGCTTTCCTCGACCCTATTTCCCATTCTTCGGTGTTGAACCGAAACCATGCAGTGATATGAACATGGAAAATATCGAAACTTAGGTAGTAAGAGCACAAGGAAGCGTTGTTAGAGTTCCGAGTATCTTGCCACCGAGATCAGGGAAGGTCTCTTGTCCAGGCAAGTGGCTTACTTCTCCATTTCCATCTACCGCAAGGGGGTATTTGAGTAGGTGTCCCTGTAATGGCGTAAAAACCTCGCTTGTGTACCTTATCCAGTTCTCGTCAGCAATTTCGTTAACGATCTTCAAGCAGTTCAAACTTTCAGGTTCTTTAAAGCAGTCATCAACCTTTTCCATGTGTTCGGCCCAGAGTGACATTCTATATCCATAAACCTGCAGGGTCATTCATAAATCTAATCAACACTTCTCCATTCGACATAGATAATTGCACCCGAATACCAGATCAAGATGATAATGTGCATGTTTTGGAGTAAAAACTATCTGTCTAGGCATAAACTTAAACGGCAAGGATGGAGGTTCGAACCTGACCATGAGGATGTCTCTTCCTCTCACCCCATGTATAATAGGGTTGATATGCACCCATTGCTATCTCGGTATCCCTTGACCCAGCCAAAGATCGTTGATTAATATTGGCAGATCCCATTATCACATACTCGTCATCTACTATCATTCCCTTAGAATGTACATAAATCATAAACCGTTTGAACTTTTGTGAATCTGAAACCTGAAAATAATGATTTATCTTTACATTCAGCTTTCCATATAAAGCCTAGATTCAAATCAAGTTCTAAAAGTCAATTCAACTAACCGATCCCCTAAAGCTGAAAACAAAGGTGAACTTGTTTTCATTCTAGCTTGGAACCAAGCAGAGCCAACACATTCGATTTCCAACAGTCAATCAACTAAGGATATAAACAAATAACACAGTAGAGCGAGTGTTGGATTACCGTTTCACCGAGGTTAGATTGGGGTGAACTTGGTCTAGAATCTCCGGGAATTTCTTCCCTATTAGCAAGGCAGTAGAAATTTAGGTAGTCTTGTGGATGAGAATTCTCAATACCTATTGATTTCAACTCTTGTGCTACTACTCTGTACATCATTTGAATTGTCTGCCCCTGAAAAATAAGAAACAAAAACTAAGCTACGTGATAGAATCACGAAATAACGATGAATAATCTGTTAGTGCCAATGAGTTTGGGTTTACATTCTTCCTTTCGGATTCTAGGTTCTTTTACTACTAGTGTAAGGTACAAAGGAAACAACTATTGTTGGATTACCTGCCAAAAGAGAATTTCTTGCACGGAGGCTGAAGTAGGGGTGCCCTCGGGCCACATCGGTATAACAACATACACTGCAAATCTCTCCTTTGCTCTTATCTTAGTACCAATCTTCAATGCCAATTCCATAGGAATTAAATTGTCAGCACCTAAAATTACCCCTCAAAAGAAAAGGTCTCCTCTCTCAGAACCAGAAAGCAAAAGAGTACTAGTAGTAAATTAGATATGATCATCGGTTTCCAAAACACCTTGTCACGGTGTTCATGACAATTGAAAATCGAAACCAGTAAATTGTTGATAGAAAGTTTCTTAAACCTGCTTCCTTGTAAGATGGCCAAGCATATGACGATCCGATGAAATATTGGTTCTCAATATATATGAAGTGTTGAGCAGATCTAATTGCCTGGATGTATGCCGTCTGAATGCCCTTGTCTATCACCATATTTTTTGCACAAACAAGATTCTGCAGTAAAATAAAGTAGGCCTTCAGCAAACCGATGTACAGTCGGTCGTAATATTAATATTCTTTTACTGTTCTTTAGTCCAAGAGAGCAAAGACATGAAAAAAAATTTAGAACCTGAGATTCTGCTTCAAACACATTCTTTGGGAACCCTGTCACAGATCCTGAATCTATAGAGCGGAAAACCTGCAGATTCGAAGAGCAAACAAAATTTAGAACAAAATGAAGTACTTTACTTCGAGAGGCATGTGGTAATTTACCTGAATATGCCAGTTCTCCGGATCATCTTCATTGGAAACCCATAATGAAGGATCGTCATTCGGGACTTTCGCGGAAGGGCTTAGTATCCAAGAAATTCGTTCTAACTTTATTAAAGAATCATCATGCCACATAGAAACCCTCTTGAATCTAAGTCCAAACTCCAACAATTTCGTAGCTTTCCTCCATCGCTGCTCAAAGTTGGTAAGAATATCATAAGCAGCTGGCCCTTGAACCTTGCAATGTAGATCATGCCACGGTTGCCTTGGGGCTCTGGTTCCCGCCTAACAATTGAAATATTTGAGTTGGTTTAGCAGATCAAATCGAATACTAGACTAAACGATACAAAACGATATACTCACAGAAAATGTCGGGTTGTGATAATCATTTTGAAATACAGTATCAAGATCCCGAAATAGTCGGTGTTCCGGTGTATCGTAGCGACCATCACAAAGGTCCAGGCCACCTATAAAAGCAGTGATCTTTCTATTGTTTCCTGGTGCACGTGAATCCACAATCACACATTTTTGATGGTGTGTATAGAGGGTACCAACAACCTGGATTTTACATGTCACAACTTACATCCTTCAGCCTTACTGATGCTAATTCGCAGTCGGCATTCACAACGGAAAATGTGAAGTAAGAATAACTGGATAGTGTAGTGCATGCCTGTTGTTTGAAAATACTAAGCTTACTGCTAGCATAACGAGGGGACAACACACACGAAACCGACGAGTGCTTGAAGAACTTCCGAGTTTCTTCATCGTGAGTTTGCATCACTCCCGCCTGACTTCAAAACATTATACATGTTAAACCAGAGAAGAAAAATCCTATGTAATAGCCTGGTCCCCATAGAGAAGAGTCTCAGTTAATATTAACTTAAAGGTCGCTTTCTCAATGATGCAGAGCATTGATTCTAAAAGCAGCCAAGCAATGGCAGACAAAACAAAAAGCTAACATCTTTGAACAAAAGCCAAAAACATCATTAACACGTTTTCTTCTTCAGGAAAAATAAAAAGCAGCAGCGTTTTCGATTGAATTGTGTTTATGGCAATTGCAGACATTACGGAGGATATTAGGGGTATCACGGTCGTGCAAGCAGAAAATTCATACCGTGTTAATGAAGAATTTTCTATGGGAAGTCTTGTCATCCCAAACCAAAAGCAAAACTCTAACTCCTTCTTCCGATTTGTACTTAAGCAAATCCCCCAAACTCAAATCGCCGCCGTTTGGCAACGGCCGTGTCGGCTCTCTTACAAGCTTCACCTGCGTGAAAATCGACCATCCGACGATGTAAACCAAGTGATGCGCTTCTAAAATTTCGTGACAGATATCTTCCCAACACGACTCGTGCTTAAAGTCGGTTCCGTTCTCCAATTCAATCTTCGGCATCGAGGATCCATGGGCGTGAGCGTCTTGGTACAAAGTAACGGAACCCCCGTGCCGGAGGGGGAAATAACAGTTTCTGATTGCGAACTCCGTCGGGTTTGCCGTCATTCCATATCGGTACGACGGCATTTCCTCGCATTTGGTGAATCTCATTTCAAGGTGAACCGCGCAGTCGGGTTTTGGCGGTTTTCCGTAAGAATCGATTATAGGAAACCACCCGCTAATCGGTTCACCGGAGAGAACTTTAACCGCGGACACCGTCGCGATCCCGATCAAATCAGCGCCGAACACGTCATTATCCTTAACGGAAAACTCGATGTGAGGTGTTGGATGGGCAAGGGGTATTTTGAAACGCTCGTTCCAAACCGGGTTCTGGGAATTCGAAATCACGCGCGTCCGAGCCACCGTGGCACCGGCCAGACAAACCGACAAGTAAGGGTCGCTGGTGATGATCTTATGGCTGCGGAGCTTCTTCTGCTTCCCTGCAGCACACGGGGATCGGAACACGCGGAACACGGAGAAACATTGCCGGAGACGCTCGGACATCAAATCCATGTTCGGCAAATATCGAGCTTCGATGATTTTCAAATCAAGGTCGCCATGCAAGAACACAACGGGATCCGAAACGTCTTCTCCCATTGAATCAGACCCAGACAGGACCAGTTATTCAAAAAGGCACGAAATCAAAATGATAAAAAAGCAATGTGAAAGGTAGATAAGTTAGATTACTAGTTAAAAGGTGAATATTTTTCTCTCTTTTGAGTGATTAGTTCATTGTTTTCCTTCTGGCAGTAACCGGTAAAAACGAACGTGCTGAAGAAGAGGCGTTGGTTTCAGACTTTCAGTAGAGCCGAATTCCGTTTGTTTTCTCCGACTGAAAGCTAACGGCGAAAACCGAAGACTCTGACTCTGACTCTGACAGGGGAACACTATATGAGGGTTTTGTTTGAAATTATGCTGTAAGCAGAAACTTTTTCAAGGTACACGTAGACAGTTAAATTACGCCATTTTCTTCTAAAAGAAATTGTAAACTACCGTCACAAGTTCATCTTTTATAAGTTGGATTGTCGTGTTCAGTTTAATTTGTATGGTCGGTTTGAATATTGCAATTTAAGTTTTTCTTTCAAAAGATATTTATTGGGTATGTTATTTAATTAACTCCATATTCTGATGAAAAATATTTCATTTTAGATGTCGCTAAAATTATTTTTTGAAATAACATATGTTGAATTTGAACAATTCTAATTGTATAATTGATCGAAATTTTATAATCTTATTAAAGACTTTATTTTATCGTTTGTACATATTCGAGAAGATGATGTATCGTTTAATGTTGTAGCAAACTCTATATTAAAAAATATAATATATTGTAACTTTTGTTTCGTTTTAATTAATATATGGTTATTGAGACGTTAACTACTGTGAGTTGGATGACGCGATACGTTAGTAAAATATTTAATTTTTATTTGAATCCTAAAGCTTTAGATAAATTACTAATCATGGGTTATTTTGTAAATTCAAAATAATTTAAGGATAAAATATCAATCTACCCATTTTTTTCCATATGCTGTCTTCCCCATACCTATCTTCTATGTCGCTTCTCGTGCTTCATCTCTAAAAAGTGAAGATAAGTTTGGGGAAGACAACATATGAAAAAATGAGTAAATTGATATTTTATCTCTAAACTATTTTAGATTTACAAAAAGACTCATGATTGGTAATTTACTTAAAGTGTAAGGGTTCAAATAAAAATTAAACCTGATTATTAATATGTCATGTCATCCAATTCACGACAACTAACGTCCCAATGACTACATCTTAATTAAAACGAAACGAAAGTGACTATATATTATTTTTTTAATCCAATGATCATATGTTTATAAAACTGAAACAAAAATGATCAACTTTGTAATTTACCAAAAAATATAACATGGCATATTAAATTCTTTTCTTTAAGAAAATCTTAAGGTTTCAATTGATAGCAAATGTCAAATTTGGAGTGAAGAGTTGGAAAGTTGGAAAACATCGAGGGTAATTTAATACTCAATTATCATTTTTATTTTATTTTGGTCACTCATTATTAATTTATTAAAATCATATATAATATTACGTTCTGATTTTATTTTAATTATTCGTATAAAAAACAGAATTATTGACGTAACATTTTTTAAAATTTAATGATGATATGACACTATCTTATAGAGAGATGTCCACATCACTGTTACTTTTTCTAATTGTGATTTTTTAATGGTGGATAACTGTTGAGTTAATCGAATGATGAAATTGGCCAAGAGGGGGGTGAATTGGCAATAAAAATTTTGTGGAAGCTTTTGCAGAAAATTGAAAGTAATTGCACAGCGATTTACAGTGGTTCGACTTTCTCAAACAAAGTCTACGTCCACTACCTTAGCTATCCACACTAAGGATTTTCCAACAAATTCACTAATTTGTTCTTTCTTTTGAGGCCAAAGAGATAACCTTACAATTCCCTCAAGAGTATACCCCAACTCTTGAGAACACTCTTTTCTCAAAGAGAAGATTACAAATTTGCAAACTTACAAGAAAACCTCACAAGGTAAGATGTTTGCACAATTTTAGAACAAAGAAAAGAACACTCAAAGATGAATACAATTGAGCACAAAAAGTGTTCTTGAAAGCAAAATGAATATTGAATGAAAATAGGCTTGAAATGCTCAAACTTGAGGTTTGATGCTTTCTCTTTGATTCTCTCTTGATTCTAGTTGCTTGATGTTTCTTGTTATTGATCAATGGCTTCTAAGCTTGCTTAAATACACCTTGGATCACTTCTGAACGTTGGGGATGATTAGAGAAGATATTATAGCTGTTTTAGTGTGAAAACATTTAATAAAACAGCTTGGAGTGTGGGGGGAATCGGTTCCCCTTTGAAGGGAATCGGTTCCTAAGTGTAAAATTCAAATATTTCGACCGTTGTACAAGGGGGGAATCGGTACCCCCTTGGGGGGGATCGGTTCCCTCCGAGCATACTGGAATTCTCGGAGCAAAACTGTTTAGGGGGGAATCGGTTCCTCCTATGGGGGAATCGGTTCCCTCCGAGCATTCTGGAAATCTCGGAGCCAAACCATTCAGGGGGGAATCGGTTCCTCCTATGGGGGGAATCGGTTCCCTCTGAGCAATCTGGAATTTTTGGCTTTGAATTGGTTCGAAATACTTTGTAAAATTATTTTGAAATTGTTTTATGATTAAAACTTAATTTTACACTTAAGTAAGGATTAAAAATGATTTTTGAAATATTTGGAGTAATGTTTTGATATTCGAATAGTTATATCGAATATACTTAGAAAATCATTTGGAAAATCTTAAAATACATTTAACTTAATTTGTTATATCGAAATATCAAAACGTTTCAACAATCTCCCCCTTTTTGATATAACAAAACATTTTAGTAATTTTAAGATTTTTGAAATTAAGTTTTGAAATTACTCCCCCTTACTTTAACACTTCTTCAATTTATTATGTAAAACATTTAACACCTATTCTTCTCCCCCTTTTTGTTAAATCAAAAAGACATTGTAAAACAAGGTTTTGAAAACATTTAGCCAATTGATTTATTAATTATAAGCTTAAGCTGCTAAGATCACAATCAAAAGAGAGGTTAGCCATTAGTCTCATAAATCAATATTCATAAATAATGTGATATGGCAAAATTGGTCATATTGCTAATGATGATGCAAAAATGAATAAAACATATAAGTTCAAACTATTCATAAATCCAAAATCCAACAATCCACAAAATCAAACAATCCAAAATATCCAAAATGTTGAAACAATATTCTTTTTGTTCAAAGTCTAAACACATAATCAAACATCCGGATCGGTAGGAGGAAAACGGGCTCGCATAGCAGCCATTTCATGAGTTAGTTCATTAATACGAGCATTGGTTGCTTCATTGTTTGCACGCATCTCCTGAAGAATCTCTAATTGTTGAGCTCCCATTGTGGATAAATGAGACTCTATAGAGGAAAAGCGCGAATCCATTGTCGCATAACGGAAATCAAATGTCTCCATAAAGGATTGAAAATATGGAGGCATTTGAGTCGATTGTTGTGCGTGCTCCTCGGGTTGTTCAGGTTCTTCAGCTTCATCGATATCCCTCATTAATTGTTCAAACTCGGGATCTTCGTCAGCTTCGGGTGGAGCTTGTGAAGAACTAGCTCCCGGAGTAGAAGATCGAACCCATGCACCGGTTTCCTTATTTTTGACCCATCCCGCTCTTGTTAAAGAAAGAAGATTGATTTGTTTCTTAAGAGGAAATGAGGCATCTAGACCAACTCGGAGTTCGGCTTTAGAAAAGAGATTACTAAGGATACAACCGTAAACTAGTGAAAAACAGAGTTTCTTATTTGGCACTAAGTTAACGGTTTCAACGATCTCAGCAAAGATAATCTCGGAAAGGTTTATTTTTATATTGTTTTCAAAACAATGCAACCACCAAAGGTCTAAAGCTCTAAGAGTAGAATAACGACCCCCGGATGGTCGAAACCACCAAGTGATCATAAGATGAAGAAAACGCTCATGGAGATCTAAAACACTTGCACTATCATTATGTTTATATCGTGAGCCTAAAACTTGTTTTTCGTTTGATAAACCTTCATTGTCCAAGCCTAAGGCATTGGCTATGTAATCCGGATCAAGATGGAAATATTGACCTAGGAGGTAGGAACGCACTCCTATGGTTTTGGTTTTGTCACGATTTTTGATACAAACGGTATTACAGTAGAAGATATGAACAAGTTGATGATAGACAATGGGTTCAAGTTCGAAAAGTTTATCAAATTTCCATTCGTACAAGATAGGGAGATATTTAAAGTTAATATCAACCATAGTTTGAAGAGATGGGATACGTTCTTCCCTAATCTTATACGAGTCAAAATATTGGTAAAACCAATAACGATAATCTTTAGGACCCGGTTGATTGAAACAAGAATTTTGGATAGTCAAGTTAGGATCAAGATTTGGAATAGGATTTTGAGGAATAGGAGGAGGATTTGGTTGACGACTAGAACGACTAGATGAAGACCTAGGACGTTTACGATTTGACATGGTGAAGGAAATCGGAATAGATAGAATAACCTGCAATTTTAAAACAAATGTATGCAATTCAATTAATCCCAAAACTCAATTGAGTCCTCAATATTTCAAGGTTCTCTAAATCAATCCTAATGGGCAAAGTTTTTGAGAAACTTTTGAAAAATATGGTTTTGAGAAATA
Source organism: Hibiscus syriacus (assembly GCF_006381635.1). NCBI lineage: Eukaryota > Viridiplantae > Streptophyta > Magnoliopsida > Malvales > Malvaceae > Hibiscus > Hibiscus syriacus. Next base: position 390,350 of record NW_024062903.1, read on the forward strand.
ATATATGTATAGTTTGCATAATAACAACATAATTTAATCAAAACACAATAATTTGAAAAATAACATTTTTTTTTATTTCGAAAATTTAAAAAATTTTGAAAAATTCTTGTGTTTTTGATGAAATTAGTTGTAACATCTAGTTTCTAATCACTAAATAATCAATGCCCGATCACTATTTCAACCTAGAACTAATTGAAACTAATCATATGTTCAAAAACAATGAAATAGAGAGTTTAGAAAAATTTACCTTGAAAGATGAAGATTGAGGGGATTTAGATGTTGTTTGCACGATTTTAATGATTCCAACATGTTTAGAAGATGATATTTGAAGCGAATTCCGATTAATATCGATGATTTGAGGCAAGAAAGGAGATTTGAGTGTTTGAGGAGGGTGAGAAACGGTTTGAAGAAAATATAAGGGTTTTGGGAATTTTGGGGTGTTCTGCCCGATTTTAACAGAACCCCAGGGGGGTATCGATTCCCCTGCGGGGGGAATCGGTTCCCCTTCAAAGGGGGAATCGGTTCCCTCAGGGGGGGATCGATTCCCTCTGCACCAAAATGCTAAAATCCAATTTTTAAGCACAAAATGCTAAATTAATCTTTTCTAGTGGTATTGGCAACTCATATATCAAAAATTAATTATGTTCAAACAATTAAATTAATCTTTAATTGATTTTTGAACATAAAATTAATTTTCACTAAGAATCACAAACTCCCCCTAACTAATAGCAAGAATGCAATCAAAAATTATTATTATAAGCATTTTTTTTAAGATTTATTAAAAGTGCTAAAATTATTTTAAACACTAAGTGAAGATAGGTTGGTCAAACCTAATTCTCTCCTAAGTGTCCAAAATCTTTCATTGTCTAAGGGTTTTGTAAAGATATCTGCTAATTGGTGCAAAGTATCAACAAATTCTAGAACTACATCTTCCTTAGTGACATGGTCTCTAATGAAGTGATGTCTTATTTCAATGTGCTTAGTTCTAGAGTGTTGGATGGGATTTTTAGTGAGACAAATAGCACTAGTATTGTCACACTTGATAGGAATAGTACCTACTTCAATTCCATAATCAAAAAGTTGTTGTTTCATCCATAAAACTTGTGCACAACAACTACCGGCTGAAATGTATTCCGCTTCAGTGGTAGATAATGCAACACAATTTTGTTTCTTTGAAAACCAAGAAATCAACATATTTCCAAGGAATTGGCAAGTACCGGAGGTGCTTTTCCTATCTAATTTGCATCCTCCATAATCCGCATCAGAAAAAGCATGCAAGCTAAAGCTAGAGTCTCTAGGATACCAAAGTCCTAAACTAGGAGTGTCCTTAAGGTATCTAAAGATTCTCTTAACAGCTAGTAAATGTGATTCCTTAGGACATGATTGAAATCTAGCACATAAGCAAACACTAAACATAATGTCCGGTCTACTTGTAGTTAGATAAAGCAAAGAGCCAATCATTGATCTATATAATTTAACATCTACACATTTACCTCCTTCATCTAAGTCAAGCTTTGTTGAAGAGCTCATTGGAGTGTCATGAGGTTTCCCATTTTCCAGTCCAAACTTCTTGAGCATATCTTTGACGTACTTAGCTTGATTAATGAAGATGCCATCTTTTCTTTGCTTGATTTGGAGTCCCAAGAAAAATGAGAGCTCCCCCATCATGCTCATCTCAAACTCACTTTGCATTAGCTTAGAAAATTCTTGGCAAAGAATATCATTAGTAGAACCAAATATTATATCATCAACATAAATTTGAACTACTAATAAATCTTTACCTTTATGCTTTAAAAACAATATAGTGTCAACCTTCCCTTTTGAAAAACCTTTTTCAATTAAAAAATTTGACAATCTTTCATACCAAGCTCTAGGAGCTTGTTTTAAACCATAAAGAGCTTTTGTCAATTTAAGAACATGATCCGGAAATTTTGAATCTTCAAAACCTGGAGGTTGTTCCACATACACTTCTTCCTTTATAAAACCATTTAAAAATGCACTTTTAACATCCATTTGATATAATTTAAATTCATGAAAACATGCAAATGCTAATAACATTCTAATTGCTTCCATCCTAGCTACGGGAGCGTATGTTTCATCGTAGTCTATGCCCTCTTCTTGAGTATACCCTTGAGCAACAAGTCTAGCCTTGTTTCTCACTATATTACCACTTTCATCAAGCTTATTCCTAAACACCCATCTAGTACCTACAGTAGATTTATTACAAGGCCTTTCAACTAATGTCCATACTTTACTTCTCTCAAATTGATTTAATTCTTCTTGCATAGCCATAATCCAATGTTCATCATTTAATGCTTCTTTAATATTCTTAGGCTCTATGCATGAAATAAATGCAACATAATCACAAATATTTCTAAGAGAAGATCGAGTTGTTACCCCTTTGGATGGATCACCTATAATCTCACCACCCTTGACATAGTTGTACTCTCTTGGATAAGATACTTCCCTTTCTTCAATGGTTGGATTCTCAAGAGGATCATGAGTTTCCTCATTTTTTGTTTCTTCCTTTGATGATGGTTCTCCAACTTTATGTCTAGCGTCATTTGAATTTATAACACCTACATCATCATTCACACAAGAATCCTTCCTCGGAAGGGGATTATCATCAAAAACAACATGTATAGACTCTTCTACAACTAAAGTTCTTTTATTAAATACTCGATAAGCTTTAGAATTTAAGGAATAACCCAGAAAAATTCCTTCATCACTTTTAGCATCAAATTTGCCAAGGTTTCTTTACCGTTGTTTAAAACAAAACATTTACATCCAAAAGGATGAAAATAGCTAATGTTAGGCTTTTTATTTTTGAGAATTTCATATGGAGTTTTCTTTAAAATTGGCCTAATCATTACTCGATTTACAACATAACAAGCAGTACTTGTGGCTTCCGCCCAAAAATATTTTGGCAAATTATTTTCACAAAGCATGGTTCTAGCCATTTCTTCTAAAGTTCGATTTTTCCTCTCAACAACTCCATTTTGTTGAGGGGTTCTAGGTGCTGAAAAATTGTGGCTAATACCATTAGAATTACAAAAATCAATAAATCCAAGATTTTCAAATTCAGTGCCATGATCACTCCTAACACTAGTTATAGAGTAACCTTTTTCATTTTGGATTATTTTTGAAAATGTGATGAACTGTTCTAATGCTTCATCTTTAGTACTTAAAAATAGAACCCAAGTATATCTAGAATAGTCATCTACCAAGACAAATGCATATTGTTTTCCACCCAAGCTAGTAGTCATAGTTGGCCCAAAAAGATCTACATGGATCAATTGTAATACTCTACTAGTTGATACGTCATTAATGGATTTAAAAGAAACGCGCTTTTGTTTTCCTTTAGCACAAGCATCACAGATTTTATCATTATCAAATTTAAGCTTAGGCAACCCTCGAACTAAATCACCTTGAATTAGCCGTTGCAAAACACTCATACTAGCATGTCCTAGTCTCCTATGCCATAACCAACTATCATGTTCATCCTTAGTAACTAGGCACAAATTAGTCATATCAATAGAATCTAAATGCACCATGTAAATGTTTCCTATTCTATGACCAACAAGCATAATCCGATTAGATGCAATGTCAATAACTTTACAACCATTAATTTCAAACAAGACATTGAATCCCTTATCGCATAATTGACTAATACTCAATAGATTATGCTTTAATCCATTCACATATAAAACATTTTTAATTTGTATGGAAGAGGTATTACCTATTGTACCAATACCTTCAATGTGACCTTTTGAATTATCACCAAAAGTCACTTCTCCTCCATTTTTGACGTTAAGCTCTATGAACCGGCTTTTGTCTCCGGTCATGTGTCTTGAGCATCCACTATCAAGGTACCATGAATTTGAATTTGTTTCCCGTGCCTTGTAGCAATGCTCCTTTCCCTACAAACATAGATTAATTTTTGATTTTTGGTACCCAAATTCTTTTGGGTCCATATTCATTAGTTTCCAAAATCCTAGTTCCCTTAGGTATCCATTTGTGTAGGATATCTTTATCTTTAGTAGTAATGAGTCCTTTAGGAACCCATATACTTCTAAAGATTTTACCATTTAAGGTTCGTTGAGGATTTCTATGATTGTAGTTTCTAAAATCTTTTCTAACAAAGTTGGATTTTGAATTTTCTCCTTTTTTTAAAACGTTTTGTTCCAACTTTATCAAAAGAAGTTTTAAGATCATCAATTTTCTTTTGATGATCATCATTGACCTTTGAAAGTAAATTTTGCAAATCTAAATTTTTCTTTTCAAACTCTTCTAGTTTGATTTGCAAATCTTTGATTTTACTTTCAAGATCATTGTTGGTTTTGGATATGAGTTTATTTTCATTTTTCAACTTTGAAACATCATTTTTATATTTTAAAAATAATTTCTCATAATCCGAAGCCAACCCATTATATTCCTCTAATAGCTCATCATAAGATAAATCATCAAAATCAGATGAGTTAGAGGTTACCTTAGAATCTTCCCCAAATGCCATTAAGCACAAGTTTGCTACTTCTTGTTCTTCTTCATCGGAGCCTTCTTCATCGCTCCATGTAGCCACATGAGCCTTGTGCTTATTCTTTGATTGACCCTTCTTCTTCAATTGTGGGCAATCATATTTGACATGCCCTGGCTTTTTGCATTCATAGAAAATGATCGGGTCCTTCTCTTTTGGTTCATCTTTGAGGCCTTCATTTCGTTTGAATTTTCTTCCTCGGTAAGGTCTCATCATTTTTCTGAACCGTTTGGCAAACAATGCCATTTCCTCGTCATCATCATCATCATTAGAATCACTCTCATCTTTTGTGGATTTGAGAGCAACTCCAATGTTTTTCTTCTTCTCCTTCTCCTTTGGTGTCTCTTCAACTTTATCAAGGTCCACCTCATCTTCAAGCATCATCTCATGAGTGAGGAGTGAACCGATAAGTTCTTCAAGAGTTAAGGATGATAGGTCCTTAGACTCGATGATTGCCGTCTTCTTTGATTGCCATGATTTTGGGAGGGAGTAGACTAACTTCATCACAAGCTTTTCATTTGAGATGATCTCTCCATATGATTTGAGACCATTGACAATCGTTGAAAATCTATCCGTCATAGCTTTGATGTCTTCATTTGGTTTCATCCTGAAATTTTCATAGCTATGCGTTAGAATACTAATTTTTGATTTCTTTACCTCATCGGTACCTTCATGTGTGACTTGAAGCTTGTCCCATATTTCTTTGGCGGTTGTACACGATGAAACTCTTCCGTATTCATCTGGTCCAAGATCACAAAAGATAATATGGATGGCTTTGGAGTTGAGCTGGAACATTTTTGTATCTCCTTCACTCCACAACCTTGGATGAGTGATAGGCTTAATGTATCCTTCTTCTACGGCATTCCATGCTCCCATGTCACTTGCTTGAATGAAGTACATCATTCTATTCTTCCAATAGGCGTAGTTAGCTCCATTGAAGAAAGGAGGCTTGTTGACGGGCATCGAATCGAGACCGGAGTCGTAATTTGAAGTGGAGGCCATTGATGACTTGGTAATTGATGTAACTCTTCCCGGATCGAATCAAGAGGCGATTAAACCTTCAAATGAGTTAGGCTCTGATGCCAATTGTTGAGTTAATCGAATGACGAAATTGGCCAAGAGGGGGGTGAATTGGCAATAAAAAATTTGTGGAAGCTTTTGCAGAAAATTGAAAGTAATTGCACAGCGATTTACAGTGGTTCGACTTTCTCAAACAAAGTCTACGTCCACTACCTTAGCTATCCACACTAAGGATTTTCCAACAAATTCACTAATTTGTTCTTTCTTTTGAGGCCAAAGAGATAACCTTACAATTCCCTCAAGAGTATACCCCAACTCTTGAGAACACTCTTTTCTCAAAGAGAAGATTACAAATTTGCAAACTTACAAGAAAACCTCACAAGGTAAGATGTTTGCACAATTCTAGAACAAAGAAAAGAACACTCAAAGATGAATACAATTGAGCACAAAAAGTGTTATTGAAAGCAAAATGAATATTGAATGAAATTAGGCTTGAAATGCTCAAACTTGAGGTTTGATGCTTTCTCTTTGATTCTCTCTTGATTCTAGTTGCTTGGTGTTTCTTGTTATTGATCAATGGCTTCTAAGCTTGCTTAAATACACCTTGGATCACTTCTGAACGTTGGGGATGATTAGAGAAGATATTATAGCCGTTTTAGTGTGAAAACATTTAATAAAACAGCTTGGAGTGTGGGGGGAATCGGTTCCCCCTTGAAGGGAATCGGTTCCTAAGTGTAAAATTCAAATATTTCGACCGTTGTACAAGGGGGGAATCGGTACCCCCTTGGGGGGGATCGGTTCCCTCCGAGCATACTGGAATTCTCGGAGCAAAACTGTTTAGGGGGGAATCGGTTCCTCCTATGGGGGAATCGGTTCCCTCCGAGCATTCTGGAAATCTCGGAGCCAAACCATTCAGGGGGGAATCGGTTCCTCCTATGGGGGGAATCGGTTCCCTCTGAGCAATCTGGAATTTTTTGGCTTTGAATTGGTTCGAAATACTTTGTAAAATTATTTTGAAATTGTTTTATGATTAAAACTTAATTTTACACTTAAGTAAGGATTAAAAATGATTTTTGAAATATTTGGAGTAATGTTTTGATATTCGAATAGTTATATCGAATATACTTAGAAAATCATTTGGAAAATCTTAAAATCCATTTAACTTAATTTGTTATATCGAAATATCAAAACGTTTCAACAATAACAAAAACGTAATGTTAGGTATGATCATAAAATAAAATAATTATATTACCAAAACATGATAAATTGATAGTTTGGATATTAAATGTGTAGTTTACCCAAGTAGGGCAGTAACCAAGCCGAGTCGAGCTCGACTCTCGACTCAAAAACTTGCGAGCCTAAAATTTTAAAGCTCGACTCAAACTCTAAATCATGAACCGAAGCTCGAAAAGAACAAAAATCTTAAACTTAACTCGATTAAAGCCTCAAACTCAAATTCAAACATGAACGTTAAATACATGAAAACTTTATAATGCATTTTTAGAAAAAAAACAACACATAAATGTTAATATTACTAATAATTTTATTTTTATAAAAATAAAATCTTAATATATTATATTTTCGAGCTGCTCACGAATTTTTTGAGTCAAATATCAAGTAGTTTATTTCGAATCGTTAAGAATTTAAATCAATTTTGAGCTTGACTCGAGTTTATTCAAATTGAATCTTTATTAAATTTTAACATAATCGATCCCGTAACTCACGATTTATCTTATCTCGTTTATAGTAGGTAACCAAGAATTAGTAGGCAGAGACGTCTGGATGGGTGGAAACATTTTGTAGTTGTGAGTCACGTGGTGGCACCGTCAAATCTGACGCTTTCCAAACTCCTATGCCCATCCCTTCAGCCTTTCATGCCCAGTCCTGATAATAATTGTTTACTGCTTTCAAGTACCAACATTTTATATACCAAAACTTTATCTGATTTTTATTTTTGGGTAAACTACACCCAATGGTAACTAATATTTTAATAACTATATATGCAACAACAAAACTATTATAATTAATAACTAAATTTGCAAGTTGAATGCACTGATATCTTCATCTGAGAACATTATGACTACGGGAAGAGTGTCACATGCCTGGGAAACAGTCCCTGCAACTCCAGTAATGACCAGCAAACTGATTTTTGTTGAACTGAAACCTGGCCTTCAATTAGTACCCGCAAGAAGAGTTCAACTTGTTCATCTTCCCAATTGTATAAAATCTTAAAGATATACATCAAAACATAGATGACTAGCACAAAATTCGACAAGGCAAGCATATCCTCCATTGAAGGCATGGTTTTAAACATGTGCACTTTCTTGTCGGGCTCCTCAGCTCGATTAACTTTACCTTCGGACATAATCGGAGTTGACAGTTTACGATGGAATCCGGGATGAAAACCCTCCTGTAAACCGCTGCCAGTATTGCCGTTGCCATAGCAACCCGGTAAAACGGAGATAATCAAATGATGTTCACTGGAAAGAAATTTATGCAATGGTAGGCATAAATGAAGTTCCTGCTTCTGCTGTAGGCCAATATGACTGCCAACAAAAAACATAAACATCTCATTCAATTCCCTTTGTCTTGAACAATTGCATTAATCTTTTATGCGTCAATTTCAATTGGATTCTTAAGATATCGGACCATTGAAAGAACTTCCCCCTTGTGTAGGCCATCCATCATCCCTGTAGAAGACACTTTTGACTTCTAAGGCTTTGTCTCAACTCCCCAATGTTCCTCATTTTGCTTTAAATGGACTTTTATTACAAATCACGCAATCACGTCATTAGTCATGAATCTATTGTTTGATTTGGATTAATTTCACTAAATGCCCCCAAAAATGTTTAGATTTTAAATTAATCATTGAACTTCAAAACATTCTAATTGAACTCTTAAAACTATGAGTATCGTATCAATTAAATTCTTCCATCATTAATATTAACTTGAGCATTAAATGTTAATTCCAATTTAATGCCCCCAAACTACGAATATCCTATCAATTAGATCCTTAACGTTTTTAGCAGTGACCTTAAAAGTTTTTTGTCATCGCACTTTTTACCCCTTTTATAGTGTACTTTAATAAACTTGAATGAAACTGTATCTAAAAGACAAAATGAACCATATCTCGTGCATTGCAGTAGCAAAGAAGCCATTCACCAAGACTGAGTTTCAGGGTTGAGGCCTTTAGCAAATGCAAGTGCTTTACCGCCTCGGCTTGTTGCATTCAAGCTTCACGACTGTAGAAAGCGTCAAGCGTCTTTGCAGGAATACGATGGAGAAGTTCACGAGGGAAGATACGAAGCAGAGTCCATGCTAGATCAAGCGACTGGAAGATGTTGCGAGTATCATAAGCACCTTGACTCACGAATTTCCTTTCGAACTTGTCCAGGAATTCCAGATAAAGCTGTAACATTGATAACAAGGAGAATCAAAATTCAATTCTCAACACAGCTTTTCATTTGATATAGCATTCACATGCATGCAAAGATACACATGCATGGTGTCAACTACCCATCCAAAAGCACATGTATGCGCCAAATAGAGATAGAAAGAGGGGCAAACCAGATCCTCAGAAGACAGAGCTTCCTCTCCGACCACAGCTTTCATTGCTTGAACATCTTTTCCGATGGCGTAATTTGCATAGAGCTGAAATCAAGAATGGCAGGGGTTCAGTATGAATATTAATAACACTAATACTTATGCTAGAGGGACCATTGTTTTATTTTAGAACTTCTTAATCATACCTGGTTGGACACATCAGCGTGATCTTTACGAGTCATCCCCTCACCAATAGCACTCTGAACACATACAACAGAAAGAAAAGCTTAGCACAAACTCCTAATTTCTGCAGTTTCTTGCTTCTTAGGCAAGATGAAATAATAATAAGTAATAGTCATACCTTCATTAATCGAGAAAGTGAAGGGAGTACATTAATTGGTGGGTATATCTGTTCAGAAATAAGATAAAAAATCATACATCTTCAATCTTAGAACTGACATTTCATATGCAAATCAAATATATTTGGCAACTTAGAGCTTAATTAGTATGCTCGATTTCTTATTAATTCGACAATGCTGACAATTTGATATGTTCAACAATTTTCCAGTAATATTAAACTGCATATGCTATTGTAGATTCTAAAACTACACACGCAATTAACAATAATGAATATCATGTCAGTCACCTGTCTATTGTAGAGTTGTCTATCAATGTAAATCTGCCCTTCAGTAATATAACCGGTAAGATCAGGTGTAGGATGGGTAATATCTGGTTCACATAAAATAATCAACCAAAGATTATATCAGATACCCAATAAAACTTAAAAGAATGTTGTACAGTGTCATTATGCCTCTTACCATCATTAGGCATGGTCAAAATAGGAATTTGAGTGATAGAACCTTTTCTTCCTTCTATACGCCCTGCTCGTTCATAAATTGTTGCCAGATCAGTATACATATACCCAGGATATCCACGCCTTCCAGGGACTTCTTCACGAGCAGCAGATACCTAGAGGCACATACAAAACATGACGAAAGATACAAGTCTAGCATTGAAATACACTGAATTCTAATGGAGCATCAATTCACAGATTTAAGTAATTCTAAGTCCCTGTCAAGTGGATTACATTCACCTTCTAAAGGTTTTAAGAAAACAATGTCTTTGAGTCTCTAGTTAAAAATATAGGGACGTTCAAAAAAGCACCAAAAGAACACTGTTTGTCAATAAGAAACAATTTGAGACAGAAATTGTGTGCCATATAGATCCTCCCAGCTAAGCAGTTACAAAGCATATGTACCTCACGAAGAGCATCAGCATAAGAACTCATATCTGTCAATATAACCAGAACATGTTTCCCACATTCATAAGCCAAATACTCTGCAGTTGTGAGGGCAATTCGAGGTGTGATAATTCGCTCAATTGTGGGGTCATTTGCCTGTAAACACATTAAACAGTGCAGTTCAGGAGGGAAAAGTAAAGTCATCTTCGGTGGGAAAAAATGAATTCAAAATGACATGAATATATAACTTGAAATAATTTACTGGAGAAGAAAATTGCAGGGAGAATGAGATCAATTAATGGAGATTACCAGGTTCAAGAAAAGGGTTACTCTCTCCATAGATCCATTTTCCTCAAAATCCCTTTTAAAAAATTGAGCAGTCTCCATATTCACCCCCATAGCAGCAAACACGATGGCAAAGTTGTCTTCTTCTTGTTGACCCTAAAAGCCAATCCACAGAATGGGATAATAACAAATTTGAAAGTGAAATAAAAGAAATAAACAGGCATCTAGCTTAAAAAAATGTGTATTGGTTCATTTATGCACCAATAAAATATCATTGACATCCAATAATAAACCATGAACTTCAAGCACGCAGTCATGTCAAACTATAGCAAATACCATAGTAGGCTATATAGTAGACATACATCAAGGAGATTATCAGACTTTTCCAATCGCTTTACGAGACCCGCCTGACGACAGATTTGTGCAGCTATCTCGTTATGAGGAAGACCAGCAGCAGAAAAAAGAGGAATTTTCTGTCCACGAGCAATGGAATTCATGACATCAATTGTTGATATCCCTGTCTGAATCATCTCTTCAGGGTAAGTCCTCTCGCTAGGATTGATAGAACTCCCTGAGAAAGACAAGAGGCATAAATTAACAACAGTAACATAAAACTTACTCATCTGTAAAGTGTGAACGACTAGAATACCAAAGTTTGCCAAATGCACTTACCAGAAATATCTAGATATGCCTCAGGCAAAATAGGAGGGCCATTATCAATGGGTTTCCCAGAGCCGTTAAAAATGCGACCTAGCATATCTGATGAGACAGGCGTTTTCAAGACCTGTAAAAGATACATTAGAAGCGGCTCAACAATCAACAACCATAATAAAATGATTAAACTTTTTTTTAGATAAAAATAATAAAATGATTAAACCGAAAACCTTTACTTTTGTAAAAGGTTTAAAATCATAAACAATGATGATTCAAGAATTTCCCTAATTAGAAACCTCAGCCTCATTCATTCATAACCATAAGACTGTTATGAGACAGCTCCAAGCAAATATCTCACTCAAGAAAGGAAAAACAAAAAAGGTTTAGCATCCTAATTTGAAAGTAATGATAGAATGAAGCCTACAGCACCAAAGAAAATCAGACTTATTACCTCTCCTGTAAATTGCACTGTTGTGTATTTGTTATCAATTCCGGACGTTCCTTCAAAAACCTGTAAATGGAGAACAGACTTAAAGCTATTCTAGAACCAATTCTCACCAAATGCTCTTAGAAATTCTTCTCTCATGAAAACGATGTTATTAAATTTAGTAAATGGTATATGCATGTTTCTATCACTATGCAGTGCTAGACCACATTCTCCGATCCATCAATATGGACTTAAAACAGCAATCATACCTTGGGATCTCTCATACTATAAAAATGCTATGAGAAATACCTGCACAACTGCTTTCTCTCCATCAACTTCCAAGACTTGACCTCGTCGAATTGTTCCATCACCTAAACGAATATTGACAATCTCCTGAAACTTTGGACCCTGAAACATATCAAAATTTCTAAAGTTATATAATCAAACAAATAGCTATTAACACTGAATACAAACTATAAGAACATGAAAAGGCAAACCTACCTTAACTTTGTCAAGAATGACCAATGGTCCAGCAACACCAGACACGGTTCTATACTCTGCAAACAAGAAATCCCCTGATTTAATCTTTACATAATTTTCACACCAACAAAACAACAATAAATTCTCATCAAAGCATCCCACTAACCTCATATCATATCAAAAAAAAAAAAGTAGTAGTTTGATTAAGAAATTAAAGAATTAAATATCCATCTAAGGTCAAGATTGTGTAAATCCATTGAACCATTAAAAACATATTTATGAATTTAACCATATTACGTAACCAATCAACTGAACATTAAAAAACAGAACCACTCCAACATCATAATTTTTTGCGTATTTGATAATAGATCAAAAAATTCGAGATGAGGCAATGAATGTCAAATGAATAATTTACCCATTCCGATCTCCAGATTTCCTTCGTCCATGTCAATGAAATTCTTTTCAGCACCCATCTTCAAGTTTAAAGCTGATTACAAATTTACAAACATAAAGAAGAAGAAGAAATAAAACGAATCAGAAACTTATTTCACTATTCACCACACAGAGACAAACAGTCTTGCAAGCAGATCAAAAGAAACCAGAAATTTCGAAATCGTTATTTCAGATTCAAACACGCAACCATCATTTTTTGGGTGGCTAGTGATTGAATCAGAGGAAAAAGGGTTCGAAAACACTCGATTCTTACCTCGATTATACTGTGGAAAGAGCTAATGAGAGAAATTCGTCCAAAAAAGAGACATATATCAAATTTGAGTTGGACAGGTCCACTGCGCGAACGATAAGAACTGGGTGTTTCTACCGAAAATATTACCCTTGCATCAAATAATTACAGGCACATCTTCGTAATATTACCCCTCTAGAATCCTTTTTGATACGACGGTAATAGAGTACTAATCGTCAGCCACGTCTTTACGGGTTTCTATCCGACGTGATGTCACATAAGGAAAGATATAAATGGTCATCCACATCTTGCTGAAAGTCTTATATGTATTTTATTGGGTACTCATTATTATTCGCGCCCTTTCATTATGCATATTAAATTATTAGTATTCCATTATTGTTCGACCTTGAAAAATCTTTTTAACGATTTCATCTCCTATAAATAATTCTTCTAAATATAAACATCGTCCATCAAAATTATTTATTTATTCTCACTTATATTAATTTCTTATATCAAACTAAGTAGATTTTATTATTATTTTTATAATATAAAATTATTTATATTATATTATATTATATTTATTTTATATTTAATTATTTGAACAAAATTTATTGTACTAATTATTTTGTATTATTTTTGCGGTTGTAAAATTAGAATGCAGGATCATACCTTAAGACATTTTGGTGATACGGTAACAATATGAAATTGTGTTATTTAAATTATTGTGATTTTTTAAATTATTTTAGATTAGTTTATATTTTGATTCATATATTATTTATTTAATTTTTTTTAATAACGTAGGACCTCCCAAGGCCAGTGTAAAGAACCCGATCCTACAAGGCAACTTCCGGAGGGGCTCAAAGAACCCACCACTTTGTCCTCCGCTTTTTTCCAGGATTCTCAGCCAGCGCGGTTCGAACCTAGGACATGAGACCAACTCATAATCCCAAGAGTCCTTGCTTTGCCAATTGGGTCACGCCTGCGGTGGTTATTATTTATTTAATTAGGCGTATTTCAGCTATTGTTTTTGCAGATATAAGACTTTCAATCTTTCAAACTCTCAAAATGACGCGTATTTCAACTATTGTTTACTATGATGAAGAAATTCGGGAAGATGAAAACGACATTGTATTCGCATCAAATCATTCTGTCAGAATATCCTTTAAGAGAAACATCACTCTTGATGAGCTGGTTACTAAAATTTCAAGGAAGGTTTATGTTGGAAGTACTAGAAGACTGCCCTCACTTCAGTACAAATTTCCAACCGCAGTATTTCTGTTAATTTATACAACGTTCGAACTCTCCAACGATGACAATGTTGTTATGATGGTTGATTCTCAGAATCAATATTCAGACGCCGATACATAAATGTATGCGATATTTGTTGAAGTTCATGTGGTTTGTGGTATGTCATTATGCTGCCACTATAGGCTGGCTCAACAAGCTGATCAAGTTGACAACCAAACTCAAGTAATATGTAATGGTTTTAACTCGTTAATGGGAAATCCACATTATTGTGTCATCCCATCAAGTTCAATGAGGAGACATTCATTAACAACTTGTTACAATCTGTACCGAGGTGGCTCCACAAACAATTTGTATGGCAACATCACTTCCAGATCAAGGGGAAGGTATTCATCTGCCAATTTTTTTGACCATAATATGGAGATACCCTCGTCGCAGTAATCTGTGTAGTACCCATTTAACAAGATGCCATCAAGTTCTATGGGGAGGCATTCAACTACGAGCTTCTTCGACCTTAAAGTCGAGATGTCTTCAAGTTCAAGAGGAAGGCATTCAACTACTTGCTTGTTCGAACTAAATGTCGGCATTGTGGAGGAACCCTCATCTGCACTAGAAGAACCTCTTCGTGAGCCAGGTGTGGATGGTGATGAGACTAGACTATTCATTTAGCCAGAATCATTGCAGTTCAACATGGACTCTGATGATGATGATGTAGATAAAGTTCCCACAAATACGGTATACACTGAATCTCCAACACACATGTATGACGCTAACTATGATGCAATATGTGAGCCAAAATTTGCGGATATGCCTAATGTTGTTGACTACGGATTCATCAGTTAATTATGGTGAGTTATATAAAGGAACGGAGTTTCCATCCAAAGAAGAAGCAATGATAGCAATTAAAAATTACAACATTCATAATTTTGTTCAGTCCAGAGTCGATTGTTCCACCACCGAAAAGTATGTCTGCCACTATGTCCAACGTGATAACGAATACAACTGGATGTTTCGTGTATCAAAGAGGAAGAGGAAAAACACTATATGGAACTAACAATATACAACGGTCCTCACGCATGCTATGTTGGAGGGATCAACCAGGATCATCCCAACTTGGACTTCAATATTATCTGTCAAGTCATCATGCCTATGGTCAAAGCAAGCTCCTATATAGCTATAGTGGTGCTACTTTTAGCTATACAGTCGTAATATGGGTACACCGTCTCATACAGGAAAGCATGGAATGTAAAGTAAAATGCCATTAAAAAACTTCACGGTGAGTGAGATGCATCTTACAATGAACTACCAAGTTGGTTTAGGGTATTACGCAGATTGAATCTATAATACCCCAACCCGTACCCGACCCGAATACGAGTCCGAGATGTCACATTGACTTTTAAAAAATGATTTCATTTCAAAATAATTGAGCATTTTAATTTATATTAAGAAAATACGACCATATATGGTTCACTTGTGCTTGTTATAAAATTTTGAGTTCAAAAATACGTATTTATTAACAGTAAAATACTGTATGAATAGTGAATAGTGAATAATGAACAGTGAATAGTACGATGAACAATAGGGGTATCGATTCCCTGTAGCAGGGAATCGGTTCCCCCTAAGATACTGGAAAATTTTGTTCAAACTCGCGGTTACTGTTCATGCTACAGTAACTGCTACAGTAATTTCCGAAAATTACATATTAACCTTTCATCACTATAAAAATTCTCATCTATGCTTCCAAATTTATTTAACAAAATAAATTGAATATTATTAATTACATATACTCATTAAAACATTACAAAACTCATTCGTATGACTTTTCAAAACCGATTAGAACTTATCAGATTTAATCATTTATTTACATGCCAACCACTATCGTTATTACAAAATACACATTATACATTTCTTTTCTGATCTGATCTATGGAAATGAGAAACTGACTTGTCTTGAGTAACTTTTATCAACCGTCATCTTCTCATAACCTACGCGTGAAACAATCACACGCTAAGTCGTTGACTTAGTGAGACAAATAAAATATATAAGAAAACCATATAACATTTCATATAATAAAATGCATACATATTCATATACCAAATTGCACTCACCTTAGCCTTGCTTGCCTTGATTCAATCCTAATCCTTTGATTATTCCAGAACTTGTTTAGGCTCAATATCTACATAAATATAACATTTCAAAACAACTATCAGAAGCCTAAACCTTAAATTTGATGTTAATAACTTAAGCCGGTTCAATGAACCAAAAATTCAATTTTTCATTTAGAGGGAATCGATTCCCTCCCCCCAGGGGGTAACGGTTCCCTCTGCATAATCTGGAAATTTTATCCATAAATTTACTGTTCAAATCCGAAAATCACCAATTCTTCACTAAATTTTCTCATACAAAGTTCCTTTCATACCACCAACTTAACTACAACCATTTTAACTAACTTCTATCAATTCCACACTTTATTATTTCCAATACTTCATTCAAATTCTTACAACTAAGAATCATACCCAAATTTCAAACATGATATTAATCAATTCTAACACTCCATATTCCTTAATTAACTTCTTGACAAGTCAAAAATCTTATTCAAACTTCAAAAACTCATCCATATCAAAATTTCATCTAAAAACCCATTTTTCAAATCCATCTCTAAAACACATATCTTGTTGTTTTAATGTCATATAACCTTTCCTTTTAGCTTGTATAACATCCAAACTTCCATTTCCAAACTAAAAATCAAAGAAACGACCAAGGTTTAGATTCTTACCTTAAGCTTGTGTCTTCACGTTGAGAGAAGAAGATGAAGAAGATAAGTCTCAAAGCTTATCTCTTCAATTCATTCATATGGGTATTATAATACCCTCAATTATTATTTTATTCTTTTATTTACTCAATAACCCTTTTACCCTTATTATAATTCCATATTTACTATCATACCCAACACACAAAATTCCTCCATAAATCACTAGACTTATCACTTGATTCTAATTCACCAACTAAATTTATAAACTCTTACAATTTAGTCACTTACCCGGTAATTGGGATGTTACACAATCCTGGGACAATTATCGACTTCGAAACTTGCCATGCATACTATAATGATCAAGTGCTTCGCTATCGATGCCAATTCTACCAGTTTTTTGGACTTAACCCTAGTGCATTAATGCTGTGAAATACCGCAAGCCTATGATCCAAATTGATGGGACATTCTTGTATGGAAAATACAAGTAATTTTACTATTAGCAGTTGTCCATGATGATAATTACAATATTCTTCCAACTGCTTTTGCCCTTGTTGAAGGAAAAGATACAGATTCTTGGGTTATTTTCCTTAGAAACTTATGCTTACATGTTGTCACTAGGGAAAAAATATGTTATTTCAGATCACAGAGTTGAGATCAAAACAGAAATATGGGATTAAAGTAGCAATGAATTCTTTGGATCCAATATGGCAACCACCCTATGTCCAACATCGGTACTGTATCCAACATATTGCTGCTAACTATCATGGAAAGTTCAAGAAGAATGATGAGCGCCAATTACTTGCGCACATGGGTATGTCAAAATGCCTAATTTTATTTCTCAATCATTTTCATTTTTTATGGAAACTTAACAGTAAGTTCTATATTTGACGCTCAGGTTACGAACTATTACCTGAAACATTTGAGTACATGCTTCAATATTTGCGAGGAAAGAACGAGCAAGGATATAATTGCATCAGCCTCATCAACAAATAAATGTGGACTAATGCATATGATAGTGGATATCGATATGGACACATGACAACCAACTTGGCTGAGGCTATCAATTCGACCTTAAAAGGGGGGCAAGCCATTTACCAGTAACGACTTTAGTTAGAACAAATTATTTTCATATGGGAGAGCGTTTTTTGCCAAGCTCGGGGGACAATTTTAAACTTGGATGCAAAACGGTCATGTATATCACCTAAGATTAGTTACAAATCTACAAAAAATAATTACTACATCAAATGGAATATTTGTAACAATCTTCTCTAGAACCCATGAATTACTTCATGTTATAGAGATGTCGCGACCTTTTCAAGGGATTCAAGCTAACTCGTTCAGAATTAATCTACGAGACAGGTGGATTGACTGTGGATTTTTTCAAGCTCTGAAGTATTCATGCTCTCATGTCATAACAGCTTGCTCTCATACCCGTCAAGGCTATAATTGTTTTATGGATCTTGTATACCTACTTTCAAAAGTATTTAAGGTATATGAATTTGAGTTCCCCATAGGTAATGAGTAAGACCCTGATAAGGTTCATAATTGGCTTATGATTGTACCAGATCTGTTCTTATTAAGGGAGTCTGGTCATCCAAAATCCACTCGAATTTATTGTGATATGGATATTCGAGAGACGTCCATAGAAAACAAAATATGTAGAAATTGTAGAAACATAGGACACAATAGGAAAAAATATTCATATCTTTTGTCATCAACTAATCGTTGATGTTGTTATGATGTAATTGTTGTTTATGAAACCTAATTTTGTGTTATTTAATTTTTATTTACTTTTAATTAATGTCATTTGAGCATCACCGAGTAATGGGATACTCAAGTGAAAATTAAATAAAAACACATTAAAAACTAAATACAAGAAAATAATACAATTCAAACAATAAAAATAACTACATAGAAACTTTAAATGAAGATGATACAATTCGAACAATTAAATAATAAAAACATTAACAAACAAAATAAATAAAAAAATCATAATTAAATAAAAACTTTACAATTGTTGGTAAACAAACAAAATTAAATAAAAACATTACAACCTAAACAACTCTATTGATGTCTGCGTCTTGAATGTGTTCCGCAGGGCGGTGGTTATCTGTGTCGATGCAGATTTCTTCGTATAACTTGTTCTTTCTTCTTACTCTCATCATCATCATCATAATCAGGAGCTGCTACATTTTGTTGATGATGGATGGATGACGATGTAGCACCTCCATAGAATAAGGACCCTGGAGGTGTGTGGCTGATTATCCCACCGCTCGTAGAAAACTGTGAAAACTACAAAAACACCGACATCGATGAGTGTAAAAACTATGTCGAATGTGTCTGTGTATATGGTGAACCTTCACCCGCTAAATAAGCAGCATATGAACCCCACGTTGGGTCTACAAGCATGGAAGTATAATATCCGCCAGGAAGGGTCATAAAACCCCTACGGCGGTGGCATTTGAACTAGCTGTGGTCACATTTGACCCGGCTATGGTGACATCTGATATGGAAGCGGTGGTGTTTGACTCGGCTGTGGTGGCATCTAAAATGGTTGTGGTGCCATCTGATACGGATGTTATGCCTTTTGAAATAGCTGTGGAATGTACAATGGTGTAGACAGTGT
This sequence comes from Hibiscus syriacus, assembly GCF_006381635.1. NCBI lineage: Eukaryota > Viridiplantae > Streptophyta > Magnoliopsida > Malvales > Malvaceae > Hibiscus > Hibiscus syriacus. The sequence continues at coordinate 409,838 of NW_024062903.1, forward strand.
GTCTGCTGTGATGGTTCTGGTGCTGTAGTCGAGGACAAGTCGGAAGTACATGTTCTCCGTCCACGTTGGATGTCTTTGTCGGCGTCAATGAATGCTCACGCCTCATGCTTCTTCGGAAAGTATGAAATGTTTGCTGTTAGTGTTGAACCACTCATAATAATCATCCGAAACTGAATGATGATCCTTATAAATGGGTTTTGTATGGGGAATGCGTCCACGTCAATCCTCTCATATCATTACCCACGCAATGTGCTTTAGTAGCCAGTCGACTTCTTTTTTACGCCGTCTATCGATGATATGTATATCGTCAAGATTTTAGGTACTTCTAGAATAGATTGTACGAAATCAAATTGGTAGAGCACACAATCAGTAGGATGTCACTCGATAATAGCATAATATATCAGAGGTACCACCGCCATCCAGATATCTAATGGACCTCTCAAGTGATAGGAGATGTAAATCCTCATTTCTTCAGTAGAATAAGGAGTCCATTGGAACTAAAATAAATATATATAATTCTTATCAAAATAATATTCTAATTATATAACAATAATTAAAAGTAAATAATAAAATTTAAATGCATATCTCTATACCAGCATTCTAATCATGAGTAGTCGAATTTCTTCCAATTCATCTGGTAAATCCTGATGTTCTTTTCTTGCACTTGACCACATATTCAATGAAAAAAAATTCATTATATACTTAACAAAATTATTTATATACGAATTCAATATTGAAATTACCTCAACAATAGCGGGAAGACCAACAGGTTTTTCACGACTGGACATAAAAAGTGCATACGATACCACGCCCAAGACTAGAGAAGAATGAGACATCCGTCGATAGTATTTTTCCGATAATCAATTGCTCGACACATTTCTCTATACAAAAATGCCAAAATTACGGACCCCAACTGAGTACGCCAGAAAGTGAAAATCTACGATATGACATGACCACATACAATGAACCTGGTTGCGCGATTTGTCGGGCATCAGGATCCCTCATATGAGTTGTAATATGCAAGCTCGTGCATACATTTTAACGTGTTCCTCGGAGGTGTCAAGACTCAAATATTGGAGAATTGTATCCAACCAATTTAACAGTATTCGGCCACCATTAAAATTAGGCGGGACACCTATAAGATACTCCTCGCTCAAGAAATGTCAATCACAATCCACCACCCCAGAAATCACATCCCCATCTACTAAAAACCCTAAATATATAAAAATATCCTTCAACGTAATAGTACACTCTCCACACGGAATATGGAATGTGTGTGTCTCTGGACTTCAACTCTCAACCAGTGCAGAAATAAGGTTGGGTTCAAGGTTACAATGTCCTTCATATTTCGCTAAGTAACCAAATTTAGCCTCGGCTAAATACGGCCAGACTCGAGTAGGTATCTCTAACTTAATGTTACAAATGAATGTATCTAATATATTGTCTCTCTCCTAATTTAATAAATAGTATACAAATTAAAATATAAACTAATACTAAAAAATAAATAAATAAAACACTCACAATAATTAAAATAACAACACAATTTAAAATTGTTACCTTATCAGTAAAATGCCTCAAGATATGATTCACATCTAAACGTAGCAACCCGCCTTTCATTTTATAACTGCAAAAAGTAATAAAAATTAGTATAATAAAATTTAATAAAATAATATATATTAATAATAATATAATAAAAATTTTTTACTTTTTAATAGAAAGATTGATAACAAGAAGAATAAGAGATTTGAGATTTAAGTGTACTTTGAGGGTGGTGTTGAGTATGGTATTTATAGGGAGAAAGGGGGGGGGAGACAGGTGATAATCAATGTGGGAGACAGAAGGTTCGGCTGAATTAAAGGAAAGTCGCATATCATGATCTACACATTTTATATGTGTCAAACATTCAGTGAAGGCGAGGATACAACAAAACCTCGGGTAGGGAAGAGAGTGTCAGAAAGTGTTTTAGATCAATAATATTAGAAAAAAGAGTATCTAACAGATAATTATCGAATCTAAAGGTGATATTTCGGTAGAAACACCTAAGAACTGTGAATGTGTGATAAGAAAATAAATGGAAAATTTATCCACTAGCTGACAAATAATTTGAGATTAAAATTAAAATTAACTAATTATTTTTATTGAAATATTATCTTATTTTTTACTAAATCATATTATAGGTGGAATAACTAAAAATAATATTCGAATTTAAAAAATATTATTTAAAATATCATAAGTGAATGATATATATATTATAAGATGTTTAATCCTTAGATATATAATTATGGAAATAACAAATTTCAATTCTTTTAATTTAAAATAATATAAATATTATTTTAATTAAATAAAGATGAAATCATCTATCGACAATAACTGAATTTATATTTAAATGATTAGAGAAAATAAAATCTTAGACTTAGATAAATTTTTATTAATTTGAGATAATTATAAGGTATTATTTATTTAAAAAAAATCTCAATTATCTTACAACAAAATTTTAAACATCCCTATAAATGATGTACTCAAACTCAAAGCTTTTAAAAATTAAAATTATCCCTACATCATTTAGTCGATTATAAACAAAATAAATTAAAGCTAAATTATCTAAGTTAGCAATGAATCACATGATTATTTTTATTTACCTAACTTGTCATAATTATTGGTGGAGAAATAAAATTTTACTTTATTTTAATCAGGCAACGTGGCTATGAAGATGAGGTTGGCATCAAAGCATATCCTCTTTAGTTGCTAAGTCTAACTACATACATCACATCAATGAATAATTTATAAATTTTTTCACGGATCATGATTTTTAAAATATAATAGAAAACGAAATGAAAAATAAAATTGCAACGTGTCTAGAGGTGGTGGTAGACAAAAACTAATTCGATTAGCAAGTTATCTTGCACACCGACGTAATAGCTTACTATATTTTAATTGGATCAGATATAAAATCATAAATCAATTCCATTAACAAAAAATAAAAAAGGGTAATTAACAAAGTTTTTTGTCTTTATTTTAATTTTGTCTACTCTTTAGCATCAATTTTAAAAAAGTTATATTTTGAACACTTACATTATTAATCGATTATATTCTGATATTGAGTCGTTAACTTCTGACACTTTAGTTAATTTATAATTTAACTCACGACTTTAAATAAAATATCAATTTGATCTATTAATCCGATCAAAACCGTACACCATAGACTACAAATTCCATCGTCGTCATCCAACCTTGGTTGTCATCGTCGCACACTATCATTTGATAGCGATTAACCTCACACATTGTGAATCCACCCCTTTTTAACCTCTTGAACACGAACTCATGCCCAACTTACTAGAAAATATTTGACAAAATCTTACGTAAATTATTTTATAATTTATTTATTTAGAGCTAAAACGTAATTCAAGTTAAATTTTATGAATTAATAATTAGTTATTTTTGTTAATTATATAAATTAAATTTCTTATAATTCTTTAACATTGAATATGAATTTTGCATACATCATTTTAAAAACATATAAAATAATTTTTTATATATCATTTAAAAATTAAAATAGGCGGTAAGATATGGCATCTTACCTTTCAGTCAATAACAACTTTTGAAATGACATCTGACAGATCCATGTGATATACTAGAATTAAATATATTTTCATGCATTATATTCATTTACTATGTCAGGCTACAAGTAGCCATCATGACACTAGGTTGGACGCAAACATTAAGTGTCGATATAAAACATATCATGAAAGATTATATTTCTTATTCTTCTTTTTTCTCTCTAAGGGTGCATTTGGTTCATGAAATATAAGATTACCTTTGGGAATAAGATTATCGAAATATAACATTACTCTGGGAATATTATATTACTATGTTTGGTTATGCTTAGCAATAATGTAAAATTACAGTGTTTGCTTGGAGGAATATAAAATTACTTTGATGCATATTTTACCAAATTATCCTTGTGATATATATTTTTTAACAAGTAAAACATTAATATTAAATTATAAATATTTAAAAAAATATTTTAATTATTACACTATCTAAAGTTTAAAGAAAAAAATACATTTAACATATAATTAGTATAATTAGTATATCAAACTTATAACTTTAAATAATTTTTATAAGTATCATATTTATTTATATAAAAATATAATACAATATGAAAAATAATGTTGTAATCTTGAGTGGACAAATATATTATTTTTAATGTATAAGATCTATTTTCAATAACTCAAAATTAATATTATTTTAAATAATTATGTTTTTACCATAACAATATTTTCACCTCATAAAATTCTAAAATAATTAATATACTAAATATTAAAAATATAAAATAATTTTAACTACATAACTTTATCAATATTTTACTGAACTAAACTCTTTGTATATTATTATTAAGTTTATAACGTTGAGTAAAGCATGAAGAATAATAATTGAGAATGATCTATATGAAAAAAAATTGTTATTTCATGGGTATTTATGTCCAAAGTGGTGGGAATTGTTCATTACCTAAGAATTTGGATGTAATGGCATTCCTACCAATTTAACCCAAAAGTGCTACTATTGGTAATAATTTATTATATGGTAATGATCTTTTTTGTGAACCAAATATGGGAATACAATTCTGAAAAAAGATCATTCCCCTCGGTAATGATCTTTTCCGCGAACCAAATGCCCCATAAGGGTTTAAGACATGTTTGATCATTTAAAGATTAACCTATTGTCATGAAATTGATTGTGGCTCTCTATCTAAATTAGAAGAGTAAATTGCATGTAGTTGTCATAACTTAAATGTTACTATCAATAATTGCTGTAATGAATGTGGATACTTCATGGTAGAAATGAATCAATCAATAAGAACCCTCAATGGAAAAATAATCAATATCATCAAATCTTCATGAAATTTCCCTATAATGTATATGGTTTTTATTCTATAGAGCGGTTGTAGAACGAGCTATAGAACTTGCATGCGTAGTTCGCTGCAGTTTACCGATAAAACTAGAGAATATTAAAGAGATAATTGTTCTTGAAATTATATTAAAATTATAGTACAAGTCTATATGTATACAATACATGGAGTATTTTTCTTACTTGAACTATAATACCTTTTAGAGTTTTATTCTAATACAATATGCTAATGATTAGGATTAGAATTAGAGTTAATTTTAACTACTAGGTAAGTTTATACAATCGTACAACTAACACTCCTCTTAAGATGGAGAGAAAATGTTGAAAAGCCCCAGCTTGGATATAATTTCATCAAAAGTGGGTTTTGAAAGCGCCTTGGTGAGGATATTCGCCCATTGATTTTTGGTAGAGACGTAGTTGAGTTTTACTAGTCTACAATTCACCTTTTCCGAGATGAAATGTCTATCGATATCTACATGCTTCGTTCGATCATGATGAAATGGATTATTCGTAATACTTATTGCTAACTTATTATCACTTCGAAGTTCAAAACAATTGTTTTCACATAAACCCGATTCATTTAACAGTCTTTGTAGCAAAATATCCTCACAAATGTCATGTGACATTGCTCTATATTATGTTTCTACACTACTTCGAGAGACCACATCTTACTTTTTACTTTTCCACGTAACAAGGTTTCCCCAAACAAATTAACAATAACCGGTTGTAGGTCTCTTCTATATGTTAATTCTCCTACCCAACTCGAATCAGAGAAGATTTTCATTGTTATATCTTTATTTTTCCTAAAAATCAATCGATGTCCTGGTGTTATTTTCAAGTATCTCAAAATTTGGTTCACAGCTTCCAAATGTCATTATCTTGGGTCATTCATGTATTGACTCACAACAGAAAAGGCTATATCAGGCCTGGTGAGTGATAAGTAGATGAGTTTACCTATTAGCCTTTGGTACTATTCTTTATTTACTAGGCTTCCCAATTTTTCTCTTCTAAACTTAATATTTGCCTCCATGGGTGTTTATACTGGTTTGCATCTCTTCATTCCTATTTCTGATAGTAGATCAAGAGTGTACTTCTTTTAGTTTATCACTATCTCTTCTTTCGACCTTGCAACCTCAATGCCTAAGAAATATCACAAATTTCCCGAGTCTTTCATCTCAAATTCCCTCGCTAGTAGCTTTTTTAATATTTCTATCTCTACAGTGTCATCACTTGTTATGATGATATCATATACATAGACTATCAGAATAACCTTATTCTTATTTGAAGCTGTTTTGATGAACAAGGTATGGCCTGATTGACTTTGTTTGTATTTGTTGCCTTCGTGAAACTATTAAACCAGACTCTTAAAGATTGTCTAAGTCCATATAAAAACTTTAGTAATCGACATGCTTTTCTTGTATCACTCTTCACACCTGGTGGGATTAACATATATGTTTCTTCTTCTAAGTTATCATTTAAAAAGACATTATTGATGTCTAACTAATGAAGTACCTAGTTCTCATTGATTGCTAGAGATAGTAGCAACACCATCACAATGTTTAATTTTTCCACAAGAGCAAACAATTTCTTATAATCAATTCCTTGAGACTGAGTAAACTCTTTTTTCACTAGTATTGCCTTGTATTATTCAATATTTCCATCCACCTTCTATTTTATCGTGAACACCTATTTATAGCTAACATGTTTTTTTGTCTTTCAAGAGATCAACTATGAACCATGTATTATTGTTTTTCATTGCGATCAGTTCTTCTTCTACTGTTTTTTTCCACTTAAGTCATTCAATGTTTCTTCCACCTTGTCTGGAGTTTTAATGTTGTATACATTAACTATAAAATTCTTGAAATAAGGCGTTAGTTTTCCATATCCAACAAATATATTAATCGGATGATTTGTGCATCTCACAACTCCCTTCCTTTGAGCATTCAACAAATCATTGTTATCAATCAAGACATTTAATTCAATAGAGGGACTTGAGTTACCTTCTTTATCTCCCTAGGAATTTGATTTTGCTTCGGTTCATGAGAGTGTTCATGTTGTATAGGAGAATTTGGTTGAGGTTCAGAAGTAGGCTCAGATACTAGTTTTTATCTTCTCTTATAGAACAATAATTTGGTATTTTCAGTTTGAGGTGAAGTAAGTTAGTTTAGTGTTACTGGACGAGATAGATTCGATAAATTTTTAGTTTCTGCTGGGTTTGGCGACAGCGATGCTAAATGGTCAAGAGAGATAGTGGTTATTCGGTCTAAGGGTGGTTGATCCAGTGGTATGATAGGTTGGTTCAAATGTGGACGGTTCAATATTATGGGTTGGTTCACATAAGATGGTTGAAGTAAATAATATTCTTTATAAGACTCCCATTGAATTATAGTTTTATGGAAAAAGGGTTTTCTCAAAGAATGTGACATCCATTGTAATAAAAATTTCCTAGTTTGAGGACAATAACATCGAAAACCTTTTTGAGTAGAAAATAACCAAGAAACACACACCGAAACACTTGATGATCTAACTTGGATCGAGAAAGAACATTTTTATGTACAAAGACAGTACGCCCAATGACTCAGAGTGGTAAAGATGAAGCCATAGGTTTAAATTTAGGAAAAAATTGAAGAAATACTTCCCGTGGACATTGAAAATTCAAGGATTTATTGGGTAGACGGTTAATCAAGTATGTGGCAGTTAAAAGAGCATCCCTCCAAACAGAATGAAGAACATTCGTATAGAATAAGAAATACTGGGTAACTTCTAGAAGATGCCCATTTTTTCCCTCAACCATCCCATTTTGTTGAGGAGAGTCGACACACGAAGTGATCTAAAAAATCCCCTTTTCTTGAAAGAAAGAACCTAAAAATTTGGCAAAATACTCACTTCCATTGTCAGAATGAAATATTTGGATTGAACTCTGAAATTGATTTTCAACCATCTTATGAAACCTTTTAAAGATTACTAGCTTCAGATTTTGTTTTCATGAGGCATATCCAAGTGGTTCGAGTACGATCATCGATTAAAGAGACAAATCATCGAAATTCATTTATTAATTCTACTCAGGATGGTCCCCAAATGACATTATAAATCATTGTAAATGGTTTGGATGATTTGTATGGTGAAGGTGGATAAATATGTTTTGTTTGTTTTGCAAGGGAAAAATATCACATGAAAAGGTTTTTGGACTTTTATTGCTAAATAAACGATGAAACATCTTTGCAGGATAAAAGAAACTCATGTTTCCTAAGAAAAAATGCAATAACATAATATTGGTGAAGGTATCTACCAATGAGGTTCGTAATGCCAGGATGGAAGGGATATGTTGTGTGATAGTTACCGGAAGTAGGTAAAGTCCCCTACAAAGCTTAGAACTCCCAATCACCTTCCCCGAGCTCGAATCCTAAAATTCACAAACATCAGAGTCAAATATCGTGGTACAACTTAAATCGATAGATAACTTGCTAATTGAAATAAGATTGCAAGCAAGATTTGGAACATAAAGAACATGTGATAGTAGAATGTCCGGATTAATCTGAATGGTCTCATATCTGACAACACGTAAAAGAGAATCATATGTTGTTCGAATATGAGAAATAGATGAGTATTCATTGAAGGATTGAAAGAGCCAAATATCACATGTCATATGGTCACTTTCACCACAATCCACATAGGAGCGTTGGATTTGTGAGCCAAAGTAGTAAAGGAAACGCTACATGAAGAAGAGGATGATGTCGGTGCAGAATGATGTAATTGGTCAAAGAGTTTATGCAATTTTTCTATTTGTTTTTTGGTAAATGAATTTCCTTGTGATGTGATACATGCATCACAAGGCTCACATCAAAGGAATAAGTAATAACTCTTCCAAATGATCCACTCGTCCAAGCATTGGAAAAGAAGATCAGAACAGAAGCAGACTTACGACGACTTTTTGAATGGGATCCTGATCTTATTTAGTCAAGATGTCTTCTGGAGATACGACCGTCTGTCTCTTATATTTCCAACGGTTCTTGAATCGCATCCATCCGATATCGAGAACTCAAGATATGGCTATTTTAATGAAGATGGTGCATGCAGAAAATCCTATACGGTATTAATACGGGATTTTGTAAATATTACGAATTTTTAATATTTTTATTGATTATTTGTAATATAACTTAATATAGGATGATGCATTATCTTTTAGGATTAGATTTATTATTTTATTAGGAATTAAGGTTGAGTTAAAAATATTATCTTTAGTTATTATTATTTTATTAGGAATTAGAGTTAAGATATGTTTAGTTTATTATTATTTTATTCATTAGTTATTTAGGACCTTTAGAACTCAGCCCCTATATAAAGGAGGTTTCATTAAACTTTGTAATTGAAGATTTCTTTGATTAATAATACAACGAGAGTTCGTTTTTGCAAGTGCTAATTGCCTTGTGCCTTCGAAGCTTCTTCTCCTTGAGTTCTTTCAAGTTCTTGTGAGGGAGATTAATCTTCACACTCCAATTTGCCTTTTCATCGCGACTAGGAGGGTTGGTTAGAGCCATATTATCGTGTTTTCCTTTTCATTGCAACTAGGAGGGCTCGATAGGACATTATCCATCGATTTTCCACATATCCATCCACGTCATCAATCATCTTTATATCGTTCACCTTCATAAGGGAGATCTTTTGATTTCTTGATTATCTTATTTTATTTGCAATTCATTTATCTTTTCTTTATCTTGTTTTAATCTTATTTTTATCTTGTTTCCAGCACCAAAAAGAAACCCTAAAGAACCCTATCTATTGTCGACACCTTCCCGATTCATCCTTTATTGTTCTTCATCGAGTCTAGATCTTTTCTAGGTTTGATTCTTCAACAAGAGCAACGTTCATTAACCCGCCACCGCTTCCCTATCAATTGGTATCAGATTTGGGCTTATTCTTGGAAAGAAGCAAGCAATCTTATTTGTTCTTGCACACAACACCGTCAAGGTACCCCAACGGAGCTAGTTCAAAGAAGATTCATCGTTTCAGGTTATTTTTATTTAATTTTAATTTAGATTCAAATCATTCTTGTTAGTTTGCTATTTTTTTTCAAAAAAAACAAAAAAAAGGCAAAAAAAGGCAAAAAAAACAAAAAAGCCAAAATTTCAAAAAAATTGTAAACGAAGGTATTTAGGGCTGATTTTCTCCAGATATCATATTCGTCTTACGTTTAATATCCAGTCCAAAATTCACTTCGATCAGAGTTCATTAGATCCTTCAAATACATCATTCAAGTTTTATCGGCAGATTCGGTCTAGAATATTGTCGAATTTCTTAAAAATTATACAGGAGGAATTTTGTCGTGAAAATTTCCATATTTAAACTTCATATATATTGAAGATCATTCACACAAAAAATCAGAATTTTTAGAGATCAAGAACAACTTCAAAAAAAGCGATCAAGAAAAATAGATTGTTTGAGGACTCACCGTTCAACAGAGTCTACTGGATACTGAAGGTATTTGGTTCTGAAATTTTACAGGTGGTTTCTTGACGCATTTAAAGACATTCAAGAATTTTTCCAGAATTTTTGGACACCGGTAACCCCCTCAAAAACGTTGCTCAAGTTGATCCAACGTTTTCTAGGTTTTCTGGTTTGATCCCTTTTTCTTTGACTCTTAGTGCTTTAGGTTCTTTTGTTTTTCCCTATTATTGTTCTTTTGCATTATCTAACACATTATCTTCCTTGTGTTAGTAGGACTAAAGAGTTTGCATACTTCTTCCTTCTTTGCATTCTCGTTCTCTTGGAGTCTAACATTTGTTTGGCCTCTTAGAGCTTTTAGGTTTTTTCTTATCGCCTTTGCTAGTAATCAAACTCCAATACGAACTGTGGAAGACTACTTGGTAAAGTGAGTTTTAAAGAGTACAAGATCGGCTTACTTGCCTCTCGTTGTGTTACTTTCTTGGAGTGACTTGTGAGGTTTCTTGCTTTGTTGAATTTTCTTTCTTTTATTTTTATTTTACTTTAAAATTTTCTTTCAAGTGTTATGATTTCATGATGTGTGACAATAACAACAAGACAATTACGGCTATCTTAGTCGCACTTGCACAACTCACAACTCAGGTTGAAAGATTTGATGAACTTACCAATACCGTGAGAGAACGACAAGAACCACAACTGGATCTACCAAACCAGAATCCAAGACTAAACAATGCTGAACTTTTGGTACCCAGGCGAGAACAACCACGCTTCCAAGCACCCGAACTCTTTGCAAAACCAAAGTTCATGATCCCGTCTTTCAAAGGAGACAACGATCCGGATAGGTACATCGATTGGGAAGGAAAAGTTGATCTCATATTCGCATACCTGACTACCCCCAAGCTAAACAAGTTCCCCTCATCACCATGCAATTCGAAGGATATGCTCGAACTTGGTGGATGCAAACAAGGAAAAAGATCCAGAATTTCCAAATTCCAACAATCACTTCTTGGACCGACCTCAAACAAACCATGAGGAAGCGATTCCTACCGACACATTATACACGAGAAGTTAAACTACGACTACACCGACTTCGACAAGGTAGAAGTTCAGTTGAAGACTACTACAAGGAGATACAGTCCTTACTCAATAGGGCTAACATAACCGAAAAAGAAGAAGTCACCGTGTCAAGATTCGTCGTTGGCTTGAACTCAAACATCACTGATCTTCTTGACCTCCATGGGTACGAAAACCTTGAAGATACACTAAAGAAAGCAATGACAATTGAAGTACAAATCCAAAGGAGATTCCGAGAACATTACCAAGGTACTTCATCCTCTTACCAAGGTAATCCTTCAAATCCTTACTCGTTTTCTGCTCCATCTTCTCTAAAAAAGCTAAGAGATGACAAACCTGACAAGGAGAAAGAACGACCAGCAAAGAATGACACACTTCCAGCCCCTAAAGATCAAATGATAATTTGTGAGGAGGTAGGGAAAGCAAAAAAAAAAAAAGCTGAGAAAGTGGCAAAAGAAAAAGAGGTCACTAGTTACAAAAGCCAAAAGAATAATGACCCATGGGAGGTGAGTGAACCTAATTGTGAGAAGAAAAGAGTGATTCAAAATCTATGTGTGAGCACAAAAGAATTGAGAGAGAACCTTCTTTACAAACATCCTTTCATCCTTGTTCGCTTTAGAGAATCAATTGTTTCGATTTCTAACATTAACAAGGATTTGCCTAGTGTGTTTTCATCTTTGTTACAGGATTTTCAAGAAGAATTAGGTGATCCACCTGACGGATTACCACTGGAAAAAGGAAAACAACACCAAACTAATCTAATTCAAGGTTCCATCATACCTCGTCAAACATACAATCTCGAAGAAACCAAAGAGTTAAATTTGTTACAAAAAGGCTACATCCATGAAAGCCTTAGTCGTAACGTCATCTTAATGATGAAACATGACTTGAAAAACTCAACATGCTTTATAGTTCATGCACAGGGAATCCATGTAAATGATGAGAAAGTAAAAGCAACACGAGACTGGCCCACACCATCTTCTATCGCCAAGAGTTGTCGAATAATGCTAGGTGACCCTCCTGACGGGTTACCACCTGAAAGCCATAATCACTATGCTATATCAATGAAGAGTCATGATTTACGAGAGTCCAAAGGTAAGTATTTTATTACTCATTTTAATGACATTGTAACATACTTCTTCTCCTTCTTACAAGGTAAGGCTCGTGAAGTTGTCATCCATACTAAACACAACTCCTTTAAGTGCGTAACATACCGAGGTAAGCAAAACACAGTAGACGATACACTACCACGAAGGTATACTCTTACCTATCAAACTCATACTACTATTCCGAGAATTGAACATATCAAAGATTTATATCACGATAACTTGAATATTTTTTTATATTTCTACCCATACTTTTAAAAGTGCTTTTAATGAGCTTTATCTTGTATATGAGTTTCCTTGCCAACTAAACAGGTTCTACAGTCCACAAAGCTCCTCCCGGGAATCATTAATTCATGAACCCCACTTAGGAGACTTAAGGGATTACTTTAACAAACCAGTTGACATGATTTTTAAACACTCATTCTCGCCACACACAAATAAAACCATGGAGAAATTATCTGAAATAATCATACATAAAGCCAACAGTGGCCGGCGCCATGTTGAATTTCAACCAAAACATCAAATTACAAGACTTGTATGCAAAAGAGGATTTCAAGACTTCAAGAAATCAGTTCCTACAAAGAAGAAACCTCGACTAAAACGCATAAAGACACATCACATTGATCCTGGTAAATGTTTCACAAGTTTTTCTTTCAACACATCTAAATCTCTTTCTTTTGGATTTTCAAATTCGAAGATTTTAAGGAGTGGGGGAATGATACATGCACCAGAGTTTATAATACATGCTTCTTTGGACTAATGTTTCTACTCGAACCTATTAGAAGAACAAAGTCTCGAAGATTCAAAGCATATCTATTCGGTAAGTATAATGTGAATGAATCATTAAACGATTCTAATGTTGTTCCCTTTAACGTTTCAGATTCGAGGTCGAATCTTTTTGAAGAAATGGAGGATGATACATTCATCACAAGGCTCACATCAAAGGAAGAAGTAATAACTCTTCCAAATGATCCACTCGTCCAAGCATTGGAAAAGAAGATCAGAACAGAAGCATACTTACAACGACTTTTTGAATGGGATAATGATCTTATTTAGTCAAGATTTCTTCTGGATATACAACCGTCTGTCTCTTATCTTTCCAACGGTTCTTGAATCGCATCAATCCGATATCGGGAACTAAAGATATGGCTATTTTAATGAAGACGGTGCATGCAGAAAATCCTATACGGGATTAATACGGGATTTTGTAAATATTACGAATTTTCAATATTTTTATTGATTATTTGTAATATAACTTAATATAGGATGATGCATTATCTTTTAGTATTAGATTTATTATTTTATTAGGAATTAAGGTTGGGTTAAAAATATTATCTTTAGTTATTATTATTTTATTAGGAATTAGAGTTAAGATATGTTTAGTTTATTATTATTTTATTCATTAGTTATTTAGGACCTTTAGAACTCAGCCCCTATATAAAGGAGGCTTCATTAAACTTTGTAATTGAAGATTTCTTTGATTAATAATACAACGAGAGTTCGTTTTTGCAAGTGCTGATTGCCTTGTGCCTTCGAAACTTCTTCTCCTTGAGTTCTTTCAAGTTCTTGTGAGGGAGATTGATCTTCACACTCCAGTTTGCCTTTTCATCACGACTAGGAGGGTTGGTTAGAGCCATATTATCGTGTTTGCCTTTTCATTGCGACTAGAAGGGCTCGATAGGACATTATCCATCGATTTTCCACATATCCATCCACGTCATCAATCATCTTTATCGTTCACCTTCATAAGGGAGATCTTTTGATTTCTTGGTTATCTTATTTTATTTGCAATTCATTTATCTTTTCTTTATATTGTTTTAATCTTATTTTTATCTTGTTTCCAGTACCAAAAAGAAACCCTAAAGAACCCTATCTATTGCCGCCACCTTCCCGATTCATCCCTTATTGTTCTTCATCGAGTCTAGATCTTTTCTAGGTTTGATTCTTCAACAAGAGCAACGTTCATTAACCCGCCACCGCTTCCCTATCATGATGTAGTAGAAAGAGCACAATTTCTTTGAGCATCACACTGTAGATGTTGCTTGGAAGATTTCCCATTAGTCGATTTGCCATGTAGTTTCCAACAAGTTGTTAGACAAAATGGTTAATCCGAGACATAAACATAATAATAATAATAATAAACAAATATTTATTATATAATCAAACGAAGAAAAATCAATAAAGAATTAAAATAGACGAATGAGATTGGTTACTCATATGTAGACATGAAATCGAGGATGAGTGGAGTCAGATAAATAGAAGAGAAAGTTTTGTTGAGGCTTTTATGAACAATTTCCTTAAGATAGATTCATCCTCTCCTCGGTTCTTCGAGTAACGTTAGACGTCGGTATCCCAAAATACAACAACAAATTATCACAACAATAAGAAAAACCGTAGTGATCAGTCGAACATAATATTGTCTTTCTCAATCACCAAAAAAAATGAATTTGGAAGAATTTTCTAAGTGTTTTCCTATTCCAACATTTTAACCTTCCATGATGTAACTTATGTCTCTAAGATTTGCGCCTTAACTAGTTTATATATTGAGGAGATAAAAGATTAAGACCTTTCAATGTATAGTTAAGACCTTATAGTGAAGAGATTTGTTGAATAAGTATAATTGAATAGATGCGATTCTAAACTAAAAAATAAGTCTATTGATCAAATGACATGACTTATTATAATAAGTCCATTCACCAAGTGACATGGCTTATATAAATGGCATCAATTTTATTCAATTATTATTATTTTCCCAACAATCCCCATATGAATAAAATTGATGATTTCAAACACTGACTCAATGTGGCGATAGATTCTACGTTCGGTATTTGTATAAGATAGGTATGTGTCCCCCTTTGAACATTCCCTTGTGAAAATATGTTTACCTTACAGACTGTCCAGTAGACGTGATGTCCGTGAATTGTTCTAACGTTTGTGTAAGCGATGACATACCTCGCATAAATATCTCCCTGACAAGAATTTGGCTCTCATGGTTATGTCTATATAGCCGTTAACATCTCTTGGTTCTGCAAGAGCTTAAAGAACTATGCCCCAATAGTCTCCTTGAAGCGGTTCCACTTAACTCTCACATAGGTGACTTATGTTATTCGACTCACCGAAACACATAGTGGCCACTAAAAGCATTGCTTAACCTTTTCCATATTTGAGTCACTGTTTTCATCATAGGAATAGACTTGGGATAAAAACCCCCACAGTGACCACTCAAGGTTTATGCAAGTAGGTTGTCTCATTGAACTTAGATCTTGGGATCTCTAGTCAATTAAGTTGGGTTTTCCTTTATATGGAGCCTTAATAATTCATGGGCATTAGTCACATTCCTTTTGATATTTTCTCAACTTGATCTTAATTTAACCCTTTGGTTAGAGGATCCATAATGTTATATTTTGATCTTACAAAATAAATGAATATAACTCTTAATTTGAGATCAGTTATCTAATGATATTATGCCAATGACACATAACTATTATACATTACATTATGTTCTCTACCAATTGTTGTTTGGTTATCACAATATATTTTTATTTTGGTACAGACTTTAGCCATTGAAGAATATGCTTAAAAATTATTTATAGCAATTAACTCTACAGGACACCCTACACTTTTAAGTAGTTGTGAGAAGGTTTTGTGGAGTCTTGCCCTTTTTCTTGTGGGACACCTTATTTAAAAGGTAATTGTAACAGCCTCAATATCGGGTTAGTGACTAAATTATAAAACTTCAAAATTTGGTGACTAAAGCAGAATAATTGAAAAGTATTGTAATTTGGTATAGGGTTAAATTTGCAAGGAAGAATGAATAGAAGGAAAAAATGGCCATTTGCAAGGAAAATAATTAATTTGGTTAGATATATATGGAGGCCACGTGTATGAGAGGAAGCAAATATCCAAGCTTCCAGACAACTCTTGTCCTCCTTTCTTCTTTATGCGTATGAGCTAAGGCAAAGGTAAGAATTCTTACTAGTTGTTTATTAGTTGAGATTTAAGTTTGGTTTTTCTCCTTAGATGTTAATTAAGCTTAAGGAAAGCTTAATTTGCTTTAAAACAGCAAGATGAAGAGAGTAGAAAGAATTAAAGATTTGGAGTTCTTGAATGAAATTTCGAAATAAAGTTCATAATGAGAATTGGAAGTTGAATTTGACTTGTCACCAACTTGATTAAGGGATATGAAGGGTTAGAATCAGATTTAGAACATGTGGGAATTTGAGTGAGATTCTTAAATTCTATGTGGAGGAATGGATTTTGAAGTTTAAGAGATATTGAATGGGTAATAATTAGTTTAAATAGGTGTATAAGAGTTAATAACATAAAAAGGGGTGAAATGTAACACCCCCAACCCGTACCCGACCCGAATACGAGTCTGAGGTGTCACATTGACTTTTCAAACTTTGACTCTTGACAAAATTCAAAGAAAATTTAAAACTTTCATTAAAATAACATCGTTTTATTTACATAAACTAACCACAATAACCAAAATCGATCAGAGCATATTTAACTCAATCATTTAGTACATGCCAACTATAATCAAATTAACCAAACACCTTTAAATCATCTATTTTTTGATCTGAAATTTTGTAAGGGAGTTGCTAACATGTCTTGCTCTTCTTCGCTTCTCTTATCGCTTCTTTAACCTACGTGTGAAACAATCACACGCTAAGTCGATGACTTAGTGAGGCGTAAACAAACTGACTATAGCATATCATAACTAATTTCTATTATGCACATTTCATGTAATCATGATAAACCATAAAATGCATCCAAACTTAAATATATATATATATATATATACTTATTGCATTTTGCATATCATATACATACATATTGTTTCACAAAGAAACACACATATCATCATATAATTCTACTAACATATTTCCTATCACAAAGCATATAAAGCGTATTTAATAAATTTCTCATTATCTCTTTAATAGTCTTATTTTCATTCTTTATCTTTTAGTCATATGTTCTTGTACCTATCCTTCTTAACCAAGCTGTATACACATCTCCATCATATCACATATATCATTTCACACCATAGAGATTACAAACAAAGCACACAATATCATACAAGGTTCTTTTATATCATCTTCTTTATTAGCCCATGTACACATGTGAGAACTATAGATATGTAAGTCTATAGAGGTTGTGCACTAATGCTGTCACCACAGCTCGTATAAATGCACCGAAGTGCCATATAAGATGTCCCTAAGGACCACGTAGAAAATTCCTTAAGAATTATATACATATGCTAAGGACCAAATATGTATCTCAGAGACCTCATATATGTTCCAAAGAATACATATATATCCCGAAGGACCGCGTAGACCCTCGACTCTTGACATGCCAACTATACCCCTAGCTCTCAATACACATATCATGGGCATTATCTTTTATATCATTTTTCATATTCATGTAAACATATCACATATTCATATAAACTCGTAGTTTCATTCACATATACATGTAATCACATAGTTCATGTAAATTCTCATATAATTTCGTATTCATTGTATCACATGGCATATAACACTTCTCTTGTGTTCCTATAAACAAGTCATATCCTATGACTTATATCTTTTCATATAATTTATGCTTTAATCTCTTATATTCACTTGATTCAATATCATTTAACTTGTTTCACTTTCTCATATCACATATACTTTCTCTTTCATATATCTAATGTCCTGTATCATATCTTGTAATCGTGTAAACATGTCTATTTAATATAATTTACATAGTAATGCCCTATATTTATATCATATAATGATCTAGCCTAATTCATCCTTTATAAAGTTATAATACATGTTCAAATAATCTCATTCTATCCTATAAATAATTTCTACTTATCTTATCTCACTTCCCCTTTTACTTACTTAATTCATAAACCATAGTTTTCTTTAACTATATAAATCTTCCCTATATAACTTATGTATTCTTATTTATGCATATGCCCTCGAATTTATACTATCATCATAGAGTCTTCTAACCTTTCTCGTGTAATCACCTATACCATGTAATATGACTTATACTTGATTATTTTATGCTCACTTGTTCATTATATTCCTTATGTCTCTATCATATAATTTATTTCATGTTCTTTCATTATTATATTTTAGTGTTTTACACAAATCCTATAGCATATACAAAGCATATCAATATTTTTCGTTATGCATACAAACAATTAATGTAATACATATAATCACATATAATAATAACAAACACATAATCTTATTCATGACTTCATGTATATTATTCTAGGAAATAGACTCATCGCAAGTCCTATTTCCATTAAACAATACATGTCTCTATTATGCACTCACCTGGCCTCACTAGTCAATACCGAACTGTTATCTTTCCTTGATCGATCCTATTTGCCAAGTTCCGAAACTTGTTTAGGCTCTATATCTACATAGTAATTCATTGATACTAATCAGTATACTAATTAATATATTCTAAACTATCATTTCTTGAGATAAAAGAAGAGCCATTTCCATCTTTTAATGAAGGTATGCATCGATGCACCACACTCTACATCGATGCATAAATCCTATTCGATGTTTACATTTAAAGGGGTGCATCGATGCACTCCTTATGCATCGATGTATTGATGGCATTCGATGTTTGTATTTTAAAAGAGTGCATCGATGCACTTCAGGTGTATTGATACACCTTGAACAATTTCTGGGATTTACCCTTGATGCATCGGTGCACATTGAATGTGCATCGATGCACATAGCCTAAAATTCCAATTTATACCTGAAAATCCACTCTTTTAAGCTTAATTACTTCATATATCATCCCCTTTCTTATTCTTAACTTATATATACATGTTTAAACTCATTTATATTCATTTATCTCGTCTTTAACCTTAATATCCTCTCATCTTCATTAACTTCAAGAATCATACCAGACTTTCAGCATGTTTTAAAACTCATTCTATCACTTCACATCTCTTAATTTAACCCTTGACAAGTCAAATTCAACTTCAAAATCTATTAACTCCTTCTATTTCAAAAATTCACTTAAAAACTCATTTTCTTTAATCTCTTTTATATCTTTCATCTTGTTGTTTTAGAACAAATTAAGCTTTCCTTAAGCTTAATTATCCTCTAATGATCATAACCCAACCTTAGAATCAATAATTAATCCACAAGCAAAGAACTCACCTTTGAGCTGGGAGATACGGGATGAGGAAGAAGAAGACTGAAGAATGCTCTGGAGAAATTATCTCTTTCCCACGTGTTTTATAACCTTAAAAGAAAGATAAAAATATTTTTGGTCAAATGATCATTTTACCCTTTATTTCCTTTAATAATTACTAAATAACCTTCATCATATATTTCCAATAATTATTGAACTATTTCATTCTTCTACTTTAGTCACCAAATTCTGAAACTTTACAATTTAGTCACTAACTCGGTATTGCGGATGTTACATGAAATATGAAAATTTGAGAGGATTAGGAAGGGATTTTCGTGCTCAAAGTATCATTTCTGGCCTGTGTGCATCGATGCACAATCAATGGGTATCGATGCACTCTCAAATAAATGAACATCGAATGTCATTAGTACATCAATGCGTAAGGAGTGCATCGATGCATAAGGAGTGCATTGATGCACCCGCTTAAAATACAAACATCGAATGGGATTTGTGTACCGATGCATAGGTAGTGTATCGATGCACCCGTTAAGGAATACATCGATACACTGTAGAGTGCATCGATGCATACATTCATTAAAAGATAAAAATAACTTTTTTTAGCCTAAGGAGTGATAGTTTATAATATATCAATTAGTATACTGATATGTATCAATGTATTACTATGTAGATATAGAACGTAATCTTGTTCCGGAACAATCGAAGGATTAGAATCAAGTCAAAGTAAGCAAGGCTAAGGTGAGTGCCTATCCTAGATAGAATTGTATTGAGATAAGACTTGTGATAAGTCTATCTCTTATAATTGAATTTATGATTCCATATGCATGCACATGCATACATATATATATGTGTATTAATGTTATAATGACTTCATGTATAATTCATTTATGATTTAACATGATATTAAATGAATGAATACATCATCGGGGAATCTTTCCAGGTATGTGAAATAAGAGAAATGATCATATGAAGTGACTTATGTGTTTACATGAACAGTGATGAAATAGATATGAAATGAGAAATGTATTTATAAATAAGCCCATGTTATTTAATATGAGAGCTGTAGGTAAAATTGGCATGCCATGAGTCGAGGGATTATCAGTGGTCCTTCAGGACATAGAAGTCCTTCGAGACATAGTGGTCCTTTGGGACATAGTGGTCATCCGGGACAAATATTCAGTGCCCCCAGTGGGATTTTATTCGAGCTGTGGTGACAACATTGTGCACAACCTCAGTGTACTCGTGTACTTCTGTTCTTAATAATGTACATGGGCAATCCAAAGATAAATTAAAGTGAAATTAGCATGAGAATGTATGTGTTATATGTACAAGTTATCACCATATATGTTATAGTGTAATAGATACATGAAAGTTGAAATGTCCTGATCAATGGTAAGAATGCATGTTCATAAATTCATTGTTATACATGTGTATACATATATTTATGTTATGCCTCACTAAGTCTGTGACTTAGCGTGTAAGTGATTTACACGTAGGTACCAAGAATCAGGAAGAGCAAAAATAGGGTGGCAAGAATAGTAGCACTGTTAGAAGATCAGATCAGAAGTAACAGATAAAGTATGTATTTTGTCGTGTATAGTGTTGGCATATAAGAAAAGTGTTTTCTGACGCTTTTCCTGCAGAGTTACCGGGATGTCAAGGGTTTATTGCTAGTGTACTGGATTTGAGAGCAAAAGAGAAGGGGATTGAAGAAATTCCTATAGCCAGAGAGTTTTCTGACGCTTTTCCTGCAGAGTTACCGGGTTTGCCTCCAGAGAGAGAGGTAGAATTTCAGATTGAGATAATACTAGGAATTGCACCTATCGCCATGGCACCATACAGAATGACCCCAAAAGAATTACAAGAATTAAAGATTCAATTACAAGAATTATTGGATAAAGGGTTTATCAGACCAAGTGTCTCACCGTGGGGAGCTCCAGTTTTGTTCGTCAAAAAGAATGATGGATCCATGCGTCTTTGCATTGATTATAGGCAACTCTATACAGTGACCATCAAGAACAAATATCCTCTCCCCAAAATTGATGATTTATTTGATCAGTTAAAGGGAGCTTCAGTGTTTTCAAAAATTGATTTACGTTCTGGTTATCATCAATTGAAGATTCAAGATAAAGATATTCCAAAGACAACATTTAGAATGAGATATGGTCACTATGAGTTTATTGTAATGCCGTTTGGAGTTATAAATGCTCCAGCTGCTTTTATGGATCTTATGAATAGAATATTTCAACCCTATTTGGATCGATTCGTAGTGGTGTTCATCGATGATATTTTAGTATATTCAAAGTCGGAAGAAAAGCATAGTTGGCATTTAAAGATTGTTTTACAGACTTTGAGAGAAAAGAAGCTTTATGCTAAACTCTCCAAATGTGAATTCTGGTTGAAGGAAGTGACGTTCCTTGGACATGTGATTTCTGCAGAAGGAATTCGAGTGGATCCCCAAAAGATTAAAGCCATTTTAGAGTGGGAAGTTCTAAAAAATGTGTCAGAAGTCTGGCAAGAACTTCGTAGTGTATAGTGATGCGTCTCATAATGGCCTGGGATGCGTGCTAATGCAAGAGGGTAAAGTGGTAGCGTATGCATCGAAGAAACTAAAACCGCACGAAAAGAATTATCCCACTCACGATCTGGAGATGGCTGCAGTAGTATTTGTTCTTAAGATCTGGCGTCACTACTTGTATGGTGAACGATGTTATTTGTATACAGATCATAAGAGTTTGAAATATTTGATGACCCAAAAGAAGTTAAATTTAAAACAGAGAATATGGGTGGAATTCTTAAAAGATTATAATGTAGTGATCGATTTCGATCCAGGGAAAGCGAAAGTGGTAGCGGATGCCTTAAGCCGAAAGACGTTTGCGGCTGTAGACACTCATTTTTGACTGGGCTTAAAAAATATTATAAATATTAAATATATTATTATTATTATTATTAATTATTGTTTTTTACATTTGCAGGCCAAATCCCAATATAACCTCACCCAAATTACAACAAGCTCAAGACCCGGCTCAAGCCCAAGACTCGAATTAGACCCATCAACTTGACCTGGTTCAAGTCATTACCAAGTTATGTCTCCCACATGCTGTTGTCACCCACCGAACAAGACACATGCTCGCGCCAATAATGCCATCTTCAGCATTTCACGGGAAACTTGCAACAAAGTCATCTGAATCAAGGGAAAAGTTAATCGATCATACCTAAACCTATCAAAACCTCACCAAATGCAAGGAAATTAAGATGCAAAAGGACAAGTGGGATTCAGTGGAAATGAAATAAAGAGAGGGGTGGTTCACGAGCAATAAGAAAAAAGATACAAAACCCAGAGGAGGAGGGTTCGCCTTTTGAACGGAAAAGAGCAGGCCAGAAACAAAAAAGAAAACTTGTGCTTGTAACGAGGGTATTATGAAACCCATAAAAATATTGTAACGAGGGTCATACCCGTTTCTTTTGAAAGCAATAACAATCGAGGTATTCTTTTTAATTTGTTTTTTAGTGTATGTGTTTGTTTTTAAACAAGAGTAAAAAAACAGTATCGAGATAAATTAATCCTAACAACCTATGAGTAGAAAATCAAGCAACCACCAGTGCATAAAAAAACATTCATTTTCGATAGTTAACCAAAAAAATCAATGAATGTTCGAACAAAACAAAATAAAGGTAAGGAAAATAGAAATTGACAATTATATTTACCTTTGGATATGTTTTTCTTAATTGTCGATGTCAGTTTAGCTCCGTCGAGTTTTGGGTTTTATGTCTGTTTCGAAAGTTAGCAGGGGCCACCGGTGAACGGTGGCCAAGCGTTGTCCTTGGGGAGGTGAGGAGCGCTGCCGTAGAGGATTGAAGAGATTAGTGGTCGATTTACGTCCCGGAGTGGTGATTTGCAAGATGTAAGAGCTTTGAAGCTCTTAAAGGGAGGCCATGGTGGAAGAAGGAGCTTGTGTTCTCTCCAGGCATAAGGAAAAGAATTAGAAAGTTGGAGAACGTGATGAAAACGGTTGGGGTAGTGTAAGTTTAGTTTAGGTTTAGTCTAAAGTAAGTTTTATATTAGGTTTTTAGGATTAATTGCTTTAAGGTCATTACACATTTGCCATCTATTTTCATTCTAGTCCTAGAATTAAGTCTTTTCTATTTTTAATTTGGTAGTTATATTTTATGTGAGTTTGATTTTAGTCCCGAATACGAATGTATTTAAAATCTGTTGTTTAGACATTTCATTTTTATTTTTTTTATATTTCGTTTTAGTCCCTAGGTCGAAGTTTACATGTTTTTAATCCTGTCTATTTATTTTATGTGCATTTAATTTTCGTCCTAAATGTTGATTGTTTAATTTTTGTTGTTTAGACATTAGAACTTTAAATTTTCGCATGTTACTTTTTAATACTACTAATCTTTAGGGTTATTTTGATGTTAGTCCTTTATATTAATGTTTTGGTTTTAATTCAATTTATTTGTTTATTATGGTAAAATTCACATTTTTGCTTTAATATTTATTTTTATTTACATTTTAAATAGTAAAATTTTGTGAAATGTTATTTAATCCAATTTCAATAAGTATAACTATTTTCTAAAACTGGTAGTTTGATGTGATGTGTCTTCATCTTTGTGTTTAAGTCCCGGTTGTGCATTGTATATTAATATACCTATATAAATAGGTTATAATGTATATTTATAAAAATGTGTAATTTCGGTCATTTAAATGTTAGTGCATAATAACTCCTCATATATTATTTATTATTTATTAATAATGTGTTTTTTAGTTAATTTTTGCATGATATCTTCATTCGCATAACTCGACATTATTCATAATTGGATTAAGGGTACTACCCTTTTAATTTAAAATTATCTTAAGTGGGTTATCTTAACTTATTAGATATCCGCTTTTAACGATTTTAAATTAAAAGTGTATCCATTTAGTGACACCTAAAAAAATGATACATCACTTTAAAATTTGGGAATGGAAGAAAAAGAAATGTTCGGCTATTTAAATTTGTTGAGAAAATGTCGTTAGAACTGACCTAAAGATCTGGTCTCAATATTTTTAAATAATCGAATATTCTTTATCTTTCTAATGGCTTGGTAATTTTAATTTAACCTATTTCGTTGCTTTTGAATGTTATAAAATTCACATTTTTGTTGTTTTAAAGGATCAAAAATTAAATTAAAATTGAACTTGTAAATTTCATTGCAAAGACATTAATTAATCGACTAGGTACCGATTTAGGGCGCTGTGGGGGTGTTAATCCTTCCCCACTCGTAACCGACTCCCGAACTCATTTTCTGGTACACAGACCTCAATTTGTTGTTTTACTTAAAATTAATTTTTATTTAAAATGATAAAACATGTTTGGGTGCCCAATCACACCCTAATCAAAGATTGGTGGCGACTCTTCGAACCGTACTTTTAAAAGAAATTCCAAAATTTTCGAAACGAGAGATTTTCTAAATCACATTGTTTTTTAATTAAAAATCAATCATAAAGTGAAATAATTAAAAATGGTGTGGTTTTCAAAATCTCTCTTGCCCCACTTTAAAAATCGTTTCGACAGCTTGACGACTCTACTGGGGACTTTTTTAGAGGGTCAAGCCGATAATCGATTAATTAATTATCTTTGCAAACGAAATTTATAAGTTCGTTCTAATTTGGTTTTTGATCCTTTGTTTGTTTGTGTTTTAATTTGTGATTTGATTAACAAATAAATAGTTGTACTAACGTGTGATTTGTGTGTTTCAGTTTTCTGAACTTAGTCTGTTGTTTTCTTGGATCGAGGCAAAGGATTATGGGTTTCCCCTTACTGTTGCTACAACCTTTCGATATTTAGAGCCTTCTTACTATGCTCTGTCCCGTTAGGTAGGGGTGAACGTTACGCTTACGTGAGAAAAATTATTTTTCTCCGCATGGGCTTTAGCAAGTAACATTTGGGGTACATGCCTTATGTTTACGAGCGAAACATTGAGTTTCCTCGCATGGACATAGGGAAATGTATTCTCTCGAATTGAACTTGACCCGTTTAGGCCTATAATGGGTGAGGGTCGAGGGTCTGGCAAGCCCAATGGGGCACCAGCAAAGGATAATTCGAGGACCCTGTTAGTGATACCAAAATTCTACTCGTCTTATGTTGAATCTCTATCTGCAGACACAAAGGGGAAATTCATTCTAACTTTTTCCTCGAATTCATGTATTTTTGTAAGATGTATGTGAACTAGAAAACCGTGCGGTTAAGTTTTATATTTCCGTACGAAGCCTGTGAACTAGATATCATGCGATTAGGATTTTCTGTGATTAACAAAGCATGTGGGTAGATATCATGTTAGGTAGGATCTACCAAAGCTTGATTGGGTAGCCGGTATGTGAGGGTAGGTTTTATTTGATGTTTTTTTATACTTATTATCTTGTTGTATATCTTATGAGTACTAACCTATTTTTTGTTTCATGTCTATTTTATTTTGGATTTATTGCATTTGCATCCTCATGTCATCGAGGGGTGTTAATTTGCAAGTGATTGACTAATAAGAAGGCTGACCATATTGAGGCAAGAAATTCTCCACCATGTAGTCAAAACGGGAGATCCAGAGATGTTCAAATGATCCATGAAGAAGGGCACCCGATGAATGAAGAGATCTGAAGCTGATTGGAGAATTCCTTTAAAGGTGCAAAGGCAAAGATCTTGACACAGAAGATATATATAGCCCTACCAAGGACGAGAAGACCATTCATAAAGATGAGAAGACTCTCAATAAAGACGAGAAAACCATTCATAAAGACATGAAGACCCTTCATAAAGACATAAAGACCACTTCGCATTGGAGATAAGAATAGAGATTTCAAGATTCAATTTCAGGACATCCGACGTCACCAAAGGTGATCAAATAGACCGACAATTTTGGAGGTGCAATACTAGATTCCATGAAGAGTACGACTCAAAGAAATGAAGATATGAAGAATCACAGTTGTATTTTGACTACATGGTGTACTTACTGAATTCTTGTTGTCCAAATGAAAGGTTGTTCTATAAGTGGTCACTTTTGGGATTAACACCTCATGCATTTGCATTTGCTTTTGCATCTGCATTATTATTTTTGCATTAGCTTATTAATTAATTTATTTTGTTATTATTGCTTTTTGTCATTTTGTTATCTTATTTGTACTAACTCATTTTTATGTGGTTTTTTCTCTTTGTCTGCATTGCATGATCATGACATAATCAAAATGTGTCGATTTATGAGTGGTCAGCATAGTAGAAGGTTTTCATGATGGACCAGGGGTTTTGTGATCAAGCAGACTATAATACAGATGAGAAATGGCATCCTAAGAAAGTTTCAAGAATAGTGGAATGATCTGTACCCGAAGATCGCATGGCTGAGAAATAGCAAAAGGAGATAAGAGAGATAAAAGAGCAGATGTCCAGGATGATGGATATGATAGATGCTTTGTCTAAAGGAAGATAGACTTCTACAACAGAGCTCGACAGAAGCAACCTTGAGGTGTCAAATATGCAAGAGACTACTTTAGAGCCTGCTGATTCTAGCCAATATGAGAGGTCACTCACAATCATTGTTCGTATCAACAAGCTGTTTGGAAACGCCAAATAAATAGGGGAAATCGTAGAAGTTCATAAGGACGAAAAGAAGCCATGCAATCAAAACTCGTTGGTGTTTGATAGTCTACTCCCCACATCAGGGGCATTAAAGCGGGAAATTCCAGTCCAACCCAAGTCGAGAGGTGGCTCTCATTTTGATCGTATCCCAATATCATATAAGGAGTTGTATGATGCACTGTTAGAAGCCAGAAAAGTGGCCCCATATTATGTGAAGCCTTTGCAGCCTCCGTATCCAAATTGGTATGACGTCAATGTTTATTGTGAATATCATATCGGGGTTCAAGGATATTCCATTGAGAACTGCACCGCCTTCAAACATCGAGTCCAATATCTTTTGGATCATGAAGTTTTGGAGTTTGAAATGAAAGGTCGACTGGGTTTGGTGACTGATTATCCAATTAAGCTAGAGTCAAAAGTGTTCAAAGGTAAGGGTATCAGGGAGAACATCCTGGAGGAAGATTGTTTGCCAAAATATAAAGATCAGATTCACCATTTAAAGAGTGAAAATGATAAGTTAAATAGAGAGATGGAACATGTAGGATGTTTTTCAAAGGATCAGTCAAGCTTTTAAATTTACTGGTATAGGAAATGTCCCAGATGAGTGGATAACAGGGGTCACTAAACTGAAGAATGGCGATGAACCGTGGAGAAAGAACTGCAAGGTGCACAAATATCGAGTGGATAAGTTTTTTCATGATTTACATATTGCAAAAAAGAGGTGCAATACATCTATCAATGATTTGGGAAGATATCAAGTTGAAATTCAGACGTTAAATAGGTCCATAGCCAACATGAAAATTTCATATCAACGCCACAAGGGGGAGAATGAAGCTGAGCTAGAAGCCACTAGAGCCAAGAACCAAAAGTTGATGAAGATGGTGGATGACTAAAGTGATCTTATGAAAGAGTTTCATAATCGCAATGACTTTCTTACAAGGAAAAATCAACAGCATTGTCTGCAGCTCCGAGAATTGGCGCTTAAGATAGAGAAAATGGACAAAGTCATGAAAGAAGCTATGCCCCAAGCAAGTGATATGGCTCACAAATAGGTTGAATTAGCTGGCTTTGCAGGAGAATTGAACAGATTGACAACTCAACCCCCGAGCATGAGTGGAAGTTACTTTGGCTTTTGAATGAGATAGAAAAGTTAGGAGTGAAAGACATTCCTTATTTGTAAAGTTTGTTTGATGTTCCGAGACCTTTGTGTTCAATGAAAGTTGTTTTAAAGATGATCATTATGGAATGACACCTTTTATAATTGCATTTAACATTTGCATTTGCATTGCATATATTTATTTAAGCATTTTATATGCATTAATTATGAAAACATGGAAATAACTTATGGAAGATTATGTGACAGTAATGACAAGATCATTCATTCATATTACTCCTCATCGTCATGAACAAAAAAATGGAATCAATGAAGCAATCTAATAAGGAATTACAAGATCAGTTGCAAGAGCAGTTGGTCGAGTTACAACAAGGTACAAAGAATCAAGTATCGGGTTCTCTGCAAGACACATCGAATCAAATGATCCAAGTGCTAGCACCACGAGCTGTTGGTAAAAAAATGGATGATAAAGGAAATCAATGTCATCATACTAATGCATCAATAGTGATAATTTGCCCCAGAGCATCTAACTCAAACAAAGGGAAGAGCCTCGTCAATTATGAGCAATTTGAGAACGAATTCAACTGGTTAAATGAAGCCGTTAAAAATAAAGGTTGTTAATGCCACTCACAAGGAGTTAGAAGCCAGAGAACTCAGTTTAGTCCCTGATTTGGTCATCCCACATAAATTTAGGGTGCCTAATTTTGAGAAATATGATAGCATCAGTTACCCCCTAATTCATTTGAAAATGTTTTGCAGAAAGATGGAAGGGTACTTAGATGATGATAATCTGTTGATTCATTACTTCCATGATAGTCTTGCTGGGCCAGGTGCTGTGTGGTATAACTGGTTGAACAGAGAGTAGATCAAGACATGGGTTAATCTAGCTGATGCTTTTCTGGGGCAATATCGATATGTTAAAGGCTTAGCCCTAAAACGTAATCACCTTCAAAAGATAAGGATGAGAGCTACTGAGAGCTTTAAAGAATATGCCCTAAGATGGAGAGAAGTGGCAGCACAAGTTCAACCCCCTTTGTTGGAAGAAGAAATATCATGTATGTTTCACGATTCTCTCCCAGCTCCTTTCTTTGAGTTAATGCTGGGAAATTCAACGAATGGCTTTAGGAATCTTATGCTGGCTGGAGAGTCAATTGAAGATGCAATCAGTAAGGGAAACTTGAAAGTCACTTCCAAACATCCAATCAATCAAGAGGGAAGAGCTGATGAGGTGAATGAATGTCACGTCCAGAGCTCCCACAGCCATAAAAGAAAAGAGGCAGCAAGTTACTCGAGTCGTCCAAAGAAAGTCCCAATATCAAAAAATACTTTGAAAGTGTTCCAAACTTCTATCTCGGATTTGTATCCCCATTTGGTTAAAGGTCAATACCTCACGTCGAGGCCAGTGAAAGTGAGACCAGATCCTTCTGCTCACAGCTATGATCAAGATAATGCCTGTGATTTTCACTTAGGGGCATAGGGGCATTCTACTGGAAATTGTAGGCCGTTGTTAAAGGAGATAGAGATAATTGTGGAAAATGGGACATTGACATAAAAATTGGTGAAACAATGGATGACGAGCTCAAGTGGGGCACCAAAGCACAATGTGTAGCACCCGATCAAATCAAACACCATTGCATCAGAAGAATAATAGGGCATCCTGACTGCGCAAAAATCATTTTGTTTATCATGAATTTTTTTTTCATTTGCAACATCTTGTTTGAACATGTTTTTTTGGACTTTCTCATTAGTTTTTTTGTGATATTTAAATGAATTCATGTTACTTTAAGGATGGTGAGCATTGAATCAAACTTATGACTTGAAATTCTTTGAATATCAATTGAATTAAAAGTTCTTTAATAATGATGAGTTATAAATCTTTGACAAGATGACAAGGTTGAAACCTGGTAAAACAAGGACCCTGGACCTTACCCCCAGAAGATACACTCGAACACCATGCCTTTTATTGCAGGGACTGATATAGCCTTCTCCTATCATAAAGGAATGAACTATAGGCTTGGTATTTAGGTATGCATAGGAGCGGACAACATGAGGCATCTTTTGTATGACATCATAAAACTGTCTAGACCATACTTTTGTTGACGACGTTCAATGATGATTATGATCTTTACGAATGGAATAGTCGAGTAGATGAATCTAGTTTAGGTCAGTTGCTTGGAAATTGAGATCTAACGAGATTTTCTGACTTTCCACAACACCTAGACTATGACAGGTTCTTCTTGACAAGCTTAAGAAATTGAACCCACATACCCAACAATATATATATAATATATGTATATACAATAAAGTTGAGCTATTCCGCTAAGGCAATTGGTCATAGAGGAAACTCGAAAGCCCTGGCTTTATGAATAGATTATATTCAAACCATGACCTTGATCGGGTACCTGGCAATTCGGTGTATGCACCACTGTGATTGTCAAGTCAAAGACTTTGTGATGAGATGAATCCTTCAGCTAGCCTGATAAAGGAAAATTATAATAAAGCTGATTTCAGCTAGCCAGAAAATGACAAATTAAATCAATTTTATGAATAAGGAGTTTCGGTAAAGATGGACTAAGGGAGTTAAGGAACACCTGTTATAGTCAATTTCACACGAGCACTCAGAAATTTTATTTTTAGACCGATATTTCTGCACTGTCTTTGTTAGAGGAGCTTATTAAGCTTGAACAAATGAAAGATTTCAGAGAACTGAAATGGAAGTGTTCTAGAAAGTCTAGTAATTGATTATGCTAATTGCGTCATTTTGTCTGCATCCGATTAAAATACCAAGCCAAGAAAGAAAGGCATGTTGCGATATTCACAATGATCAAGAAAGAAATGACATTCTGGTGGTCGAAACCTTAGAAAATAGGAAGCCAACCTGAAGCCAACCCCTATATTTTAACACTTGTCAAAGAGCTATAACCCTGAAAATATTAAAGAGCTATTGATTATTTTGATATTCTGTGAACTCATGTCTATGATTTGATTTGATTGCGAGCCTGAATTAAGGGACAATGTTTTATAAAATTCTTTCATTCTTTGATCTTTGAAATAAGAGAAAGAAGAAAAACATTTTCAAACATGACAGTTCAAATGTAAAAGGTCCTTGAAGCTGGTGAGGCTCATTGTGCCTCCATTGCAGAAGAAGAATACTCAATTCCAGGATATGAAGTATTCCGTAATCTTGAAGCAGATGGTCTGAGAGATTAGAATGGATGAAGGATAAAATTGGTAACATTTCCTTGTGACGTTATCAGTAACCCATCAAGAAGGAGATAACCTCATCAGAAGGGGCACATATAACAACTTGTATAAAATGCAAGATATTTGGTTAGGAAAATTGATAACTTCTTAAGTGTTTGTGGCAACATGAAGAGAAGCCCTCAAACTATTTGACAACACTACTATGTAGTGACACCAGAATGAGAACATTCAAGTTAGGCTATGTTGGGGCACGACTGAACCCACATTATGTTGAGATGACAACTTTCAGACCAAGGAGGCATGAAGAATGAGCCTTACAATTTGAGGTGATGGGGCATTTTGAAGGCC
Organism: Hibiscus syriacus; assembly: GCF_006381635.1. NCBI lineage: Eukaryota > Viridiplantae > Streptophyta > Magnoliopsida > Malvales > Malvaceae > Hibiscus > Hibiscus syriacus. The sequence goes on from NW_024062903.1 coordinate 441,817, forward strand.
CGTACTAGTATAAGATAATGTGGGGGCACGATTGAACCCACATCGTATTGAGATGACAAGATTAAGACCAAGGAGACATGAAGAATGAGCCTTACAATTTGAGGTGATGGGGCATTTTGAAGGCTTGTACCAGTATAAAATAAGGTTGGGGCACGACTGAACCCACGTCAAGATGAGAAAACAAGATTCAGACCAAGAAGTCATTGAGAATAAGTCTCGCAACTTGAAGTGTCAAGGGCAGACCATGAATTTGAGCAAAGCTTATCTTGTAAAGCAAATTAATTGAGCATTGATCAATGGAAGAGTCCTGGAAGAACAACTCTGAAAGAGAATTTGAGCCAATGACTGAAATGGGGCAACACAGTCATATTCATGACCATAGCAAGAAGTTGAGAAAATGCTTTATCCAAAATAAAGATAGAAAACGAAGACGACAAGAAGATAGAATAAGATCAGAGAGCTCTTTCAAAATACAAATTGGAAAATTATGAGTTGCTACACGGGTATATAAAGTAGACCCTGGAAAGAGTGATCAAGTAGAAGAAGACTGAGTTTGCCACTTTAAAGGCAAATGAAGATTAAATCGACATTTATGCATTCATGAGAACATCGTTTGCATAAAAGATAATGCATTACACTGATACATCTAATTGCATTCATGTTTCATGCATAAACACATGATTTTGACAGGCATTCTATTGGAAAGAGAAGATGCAGGATGTTCAAATCCTATGTTGAAAGGAAGATTTCAAGCCTTAAACGCAAGGAGTTGTGTTTAGAGAGGCATACCCTGAAGAATTGAGAGGTCTAATCCACAGAAGAAGCATTACTCTGAAGTGATGACCATAAGATATAGAAGAAAAACAAAGATTTTTGAAAGGACTTGCACACATGAGATTGGGGCAAGTCAATCTTAAGCCTTCACTGAAAAGTAGTAAAGCACCATCTTAACCCTTCACCGAAGAGTAGTGAAGCAAACTCATCTGTAAGCCTTTAGGGCAAGATGATAAGTCCTTCGGGCCATCCGTAAAACCTTCGGGTAGGATGTTTTCACATGAATTTGAAAATGAAAAATGATGTTTTAAGAAGATGGAATTTTTGAAAACGAATAATGCGATTTTCAAAATTTCACAATTTATAAGTCCTTCGGGCCATCAGTAAGTCTTTCAAGCATGATGCTTAGTTCCTTCGGGTCATATGTAAGCCTTTAGAGCCAGATGATAAGTCCTTTGGGCCATCCGTAAAACCTTCAGGTAGGATGTTTTCACATGAATTTGAAAATGAAAAATGATGTTTTAAGAAGATGGAATTTTTGAAAACGAAGAATGTGATTTTCAAAATTTCAAAATTTATAAGTCTTTCGGGCCATCAGTAAGTCTTTCGAGTATGATGCTTAAATCCTTCGGGTCATCTGTAAGCCTTTAGAGCAAGATGATAAGTCCTTCGGGCCATCCATAAGAACTTCGGGCAAGATGTCTTTACATGAATTTGAAGAATGAGAAAGTAATGTTTTAAGAAAATGAAATTTTTGAGAAGTAAGAAGGTGATTTCCAATACTTCGCACTATATAAGTCCTTCGGGCCATCAGTAAGTCTTTCGAGCATGATGATTAAGTCCTCCGGGCCATCCTAAGCCTTCACCGAAGAGTAGTAAAGCAAACCATCTTAAGCCTTCACCGAAGAGTAGTGAAGCAAATCGATCTCGAGTTCGACTTCCCCAACAGAAAGGGTGGAGCGAATCACTTATCAAATTTTAAAGCACGGATATAGAACTGAACAAAAACGCGTTGTCATTTTTATCTTTGCCCTATTCTTGTTAACACAAGAATGCACAAAGAGAGGCAGCTGTAGACACTCGTTTTTGACCAGGCTTAAAAAATATTATAAATATTAAATATATTATTATTAATATTAATTATTGTATTTTACATTTGCAGGCCAAATCCCAATATAACCTCACCCAAATTACAACAAGTTCAAGACCCGGTTCAAGCCCAAGACTCGAATTAGACCCATCAACTTAACCTGGTTCAAGTCATCACCAAGTTATGTCTCCCACATGCTGTTGTCACCCACCGAACAAGACACATGCTCGCGCCAATAATCCCATCTTCAGCATTTCACGGGAAACTTGCAACAAAGTCATCTGAATCAAGGGAAAAGTCAATCAATCATACCTAAACCTATCAAAACCTCACCAAATGCAAGGAAATTAAGATGAAAAAGGACAAGTGGGATTCAGTGGAAATGAAATAAAGAGAGGGGTGGTTCACGAGCAATAAGAAAAAATATACAAAAACCAAAGGAGGAGGGTTCGGCTTTTGAACGGAAAAGAGCAGGCCAGAAACAAAAAAGAAAACTTGTGCTTGTAACGAGGGTATTATGAAACCCATAAAAACGCTGTAACGGGGGTCATACCCGTTTCTTTTGAAAGCAATATCAATCGAGGTATTCTTTTTATTTTGTTTTTTAGTGTATGTGTTTGTTTTTAAACAAGAGTAAAAAAACAGTAACGAGATAGATTAATCCTAATATGAGTAAAAAATCAAGCAACCACCAGTGCATAAAAAAAACATTCATTTTCGATAGTTAACCAAAAAAATCAATGAATGTTCGAACAAAACAAAATAAAGGTAAGGAAAATAGAAATAGACAATTATATTTACCTTTGGATATGTTTTGCTTAATTATCGATGTCAGTTTAGCTCCGTCGGGTTTTAGGTTTTGTGTCTGTTTCGAAAGTTAGCAGGGGCCACCGGTGAACGGTGGCCGAGCGTTGTCCTTGGGGAGGTGAGGAGCGCTGCCGTGGAGGATTGAAGAGATTAGTGGTCGATTTACGGCCCGGAGTGGTGATTTGCAAGATGTAAGAGCTTGTGTTCTCTCCAGGCATAAGGAAAAGAATTAGAAAGTTGGAGAAGGTGATGAAAACGGTTGGGGTAGTGTAAGTTTAGGTTAGGTTTAGTCTAAAGTAAGTTTTATATTAGGTTTTTAGGATTAATTGCTTTAAGGTCATTACACATTTGCCATCTATTTTCATTCTAGTCCTAGAATTGAGTATTTTCTATTTTTAATTTGGTAGTTATATTTTATGCGAGTTTGATTTTAGTCTCGAATACGAATGTATTTAAAATCTGTTGTTTAGACATTTCATTTTTATTTTTTTATATTTTGTTTTAGTCCCTAGGTCGAAGTTTGCATGTTTCTAATCCTGTCTATTTATTTTATGTGCATTTAATTTCCGTCCTAAATGTTGGTTGTTTAATTTCTGTTGTTTAGACATTAGAACTTTAAATTTTCGCATGTTACTTTTTAATACTACTAATCTTTAGGGTTATTTCGATGTTAGTCCTTTATATTAATGTTTTGGTTTTAATTCAATTTATTTGTTTATTATGGTAAAATTCACATTTATGCTTTAATATTTATTTTTATTTACATTTTAAATAGTAAACTTTTGTGAAATGTTATTTAATCCAATTTCAATACGTATAACTATTTTCTAAAACTGGTAGTTTGATATGTTGTGTCTTCATCTTTGTGTTTAAGTCCCGGTTGTGCATTGTATATTAATATACCTATATAAATAGGTTATAATGTATATTTATATAAATGTGTAATTTTGGTCATTTAAATGTTAGTGCATGATAACTCTTCATATATTATTTATTATTTATTAATCATGTGTTTTTTAGTTAATTTTTGCATGATATCCTCATTCGCATAACTCGACATTATTCATAATTGGATTAAGGGTAATACCCTTTTAATTTAAAATTATTTTAAGTAGGTTGTCTTAACTTATTAGATATCCGCTTCTAACGATTTTAAATTAAAAGTGTATCCTATTAGTGGCACCTAAAAAAATGATACATCACTTTAAAATTTGGGAATGGAAGAAAAAGAAATATTCGGTTATTTAAATTTGTTGAGAAAAGGTCGTTAGAACTGACCTAAAGATCTGGTCTCAATATTTTTAAATAATCGAATATTCTTTATCTTTCTAATGGCTTGGTAATTTTAATTTAACCTATTTCGTTGCTTTTGAATGTTATAAAATTCACATTTTTGTTGTTTTAAAGGATCAAAAATTAAATTAAAATCGAACTTGTAAATTTCATTGCAAAGACATTAATTAATCGACTAGGTACCGATTTAGGGCGCTGTGGGGGTGTTAATCCTTCCCCACTCGTAACCGACTCCCGAACTCATTTTCTGGTACACAGACCTCAATTTGTTGTTTTACTTAAAATTAATTTTTATTTAAAAGGACAAAACATTTTTGGGTGCCCAATCACACCCTAATCAAATATTGGTGGCGATTCTTCGAACCGTACTTTTAAAAGGAATTCCAAATTTTTCGAAACGAGAGATTTTCTAAATCACATTGTTTTTTAATTAAAAATCAATCATAAAGAGAAATAATTTAAAATGGTGTGGTTTTCAAAATCTCGCTCGCCCCACTTTAAAAATCATTTCGACAGCGGCCTTACGAGCTGTGGATGCCAGACTATCGTTAAGAGGAGACGGTGTCATATGTGCAGAATTAACTCTCAAGCCATCATGACTAGATCGAATTAAAGAATTGCAAGCTAGAGATGAAAAGTGTTTAAAGAAGTTACAAAAGATAAGGAATGGAGAGGTTACGGATTATAAAATGAAAGCTGATGGGAAACTATATTATGAAGGGAGGCTAGTGATTCCAGATGATGATGAGTTGAAGAAAGACTTGTTAACGGAAGCTCATTGTAGTCAATTGACTATGCACCCGGGAGGAAATAAAATGTATATGGTTCTTAAGAGTCGATATTGGTGGCCTAGAATGAAGAGAGACATTACAGAATTTGTATCCAAATGTTTGACGTGTCAGCAAGTCAAAGCTGAACATCAGGTTCCGTCAGGATTATTGCAACCAATGTCTATTCCTTAGTGGAAATGGGAGAATGCAACAATGGATTTTGTAACGGGGTTACCTTTGACTCCGAATAAAAGAGATTACATCTGGGTGATTGTAGATAGATTGACTAAGTTATCTCATTTTATTCCGGTACGAGTTGACTTTACCATGGATAAGTATACCGAGTTGTATATCAGGGAGATTATACGTCTATATAGAGTACCTATTTCTATTGTTTCGGATCGAGATCCTAGATTTACTTCACGGTTTTGGAAATCATTACATAAAGTGTTGGGAACTCGGTTGAACTTTAGTACGGCGTTTCATCCTCAAACTGATGGGCAATCCGAACGAACAATCCAAATTTTGGAGGATATGTTGAGAGCTTGTGTTATTGAATTCAAAGGATCATGGGAGAGGTACTTACCACTTGCCGAGTTTGCATACAACAACAGTTATCAATCAAGTATCGAAATGGCTCCCTATGAAGCTCTTTATGAAAGAAGATTTCGTACGCCCCTAAATTGGTTCAAGCTTAAAGATAAAGAAATTCTTGGTCCTGAGTTGATCCAGGAAGTGGAAGAAAGGGTCCAAGTAATTCAAGGTAATCTCAAAGCAACAGCTGATAGACAAAAATCATACGCAGATTTAAAGAGAAAAGAGATAGAATATCAAATCGGAGATAAAGTGTTTCTCAAAGTTTATCCTTGGAAAAAAAGTGTTGAGGTTTGGACGTAAGGGAAAACTTAGTCCTAGATTCATCGGACCGTATGTGATTGTAAAGAGAGTTGGACCAGTGACATATCAACTGGCGTTGCCACTTCAAATGGAGAAAATTCACAATGTCTTTCATGTCTCAATGCTTTGGAAGTATCGATCTGACCCTTCCCATGTTGTGACTTCAGAAGAAGTTGAGGTTCAACCGGATTTGACTTATGAAGAGGAACCAATTAAAATCTTAGCTCACAAGATTAAGCAACTAAGAAACAAGACTATTCCATTAGTTAAAGTCTTGTGGAGGAATCACAAGATAGAGAAAGCAACGTGGGAACGTGAAGAGGACATGAGGATTCAGTACCCCTATCTTTTCGCGTAATGAAAATTCGAGGACGAATTTTCTTAAGGGGGATATTTGTAACAGCCTCAATATCGGGTTAGTGACTAAATTATAAAACTTCAGAATTTGATGACTAAAGCAGAATAATTGAAAAGTATTATAATTTGGTATAGGGTTAAATTTGCAAGGAAGAATGAATAGAAGGATAAAATGGTCATTTGCAAGGAAAATAATTAATTTGGTTAGATATATATGGAGGCCACGTGTATGAGAGGAAGCAAATATCAAAGCTTCCAGACAACTCTTCTCCTTCTTTCTTCTTTATACGTATGAGCCAAGGCAAATGTAAGAATTCTTACTAGTTGTTTATTAGTTGAGATTTAAGTTTGGTTTTGCTCCTTAGATGCTAATTAAGCTTAAGGAAAGCTTAATTTGCTTTAAAACAACAAGATGAAGAGAGTAGGAAGAATTAAAGATTTGGAGTTCTTGAATGAAATTTCGAAATAAAGTTCATAATGAGAATTGGAAGTTGAATTTGACTTGTCACCAATTTGATTAAGGGATATGGAGGGTTAGAATCATATTTAGAACATGTGGGAATTTGAGTGAGATTCTTAAATTCTATGTGGAGGAATGGATTTTGAAGTTTAAAAGATATTGAATGGGTAGTAATTAGTTTAAATAGGTGTATAAGAGTTAAAAATATAAAAAGGGGTGAAATATGAAAAGTTTAGAGGATTAAGAAGGGATTTTCGTGCTCAAAGTATCATTTCTGGGTTGTGTGCATCGATGCACATTCAATGTGTACTGATGCACTCTCAAATAAATGAACATCGAATGCCATTATTGCATCGATGCGTAAGGAGTGCATCAATGCATAAGGAGTGCATCGATGCATAAGGAGTGCATCGATGCACCCACTTAAAATACAAACATCGAATGAGATTTGTGTACCGATGCACAAGTAGTGCATCGATGTACCCGTTAAGGAATGCATCGATACACTGTAGAGTGCATCGATGCATACCTTCATTAAAAGATAAAAAAAACTTTCTTTTTAGCCTAAGGAGTGATAGTTTAGAATATATCAATTAGTCTACTGATATGTATCAATGTATTACTATGTAGATATAGAACGTAATCTTGTTCCGGAACAATCGAAGGATTAGAATCGAGTCAAAGTAAGCAAGGCTAAGGTGAGTGCTTATCCTAGATAGAATTGTATTGAGATAAGACTTGTGATAAGTTTATCTCTTATAATTGAATTTATGATTCCATATGCATGCACAAGCATACATATATATATATATATATGTGTGTATTAATGTTATAATAACTTCATGTATAATTCATTTATGATTTAACATGATATTATATGAATGAATGGATCATCGGAGAATCTTTCCAGGTATGTGAAATAAGAGAAATGATCATATGAAGTGACTTATGTGTTTACATGGACAGTGATGAAAGAGATATGAAATGAAAAATGTATTTATAAATAAGCCCATGTTATTTAATATGAGAGCTGTAGGTATAATTGGCATGCCAAGAGTCGAGGGATTATCAGTGGTCCTTCGGGGACAAATATTCAGTGCCCCTAGTGGGATTTTGTTCGAGCTGTGGTGATAGCATTGTGCACAACCTCAGTGTACTCGTGTACCTTCTGTTCTCAATAATGTACATGGGCAATCCAAAGATAAATTAAAGTGAAATTAGCATGAGAATGTATGTGTTATATGTACATGATATCACCATATATGTTATAGTGTAATAGATACATGAAAGTTTAAATGTCCTGATCAATGGTAAGAATGCATGTTCATAAATTCATTGTTATACATGTGTATACATATATTTATGTTATGCCTCACTAAGTCTGTGACTTAGCGTGTAAGTGATTTACACGTAGGTACCAAGAATCAGGAAGAGCGGAAATAGGGTGGCAAGAACAGCAGCATTGCTAGAAGATCAGATCAAAAGTAACGGATAAAGTATGTATTTTGTCGTGTATAGTGTTGGCATGTAAGAAAAATGTCTGTTATGAATGCTCTGATCAATTTTGGTTGTTTTGGTCAATTCATGTAAATAAACCGCTTTTACTTTAATGAAAGTTTTAAACTTTCCTTGAATTTTGTCAAGAGTTAAAGTTTGACAAGTCAATGTGACACCTCAGACTCATATTCGGGTCGGATACGGGTTGGGGGTGTTACAACAATTAACTAATAAAATAGCTCCCCCAATATGTTCAATGACAACCTATAACATCATAGCACAATGTTAATTATTTCATTTAAGATAATTCTCTTAATTCATGGCACAATACCATCCATAATTCTTTAGTCGTCTTATGGATATTATACACTTCATATAATGTATCCGATAATCCATTCAAAATGTGCTTCCAACATAGAATAATTCCAAGCTTTAACAACATTAACTATAATAATAACATTTACCACATCCCCTCTAATAATAGGAAGATCATCATGCACATATATGATCATATTCAACATGGTCAAATGTAACATCCATCGTTGCCTTGTTTTGAAATTTTATCCATAGAATTTAACATGCTTCTCATTGTGAATCACAGACATCAATATAGTTGAATTTTATTTGAAGTCTAAAAAAATCATTCCATATCACGATTTAAGTGAATTGATCAAATTATCTAATGTTTCATTTAAACCACAAAACTAGAATTCATAATAATTACAACAATAAATTGAAAATTAATTCAATTTATTTTACCATTCGATTTTGTTAAACACCGATGTTGTTACTTTCAAATGATTTCAGTTATAAAAATAAATCAAATAAATTCTTTTGGATGACAGAATTAAAATCCCGAAACAAATCTTCTATTCACAAAAGTTCACATGGTCAACATTCTTACATTAATCACACCATGGTCGCTCCTTCTTAGGGCGAGAGTTGTTTTAGGAGTTGGTGAGTAATGCAGATTCTTTAGTGGATACGAAATCCGAAAGCATTAGTGTGCGCTGACTTTATTCTTGTCCGACTTCATAGAAAACTTCATCGAGATCTTGATGCAAACCGGAAAAGAATTGGAATATCTGACATTTTCCCATGATTTGTTTAAACAATCGAGCATCATCCACACATCTCCATTCATGAGATTCAAATAAATCTAATTGTTGCCATAACCAAGCTACACTGTAAGGAGGCGGCGCTACGATGAGGGTCGTGTTGTGAGAAGGATGCTTGCATGAGGGTTACCAATCGACGATGGGATTAAACTGTTAAGGGACGACACCGATAACTGATACCATATAGTTTACCGAGAAAACTAGAGAATATTGAAGAGATACTTCTTATTGAAATTGCATTAAAATTCTGATGAGTACAAGTCTATTTGTATACAATTCACGGATTAATTTTCCTACTAGAACTATGATACCTTTTAGAGTTTTATTCTAATACAATATGCTAATAATTAAGATTAGAATTAGAGTTAATCTTAAATACTAGGTAAGTCAATACAATCGTACAACTAACAGTCGCAAGTTTCTTGGGCAACCCAATTGCAGTTGCAATGGTGATACTAATCGATCCTCTAATACCAAAAAAAACATACGATGATGAGAATAAAATGAAAAATGAGACGATATAAACAACATAACATACTCTCTTAACTCATATTACTCTTCCTATGAGCGCTTAGTGTGATTAAGCAATATCATTCTGGCTCTTGCTTTTACAAAACTTGTTCCTTTGCACTAGCAGAGCTAACTTAAATGACAGTTTTTTGAAAAAAATATTTATAAATTTAATATAAAATTAAAAAAAAATAAAATTAATATACTTTTAAAAGAATATTGACACCCTTAAACATAAATTAATACACATTATTTATTTTCATACACACAAAAAATCTCTATATAATTTCTAAATTTGACACCCCAAATTAAATTTTCTCTAAATTTGACATCCCAAAATAAATATTTTAGCTTAGCTCCTATTGATGTGGCTTGTTCCAGCTCAAATCCAACACACCTTTGATTGATTTAGAGATCCAAACATATGTACAAAGATACTAACCTTAGTGATCATCAAACACCACCATCATCAGCTACGAATGAAAGGTTGATGAATCTCCGAATCCATAAGGCAAGAAGCAATGGATGTTATTAGCATGGATGTTCATCACTACAGTGACACTATAACATCAGAGGTAGCTCCTTGGGACATGAAAAGAGTAATATCTTAAAAAATCAGTGTATAGTCTAGCATAACTAGAAAAGCTGCCATAGCGATTCTCTGATTACTTTTATACATGTAATTTTAGTAATCGTCGCATAGCCATTGGTCATGGGAGCGGCCTCCCAAAATAAAAAGCTCTTACCTAAATATGATCAATTCTTATCTAAATAAGGCCCAACATGTCTCAAAGGTCCAATTAAACTCTTAAATAAATCTGAGGCTATTACGAGTCAACGCACATATGTTGACTGTTACAATATGCCTTTACTATAGCAAGAGGAAATCCCTCGTCATTTCCATCAAGGAGAAAATGCCTTAGCTTAACCTATATTGTTTCTCTGGAGGCGTAGAGATGCCTCCACTTCCCCAACAGCGCCATCAAGGTTGGGTTACCTTCTCTACTGGTCGAGAGCGTTGAGAGCGTTGAGACACCTTCACTATTTTTTTTTCGTCATCTTTCTAACACCAACGGAAAGAGTTACCTTCTCTACTAATTAAGATTCTGTCATTTTCAGTTTGTTTTAATTAAGATGTGACCACTGAATGTTAACGATTGTTAAACCTTTAACGATTGTTAAACCTTTAACGGTTTGCTAACATGGCACATAAAATATATAAAATTAAAATTACATCATTTTCACATAGATAATACGTGAATTAAGTTTTAATCACTTTCCTTTCATAATTGTACAACTTCGGTCACTTATGTTATCATTTTATTAAGTTTTAGTTACTTACGTTATCGTTTTATTAAGTTTTAGTCACTAGGACGTTGAATATTGTTAATTTGATGACGTGACCCGTTAGTAAAATTGTTTAATTTTTATTTTAACCCCTACACTTTAGACAAAATACTAATTATGAGTCTTTTTGTAAATTCAAATTATTTAGAGATAACATTTCAATTTATCCAGTTTTAATAAGTTTTCTTCCCAACCCCATTATTGTTCACCTTCTCTCTTCTTCTTCTTTAAACATCTCTACTTTATTGGACCATATTCCTTTAAGGACTGATGCTTCATTTCAAGAATGATGAAAGATTTTCAAGTTTTGATGACAAATAATAACACCATAAGTTCAAAGAAAAATGAGTGGGTAGGCATTTAGAGATAAAATGAAGCTATGTAAAATGAAGCTATGTAATCTCAATTATAAAAACTAAAATTCAATTTTCGAAGATTGAGATTGCAGAATGTCAAATCCAACAAGGAACAATAAGACAAATCAATTGATCCAAATAATTTGATAACTAGATATCTCTCTTTGTGATGATTTTTCCTTGAGAAAACACATTTGGTAAAACATAATAAATGGATCCAAAACCCGATAATTGGATCCATAAATTTATCCACTGAACTCAATCTGAAATCCATGATCTTTAACATCAAGAACAAACCATTTTTCGATTCTAGATCCCTATGAACCACCGTTAACCCTTGCTGCCTGTGAGATCTGTCGCACCACCGCCCCCACACCGACCTCTGAGTATCTCATTTTCAAGTGATTAAAACTTAATAAAACGATAGATTAAGTAACAGAAAACTTCATAAAACGATAATGTAAGTGATCATAAGTGTACAAATTTGAAAGGAAAAGTGACCAAAACTTAATTTGCGTATTATCTACGAGGAAATTGTGTAATTTTAGGGTCCATTTGTTTCGCGTAAAACATTTTCCTTATTTTCCAGTATTTGGTTTGATGAAAATTGCTTGGTCAATATAAAATATTTTTCCGATGAACAAAATTTCCTTTGCATTTTATGGAAAATGACTTATGATCTTATTTTATGAACTTTTCACCTCAAAGAATAAATACTCAAAATATATATTTATTATTAATATAATATTTTAATATCATTTTAATAAAAATTTATTATTTATTAAAATATTTAAAATGTATTTATTAATTTTTTAATAATATAATATAATATTTTAAATATTATAGTAACATACTCAATTATATTATAATAATATACTATATTATATTTTTATTTTAATAATATCTAAAATATTCATCAACCAGTGAATATGATTTACATCAACATCTTCGATCAATGTTATAGCTCAAACGAAAGTGACCATCTAGTTTACTCTACATAATTTTCACATATAATTGTTTCATATATTCGATCAATGTTAAGGTATTTATAATTTACCGCTATCCTTTTGGAGATGTCACTAGAAACAATTTGCTCCATCATGAATGACGGGCTAATCAAGTCTACACCTAAGACTCCATTTGAGATATGGCATGGTAGGAAGTACAAACCCTAGATTTCTTACCACATAAGTATATACATTTTCCATTAGATTTTTTTTAAATATAGCTAACGTGATATATCTTTATTCAAAACGTATTAATTATTAATAAATATTATTTAAATTTTTAATATATTTAGATAAATAAATTGTTTATTTGTTCGGTGTTTTCCAAATATTACATGATCATACTGTAGACACCAATTTTCATTATATATATATATATATATATATATATATATTATAGTTTGAAATCATTTTAAAAAATTATATAATATATGGGTTTTTAAATGTTTTGAAAATATATGATATATAGTTTTTAAAAATATTTTTGAAAATATATATTATATCGTTTTGAAAACTTTTAAAAATATATATATATATAATATAATTTTTAAAAAAAGTTTTGAAAAACATATATATTATATGGTTTTGAAAATTAGTTTTTAAAAATCTATATAGTTTTGAAAACATTTTTGAAAAACATATATATTATATAGTTTTGAAAATTAGTTTTTAAATATACATATTATATAGTTTTAAAAATTAGCTTTTAAAAATATATATATTATATAGTTTTAAAAATTAGTTTTTAAAATATATATTATATGGTTTTGAAAATTATTTTTTAAAAACATATATTGTGTAATTTTAAAAAATGTTATTTATTTATTTATTTATTTATTTATCTATTTATTTTATTTTATTTATTTATTTATCTATTTTCTTTCTTTCTTTTTTCTTCTTCTGGTTCAGGTCTAAAGGTAGGGTCCAAATGGTCCAAGGATGAGCCCAACTCGGGTATCCCATAGTTTAGATTGGGGTTCTAATAATGTTGTAGTAAGGGATTAGGGTTTACAAACCCTAAAACATCATTTGTCCAAGCAGATCTGGACCGTTGGATCTGACTCAATCCAACGGCCAAAAGCAATCTCAAGCATCATCGAGCCAACAACACAGTCAACACCCAACACACTTTCCGGCCACGCCAACGGGACTGAACCATCCCGAGGCGGCCGGCGTGAAACAAGGAATCACAACAGCCCGTAACAAGAACAACCCCGAATAATCCAGGATCGACCGCAAGATAACCGGAAATAGTCCCCGTCGGGGCATTATAAATACGTACACAGAACCACAGCCAAAACCAAGGAAAAAACTGAGAGGCTACAACAAAAAATACCCACATCAAGTACCATATCACAAACAAACCGGACGAGAACCCATGAGAACAGTAGACCAAGCACACAGAGAGAACAAACAGAGAACCATCGACCAACAGCAAAGAACGAGACAAAACCAAATACATACAAAACCCACAGTAAACAATACCATCGAACCAAAACACGAAGCAAAATGGAACCAAAATAACCAAAGGCCGAAGCCCCACAAAAAACGAAGCAAAATAAAAAGCAAAGCAAAGTCGAGAACTTTCATCGGGAGCATTTCGAGGAAAACGAAAGGAGCACCATCGGAACGCCGGAACCCGAAGACAAAGTCATCGGAAAGGTGAGAAAATCGGACGGTTTCCTTTAGATCTACGCCATTTGGGGTTATTTTGGGGAATTTTAGCTTCGAATCGGGGTTTAGGATAACAAGGAGAGTGTTTTAGGGGGTTTGGCGATGGCCAGCCGGGGCCGATCATCCCCTCCGATGGGGTATTTAGAGAGAAGGCAGAGAACTCTCTTCCTTGCTTTTTCTAGTGAGAGAGGCAATTGAACCAAATGGGGAAAGATAAGCCATTTTGGCTTAAGGGAAGCATATATATATATAGCCTAGGCAAAACGACGTAGTTTCAGTGGGGGGCATTTGCGTGATTTTCCGCACGGGTAAACTATTCTACCGATCCTTGTAAGTTTTATTTGTTATATTTTAATCATTGAATTAAACTTTCACTACTTTTAATTTGGAGTTCTAATTTCGCTATACTTATATTATGGTCACTAATTCTTTTATATATATATATATATTTATTTATTTATTTAATTTCGTTTATTCTATTATATATTTTATTATTATTATTACATTAATATTTTTTCTCTCATTTGATTCTTTTTTATATTTATTATTTTTTTCATTTTTTCATTTATCTTTTTATTTTTTTTTCTGTTTTTCTATATATACATATATATATATATATATATATATTTATTCTAACATTGTTGATGTTTTTCAGAGAAATTCTAATCGAATGTAAGCAATTCGAATCGAATGTTTAAATTTAAATTTAATTTTTTAATTTTCACAATTAAGACAACCGGAAAATTAATTGGTACCGAAAGGGCGGTTCAAGGGTGCTAATCCTTCCTTGACCGTAACCGACTCTCGAACCCGACACGTTTCTGGCACAACGCAGATCAGGTAAGATGGTGTCCGACCCACCTAAATTCGTTTTAAAATGGTCGGTGGCGACTCTAACTCAATTCATTCACGTCGAAGCCCAATTCCGGGCCCACCCGAAAGACGGTTACAACACATACTTTAAAATTTTCTGAATTTTCCTATAAAATTGTATTAATAAATTGAAAAATATGTATAAAACTCCAAGAGTAGAGGAGGGTAACTTCGATTATTTGAAAACTAAATCAAAATTAACAGATGTTTTCCTATTTCATACAATAAATAATACGATAGCTCTAAACTTTCCAAAAAGCAAAATCGTTAATGCGTAATTAATCAAACTGGAGCACAAAGATAATAATTGCATAATACAGGGACTATATGCACAATTAGAACCTTGTCATTTTATTCGGTCACACCAATCACTTAAACAACGGTGTTATCTCGTTAAAAATGTCACGGTTTAAGGGAAAGAAGAGAATAGAATCGGGTGAACCGGATAAAAGGAATCGGTTAGGGCAGTTTTAGAAGGATATAAAGTAAGAAGAAACATCTGGAGAGAGCGGCTTTAGGGCGTAAAAAGAAAAGAAAAACAAGCCGTGGAAGAGGGCTCTCTCTTGGTTCAGCTTATTCCCCCCTTAACAAAATCTTTTCAGGTAATTTTCCAGATCTAATCTGAAATTTCCTCGTTTGTTTTTGGGTTGCTTTTGAAATATTGATTTATATATATATATTGTTTTGGCTGTTGGAAAAAAAGATGGATCGTTATCAGAGAGTGGAGAAGCCGAAAGCAGAGACACCCATTGACGAGAATGAGATTCGTATTACCAGTCAAGGCAGGATGCGTAGTTATATCACTTATGCCATGACTCTGCTCCAGGTTTTTTTTTTCTGGGAGTTTAATTTCTGCATGTTTAGATCTTTTCTAAATTTGGGTGTTTGATTATTTTGTGAAATAACATTTTTGATAGGAAAAGGGATCGAATCAAGTAGTTTTTAAAGCAATGGGAAGAGCCATTAACAAGACTGTGACTATTGTGGAGTTAATTAAGGTACTACTATTTTATAATCTATGTGGATAGTTGTATTGTTTGGTTGTTTCTTAGAATGGTTGATAATGTGCACTGTACTTGTAATGCAGAGAAGAATTGTTGGTCTACATCAGATTACTTCAATTGGATCCATGGATATAACAGATATGTGGGAGCCTCTGGAGGAAGGACTCCTTCCGTAAGGACTATATAATTTCTTATTGTTCTTTTTGTGTCCTTAATATGTTTCTTTAGAGAATTTTAGTAACCTTTGTTTGATTACCACAGATTGGAGACCACAAGGCACGTGTCGATGATCACTGTAACCCTTTCGAAAAAGGAATTGGATACATCCTCTGTTGGGTAAGTTCCTGTACTTGTTGCTCTTTACTGATGTAAGTGCGTTGTTCCTCGTTATACTTGTTTAGCTTGAAATATTATTGTCAATATGAAGCAAGTTGTCTTTACCTTTGATGTGTTCGTGCTAGTTAAATTACATTTATGTGAATGTTGTGGAAGGTTTTATGCTCTGATTATGGTGGCTTGATGTTTCATTTCACATGAATCGCCTTTTCATCCAGGTACCAGCCTCCATTACCTGCAGATCAGGTGAAGGCATCCACAGAAATCGATCATGAAGGAGGTGGGGATGCATTTCATTATCTACGCTGCAATTTCTTTTTGGTGATGCCAAATACCTATGTTTGTTTTTATATACATTTTTTTGTTTGGCAGAGGGCTCTCCTAATGGCCGTGCTAGAGGCCGTGGTGGTAGAGGAAGGCCAAGGGGTAGAGGTAATGCCAATTTTGAGTATTGGGTTGCACCTTGATAGATGTTCTTTTTGATTGTTATGTTAGGGGCATGGTTTTCAATGGCTCTGAATGTTATTGAATATCATGTGAGAAATATTTTAAGAAAATATTTAGTTGTATTCTTCTTCAGGGAATGGTTTTGTCTCTACTGAGTATGAGGATGGAGGCTGGGACCGCTTTCGTGGCTATGCTAGGGGTAGAGGTCGAGGAAGAGGACGTGGCTACCGAGGCCGTGGGCGTGGAGGATACAATGGACCCCATTTCGACAGGCAGCAAGATGATGGCCGTGGGCGTGGAGGATACAATGGACCGCAGTTTGACAGGCAGCAAGATGATGGCCGTGGGCGTGGAGGATACAATGGACCCCAGTTCGACAGGCAGCAAGATGATGTCTACAACTATGAAGCCCCTCCCCAAGGTGGTCGTGGTGAGTTTTCTCTCTTATTTTTCAGTTATAATAAAATTTTAACATGTTTAACAGTTTTTACACATGAACCATATGCATGTCTATCATCACCACTAATATCCTCCTTTTGCACCTCTTAACATAATGCTGTTTAACTATTTTGAACATGAAGAATCAAAGTACGCTTACAAATAAAATGATGTGGCATTAAAAAGAAGTTAATGCGGAGATGCAATTATTGACATGTTCATGCTTCTGAAATTTTCTAACGATTGTCAAAGTACAATAAACAGACATTATGCCGATAACTTTAAGAAGGAATGCAGTGAATAGGTAAATAACATAGTTTCTGATGGTCCTTGATTTGCTCTTTGAAGGTCGTGGCCGTGGCAGGGGATATCGTGGAAGGGGCCGTGGGTTTAGATCTAATGGGCCGATGCATGCAACTGCATGAGATGGTTTGTGGCAGTCCTTGAATGATATGGAAATGATGGTGTCGGATTCATATCCAGTCATGTTTATGATTTTTTTGGTCGTTCTTTATTTCTTCTATAGAATTAGGTTTGACCAATTTTTTCTTCGT
Organism: Hibiscus syriacus; assembly: GCF_006381635.1. Lineage (NCBI taxonomy): Eukaryota > Viridiplantae > Streptophyta > Magnoliopsida > Malvales > Malvaceae > Hibiscus > Hibiscus syriacus. The sequence goes on from NW_024062903.1 coordinate 459,426, forward strand.
TGTTAATTGCTAGCAGTTTAGCGTGTGTTCGAGTTCGCGTTGGTGTCGATGTCAATGTTCATGAGTAGACTTAGAGTAGTTGCATCTCGGGTTTCTACTAGTGCAGCCGCCGCCCCTCACTATAGGAGGGCAGATCTTTTTTGGGTTTATTGTTCTGTAGCCTTAGCTTATTACTATATGTTTTGAACAATTGTGAACAGAATCCCCCAGTATTATCATGTCTTTAAGAGTTTTGCAAATTAGCTTGCTTTTTTCCTCTTTTCCTACTCAAGGAAAGTAGTGTGCACCTATTCTATTTGCCTTTAGACATTAAGAAAACAAGAATAAAAAAATATGAAGTGAAAAGGAATGAAATTACGAAGAGATGAGTTGTTGTTGCCGGGAAGGTGCAATGAAGGGTAACGAAGCCCGATGGCTTTACTTAAATTGGCTTTTCGACCAATAAACGTGGTTGAAAACAAATATAAATATTGTTACCAAAATGGGGTGAAGGATAAAATATGAAAGTTTTAAGGACTAAAACTGATATATATTATCATTTTTGTTAAATTAACAAGGAAATATCTCATCCTATCAAACCAGAAGTAACATTAAATATGATTTTATAAAAAAAAACCCGAGAAAATGATTAAATAAATAAGTTACCTTATTTAATAAAATAAATTTGGTTGAAAATTAAGAAAAGAACCGACTAATTTGGATTTGGGGCTATTCAGGCCCAACCGAGAATTCTCTGTCTGTAATCTGATATATAATAGAAAAAGGGTTCAGTAATCAGTTATGGAGCAAAACGATACACAGAACTGAGGAAAAAAAAAGTGAAAACCCTCGTTCTCTCCCCACGTTTAATTCAATCAATGTCGGATATCATGGTGGATCAACCACTTAAACCTGAAAAAACAACCGTTGGGAACAACTTACAGCAGCAGCACAAACAAGACGAAGAACAACAACCGCAGCAATCAGTACGAAGAGAGAATGCTGAATACGAAGATGAAGAGTTACACAGGCTTCTAGTCCCTGACATAACCCAACTTCCTCTCACTCCCCCTTCTGCCGTTGAATCCAACTTTGTCTCTTACTTTGCTCCAGGTTCCCCCCCTTTCCCCAATTATCTAATTTTCCTGGGTTTTGCTAATGAACCCCTAGAACTCAGGCACTTTGAAGTTAGATGATTTCCTTATGTATACTACTGGTTTTGTGTTAAGTGCATTAGTTAATTACCTAATTCATGATTTTCTTTTCATTGGTTGAAGTGAAGATGTCACTGTATAATCATTAGTTTATATTTAGGTGTTCTGAGTCCTCTAATCCAATTAAAGTTTACAGATTTTTTGAAATCAGGGATCGATCAGTATGTCTATCGTCATGCCAATGGGTGAGAATCCCAAACTTCCTTTGTTTTGTTATTTTTAAACAAAGAAAGAATGTGAATTTTAGATTGAATGAACTTAAATGATCTTAATTTGTAGATTGTGTTATTGGCTTGGCTTCAACTCACTTGGCATTTAAGGAAAAAGGTGGGATCATGGCCGTTGATTTCAATGTCGGCAAATCCAATCGAAGTGGTATGAAAGTCACTGGAAAGAGAAAGAAGGTATCTAAATTTTTATTTCTGTAATTGACTAGAAAAGTGTTTGATTATTGTTTTACAATTGAAATTCCACTTTGGGGGGGGGGTTTAAGAGGTTTATCAATGTGATGTTCTTTATTGGTAATTCTTTTAAATTGTGAGAACAAACATTATCACTTGTTATTTGGAGATCAAAGAGATCAGTTTCTTTAATGGAATTGGAGTATTAGCTTTGAAAATGTCTAATCGTAGTTAAATATGTTGCTCTTTTAGAACGCTCAACACTTCGAGTCCAATACAGCTTTGTGCAAGGTTTGCACCGATGATGATTCGTATATTGTAAGGTGGGTATGATTATTTTTGTGCAACATCTCTCCTTGCCCTCGTTTCCCCTTCATTTGCGTATTGAAATGAATAGAAGTTTCGGGCAGGTGTTGAGTTAAGGGCTCTCTTTTGGAAGTGAATGAAAGATTAATCAAACAACCAGAGCTGCTTAATTTGTCGGTGAGAGTAACTCTGCCGCTCTTCTGTACTGGTTTCTCAATTCATATATGTTTGCAACACGTTGAAATTGAATTCTTGTGAGTTTTGATGATGACACATCTGTCATCTCAAGCACCCCATGTTCTTCCCTACAATTCAAAAGACATACATTAGGATGAAAGATGATTAATATTTTAATGTATGGCATAATATGGTCAATTACATGCTGTGCTGAGTTAATTTGGGATTCTTTTAATTTGACAATTGTTGTCTAATTGTGTCAAAGTTTCTGCAGTCGTTAAAAATTCGAATTTCTCTGTTGACTGCAGGCAGATAAAGAAGGATACATAGCAATTGTAATGCCAAAGCCATCAGACTGGCTTAAGGCTTCCTTGTTGAGTCTTGAAGAATTCAAGAAACTGAGAGCACTTTGCTGAATTTAACCTCTAGCAAATCGAGAGAAGCTGGTTCTATACTTCATCACAATAATTAAAGCTGAAGGAATCCCTTCATTGCTGGTTTTCCTGTCGTGTTTTGCCGTGTTTAGTTCCCCACCGCGACAAACTCTACTATTTCTACTGTCCTAGATTTGGTTGGGATAACTATGTAACACTTCTCCATTTTCCTCTGTTTTACTTTCCCATCACATGAATGATATGAAGTGAACAAGTTAGTCATTTTCTACCCCTTGATTCAAATGATTAATGAATGTTTTCGTTTACAAAGACAAAATGCAAAAGAACTGTTAATGCCTATGCTCTATTGCAGTCAAACTTTTAATCTTCAAGGCACTTAACTATGCCATGATCAATGTCTTTACTAAGGCTTTGAATCAACTATTTCTTCTATGACATTCCGTCTCGATCTGTTGATATTGAGAAAACTTAGTATGTTCTTCAAGCTTCTTTGGAACAATAGTGAGAAAACTAAGTATGTTTTTCAAGCTTCTTCAGTTGTTCCAAGAAGCTTGAATCGTGCATACGGAATTCTCTTACAACCTCCTTCAGTACCTCAATGTTCCCATTTCTTATGCACATATTAGCGATGGCTTTACAGTGCTTGATCTCATCATGCAGTCTCCGTACCAGTCTACTTATGGTATCGAAATAGTTGATCAAAATATAAATCCCTTTGATATATCAAGTTGCTCACTGAGTCTTTCGAGCAAACTCGTGTTAAGCCCTTGATGATACGATAACCCGGTTTTCTTCTTCCAAATGCAACAAACAAACCAGGCGGCAAACCCTGGTGCTGCTATAATTCCCAACATGCCATGGAATGCAAGTATCAGCATTGCAATCACAAGCGCTGTGTGAGAAATTACTAAACAAAGACCCCAAAACTGTTTGGAGATCCTTTTGAGTTTCGCTTTCTGTCTTATCTTTTCCCGTTTCGACGTTAGTTTTTGGAACAAATCGAGGTTATTATCATTGATCTTCCGGAACTGCTGCGGTGTAATGATCGACAACGGATTTTTAAGCAATGTGAATCAAAGACGTTGAAGGTAGACTATCAAAGACATGAACTTGACTCAACATCTCGAGATAGGATTTTGTTCTAAAAGCTTCCTTGTATTCTTCATTTACATTTGTCTTGTCACTCAAGTTACTTCCATGCTTCTTCTCTGATCTGCCTGAAACAAGCAAACAAACAACAAAAACCCAGAAATCCAATCAACTTTTCAATCCATGAAACCAACTTAAGATTCCAAAAAACTGTCAAAAGAAAGAAAGAAAACCCAGAAACCCTTTCATGGTATAAATCTACTAACCTGATTTAGGCTTTGTGAAATAGATCATCTTCATCAACTCTCTTTCTCTTTATTTTCCTGGTTTTTAAAATTTTCTCATCAAAACAAACTGATTAGGTTTTTGATTGCTTGAGCTAATATTTATATATAGAGTTCGATGACTCTGGATTTGCTTAATACCACGGTGGAAAGCTTTATGCTTTGATCACACGATAGCGCCGCTCGTCACGGTTGTTTACGTGTGTTAGCTTTGGTTTGCTATTATCATAAAATAGTGTTGTGAAGCTCGGAGGGTTCGAGTTTTGAAGTTTGCTCATACGCTATTAATTTGTGTAAAATTTCTTTTTTATTTTTCCATTTAATAATTATTAATCGTTTTTTATTTAAATTACTTTTCCTTTTCTGGTAAATCCTGCTTTAAAGTTTAAAGTCTAACCCTATCAGTTAGATAAACGTGTTTTTTTAACTTGCAGTTGAAAAGATGCTGACCATTTTTTCACTTATGCTTCAAGTTGAAGCCTTTTTCTGTGATTTTAAGAAAATTGTAATTTTTAAGTTAATTATTTTTAATAGAAAATGGAAAAAGACAAGAGACTTATGATTTTACAGGAACACAAGGGGACCGTGACAGTCTCAGGAAAAAGCGGCCTGAATCGATGGTGGCAAAGGATTTACAATATGAATGTCGAAAGTATTAATTGACACCATCTAAGCTAAAAGATCAGCTACCACATTAGCCTCGCAAGGGATCTGTGAAAAATCAATAAACCAAACTTTCGATTAGAAGTGAGCGATAGCACGCACTGCAACAAAGGAACAGGTTGGGGACGGAGGAGGAAGAAGATGAATGGCCTTACCAATATCAGTCTAAACCAATACCTTCTAAAATTCAAAAGATCGTGCAAGCTACAAACCTTCATAGATTGCCCATAGCTCAGCTTCAAGGGGTGTTGTTTTGCCAATTGACTTGGTGAAAGCACCAAGGCAAGAACTTGCGTGGTCTCGAAATATAACCCCAATCGAGCCCTGACTTGCGGAGGTAGAGGCTGCACCGTCATTATTAAGAGCAATCCACCCTGAATCAGGCGAGTTCCATTGAACGTGCGTCATCATTGGTTCATTGCTAGGTCTTCGAGGTGGAGAGCAACCTACATAAGACTAGTTTTACGAGAGACTAACATGCAACACAGATTCTGGTAGAGAAATTTTACCCTAGAACACGAAGAGGTTGCGTGCTCGTCATATTTGCCACACTAAGGACGCGAACAGGATATTCCATGGTCCTTGGAACTCATCATAAATGAAATTTGAGTTTAGATTTTCCAGGAGCCAGTCTTTATGAGAAAGAGTATAGAAAGAGGCAGATGGACACTTCACAAGAAGGTTTCATTCGAGCAATAGCAAAGGTTACATGAGAGGTCTGGTCACAGATCAGTTGGAATTGGTGGTAGCTTTGTCTCCCATGGATAACCAAAGAAAACTACGGATCTGTTCAAGGACTTGAATCTTCCATATGGTGTTCCAGCAGGGGGATTTAACCTCCCAAGCAGAGCTGCAAAGAGTGTTATAGGCATTCTTGACTGAAAAAAATCCTTTTAGCATGCATATACCAATAACAGACATCAGGCCCCACATCAGCAGCAGACTCGAGTATATTATGAAGGTGAGGGATAGCATCCAAAACCAGTAAGTGTTCAAGCAACGTCCGATTCTATGTTCCATCAATGTGAAGAACATCCGTCACTTGTAAGGATAGATCCAAAGCTTGAGGAGACGCTGTATAGGTTATTAGAAGATCGAGTTCAGGTACCCAGACATCCGTCCGAAAATTCACCAAGTTACCATCTACTACGGACCACACCAAGTTGGCTTAAAAAGATTAGAAAGACTTCACCAGAAGGACAAGCAAGTTGAACGCCAGAGGGATAGTGTGTAAATGTCGTACACCTTATACTTCTCCCGAAATAAGAAAATCCAAAATACACCTTATACTTCTCACGAAATAAGAAAATCCAAAATTTAAACTATAACGCCCTAAATCCGATTGGGCCTATGAGATAATCCCTGATTTAAAAAAAAACATTTTCGTTTCAAAACATACTGCATGGTATCAAATAGACATACAATACATTTATTAAAATATTTTATAGTAATATAGTAGTGAGTGAGTATCGTCTCCACAAAGATTAGAGGGATTTTAAAAGATGATGTAGCAAAAAGGGTGTCTCTAGTGTGTGTGTATATATATGATGGTATAGACAATTGAGGATGCTGTGGCAAAATGAAATGTATGAAGATGGATTTGCAATGACAATGTGGTATGGTAACAACTGGAAATGCTATGGCAAACTGAATTGTAACAACTTAAAAATGCTAAAAAAAATTAAATTGAGAATCTGGGAATGAATAAGATAGTGGAGAACCTCACACAAACAAGCTACAATGAGGATAATTGGTAGGGTCACTAAGGAATCCTAAGCCTTGCCTTATGGAATGATTCAAGCTTTCTATGATTACTTGCTTGACAGAGTTTGCTAAAACTGTCCCTAGGTTATCTCTAGTAAGGAACCTGACAGAATAAAATGCTACGACAATACCTCTCAGTGTAAATTGCAGCACAAGTCCTATCGATTAAGTACTACCCTTTTTAGTCATTGAAATGTTATCCTTATATCTAAGGTGGATTAGGACATGGTTAGTAGCTAAGCCCCATTGCTCACGTTGATGTCACCTAGCTCTCTCATATACTAGACATCAAACTTAAGAAAAACCACTCTCGTAAGCTCTTACAATCCTAAGTAAATAATTACAATGAACAAAGTAAATATTAACATAAAAATATGAACCATTCAATAAAAAAAATTTAATCATCCACAATTAATCCACACTAAATAAGGTTAGTTCACGGTAGGGTACAAATCATCTAAAAAAATAATTTGTTCCATAAAAACCCACAAAATAGAAATGAAATAAAAGACAAGGTAAGAGGAAACTGCCAACACGCGCACTGCCGTGAGCTCCTTGGGTCACCGTGAAGCACCTTAGCAAGCTAGCTTTTCTCAAGCCTAGCTTGCTACCCTCTGGAAGCTTGGCTATGGAGGACACTACGAAGAAGATGAAAAAAGGAAGAAAAATGAAAGCTTTGTAACCGCCTTTCACTCTTGCCTACCTCACCCTTTTCCCAAAAAGACTATATCTAATTTTAGGGAATCCTTATCTATTATACTAAGGGAATGTCTTAGGGTTTTGTGCCAAAATTTTCTTTATACCCTAGGTATCATTCCCTTCACGTGAAGGGGTGTACAATGATGATGGTGGTCCTCACATGGTAGTTGTGACATTTTCCAGATCAGATTCAGCATAGAATAAGGTCATCATCAAATAACAGATGAGAAATCAGAGAGCTATTAGGCACTGTTTTGATTGTCAACTAGTCACCAGAGTCTACACAATGACCAATACTATGGCTAAGCTTTTCCTTGGTTAAATTAAACATGTATGGAGATAGATGATCACCATGACTGATCCCTCGCTCAGGAGAGAACTCATGCTGAGACCACTATTCCATTGAACTTGTATTTTTGAATGTGTGACACATAACATATATAAGATCAACGAGGGAATGATGAAGACCTATATTTGCAAGAGTCTCCTCAATAAAGCTCCAGCACATATTGTCAAACACCTTCTGGAGATCGACTTTTATGGCCATCCTTTCGTCTTTCCTTTCTTCGATTACATAGTATGGATCACTTCTTAATTTATGATAATATTCTTTGTTATAATGTGCCCTTTGATAAAACTGGTTTGGTGGGGACCAATCAGGAGGGGAATCACAGTTTAGAGGTGGTGAACCATAATCTTTATAATGAGCTTATAAAGGACAGAACAAAGACTGATGGGGCTGAAATCAATGAAAGTCTCAGGGCGAGAAATCTTCGGAATAAGTACAAGGATGGTGCGGTGAAGACTTAGATCAGTGTTATGATTTAAGAAAGCCTTTAGGGGAGCCATAGCAAACAGGTCATTTTTTTTATTTCATCTTTAGTGAGATGAGCATTCAAAGACAAAATCTTCATATTAGGAATAGTTGAGCTGAGATTGAAAAAATGATACCCTAGCCGTTGCCGAGAATATCCTCTTATAAAAAACATCATCGCAAGGATGACACATCACTGGATCCTTCTCAGCCTCTTGATCCTCCTTAACCACCTGATTCGAGATCCTGCCCTGGCTCCCACCCTACATCTACCTCCCAGATTTCCTATAAAGATGTCGTTTTGGGATCTTGCAAGACTCATCCCATTAAAGATCTATTGATACAGGCACGCCCTGACTCCACTTGATGAAGGCAAGGTTTGCACTTTGATTGTAGGATCTAGGAAGGTAGCAAGTGTTCCTACAATAAGAAGGCTCAAAGAGAATGGTTAATTATAAATGAATAAAATATAAATATAGAAATGACAACATAATAGATGATGATGATGATATGCAGGGCCGGTCCTGACATTTTAAGGGTCCTAGGCAAAATAAGAGATAAGGGCCCTTAAAAATAATTTAAAATTCAAGAATAAATTTCGGTAAACGCCAAACAAATTTTTTCATTAAAAATTATATGAGTAGATCCTATTACATTAACCAACATTATTTTCCAAATCTATAAAGAGACATCACAACTTTTCACTCAATTTAAAAAAGCCTTAAAGTGATACACCACATCCATGTTTCAAAGCCTTAAAGTGGTCATTTTAAAAAAGAATATTCATGATAATTTCAATACAAGGATACAGCTTTTGCATCACCGAGATCAGCATAAATGAATTGAAGCCTTCCGGGTTCTGGAAATAAGTCTTGTAGAACCTTGACGGCACCTATGTTTCCACGTGAAAGATTGTCCTACAAAAGAGGTAAATTCTTCCTTGTAAAACCCAGACCAATCATGCATAAGCTGTGAAAGATTACAAAAAAGAATGATAGTTCCATATCCTAAACTACAAACATACCACAATAGTTACACGGTATGACTCCCTCAGAAGTCGTAAAGCAGCATGTGAACCAATATAGCCAGCACCACCAGTTACAAGAACATGAGTTACACCTTCTTCGTGTTTGGAAAACTGAAAAGATAGAAGTCAATAAATGTCGGAAGTTGAAAATATACATAACTAAAAATGGTCATTGCTACGGAAACAACAGATGATGATATTAACCATATGCAAAGGGCAAATGGAACATCCATAATCAAGTGAACAGCTTGATTAAACTAAGCCAACAGCAAGCAATAATGAAGTCTTAACAAAAATGACATAGGGTCCTTCTATACTTATAGTTAGAACCCCAGAAATATGTTCATACATAAACCATGTAAAGTGAAAACAATAGCGAAGTTAAAATAATTGTTGATTAATGTTCAATTACCAAAGCTAAATAAATATCCGCGTGATAAACATTCGGAACAATCTTTTTATTACTGATGTTCTACAGAAAACAAATAGTCAGAACCATTATCAACCGCTCTTGCGCATTTTAAATTCAGCATTACAGAATAGAGAAGTAAAAAAAGATAGATAGAACCAAGAAGCTACCTGACTTGGAGTACCAAACGTAGGGGATTGCTTGAGCATAATAATGCATAAGGCTGTAAGGGTTGCAGCCATAAGGATTTTTCCTACAAAATTGCTCTTCCTTTTGGGATCATGATATTCCATGCCTACATGCAAAACACAAACAACCATTGTAAATTCAGAGAACCTTTTCCCTATCTTTAAATCATTATAAATGTATTAAGGTGCAACCAAGTCAACTCAACCATGTCTTAAACTGTAGACATAACAAAATACACTTTTTCTACACTCAGTAACAAATTGCTACAAAGATATTGAAAGTAAAGGGTAAACTGTAAATGAAATGAAGTTGTTTTCTTTTCCTCACCTCCTTTTTCAAGATTTAAACTTTCTAAATGAAAACTGCATGAATAAGTCTCATGACAACGACATTAACAACAACAACAACTGTCGAAATCATAAATATAAATGAAGAGAAATTGGGTTGGAATTGAAGAAGAGAGATGTTACCAGCAAAAGGCTTAGATCTGGTAGACCTTTGCTGGCTTCTTCCTCTAGCAAAATTTAGCATCTGAACCTAGAACTTGTCTTAAGCTGGCAACAACCTGAACTTACGCCTCAATTTCAGTAATCAACCAAACACCCTTACTTGGGAATGCTGTTCTGGCAAAACTGCAGTAAAAAGTAAAACAAAAACAACAATTTCTATCACATTTCTGAAATATTAAGAGATCCATAAACCAAAAGAAGAAAAAGGTTAAAAATATTCAATATATGGGCCCTCCACCCACTGAATAAAACAACAAAACCCACCGAAAATGACGATATGAAAAAATATTAATCCAAATAAAAACAGATAAATTGATAATCAATCATTTTATTCTAATTTTATTGATCATAAACAAACCCAGAGAGGAAAACCAAGTAAGGAACCCAAATGACCCATAAAAACAAGAAATGAAAAATACCCATCAACAGAGTTCGATCGTTCTCAAAAAGAGCAAGGGAATTCAAAGTCGTCACAAAAAGGTAAATGAAGAAAAAAAACCCAACTTTAATGGAAGGACAACAAAGAAAAATGAATGGAATTTACCTGAAAATAGAAATCAAAGAACATAAACATGGGTTGAAGGTAGCAAAAAAAATACCAAATGAAGAAATTGAGAACCGATCTAATATCACATATATAATAAATACATGCAAATGTACAAGCCAAGAATTTTTTCAAGCATGGGTTATTCCAAACCTGGCCCTAGGTCGCCCTCCTCGCCTTGGCTCAGGGCATGATGATATGTATGCAAGGATTTAAAGAAGTGTTTGTATGATGGAATGGTGGCATGGCTATAGAAGAAATAAGTATGTAAATAATAGTGAAGAATGAAAGTAGTATCTCATGTAACAAATGAATCAAACTAAGTTATATTAAAGCTTAACCCAAGACTTTAAAGAAACTTGAGGGGTGATGTTTAAACACTTTGAATCTTTCGATATATTAAACCTAAAGAACCATGAGTATCAGGGTGGATAGAAGGATAAGTGATGCCACAAGCACAAATGCACTTGATAAGTCGATAAAGTTCTTAAAGAACTAAAGAGAAAAACTCTCACAAATATTTGATAAAATAAATTTGATTGATGTACAAATAAAAGGATTAGCTATTTATAAGCCTTGGAATGCCTAGGATACATTGTACGCATGGTGTGAACATGAATGCCTTAATGAGTGAACATTCATGGATGAATATTCATCCTTTATGTAGGTACAATGCATGCCTAATGTTAACAAGGATTATGCTTTGAATGAATGCATGTTCATCCTTTAGATGAATTAAGTCTTCTTGGTCGAATTCATTGCCCCTTGGTATGAACAAGATAGTCCGACTCCCTTGCATGAATTTGGCTTCCATGTGAACATGATGATTTGGTTATCTTCATAAACTTGGCTTTCATGTGAACATGATGGTTTGGCTACCTTCTTTGAACTTGGATTCCTTGTGTGAACATGATGTTTCGGCTACCTTGTATACACATACATGAATAGATGTACTTTAAGCTGAATGAAACATTGTATCTTTTTCATAAATATGTTGAATTGTTTTCCTTTGAATAGTCACTTCTGGTCTATGCATCTCTTCATCAATTCTATCCATTCATAAATTCAAGGAAGGTGATGAATGGTTAAAAATCCCATATGAATTTCCAGCCTACACTGTATTTGGTAATTTAGGCATATCTCAAGCTCCCATTGTCGGATTGATACGATTCAAAGTGAGTTGGAAATTTAAGAGATAGGGGACACTACTAGAAAAAACTCCTTTAATGATGCGCATTGCGCGTCATCTATGGGTGCGGATGACACACATTTGCCTGTCATTAAAGCCACCGACATGAATTTCAGATGACGCGCAACTGTACGTCATAAATTTATGACGCGTATTTATGACACACATTTATGGCGCGCATTTATGACGCTCATTGTGCGTCATTGAAGCCCCAGTCATAAATGAAGACGACACACATTTGTGTGTCATAAATTTATAACACGCATTTATGACTTACATTGCGTGTCATTGAAGCCCCCATCATAAATGAAGATGACACACATTGTGTGTCAAAGAGTATATGCACTCAGTTGTTTTCCCATAATTATCAGTATAAATAAAAGAAATTAAACACATTTTAGTTAAACAGAATCAACATAACATAAGAAACATGATAATTGTGGGAATTTACAATGTAAAAGGAACAATCCAACCAACTGGTAGTTGCAAATCAAAGAAAGCCATATGGCTTCAAATTAGATTGTCATTGTTCTTAGACTCTTGGAACATAGAAACATGGTCCAATATTTTACAATAAAAATATGATAACTAAATAGAACAGAACATGGTACCATTTAGCTTGAAGGATTTTGTTACTACATCAATTCTCATGTTTCTGGGAGTGAAGAAACCTAGAATCTTTCTTATCATCTCCTCATCCCATAACTCATAGACGTAGTCTCCAAAGATAACATGTTCTGGTGGATAAACAAGCAAATTTTCTGCAACAAAGAAAAAAAAGGAATATTTAATGGAATGCAGCAGCAAATACCAGAAATACCAGAAGAAGATATTACATTTGTGCTTTAGTACACATGAAAAAACATATACAACATCATGGTTTAAGCAGCAAAAATAAATTCTCAATGAATAAACCAGAAACTAAGATATAAGCATTGTTTATCTCTTATATGGTTCTAAACAAGAAGGGAATAGTAGCAATCATATTAATTTCAGGGTATTAAAATATGATATCAACATAATAGTAGTACTAGTAGTAGTTAAGCATATAGAATAAACTTGAGAGGTTAAGCATTGGAAATTGAAGCAAATGAAAAACACTATCTACATTCCACAGACTAATCAAGAATCACTTATCATTTATAAGGGAAGAGAGTGCAAATATTGTGGAACTACTAAAGAAAAGGGAAGAGAGAATCCCACAGAAAGGATAGAATTTGTGGAATATATAAATATCAAAAGACTACTAATAGGAAACCTAAAAACAATGTACTGATTAATTAGTAATCACATCCTAGAAAAAGCAAGCTGAACAGTCAATGATGAAAATGGATTACATCTTTGAATGAAAAAACTTGAAAAAGGCCAGAATTAGAAAGAATGAGATGATGTTCTTGCATTTAATTATTCTGGTTCTGTGGTGGCATCCATTAACAACAAACAATATAAAAAGTTCCTGAGCAACCCTTTAAGTCTTCGTCAAGGGTGTACCAACCATAGAAAATCTAAGATATGCATGTTAGAGTTTAATTTGCCAAAGTTGAGTAACAAACACTAGAAAGACAAAATAAAAGTGGCTTCTATTACTGCCAGTTCAACCAAAAGTGATTTCAATCACAACAAATATTAAATGTTGATAGAAAAAAAAGGATCAATAAAGATATAACATACCTCGTATTCTTTAAACTCAAAACTTTCAATGACAACAACACTTGCTACATGATTAGGAGGGGGACGAAGCAGCCCTTGAGCTTCTTCCCACGTTAATTTCAGCTCTATAAAGTCTTCATTATGAATTCTTAGACGCTTACTCTTTGAACCTAGCATGCTATTCTTCCTCTTTCAAACTGCGTACCGAAATGCATATATATTGTCCTCTAGTGAAAAGAAAACCCAAAGAAATCATATACAAATGCAAGTCCATGAAAATATTTCACCTTCACAGATTGCAAGTAGCTCGTGAAGATGTTCCCTGTTTCTTAGAGTCACCTCAGTTAGTTTCTCCACAATGGTTCCCATCGTTGAGTGAAAACAATGTCGTAAAAAACTTACACTCGTGCAAAATGATGACTGGGAAGCATAAAGAAGGGAGAATTATGTTACCTCTGGATCATTTAGCACTCTTAGTGGGTAGCTATCAGGGCTAAGAAGGTCTCTCACGGCTTCATTGTATATTTCCATGGCACGGAATTTCACCAAAAAAGTCTCTTTCCCCATTCTAACATATTGATCAAAACAGAATGTCATCTATATATATATTCTACACTCCCAAGAAACAGAAGCGATAGATTTCAGATATAATATATATGAGAAAAAATAGTCCCGAGTCTATAGTTACGTTCTCGATGTAGTTGTATATATCATATACTGCATATTCAGTGATACTTCTCATTGTATACGTCTTTCCACTGCTTGTTTTCCCATATACAAATATGCTTGCTGAAGGAAAAACAAAGCACAATGATTAGAGACATTTTCTCTGGATTATATAGTTATAGAAACAACGAACAGGAAACAAACAATACTTACAATTGATTCCTTCGAGTACTGAGAGTGCAATATGTTTGGCTCCTTCCTCGTACACTTGAGCTGTATCGCATTCACTGTCAAATACTCTGTCTGTTTGCAACAAAATTAACAAAGCAAAGAAAAGAATACAGTGATTAGAAGACGATCTCAATTCTCAAATGGGCAAAGTGAAAATAGAAGCAAGTGAATTTGGAAATGTTTACCAAATGTGTAGGCTGCAGGGAACACGGAGCGTTCCGGTAAATTATGCTTGAAAACGATGGTGTGATTGTTAGGGCATTCCCAATCACAAATACGATTCATTGCTTTATCATTCAGTGGCCTTAATCTAATGGAAACCTGATCAGATGCTGAAGCAGTTGAAGCCTTTCTGAAACACATGATCAACTTCCCTTCAGGCTCTAACCGACTAAATGTTACTGCAGAAACAACATAACTATGAGTTTCAAAATAGATGCAAGTATAAAATGATAATACATGATCATAGAGAGAAAAAAGTCACGGGAAGGTACGAAAGATAAAACAAATGCACGAGAGTGTGAAACATAACTATAAGGTGGAAGCCAGAGTTTAAGCCGATTATGGAGATGCTTCCAAGTAAAGGGAAAAAATAAGCGGGAAATGATGAAAATAATGGGGGGGGGGAATTAAAATATTACTTTTATAGATGAAACACAATTAAAAAGTGTACTCCGTGTTTTTTCAAATTTTTTGGATTATGACTATTAAATATGACACACATTATTGTAAGTCATAAATCGTTCATATTTTAAGAAATATGACATTTTTTTGTTGACACACAGTTTTTGCAAGTCATAAATTAGCGTGTGTCATTAAAGGTATATTTTCTTGTAGTGGGATTAAATGTCAAGAAGACTTCATAACCCAAATATGCTTGGAATCTTCTAAAAAATGGAGAACAATCTGACTGACGTGAACCATCCCTTGGATTGCCTAGAATTGTACCTTGCACCAAACACATATTTATATAAATCACACATGCACAAGCTTGAATATGTACCAATTAATAAAATAAAAAACACTCTAATGAAAAATATGTTTCCTATGCCTAATATAATAATGCAAATGATATGATAACATAAGTAAGGAATGTGTAACATACCATATGCATGAATTAAGCTAAGTAAAGATGTGATTTAATAAGTTATGCATGAATATAATATGTTATAAATAAACATTATATAAAATTCAAGAATATTCACATCACATGTAATGCATAAATAAGTAAATAAGTATTGAAATAAGGTGAAATTCCATTAAAATCAACATTGTAAAACGTCCATGATATGAGCATGTGTTGAATAAGTTTGGCTATTGGTTGGATCACATCATCCCCCTTCTTTAGGGTGATTTATCCTCAAATCAAAGGTTATTATCATTGATTACTCCATTGGAATAAGAAAGGATGTATGTAGATCATTTAACCTTCTTTGATCAACTTCTACCTTTGAATAGACACAACTCCATTGAGTTTCTTCATGGTGTCCCTTGGAGTCATCACACCAATTGGTTAATGCATGAATCTCTTGGAAACCTTCATTGAGTGACTGATTCGAGTTTGAATGTGCACAAGTGTCATGGACTTCTTCAAGTAGGTAAGTCTTTCCAACTTCAACTTTTTTCCTTTTCCACACCTCTTTGAATCGATCATCATAAATAAGAACAATTCCATGTAGGTGATTCAATGTGCTGCAAAATGAACATACATTAGAAAAATGAAACATCATTAATAAAATGAATGAACATAGAAGATTCATGAAAGTTCATGAATGAAATTTAACCCTTGACATTTTCAAGAATCAGATTCATTGGAACTTCATGAGGTTCATCGAATGAACGAAATGTACTTGGGATGTTTATGAACACATCCCTTGAAATTTCAACTGACACATCTTTTGGAATTTCAAAATAGATGTTTCTTGAATCATCTTGTAAAAGTGTGTCTCTTAGAATAACCTGCAAGTTAAAAGAAAGAGTAGGAAGAAGATATTGGTTAGTAGAAAATGAAATTTCCAACTTTTCACATTCTTTTCTCTCACTCCCATGCTTCTTTTGAACTCTCTTCAATCTCACACTCTTGTTTTTCAATGTGCTTATCTTCACTATCAATTATCTTTTCAATGCTCTCATTTCAACTCCGAAAATTTATTTTTCAAAAGACTATTCTATGTTTGAACTCTCCTCAAAGCATTTTTCTTCAATTGTAACTTCTTTGAATTGTTTCTTCATTACCGCAATGCTTCCTTTAAGGTGGTTTTGGTCTTGAAGTATTTGGATTGACAACAATGATGCCAATGTGATTTTCTATGCATTGTGGAAGAAAGAATATTGATTGTGGAAACCATCATGTGATGCTCGTTTATCAAATTACCAAGGTCGTCTGAAAAGTAGATGGCTTGAATTCATGGAAACAACATTACACAAGACTTCATCTTCATATCTTCCAATTGTAAATGGCACAATTACTTGCTTTGCAAAACATATGGGCTGAAATGTTTGAACATTGTAAGTCCCAATTTATCTACCATGTATGTGCTCGCGAGGTTTGCACAACTTCCGCCATCAATGGCTACAAGGCATGTTTTATCTTTCACACAACAATTAGTATGAAACATATTTCTCCTTTGCTGCTCGTACTCCATTGAAAAAAATGAAAATTATTAGTGTAGTAAAGAATGAAATTAATATGAAAGACCTTACTAATGCTCACTCACAAAGCCTCAAGTTCACTCTAAAGAAAAAAATTGATGTCACTCAACTCTTGATCACTCGTGTTTCACTTAGGGATTGATTAGCTTTTTCTTGTCTTCTACCGGTCTTACACGCTCCTTATGTCTTTTTCAACTCGTTTTTGTCTTGTTAAGTTCTAAAAAAACTAACTCAAGACCTTCAAATAAAATTCTTAGACGTTTCTTGCAAATTGTTGTTAGATAGGAAAAGAAAAGAACAAATGGATGGTAATAGGTTGGCTTAGAAAAAATAAGAGAAAAAATGATGGAAGGAAAGGGGATTGTTACTACAAGACACTTACGTCCTTCCCTAGCCACAACCAGTCATTATAACGGCTTCAGGCTTGCTTGCAATTGTTTTTGTATGAAAACACCCTTTGCTTTTAACTTGCTCTTCTTTTCTTTCGCTTTTACTTACTTTTGCCTTTTTCAACGTTTCTTTTGATTGACACTTCTTTTTCCTTTTGATTTGCTTGATTTGTTTGAAAAAAACTTTCTTGCTTCCGTCTTGGCTCTAAATACCATATGATACTAGTACGCCCTGACTCCACTTGATGAAGGCAAGGTTTGAAATTTGATTGTAGGATCTAGAAAGGTAGCAAGTGTTCCTGCAATAAGAAGGCTCAAATAAAATGGTTAAGTATAAATGAATAAAATGGAAATGAAAGCGAAATATATAATGATGATGATATGTTTGTAAGGATTTAAAAAAGTATTTGTATGCTGGATTGATGGTATGGTGATGGAAGAAAGTCATATAGAAATGGTAGTGAAGAATGAAGGTAGTAGCTCAAGTAAAAAAGAATCAAACTAAGCTATGTTAAAGTTTAAGTCTAGACCTTATAGAAACTTAAGGGGTGGTTTTTAAGGACTTTAACCTTTTAGGTATATTAAACCAAAACAACAAGAAGTATCAGAGTGAATAGAAGGATAAGTGATGCCACAAGCATAAATACACTTGATAAGTCGATAAAGTTCTTAAAGAACTAAAGAGAGAAACTCTCACAAATATTTGATAAAACAAAGTTGATTGATTTACAAATGAAAGGCTTGGCTATTTATAAGACTTAGAATGCCTAAGATACATTGTATGCATGGTGTGAACATGAATGCCTTAATGACTGAACATGAATGCCTTAATGAGTGAACATTCATGGATGAATATTAATCCTTTATGTAGGTACAATACACATATGATATGATAACATAAGTATGGAATGTGTAACATAACATATGCATGAATTAAGTTAAGTAACGGTGTGATTTAATAAGTTATACATGAATATAATATGTTATACAATAAATGAAAGCATATTCTAAAGCTTATTCACGTCACATATAATGCATAAATAAGTTAATAAGTAATGAAATAAGGTAAAACTCCCTTAAAATCAACATTGTAAAACGTTCATGATGTGAGTATGTGTTGAATAAGTTTGGCCCTAAGTAGGATCACATCACCTGTTGCCCATAGATTACGAAGATAATTATTATTTGAATCACAATAATTCAATAATTCAATAAAAAATATATAATGATAGAATTGTTGGCTCATCTGACACTGTTATTATTAATAATATTATTACACCTTCCAAGATAATTTTCAAAAACTATCAACTCTTCATTAATTAAGAATCCTAAGACGATCTTTTCAATTACTATAACCTCCCAAAAAAAATATGATTCCTCTGGACATAAGCCTTGGAGCTAGTTAAGACACATAGATTAGACTTTTAGACAAGACTTTTAACAGACCCATGTGATTTGTCGGTGTAAAATTTAAGGTTTGGCTATGTGTTAGAATGTTAATAGAACTAGTTAATATTTTTTATTGTATTATTAGGTAGTTACACTTTTGTTAGTTTGTTAGCAAGGCTTAATGGACTATATAAGCCTCCTATTGTAATGGGTTAAAGAACATCTATTGTAATTTATTTCTACAGTTGGTAAAAAACCTAAAACTCCCTATTTATTTGTTATCATCAATTGTCTTTCTATTCTTCATTAAGTACTGTCATTCAGCGGTGCCCGGCCACTATGCCAAAGTATCAACATTTTATCATGGTATCATTCGCCGATGTTACTGGACCTTACTTTTTCCACTTTGATGTGATAGAATTATCTTCGTTTCTTGATGTCATCATTGACTCGTCGCTGTGATTTCATCTGTGATTGTCAGTGTTCTCTTCTCAATCTCTTACAAAATCGTTGGAGATTGCAATTTTATTTATCTATTATGATGTTCATTGATCCATCGTTTTCCTCTTCTACAACTCTGGTTGCCGATTGCTCTTCTCTTACACAATTGCTTCTGTCACGAGTACCATCTCCGCCTTCATCTGCGACTATCATTGATCCAAAGTTGCTATCTGTATTCTATCTGAGATTTGACTCTACTTCAACTGAGTTCTGTTCTCTGTTCACTGTCATTGTCTTGATCCTTCTTCACTCGTCTTTGTTGGTCGGTTCAACGGTTTAAACTGAAATCGTCGTTTCAAATGTCGTTTCTAATTATCTGTTGATGTTTTTTTTCGATGTCTTCTTCTATTGCTGATGGTACAATTGTTGACGCTGTCGATCATCACTTGCAGTTTTTCAATTTGGTGAGGTTTATATGTTTGCTTGTGTGAATGTTTTGAATACTGCTTTGACCAAAATAAAGTTGATGTCAATAGTTCATGTGCCGCTTGGATTTGCTATTAGGTATCAATAAGGATTCCGGTTAGTTGTTTGGTTTTGTAATGCTCTTGTTGAGAATTTGTCTTAGAGAAGGGGATTCATAATCTGGTGGTGTTTGGTGCAAGATTGCATTCAAATGGTTGAATTTCTTTTTTGTTGCAATAGAAATTTATTAATTGGTATTTGTGGGTTTGTTATTGAGATGCTTGATTCTTGGTGAGTATGACGACAATTTTCTGTTAGTAGGGGAAGATTTTGATGTTGATTTTGCGCTTTAATCCTCCATTAGGGCATTTTGGGAGTCTTGAGTTGCTGATTCAAGTTCGTTCACTTTGATCATTAATTGAATCACTAGTTTATGTGGTTACTGACTGTTGATTCTGATGTTTGGTTCTCGGTATACATTGTTAGTTTATTTTCTTAAGAGCTGTTTGTTCTAGTTTTTTCATGATTTGTTGCTTCTAATGACAAGGTATCATGGGATTTGAAATCTTCACAGCCAAGTGTCCATGACGCAAAATCTAAAGGAACTTTGGATAAGAGGATGAAAAAGAAAAAAAAAGAAAGGTGAATAAAGTTCATTGAAATGAAGCATAGCACTTTCGATTTAACGGAATGAATCATAGAAGTTTCGATTATCGATAAATAACCTAAATAAAAGGAATAGATATTTTAAGGATCTTTAAATGAAAGAGTGAAGAAAGAAAGACAGAATGGTGAATGAAGAGAAAGCATATTTCTTTATCAAGAACCAGCTCAAGTGCTAATCTTTACCTCAAGAAGGTCGAAGAAATAGGATGAATGTTAGAATGTTAATAGAATTAGTTAATATTTATTATTTTGTTATTAGGCAGTTACACTTTAACTGGTTTGTTAGCAACACTTAATGGACTATATAAGCCTCCTATTATGATGGGTTAAAGAACATCTAGTGTAATTCATTTCTACAGTTTGTAAAAAACCTAATGCTCCTCATTTATTTGTTATCATTGATTAATGTCTTTCTCTTCTTCATTAAGTATTGTAGTTCAACGATGCCCGACCACTGTGCCGGAGTATCAACATTTTATCACTATGAGATCTATCTAATCTAACGATCTACAAATAGACATAATAATTCTATATTTGACGTTATTAGTTAAGACCATTATAAATACCTCCCATCAAAATTGATAAAAGGCTTGGAACCTTCTACAATTAACACCCATCATTATCCCGTTTTTTCTCACGGAGGGCATTTCATAATTCGGAGGTCTCCTACGGAAGCTGCTCTTAATTTGGTGTTGGGGGCAGCCTAATATCTTACCTCCCCCTTACCCCATACATATGGGAAAAAAGGGACAACCATTTATTATCCCGTTTTTCCATGACTAATTATCTCTTACATAGAAACATTGATCAACTATTGTTCCTTCATAAATCGCGATTTTTCGTTTATATTAAAAAGGGTGAATCGTTAACGAATAATGCAATTAATTTATTTTTATTAATAAATACTGAGAAAATTGTGAATTTAAATTTGAATGTTAGAATTACGGATTTTATCATTACAAATTGTGCATTAAAAAATTAAAATCAGAAAGAAAAAAAGAAAAAAAGCATACAATGACTCAATGAGATTTTTTAGAAGGTTTTAGTTGTTGAAGAAAAGAGTTCCCTCTCCATTAAACCCTCCATGTAACAAAACAACAAGCGCAAAGACGGGGACAAACTTCGCCGAATTTAAGAAAATCGTTGGATGATTGCTTTATGATTAGTCCAAAACGAGCACTCTATAAATTCTTGCATCCACTTCTTATCAATTAGGAAAAGGATTTGGCCGCATAATCTATTTCTCTTTTATTTTAGTCCCACTATATAAATTCAGATTTTGACGTTTATAAATTGAATAAATTAAATTGTGAAACAGTCGATCAATTTAAGTATTAGTCCTTATAAATTCTATTTAAAATAGTCGATCAATAAATTAGATATAAGTAGTTAAAATAATAAGGGAAACAAATGGTGGCAACTGAATCCAGAAAAAAAAAATAAGAAATGCAATACAAATTATAAAATTATAATATATTCGAGTGTTCATTATCAAATTATTGAAAATCTTTAGAACATACACTACCACTTATAAGTATCAAAGATTAACAAAAAAATTACCCATTTTAATTATACTCAGAAGTAATGGCAACATCAAAATAAGAAAATATATGTGTACATATTTATGGTTGCCAACACATTGGATTTTAGGACCAGAAAATGCATTTATTACACTTTGACTTGCATGCATATTATACACATTGTGTTTCTAATAATATTTTTTTTTTGTCAATTTTTGGTAAAGGATAAATAAGGTTATCGTACTTCAAAAAAGTAATGTGATCCTGTATCTTTTTACATTTAATGTGGCCTTCAAATTTAGAAAACACATTTGATAGGATCCTTTGACTAACGATTTTCGTCGTTGATTATTACGGTCTTGACATGATAATTCACGATGGTTGGTGATGTGTCAAATGTACTAAATTGATTTTTCGAGAGTTAAAATAATTTTTTTAAAATCAAAGACTTATTTGCTTTTTTTAGGAAAAAATATTTAAAATTTTTGCTGAACATATCTGAGACGGATTCTTCGATGATTGGCATTTCCTTAAAAGTACGCGCAACTAACTATTCCAATAGATATTGACCAACATGCTTTCTTTTATAAAATTTGTTTTTTTATTGAATTTTTAAAATAAAAAATTTAAACTTTGATATGATTATTTTAAATATTTTAAACTATTAAATCTTATAAAATATATATTTAAAATTTTGAAGATTTTTAAAATATATTTTTTTATATTTTTAACAGTAATAAATTTTAAATAATATTCATGTAATTTCTTTCTAAATAATAATGAATCAAAATAAAAAAAATTGATAAGAAAAGTCAATAAAGAACAAATAGTATTATTATTTATTCCTGCATCTACAACAGCGGATATGCAGATATTAGCTTGGTAAGCATTATGCTAATTAGGAACGAATAAAATTCTCTTTTAAAGAATTTGACCTGGTAAGCTATTTATATATATAAATATATATATTCTGTCTAATGTCTAGTTTTGTTTTGAAAATGTTGCATATTTTGTGGATCACAAATGAGTTGGAGCTTCATATTTTGTATACTAAGTATCTCAATTGTCAGATGTTTTGTATTTAAAATACTGAAGATGGTTTTTGAGAAATTTTAAATCAGAAATTTTTATATTGTGGATTTTGGGTCGTTCGTGAGCTTGAACGTAGCACTTTAAACCTAATGTAGACCTGCATTGGATTTAGGGTGTTACAAAATTAAAAAAAATGTACTAGCATAATTAAAAAAACATAAATAAATAGTTAGAACTATAACACTAAACTAAATTGAAACATACAGGCAAAATAAATACGAAGTAGATAGGATAGAATGGATTATTACATAATGCACACGATTAATCTTAAACATAAAACTTAAAGTCCTGATTAGGAAATCTTTCTTTATCCATTGCGTATCGGACCATCATTTAGTTGTAATTAAGGCCCTCCCTTATTAACTACTTCTTTTCCATTGAAACCACAATGTTAACCTTACTTTGATGCATTGAATTTTTTGGAGGATTCGCTGCATTTTCTGCAAACCTTATGAATAACTCGTCAATTATAGCATCTCCAAAATGACTGCAGATCATTGGCTCCAAAACAGCTCTCATAGTATTTGCATACTTTTTCCCCATTTGCATATTAATGTTGAAACCCAAGTCTTTGTTACGGAGCTGCTCGTCTCTATTTAAGCAATTGACGTCCACTTCGAAAACTCGTAGCTCCTCAATTTCAAACGATCCTTCTCTCTCAACAATATCAGCCACTTCTTCTCTGCAGGGTGCATATAAAGGAAGGTTGAATGAATCCACATCAGCCTCTTTCACAACTCCCTACAGTTCTTCAAAAAGTTAGTTTATTACAATAGAATAACTGTAGCCAACATTCTTTCGGATCAAAACAAACCTGTGCAACCAAGTCAAGAAGGGATATAGCAACAAGCTCCAAACCATAATCTTCGTTGGAGGGATTTGGGTTTTTCCTAGCTGTAAAGGTTAGCACCATACGACCTTGGGGTATTATTTCTTTAGAGCGCATGCTTAAAAAATTTGTCAAGTCTTTCCGAAATTGCTGTGCATAAGCCTTGACAACATTGGGAGGACTTGATTTTGCCATGCATATGTTGCCCTTGTTGTTCTCCACTCCAACTGGGACCTAACCACAAGCATGATCATAACATCAAAACAGGTATCGAAGATAATTAATTGTTTGAATTTCGTAAAATGACTGACCATTGACAGCCAATGCAAGGCATAAGAAGAATGCACGAAGTGGAGGCTTCTGGTTGGGAATAGCCTGTGATAGAAAGAACCTGCAACAACCCCTATATAACACCTTTCCTTCACCATATCTCCTTTCTCTTTCTTCAGCCTCTCAATGAAACCAGGAAATGACTTAAACACAGAGTTGAAGTCATTCTCTGGAAGATCATTTAGAATCACTTCAAATTCGGGTAATTTCAATCGGTGTGTCTTACATATCCCATGGATGGTGTCGATAACTTTAGATATAGTCATGAAGGTGTTAGGACCTGAAGAGCAACCCAAGTCTGCCACCTTCATGCAAGTTGGAATAGTTTTGCTGAACATATCTGAGACGGATTCTTCAATGATTGGCATTACCTTTAATATCACTGCGTTCTAAAAGCACAAACAAGTGTTTTAGCCTATATTTGTTGAAGAAAAGTAGGAATAAAATGGAGAAATTAATGAATAATATTGAAAAACGTACTTGAATAACAGAATTATTGGCATAACTAATTTCATGATCTGCTTCGTTCATGCGAAGAACCTTTGCTTCTGCCATTTTGCTTGATCAGCTTCTTAACAAAATTGATATAATGTGGCGTTTCCTTTGTACCCTGCTGTGAAAATATATTCAAAGACTACGGGTTTTCTATACGTATTTCTTTGAACATAGCTATCCGATAACGACCAACAAGCTCTTTTCTATTATTATTATTATTATTATTATTATTATTATTATTATTATTATTATTATTATTATTATTATTATTATTATTATTATTATTATTATTATTATTATTATTATTATTATTATTATTATTATTATTATTATTATTATTATTATTATTATTATTATTATTATTATTATTATTATTATTATTATTATTATTATTATTATTATTATTATTATTATTATTATTATTATTATTATTATTATTATTATCATTTTGTTAGGTTTGGTTTGTAAATTGTTAAATTTGACAAGTTGGAAAATTCATCTTTAGTAGGTGGCCAATTTTACACATGGGAATTTTATATTTGGTTGGTGACCAACTTATTGGAAAATTCATCTTTGGTAAGTGACCAACTTTGCACATGTGAATTTCATCTTTGGTCCCTAAAATATTAGATTATTTATAAGTTTAGTCCTTAAAACTCAACTATAAATAGGCTAAGTATTTCATTAGAAATCATCCTAAAATAAGTTCTCTATTCCTCTTGTTTTCTTCATTCTCTCAGTTTGGGAATTCTAAAAAATTTCATTTGTTGTAATATTTGTTGATAGTGAAGTTATCATCCGATGTGGTGCCCGAGGAGTAGACGATATTCTTATCGAACCTCGTAAATTTGGTGTGTTCTCTCTTTTATTGTTTTTTATTCGGTTTTTTCATTGTGTTTCATTATTCAATAGTTTGACGGGTTTATCTAATGTGCAACCTTTGGTGGTTTTGATCTTGATATTTTATGTCAATTTTAAAACTACGTTCGTGTGGGAAATAACCCGATTTCTCCAACATAGGTGTATTCTATACGTATTGATATAATATTTAGGAAAAGTGTCATTTCGATAACAAAACTAATGTATGAAAGATACTTTTCTTTTTTATATTCAGCCATCTAGAACGGCCAATATGCAGACATTGACCTGGTAAGCCCCATGTTAGTTAGGAATGAAGAAAATTTCATATGAAAAATACAGAATTAGTTTCGGTCAATGTTTGGAAAAAATATTTATTTTTTATTTTTTAAATTAGTTTCCAAATTATTTTATTTTTTCCATACATGAAAAAATATTACTACTTAAATTTAATATAAATATAGTTTATTTTTGTAATCTAAAAATATTTATTTTCAATTATGATTTAAAGTTAAAATATTATCAAGACTATAATATCATTTATAAAACTAGTTAAATCAATATTCATTCAAATATAGTTATTACATTATAAAAATTCAATGAAAATATTATATTTATATTTAAAAATCTAGTTAATTGATAATAAAATTTATAATTAAAAATCTAGTTAATTGATAATAAAATTTATAATTAAAAATTTATAAAACTGTATACAAAAATAATCAAACTCATACACAATCCGAACGATTCAACTGTCACCTCTAATAATAACTACCTATACTCAACAATATTGAAATTGAAGTAAATAAATAAAATGTGAATGAATCAATCCATTTCATTTCTTCATATTTTGTTTTCTATACCGCCACATACAACAAAATATGTCAATTGAGTTTTGCAGTACTTGGTCGTCAGTAATCACTTGCTTAGTAAACCCTTTAATCCAAAGCGTTATTTTAGTTGTGTGTCTTACCGTGCTATAACCGTTTTAATTATATTTGATAAATTTTCTGTTGAATTTGAAATAATTAAATTATTGTCGATATAGTGGTGATATATATGAATATCTTTTTTTTTTCCCTTGTTGATTGATGGGAAGCAAGACTGTTTTGTGAAAATTGAGTGTATTAAATGCAAATTGGTTATATGTTATGTGACGCATGTTGGTCTATTGGATTCTGACTTTATGTTATGTATTCAGATTATGTGATTATGTAATTTTTTTTACATTCGGATTAGATTGGAAATTGGATATATGTTATGTTATCATGTCATTCTCGGTTGGGATTGATAGAGAAGTTTAGTGTGTTCACCCGATGGGTGAATTCCACTTTGGATTCGAACCTACTCTACGAACGGTGTACGGTGTATGAGTGTATTTATATCTGCATATTTACTCGCACTATAAATATTATGATTCATACTGTGATTATC
This sequence comes from Hibiscus syriacus, assembly GCF_006381635.1. Taxonomy (NCBI): domain Eukaryota; kingdom Viridiplantae; phylum Streptophyta; class Magnoliopsida; order Malvales; family Malvaceae; genus Hibiscus; species Hibiscus syriacus. The sequence continues at coordinate 486,185 of NW_024062903.1, forward strand.
CTTGTTGATTTTTTTGAATAGTCTATTTATTCACATATTTTGACTGCATTGAGATTTATAGCTCACCCCCTTTATTTCTCCCTTTTAGATATTTCAAGATGTTAGAACCATATTGACATCTCGAGGACCGGAGTCTCGAATTTAAATTACTTTTTTGAAAAAAAATTATTTTCTGTTCAAGTGATAATAACTGTATAAATATTATTTATATTATGTCTTGACGGATTTTATTTATATTATGTCCAGAGTATCTTTATTTATTATTTATCAATATTTGCAGTTTTAAGTTGCAGGTAGTAAAAACAATATATACAACAAATGAATACTTACAAATATGATGCAAGAATTTTTAGTTGACTTGCTCTCATTTATTCAGCAATCATTTTGCTACAAAACCAACTTTTATTTATATATATAGAGAGAGAGAATACAACATCAAACCCACATGTTCAAACTCAAAATATATTTAAAAATTTTAATTGAGAAACCTTTCATTATCCGTTGCCTTTTGAGCCATCAATTCCTTTATTAACTACTTCTTTTTCAAGGAAACTACAATGTTAACCCTCCTATTGAGCATGGAATCAATTAAAACGTCCTCCACATTTGCAGCAAGCCTTGTGAATAACTTGTCGATTATAGCATCTCCAAAATGACTGCAGATCATTGGCTCTATAACGGCTCTGATGGTATTCGCAATATTTTTCCCCATTTGCGTATAAATGTTGAAACCGAAGTCTTTGTTACAGAGTATCTCATTTGTATTTACAGGATCGGCGTCCACTTCGAAAACTTGCAGATCAGTAATTTCAAATGATCCTTCCTTCGAGACAATCTCAGCCACTTCTTCTTTGCAAGGTGTATAAAAAGGAAGGTTGAATGAATCCACATCTGTCTCTTCTACAAGTCCCTGCAATTCTTAAGTTAATTTATTGCAATTGAATAATTGTAGAAATAGAGTAAATGGATTATACGGCACCTGTGCAACCAAATCAACAAGTGATTTAGCAACAAGCTCCCAACCATAGTCTTCGTCGGAAGGGTCGGTATTTTTCCTAGCCATAAAGGTTAGCACCATACGGCCTTGGGGTATGATTTCTTTGGAGCGCAAGCTTAGAAAATTCGTGAAGTCTTTCTGAAATTGGTCCGCATAAGCTTGGAAGACATTGGGAGGACTTGATCTTGCCATGTATACGTTTCCCTTATTGTTCTGTAGCCCAACTGGGAGCTGGTGATAAAATCAAAGTTAAAGGAGATTAAAATAGATTTTTGATTCAAAGAGAATGGTTTTGGTCAAGTGACCAACCTTTGTGAGCCAATGAAGCGCATAGGAAGAATTGACAAAGTGAAGGCTTGTAGTTGAAAAGAGTCTGTCATAGAAAGAGCCCGCAACTCCTCCTACAAAACACCTTTCTTGTACCATATCTCCTTTCTCTTTCTTCAGCCTCTCAATGAAATCAGGAACCGACTTGAACACAGAGTTGAAGTCATTGTCCGGGAGATCATTTAGAAGCACTTCAAACTCTGGAAATTGCAACGCTTCTCGCTTACATATCCCATGGATAGTGTCTATAACTTGAGATATAGTGTGGAAGGTGTTAGGTCCTGAAGAGCATCCCAAGTCTGCCACCTTTATACAAGCTGGAGCCATTTCCTTGAACATATCTCTGACCGATTCTTCAATGATTGGTGTTATCTTTGATATCACTGCTTTCTGAAAGCACAAAGACTGGTTAGTATGATATTTGTCGGAAAAAAGAATATCTATAAAGCAGAAATCATGTAATAATGTTCAAAAACAGACTTGAAGAACTGAATTATTAGCATAGCTAATTTCATGATCTGCTGCGTTCATACGGAGAACCTTTGCTTCTGTCATTGTGCTTGCTTAATTTCTTTACAAACTTGTGTACTTTAGTGTTTTCTGGCGTGTTTTCCTTAACATTCTGATGTGTGTGTGTGTATATATATACCCACACGAATCAAACATGGATTATGGATGCATCTGCCTAGTAATTAATTGTTTATACGCTGAAACTGTATGGTTTTTTCCACATTATTTCGTCTTTAATTTTTAATTAGGTTCACACATTCAGTTTGGTCAAAAAAATCGACGTTCTTTGGAAAGAGCTGTCCAATAACGACCGCCTCAGTCTTCTTTATGAATAAGTTTGTTAACAACAAGAGAATGACGAAATCAATAAGCGAGAGATATTCTGATAAATGATCGGTTTGTCTTTGTTCAATAATTCGGTGATAAAATTAGTGGATGAAAGGTACTTTTCATTGTTTTATTCCTGCAGCTAAAGCGTCCAATATTTGGTAAGTGTGGAAAATAAACTTATGAATAAAAAAAAATATTTTATTAAAAAAATAAATATTAAAATTATAAGAAATTAAAACGTGGGGATCGGTCCATTACTTTTATTTCTTCATATTTCTTTAATATCAAACCAACCATAATAATTAGGATGTAAAAATTGACTCGATTTAAAAATTGATTTAAATTTAATCCATTTATAATATGAGGTGTCATAAACTAAAAACGATTTAATTCTGAATTGATGTTGATTTGAACCCGAATTAAACCTAGTTATTTTGGATCTGAACCCCACTCGAGAACCACCTAAATCTGAATTGAACTTGATAACGTGATAACCTAACTCGACCTGCATCCGACCTAACATGAACCTCAACCCGGTATTAAACTGGTAAATAACTTATATAACTCGACTTTAAACGATCCGAGATTCGATTTTACTCAACATGTTAATTGATCAGACATGTAAATTATCCAATTTGTTGTTAAACTGATATGATATTGATTCAACTTGGTATTTACCTGTCTTGTAAGTTATAAATTTGTAAATTGTAATTGACAATTGATATTCTAACACGACAATTGACAAAATAATTCTTCACCATGTAAGGCATATTATTAATAATGATCATTAGATTAATAAATTTACTTTTTATAATGTAATTTATAAATATATTTAAAATTTCAATTAAAATAATACTTTATAATCGATAAATATATTAAAAATAATTATTCAATATTTAAAGCACATAATTTATTATGACCATTAGAAAAATAAATTTAAATATAACTATTAAATTAAAAAATTTGCTTTATATATGTGTAAATAATAATTAATAAATCATTTATTTTTTTATAATACTAATAATAATAACTTTAAATTATTAATTATTTTATTTAAATTATTTTTATTAAATGATTTATTTATTGATTATTAATTTTATTAGATTATACATTAGATTATATAAAACGGTTTTAAAATATTGATAAGTATAAACCATTTAATAATGTAGGGAGAAAATAGAGAAAAGAAAAAGTTCATATTTCGAAGTTTCACTAAAATTTTAAAAAAGTAAGGAAAGAGAGAAGAGAGAAACTTTTCATTTTAAAATCATTAAAAGTTTATGTGTATAATTATATTAAATCAACATTTATACTTTATATGTTAAATGTTATATTTTATATTAATATTTAATCAAAAATTATGAGTAAATTCAAGCTTTCAACCGAAATTGATCCCTGTTTATTTTTAATTTTTGTAATTTAGTCTGATAATTTTAATATGGTGCTATGAAACATAGGGCAGTGATCTGAAACTTCAAGAGCCAATAATTCAATAAAATAGTGAGAAAAGGAAAAATACCAACTAGAGCTCACCCTAACCTTGTCCAATTTCCTACTTAAGAGTCGATCCAGCTGGTGATTGTAGCAACAAAAAATAGACCATACAAATGCATGATAAAGGAGATCAAGAGCATGGACACACTCCTAAAACTCTTCCATGTCCCTAGAAAAGTCAAACTCACCACTGGAATCAGAGCTATCTCACGGTCATAAAACAAACGACTCCATAGAAACCTTCTACCAATGCCATCAATGTACCCATAAAAATAATGAAAAAATCATTCTCACCGCTATGTTGAACCCTACAAGTGATATTATGCTCGGATGAAGCCACCACATCGAATAACCCTACTCTCTATAAGATCCAAATCCTACCATTGCTAGCATTCATATAGCTATCACAACAATACCAACCCTTAAAACTATTTTTTAAGAACAATACATTTGTTATGGTGTTTAATCATAGTTTCCAAGAGCACAATTACATCCACCTTTAACTCCAAGCTATACTAACAATCTGCTTTTGTTTAAGAAGTCAATTCAATCCTCTAACTTTCCAGACTGAGCACTGCATAACAAATTAATAAATACTCTCAGAGGAAGCCTGCACCACCTTACTACCCCTTCTCCTATCCAACTGAAACCTTTTATCTTGCTTCAACTCCTTAACCAATTCAGCCACTCATACAACAGCTGTTTTATGCTTCTTTAGAGAAATAACACCTCCTACACCATCCCCAACCCCTTTATCGTGTAATCCAAATTAGTAATTATAGGTTCAGTTAAAATAGCAAACCTATTTTCAGAGTTCAACCTACCCGAACCCTTAGTAGACCCATTTAAGGCTGCGCACTCCCTTGCCAACTCCCTTAACAGAGAACTTAAAACATCTCTCACCCTTCACCAGTAAAAGGAGAAACAACCACTTGAGTCTCCTCAAGGCCTCCTTACCCTTAATAACACCTTCAGACACTTCCTTCTACTTCTACAACATGACAGGTTTAGTTATACCCCTTGAAACCCACTTCTGACCAGGGACCTTCCTAGGGCATGTTGGAAAAATTATTGAATGAATTGATGTTATTTATAACTAATTAATAGTAAGTCATGTCACTTGATGAATGAACTTAATTTTTGGTTTAAAGTTGCACCCATTCAATCATACCTATTCAACAATTCTCTTCATGAAAAGATTAAATCCTTTCATGAAAAGGTTAAGCCCTTTTCATCAAAAGGATAAATCCTTTAATTGAAAGGTTAAGTACTTTCATCGAAAGTTCTTAACCCTTCAATCCATTTCCTCCTTTATATATAGGCTACTTGCACAATTCTAAGGCATAACACAAGTTACAAAAACAACTTTGAGATACAATTCACAAAGTTGAATTAGGATAACACCTAGAAAGTTATTTCTAACTCCGTTCATCCCATTTCATGCCTATATATGAGTAACAAATTTCATTTCTTTACTTTAATTCTCATTATTTATCGTGCTTCGTTTGATTATATAATAATATTTGTTTATTATTATTATTTTTATCTCATATTAACATTTAGTTTAACAATCTTAGGATAGATTATTTCTTATTTTAAATCCGAGACGAACTTGATTATAAGTTTAATCTTAATCGTACGAATGAAATAAAAAGAATTATTGCCATAGGAGGAGCATTCGAATGTCTTTTTATATGGAGATTGTATTTTATGCGATGAAGTCCATATTCCTCAATAATAAATTGAGGTTTTGAAAACATATTCAAATGACATGGGGCAAGATAAAGCATTGTCTATCTATAAGGTAACCTTGCTTTAATGTATCTAATGATGATTATTAATGACTTGTAATGCAGATTGTAAATTCAAAGAAAATTCAAAAAAAAATTATGGCTCAAACCAAATTCAAAAAAAATTGCAAGTCGAAGCTACATGTTGATTTTTCATTTAGATTGAAGAAAGAATAGACATGTTGGAAAAGATTTCTATCTCCAAAGAAAGATTCTTAAAAATCACGTTGGCTTTCGCGCATTGAAGATTGATTATGTGTTTAGCATTGATTTTGATGCAATTGCACTTCAATGCATATTGCTTTTATGGTGAGAAATTTCTATCACATAAATTTATAATGATTTTTCAAATACACACAGCTTTTTTTTTTTGTAAAGTCATCTTAGCCTTGGAAAAGGTTACATATCTATTAGGTTTTAAGTCATTAAAATTCATTGATTTATTTACTTTTTGGTGTTATTACACAAGGAAATGAATAATTTGACAAGTCAGTTCTAATGGCTAATAATTGTGGTGGTTGAAATCACATTGACCGGATAGAAAGGATATTGTGCATGTAAAAGGCTCCTAGAAGATCAACGAGTAGTTATCTTCGTGCTCTAATCCTTAAGGAAGTTGAAGGCGCTATAGATGCAAAAGGTAAAGTCTCATTAACAACCTTTTGTAGGTTCACAGAGAAGAACCTCAAATTTTACCATGTCCACAAACCTTGGTGTAATGTGATAAAGCTCGTATTTTTTGTAACTAATAGTGAATTTCGATTAAAAAATGCGAAAATGTATGTGTATCCATTTCATTTTTTTATAATATTACATTGAGATTATAAATTTTAAATTTAAACATACAAATATAGAAAAAATTAAATATAAAAAATTTAAAATTAAAATTAAATTATTAAAAAAATTAAAAAATATATATTAACCTAGAATGATTAAAAATGTTATTGTTAAATGATTAATTTAATTTAGAGAATTTTTTCTCTCTGAACATGGTTGATTTTTCTCTGAACAAGATCGATTTTCCTTGGTTTCTTTGGTACGCAAATGCAAGGAGAAGACTCGATGGTCACCATGGTGATCCAGGCGGGAGAAAACAATGAAAATACAAGCAAGAGCAATAGCAATAAAAGAGTTAGAAGGCAAGACGAAGACATTGCAGGAGAAGAACAAATTCAAACAAAGTCTTGGCGAGACACAATGGCATATTCTACAATTTTCACAGGAATATTCAAAAGCACTGCAAGAATTGAAGAAGAACACTATGAATCAGAAGAAAAAGAGGAATTTCAAGATAATGATATTGATAAACTCCGTAAAAAGACTATTTTAAGGTCTTTTTACTTAGTTATTGATAGTTTAAAGCCATTTTCATAGCATTTAGTTGCATTTGGTGGAAAAGTCTTGTTGCAATATAAATTTATTGATAAAACTGATGCTACTAAAGAGAAGGGTCTTATGGTTGTGGTGTTGTACAGGAAAGGAAAGTAGCCAAGGAGAAAAGTTTCACTATAACATTATGGAGTAAAGGACAAAAAGTTTTGTAGTGGCAAAACTTTACAAAAAAGCTAGGAGCAAAAAAGGACAAAATAGCAAAAATATCTAGCTGCCAACTGTCCAAGACTCACGTGAATGCACTGCCCTACTGATATTTCCGGGACCACCTGTCACCCTACCTCATATTCACGTGTACGGTGTGATTCCTAAGGTATAAAGGGAATTTTTAGGCCCAAAACCTAGAAAATTCCCCACTATAAATACTTAAGGATACCCTACATTTGGGAGGACTTTTGGGGAATGACTTAAGCAAGGAGGCGGTAGTTCACCATTTCTTCATCTTCTTCTTTTTCCTCTCTTTTTTCGTGGTGTCCTCCATAGTCGAGCTTCACGGAGGTAGCAACTAGGGCCTTGAGAGAGGCTAGCTCGCTAAAGAGGTTTACGACGGTGGTCTAAAGCTTCATGGCACAACTCATTTGAGAGTTTTAATCTCCTTGTGATCTTATTTCTTTATTTTCTCCATGGGTTTGTACTTAAGGATGATGAATGATTAACTTAGCCCCAGCATGAACAAATTTATTTGGCGTGGATTTGATTTGGATGGATTTTATTTTGTGTTAATGAATGGATGAGGTATTTCTATGTTTAAATGTCGTTTTGCTCATTGTTATTATTTTAAGTGCTTAATCTTGTAAGAGCTTTTGAGAGATTGTTATTTTCCAAGTATAAATGCCTAATATCGAGAGAGTTAGGCTAGATCTACGTGAGCAAGGGAACTAAACCGAGATGGTTGGGTTCTAATCCACCCTAGATATAAGGAAAGTGTTTCATTCGACTAAAAGGGATATGACGTATTTGATAAGCTAGTGTTGTAGTTTACGCTAAGAGGTATTGTCGTAGCATTAGTTTTATTAGGTTCCTTATAGAGATATCCTAGGAGCACTATTAGTAAATCATGTCGGACAACATAGGCATGGAATACTCAGACCATTTGAGACATAATAAACTTTCGCCATAGCAAACCCAGCTAATTACCCCTATAGAAGCTTGATTGTGTGAGGTTTTCAAGTCTTATTTCATTCGTCGAAGTTCAATTTTAAATTCTTGATACATCATTATTTTTCTATTACTTCAGCACTTAAATTTCTGCCATAGCGGTATTTTATTGTTCACCTCATCACCACCCTAAAACTTTCGCCACAACTATATCTTTTTCACATGTTCATACCATTTGTGCCACGACCAAAATTTATTCAATAGTCTATACCATCATATATATATTTATACACAATATACTTAGTGACGCCCTTTTTGTTGTAACATCTTTTAAAATCCTTCCAATCCCTATGGAAACGATATTCACTCAGTATTGTATTACTTGATCGACTTTGTATACTTACACATATTTTACATTCAATTTATAGCACTCACAGCGTGCATCAGATATCCCAACAGTCAAGATTGACACAAATACAAAAGAGAGAATCAGGAGGCCTTGGAGAAAAGCCTTGATTATAAAGGTCCTAGGAAAAAACATTGCCTATAAAGCTCTAATAAACAGAATATACTCTATGTGGAAACTTGAAAGTGAATACGATTGTATTGATTTGGAAACCGGATTTTACGCAGTGAAATTTCAAAGTTTCAATGACAGAATGAAAGTTCTGACCGAGGGGCCTTGGAAGATATTAGATCACTACCTAACGGTGCAGAAATGAAAACCAAACTTCATCGCAAAAAAAGAAAACATATCGTCCACCTCGGTGTGGATTCACGTATCGGGACTGTTTGTTGAATATTTTGACGAAGGTATCCTTGTGAACATTGGAAAACTAATCGGTTCACCTTTGAAAGTTGACTACCGAACAACTTGGACTACAAGAGGGAAATTCACAAGAATGTCTGTAGAAATTGACCTAGACAAGCCATTTTTTTCAAAAATCTGAATAGGGAACATGATTCTCAATATAAAGTATGAAGGCATTCATCAAATCTGTTTCCACTGAGGTATGGTGGGACACAAATCCGATTATTGTCCTGTGAAAATTCTTGATAATTCATAGAAGGAAAAAGAGAAAGAAGAACGTCTGAACAAAGAAGGGAATGAAAGCCAAGATTCGGTTTTACCAATTGAAGAAGAAACTGAACGGAATGCTAGCAAAAAAGATCGATATGGCCCTTGGATGTTGGATCAAATGAGACAAAAAAATGCGAGGAAATAACAAAATTCAACAGAACAAAACCCAAGAAAATTTTAATGAGAATCGATTCCATGCATTAAGCGAGGAACGTGAAACTGGAAAAAGTATACCTACAGAATCAACAGAAAATCACAAGGAAACCGAGGGAAGAAAGGAGACTGATAGGGGGGAAATCAAAAAGAGGATAAACGACAATTTACAAACAAATCAGAGGAAAAGGATAAAGATAAAAAAATCTTTACCTCAGCCTAACAACTTCATTCAAGGCACAAGTCAGAATAGAAGATTCAATCAAAATGTCAATATCAACAAGGACAGAGAAAAGAAAGGACAAAATCCACCAAACTATAGACACAATAGATAAAATCAAAACACCGAAAGGGGTCGAAGAAATAAGACAATGACAGATTCCCCAGGGGAAGTACCCAAATCATCGAAAATTAATATAGTGGAGGATATGGTAGTGGAACCTCAGAATAATTTGGAACAAGATCGGAACTACTACCCTAATGAGCCAAGTGATATTTCGGGGGGGAGACAACGGAACATAAATGGATACATGCCATAACAAGAGTGATGAAACTCCTATTGAACAGGAGGAAACTAGTAAGACCAAAATTTCCAAATGAAAATAATCTCATGGAATTGCAGAAGAGTAAACAACAAGGATTTTATTAGAAATGGCAATGTCATAGTTCAAGAGGAAAGACCAATAATTATAGCTTTTTTGGAAACAAAAGCCCCTATGGGAGCGGGTAGAACTCTCCAGCAAAAGCTAAAGTTCAACAATCATTTTGAAGTGCCTACAAATGGTAGAAGTGGAGGCTTAATAATTCTATGGAACTCGGAGGGGCTTGACATTCAAATCAGTCATAATACCGACCAAGTTGTTCATTGCGAGTGGGACAAGGAGTGGATAATATCTTTTTTTGTGTATGTCCAGCCACACAATAATAAGAAGCAGGAATTTTGGAGTTATTTCAAAATGCGTGGAATAGGATTGTTGAAGCTATTGCAGAAAATGAGACGGATGTCAGAATATGAAAGGAAACTGCGTTTGAGGATATCTTTAAACAAAAACGCATTCTGCGAAACATGTTAAAAGGTAATCAAAGTTCACCTCGATATTTTCATTCACCTCGATATTTTCATTCACCCCGCCTTCAAAATTAGCTGACCTTTTTTTCTCATATGTAATGGGGTAAGGGGAGGTATGATAGTAGGCTGCCTCCAAAGCCAAGTTGAGAGCAGCTTCCGTAGAGACCTCCGAATTATGGAATACCCTCCGTGGGACTCGAAAAAAAACTTAAACGAAGAGTACCAAAATATTCTCAATCAGGAGGAAATTCTTTGGTTCTAGAGATCTCGGCTTGACTGGGTAATACATGGAGAAATGAACACCAAATTCTTCCATCTCACGACAAAAATTAGAAGAAAGAGGAATAAGTTTGCAGGTCTGGACATAAATGATAACTGGTGTACGAATAAACAAACGGTAACTTCTCACATTGTGGAATTTTATAAAAATCTGTTTGCTAGGAAAAATACTACAAATTTGGAAGATCCTTTTGAGAAATTCAAACCTTGCCTAAATGAAGGTGGCATGAATACTTTAACAAAAGAAGTTACTGTTGATGAAATAAAAAGAAATTGTTTTCTCCATGAAGGGTTTGAAGGCTCCGTGCCCAGAGGGTATCCAGCCTATTATTTTCAAGAAAAACTGGAACACGGTTAAAGAGACCCGGGTAAACTTCGTTAGAGAAGTGATGGCTACGAGTAGGATGGATATTCAAATTTTAAAGGTTTATTTAGTGTTGATCCCGAAATCGGAGATGGCAGACAAATTATCTCTTTATCTTCCTATAAGTTTGTTCAACACTGCTTATAAAGTTCTCACGAAAACATTGGTTCAGCGTATGAGACCTGTCCTTCAAAGAATCATAGGTCCTTTTCGAAACAGATTCTTGGCTGGTAGTACTTCGGGCAATATTTTATTCGTTCAAGAGGTTGTTCATTCAATTACACATCTTCAAGGTTGTAGAGGGGCGGTTATCTTAAAGATAGACCTACATAAGGCTTATGACAAAGTGAGTTGGCATTTCGTTCAAAAAAAACTCTGCAGGATTTCAACTTCCCCAAGGAAACCATCGATATTATCATGTTCTGCATTAAATCGAGTATTATTGAACCTCTATGGAACGGAGAAATGACAGATAGCATATCGCCCCAGCAAAGACTTAGACAGGGAGATCCCTTGTCACCTTACCTCTTTATTTTAATTATGGAGCAACTTTCACATATTATCCTAGAGGAGATTGCTAAAGGAAATTGGAAAGCGTTAAAATTAACCAGGGTAGGAACTAAAATAAGCCTCTTATTTTTTGCAGATGACCTATTACTTTCATGGAAGCGATAGCAAATCAAATGAGAAGCTAGGAAATGTATCAAGTTGTTCAGTAAAGAAATGAGGGCAAAGAAAGGTATGACACAAGATGATAGCTGCAGACATTCTCAAGGAGAGAGGGAATCGATTGAACACGCGTTAAGGAAATGTCCGATAGAAAATCAGGTTTGGGAAAGACTTAATGTGACTCAAGTAAACAACCAGTTTAACTCTAGTGATTTCAGAACTTGGATAGCCAACAATTGCAAATTAAAAAAATCAAGCATTGAAGAAATCACATGGGGATCCTTATTTGCGACGACTCTGTGGGGAATTTGGAAAAGTAGAAATGAAGAAACCTTCAAAAATAAAGTAAGTAATTCCAATCAAATCATCTAGTATAGTCTAAAGCTTGCAAGAAACATTAAAGCAGCTTATGGGAAGCTTCATACTCAAATCATAAAAGAACCGAAATAGGTAAAATGGGAGAAACCACTTGAAGGGCACTGGATACTGAACTCAGATGGAGCATGCAGAGCAACTTCGGGACTGGCCACAGTAGGGGGCTTATCAGATATGAGAACAACCAATGGATTCAGGGGTTCATGTACAACATCGGCAAGCATGCAGAGCAACTTCGGGACTGGCCACAGTAGGGGGCTTATCAGATATGAGAACAACCAATGGATTCAGGGGTTCATGTACAACATCGGCAGAACTACAAGCACCATGGCATAGTTGTGGGGAATCAGGCTGGGGTTGTCATTAGCTAAATCTCTTAGGGCTAGAAGACTGATTGTCGAAGCGGATGCTAAGTGGGTAATCAACATTCTGAATAAAGATCAAACAAATGACATTCAAAAAAAAGTAATATTCAAAGAATGTGAAGATTTTAGAAAAGAATGATGGATTGTGAGTTTTTGTCATACCTGGAGGGAAGGCAATTGATGTGCGGATCGATTAACAAATATGGCTTTTGAAGAAAGGGAAGGATTACACATTTTGAGGGAACCCCCAAATGAAATCAAAGCTCTGTTTAAAGCAGACATGGGAGAAAAAGGGGTGCTTCGATGGTAGTATCAATACGCGGCCGTTTGTATGAAACTTAGACAATTTTTTGTACCCAAAAAAAAAATTAATTTATAGACGAATTTTAATGTGAATTTTATTTTAGTTAGCAAAATAATTATATTTGTTATGTTTATATATGTTAATTTTAATGTGGGTTTTATTTTTATTAATAGAGACAAATTTATCATTCCATGAAAAATTAAAATATTAAAGATAATAAAAAATCTCAAACACGTGGATTTTATATTCAATGATTTTCCCTATCATGTTATATTCACTAAAATACTATTTTTAATTGTATAACTATTTTTTAAATATTTTTTAATTATATATTTTATGATAATATACACATAAATTTTAGTTTTATAACTTTTAAATTTTATTTTTATAATATTTATTTAGTTCAATTTTATAAAAAAAATTAGTAAAATCGAATTAGAAAGACATTTAGAGTTTAAGATAATTAGAGGTAAATGTATAAAATAAACTTTGTATAGTATGGACAAGTTCATATTTATATAAATAAAAATTGTGTTAAATTTAAGGTAAAATATATTAATGTATTCTTAATTTTTAGTACTTTAATTTTTATTTTTGATATTTTTATATTTATTTTTTTGAATAATTTTTTATTTTAAATTTAAAATATTTTTATTTTTTCTAAAAAAACAAACTTTTAGAAAAAAAACTAATTTGTCCATCGAATTCAATTAAAAAATCAATTTAGTCAATCTATTACATCATCAGCCATGTCACCAATCACCGTAAATTGTCACGTCAACACTGTGAAGTGCTACGTCAGCACTGTAACGATCAATGACAAAAATCATTGGTCAAATTATCACACAGAATGTAACATCCTCCATGTCGGGTTAGTGATTAATTTGCAAAGTTTCAACATTTGGTGATTAAAGTAGAATAATTATATAGTTTAAAAAGAATGGTTAGTAAATATGAAATGAATGTAAGGACAAAATGGTCATTTGTAAGGAAAAATTATAATTAAAAAATGTTATGGGGTTATATTAGAACCCACGTAGGGTATTAGTATTCCAGAATCCTCTCATTTCTTCTTTACTAACTTACTTGTAATATAAGAATAATTAGAACCCGGGATCAATCAGCACCAATACTAATTTATCATACAACTGAAAAGTACATGCTATAATATCAGGGTCATCACGGTCTTCACTTGTCTTTAGATTGTATACCCGAGCAGTGGATCGAACTTCAGATTGAGCAGAGAATTCAGACGGGTTCCTTTCTCTGCCTCTTCCTCGTCCTCTTTGTGAGGAAGAACCAACTCTTCCAGATGGTGCAGGCTCACCAACAATCAAGGGACAATCCCGGATAAAATGTTCGGCATCTCCGCATCGAAAACAAGTCCCAGCAGCCATACGACAAGCCCCATAATAGTTTTTCCCACAGTGCTGACACTATCTCCCTTGACTCGGAGTAGATCTCCCAGCACCAGATTCTACTGACTGCGTCTGTCTAGGTCTTGTCTGACTTGCTCCCCTAGCAGACGATGCAACTGATTATGATCTAGCTTGTGATCGAAATCCCGAGTCTCTTCCCCTTTTTGTTGGTACTGAGCTAGAAGAAGTAGTCGTCCTCTTTGATGTCTGAACTCTTGAGTCCCCAAATCTTTCATTCTGAGCCCTTTCAAGAGCTTTTGCACGATTGATCACCTCCTGGAACGAGGACAAGTTTAATACTATCAATATTTCTTTAAGTCTAGGGCGCAAGCCCTCCACGAACCATTCGCAAGCATCTTTTTCAGTAGGCACAAGCTCAGCTGCAAACCTTCTCAGCTTATTAAACTCACATTCATACTCATATACAGAGTGGCTCATCTGCTTCAAATTCATAAACTCCTGCTTCATTTGTCGGATAAACTGATCTCCAATATACTTGTTTTTAAATTCTTCTAAAAACAAAGACCAAGTCAACTGGTCGGTTGACATCCTCATGGTGACCTTCGTCCACCATATCCTCGCCTGACCCCTCAATAAAGATACAGCTCCATCTAATTTCTCCACTTCGGAACAGTGGAGACCATCTAACATGATTTTCAAATCATTCAACCAAAGATCCGCTGACACTGGACCTTCCTCAGCTTCTCCCTTAAATTCGGGAGCTCCTAAACCTCTCAACTCTTTTGCTACATTAATTCTTTGAGTTAGTGGAGCAGAAGGTTGAAGACGCGTCAGAATAGCGTCTAACGTTCTGAAGAACGTATCTTGATCTTGCACAGGCACTCCTTGAGATGTCTGTTCTTCACCTTGCCTGGCCAGGGCAGGTGAATTACTGCTTTCAGCATGCCTATCTTCTCCCGCTTCACTTCGGGAGCTATTATGTCCGGACATCTAATAAGAATAAACAAATTGTTCTATTAGCAAAACAACATACTCATACTATACCAGATCAGAAGTTCTCACTATTTGTTGGCATGTATTCCATTTAAAGACTCTATAGACTCTGGTTTATGCCTAGAATCGGCTAAACCATGGCTCTGATACCATTAAATGTAATACCCCCAACCCGTACTCGACCCGAATAGGAGTCAGAGATATTACATTAACTTTTAAAACACGACTCTTAACCAATAATAGCAAAATATTTGAATTTATATTAAGAAGATACGATAATATACATATTGTAACATAAGTTTACCAAAATATTCAGAGCATACACAACTTAACCCTTTAATTACATGCCAACTGCCATTTACATAACAAAATGACCTACTGATTAAGTTGCTTCTGATCTGGTGGTTGCAGGAGTAATGCTGTCAAGCTGCTACACCTGTCTCGTCTATTTTCTCGGATCCTATGTGTGAAACACTCACACGCTAAGTCATCGACTTAGTGAGGCAATAATAATAACAAGGCAATGTAATGAAAATGTCATGATCATATGAAATGAGATGCAAACATGTATTTAATCAATGTAGTCTCCATCATCAATATCCATACCTGTAAGCGTATGACTTTAACATTCATGAATTTGTATTAATAAGTTTATTGGCCCATGATAGCATATTGAGAACCTAAGGTATCTGAGTAATGTGAGGTTGTGCACTATGCTGTCACCACAGCTCGTATAAATGCACCGAAGTGCCGCGTAGAATTGTACCGTAGTGCCATATAATGATGTCCATAAGGACCACATAGAATTCCTTAAGAATCATATACATATACTAGGGATCAAGTATGTGTCTTTCCAAGACTTCACACATGTTCCACAGAATATATATATATCCCGAAGGACCGCGTAGTATTGCACCGTAGTGCCATATAATGATGTCCATAAGGACCACATAGAATTCCTTAAGAATCATATACTAGGGATCAAGTATGTGTCTTTCAAGACTTCACATGTTCCAAAGAATATACATATGTCCCGAAGGACCACGTAGACCCTCTACCCTTGGCATGCCAACTATACCTATAGTTCTCATCTACATAAAATGGGCTTTTACATTTCACGTAGTCTATATCGCGTAGACATGTAAATGCTTACCTTTTCATATAGCTCATAACTTTTCCCACATAGTCATGTCATATAATGCATTTTATATGAACTCATGTCATGTCTCATAATACAGAATATGCTCATGTACCAAGATATAAAATCTAGACTTATCACAAGTCTAGAATGGAGTATATTTCTATAATTATGCTATGCATATGCACTCACCTATATTTCTTTGCCTTTTCCTCGATCGATCCTACTTGTAGATTATTCCCGAACTCGTGTAGGCTCGGTATCTACATAAACATAATTTTCAAGATGATTATCAGATGTCTATGTCTTGAAATTAAGCTTTAATAGCCTACCAATTTAAGGAATTAATAGCTTAGTCTTTCTCTTTTTTTTCATGGGGGAATCGGTTCCCCCCTTGGGGGTATCGATTCCCCTCTAGCATTCTGGAAATTCATATTCGTTGAGGGGGTATCGGTTCCCCTTGAATGGGTACCGATTCCCCTAGCCCAAAAATCCTATTTTGAGCTCGAAAATCATCTCATTTCAGCTCAAACATACATATTTCACTCTCTTTACTACTCTTAGCTTTCATACACTTACTTAAACTAATTATTATCCATTCAATACCTCTAAAACTAAAAAAACTAATCATCCATATAGAATTGAAGAATCTTACTCAAATTTCAACTTGTTCTAATTTCAATTCTATTACCTCATACTTCTTAATTAACTTATTGACAAGTCAAAAATCTTATTCAAACTTCAAAAACTCATCCATATCAAAATTTCATCTAAAAACTCATTTTCCAAATCTATACCTAAAACACTTATCTTGTTGTCTTAATGTCATATAAGCTTTCCTTTAGCTTATATAACATCCAAACTTCCATTTCCAATCTAAAAATCAAAGAAACTACCAAGGTTCAGATTCTTACCTTTACTTGCAAGCTTCACGTTTGGAGAAGGAAGAGAAGAAGATAAGGAAGAAGGAAAGAAGAAATGAGAGGATTCTGGAATACTAATACCCCACGTGGGTTCTAATATAACCCCATAACATTTTTTAATTATAATTTTTCCTTACAAATGACCATTTTGTCCTTACATTCATTTCATATTTACTAACCATTCTTTTTAAACTATATAATTATTCTACTTTAATCACCAAATGTTGAAACTTTGCAAATTAATCACTAACCCGGCATGGAGGATGTTACAAATCTCCCTCCCTTAAGAAAATTCATCCTCAAATTTTCAATAAGAAAAGAGATGGGGATATTGATTCCTCATATCCTCCTCACGCTCCCATGTTGCTTCCTCTACTTTGTGATTCTTCCATAAAACTTTAACCAATGGAATAGTCTTATTCCTCAATTGCTTAACCTCATGAGCTAAAATTTGAATCGGTTCTTCCTCATAAGTCAAGTTAGGTTGAACCTCAATCTCTTCTGGTGTCACGATATGAGAAGGATCAGATCTATATCTTTGAAGCATTGAAACGTGAAAGACATCATGTATCTTTTCCATTCAAGGGGAACCGATACCCCCTCAACGAATATGAATTTCCAGAATGCTAGAGGGGAATCGATACCCCCAAGGGGGGGAACCGATTCCCCCATGAAAAAAAAAGAGAAAGACTAAGCTATTAATTCCTTAAATTGGTAGGCTATTAAAGCTTAATTTCAAGACATAGACATCTGATAATCATCTTGAAAATTATGTTTATGTAGATACCGAGCCTACACGAGTTCAGGAACAATCTACAAGTAGGATCGATCGAGGAAAAGGCAAAGAAATATAGGTGAGTGCATATGCATAGCATAATTATAGAAATATACTCCATTCTAGACTTGTGATAAGTCTAGATTTTATATCTTGGTACATGAGCATATTCTGTATTATGAGACATGACATGAGTTCATATAAAATGCATTATATGACATGACTATGTGGGAAAAGTTATGAGCTATGTGAAAAGGTAAGAATTTACATGTCTACGCGATAGACTACGTGAAATGTAAAAGCCCATGTTATGTAGATGAGAACTATAGGTATAGTTGGCATGCCAAGGGTAGAGGGTCTACGCGGTCCTTCGGGACATATGTATATTCTTTGGAACATGTGTGAAGTCTTGAAAGATACATACTTGATCCCTAGTATATGTATATGATTCTTAAGGAATTCTATGTGGTCCTTATGGACATCATTATATGGCACTACGGTACAATACTACGTGGTCCTTCGGGATATATATATATTCTATGGAACATGTGTGAAGTCTTGGAAAGACACATACTTGATCCCTAGTATATGTATATGATTCTTAAGGAATTCTATGTGGTCCTTATGGACATCATTATATGGCACTACGGTGCAATTCTACGCGGCACTTTGGTGCATTTATACGAGCTGTGGTGACAGCATAGTGCACAACCTCACATTACTCAGATACCTTATGTTCTCAATATACTATCATGGGCCAATAAACTTATTAATACAAATTCATGAATGTTAAAGTCATACGCTTACAGGTATGGATATTGATGATGGAGACTACATTGATTAAATACATGTTTGCATCTCATTTCATATGATCATGACATTTTCATTACATTGCCTTGTTATTATTATTGCCTCACTAAGTCGATGACTTAGCGTGTGAGTGTTTCACACGTAGGATCCGAGAAAATAGACGAGACAGGTGTAGCAGCTTGACAACATTACTCCTGCAACCACCAGATCAGAAGCAACTTAATCAGTAGGTCATTTTGTTATGTAAATGGCAGTTGGCATGTAATTAAAGGGTTAAGTTGTGTATGCTCTGAATATTTTGGTAAACTTATGTTACAATATGTATATTATCGTATCTTCTTAATATAAATTCAAATATTTTGCTATTATTGGTTAAGAGTCGTGTTTTAAAAGTTAATGTAATATCTCTGACTCCTATCCGGGTCGGGTACGGGTTGGGGGTGTTACACAGAATCTGTTTTCTAGGTTTAAGAACCACTTTGAAAGTAAAAATAAATGAGTCACATTAAATTTTTTTAAATACAAGGGCCTCACGTACATTTTACCTTTTTTTTTGTACTACATGTTTCATTAAGGTCTGTTCTTCAATGTTTTTTTTAAATAGGATCAGACGTATTTTTAAGACAATTTTATATATATATATATATATATATATATATATATAAAGCCTTTTGTCAAAACTGCTTTTCAATTTGATTTGAAAAATATTTTCTGAAAAATTTTAAAAAAATATATGTTTTTAAAATATTTTTGTACAATTATTTACTTGTTTTAATTTATATATCATTTGTTATATTTAAATATTAATGTATCAATCAAACATATTATCTACTTAAAGGTTTTTTTTTGACGGTCAAAGGATATTGCAACCATCATAGGAATAGTCAACCTGTGATGAAGCAACTATGGATATAATATAGAGAAAATAACTTCAGTGACCAAAAATCTAAGATAATATACGATTTTGACCAACTTTTTTTGGATTTGCGAAAATGACCAACAAAATCGCAATACGATCTCTAATTCGCATTGCGATCTCCACTATCGCAAATTCGCGTTGCATTTCGCATTGCGATAGTTGGAAATTGCGTTGCGATTTTCCATTTCGCGTTGCGATAGTTGAAAATCGCGTTGCGATCGATTTTCCATTTCGCGTTGCGATAGTTGAAAATAGCGTTGCGATTTTCCATTTCGCGTTGCGATAGTTGAAAATCACGTTGCGATTTTCCATTTCGCGTTGCGATAGTTGAAAATCGCGTTGCGATTTTCCATTTCGCGTTGCGATAGTTGAAAATCGCGTTGCGATTTTCCATTTCGCGTTGCGATAGTTGAAAATCGCGTTGCGATTTTCCATTTCGCGTTGCGATAGTTGAAAATCGCGTTGCGATTTTCCATTTCGCGTTGCGATTTTCCATTTCGCGTTGCGATAGTTGAAAATCGCGTTGCGATTTTTCATTTCGCATTGCGATAGTCTACAATGTCGTTGCGATTTTCCAAATTCGTTGCGATAGTTAAAAAAAAGATTTTGTTTCTTAAGAATTTTCTCTAAAAAGATAGTATCCGCGCGGACGTGTCGAAGACACGTACT
This sequence comes from Hibiscus syriacus, assembly GCF_006381635.1. Lineage (NCBI taxonomy): Eukaryota > Viridiplantae > Streptophyta > Magnoliopsida > Malvales > Malvaceae > Hibiscus > Hibiscus syriacus. Next base: position 506,388 of record NW_024062903.1, read on the forward strand.
ACCACTACCACGACCACGACCACGACCACGACCACGACCACGACCACGACCCGAGACAGACGGACAGCGGCGGCGGCGCGCGAGAGTCCCCCTTGTTCTCTATCACTCAACAAGAAAGTGGGAAAGCCAAGCCTTAAATACCATTCCCAATAGTGTTTCCAATACTATGTGGGATTTGAGCATTACTAACACTTGTTCCCAATACTATGTGGGATTGAGCCTTAAATAATGATATTATTTTTGAATGTTTTGCTTAAAATTGCAATAATCGCGATTGATTGTAGATTGACTTTTATTATGACATATTTAATCGTATAATACTAATGCAATTGGTTGCTGATTCAGTTGTTTTAAGGTGCATGATTATTAATTGTTTCCTGAATAATCACATTGTATTAGAAACAAGTGTTGGTAATGCTCAATCCCACATAGTATTGGAAACACTATTGAGAATGGTATTTAAGGCTTGGCTTTCCCACTTCCTTGTTGAGTGATAGAGAACAAGGGGGGACTCTCGCGCGCCGCCGCCGCCGTTCGTCTCGTCTCGTGGTCGTGGTCGTGGTCGTCGTGGTCGTGGTCGTGGTCGTGATAATACGTGTCTTCGACACGTCCGCGCGGATACTATCTTTCATTGTATTAGAAACAAGTGTTGGTAATGCTCAATCCCACATAGTATTGGAAACACTATTGAGAATGGTATTTAAGGCTTGGCTTTCCCACTTCCTTGTTGAGTGATAGAGAACAAGGGGGACTCTCGCGCGCCGCCGCCGCCGTTCGTCTCGTCTCGTGGTCGTGGTCGTGGTCGTGGTCGTGGTCGTGGTCGTGGTCGTGATAATACGTGTCTTCGACACGTCCGCGCGGATACTATCTTTTTAGAGAAAATTCTTAACTATCACAACGAATTTGGAAAATCGCAACGATAACTGTAGACTATCGCAACGCGATTTTCAACTATCGCAACGCGAACTGGAAAATCGCAACGCGATTTTCGCAACGAATTTGGAAAATCGCAACGACAACTGTAGACTATCGCAACGAATTTGGAAAATCACAACGACAATTGTAGACTATCGCAACGCGAACTGGAAAATCGCAACGCGAAATGGAAAATCGCAACGCGATTTTCAACTATCGCAACGCGATTTTCAACTATCGCAACGCGAAATGCAACGCGAATTTACGTTAGTGGAGATCGCAATGCGAATTAGAGATCGCATTGCGATTTTGTTGGTCATTTTCGCAAATCCAAAAAAAGTTGATCAAAATCGTATATTATCTGAGATTTTTGGTAACTGAGGTTATTTTCTCTATAATATAACGTGACTCTCCTTAGACAACTAAACTTCAATACCCCAGACTTAAAAGTCAGATTTAGCCCTTCCAAACAAGCTAAAGATTCCACATAGAAAGCATCCGTTGCATGAGGAATGTAACACTCATAACATGTACCCGACCCAGATACGAATCTGAGGTATCACGTTGACTTTTTAAACTCACATTCACCTTTAAATAAAATACTTAATAATTTACATAAATACAAAAAGTATAGGTTTACAAAACAAATCAGAGAATTACAATTTAAAGCTTGTAATACATGTCAACAATTTACAATAAAAAAAAACCTACGCTTTAATTTGTTCTGATCTGATCTCTTTCAGCGGTATATTGTCCTCGCATATCTTTAATCCTCTGCTTTCTTCAAACCTAAGTGTGAAACAATCACACGCTAAGTCGTTGACTTAGTGAGGCAAGTACGAGTAATATAAAACATTTCATACAAAAATTCAAATTTTCCTTTCATAACTAAAATATATACTTTTATACAATGATCGGCTTATATCACTTTGTTTTTAATAGCCCAATGCATACTAATGAGAACTCTAGGTATTTGAGTACATTGAGGTTGTCCACTAATGTAGTCACCACTGCTCACATAATTGCATCGAAGTGCCAAATATTTGTCCCGAAGGATCACATAGGATTGTCCCGAAGGACCACATAGGATTGTCCCGAAGGACCACATAGATCCCTCGACTCTTGGCATGCCAACTATACATCTAATTCTCATACATATACCTTGGGCTTTTAACCGCATAATTATTTCTTATTTCATTATTCATAGAGTATCTTGTTCACATAGGCACTTTCACATCGAACATTTTCGTATAAGCACATATGCATATCACATTTTCATCAACATGTACATATCAAACATAGCTTGAGAAGTATAACTTGAATAAAGCATTATAAATAAAAATATTACATAAAAGAAATAAAATGATTTTCGATCAAAAACTCTGAGGTTGGCTTATCGCAAGCCACCCTCGAATATAATATAAAACATATGAGTTGCACTCACTGAAGTCATAAACAAAATCCTTTTATCTTTCACTAAATTACTTCGATAAATCGCTTTGATCGATCAGCTTCTTATCCAAATCTACACGTAGATATATCTAATATCAATACCACTTAACATTAACATATAACCAAATTAGCATTTACAAAGACGAAACTAAAACTCTCACTTTAAATTTCCCACACATTAGTATCGATACCTCTCCTATAGTACCGATACTTCTCTTCTATGGTACTTATACCCACTTCAGTATCGATACCATTTTGGCATTATGGAATTTCATTTCAAAAATAGTATTGATACTTCTTCAATCAGTATCGATGTTCAAACATTTTTCCTTCAATTTAGTCTTATAGTATTGGTACTGTTCTTCCAGTACTAATACCCTAACCCAGATTTACCTTAATTTACTTCGAATTTTACACATCCCATACCTAATTCTTAATCTTTCAGCTCCATCAATACCTTCAAACTTGTCAACACTTATCTTAATCGACATTTATCCAATAATCCCCTTATTACATCCAATTTTTTTATGAAATTATTAAAAACTAAAAAAATTACCATATTTTCAAACATGTTCTTAATCATTTCTAATACTTCTATCTTCTTAATGAAATCTTTGACAAATCAAATTTATCACTAAAAGTCCAAATACCAAACCATATCAATAAATCCCTTAAAGATCAATTTTATAAATTCATCATTAAATCACTCATCTTTTAGTTTTAATTAGTCTAAAGCTTTCCTTAAATTTATCTATCATTCAAAGCTTCAAAACTAACCCAAAACTTAAAGAAACAACCAACGTAGAATAAACTTACCTTTGAAATGGATTCTCACGGGAAAAGAATGAGAAGAACCCAAGTTTCAGATTACTTTTTCTTATCCAGTTTCCCATTTTAGATATCTCATTTAAAATAAATTTTAAATTCATTTCCAGCCAAAAGACCTCTTTACCCTTTCACTCTTCCGTCTTTGTTAATAAGTCCTAAACAAAATTTTCATAATTAGTCCTTGAACTTTTAACTTATCAAAATTGATAACGAAGTTTTAAAATCTTACACTTTAATCACTAGTTCAGTGTTTGGGTTGTTACAGGGAATTCCATTCAAACAACCTGCTAAGAATTGACCAGTGGAATCTCGTAAAACACAACTGATACCTCCGGTTCTCAGGTCTTTCTCATACGATCCATCAACATTCACCTTGATAAAACCAGCCGGGGGAATAGTCCAAAACCGAACAATCGAGGCAAGAATCACATCCGAGCTAACCGATGACTAAGAAAGCTCCTCTAGATAGGTAGTCACAAACCCATGGATCTCTACATCCGATGAAATATGGCCCTGGTAAAGCTGACGGTTCCGAGCACCCCAGAGAGACCAAAGCAGCAGAAGTAGCTTGTGGGTTTCAGGTATGGAGAAATGAGACAACACAGAAAGCATTAATTCCCGAAAGTCCCTTTCGTGACCCTGGGTGAATTGATCCCAACCAAACAACCCCCACGTCGAGTGCAACTGGGAGCAACCAATGAGAGCATGCAAAACAGACTCTTGGCCAGTTCTACACCGAAAACAACGCGGGTCAGGAACAACATGCTTCAGGTATAGATTGACATAACAAGGAAGAAGGTTACGGAACACCCTCCAAATAAAAATCCAAACCTTCTCTGGGAGCGGTTGTGACCAAAGCATTCTATAGAAACGAATGTCCCTTGCATCTGTAGTCTCTCGTTGCGCATCGAGACGTAGAAAAAAATTATAAGCATTGCTGACAGTTGTCCATGAGTCTTCAACCTCCAAACCATATGATCAGATCGGCGATCCACAGGTAAGGGGAGCGATAATATGGAACTAGCCACTGGCGCCGGAAAGAGAGCATGAACCACATAACCCGTCATGTTCCCAAAAAAGGATCTATCAGATCAGAGACCATAGACAATCTGCTATGATCCATACATGATTGAAGAAGTTCGGCTGGTGAAAACTATGGGATCCAATGCTTCAAGAAGATCGAAATAGTAATGCCATCCCCCACCTGAGCTCTTAGGCATTGCTTAATCACCCCTTGCACCGACCAAATGCTCCGCCAGGCGAACGACGATTGCGCACCTAAGTCAACAGTGAGGAAAGACCCATCCGGATAATACTCGACTTTGAACACTTGAGCCACCAAAGTATTGGAGCCACTAAATAATCTGCAGCCTTGTTTACACAGAAAAGCTTAAAACTTCCAAATCCCGGATAAGTAAACCTCCAATTGATTTCGAAATACACATATTTGACATACCAAGCCAGTGGACCACCTGCAGGGATGCATCAGAATGCCACCAGAATCTTGCGATGGCAGAATTCAGCTCACGACAAAGTAAGACGGGGAGAGCATACAAACTCATTTGGTATGTTAGAGGAGACTGTAACACAGCTTCAATAAGCACCAACTTCCCACCTCTTGACAGAGTATGCACCGAAGATTGGCTGATCCGAGACATCATCGATTGCTTTAAGAACCTGAAAGTTATCGTTCTATTTATACCCACGATCGATGGAAATCCAAGATAATGTTCAAAGTCAGTTGCTTCAGGAACCCCAAATGACTCGCCAAAAAAGCATGACAGTCAGAATGAGTGTTAGTACTGAAAAAAAAAATCGACTTACTGAAGTTCACTATTTACCCCGAAACGTTCTCAAAACACTGGATAAGAGAAGACAACGTTGCCGCATCAGCATAATGTGCTCGCCCAAATATCAAGCAGACATCAGCGAATAGCAAATGGTGGGAAGAAGTCCCCTTGAGATAAACTGATACCCAAAAATGTACCTGTCACATGAGTTTGGCGCAAAAAAGAAGACAACCCCTCCTTACAAAAAGGAAACAAGAGTGGGGGAAAAAGGGTCGCCTTGACGGAGGCCGCAATTTGGGACAATAACATCAAAAAGTTGGTTGTTCACACAAACTCGGTAACACGCTGAAAGGACACAACTCATCACAAGGGACACCCATTGAGCATGAAAACCAAACCGAAGCAGAACTTGTTCAAAAAAATTCTATCCGACACGATCACACGCCTTACTCATGTCAAGTTTTAGCTCAAATCTTCCCCCTCGACCAGAGCGATGGCAACGGAAAGTGTGTAACGTCCCAGCCGCCGAAAGGGCATTATCCGTAATCAATCTGCCTAGTATGAATGCACTCTGACATGGATCGATACAAGCACCCAACACATGTTTGAACCGGTTGACTATCATTCGAGCCATAACTTTATAAAGGACATTGCACAAGCTGATCGACCGATAATCTTGTACGAATTTGGCATCCGAAGACTTTGGGATCAACGCAATTATCGTCTTATTAATGGACGACATCGGATCACGCTCGTTCAAGACTTGAAGACAGAAAATAATCACCTCAACCCCCACCGTATCCCAAAAAGTCTGATAAAATGAGGCATGAAATACGCCGAGCCCCGGAGCCTTGAGAGGAGGTATTTTAAACACTGATGTCTTCATTTCACCCGCCGTAAATGGTAGCAGAAGAGCAGTGTTCTGGAAAGTAGTTATGCACGGGTGAATGCCATTTAGCACAGGTTGACAATCAGCCAGAGAAACCCCACCAAACAAGTCACTAAAATATCCATGAAAACACTGCAATAACTCAGCTTGGTCAACCACTGAATGGCCACCTGAGTCGGTGATACTTGAGATGGTGTTACTACGTCGACGGATCGAAGCAGAAGCATGAAAATATGCAGTATTTTTGTCTCCCAAACGTAGCCAATTCACGCGGCCCCGCTGACGGCTGACCCCAGAAAACCTCCTCCTCCTCCCAGAATTTGTTTAGCTTCAAACGACAGTGGTTAATATCAGCCAAGACAATGTCCGACACTGGTAAAATGTGAAGTATAGCAAGACGGCAAGTCAAGAACCGCTTGGTCTAAACTTTCTCATAATTGAGAAACCTACTCTATATACCAAGCGACTCACCCAAACGTCCAAGTCGGGCGGGCAACGATTCAATAGATGATGCCCAAGTAGTGTGAACCAGCTGCACAAATTCCTTTTCGCTTGCATTATCGGCGTCATAGAGAAAGAGCGTAGTTGGCTGACCATTCTACCTGGAATGAACAACCCCCAACGAATCAACGAATAGTGGGCAGTGATCGGAAGCTGTTGAAGCCAAGTGAAACACAGTTATAGAAGGAAAAGCTTGTTGCCAGGAAATAGTGCCAACTGCCTGATCTAAACTTTCTCTAATATTTAAACTCTAAAGACTTAAATTTTAAATCAAATAACTCAAAATTCACATTAGAACATTAAATAATACAAAGAAAAAAATATGATTCATCAAATAAGGGTTAGATATGATGATAAATCAGATAATATTTATAATTATAAAATTTAAATTTAAATTTTAAATAATATCGTTAAGAGGGATAATAATATATTTTTAAACATATGATAAATTATACGTAATTGTATTTTTTAATTTTTTAATTAATATTTTAAAAATTTTAAAAAAATTTAACTATACAATTACAATTTATATTATTAAATAGAACATGAGAAATTAAAGTGCAATTACATTATGTTAAATGTATATATCTAAAAAATTATTTTTTTATAATTATATTTGCATACAGCTATTAGAATAATAATTATATTTTTATACAATTATAATGTGGGTTTTAAATAATCTCTTGAATATAAAATGAGAAATTATATTTTTTTATTAATCTAAAATAAATACAAGACAATATATGTTCATAGATAACTCTTCATCATTTGACATTGAACACTCATACCACTAACATTCGTAGTGCTCGGAGTCGAGATCTCAAGGAACAACTACAATGATTTGAAACTAGTCTCAGACAATGAAGAGTTCATAAATATATATATTTTTATTGAAACTCGTTTACTTTTATGACACGTTTTTTTATGTCTTTTGGCACATTTTCGATCATTTGGTTGTTATTTTCGTTTATCATTTTTCTTAAGGTTGAATTTGACATCGCTAAGACTGATCAAGATGGAGCTCATTTGTTATCATCGTGATCTTCTAAGCTTTGGATCGTCGAATTAAGTTTGAATATGTTATTTTTTGTTCGTTGGTAGTTTTTTCAAATCATTTGATTATGATATGTGATTTGTTCGTGGTATTTCAATATCTTAATCCCTTTTGTGACTCGTTTGTCAATGCATACAGATTTATTTGTATCTTTCTTTTATTCGAGTTTATTTGATTATGTTTTTAACATTTTCTTTATAGGATTATTATATGATCTTAAGTAACTAGTTTCTTTTGTTAATAATCATAAAAAAAAGTTCTTATTATGCATTTTAGTTTACGGTTGTTATTATAAATTTTTATTGTAATTGGATTTTTTTTATTTTTAAGAAAATTAACGGTTCTATCTTATTAAAAAATCCTTTAAAAGATTTATATTATCTTTAAAGATAAACTCTTAAAATTAGGCTAGAATAATTAATAATTGAAGATAAAACATAATCATTGGCCAAACACTTAAGCTTATCAAACGCGCCATCAGAAGTGGAAGCAAAATATAAATATTTTATTTGGTAAAGTATATAAATAGTCCCTAAACTTTTAGAGATCTTACATTTTGGTCACTCAACTTTTGAAACTTATAATAAAATCATCAAACTTTTAGTTCATTTTCATTTTATTCCTATAGTTACTTATCATTAATTTTTACTGACGTGACACTTAATACTATTAACTCCCCTTCTTCTCCTCCTTAAACCACCAACTTATACTCCTCCGCCCAAAGCACCACCCAAGCAACTAACTTATGCTCCTTCACCCAAAGCACCACCCATGCCACCAACTTATCCTCCTCCACCCAAACAGTTCAAAGAATGGTAAAGATAAAAACGTAAGGTTTCATCCGATGATCAAATGAAAACTGTCTTAGATTTGTAAACCTAACAATTATGAGTACAAAAAAGATCATCTAATTTTGGGATTTAATCCTTCTGACATTATTTCAAACATATGAATGATAAAGAAACATAACTTAATAAATGAAAAATCAAAGAATATTTGAGATGGAAAATGATCTTACAGAGATAAACCTTTTTTCACAAAAGTGATGAGCCGAACGCATCCAAATTGAATCCCAAATTCTCTAATATCCAGTGTTGTTCTGAAACACCAAATTTTTTCCAAACCAGTCAATCTGAGTTAAGGTATAACTTGGTTTTACAATGCAAGGAAGAAACAAGGAAAAGTAGGAGAAACCCACTAGATAGTTAGACCGTCCTGTGAGGAATTAAAAACAACTCTAGTGAAGCCTTTTCTAATATTCCACTTAAGTTGACAGCCTTTTGCCTATCAAATATAACCTCCCAAAACCTAAAAAATCCATAGTAATTACACATTAAAAAAGAACCATAATCCAAAACTTTATAATACATTAAGAAAAAAAGATGAAACACCTTACCTTGGCGCAGCAATTTCTAAGCATATCACAGCTTTACAAACCTCTCCCTACAAGCAGAACAAAAAAGAAAGGATTTGAAAATAATGGATTAACACTTCAGATTTGAACTTCAGTGGGGTTGAAGTAATTGATTATTAGAGGATGAAGTACTTACCACACCGATAATGGATGAATCAAACAACACACCGCGGAGGCGTCGGAGTTTTGTGGCTTTTCGGACCAGCATCTTGTGTTGTGAGAGACCTACCTTTCTCGTTATATGTTTGAGTGTCTTGGGTGGAGGAGGATAAGTTGGTGGCTTGGGTGGTGCTTCACTGCTTTGGGTGGAGGAGAATAAGTTGATGGTTTAGTAAGAAGAAGAAGAAGGAGAAGGAAACCTAATAAGTGTCACGCCAGTAAAAATTAACAGAAATAATGGGAGTTAAATTTTAAAGTTGGATGATCAAAATATAAGAGTCTTAAAAATTTAGAGACTATTTATATATATTACCTTATTTTATTTTAAAGTTTTTGAAATTAACATTCATATTTATTTAAAAATCGAAAAAATAAGAAAAAGAGATGATAGTAAGGGGAATGATAATAATAGGAAAGGTAAACGGTGTCGTGCGGAAGCAGAGGTAGTGTTTTTTTGTTAATTTAGAGATGTGTCAAACTCGGGAAAACAAAAGCCCAAAAGGAAATGGAAAACACATAGAGAGATCAATTAATATAATTAAAAATAAAAAGTAAATATAAAAGGAAGAAAAGAAGAAGAAACCTAAGAAGCACAACGCCGGGCTTCGGTTCCTCCTTGGTGTGTGTGTGTGTACGGCGGTTCTCTCGTGCGTTTCACATGTTAGATCCGTCTTTTCAATCTCTACATTTTCCCCTTTTCTCTATTTAAACATTAATGTCTTCTATTGTAGACATTGATTTTTTCTTCTGCAAAATTTTGATTTGAAGTTCAAAAAAAATTCTGAATTTTTGGAATGGCTATGACAGCAGATTCTTCCTCCCCACACAAAGGTCTCAATAATCCTCAGTTCCGTCACAATAATTTACGTAAACAGCCTTGGGCTCAAGTTGTTGCTTCCCTGCCTGAGCAATCAAGTTTTTCCGACTGCTCTCCTTCGCAAGTGGCAGGTATTTCTTTAGTCGCCACCGAAGTTGGTTCTGATTCTGATTGCAATAATATTGCTCCTTCAAGCCCCAAGAAATCGGTTTGGAACAATCCTTCAAACGTTGTCTCCATTGGGGCGGATTCTGAAAAGGAAGATGGGTGGCCTGCTTTAACTAAATCCGCTAAGGGTTTCAAAAAATCATTAACTGATTCTCCTCCAAAGACTCCGGCCGACAGATCTCTTTCTACTCCTCCGGTTTTCATCTATCTCGTTTTATGTTCCTCTATTAATTTACATTCTGAATTTAACATAATCCGGAAAATAGGATTCTCTTTTCTTACATTTTTGTTTTAGGTTAAGCAACCAAATGTAGAATATATTCTAAATAAATAAAAACAAACTGACTGAATGTTGTGGTAATAACAGGGTCCAGTGGTACCCCAATCAACTCATAAAGAAGGTGCTGGTTCTGCTAACCCGAAATCAACGCCAAACCGCTCAATGGTAAATCGGCAGAAATCTTCTAAGCGCAGTGGCAATAGCTCTGCTAGTGGGCATCCCCAGGGAGGTTATTCTCACCAACTCCCACCTCCACCACCGCCGCTGCCGCCATTTACTGTGTCACAAATCCCCCCAACTAATTTTGTTCCAGCAATGCCATATAATTCTACGAGAGACCCTCAGTACAGGGGTAATAGTTGGGAAACCAGACCGGTTGGAGGCTTTGCATCGCAGTCTCACAATGACCGGCATTCTTCCCGAAGGGGAGGCAACTATGGACCACGTGGAGATGGCTATAATAATTGGGGGAGGCGTGATCCGGATCGTGGGAATTATGGGAATGCAAGAGATGGTCATATGCAACCTTTGAGAGCTCCCCAAAGGGGATTTCCAAGACCTTCGCTTTCGTCTCCAGCAGTTCATTCTTTTGTTACTCCACACCCTGTGGCCTCATTTATGAATCCCATAGGAGGATACCCTGGTATATTCAAATTTTAAGATCTTGGGTATTTCTATTATGTTGGTGTGGTACTAATTTTTCTCTGCTCTCAGAGGCTATGTATTTCACTATGGCCCCATTTAGGGGCATGCCAGCATTTACCCCTGCCCCGCCTCCGATGTTTGTGTCTGTTCCAGATCCTCCTTTGCCGGCATTATTACTACACCAAATTGATTATTATTTCAGGTATATCCACGTTGCAACTAATTTTTGGTGACAATTTGTTTACAACAATTTATGTTTGAAAATTAGTTTTGTAACAGTAAGCTGGCTTTGCATTTTAATAATCTTTCTTTTGTGCAGTGATGATAATTTGGTGAAAGATGACTTTCTGAAATCTAATATGGATGATCAGGGTTGGGTAGCCATTTCTTTAATAGCAGGATTTCCTAGAGTAAGCCATTTTTGTTTGATAGAGTAGTTTTTTATACTTCTTCACGTAGTATTAGTATTTGTATGCTCTTTTTCCTACTTACTGCATGCAGGCAAAAAAGGTCATTGGAAAGGAGGCTCTATTCTGGTTATGCTTTGTTGAGATTATTTTAGCTTCTTTATTGGAGTCTAGTTTAATTTGTCATTACTATAGGAGTATGCTAATGATTCTGCAGGGTTAAAATTTTTCTGATTTCTGCCTTTTATAAATAAAAGACTGTTGGTTGTGCAGAATTGAATGAGTCTATGGGTTACGGGGCACCATTCGATCAGTTGAAGATGGAGAGGTGGTAGGTTTTAAGTTAAAAATGAAGTCAGGTAAAGCTTTAGGTTGAAAAGTTTGGGCATCGAGATGGGTCAAAAAAGTTTGTGGGACTAATACATAATAGTGAGAATAAGTTGATAATAATTCCCTTTACCTTTCTTTTCCCGACATATGTTGATTTATGCCATATTGTCTCTTTTAACCGTCCCTTGCTGCTATCATTAGTTGTTGAATTTCCTATTTGGCAATGTGGGATTATCTAATATTGCTCTCCTATTGCAGGTTGTCCTTTCATCCTTAGCTAATTATATAACCTTTTTATTGTTGTTATGTGGCATCTATTAGATATTGACTCTTTGTTTGGGCATTGGATTTTTAGGAATTAGCTATCTTTCTTTAGATTGGCACCCGACATGCATTAGCGCATGTATGTGGATAGATATTGCCATTGTAATGAAGAAGTGATTCCATACTAGCTTGAAATTGTAGACATGAGTTTTACATTTTGTGTAATTGGACAAAGATTCTTTATATCAAGGAACATAGCAACTATTATGATCCATGCCTAGGTCTTTTCTGTAAACTTTGTAGTCCCAATTATTTGCTTTTCTAATCAAGTTTGTTTTATGGTGATTATTTTGCAGGTTAAGAGTTTAACAAGCAACATTCAGCTGATAGTGGATTCGTTACGGAGCTCAACTATTGTGGAAGTACAAGTAAATCCAACATAGCAATTATCTTTAAAAAGAGATGCCTTGACTAAGTTCCATTTTTTTGTTGGGGAAATCCCTTTTTTTCATGTTAGTTTGACTGTTACTGAAATATTTCTAGGATGATAAAGTGAGGAGGTGCAATGATTGGAGTAAATGGATACCTTATCGAGTTTCAACAACATTAGGATCAATGTCTCCGGGCATATCAAGTTCTGAAGTACTAGCAAGTTCTTTTCGGCATATTACAATAAGAGAAGAGTCTACTAATCCCGAGGATACTTCAGGAAGACTTCCACGACTCTCGATTGGAGGAGGTTCTGAAGACCTATGTTTGGACCAAAACTGATCAATCTTGCCACCACAAAGCACGATCCGTTAATAAAAGTTGTGCTTTATTTTTTGATTCGACTGAAGTGGAAGCTGCATTGCAAAGAATTGGACAACTTTTTCTTTTATTTTCGCTCATCGTCACATGTGGTTTGGTGTGGCGAGTAGAGGCAACCAATAAGGTACATAAATTTATCTTTTGAAACATAAGAGGGAAGAAAAAAAGAGTGGACTGTGGAAGAATAAGGACTACTTTTGGTTGTATAGTTTTGCTATTATTATCCTATGAACAATTCTTTCTTTTAATTCCTTGGGTAGGAAAGTCCATTAATTAGTATTCCTTTTAGTTTTTCAATTATTACTGGTTTTGTTGTTGCCTGCATTACGCTAAAACACAATTCTGGTTGACCAAAATTCGATCCAGCTTGAGAAATAAAGGAGCATTCTCTCTTTTATTATATCAAGTAAACAACGCACTAATGTAAGGATGATGTTACACCTTGACTACCATCATAACCAGAGCTTTCCCGAGGACAGCGAATGATGTTAAAATTTATAGCAAGAACCCAAAGATTCACCCCCAACAACAGACTTTGCATTGATCAAATCACCTCATAACTGATATCTCTCATCATTGTCATTACAACCATAAACAATCGAAAAGAAATAATACACATCCCCTTTTTCAGCGAACAAGTAATATGCTGATCATACTTATAAACTTTCTCAGCCCGTCAAGAACCCTTACTTAATGTAATACCCCATATTTTGATTAGTGACTAAAATGAAATTTTTGAAAGTTTACTGGTTAAAGTATAAAGTTTTAAAAGTTTAGGGACTGAAAAGTTATAGATTTTAGCTTGTAAATGAACAGTTTGGATTAAAACTAGGATTTTTGTGGGAATCAGATTTTTGGTATGGGATTTGTGTTAAAAGTTGTAAAGCGATAAAGTTCGGTATTAAAATCGAATAATCAGATCGAACCGAAATTTTTCAAAAATTTGAAGGATGTTAGAAAATTGTTGGAAATACTATTTTCATATTTTAGATAAGAGAAATTAGGCTCATAACAATGTAATTTTTCAGATTTAACTGAATAGTGGAATTTTAGTGACTAAAATGAGATTTTCAAAAATTGCACGGCCAAATTAGAAAGTCAAAGTCAAGTTGATTCATCTTTAACCAAAGAATATTTTAATGGAGAATATGGAAATGACATTTGGTAAATTTTAAGATTTCATTAATGGTAAAAATGAAAATTCTCAAGAATTGAATTTTAAATTCAATTAAATTGGTTAAATTACCATGTGTATTAGAAAATGTCTAGAAAATTTTATAATTCTTTTTTTTTTTGGATAAGTGAAAATTTTAAATTATTTTCATTTTTTGAGCTATTTTAAGAAGATTTTGGAAAAAGTTGTGAAAAAGAAAAATGTTCTACATATAATTTTGTACTAATATTTCATGGTGAAGATGCTTATATGTTGAGATTGAAAGTTAGAGTTTATGTAAGGTTTTGTGGTTTTGAAGAATTGATTAAGGATTTTTATGTTTTTAATGTTGGAGATTAATTCTAGGGAATGTATGATGATTATTTTGATGTGTACATGCTTTGGCCTAATTAGGGTTTATGGAAATGTTGGGATCTTGATGTGATTTGATGTTGTTATGGTTAGAATAGCATGGATTTAATATAAGGAAGTTGAATTCATGCTTGAAATTGAATGAAAAAGTTCACCCCAAGTACTTACTAATATTCGGGCAATTGGAGAAAATTTAGGGAAAAATATTAGAAAAATTCTCTATGGTTTAGAATTGATATTAGAAGTGTTATAAGTGACTTGGAGATCAATTTGGATCAATTTGGAACCTTGAAAGTGAAAAAGGGCTAGTTTACAAGTTTTAAGGATTTTTGGAAATTATTGTATAAATGTGAGATTTGGAGTATTCAATGATAATATTTAGTATTTAGATGTTGGAAAGTTATTTGGAACCAAATTGAAAATTTGGTAAGAGTTTGGGTTGGAATTAGAAAGGTCCTAAGAAATGGGGACTTGTTTGTAAGTTAATAAATGTAGAAGTATCATTTGGGTAAATTAGGACAATTCTGGAAATTCTGGAAGCTTGCTGAAATTTTTGGTTAATTATTAAGTTTGAATCAAATTACAAGTTTACAAAGATTAGAAGTTGAATTGACAAAGTTTAAGAAAGTATAGGATGAATTTGCAAACTTTTGAATGTTTAAGTATTGATTTGAATACTTTATGGAGGTGGTGGAAATTTTATGTTATTAATGTGAAATAATCATAATGGTGAAAGATCATTATGAAGTTAATATAAAAGTTAAGGTGAATTATAGAAAGAATTCATAATTAGTGGTTTGATTGTGTAGTTGGCAAAAGTTGAAGGGTTGATAGTGTAAATAAATATTCATGGGATTGAATAACATTTTGAGAAGTTTGAAATTAAGAAGGAAGTGTGATTTAATTTTATATCGATTCAAGTATCGATGTTATTTCTATCGAATTTTATGATTTCGTTTAGATTATGTTAGTTTTGATACTAACATATAGTTTGAAATTTTATGTTATTATATGACGTTGTCAATCCAAGGTAAATTTAGTGATTCAAATAGCTTGAAGGGAAGGAAAAATTATGGGATCGAGAAGATTATCGAAGAGGAGATTCGACAGGAAGGCAAAGGTGAGTGCATTTAATTCATGTTTGTGTTATCGTACAAACATTGGCTTGCGATAAGCCAGTGACGAAGTTACTACAGTAAGAAGTGTCTCCTAATGTTATGTGAATTGTGACTCTAGCCTAAAGGTTCAAATATTAATCTGACATAATTATGAAATTAAGCTAAGGATGCTAATTAAGGAAAGTTGTCTAAAATTTAGAATTCGAATAGCGAGTTTAGAAATTCATCATAAATTATGCAAAATTGATTAATGGATGATCTACATATCGTTAGATTAGTATAATAGTCCATATTTGTTTAAAATAGACGGTGACTAATTTTGAGGTGTATACAAAAAGATATGAATTTTTAATCGGTGATATGTCAGAAAACAGGGCAGCAGATTTTGTCGAAATTCTATCAGTCAACTTTGAAATTTCGTTATAAATTGTACAAGTGGAACTAGATGGAGTGTCTTATATGGTTAGATTTATATTCGAGTCTAGTTTTCATTAGTGCAAACATAATAATTTTTTAGTATATTAATTAATACAGAACAATATTTGTTTGAATGTAGTGCAAACTGCCAGATTATAGAATTTGAGAAAATAACCTCAGTGACCAAAAATCTCATATAATATACGATTTTAACCAACTTTTTCCGGATTTGCCAAAATGACAACAAAATCGCAATGCGATCGCTAATTCGCAACGCGATCTCCATTATCGCAAATTCGCGTTGCATTTTCGCAATGCGATAGTTGAAAATCGCGTTGCGATGGTCTACAGTGTCGTTGCGATTTTCCCAATTCGCAATGCGAATAAGTAAATCGCAACGCGAATTGGGAAAATCGTAATGCGAATAAGTAAATCGCAATGTGATACTGACTATCGCAATGCGATAATACAAAATCGCAACGAGATACTTACTTTCGCAACGCGATACTGACTTTCGCAACGCGATTCTGACTTTCGCAACGCGATAATACATAATCGCAATGCGATTTTCAAAGCGCCATTAGTATCCTGGCCAAGTATTTTATTTTTAAATTCCAAACACGAATATTAATATATTGGAACACTGAACCGTCCACAGTATATCCCGTAATCGCAACTCATAACCTAAAACCTAAAATCACAACTCAGTCCCATCTCCATCTCTCACTCTCTCACCCATCTCCGACGAAATCCGTCCCCATCTCCGGCAAAATCAACCAACGAGGGTTAGTTTTTTTAATTATTTTCTTTTTGAAATTTTTGCATTATTATTAGGTTTTTCATATTGAAATTGATGATAAGTTTACTGGTAATTTCAATAATAGATTAACCATTTCACTTAGATTGCTTATTAAATCAACCGAGAATCGCAACGCGAAATGCAAATCGCAACGCGATTTTAGTTTCGCGTTGCGATAGTCAAATTCACGTTGCGATAGTCATTTTCGTGTTGCGATTTTCATTTTCAGAAACTATTCTTCTTCTGCAAATTGAAACTTGAATGAATTGCATTACTTCAACCAAAAACAAAGACAAATACGAAATTCACAGTGTTGTAAATTTAAGTTTGAAGAAAACTAACTCTTTATGTTTTTATTGTTTTTGGTATATCTTCACAGTGTAGTTTTTGGTATATCTAATTTAGTATGTTTATTGTTTTTGTAGAACTTTTATTCGGCTCAATTGACCTTGAGAAATAAAGTCAGCCTGGCCAAAACAATTGCGTCGAGCTTTCACCTGCACAAAGAAAAATGTTGAGGATACATGCTTCGGCCATGGCTGAAAGTACAACATCCCGGTGGAGATGCGATGTTGACACACCTGTTTCTTCAAACCATGACTAGCGATCTACCAGAGACTATACAACATCGTGATGAAGAGATATGGTTTGATTTTCCACCGGCGTATACGTGTTTTGGGCTGGAGTTTTGCTTAATCATCGGTCTACGCTTCGGACCGATGATGTAGGTCGGTTACACTAGACACATTACCCGCCCATCATGGCTATCCCGGTTTTTCCTGAGCTGGAGAGGCGAGTCTACACGTAGAAGACCTGACAAGATTGTTGAATAATAAAGATTTTTACTCGGATGGATTACGTCGACGTTGTCCGAGTATGCCTTCTAATTCTTTTGCATACCGGCTTTTTAGGCAGAGAGGCCAGACAACCTATTCCAAATGATCTAATCAATTGGTAGAAGACCTAAATGCGTGGAACCTGTTTCCGTGGGGCTCGTATTTATGGAAAGCTACATGGAAAGTTATTGTCTGCATTGGATGATCGAAAAAGTTTGCATGGCGATGGTTCCAAATACACTTTGACAGGCTTTATTTGGGCCTTTAAGGTAAGAATTTTTATATGATGTTTCCAAATTATAAGTAATTATTTAACATTACTAATGTTTGTTATTATATTGTTTGTAGATTTGGATATTTGAGGCCTTTCCCGCCATGAAGACATGCAATAAAAACTTCAAATGATATCCCAGGGCTATTTCCTGGAAGAGGAAACAGACCTTGCAATGGGAAGATTTACTACGGTATACGACAATAAATAATGTAAGTTATCATAAATACTACACCTTGCAATGGGAAGATTTACTACGGTATACGACAATAAATAATGTAAGTTATCATAAATACTACCATATGTTTATAAACAAGTTATTACTAGTACACGTTTAACTTTGTTTGAGCTTTTATATTGTTAGGAGGCCAACACTCCTCTACAGAGGCTGACACCCATGGAAGCTGAGCTTGCCACTGATTGGTGGCAAGCTAGTAAGCGTTTTTTTGATGGAACGGTTGATGAGCAGCCTCCACTTCGGAGCCATCACCTCGCCCAGAGCTATCACCTCACCCAGAGCCATCATCTGATCGACCCGGCTATACACCTCCACAACGACAGCCATCACCTATTCTGTCACATCATCGAGCCTCTTCTCCACCATCACCGCAAGATAGACGACCGGCAAAGATGCCACGACGTTTATCTCCCTGTTCTCCACCTCCACCTCAACGGGATGATTTAGGGGAGTTACGTGATGAGGTCAATGCCTTGCGTGAGGAGGTCGGTACTTTACGCAAAGACGATGGTGCATGGCGTGTTGAGGTGTCTACATTAAGCGGTGAGGTAGCCGCTCTACGTGAGATGGTAACATCGTTGCAGAATGAGGTTCATACTCTACACAACGAGGTAAGTTTAAGATTTTTCATACTCGTAATTCATTCGGTTGCTGCCAATACTGCTAAACTGTTTTTGTTAGTATTTGTTTTTGGTTTGTTGTTTTGTCTTTTGGTTGAAGTAATGTAATCCATTCAAGTTTCAATTTGCAGAAGAAGAATAGTTTACTTTCGCAACACGAAAATGACTATCGCAACGCGGAAATGGCTATCGCAATGTGAAATGAAAATCGCAACGACAAAATCGCAATGCGAAATGAAATCGCAACGACAAAATCGCAACGCGAAATGGAAATCGCAATGCGATTTGTGTTTCGCGTTGCGATTTTGTCGTTGCGATTTTCATTTCGTGTTACGATAGCCATTTCCGCGTTGCGATAGTCATTTCGCGTTGCGATTTTAAGTTTCGTGTTGCGAAAGTAAACTATTCTTCTTCTGGAATGTTTATATATGTTGTCCTTTTAAATGTTTATATAAGTGCTTACTTCTGGAATGTTATCTGAGCATTTTGTGAACTATGATAGAATAATGATTTGGGTGAATACAATGCTAGTTTGAAACATATTTGTCTTTGTTTAATATCATGTCTGTTTATTTACTGATTTATGTATTAATTTTTTTAGCGGCCCGATAAGGTGGATGCTTTACGTCGGGTTTTCCTTGCACGATGGAGTTCACGCATCAGACGGCGTGGACATGCTATTACGTCTCCGTTCACCCCAATGGTGCGAAGACTCCGCAAGAAGAAGCCCGACTCACTGGTCATCCCTCAAGAGTCCCCTCCAATCATTCAAGAGGCCCCTATTCTCCCTCAAGATTCCCCCCCACCGTTCAAGAGGCCACTGTCATCGTTGAAGAGGTCCCTCCCACCATTCCAGAGCCCGATTCACATAGGGTAATATATCGAAGTATTGAGAAACCCCCACCGGTTCCAGACATGATGGATGAGAGTTGGCTCTCGTATGAGTTACCGGCTAGTACCCTTCCGATATCTGAAGTGGAGAGGAGACAACTACCGAAAAAAATTGTGGATAATACCCTTTGGGCTAAGACCGCAGTTGATTTTTATCTACATGAGCGGAGCCAAGGGTGTTACACTGACATCAGCAAACTCAACGATGAAATGTTTTTGTTGCTTGATCGGTCTTGGTGGGGTGTGCTATTAGGGGTTGAAGACAGTGGCTATTTGGATGGGGAGGTAAGTTATATTTGTCTTATATATGATTTGATTAATTTGTTTAAAAATTAATGTAATTCACTAATATATGTATTTTTTGTAAAACAGCATATCGATGCGTGGGTGTCACGTCTACTAATAAAAGGAAGCTTAGGAAAAATAAAAAAAATTCGCTATATACAATAATGCCGACGGCTTTTCACGCAGTTCACTTGAAGAATCAACGAGATGAATCATTTTTGTTGGGCAATGGACAAGCTAAACTTTATCCTGCATGGTGGGAGGTCGATAAGGTTAGTGTTTATTTTTTAAATTTTTTAAAGGTGCTCATAAATAAGTGCGCAAATAAATGAATTTTTACTTATGATCGCAAGTGTTTATCCCTGTTTTGGAACGTCGTCACTGGCTTCTCGTCCAACTTCAGCTCCCATCCCTGAAGATAATAGTGTATGACAGCATGATCAATTACATATCACTGTCTGATTTGAGAGATATTTTCAAGGGATGGAGCTCTCATTTGGCTAAATTCTTGGATGAGATTAAGTATTGGAGTCATTCTGGACACAAGAAGCCAAAGAAGTTCAATGTCACAGTTGTCAGAGACGAGACCGCGCCACAGCAATCACCGGGAGCCAGAGGGGATTGTGGTCCTCTCGTATGCCTTTGCTTGGCGCGTTTGACGACGGGAAGCACAGAGTTTTTACCTCCCACCGATAGAGATAAAGCTGCAGTAGGCTTGTGGTTTCGGCATTATATGGCTAGAGCAATATATTCGAGACGCTTCCTACCTGCATCCGCGTTATGAAAGTGTACATTGTTAATTGGTAAGTCAAATGCAAGTTTTGTTAACATATATACTCTTTTTGGTTTGAAAATGTTTGGTTAAGTACCTAGAATTCAATAATTTGTTGTTTGTAGGTTTTAGATGTGTAAGAAGTCTTGTTTGAGCAAATGTTTGGTTTCTGCAGGTTAATCCTTAAGTGAGCTGCGTGAAATGGATGTACGGGGTCACAAAGTTATTGATTCATTGATTCAATAATTGATCAAGAAATAAGAATTATTATTATTTTTTGATTGTTTAATTGATTTGTAAAAGATGATTTGTAAATGTTGATTTGTTTAATTGATGTGTACATAATTTGTGTTGAAATGTAATAGTTGATTTGTTGATTTTCAATCTGCTTTATGTTGAAGGCAAACAGACTATCGCAACGCGAAATGGCTATCGCAACGAGAAAATCGCAATGCGAAATGAAAATCGCAACGAGAAAATCGCAATGCGATTTTCATTTCGCATTGCGATTTTCTCGTTGCGATAGCCATTTTCGCGTTGCGATAGCCATTTTCGCGTTGCGATAGTCAAATGAATGTCTAATAAGTGATAACAACTGAACAGATCATAGCAATGTTCAAACTCAAGTTACTAATGCCTAACTGAAAATGTTAAAAGTGCACACATAAATACACATAATGCAAGTTTTGTTAACATATATACTCCTTTTGGTTTGAAAATGTTTGGTTAAGTACCTAGAATTCAATAATTGTTAAAAGTTTATGCATGTTAATCCTCGTTGCCTTTTCATTTCGCATTGCGATTCTATCGTTGCGATTTGCATTTCGCATTGCGATGGTCAAATGATTGCCTTTCGCAACGCGATTCTGACTTTCTCAACGAGATAATACAGAATCGCAATGCGAGTTTCAAAGTTCGCAACAGGTTTTAGTTTCGGAAGCCAAATTTTTTGTGTATATATATACGCAGCAGCAACAACTCATAACCTAAATCCCTAAATCGCAACTCATTCCATCTCCATCTATCACTCTCTCCGGCGACATCCGTTCCTATCCAACGATCCTTCCCCATCCGGCAACAGGTCTTAGTTTCGCATCTCGTTGTTTAGTTACAACCATGAAATCATCTAATGTTGATCATGTTGGATAGATTTGTGTTTTGGAGGGTCATGGGAGAATGTTCATGGTGTTTACAATATATGCCTTTACCCATGAATCTTCAACTAAAACTGTCATTAAAGAAGTTAACTTATGAAACCCTAATGTTACATGTTTCAAAGAAATTGAATTTAGAGCCCCTAAGTGGATTTAGGCTATCTTATCAGAGAAATGGTAAAGTTTATTTGTTAGCCGACAATGAAGATGTTGAACGATTCATTGCTTACATTAATGTTTCAAGTGATGATGTTACATTGTATGTTGTTGAACCTAGAAATAATATTGTTGGGTCAGTAGCGGGTAGTAATCAACTAAGTGGGTCTCAAAACCCACAGCCTTTCTCTAATCCAAATCCAAATCAACTTTCAGCACCAAATTCCGGTTTTCGTATTGACCAATTAGACGATGAGCCAAGAGAAAAAATTGTGAGTACTAGTCAGTATTCGAAATTTGATCTTGGTCAATACCCGAACTTTGATATTGGTCAATACCGAATTTTGATGATGTTTCAGAAGAAGAACAGACCCTGCGTGTAATGATTTTGATATTGGTCATACCGAATTTTGATGATGAAACACCCGTTGCGAGGAGATGTTGTTGATGATAATGAGGAGGAAGTTACGACTGTGAATGAACATGTTGAACATCCATTCTGTAATTCATATAATCCTGAAGAAGAAGAAGAAAAAGTCCCCGAAGAAAAGAAAATGCCACGGGAGTATAACTGGAATATGCCAGAATTACTTCAGCTACCGGAAGAAGAGTTGGCAAAGAAAGCAGTTGATTGTTACACAAAAGTTATTCGTATCAAGAAAGATGATTGTTTTGATACAAAGGAAGACTTGAAGATAGCTTTGTATACGAAATGTGTGGAAGATGGATATCAACTAAAAGTTAACAAATCAAGCAAAGATCGTTTCGAAACAAGGTGTACGATTGACAAAAACTGTACGTGGCGTATGATTGCAAAAGAGGATAAAAGATGCGCAATGTTTCAAGTAGGACTTTATTGATAAACATACATGTTCAAGAACCCAAGTTTTTCCTCACCATAGACAGGCAAACAAAAAGGTGTTGGGTGGTTTTTCTGGCTGAGTTAATGTTTTTGAATGGCAGGGTATATCGGGGACATGAAATTATGACTGACATGAATGCTCGGTTCAAGATTAGTATATCATATTGTCAAGCTTGGAGAGCCAAATGTTATGCCTTGGAATCGTTGAGGGGGTCGCCAGAAGCATCGTTTGCCAACTGCCGGGATTGTCACAATTAAAGCTGAAAAATCCTGGGTCGGTAACTCATATCAAACAGATAGAGATGGACGCTTTGAGTTGTTGTTTATCGCCATTGGTGCTGCGGTTAGTAAATCAATATAATTCTGTTGACTCATTTCTGTTAGTTACATGCATTTCACATTTAAATGATTATATTTCTTGTGTATATTATTTTGTATATTCGTTTGTTTATTACTTGCATGCGCCCAGTTATTATAGTTGACGGAACACATTTGAAAGGTCAATACCTTGGAGTAAACTTATTAGCAGTAGCCATGGATGCTAACAATGGGATATTGCCAATAGCTTACGGGGTTGGCAAATCTGAAACCTCTGATTCATGGACATGGTTTATGGGGCATCTTAGGGATTACATAGGTATTATTAGCAATCTTACAATCATATCCGATAGGGCAAACTCAATTGACAACGCTGTTAGAAGGTGTTTCCTAGATGCTTTTCATGGACTTTGTGGTGTTCATTTGTATAGAAATCTAAAATCAATGTCTGTTGGTATAAAAAAGCACAAATGGACATACTGGAAGGCTGTAAAGGCTTATCGGGAAGTGGATTTCATAAGCATATAAACTGTTTTAAGACGTGTTTGCCTCAGTGTGCTCAAACACTAGAAGATGTCGGGTTTGAAAGATGGTCAAGAGAGTACATCAACTTGGAGCAAGATATGGTTCATGAGTAATAGTGCAGAATCAATTAACGCTCTAAGTCGTCATTCCCGGAAATTACCATTACTATGTTAATGGAGTTTTTTCGAGCCTCTATTCAACAGTGGTACTACAAGAAAAGAAACCATGCAGGTATTATTCTTTGAATCGTAAATTATCATATATTTTACTAAGTATTATTTATTTAAATTTACAGGAACATTGGAACATCGTGTTACACCATGGATTGAAAAAAAGATAACGAACGTGTTGTGAAGTCAACGTCATGGAGAGTTGAACCATGTTCAAACACTTTGTTTGAAGTACTGGATATAACTTAAATGGGGCTTGTCGATCTAATGCAAAGACGTGTAGTTGTATGAAATGGCAATTGAAAAAAAGATAACGAAACGTGTTGTGAAGTCAACGTCATGGAGAGTTGAACCATGTTCAAACACTTTGTTTGAAGTACTGGATAATAACTTAAATGGGCTTGTCGATCTAAATGCAAAGACGTGTAGTTGTATGAAATGGCAAACATCTGGTTATCCGTGTGGCCATGTTATAAAAGTTGCTCTTCATCTAAACCAAGATGATTCAAGCACATACGCTATGGATTGCTACACTACAGAAGTATATCGACAGACTTATGCCGAGATTGTCTACCTATTTCACATCCTTCTGAGTGGGACATACCAGATGACTTACAAACAGTTTTGCCACCAGCCATGGACAGAAGGCTACCTGGCCGACCAAAAAGTCACGATCGTATACCGTCTAAGGGTGAAGAGAAGAAGAGATCGACATGTAGTCGGTGCAAGGAAAGTGGTCATACAATGTTGACATGTGGATCACCAGTGCCATCACAATCATCTTTTCCTCTACCAAAATATGGATCATCATCAAAATCCAAAGCTCATATGGTGTCAAGAAAAAGGCAATCAAAATCGCAATCATCTTTAAAATCCCAATCACAACTGGCTTCACCTTTTGGGACTGTTAACTTAGGTGATTTTTAAATGCAAACGTTGTATTATGTAGATTTATGTGTGAACTTTTAACATTTTCAGTTAGGCATGTATTAGTAACTTGAGTTTAAAAATTGCTATGATCTGTTCAGTTGTTATCACTTAATAGGCAATCATCTTAATGTCTATCGCAACGCGGAAATTACTATCGCAATGCGAAATGAAAATCGCAACGAGAGAATCGCAATGCGAAATGAAAATCGCAACGCTAATTTCGCAATGCGAAATGAAAATCGCAACGAGGGAATCGCAATGCGAAATGAAAATCGCAACACGAATTTAATTTCGCGTTGCGATTTTCATTTTCGCGTTGCGATTCTCTCGTTGCGATTTTCATTTCGCATTGCGATAGTACTTTTCCTTCAACATAATGCAGATTGAAATCAACAAAATCAACCATTACATTTCAATCAATTAAACAAGCACAAATAAGAATTATGTTAACATCAATTAAACAAATCAACTTTTACAAATCACCTTTTACAAATCAATTAAACAATCAAAAAATAAGCAATAATTATTAGAGAAAATAACACTTCTACTATTGAATCAACTTTTGCAGCCATACATCATTTTCACGCAGCTCACTTTGAGATTAACCTGCATAAACCAAACATTTGCTCAAACAACACTTTCTACACATCTAAAACCTATAAACAGCAAATTATTGAATTCAGGTACTTAACCAAACATTTTCAAACCACAAGCCTATAAACATACCAATTGTTTATGGACATTTTTATAACACGGATGCAGGTAGGCAGCGTCTCGTATATATCGATCTAGCCATATAATGTCGAAACCACAAGCCTACTGCAGCTCTATCTATATCGGTGGGAGGTAGATACTTTATACTTCCTGTGATCAAACGGTCCAACGCCAAGCATACGAGAGGACCACAATCCCCTCTGGGTCCTTTCGTTTTGTGGTGCGGTCTCGTCTCTGCTAACTGTAATATTGAGCTTTTGGCTTCTTGTTTCTAGAACGAGTCCAATAATTTATCGCATCCAAGAATTTAGCCAAATAAGAGCTCCATCCGTTAATAATATCTCTTAAATCAGCCAATGATATGTAATTTATCATGCTGTCATATACTATTGCCTTAAGGGATGGGATCTGAAGCTCGACGAGAAGCCAATGGTTACGTTCCAAAACAGGGATAAACACCTGCAATCATAAGTAATAATTCATTCATTTGCGCACTTATTTATGAATACCTTTAAACTCAATCTAAAATAAACACTAACCTTATCGACCTCCCACCATGCAGGATAAAGTTTAGCTTGTCCATTGCCCAACGCAAATGATTCATCTCGTTGATTCTTCAAGTGAACGGCGTTAAAAGACGTCGGCATAATTGTATATCGTGTATTTCTTTTATTTTCCTTAAGTTTCCTAATTATTAGAAGATGTAACACCCACGCATCGATATGTTGTTTTACAAAAAAAGATATATATTAGTAACTTACATAAATTTACAAAAAAATAATCAAATGAAAATATAAGAAAAATATAAGACTTACCCCTCCATCGAAATAGCCATTGTCTTCAACCCCTAATAATACGCCCACCAAGACCGATCAAGCAACAAATAGATATCATCATTGAGCTTGCATATGTCAGTGAAACACCCCTGGCTTCGCTCATGTAGATAAAAATCAACTGCGGTCTTAGCCCAAAGGGTGTTATCCAGAATTGTGTCCGGTAGTTTCCTCTCCTCTTCAGATACCGGTATGGTACTGGCCGGTAACTCATACGAGAGCCAACTTGAATCCATCATGTCCGGCACGTCAGAGGGTTTCTCAAGAATCCTACATATGACGCCATGTGAATCGGGCTCTTGAATGGTGGGAGGGACCTCTTCAACGATGACAGTGGCCTCTTGAACGGTGGGAGGGGACTCTCGAGGAATGATAGGGGCCTCTTCAATGATAGGAGTGGACTCTTGAGGGATGAGGCGAGTCCGGCTTCTTCTTGCGGTGTCTTCGCACTATTGGGGTATACAGAGACTTAATAGCACGTGCACGCCGTCTGATGCGTGAACTCTGTCGTGCAAGAAAAACCCGACGTAAAGCATCCACCTTATCAGTCCGCTAAATAATTAAATACAAATATCAGTAAATAAACAGACATGATATTTAAACAGTGAAAACAAAGATAAATATATTTCAAACTTTCAACCAAAAGACAAAACAAAGACAAATACTAACTTCACAGTGTTAAAGTAAAAAGTTTAGCAGTTTTGGCAGCAACTGAATAAATTTACTAAGCAATCTAAGTGAAATGGTTAATTTAAGTGAAATTACGAGTAAATTTATCATCAAGTTAAATATGGAAAATCTTAAACTTACCTCGTTGCGTAGAGTATGAACCTCATTCTGCAACGATACTACCATCTCACGTAGAGCGGCAACCTCACCACGTAAAGTAGACACCTCCACACGCCATGCACCATCGTTATCAAGTAGAGTATTGATCTCCTCACGCAAGGCATTGACCTCATCACGTAACTCACTTGACTCATCCCGTGGAGGTGGAGAATAGGGAGATAGAAGTCGTGGCATCTTTGCCGGTCGCCTATCATGAGGTGATGGTGGAGAAGAGGCTCGATGATGTGACGGGATAGGTGATGGCTCTCGTTGTAGAGGTGTATAGTCGGGTCGATCAGGTGATGGCTCTAGGTGAGGTGATGGCTCTCGAAGTGGAGGAAGTGAAGGATGCTCATCATTCGTGCCATCAAGAAAACGCTGACTAGCTTGCCACCAATCAGTGGGAAGCTCAGCCTCCGTGGGTGTCAGTCTCATTAATGGAATGTTGGCCTCCTAAAAATATAAAAACTCAAACAAAGTTAAACGTCTACTATTAATAACTTGTTTATATATGATAGTTTGTGTTAACTTACATTATTTATTGTGCATATGGTATTAAGTCTTCCCAATCCAACAGACGTTTCCTCTTCCAGGAAATAGCCTGGGAATATCATTTGAAGTTTTTATTGCATATGTCTTCATGGCGGGAAAGGCCCTCGAATATCCAAATCTACAAACAATATAATAACAAACATTAGTAATTGTTAAATAATTAATTATAATTTTGAAAACATTATATAGAAATTCTTACCTTAAAGGCCCAAACAAAGCCTGACAAAGTGTATTTCGACCCATCGCCCCGCAAACTATTGCGGTCATCAAAGGTAGACGACAACTTAGTCCAGGTAGCTTTCCATATATACGAACCCCACGGAAACAGATTCCATGCATTTAGGTCCTCTACCAATAATATTAGTCCTGAGGAATAGGTTGTCTGGCCTCTCTGCCTAAAAGCCGGCATACAAAAGTAGTAGAAGGCATACTCGGACAACATCGACGTCATTCATCCGAGTAAAACCATCTTTCTTATTAAACAATTTCTTCATGTCGTCGACGTATAAGTTCGGCTTCTCTATTGACTCATCAGGAAAAACCCTGGATAACCATGATGGGCGGGTGATATGACGAGTGTACCGGCCTACATCATCGTGTCCGAATCGTAGACCAGAGATTAAACAGAACTCCTTCCGCCCAAAACAAGTATACGCCAGTGGAAAATGAAACCATATCTCTTCCTCACCACGTTGTATACTGTCGGGTAGATCGCTAGTCATGGTCTGAAGCCACAAATGGGTCAAACTAGCATCTCCACCCGGATGCTGTACTCTCAGCCATGGCCCGAAGCAGGTTTCTTCAAATAATTTTCTTTGTGCAGGTGAAAGCTTCGAAGCAATTGTAGTGGCTAGGCTAACTTTATTCCTTAATGTCAATGAAGCCGAAAAAATTTCTACAAAAAAACAATAAATACCAAGTTAGATATACCAAAAACTACACTGTCAAGATATACCAAAAAACAAAACAATAAACATAAATAGTTTATTCTTGAAACTAAAATTTGCAACATGTTTTTGTCTTTTGGTTGAAATGAAAATCGCAACGAGATAATGAAAATCGCAACGCGGAAATGACTATCGCAACGATAGAATCGCAACGAGAGAATCGCAACGCGAAATGACTATCGCGACCAGACAATCGCAACGCGAAATGAAAATCGCAACGCGAAATGAAAATCGCAATGCGATTTTTGTTTCGCGTTGCGTTTTTTATTTCGCGTTGCGATAGTTATTTCCGCGTTGCGATTTTCATTGTCGAAACTATTCTTCTTCTGCATTACTTCAACCAAAAGACAAAACAAAGACAAATACTAACTTCACAGGCTAAACAGTTTAGCAGTATTGGCAGCAATCGAATGAATTTAATAAGAAATCTAAGTAAAATGGTTAATATATTATTGAAATTACCAGTAAACTTATCATCAATCTCAATATTAAAAACCTAAAATAATGCAAAAATTTCAAAAAAAAAAAAAAAAACTAACCATCAGAGGTTGATTTTTCCATTTCTGAATGATTGTGAGGGATTTTTGACTGTGAATGGTTGTGAGGGATTTCGTCAGCGATGGGGACGGAAATCTTCGGAGATGGGGACGGATTTCGCCGTAGAGAGTGAAAGATGGAGATGGGACTGAGTGTTGTGATTTTGGGTTTGAGGTTATGAGTTGTGATTACTGTGGACGGTTCAGTTTCCGATTTATTAAGAAAAAATTCGTGTTTGGAATTTGAAAAAAAAAATACGCGTTAATACGAATGACACTATGTAAATCGCGTTGCGAAAGTCAGAATCGCGTTGCGAAAGTCAGTATCTCATTGCGATTTTGTATTATCGCATTGCGATAGTAAGTATCGCATTGCGATAGTCAGTATCGCATTGCGATTTTCCCAATTCGCGTTGCGATTTACTTATTCGCATTGCGAATTGGGAAAATCGCAACGACACTGTATACCATCGCAACGCGATTTCCAACTATCGCAACGCGAAATGCAACGCGAATTTGCGATAATGGAGATCGCGTTGCGAATTAGCGATCGCATTGCGATTTTGTTGGTCATTTTGGCAAATCCGGAAAAAGTTGGTTAAAATCGTATATTATATGGGATTTTTGGTCACTGAGGTTATTTTCTCATAGAATTTTGATAAATTATATATTAAACTAGTGGAAGGTAAATGATTTAAATCTAAAGCTTAGTGAGACTTATATTTTGATTTAATAATAATAATAATAAAGTGATAAAGTAATGCAGTTTGTTTGTTTGATTATTATAGTCTATGACGACTTGTGATAAGTCAACTTCATTTTATTTTCCACTATGATTTATAAAATTTAGTATGAAATATTTCTATAAAAATTTTCATCAAGTTTTATAAATGATTTTGGGTATTAACTACCCAAGTATGATATTTATAATGATGAATTCTAAATATTTACAGTTATCAGATGTTTTTAGTTATCAGATAATTACAAATATCAGATATTTTACAGTTATCATATACAAATTAATAAATGATTTTTATGATAAATATAAGCCCATTGTATGTTGCATTGAGAGTCATAGGTACATTTAACATGCCATTAAGTGAGTACTTATTAGTTCCACTTTGGTACATTCGTGTATCAATGTTCAGTTATCAGTTCAGCTTTGGTACATTCGTGTATCAATGTTCAGCACCGTTGGTGCTCATTCAGGTTATGATTTCACTGAAATGCATCATATCTCAGTTTCAGTTATGATTTGGCATTGTGTTGTGCCTAGTGCGCACCTTAAACTCACGTATCTTATATTCTCTTACATATACATTGGACTATAACAATAAATGTGAAAATTATAACAATATATGAAAGAAAAGAACATAGAATTGATAAGAAAATATTGGAATATGTTCGAATTAAAAGAACAAAAATTATTTATGATATTTGATGTTGAATTACGTGTTTTTTGATAAAATCATGAGATGATGATTTTCAGGTTTTCAAAAGGAAAAATTACTTGATTAGCCGAGTTTAAAGTTTTAGTGTTTTATTTAAATTATAGTTGATTGTTTATATTTTATGGATTTTATGTTTAGTTATATTTCTGCCTTACTAAATTTTACATAGCGCGTGATGGTTTTCATGCGTAGGATCGAATAAAGTAAAGGTCATGAAGTGAGGAGCTTGCGATCATCTTATGCAAAATCAAACCTATCAACAGTTGTAGTAAGACATCCTAACTTTGACTTATTAGTGGCATGTACATTATATTTGTTGGGTTGAATTATCAAATTTATTTTAAAAAGGGGTTTATAATAGTAATTAGGGTTATTTTCTTTAGTTGTCTAATTTTAGTATTAATCGTATTTATGAGTGAATAGTATACATGTTATAATTTAAATGGTTTAAAATCAAGCGGTATTAGGCAATTGTATTTGGATATGAACAACACTGAACTGTCTAATTACTTACTGAAATCATATTAGTTTTCAATAATCAAACAATATTTTATAAATTTATATGATTGAGAAAAAAGTTTTTAAAGTCAAAAAGAAAATTATTAAATGAAACAAAATTTTAAGCATTTAAATTCAATAAAGTGTCCGTTAAGTTGATATGATATATGTAGTTCGTATTATGATATATATAGGCTATGGGCGTTACACTTAGATATAGATTATTCTAATTGAAGCCTCAAAAAAATGAGATAAAACTCTAATCACTAAAATGCCTCTAAACAACAGTATAGAATTGACCTCATTTATCCTAGTTTCAGTAAACACAAAACTTCAACTTTCAAACTCTTAGCCAACTTCAAAACTCTCTTCAACTTTACAGGGTCATTACAACCCCGAACATTCCAAGTCAAAATCATCTCAAAAAAGAAGCATTTTTTTATCACCCTTCCCTTGCCTTTTTTTGTTGGCACCACCACCCTTAGATTTGACTTCAACAAATTCATTAATTCAGCCATCCCATGAGTCGCAACCTTGGTTTTCTTAGGAGAAACTATAACCCATGATCTTTAGACAATAAAGCAAACTGGTTTGGACCTTGCACTAGACCAAAATCGACATCTAAAATTTCACCTTGTCTACTAGCAACACACCCCACACTTTTACCCAAAATCACGACATCACATATCGCAACATTCTCTGCTAAATCTCCCAAAACAGCATCCACTTGAGAAATAGTAGCACCATTATCACAGCTTGAGTCAGCCCTCAAATCAGGAGTAATCCCAAAATCCACAACAGGACAAGTGATCGCACCTTCCAAACTACTATAATCTCAACCGCTATAATGGTCATAACTTGAAGGATCCTACACCAATTTCACGCCAACATCGACCCTATTCCCCTCGTCAATCTCAACCGCTACAGAGCCAAGAAGATCAATCTCAATATTTTCAAGTTGTTGCTTCAAAGCAGTAGCACAATCCGTATACAAAGGTCCACCAAAAGCACTAGTAATAAATTTAGACCTTGCTGCCAGTATAACTCCAACGGTACCTACCAATACTTAATCCAAACAGAAGCAGAGTCAAGAGTACGAACCTCTGATATCATCAAAGGAACTCATTTTCACAAAATAATCACTTTCTGTTGGATATGCAAAGGGCGGAAGTTCTATCGTATGACAGTCTTAATATACGGTTTAGGAAAGACGTTACCAATTTTGTTATT
The DNA here is from genome assembly GCF_006381635.1 of Hibiscus syriacus. Taxonomy (NCBI): domain Eukaryota; kingdom Viridiplantae; phylum Streptophyta; class Magnoliopsida; order Malvales; family Malvaceae; genus Hibiscus; species Hibiscus syriacus. Next base: position 538,587 of record NW_024062903.1, read on the forward strand.
ATTTTTTTAACAAAACCGATAAAAAAATTACCTAAAACATTATAATTTCTATCAGTTTTGTTATTATTGGGCGCTTTACCGAACTTGATAATATATTCGGTAAAGCATTACCTAAAACATTATTTTTCTACCGGATATATTACTAAACCCGATAAAGCTCCCAATAATAACAAAACTGATAGAAATAATAATATTTCCAATAATTTTTACCGGTTTTGTTAAAAATAATAACGATAACGCATTTCTTTAGCCGAAAATTTAATATATACACACTCGACGTTAAGAAACAAATTTCAATAGAATCTTCCCTCTGCCATAGTTTATTTGCAATTTTCTGGAAAATTCTTAAGGTTGGAGACTTATCCAAAAAATTTCTTAACAGAGTTTATCACATTATTTCGCTCCAGCAACCAAACATGTTTTTTTTATTTTTTAAGAAAATAAAAATAAAAAATAACTTTTATTTTCTAAAATCAAATCAACCCTTATTTATTTTATCTATTTTTTTAATTTTCATCTTGTCATTTCTAAACGAATTAATTTTTAGATCGCGATCGTCTAGAATAATCTACAGTTATTTAATTTTAAAATATAAATATATTTTTAAATGGTCGAAACATTATAAATATCAGTACAAATTAAACATATTCAACACTTTATAACCATACCTTACGAATAATCTTCACCTGATGGTCTCCCAACCCCGCAGATATCGTCAAAGGAATAGAGATCACAGTGGGACCACATCTCATTAGTAAAAGTTGATCCTAGCCATCCAAATAAAACCTCCTCTCGTACAAAAAGCAAGCTGGTCTACTGCTGGAAAATAGTTAAATACAGCAAGCCTAAGGCAATAGGCAAAACTCAAAAGAAGGCCTCAAGGGTTTAACTAACGCTTGAAAGGAAATCTGGTTTCTCAACTTTCCTCTGTTTGGAGAAAAACGAGAGAGAGAGAGAGAGAGAGGAAGGGGGGAGGGGGGGCTTAATGGTCTTTGGGCCCTATATTTTTTTTCTTTTTAAAAAATTAATTTTAATCCTTATATTTTTTCACTTAAATTACAAACTTTTAAATTAAGGGTAATCTATGTCAAATACCACCCATCTTTAAGTTCGGGCTCGAAAATGCCATCGACGTTTCAATTTTGTCAATTTTAGCACGGACGTTTATGTTTCACTGTAATTTTGCCACTCCGCCGTTAATCTGTTAACGGGACGATGACATGATATCTTTTTTCCGTGATGGCAATGATATGGCTCCCTCATCAAAACGACGTCGTTTTGTTGATGAAAAATATGTTTTTCATGAGATTCGAACCATAAACCTTTAGAATCCAAATCTAAATACCCAATCACCAAGTTAACTTAAGAACTTGGTATAATCTTAACAAAACTATTATAAATGTTCATCACTACCACCGTCACCCTCATTATCTTCCTCCATCCATAATGGTTCTACTACTATTTTTCAATCATTATCTTTAACATCACAACCTAGAATTCATATTTTTTTTCTTAAAAAAACTTCATTAATAATATAACAAACCATGAGATAGAGATTTTATAGGTATAACATATTGGACATGCACCTGATAATGCAAAATAACCACATAAGAAACTTCCATAGACAGTGCACCTAAAATAGCATTAATTTCATCACATGAGAAATGTTATTAGCTACTGCCATGAAATATACATCTCAAAGCTGCACCATCACATTCTCATGCTCCATAAAACCAACTGCTAGTAAAGCTGCATTTTTAAGACAATCTTTAGATGATAATCATTCAATGCAAGGCTCTTCTGTTTGGATTGGTTTGAACCATGCGTGCTAGAAGAAAATGAAAACTATACATAGTTTTACAAGTTTGTTCACTGACCTCCTCACGAAGAAGGCATGGAACTAAAGCATATACCTCAAAACAATCTTTCTGCAAAATCAAAACAAGTCAAAATTTTCAAAAAACCAACATCATGTCATTTCTGGAGATTAGAGGAAAAGAAACTTACAGTTTTCTACACATTGATCTTAACCCAATCTGCTGAGGATCCAATATAAACCACTGTTGTCTCAACACTAACCAATTAAGAATGAAGTCAAACAAAATGTTAATGCTCATAGTAAAAACCAAAAAAAAAAAAACCACGTAAGAAATAACCAAAGTAAAGTTCTTAAGAGAAGAAAATGAGGGTGACGGTGGTAGTGATGAACATTTATAATAGTTTTGTTAAGGTTATTCCAAGTTCTTAAGTTAGCTTGGTGATTGGGTATTTAGATTTGGATTCTAAAGGTCTACGGTTCGAATCTCATGAAAAACATATTTTTCATCAACAAAAGACGTCGTTTTGATGAAGGAGCCATGTCATCGCCGTCACAGAAAAAAGATGTCATGTCATCGTCCCGTTAACGGATTAGCGGCGGTGTGGCAAAATTGTAGTGAAACATAAACATCCGTGCTAAAATTGGCAAAATTGAAACGTCGATGACATTTTCGAGCCCGAGCTTAAAGATGAGTGGTATTTGACATAGATTACCCTTAAATTAAAGTCAATTATTTCATCTACTGATTTTAACGCAAATTCTATTAAGATATATTATTTATTTAGTAATTAAACTATTAATATTGATCTATTTTAGTACTTAAATTTTTAAAATTATATATTATTTGTTTTTTGTTACATTTTAATATATTTGTTTAAAATTTAACGCTAAGTTTTGAGGAAAAAAAAATAAAAGTTTACATACTAAAACATATCAAATTGGATAATTTATGTACTAAACACGTTAAAATTTTAACGCATGTACAACAATAAAATAAAAACTATTGATTATGTATGATTTTGAAAAAAATATTACCAGGAATGTGATTATCTCTTCACTTAGGTATCGTTAGATTACTCACGTTTTGGACTAAAATGCCTTTAATTTTTTTTTTCAAAATTATCCTTCTTCTTTATTTGAATAATAAAAATTATAAGAAGGTTAAATTACAAATTTATCCTTAAACTATTTTAGATTTACAAAAAAATCCATAATTATAATTTTATATGAAATTCAGGGGTTAAAATAAAATTTTATCCTTTCATTAAACCTATTTATCTTTTTAATTTTGTAAAAAATTATATAAATTTTATGAATTTAAAATTTTTAAAGAAAATATATAAATTAATTATAGTAATATTATAGTAGAATTAAACTTGTTAAAAAATAAATATATAATAATGACAATTTAGTAAAATATATATTTCAATAATTTTTTACTCTTTTAACCAAACACGATAATCTTATAATCGTATTAAACTAATCAAACACAAAATATAATATTCCCAATAATTCTATTCTCTAATAATCAAAGGCACCCAAAGATATTTAACCGAGAGAAAGTTGACTGGGATGAATTTCTTTCTAACTTTCCCAGATTTATCTTCACAGCTCGTGTCATTTCAATGGATAAAACAAAAGAAATGGTGAAGGTGGAAAGTTCCACAAATATATTGAGGGATTGTTATCCGTAAATATTCATTTTCGTCTAAAATTATTTATATATATATATATATATTTTTATTTGAGAAAATAACCTCAGTGACCAAAAATGTCTTATAATATACGATTTTAACCAACTTTTTTTGGATTTGCCAAAATGACCAATTAAATCGCAATGCGATCGATAATTCTCAACGCGATCTTCGGTATCGCAAATTAGTTTCCAGATTCGCAACGCGATTCTGACTATCGCATTGCGATTTCTCAAATTCGCGTTGCGATTTTCCTATTTCGCAATGCGAATACGTAAATCGCAATGCGAATTAGGAAAATCGCAATGCGAATACGTAAATCGCAATGCGATTACGTAAATCGCAATGCGAATTAGGAAAATCGCAATACGAATACGTAAATCGCAATGCGAATCTGACTATCGCAATGCGATTTACATAGCGCCATTCGTATTAACGCGTATTTTTTTTCAAATTCCAAACACGAATATATTAATATATCGGAAACTGAACCGTCCACAGTATATCCCGTAATCGCAACTCATAACCTAAAACCTAAAATCACAACTCAGTCTCATCTCCATCTCTCACTCTCTACGGCGAAATCCGTCCCCATCTCCGAAGATTTCCGTCCCCATCTCCGGCGAAATCCCTCACAACCATTCACGATCAGAAATCCCTCACAATCATTCAGAAATGAAAAATCAACCTCCGAGGGTTAGTTTTTTTAATTATTTTTCTTTTGAAATTTTTGCATTATTTTAGGTTTTTCATATTGAAATCGATGATAAGTTTACTGGTAATTTCAATAATAGATTAACCATTTCACTTAGATTTCTTATTAAATTCATTCGATTGCTGCCAATACTGCTAAATTGTTTAGTCTTTAACCCTGTGAAGTTAGTATTTGTCTTTGTTTTGTCTTTTGGTTGAAGTAATATAGAAGAAGAATAGTTTCTAAACTTAAAATCGCAATATGAAAATGAAAATCGCAACACGAAAATGACTATCGCAACGAGAAAATCGCAACGCGAAACCAAAATCGCATTGCGATTTTCATTTCGCGTTGCGATTCTCTCGTTACGATTTTAATTTCGCGTTGCGATTTTCATTTCGCGTTGCGATAGTCATTTCCGCGTTGCGATTTTCATTCTCTCGTTGCGATTTTCATTTCAACCAAAAGACAAAACAGTGTTGCAAATTTTAGTTTCAAGAATAAACTACTATTTATATTTATTGTTTTTGGTATATCTTCACAATGTAGTTTTTGGTATATCTAACTTGGTATGTTTATTGTTTTTGTAGAAATTTTATCCAGCTTCATTGACATTAAGGAATAAAGTTAGCCTAGCCACTACAATTGCTTCGAATCTTTCACCTGCACAAAGAAAATTGTTTGAGGAAACCTGCTTCGGGCCATGGCTGAGAGTACAACATCCGGGTGGAGATGCTAATTTGACCCATTTGTGGCTTCAGACCATGACTAGCGATCTACCCGACAGTATACAACATGGTGAGGAAGAGATATGGTTTCATTTTCCACCGGCGTATACTTGTTTTGGGCGGAAGGAGTTCTGCTTAATCACTGGTCTACGATTCGGACACGATGATGTAGGCCGGTACACTCGTCATATCACCCGCCCATCATGGTTATCCAGGGTTTTTCCTGATGAGTCAATAAAGAAGCCGAACTTACACGTCGACGACCTAAAAAAATTGTTTAATAAGAAAGATTGTTTTACTCGGATGAATGACGTCGATGTTGTCCGAGTATACCTTCTAGTACTTTTGTATGCCGGCTTTTTAGGCAGAGAGGCCAGACAACGTATTCCTCAGGAGCTAATATTATTGGTAGAGGACCTAAATGCATGGAATCTGTTTCCGTGGGGTTCGTATATATGGAAAGCTACCTGGACTAAGTTGTTGTCTGCCTTTGATGACCGCAAACGTTTGCGTGGCGATGGGTCGAAATACACTTTGTCAGGCTTTGTTTGGGCCTTTAAGGTAAGAATTTCTATATAATGTTTTCAAAATTATAATTAATTATTTAACAATTACTAATTTTTGTTATATTGTTTGTAGATTTGGATATTCGAGGCTTTCCCCAGCATGCGGACATATGCATTAAAAACTTCAAATGATATTCCTAGGGCTATTTCCTGGAAGAGGAAACGTCTGTTGGATTGGGAAGACTTAATACCATATGCGACAATAAATAATGTAAGTTAACACAAATACTATCATATATAAACAAGTTATTAATAGTAGACGTTTAACTTTGTTTGAGTTTTTTTATATTTTTAGGAGGCCAACACCCCATTAATGAGACTGGCACCCACGGAGGCTGAGCTTGTCACTGATTGGTGGCAAGCTAGTCAGCGTTTTCTTGATGGCACGAATGATGAGCAGCCTCCACTTCCTCCACTTCGAGAGCCATCACCTCACCCAGAGCCATCACCTGATCGACCCGACTATACACCTCTACAAGGAGAGCCATCACCTATCCCGTCACATCATCGAGCCTCTTCTCCACCATCACCTCATGATAGGCGACCGGCAAAGATGCCACGACTTCTATCTCCCTGTTCTCCACCTCCACGGGATGAGTCAAGGGAGTTACGTGATGAGGTCAATGCCTTGCGTGATGAGATCGGTACTCTACGCGATAACGATGGTGCATGGCGTATGGAGGTGTCTACTTTACGTGGTGAGGTTGCCGCTCTACGTGAGATGGTAGTATCGTTGCAGAATGAGGTTTATACTCTACGCAACGAGGTAAGTTTAAGATTTTCCATATTTAACTTGATGATAAATTTACTCGTAATTTCACTTAGATTAACCATTTCACTTAGATTGCTTAGTAAATTTATTCGGTTGCTGCCAATATTGCTAAACTGTTTATTAACACTGTGAAGTTAGTATTTGTCTTTTGTTGTCTTTTGGTTGAAGTAAATTTATTCGGTTGCTGCCAATTCTGCTAAACTATGTATTCTTTAACACTGTGAAGTTAGTATTTGTCTTTGTTTTGTCTTTTGGTTAAAAGTAAATTTGTTCGGTTGCTGCCAATTCTGCTAAACTATGTATTCTTTAACACTGTGAAGTTAGTATTTGTCTTTGTTTTATCTTTTGGTTAAAAGTAAATTTGTTCGGTTGCTGCCAATTCTGCTAAACTGTGTATTCTTTAACACTGTGAAGTTAGTATTTGTCTTTGTTTTGTCCTTTGGTTGAAAGTAAATTTGTTCGTTTGCTGTCAATTCTGCTAAACGTGTGTATTCTTTATACTCTGAAGTTAGTATTTGTCTTTGTTTTGTCTTTTGGTTGAAGTAATGCAATCCATTCAAGTTTCAATTTGCAGAAGAAGAAGAAATAGTTTATTCTTTAAACTATATTTTAGCAACACTGTTTTGTCTTTTGGTTGAAATGAAAATCACAATGAGAGAATGAAAATCGCAACGCGAAACGAAAATCGTAACGCGAAACCAAAAATCGCAACGCGAAACTATAATCGCGTTGCGATTTTCATTTCGCATTGCGATTCTCTCGTTGCGATTTTCATTTCGCGTTGCGATTTTCGTTTCGCGTTGCGATTTTCGTTTCGCGTTGCGATAGTCATTTTTCACGTTGCGATTTTAAGTTCCAGAAACTATTCTTCTTCTGCAAATTGAAACTTGAATGAATTGCATTACTTCAACCAATAGACAAAGACAAATAATAAGTTGACAGTGTTGCAAGTTTGAAACATATTTGTCTTTGTTATCTGATGCATTTTGTGAACTATGATAGAATAATGACTTGGGTGAATTCAATGCAAGTTTGAAACATATTTGTCTTTGCTTTCACTGTTTAAATATCATGTTTGTTTATTTACTAATTTTTGTATTTAATTATTTAGCGGCCCGATAAGGTGGATGCTTTACGTCGGGTTTTTCTTGTACGACAGAGTTCACGCATCAAACGGCGTGCACGTGCTATTAAGTCTCCGTACACCCAATAGTGCGAAGACACTGCAAGAAGAAGCCCGACTCGCCTGTCATCCCTCAAGAGTCCACTCCTATCGTTGAAGAGGCCCCTATCATTCCTCGAGAGTCCCCTCCCACCGTTCAAGAGGCAACTGTCATCGTTGAAGAGGTCCCTCCCACCATTCAAGAGCCCGATTCACATGGCGTCATATGTAAGATTCTTGAGAAACCCTTTGACGTGCCGGACATGATGGATGATAGTTGGCTCTCGTATGAGTTACCGGCCAGTACCATTCCGGTATCTGAAGTGGAGAGGAGACAACTACCGGACACAATTCTGGATAACACCCTTTGGGCTAAGACCGCAGTTGATTTTTATCTACATGAGCGGAGCCAGGGGTGTTTCACTGACATATGCAAGCTCAACGATGATATCTATTTGTTGCTTGATCGGTTTTGGTGGGGCGTATTATTAGGGGTCGAAGACAATGGCTATTTCGATGGAGGGGTAAGTCTTATATTTTTCTTATTATTGTTTAATTGATTTGTAAAAGATGATTTGTAAAAGTTGATTTGTTTAATTGATGTGAACATAATTCTTATTTGTGCTTGTTTAATTGATTGAAATGTAATGGTTGATTTTGTTGATTTCAATCTGCATTATGTTGAAGGCAAAAATGACTATCGCAATGCGAAATGAAAATCGCAATGAGAGAATCGCAATGCGAAATGAAAATCGCAACGACAAAATCGCAACGCGAAACTAAATTCGCGTTGCGATTTTCATTTCGCTTTGCGATTCCCTCGTTGCGATTTTCATTTCGCATTGCGATTCTCTCGTTGCGATTTTCATTTCGCATTGCGATTCTCTCGTTGCGATTTTCATTTCGCATTGCGATAGTCATTTCCGCGTTGCGATAGACATTAAGATGATTGCGAACGTCATTTCCGTGTTGCGATAGTCAAATGAATGCCTAATAACTGATAACAACTGAACAGATCATAGCAATTTCAAACTCAAGTTACTAATGCCTAACTGAAAATGTTAAAGTTCACACATAAAATCCACATAATAAAACGTTTGCATTTAAAATTCACCTAAGTTAACAGCCCCAAAAGGTGAAACTGGTTGTGATTGGGAAATCGCAATGCAATAGTCAGAATCGCGTTGCGAATCTGGAAACTGATTTGCGATACCGGAGATCGCGTTGCGAATTATCGACCGCATTGCGATTTAGTTGGTCATTTTGGCAAATCCAAAAAAAGTTGGTTAAAATCGTATATTATAAGGCATTTTTGGTCACTGAGGTTATTTTCTCTTTTTATTTTATAATTTGTGAAAATATTTATGACAAATTATAATATATAATTTTCAGAAAACGATTTTTTTTGAAATATATATAATTTTTTAAAAATATTTAAAATATATATAATATATAGTTTTGAAAACATTTATATATTATATAGTTTTTGAAACATTTTGAAAACTGATATAATATATAGTTTTTTAAAACATTTTTGAAAAATTATATAATATATAGTTTTAAAAACATTTTTGGAAATTATATAGTGTATAGTTTTAAAACATTTTGAAAACTTATATAGTATATAGTTTTTTAAAACATTTTTGAAAAAAATATATAATATATAGTTTTAAAAACACTTTTGAAAATTATATAGTATATAGTTTTAAAATATTTTTGAAAAATTATATAATATATAGTTTTAAAAGCATTTTTGAAAAATCATATAGTATATAGTTTTAAAACATTTTTGAAAAATTATATAATATATAGTTTTAAAAAATATTTTTTGGAAAACTTATATAATATTTTTAAAACATTTTGAAAACTATATAATATATAGTTTTGAAAACTTTTTTAAAATATAATATATAGTTTAAGAAATTATTTTTGAAATATATATTATATAGTTTATAACATGTTATTATTATTATTATTATTATTATTATTATCATTATTTATTTATTTCATTTTATTCATTTAAGTTAATTCAATTTAACTTATTTTTATTTTTTGTTTCAGGGTCCAAAGTGGTGGTCCAAATGGTCCAGTAGGATTGGGGACTGACTCAACCTAGAACATGAAGATTAGGGTTACACATTCTCAAACATCAGCGTCGCATGGAGCCAAGCAGTCAACGCCTAGTGCACATTTCGACCGGTATCCTGGGACTGACCCATCCTGGGATGACCGGTCACACGAACGACGTGCCCAAAGATCTCGGAACAACAACGGCCACGACCCCCTATTTCGGGGTTCAAAACAAATAGCCACAGGGGTTATAAAAGCCCCAGCCGTAGACAGTCAGGGGAGGGAGGATCACAAAGAACCGAGCACAAACGGTAAACCAGAACCACACAGAGATCAACACTGCCAGAAATAGAGAACCATCGTCATAGTACCACAAAAAACCATCGCTCAACAGAGCAAACAAAGAGCAGTACAAAAACATCATCAACAAATACGCGAGACACCAAAAACCGAGCAAACCAAACCAAAATAACCAAACATCGAAGCAAAACCAAGCAAATAAACATACAACACGGAAAAAAACCAGAATACAAACAGCAAAACCGAAGAAGGATTATCGTGAAGGTGAAAAACCGTAGCAAAAGGTGAGAAGGTCGAAGATCTCGGCTTAGATCTATGTCGATCGGGTTATTTTTAGGGGAAATAGGCTTCGAATCGGTGTTTACGGGGTTGAAATGAACCGAGTAGGCAAGTTTTGTAACACCCCAACCCGTACCACATTGACTTTTCAAAACTTGTCTCTTGCATAAAATCATGAAAATCTAAATTTCATTAAATAAAATTCGTTATTTTACATAAAATTTAAAACGATTTGTATTTCAAAACTTATCAGAGCATATTCAATACAACTCTTTTAGTGCATGCCAACTAAATAAAACCAAATCCATATAATTCATAAATTCTTTTCTGATATGAACTTCGTAAATGAGTGGCTGACCTATCTTGCTCTTCTTAGCTCCTCTTTTTGCTTCTCGGAATCCTACGTGTGAAACATTCACACGCTAAGTCTATGACTTAGTGAGGCATAGATAAACTTAAATATAACATATCATCACTCATTCATACTATGCACACTTCATATAATCATATATATAATCTTATTAATCAATCAACACGCACATCATCACATAACTCATATTATGCATTTCACATAATGAACATATGCATACATATACATCATCACATCATCTACATTTATATACTATTACTTATAGAGTTCATAACACTTCTCAAGTATTTACTCATAACATATCATATAAATTCAATTTATTTACTTATAATCCAATATATCAATCCATCATAAACTATGACATTAACTCATGTAACATATGCAATATATTCAACCCATACTCATGTGACTGTTGGCATGCCAACTATACCTCTAGCTCTCAATTTCTATACATGGGCATAATTATTTATTTTTATCACATATTCACAAGTTCACATTGATCACTTACATATCATATGACTTTGTATCACATATCTCGTATCATTTCTTATGAAATCACTCGTGGCATGTAGCACATATAACTCATATACTTTCTTATATGCCCATATAGCTCATATCACTTAATATCTTATGATCATATAATCACTACACTTATTTTCATATATCTCAGATTTATATATATACACGTAATTCACTTTCACATAATTCACATATTCATATCTCATAAGCTTTTGACTTCTTATCACATAGTTTCTTATCACATATATCGTATGATATTTTCATATGAATTCATAGTTTATAATTATTCACTTATGTCTTCTCATAAACGTATGCTCTTATCCCTTCTTGTCATATTGTTCACACTACAATATTTCACATTCATTATATAATGTAGCTTTTACCAAATATTAATATAGACAATTAACATTTCAGTCATACTCACATCTTTCATGTTCATACATTCTCTTATACTTATATCATATATCTTATAACAATGATTATATTATCACTGATATCATTATTCTCATTTAATCATATAGATCATTCATATTAGTTCATATGGCTTATCGTACTACATGTATTCACATAAATTATGTCACATACCATAACATATATCATAGATACTCAGATCAAACACATGTATATAATCATAAACTCATGCATTCTAATATAGGAACTAGACTTGTCGCAAGTCTTCGTTCTATTAAACTTTTTATAATAACTAATAAGCACTCGCCTGGCCTCACTAATCAATAATGATCTCTTATCATTCCTCGATCGATCTTACTTTCCCAATGTACCAGAACTTATCTAGGCTCGATATCTACATAAATATAAGATTTAAGGCAATTATCAGATGCCTAAAACTTTTAATTTAGTATTGATAGCTTAAACAAATTTAATGAACCATAATTTACTTTTTTCCTTAGGGGTGTACCGATGCACTATAGGTGCATCGGTACATAAAATAGCTTCGAAATTACCATGCATCGATCGATGCCTTCAAGTGTGCATCGATGGCTTCCAGTGTGCATCAATGCATATTCAAAATTGTTCTGAGTGCATCGGTACACATTCATAGTGCATCGATGCACCTTCCCAGAATAGATTGTTTTTACCCGAAAATTATCAACACTTCACCTAATTTTCCAATATTAAGCCCTAATTATGCTACCAAACTTAACTATAATCACTTTAACCAACTTCTATCATTTTAACACTTTATTTTCTTCCATATATTTCCCAAATTCTTAAAACCAAGAATCTTACCACATTTTCCATGTTATCCAAACTTAATTCTTACTCTTATAACTTCTTATTCTCATAGATGACAAGCCAAATTCAATTTGCAAATTCATTTAAACCTTTTATTTCAATAATTCACTTAAAAACTCCTTTTACTTAATCTCTCCTAACTTCTTCATTCTTTGTTTTTGTGATGGCTTAAGCTTTCCTTAAGCTTAAGTATGACCTAAGGATCAAACTCTTCTCTTAAAATCAACAAATAATCAAACAGCCAGAAAATTTACCTTTTGCTTTAGTGCTTCCCGGTGGAGAAGAAGAAAAGTGGAGAAGAGAAGTATATAAACTCTTGTTTCCTACACATGCCCCACGTGGGTATATAAAAATATCCTCAACCAATATTTAATTAATTTCCTTATCCAAAGACCTATTTGCCCATTGACTTTTCCTTCATTTGCTAACTCATCCCTTAAAATATTTCAATTAAAACATTGAAATTTTTAACTTATTTCAAAATTGAGCATTAAGTTTTCAAAATTTGTATTTAAATCACTAACCCATCTTTTGGGATGTTACAAGTTTAATTTTTTCGGCGGCCGTCAGCGGCGGCGGCACCCCGGTGCCCGGCCATCCCTCTGGTGGAAATGTGCTAGAGAGAAACAAGAGAACAAGAGGTTATCACTTTTGTTCAGAGAGAGTGAAAGAGGAGCAAATGAGGCCTTTTGGGCATTTTGGCCATTTAAGTGTATATATATACATTTATCAAATATACGCCGTTTTGATAGGGGTTTGCTGCGCATTTTCGTGCCCGGCTAAATTATGAAACTCGTCCCTATAATTTGTTTTCTCTACGATTTGGTCACTAAATCTAATTTTCAGCATTTCAATTTGGATCCCGAGTTTGATATGTTTTCTTTTTTGTCCCCAATTTATGTTTCATTCGAAAACAACCCAGTTACTTTTTGCATGTTTTAATTTGGCCACTGTTCCTTTTCTTTTGATTTGGCCACTGTTTTTTTTATTTTTGCGTTTTGATCCTTTTATTTTTTTCTTATTTCCCTTTGATTATTTATTTTATTTATCTATTATTTATTTTATTCAGTTTTCTTTTTCTCATTTGATTAATTATTGTAAGTTTTTTTTATTTTTTTTATTCATTATTTATTTTTTCCTCTAATATTTTCCTTTTTAAAGGAATTCCAATAAATCAAATGTAAGTATTTGAATCGAATTTTATAAATCTTAATTTAATTTCTTTTTTCGCAACTAAAGACAATCGATAAATTAATTGGTACCGAAAGGGCGGTTCAATGGTGCTAATCCTTCCTTGACCGTAACCGACTCCCGAATTCGACATGTTTCTGGTACAACGTAGATCAGGTAAGATGGTGTCCGACCCACCTAAATTTGTTTTAAAATGGTCAGTGGCGACTCTAACCCAACTTATTCACGTCGAAGCCCAATTTTGGGCCCACCTAAAAGACGGTTCCGACAGCTTGGCGACTTCGCTGGGGACAAGTAAGTGAGTCAGGCCGAAATTAATTTTCGGTTGTCTTTTTAGCGAAAATTACAAGTTTAAATTTTAATTTATTTATTCGATTCTTATTATTTATCTTTGATTATTTTTTCAAATAAATAGTTATACTGTCGTTTTTTCAATGATTTCAGATCTTTGACTTTTTTCATCTCTGGCTCTATACCCGAGCTCCGAACCCTTTTAAGTGGGGGTGAAAGTGACGTCTTTGTGAGAATTTATTCTCCGCATAGGCCTAGCAAGTAACCTTCGAGATTCATATACCTTATGTCTTCGTGTGAATTTATTCACCGTGCGGGCATAAGGGAATGTTTCCTCTCGAGTTTAACTTAGTCCACACGAGCTTGTAATGGGCCTAGGACTAAGGGTCTGGAAAGCCCAAGGGGGCACTGGCAAGGAGAACTCGGGTACCATTTTTAGAACTTAAATTGGGAGAGTATAGGGAAATAGAGCCCACCCCAAAACCTCATTGCAAACCCTAGGCTATTTTTTCCCTACTTTACTTTCTGTTCAAAGCATGCGAACTAGACAAATATGTGGTTAGGATTTATTTGAAATTAATATGCGGGATAGAGATCATGTCCGGGTAGGAATTAAAGCATGTGGGGTAAATATCATGTGGGGTAGGACTTTTATTTCTAATGATTATTTTTTATTATTTTCACCTCACTAACTCTTTTCATTTTTGTTTTCTTTTCTTTTATTTTCATCACTTGTAACATTTAAAAGAGGTGTTGATCCACCAAAAATATGTTTGTTAAACATGAATAATTTGTATTAATGGACAAAGGGGTTGTAATACAAGAGATGAAAATAAAGAGGACATTCTACAAGACGACTATGTGCCACATTCAATCCAGAAGACGTGGTACCCACAATTGAAGAGTATGTCACTCTGCTGCATTATAAAGGACTCGGAATGAACCAGGTCTACATCAAGCACAATGAAAGTTTATCTTTGAAGAACTGACTGGCAGAAGTTGCAGGTGCAAAATGAAGGCTACTGATCTTGGGTGTCCCTTCAAAGACAATAATGGAAAAATGATAGTTAAAATTGGAGACCATTGCTGACGAAATCAAGAAACAGACAATTGAACTTCACATAGTTCATATCAATTGAGGGCTCCAATGACGTATTCATTGGGAATATGTTCTACTAAAGATAAATGCCAGAGATGCAGTCATTTGAGATTTCTCGGGCCAGTACAAAAAGCAACTCAACATTTGCGCGGTTCATCCAGAGAAACCAGAGCGGTTCGACATGTTATTCAACTGGTGACAGACGAAGGCAAAAGACTAGTCAACATATCAGAAGTTGTTAGGATATTTTTTGTCTCTTAAAAGATAAAACACTTTTGTCCCCAATAAGGATTATTTCTAATAACATACATATTTTTTAGGATCAATGCCTCGAACATTGCATGTATTATGCATTTAAACATATTTTTCATTTTGTTATTTTTTCTTTACATTCGCATTAACTAACGGAAGAATGTTTCATCAGAAGGAGCACATACTAGATACACCACCTCAAGCATTAGATACCCCATTCGCATAACACCCGCCTGAAAAAGAAGAAAATGGAAGGCAGAATTGCTCAGATCGAGAAGAACATGTTGAAGCTCAAAAAGGAGTTAGAAGACAAGATAAACCAGAGTAGTCTAAGTACTCTGTATACAATCGTGAAAAATCAAGAGTCCTTGGTTGATCAAATTGTGGCCAAGTTAGTTGTCAACATCAAGCAAGTGCACCTGGGGCAGGTTCACCGGATGGGGTAACTATATCACCTACCTCACAAGTGGTTATCGCACCTGGAATCTTACCTGAACTTCAAGGGGACTTATCCACTAAAAATGTAAAATCCCCATCTACTGCAGAGATAAAAACTGCTATATTTAACCCTAAGAATAATCCGGGTTATTACCATGTACCGGATTTGGACGAAGAGGACAAAGCGAAGAAGATGGAGGAAAAATCAAGCAGTTGGAGGAGAAAATGAAGGTAGTTAAAAAAGACCATGAATACCATGGAACCGATGCCGTGGAACTCAGTCTAGTCCCAGACTTAGCTCTTCATCCAAAATTCAAGTTCCCTGAATTCGAGAATTTTAACGAGAACAGTTGCGCATCCGCTCACATTACCATGTTATGCCGAAGAATGACAAGATATGGAGGAAATGATCAACTCCTGATTCATTGCTTCCAGGAGATTCTGTCGGGCTCATCCATCCGGTGGTATAACCAGCTAAGTCGATCAAATATCAAGACCTGGAAGGGCCTGGCCAAGTCATTTCTGGAACAATACAAGCATGTCAATGACATAAGGCCAGATTGAGTTATGCTACAAAGCATGGAAAATAAGCATAACGAGAGTTTCAGGCAATACGCACAAAAAATGAAGGGACTTGGCTGTGCAAGTTCATTCACCGTTAGATGAAAAGGAAACTCGAAAGCTCTTAGTACAGACCCTGAAGGCTCCATACTTCGGGCACCTGGTTGCGATCACATCAGGAAGCTTTTCAGACTTGGTTATGGCCGGAGAAATGATCAAGTCGGCCATAAAGTAAGGCAAAATTAAGGATGAGGAGGCAATAGGAAACCTCCTATGCAAGAGAGGGATGGAGAGATTAACAACATCAACCATGCCAGTAGAGGTATTACAATCTCTAAAACGAAATCAACTGCAACTGTACAATCAGGTACTTCTAAACAAGATTCCATAGAACCAATGAGGGAAATGTAACATTTCGACCCTATTCCCACAACCTACAAAAAGCTATACCATCAACTTCTTGACACCCATGTAGTGTCACCATACCCGGTGAAACCCATGAAGCCCCCATCCCTCAAGTGGTATGATGAGAATGCACATTGTGAATATCACGGCGGTGTCCCAAGGCACACAATTGAGAACTGTTACACATTCAAGAGAGTCATACAAAAGATGCGTAACCAGAACTGGATCGACTTCAACAACTTGGGGGCATCTACGTGAGGAATACCATTTCATCATTTGAGACATTTTGTTTGATTTTTTTTCTCTAAAGTTTGTTTTAGGACATTTGAATAAATTTATGTTACTTTAAAGATGTTAAGCAACGAATCACATTTGCCAACTTGTAATTCTTTGAATATCATTTGAATTAAGAAACTATATAAATGGTTCAAAGTTATAGATCTTTAACGCAATAACATGATTTAAAACAATGACTTTGGCCTTACCCAGAATATACACTCAAATATCGTACCTTGCTCTTGAAATTTAACCATTTTCCTTTCATAAGGTGCAGACAACATGGGGCATCCTTTTGCATATGGCATTACTATGCTTTTTATTTAAGATGTTCAGTGATGATCACGATCTTCACAGATGGAATAATCGAGTAGGTGAATCTAGTTTAGGTCGGTTTCTCGAAAATTGAACTTTAAAGATGAGATTCATTGACTTTCAAAAACACCTAGACTATAATAGGTTCTTCTTGACAATCTTAAGAAATTAAATCCGTAAAACTGAGCTATTCCACTAAGGTATTTAGTTATAGAGGAAATTTGAAGGCCATGGCCTTATGAGTAGATTATGTTCAAACCATGACATTGCTCGAACACTTGGCAATTCGGTGTTTGCTCCACTACTATTGTCCGGCCGAAGACTTTATGATGAGATGAACCCTTCAGTTAACTTCATAAAATTGATTATAATGTTAAGTTGCCCTCTAAAGAAATTGTTTAAACGCCCCAGCTTTCTGGATTCAGCTAGACAGATAACGACAAATTAAATCAAATTTATCTAAGCAAGAAATTTTCGGCAATGATGGACTAAGGGAGTTAAGGAACACCTGTTATAGTCAACTTCACACGAGCACTCAAGAATTTCATTTTTAGACCAATATTTCTGCACTACCTTTGTTAGAGGAGCTTACAAAACTTGAACAAGTGGAAGATTTCATAGGACCGAAATAAAAGGTCTAGTAATTGATCATGCTAGTTGCGTCATTTTGTCCGCACCCAATTAAAATGCCAAACAAAAATAGCATGTTGCGATATTTAAAAAAATAACATTTTGGGTTATCGAAACCTTAGAAAGGAGGTCAACCTAAAGCCAACTCATTTGTCAAAAAGCTGTAACTCTGAAAGAATTAAAAGAGCTATTGATTCCTTTGATATACTTTGAACTCATGTTTATAATTTGATTCAATTTCCAATAATATTTTACAGCATTTTTATCATTTTCCCTCTTAAAACAAGAAAAATGAGAAAAACATTTTCAAACAGAACAGTCTCAGATATGAAAGGTCTGTAACCACAGCTTGAAAAGAGAATGGGGCACGATCGATTCCATGGACCAGATTGGCAGGCAAAACACAGGACTCCAATCCAAGAGATAAAACATAACTCATTCATGTTGCATGCATCTTAGGCATACTTAAGAGCATCACATTTATTATTTTTCGCATACATGATTTTTTTACAGCTTTTAGAGTCAAGTTTCAACTTCAAGATGAATGATACTCGATTCATAAACACCTTTAGAGATTGATGGTGGTCGTTTAACTCAGCAGCGGGAAGCTACACCTCAACCAATTCGACAGATTGAAAGATCAATAATCAATTTCTGATAGGTTCGAGAACTGATTAAGAACAAATCCAGTTCAACTCAACTCAACAATGAGCAGCATGTTTCCAGTTAATGTCTTCAAACCAGATTTCAATTCCACAACAAAAAATATCCGACTGTCAGAATTTATCAGTGGGATTTTCCATAAAAGGGGAGTTATTCAAAGATCGTCTCATTTGGTTCAGACTCGCTCAAAGGAATCACCTGAAGAATCATGACCGACTTAGACTCGTAAAGGGAAGCCATTTTTTAAAAGAAACTATTTACAGCATAAATCAAGGCTAGAAGGGTTATCTACCAATAAAAGACATTATATTTCGACTCCGCTCAACTCTAAGGCACATCATTTGCAGCATAGCTTAAGTCGATAAGGGTTATCTGCCAAAGACCTTCGAGTTCGACTACGCTCAGCTCCAAGGCATATCATTTACAACATAACTCAAGGCTAGAAGTGTTATCTGTGACCAAAAGACGTTCGAGTTCGACTACGCTCAGCTCCAAGGCACGTCATTTGTAGCATAACTTAAGTCGAGAAGGGTTATCTGCCAACCAAAGACCTTCGAGTTCGACTACGCTCAACTCCAAGGCACATCATTTGCAGCATAGCTTAAGTCGAGAAGGGCTATCTGCCAAAGACCCTCGAGTTCGATTACACTCAGCTTCGAGGGTACATCATTTACAGTATAACTCAAGGCTAGAAGGGTTATCTGTCACCGAAAGATCTTCGAGTTCGATTACGCTCAGCTCCAAGACATATCATTTGCAACATAGATTAAGTCGAGAAGGGATATCTGCTAAAGACCCTCGAGTTTGATTACACTCAACTTCGAAGACACATCATTTACAACATAACTCAAGGCTAGAAGGGTTATTTGTCACCAAAAGACCTTCGAGTTCGACTACGCTCAGCTCCAAGGAATATCATTTGCAGCATAACTTAAGTCAATAAGGGTTATCTGTCAACCAAAGACCTTTGAGTTCGACTACGCTCAACTCCAAGGAACATCATTTACAACATAGCTCAAGGCAAGAAGAGCTATCTGTCAATAAAATTGTTGAGTTCGATTTCATTTAGCTCGATGACACCTCAAACACACTACTGTCCGGGTACAGTCGAGGTTTTCAAGTCGAGAAGAAGACCCGGGTTAACCGTGCCTCAGTGATAAAAAACTGTTTCCCGGCAGCATAGCTTAACTCGAGAAAAGCTATATGTCAATGAAGACTTTCGAGTTCTATTTCATTCAGCTCGAAGGCCTGTCAACCACACGGTGGAGTCAAGGAATTACTTTACAATCGTTTTTAACCAAGGTCTTTAAACCGAGAAGAAGACCAAAGTTGACTACAATTTGGCAACGAGAAGCCACACTCTGGTCCAAATTTCGAACTACGGCTTCAATTCCAGATCATTGCGAGATGGACTCGAATTCGCGACGGATGAGCCATCCGCAATTTAATTCGATAGGGAGTTATTCTTTAACTCCACCGAACGAAAATTTATGTCTTTTTATCTTTGTCCTATTTTTCGTTCCACGAAAAAGGACAAAGAGGGGCAGCTGTAGACACTCATTTTCGCCCGGAGTTATTTTATATATATATATTTTATTTTTATAGTTTCTGAAAAATGTTTATGACAAACTATAATATATAATTTTCAGAAAACGATTTTCGGAAATTTATATATTATATAATTTTTTAAAAATATTTAAAATATATATATAATATATAGTTTTGAAAACATTTATATATTATATAGTTTTTGAAACATTTTGAAAACTTATATAGTATATAGTTTTTTTTAAAACATTTTTGAAAAATTATATAATATATAGTTTTAAAAACATTTTTGGAAATTATATAGTATATAGTTTTAAAACATTTTGAAAACTTATATAGTATATAGTTTTTTAAAACATTTTTGACACGCGTGAACGGGCGAGGGTAGGTTGGTAATTAAGGGTATGACGCGGAGCAGGGGCTGTACCTTACCTGTTATTTTGACACGCGTCAGAAAGGCGCGGGCCCTGCCCTGCGCTATACCCTTAATTACCAAATTACCTCGCCCATTCACACCCATCACTCCCTATAAATACCCCAATTCTCAATCACTTTCATCACACCAAATCCTCTCAACGTCTCTCAAATACTCTTATATTCTATTATTAAGGTATATTTTATTATATTTAGTATTTTTTTAGTAATTTATTTAATTATTTTAATTGCTTAATATTTTATTTAATTAATTTTTTTGCATATATAAAATGAAAGGCGGTCTACTTTGGTTGGATGAAAATCATATATCTCGACACTTTGCTGATACAGTAACATTTTAACTTTTAATTTAATTAATTAATTTATTTAATGCATGATTATTAGTTTAAAAATTAATTTGTGTAATTATTTATATTTTAGAAGAGAGATTGTATATTATATCCTTTTATTAGGAACCTTAAATTAGTTATACCTACTCGTGTAATGTCATATTTAGTAGAGGTTGGATTCAGTCACCTAGGTAGATATCAGGGTCACTGTAAGATAGAACCAGACCTTATTTCTGCCTTAGTAGAGCGGTGGAGGCTGGAGACCCACACATTCCATCTTCCGTGCGGAGAGTGCACGATCACGCTTGAGGATGTTTCTATGCACCTGGGGATTCTGGTGGATGGAGGTGTGATATCAGGGATAACTTCCGGTTCTTGGACTACTTTGTGTTGGGTTAGTCTAAGACGTGTCCCAGAAAATTTTAACGGTGGACGGATACCGTTAAATTAGTTATATGCCAATTTTCGGGAGTTGAGCGAGGACGCGTCTGATGATGAAGTTAAACAGTATGCACGGACATGCATACTGTAGCTGATAGGAGGGTTGCTGATGCCGGACAAATCGCGCAACCAAGTTCACTGTATGTGGTTGCAACATCTTGGCGACTTTCATTTGGTCGGATCACTCAGTTGGGGCTCGGCAGTTTTGGCTTGCCTGTAAAGGGAGATGTGTCGAGCCATTGACTACAGGCGTAATGCTATCGGAGGATGTCTCCTGCTGCTACAGTCTTGGGCATGGTATCAATTGCCCTTTTTATGTCCCGTTGTCAAGAACTCATTCGTATTTTCGCTACTCCTGAGGTAATTATAAAACTGATTTTGTATATTAATAATTTTATACAATGAATAAGAAATAATTTTTCTTGAATAGGTGGTCTACTGATAGGAAAAATCATCAGGAGCTACCTGATAGTTTAGAAAAAAAAATTAGGGTGTTAATAGATCAGAAGGCAGATACACAGGTATGAATTTTAATGTTTAAAAATCGATTTTAGATTATAGTTATATAATTAGATTAATATTTTGAAAAAAATTATATATATTTGTTTTAGTTTGAATGGGTGCCATATTCAACTGATGATGTGACAGCGGTGATCCCACCTGAGTTGAGGGGCCCATCAGATGTTTGGATGGCGATGATCCCCTTGATCTGTTATGCGACCGTCGAGTGGCACTTCACTGATCACGTGCTCCAGCAATTTGGTTGTTTTCAACCAATTCCGGAAGCACCTCGTAATATGGACGAGTTTCATAACACAGATAGAAGCGGAAAGAAAGATACATATTGGCTGGTGAGGTATCATGCATGGGTCGTGTTGTGGGAGGATCAACATCGACACCTTCCCCTTAGATAGCCCATTTTACTTGACCTCTTTATGGTTACTGACAGTATTACGAGTGGTTCAACAGTAACGGTAAACCATTTCTGCTTCCTGAAAATGCACGAGAGCAGACCTTTCCGCGACGTCGACAGAGACGTTCACCGACACAACACCATCGTCCCCCGACTCGTGGACGGAGAGCAGGTGCATCCGGTTCATCCTCAGCTGTACCAGCAGGACTTTCACAGCAGCCACTGTATCTAACGACTTACATACCGCAGCCATATATGATGACATCACTGCCTTTCCATTACTAGATGTCACCGCCACCGCCTTCACCTGTTTTTATGACCCCGCCGCCACCACCGTCACAAATGACCCCTCCTGGAGGCTATTATGGATCTATGTTTGCAGATCCGACTTGAGGTTCATATATTGGATATTTGGCGGGTTCAGCCTCATCACCCATGGCCGCAGCACTGACACATCCTGTACAGTTTTCATACTCAGCGATGTCTGGGTTTTATGAGTTTTCCCAGTTTTCGCATGCCGGTGGGATAGTCAGTCATACACCTCCAGGGTCTTTATTCTATGGAGGTATTTCATCGTCATTAGCTCCTCATCAACCTAATGTATCTACTCAGGACGACGACGACGATGACGACAGCGAGGAGTCACAACCAGTGATACGAAGAAATCCTCCTCGAGACCGACAGCCTCCGCCCTGCGAAACACATTCGCATCGCATGCATCAATATATTTTTTATTATATTTGTATTTAGTTTATTGGACTTTTTAATTGTAATTGTTTATTATTTCTCATTTAATACTTACTTTATTTTGTTAAATTTGTTTGACTTTTTTTTAAATGTATTTCACTTAATTTTGTTTATTACCATTTAATATCTGTTATTGTAATTTGGTTATCATTTACCATTTAATACTTATTGTAAGTTTGTTGTATTTAAAATTATTTTGAAATACCAAATTGTTCGATAACTTTCTTAAGTTTGTCACTTATTATCTCTTTTATTATAATCACATATAACGCAAACGTCCAATCTCGTATTATTGTATCATTTTTTTAATCTTCATCAGCGATTATCGAATGAAATTAACTTGAAGTAAATGCAAATCAAAGTACAAGAATTATTATTTGATAAACAAATACATCATTTCCTCATCAATTGTAACTTGATGGCAACAGAAGTGGATATGTTTTTCTAGTGTGTCCTGGGTTTCTACAATGCTCATATCTTCTGTCTTGTCTAGATCTTTCTCGAATATCCATATCGCAATGAATTCGATTGGATTTTGGACGACCACACTCCCTCAATAAAACTCAGATTTGGTACAATCGAAATCCAATCTTGAACCTCATCAGGGTCTTTATTCACATGAGAGCATGGATACTTAAGAGCTTGAAAAACCCGCAGTCACATGTTCTGTCCCTTAGATTTACTCTTAACGACACAGTTTTAATCCCTTGAAGAGGTCGCGGCAACTCTGTGACACGAAACATTTCATGCCTTCTAGAGAAGCTTGTTACAGACATTCCATTTGATGCAGAATTTTTTTTCTGTAGATCTGCAACTAATCTAGGGTGATAGACATGACCGCCTTGCATTCAGGTTTGAGCTTGTCCCCCGAGCTTCGCAAAAAGCGCCCCCAAATAAAAATATGTAGTCTTTACCAAAGCCGTTACTGGTAAGTGACGTGCACCCTTTAAAGTTGAATTGATTGCCTCTGCCAAGTTGGCCGTCATGTGTCCATATTAATATCCACCATCATATGCGTTCGTCCACTTTTCTTTATCGATGAGGCTGATGTAATTGTATCCTTCCTCGTTCTTCGCCCGCAAATCATGAAGCATTGATTCAAACATTCGAGGAAGTAGTTCGTAACCTGATAAAAAAATATATAACTTACTAACTTGGTTTCTTTGCAAAATTAAAACGATCCAAAGAAAACAAACTACATCAGTTTCACTTATCCATGCGCACAATTAATTGATGCTCATCATTCTTCTTATACCTTCCATGGTAGTTCGCAGCAATGTGTCTGAGACAATACCTATGTTGGATAAAGGGTGGTTGCCACATTGAACCCAAAGACTCTATTGCTGCTTTGATCCCAGCTTCGCGATCTGAAATGACACAGATGTTTTCCCTCGTGATAACACATGCACGTAAATTTCGGAGGAAAAAAGCCCAAGAATCTGTATCTTCTCCTTCGACAAGAGCAAAAGCAACTAGAAGAATGTTGCGATTGCCATCTTGGATAACTGTCAATAATAAAACTTGCTTGTATTTTTCATACAAGAAAGTCCCGTCGATTTGGACCATAGGCTTGCAGTATTTGACATCATTAACGCACTGTGGAATTGGCATCGATCGCGGAGAACTCGATCATTATAGTATGCATAGGAGGTTTCAAAGTCCACAATTGTCTCAGGATTCAACCTCTACACCAGCCTAAAATAGCCTGGAAGTTCGTTGTAAGATGTATCTCATTCGCCATGAAGTTTGACAATGACATTTTGTTTTGCCAACCAAGCTTTTTTTATAGGAGACAGTGTACCCATACTGCGATTGTATAGCTGAAATCAACACAGCAACAACTATATGAGAGCTTGCTTTTACCATGGGCATGATGGCTTGACATATCACTTCAAAGTCCAAGTTGGGATGATCTTGGTTGACCCCTCCAGCATAACATGTGTGAGGATCGTTGTATACTGTTAGTTCTCATCTATTGTTTTTCTTCTTCCTCTTCGATACACAAACCATCCAACTGCATCCATTTTCACGTCGGGCACAATAGCATACATATTTTTCGGTCGTGGAGCGATCGACTCTGGACTGAACAAAATTACAGATAAAGTAATTTTTGATAGCCATCATCGCTTCTTCCTTGCTTGAAAACTCCATGCCTAAAGATAACTCACCATTATTTATTGATGAGTAATATCCATAGTCACCGAGATGAGGCATATCCGCAAATCCTGACCCGTACATTGCATCATAATCAGCTTCATACATGTGTGTTGGAGGGTTAGTTTGTGTCACATTTGCTGGAATTTCATCTACATCATCATCATCATCGGAGTTGAATTGTGGTGATTCTAGGTGAATGAATAGTCCAGTCTCAGCACCATCCACACCAGGCTCACGAAGCGGTTCTTCTAATGGAGATGATGATTCCTCTATGCTCTCCACATTTAGGTCGAAGAACCTACTACTGGCACGCCTTCCCCTTGAACTAGAAGGCATATCTTGATTAAGATCGAAAAAGCTCGCAGTTGAATGCCTCCCCCTGGAGCTTGAAGTCATCGTGTCAAATGGAAACTGCACAGATTGTTTCATCGATGACATCTCCATATTAAGGTCAAAGAAATTTGCAGATGAATGTCTTCCCCTCGAACTGGACGCGATGTTGCCATACGGATTGTTCGTGGACCCACCTCAGTACATATCGTAAGGAGTTGCGGATGAATGTCTCTTCATTGAAGTTGATGTGTCGGCACCATGATGTGGATTTCCCATTATGGCATTAAAATCATTACACATTACTGTAGTCAGGCTGTCAACTTGATCAACTTGTTCAGCCAGCCCATAATGTGAGCTTAATGGCTGACCCCGAACAGCACGCACTTGAACAAACTTTACATACATCTCAATATCGACGTCTGAATAATTACTTTGAGAATCAATCATCATTTCAACATCCCCATTGTTCGATAATTCGAATGCTGTATAAATTAATGGCAACAATAATGTTGGAAATCTGTACTGCAACGACGACATTCTTCTACTACTTCCAACATGAACCTTCATCGAAATCTTCGTTATCAGCTCTTCAAGAGTTATGTTTCTCTTGAATGATATTTTAACACGCTCATTTGATACGAATACAATGCCGATTTCATCTTCTCGAATTTCTCCATCATAATAAACAATAGCTGAAAGTCGAGTCATTCTTAGAGTTTAAAAGTGCAACAATATTATATCTGCAAAAAAACAATTGAAACAAACATGATTAAATAAATAATATATGACAAAAAATTTAACAGAATAAATTTTTTACACATAAACATAAATAATTTAAATAATATAATTTTATATTATTACGTACACCGCAAAAATATTTCGACATATGCTCCTACTTTCTAATTCTACAAACACATAAATTAATTGAAAACAATTAGTATAATATTTTTTCAAATAATCATATATAACTATAAAATAAATATTATAACAAAATTACCTTATAGCGAAAGATCGAGCAAACTTCTGAATCAAATATAAGATGATTGTCGGATATTATTTACTTATTCAAAGGATTGTTGGTGAGAGAGTTTACGGGAGACGGCTATTTATAGCTAAGATATGATGTCTTAAAGTCGAGAAGTTTGAGAAAATAATGTAAGACGTGGTCTTTGCACTGCACTTTGCATTATGTATGTTTAATAATTGAGATAATTGAATAGCGCGGCCCTTGCCTCGCGTTATATTTTATGTGAGGTAAGACGCGACCCCTGTCCCGCGCCATATACACGTGTATTCATGTCAGTATAAGATACGTCTTAAGGGTCGCGTTTTACTCTACGTAGCGCCAAATCAACGTATAACGCACTGTAAGGGTGCGCCCTACTGCAAAAAGTGTTAAATCAAAAAATATAGTTTGACCAGTGCCTGATCAATAATATTAAATTAAAAATATGATTTTTTGGGGAAAAAAGCCAGACTGAACGAGCATTAGTTTCTTCTTCTTTGATTAAACCAAAAAAACCTTAATGCTCCCTTCCTTTACAGATTTACAGAAGGGACAAGAAACAAGCAATGGTTCACATGATTTGCAGGAGCAAAGGTGTCTGCAAGGTAAAAAGAGAACGCATGAACTCCTAGAGCTGCAGTGTTTGCAAGC
This sequence comes from Hibiscus syriacus, assembly GCF_006381635.1. NCBI lineage: Eukaryota > Viridiplantae > Streptophyta > Magnoliopsida > Malvales > Malvaceae > Hibiscus > Hibiscus syriacus. The sequence goes on from NW_024062903.1 coordinate 565,498, forward strand.
CATCTTATCGTCTCTTTCTTGTTGTTGATCTTTATTGCAGGACTCTTCGTCTTCAGCGGACTCTTCGTCTTCAGCTGAACTGTCTTTAGCTTGTTCAAGTCTTTTGCTAAGATCCATAGCCGTTGATTCATTGGCTTGTGCAAGTCTTTGCCATGACTCGCATTCCATTTCCACTTCTCTTAAACACGCTTCAAGCTCCATTCTTTTATTTGTTGCTCGTACCAAGTCTTCTTCCTTTCGCGTCAACAAATACATTGCCTTTGATTCCAAAGTCTTTAACAGATTTCCAAGTTGTTCATTCCTTTGTTCTCGTAACGCATATCTTAGTCTTTCATTCTGAGTTTTATAACATGAAAACAAAAGAAAGAATTTTCAGCTACGAAAAGAGATAATACAGTCAACGTAAATGATATAATGAATTCCTTACCCGTAACTGAAGAAAACAATCAAGTTCCTGCCTTTGAATCTCCAGTTGAGCATCTAAAGGTTGATAACCCATCATGGAAACCAAGCTCTGAGCGTTTTGTTGAGAAGGAAACTCCTGAAGACTAAAACCAATTTCTAATGAAGGAAGAATAGGCAAAGGCAAACTCATATTTTCATAACAAAACTGTGCTTGGACAGCCATAATAACTATCGCCAGGGATTCATCAAAACCTCAAGCAAAGCTAGAAAAAAGCTGAGGTTTTCTCTTTTTATCAGAAGAGACTTCCCTTATTTCTTAATCTGGGTGCATCTTTGTTGGTGTGGGTTTTCCAGTTCAACTGAAAATGAGCAGACAACGGTGGAAGAAAGCCGTGGATGGGTTATAAATAGTGGGGAAAACCGACAAAAAAATAGTAGGAGAGAGAAAGAAAGACAACGTACGATTCAGAGTTTGTGACAGAAGTATAGGGTCTAAGAGGAGGAAAAGGGAAAAGAGAAATTCAGTGGATTGGGACATGAAAGGGTCAGACGTTATAGAGACGAAGGAATCGAAGTTTAGTGAATTTTGTCAGTTTTTGGTAATTGGAAAAGGCTGAATAATACTTTCCATTAATTCCCGTCTACCAGGCCCACCGATAAAAAAGGAAAAATATATATTTTTGTCATTTAATTTGATTCATGTTTTATTTTATCACTTAAATTTTAGAAAATGTATAAATTATTTGTTTCAATTATCTGATATTCACTGGTTAATCAAAAAGATATATATGTAAGTTTTTGAATCTATTTATTTACCGAGTCATCAGGACATAAGTATTTTATTAGTTGATTAAGAAAATTTTTGAATAAATATAATGATTTTCATTATTTAATCAACATTAAATCAAAACATATTATTTTTTCCCTTTATTGTTATGTATTTAGAACAAAATATTTTCTAAAAATATGAATTTGAGAGAACAATTTTAGGGAGACTTTACATAGAATTTGCTCAAAAAATTAAACGGTATTAAGATTTAGTATCAAAATAATTATTCTTCAAAAATAATATCAAAATGGTTAAAACAAGTGAAATTTAAAACTTTCAGGGTGAAACTGAAAGAATCTAAAGTCGAAACAGAAACACAAACACAAACAAAGTTGAAGGACCAAAAATATAATTTATCCTACAAATTAATATCTGTTAATTTTTTTGTAAATAAACAATAAAACATTTTATTCTCCTATTAGGGGTTTGATTCGACGTAAATATAATGACATCTATATATATATATATATATAATTATTCAAAAAAATGATAGCCGTAATTGATAAAACAACAATTATTATGACGTAGAGGGATCTGGAAACTTCGCATAGTGTTGGGCTACGAAGTTTAAGGTGGCTATGAAGAGTTCCGATAATGGGCTATAGTGTGGTGGAGACTGGTGTTCTGGGCCAGAAACGTCACCTCATCTGTAGTAAACCCAGCTGCCTGCCACTCTGCTACGAGCATCACCATCTTGTTGCTTTGGAATTAAGCAAATTTTCTTTTTAACATTTGAGTTTCTCTTTCCCACTGGTTAAATCGAGAAAATAAATCATCGAAATTAGATCAGAAACTATATCGGCCATTTGACACAGCGTTCACACTGCTAAACACTTGGGGGCTGCAAGTCGTATTTTCAGTCATCCTCGTAATGTGGAATCCACAATCGCCTTCATACCACTTTAATCCGCGTTATTATTTTATAAATCCCTCATTAATTTTTTTTAACAGTACTGTTAGAAAAAAACTTTTAAACCGTACAGTATGACCATCTCGTGTCCTAAGAAATATGAGTAAGGGTCTCGCTACTTACACGGAGCGGGATATGCTTGACGTCGACACATTTTTTTCGATAATACAATTTAATATTGATATTAATGATCTCGTATTACACATAACACAAGATACTTGAGATATTGAAACATATCGAGAAATTTATCGCGAGTGATATTCAACAGACCTTGCGTTTTCTGATATGCGTGATATTTTGTTTCCCAACCCAAATCGTAAGTGCTTATAGTCATGTTTAATGGGTTTTTTTCGAATATTTAATCTAAATTTTTTCGTAATTTATAAGATTACAAGCGTAGTATTAGAATTTATCTTTCAATTAAGGTCAATATCGAGACATACAATATATTGTAAACTGATTAAAAATCACGTTGAAAATGGTTTCAAAACTTGTTTTGTGCATGAAGAAAATGCAAAAATGACTTGATATGCATATTCGAGGGTTTTTTGGGCAGTTAGTCTGAAACTTTCGTCATTTATAAGATTATAGATGTAGTATTGTAACTTATTTTTCAATTGAGGTTAGTATCGACACATACGAGACATTTTAAGGGTTGTAAAAATCGCGTTCAAAATAGTTCCAAAGCTTTGTTTTCTACATGAATAAGAAGCTAACATGACTTAATAAGTATGTTCGGGGAGTATTTTCGGGAAGTTAATTTTCGTCATTTGTAAGATTAAAGGTGTATTATTTATACTTATGTTTCAATTGAGGCTAGTATAAGCACATACGAGACATTGTAATCGGGGTAAAATCACTTTTAAAATTGTTTCAAAGCTTGGTTTTCTACATAAAGAGGAAGCTAGCATGACTTGATAGACATGTTCAGGGAGTATTTTCATGAAGTTAGTATGAAAATTATCATCATTTATAAGATTAGAGACATAATATTGATACTTATATTTCAATAAAAGTTATTATCGGCACATACGAGACATTATAAGGGGGTAAAAATTACGTTCAAAATGGTTTCAAAGCTTAGTTTTCTACATGAAGAAGAAGCTAACATGGCTTAATAGGCATGTTCGGGGTGTCGAAAAAATTATATTATTGAATGATAACTTAAACAAATTAATAATTAAAACTTAATTAATAATTTAAATAAATTTTAACATTATATTCGATTTGATGATATATTTAAAACATAAAAATATATTCTTTTAAAACAAATTAATTGATATGAGGGTGTGATCAATTAGGACATTTGTTCTTCGAGTGTCCGGGATTCCTACAAATACTGCATAGCTTCGACTGCCCAGTTCTTACTTGATGTTCGACCAAATCCTCGTCACAGTAAATCCTCATTGATTGTGGACGACCCTTTTTATCGCGTCGTAATGCTAAATCAGGTTGTATTTTAGGTTAATCGTCAACTTCATCTGAATCCCTTTTGTTTCCAATGGGAGGAAACTCGTACTGATACACATTGAATGCAATTTCAAGTATATAGGATAAACGAATTGCGTGTAGTCAAATCATACAGAAAACAAGTAATGACGTGCGAACACAGGTATTTGAATGTTTAGAATACTCCGTAATTGTAGGTTCTGTCACGCATATTGACAACATATGTGTTGTGTTGTATGCCTACCAATGGCCTCGAATATTCCAAAACATGAAATTTATTTTGTTTACAAGAGAAGCACGTCACATTCATCGCGTTTGAGTAATACAAAAAGGTTTGATATTTTCTTTGGAGGTCTGAGTGAGTTTTGTGGCCACCTGTAATCCAATCAATTGGTTTCCTTCTCAAGGTTGCAAATGGGATTGTCAACCGATAATATGTTACTTTGACAACGGAAGTGATAAGCAAATGTCACATTTCATTCCGTGATGAATTAATCGCCTCAGTCAAGTTCGTTATCACGTGACTATATCGTTTACCCCCATCAAATGATCGAAATCATTTCTCCTTCGGGATTTTAGCAATGCAGTTGTGGCCTTCTTGATTTATATGTTTTAATTCTTGAAACAACTCATCAACATCACGTACAGAATACGAGTGGCCTAGCCATTAAAAATGCAACGGTTAATTATAAATATTAAATGAAAAGATATATGTATCTCAAAAAGAGTGAAAAACGTACTCATTCGAAGTATGTCATAAATAATAGAAGGTTACCAAGACAGTCTCATACACTCGATTGCGTTTCTGATCAATATGTCTCTGTTAGAAATAAGACATATCCCACCAGAACGCTCACACAAAACATGTGATAGAATATATTTGTACAAGTACTTAAAGAATAATTCCCAAGAGATTATGTATTCCTTTTATACTATTACGAAGACGATGGGAATAATTTTCTTATTGTCGTATTGTGCAACCACCAACAACAATATTTGTGTGTATTTTTCGTACAACCAAGTGTCGTCAATATAAACCATAGGCTTGCAGTGACGAAATGTATTAACATACTGCAAAAATATCCAAAATAACATGTGAAATTGACACATACCTTGTACGTCACTATCATTTTTTTACGTCAACATAGTTTCAAATTTCACAATCATTCCCGATATGTGTTTCTTCATCAATTTTAGCCATGGTAACAACTCTTTATACGCTTTTCCTATTGGCCATACATTTTTTGTTTACCATGCTTTATGGTAGTTAACTGTGTAGTCGTATTGTGATATAATTGCAGCAATACGGAAATAGTTATGCGTGGATTTACTTTTACGAGTGGTATGAAAGAACGTGAACATCTAAGTTCGGATGATCCTAAGTGAGCCTCCAGGTGGTGCATTTATAAGGTTGGTCTTATTTTTTTAGCTTTCATATGTTAATCATCATCTTTAAGTGTGATAAATGAACCCTCCAATTATATCCCTCATACTTGTGGATACATTCAACCATATACTTGTCCGCGTTTATTTTTTCACAATCGATGCAACCGAGTGATATATATTGTAGTTTTTAATGGCAGTCACATTGAGTTCTTTTATTCTGAAAGTCATTCCAATATAGATCTCACCATCACCACGTGGTTGTATTGATCAAGATGTGAGAGTTGTGAAAGTTTTGGAGGATTGAAAGGTTCTATATCAACCGTTGTGAAGTGGGATAGTGGCTGGTAATAAGAAACATGAGGTGCAATATATGGAATGACATCATCATTCGCTCCCCCAGCATGTCAAGATCCTATGGTTCTTCATTAAATATGATTACCTCGTCACCATCTAGGTCAATCTCCCTTACCGATTCTTCATTAAAAATACACTCAAATCAGAATAGTTCAATGTCATTGACTATGGGGAAAATATGAGTAGCAGTTATGTGTCGATCACGAAACCACTCATGAGAACGCTCATGAACTGTACTACCAAGATCAAAGTCGACAACACCAACAAAAAACTTTCTCCCCATAGATACTAAGAAATTATCGAATAGGTTAAACGCTTCATATTCTTGTAACTTCATTTCCTGATAGAAAATGATGCAACCACACCACTACTGTATGGATTGTACATTGAAAGTTATGTTGGTGGTATATTCAAGTCAAAGTCCAAGCTAACGATACAGGAATGCCTTGGCATCGAAGACAATGATGCATCCAAGTCATTGCCCCAATTTTATGTACTTAATAAGTTGAAGTCATTACGTAAATTAACTGTTAGACTATGAAAATTAGGATCAAATTCAAAATCTGCCCATCTCCAATTTGGGACACTTATTGTAGTAGCATCATTAGCTTCATAAAAATTTGCATATAACTCAAGTGACCCTCATAATGAATACTGCAGGTGGCAATCGAGCATCATGTCCATATCACCATCGTCTTTAATGTTGTATATTAAATAGGTTAGTGGTTCTAACAACGTCGATAATTGATACTTCAATGGTTCAAGTTTTTTTCCCGCGACCATGTGGCATATTATTCTTAACTTCTTTCATTAACTATTTATAAGTTAATTTCTTCGACAACGTTATCGTCACAGTTTGTGCAGACTGAAAGACGATGTCGATAGATTTATCACGCATCATTTTACCATCATAGTAAACCATAACAATAAAACTTCATATTCTTGATTTGTTATGAAAATATTTACGATCATTCAAATAGAAGAACAAAATATACATGAAATTGTAATGAGTTAAAATTGTGTAATATTCGAGAAGCTTCAAATAAACATACAATTAAAATAATTGTTGATCATTTCCTTATCTTTGCATTCACTTTAGTTCTGTATGGTTTGCCTGTTCACTTTCATTTGCTTGAAATAAGGATTTGAATGTAAGTCTCGTGTTTTTAGTAGATTAACTTTTTGAAGTAATGTAGAAGGGACATGGGTCTGCAAATAATATTCCTGATGTGACATGGCAAGCAACTCACATTTTACATAAGGTGAGTTTCATAGATATTTTTGACGTGGCAGCAGCTGACGTGGCAGTAGCTGACATGGCAGTTAAGGTTTGAAATGAAAGGGACATTGCATTGTGCAAGGCGCGAGTTCACTATCATGTCATTAATAGACGCATTTACACACTCAACTTTCTTGCATATTTAAATTCCTCTTGTTCCACCGAACTTAACCATTTCTGCAAAACCTTCTTATTTCTTCATAAATGATTTATCCCTTCTCGAAAAACTTCTGGTTTAGAACATGCATCCTCTTCTTGTGGCATCATTTTTTTCGTGCTTATATAGGCACCATAAGTGCCTCGACAATATCAGATACATAAGAATATTGTTGTTCGTGGTCAAGATGAATCTACACGATGCGAGGTTCTTCAATACTTCTCGAAACGCTTTTGAGCTTTTTCCATTGTATTTTGTACTGAAGGTACCAAGAACACAAGACATTCTCTTCTAGTGGCATCTAGATTTCTGCTTGGGCTTATCGAGAAACTTCTTGCTCCATCAATTAGGTCCAAGCGAACACCCATTGAGAAACACTTTTGAGCTTTTTCTTTGCTTTTTGTACCGACGATACCAAAAACACAAGTCTAAGACGAAGTTTTTCTTTAGGTTTCTCTAGTGTGATGCTATTAGTATATTATAGAAGGCAACATCTACTTGTCTCATGTGTTAAAATTAAAATATACACATCCATAGCTTTAGATAATTTTTGGAGTTTTTTAAGCCTCTATAAGTTATTTACAAAAACATGTTTGTCACTTTTCAATTTCTTTTCGTTTTAAGTATTTTAAACGCGATTTGTACCCTCTTACAACTTCTCATATATGTCCATATCAGTTTCAATTGAAAGATAAATTGTAATATTACGCCTTAAAGCTCAAACATTTCACAAATGTTTTATTTAACTTCTTGAAAATACTCAATGAACAAGTTTATCAATCCACTTTAACTTGGAGTTTTTTTAAATTAATTTATGGGGAGTTTAAAAAATAAAGTCATTAATATCAATATTAAATTACATTATTTGAAAAGTGTGATCACGTCAGGCATATCTTACTCCGTGTAAGTAACGATACCCTTACTCGCATTTCTTAAAACACAAGATAGTATTATATATACAATTTAAGAGGTATTTTTGTAAGAAATTTAATAAGAAATACTGTTAAAAAATAATTAATGGGGTTTTTAAAATAATAAAACGACTTTAATCCTTAGCTGATGTGACCGTGGCCTGCTCAGCGACAAAATCCTCTCTGATTTTGACTTCACCTTACGATCAAACCTATTAACCCAAACATATTTTACTCTTCTATGAGTCTCTATTTATGTTTCCAGAAGTTCCAGGATTTTCCCGCTGTCGTGGTGCATGCGAGTTTAAGTTTTGTGGACGTGGCATTTTATACGGCGCGAATCGAATCAAAATTCGCCATATCTCACCCACAAAAATATAACGAGACAAAAATTTATTTCCAAAAATTCAAAATTCAAATTGTAACACGGAATACAAGTTGTATACGCAAGTTGATGGTGACGTTACTAAAAAGCCCATAGCTCTTTCGATAATTGGGAACGAGTTGAGGGTACTTTCGGTAAACAAAATGAAACTTCTAAGAGCCGACTTGGTAAAGTCGGTTGAGCCCTAGCTTTCTCACGCTATATAAACCCAAGCTCGCCCCTTAAATTCAACAGATCTAAAAATAAAACCTAGTTTTCCCTGCCGCCTAGATTACGTGTTTTTTGAAGCGAAATATCTTAGAGTAGCTTTTAGATCTATAAGTTTTCTGGGTACGGAAACAATCTTTGCTTACTGATCATAGTTTCTGTGGGGAAGATCTTGGTATTTTTTAAAAGAAAAGCCTATAATGTCTCGGTGTTTTCCTTACTCGGCTCCTGGGCATTTAAGTCAGGGATTGGTCGAATCGCTTAAGGTTCGTTGAGCAAAAGTACTTGTGGTTTTCCATTTGATGCTCAACTGCATGCTTTTGTGTTACTTGATTATGATTTGTGTATTTGTAAGATTTGTAAACTAATCTTTGTATGTAAAGCTAATTGCTTTATTAACTATTCTTTTTATTATGAATAGAGAAGATCTGTTCGCAGAACTATGGAGGTTGTTCAAACAGGTTCATTAAAACACTTTGGGATTAGGGTTTTTTTAAATGCAAATATCTGTACAAAAGCTGTTTTAATATATTAATGGAATTCTTAGGGCTTAGGATTTTGAATAGCAGAAGTCTGCTAAAATTATTGTAGTTAATTAAACACTTTGGGTTTAGGGTTTTTTTTTGTTTGAACTGTTCTTCCTTTTCTCAAGAATGGGTCTTGATTCTTATTTGATTTATTATATGGCTGAAAATCTTTGTCATTGTTATTGACTGATTGATCTTTGGTAAATCCCTGGCACAATGTGATATGAGCCCATGATTATCAGTTTTATGGTAAAAACCGTTGGTTCTTTGGTCTTCCATTGCGTGCCATCTAAATTTCATATTGTGTTATGCAATAAAGCTTGAGAGAGAAAGGGTTCTACCAAAATCAGAGCAAAAGTTACATAAGAAGAGGGAGGGGGAGAAGGTCAAGAAAAATAAGGATAAGAAGGGGAAGAATAAAACTCAATGTCTCTCCAAGAAATTTAAGAAGCTTGATGATGTTCAGTGTGGATATAAAGATGAAGTTCAATTGGAGAAAAGTAACATTACTGAAGAACATGAACCCCCAGCTGGATATATATCTGAAGGTAGCCAAAACAGCCTTAAGAGGAAAAGGGAAACGGTTCCCCATAGTGAATGCAGGGTTGATGGTAAGTTCTGTTCAATCTTGTGTTATATAAGACTAAATATTTGTTCTCTTAGTTTCTTAGTGCAATGCAAATATAAACGTATTGGGATATTGATTTGTGTATTGATTATTGAACAGGGAAGAAAATAAAGATTCGATTTACCTTGAAAACCCCCCATGGATCTGATGCAACTATCAGTAAAGAATCAGCTTGCTCTAGCGGTGTATCAGCAGATTCTAATCAAAATTCAAGGTCTTCTGTTGCTTCTGCGCCTCAACGGGAACTGTGGCATAATGTTGGATTGAAGGAGCATAGTCCACCTTCAGAACCAAGTTGTTCTGTTGCTTCTGTGCCTCAACAGAAACTGTGGCATGATGTTGAAAAGAAAGAAAAACATCCATCGTCTTCTAGAACATCAGCCAGAGACAATAAGATTTTTAGGGCTGCATTGCAGTATGAAACTTTGATAGAGAATTGGTTGCCACCTATGCTCGAACCCGAGCTGAATGACGATGATAGTGGTGATGACTGGCTTCTTCCTAAAAGGCAGCTAGGGAAACCAGCGGCCAAGAGATTAGATGATAATGATGTTCATTGTCATTCTAGTTCAACTTCATGTCCTCGGGCACATTATCTACCGGATGCTGAGATGTATGCATTGCCGTTCACGGTTCCATTTTGATTTCCATACCGGAGGGGCAACTTATTTTTTGGCTCCCTTACCGAAGAGCATCCTAATTTCTTTTAACAAGTATTTGACATTGTATTCTTGTGCTCGTGTTCATTGCCGGATTGAGTTACAATACCCGAGTTGTACAATTCTAATTTTTTTGGCTAACTTCAACATGTACAGTGAGAATTTTCTAATGGAAACAAGGGAATTAGTCTACATTTATTTTTTGACATTTACTTTATGTATATCGATAAATTAGCCAAATTGCAAAGTGACTTGTCATTATCAGCCCTGTTCCTTTTTACGGTATTCAACAATAGAATGATGCTTCTGTTCTAGTTTTCTATCTTGTGTTGGTATATTTCTTCATTATGATATTGAGTCATCATCACTAAATGGAACTGAAAGATATGGTTTGCCAAGTTCTTCATTTTATTGGTTACTAGTGACCTTCATGTATGAGGGTATGGAAATTATATCCCTCTGCTAGTTCCGATCAAGTTGCTTGCTAAAGCTCTATGAGCCCGAACTGCTTGCTCGTTCGACATCTTAGTGTTGGCAAGGAATTTTCTAGTTGTACATAAGTATAGTCAGTGTTCATCACCCCCTCAACCATTGACAATGGCATCTTTTTACTCGTACAAGGAATAAATCGATTCATATAACAAGGATACTAATTTAAAGTGGTCTATAAAGACTAAATTGATTTATTTAATAGTATATGGACTAAATTAATGCAGTTTCTATATCTAGCAGGTACTTTCACCAATAAAAATATGGGGACCAAAATCCTCATAAAATAAGTAGTACGGGTACGGTTGGTGAATTTAACTGTTATAACGTCACATCCAATTATATAAGTCCGACTAAATGTAAATTGCATATTAAAAAATGAATAAAATAAAATTGGAAAAAATTAGCGAGAGAGAGAAGGTTGTCGAACGGAAGAAGACGAGAAATGTCCGGCGGAAGGGATTGCCGGTATTCAACACTACGCTCTATCTATGCATCGAGCTTTGGTATCTCCGAGAGATCTTCCTATCTTTCCTTGAATTTGAGCTGATCAACATCGCCGATCCTCTCTCATTTCTGCTAATTTTGGATATTTCTAATCTCAGGATTCTAATAATCTTAGGGAAGCTCTCAAGTACTTGGCCCAGACGCTATCGGAGCTCCGGACGTCCAAACTCATGCTCACAAATACTATGAGCTTTGTAATTATAATTTGTTCCCTTTTCTTTTGATTCATTGTCTGAGTCAATTGTGTTTGAAAATTTTAAATTGTGATTGATTTTTTTTTAAAAAAAAGTGTCTATGATTGGAATTCAGATATGCGAGCTTTTGGCGAATTGAAGAGATTGTAGTTATTCAAAGAAGACAGCAAACATGGTGTCCCCGTGGTTGTTCTGTACGAGCTTGTTCAACATGCCGGCAATATTTTGCCTAGATTGTAAGTGATTTTTATTTAAAAAAACAATAACTAATAGCATAATTCTCTCGATATATTTGCTTAAATATAAAAATCACTGAACTAGAACTAAATGATCATCCAATTGCTTTTTTTTTTTTTTTTTGCATTGAGCCTTTATCCAATTCCATTGCAATATCCGTCTAATTGAGCCCTCTTAGATGAAAAGTTGATGACGGTGTTAGCCTATATATGTCAAATCAAGGCTCTCATCTTAGTGAACATACACACACACACACACGAGAATATTAAATTATATTTTAATAAAATGATATGGCTAATTATTTGCTTTTAGTTCAGTGACTTTTTTTAGTATACTTAAGCTTTCCTTTTTGTTTTCAAATTCCAAACATTTATGGGCATCCATTCTCATTCGCTACAGTTCTTTTCACTCCATAATTTTAGGACCTGTCATAAAAATGGGACTCTAGTTTTTATTAAGGAAAACGAATGGAAAAACTGCAAATGTGCTTTGTGCTGGAAGTTTCTGCTTCAGTATTAGATAAGCCCCAAGTACTTAAATTGTATTGTGAATGTGAATATTCTCAAATATTATACCTTCATTGTCATTGTTTATGAAGCTCTAGTTTGCAATCTACACGGTAGGATCTATCTATATCAAATCTAAGGACGCTCCTGCTAAGGAAGTTCTTAAAGACCTTGCGGAAATGTGTCGTGGAGTTCAACATCCCATACGACTACGAGGCATTTCCAAGAATGAGGGGTGAGATCTCTTGCTTAGTTTTTCTTTTCCAATTCAGTTTTCATGGCTATTTTATTTGAAGTAGATTAGTAAAATTTTTAGTTTTCTGTCTTACAATATTTGAAGAAAATAAAAAAAGAGAGTAAGCAGTAGCTTTTGCATTTTTCCTGTACACAAACTCTGTTAAAATTTATGATTCTGTTCTGTTTTTAGTTACCATAGAATATTGTTAAATCTCCACAAGAGCTGGTGTCTGCTTTTCTTAGAAGCGAGTGCATGCAGATTAATGGATTTTTAATTGGTAGGTCTAAGTTAGGATATGCAAATTTAGACGTGCAAAAGAATTTGCAAACATTTGTAATTAACTAGTTAGGAGACATGCTTCGGTCTTCATGCAGTGATACTGACACTGTGATGGATGCTATGGAATTTGTGCGGCAGCATTTCACCGAGATGAATAAACTTTGGGTGCGAATGAATTGCAGGTTTGTTAAATATTTGATCTCTCTTATTTTCCTAAGGTGCGCAATGCACCACAGTACTTGCATGTCATACAAGAGAAAATAAGTCACGAGAGCATACATTTTGGCCAAGCAGGTGTATGGTGTTTGTGGGTCATTCATCCTCCTTGGTCATCCCGAGTTGAAGCCTTCAAGGCAGCAAAACGAAAGGAGTGAACATCAAGATCTTGTAATATTGATAGTTAACTCTGATACTGTGTTTGATGCCCATTGAGGGAAATTAACCCCTGTTATGTTCTGCACTTTCTTGTTAGGTAAGGAAAAACCTCCATGTTCTCAGTCAGATAGAAGGGGTGGTTGAGCAGGTAATTTTACTTCTTTCTCAACTGTTTTCGCCCTCAAATGTAACAAGTCGAAGGTCTGTGGCGTTAAAAGATTTTATACTGTTCTTTTACAGGTTGTCAATAGCAAAAAATGATCTTGCCCAATATTATCTGATGGATTGCATAATTTAGGTGTTCCCTGATGAGTATCACTCAAGACATTGTTGAGTGCTTGCCCCCAGCTCCAGGTGGGTGATGTGAATTGATTTTCTTATTGTATCTGGTGTCTTTCCCTCTCTTCCTGGGCACGGGACGTATATCTCTTAACACAATTGTTTGCTTAAGGCTTTATTCCAGTTGCCCCCATTATGGCATCTCTGTAATCAGTCTTCTACTCTGTTAATTGTACGAAGAAATTGTGGTAATTGTACACTGATCAGCTAATATTGAAATTCAGTCTAATCTACTGTTATTTCCTGAATTTTTTTTGCTCATAGGACTCTAGAGCCCAAGTGACTGCAATTCAGTCTATAATCAGTTGGGACTCTCCACATTGTGCAAGAAAGATGATCAGTGTAGAGCTGATTAGGCGTTTTTGGCCCATTACGGCAGCCCAGAAAAAAATTTGACAATTAGGGCTGTTTGACTTTTAATTTGGGATCACGACATCTGCTACAGTGCATAAAACTCGTCACCTCGAGATGACGAATTCTAATAAAAAAAATATATTTTTCAAGCTTTTATCTCGATGTGATAAAAATTAATAAAAAAATATTATTTGGACGAACTAGTCACTCGACATGACGAGTTTGTTAAACACTGTAGCAAATGTTGTAGATTTCACATTGAAAGTTTATGTTTCATAGAACCCTAAAAATTTTTAAATGCGATATTGGGCCAATTTCGACCAGCTGATTATACATTTTCACATCTTTTTTGGGTTGAAAGTCAAGACGGCATAAAGGACGGGGAGAGGTGACTTCAAAGCTCATTCTCTTTAACCATTCCCTCACTTTTTCGGATGCTTTCCTTGCCAGCACGTTGCGGTACATTCAGTTCCAGTAGCAAGTGAGAAATCCGAATCCATTAAACTTTAAATCGTCGAGTAAGGTAGAAAAATCATTCATAACAGCCAGAGATGTGAAAATGGGATTTATTCTGGAGTTGGAATTCATGTTAAGAGCTCTCTAGAGTTACTTTTATGTCCCCCTTTTCTCACTAAACAAGGCCAACAGTATATCCCCTGATTAACCACTGCAAATAAGCTCTTAATTAAAACATATCATGCAAGAAAACAGCTAATGTGTAATACCAGAAGTGTCCATGTTATAGCTTTATCATCATTCATATAGATTCGACAATAAGAAACACAAACCAAAAACAGAAAAACCACTTGATTCTTTCATTTTTAAGGAAATCCTACAATGTCGGTTTAAACTTGGCAGACTATACATAATGGCTTTGCTACTCCTTGAATGTCAAGCTGACGGTGATAGAGATACAAGCAGCAATAAGCTGGCAAGACCAAATCTTCCGTCAATCATAATATTGAGCAACCACCATGTGCCTTTTTCTTCTTGTTTTTCTTCGGAGGCTGGAGCACTACCTTAATGGCCGCATCGAACACTGCCTTCATGTTCTGCATTGGATTCATTGCGCAAGATTCCATTAAAATGAATAGCCTCAAAACCAACTTTTCAGTTCAAAAAATATGAAGAATATGTAGAGAGCATTTAACCTGCTGTGTTTTTGAACTACACTCAATGTAGGCAGGAGACCCTATCTGCTTCCTTAGTTCCTCTCCCTGCAAAAGGAAGTAATGCAAGATCAATAGTTTTAAAGAAAATAAGTGGAATATGTTCTCGAAAAAAAAAATGAATTAATAATCTGCAAATACTGTACCTGAGCTGTGGAAATGGGCGCTGCATTAGGATGGTCTATAAAGAACTGCTGATCATCTCGGAGATCTGCAGCAGCAAAGGGTATAGAACAAAAGATTATTTCATGAAGCAGAAAGATCTTCAGTCACTGGTAATGAACTGATCAAAATCCACAAACACAGCCATGGCAAGCATACGTTAAGGATGTCAATATATCGGGAGTACAAATCATACCAAGCTTGGTTCCAACGAGAATTATTGGAACACCAGGTGCATAATGCTTTAATTCAGGAATCCACTAAAAAGAAAAGAAAACAAATGATCAGTATAAACATGACATTACAGCAACTCATACTGCATGAAGTTAATGTATCAAAGAATGATATTCAATAGTTAAACCTTCTTGGCAATGTTTTCGTAACTGGCCTTGCTTAGGAGAGAAAATGCAAGAATAAAGACATCTGCCCCGCGATAGCTCAGTGGTCTTAACCTATTGTAATCCTCCTGACCTGTTCCAAGATAATAATTTCATCGGAAAGAGGGGGAAAGCAAGCACTCAAACTCACTAACAGAATATATGTATGTATTGAGAAGCCGTTCCAAATTACCTGCAGTATCCCATAAACCTAAGTTGACGGTGCTGCCATCAACAACAACATTTGCACTGAAATTGTCGAAAACAGTCGGGACATAGTCCTGATAACATAAGAGTTGCAAAGAAATTAGTTGCCAATAAAGAAAATCAGCGTCCAAGATATCATAAACCTAACACAGTACGTTATGTCCCAATCTTGGTATTAATTATAGTGGAATAAAGCTCAATTTAACTGTTAAAGAGATCGTCTGCCTTACATTGTACGACATTAAACCCTAATCTTGAGAGAATTTATAAATGACAACAAAATTTCCATAGCAATTTCAAAGTTGTGGATAATAATATATTAGAACAAAGCTTACCAGAACACTACTCGTTTTAAAGCATTCTTCTTTCCTTTATCCTAAAATTAAAACTACATAAATATTAAACTTTCTGTTTTAATTCTTTATTTATCTGAGAAACAACTCCAAAAATCAATACTTAATAATGCGATCATGCAACAAAATTTCGGAAAAAATCAGGAAGAAATTAGAAAGGATCACCGTAGGAAAAGTATTGCTGGTGTAGGAAATCAGCAAACAGGTTTTGCCGACGGCGCCATCACCGACAGTGACACACTTTATGAACCTGGAGGCGCTCATTTTCCAACGCCGAGCGAACCAAAAATGGGAAAAAAACAAAACTACTATCCTTACACTTCTTTTGTCTTCTTTATATTTTTTCCCTCAAAATCTTTTTTTTGATCAAACCGAAAAATCAATCAATCAACTATGAGTCTGTACAGAAATGAAAATTATCTAAAGACAGCAAAAAGAAAAAAAAATTACGGGAAATGTACAACATGATGCGGTACGCGCAGATGAGAACAATTAATCATCAGGGCGTTGGATCTCACCCATCAAAATGCGGTTGCTTGAAACCTTGAAACCCAGCAAGGCAGGATCAATCTGTTTTCCCCTCAAAATCTTGAAATTCTTTTTTTCCAAGAATCACAGCTTTTCTTTCTTCCAACTAGCTTCAAGCTGTTGTAGTTCTACTTCCTGTCGTTGAAAAGAGAATGAGATCCAAATCCATAGGTTTCTTAGCTAATCTCCACGAAGTAAACCTCTACGTAGAAGGTTGATTGGAGTGGGAAATAGAGGGAAATGGAGAAGGGAAAAAGGAAACGTAGGGGAAAATGAGAGGAGAGGGGGATAAAAGAGAAATCACAAATGCGTTTCAAACATAAGCCGACCTAGCCACCCTCTCGCCAGCTAACCTTATTTAACACCTCCTTTATCTTCATTTACCACACATATCTTATTTTCTTTTTCCGAAAATATATAAAATATTCTTTTTTTTTATAGAATTTCTATGTTATAAGTATAAATACAATTAATGTATCTTTTAAATTATAACTATCATCAAGAATTAATTAATAGAATACATAAACAAAATAATAATTATTCACGAATAGTTCTGATTTAAAATTAATTATTATCATGCATAATGTTACAAAAAATTGTTAATTATAAACATTTAAATTATATATATATCATATATTGCACAATTTAAATTATAATAAGATCTAATTCTAAAATCAACCCATAGTATTTTAATATGATAAAATTTGAATATAAAATTTTAAAAATTTTATTTTAATTATTCATTTTTCTAAATTCATCGGTGGTTTAAATGAAGTTTTGTTCTCCTTATAAATATTAGGTTCAAGCAGTAAAATTATGAATATATATATCACCAAAAAACTACTCTATACTATTAAAAATTATTTATTTTCAAATGATAAATTATTTAATTTTAGGATATAAAATTAAATTTTTAAATTTTATTTGAATTTGTAACCACTTTCTAGATTGAAACAGAAAAAAAATATTTAAATTCGAATAAAGCAGTAAAGGATAGTGCACAAGAAGGCAAATGCAAGGCCGAAGACCAAAAAAAAAGTTAGACTCCAAAATTTGAATTGGACCATTGGCTGAAAAGATCCAATTTTAAATTGAGCAGGCCGCCAACTTAAAACAAATTTCAATTCACAAAATTCAGAAACTAAGTTAAATACACTTTTTTTATCTTAGGGATGACAACGGGCCGGGTATTGGTCCCGTCTCTATTCCCGTTTAAAAAATTCGTACCCTTTTCCGTTTAAAAAATCACAGGGATTTAAACGGGGATCCCCATCGGGTAATCGGAGAGAAAATCGCGGGGAAACGGATATTCCCATTTAGCATAAACGGTTATTTAAACGGGTATCGAGTCGGTTATCGGGTGGGGTATATATATTTAAATTAAATATATAAATATTATATATATTTTTTAATTTAAATTAAATTTATTAATATTATATATATATAATTATTTTTAATATTTATTGGGTCGGGTATCGGGTCGAGTAATCAGGTAATCGAGGTGGAGATTACTAATATTCGGTAGATGTCGAATTTGTAATTGAATGAAATATTGTTCCTTGTCGTTCACCTCATTAGTCGCTGCAGGCATAGGAGACCGTGTTGTTAAAAAAGGATAAATTATAGAGTTGATCACTTTTGGTTTAATTTTATAAATGTATAGTCACCCGATTTAAAAAATTTAATTCGTAGTCAATTTCATTTCGTTTTAATTAAGATGTAGTTGTTCACCCTAAACGGCCGTTAAAGGTTTAACGATTTGATGATGCGACACATTAATAAAATGGTTTAATTTTTATTTTAACCTTTAATTTTAGATAAAATTTAATTATGAGCTTTTTTGTAAATTTAAAGTAGTTTAGGGACAAATTTACAATTTACCATTTTTTTATTATGCTTATTTCTTAATTTCCCTTACACTGCACCGCATACCCCATCTCCTCGTCCTCCTCCAGCTATGGCAAAGCCGCCGTCAAACATCAACCTACTGGCCATCCGATCCGAAAGCAACCTCGGTTCACTTGCTGGTTTTCCACTGGAAACACTGCTAGAACTATCAGAGTTAAATATCCTTTTCTGAATTTGAATTGTTCTCATTTTATTTGTTTTTCTGCGGTTTCTGATTTAGATTTAAAGATGAATAGCCACAAGTAACACAAAAATATTCGATGATTTCAAATGAATTTTCTTACCATCACCCGCTGTATCATTGGTGGCATTCGCAACTTGTTTCACAAGACTCGCACCCACGTTCTTGACTGTCTTTGGATTCAATGCTCTTTGCAGAAGTTACAGCATCTTTAGTCACTTTGGAGGCACCGTAACTTTGTTCGATATCCACGTTACGCCCCTAAAGCAGATCAAAAAAGTGACGTTCAACAAAAGTTTCATCGCACTAAACTGTTTCAATCAATGATTAACCTCGAAACATCGAACGAATTTATATGAATGAAAATGGTGAATACTGAATATTGGATTTACCTTGGGACCCATGGGTACTCCAACATCATCAGCAAGCTCTTCAACACCTTTAAGCATCAAAGCTCGAGCTTCGACCCCAAATTTAATATCTTTTGCTGCACAGTTCGTATTCCTGCTCAATTTACTACCAATCTAACAAGCACCCAAAGTAGAAATCAATTAAAAATATATCAAATCGACCTTAAATTAGCAAAGGCAATAAAAAGATTGTAACTACTGGTAAATAAACTACCTGGTGTGTAGTGTTCCTAGCAATCCTGAAACCAAAGTACGAAAACAAAGAAGAGGGAACAAGTTGGTTCATTTCAAAGGGAAAAAAAACTTGATAAATGAAGCAATTGTAATGAAAGTAGTACCTTCTTCTCATCCGATGAACCGGAAGAAGTAGAATCGGGGAAATCCGGCTTGGATTCCTTGCTCGAAGAGAGCATCAAACGGCTCATGGTAGAGTCCAAATCGGTGACCTCCCTTCCCTTGGTTCTCTTTATTTATTATCATGGTAGCTGGAGGCAGGGACGGTGGCAGGGGTCAAATTATCGAACTTTTTAAGAAAAAATACAATGTGATTTATTAGGTATTTAAATTTAAAATGTAAAATTTAATTTATAATTTGTCTAATATTTAAACTTATAATGAGCTAAATTGTTATTAAATCAAAAAATTGAGAACATTATTGTAACATCCCAAAAACCGGGTTAATGACCAAAATGAAAATTTTGAAAACTTAGTGCTAAATTTTGAAAAATTTAAAAGTTAATGACTTAATTGGAATATCTTTGTGTAAGGGTTGAATAACAAAGCTTGGAAGTATAAAGGGCATTATGATCTTTTCATAAGGAAGATTTTTATCTTTACGTTTTGGGTTAAAAAACATGTGGAAATGAGAGGGAAAAAGGAAAAGAAAAGTTTAGAGAGTTGAGTGTTCAACTATCTTATTCTTCTCTTCCTGTGTCACCGTGGATAAGGTAAGTGGTCTCAAGTTAGTTATTTCTTTGTCTCAAGTTAGTTATTTCTTTCATTTTAAAGTTTCTTTTGATTCTTAGAGTGATAAGAAAGCTTAAGGGAAGCTTTAAGTGGCTTAAAACTAAAAAATGAACAAGTTATGAGTGATTAAGTAAAAGGAGTTTTTAAGTGAATTATTGAAAAAGAATGAGTAGATGGATTTTGAAGTTGAATTTTACTTGTCATGAGTTGAAATAAGAAATTCAAAGTGTTAGAAATTCAAGTGTGTATATGGGATATTGGATATTAGGATAGATTAAAGTGATCTAAGTTAATTAGAATAAAGTGTAGTTAAGCTTAAAGGAAAGGAGGTTATAGTAGAAGATTTAAGCAAGTTTGGTAAATTTTCGGGTAAGACAAATAAATTATGGGTCAGGGGTATCGGTAATGTTTATTAAGTACCGATACTTCAAAGAGAAAATGAGTGATAATTGGGGTATGGGTATCGATACTGGTTGAATGAGTATCGATACCATAAGGCAAAAATTTATAAATTGTTTAAAGAGTATCGATACCAAATGAGTAGTATCGATACTGGGGGTATCGATACCATTAAGCAAGTATCCATACCATTTTAAAATAAGGATTCCAGAATCGAAATAAGGTTTCGATACCCATGCTTGGTATCGATACCACATCTATGGAAGTATTGGTACCATACTTTGGGTACCGATACTACTCAAAGTGAAAGGAGAATTAGATACTTCATTTAGTTTAGATTATTGATGATTGGTTATAAGTTATTAGAATTAAGATATTCATATCGATTATATGTATCTTGTAGATATCGATCGAAGACAAGTCCAAGATGGTTCAAAATTATAAAAGTGTACAATAGTTGTATGTATATAAATGGACTAGTAAGGCCAGGTGAGTGCATATTAGTTAGTATATGATGTTTAATGGAAATAAGACTTGTGACAAGTCTATTTCATATATTAGAACGCATGAACTCATGAATATAAGCATGTGATTGATATGAGTATATGTGTTATATGTTATTGTACATGTGATATGATCTGTGTGAACGCATGTTATATGATTATGATATAAATCATGTAATAGGAAATATGTGAACATATGAAAAGTGAAATAAGTTAAATAATATTGACCTATGTGACTATGTGTGATATGGTATCAACTATGTGATAATAAAAGTATGTGAAAATAAGTGACGTGATTAAATGATCACAAGAGATAAGACATATGATATGAATGATATGATAAGAAACTATAAGAATATATGTCTATGTGATATGACTATGTGAATATGTGACAAACATATATGATAATGCCCATGTTATGTGTTATGAGAGCTAGGGGTATAGTTGGCATGCCAAGAATCGAGGGTTCTACGTGGTCCTTCGAGATATATATGTAATCATTTGGAACATATATGCGATTCTTCGGGACACATATTTGGTCCTTTGGAATATATATATGATCCTTAAGGAGTGGTCATTCGGGACATATATGTGGTCATTCGGGACAAATTCTATGTGCCCCTAGTGGGAATTTATACGAGCTGTGGTGACAACATATGTGCACAACCTCAATGTACTCACATATCTTTAGTTCACAGAAGAATACATGGGCTAATAAAGAGAATAAATAAATAAACTTGGTATGATTTTATGTGTGTTTCTTTGTGAAATGATATATGTGTTATATGATATACAGAAATGATAAATACAAGATCATATGATAAAAAAAATTAATGATAATGCTAAGAATGTAAATGATGATATATGTGCATATGGGTATTTGTTATATGAAAGAATATATACTTTTGTATGATATAATGGTATTAATTGTTCATGCATTGTTATAAATTAGAGTTTACATTATATGTTTTATTATGCCTCACTAAGTTGATAACTTAGTGTGTGAGTGTTTCACACGTAGGTTCCGAGAAGAGGAAAAGGGATCGAAGATAGGCAAGCCAGGTCAGCTTCTCCTTTCTAAAGATCAAATCAGAAAAGATTTGAATCATATGTATTTTGTTTTATTGAAATTAGTCGACATGTAATTAAAGATTTGGGTCAAGTAGGTTCTGATAGGTTTTGTAAAACATATGTTTTATATAATAGAAATTATTCGGTTTTATTGTAAATGTCAAATGAAATTTTTAGTTATTTTGTAAAAGCAAACAATTTGAAAAGTCAATGTGACACCTCGAATTCAGATCCGGGTCGGATACGGGTTGGGGTGTTACAGTTATATTATCATTCTTTAGTTTGGCCTTTACTTGATTAAATATTTATTATTTTTATATAAACTAAAATACTATTATATCAAAATTTATCGAACAAAAACAAAATTACAGGGACAATGGTCCCTTTGGCTCTCAAGAGAGCTGTCTCTGACTAGAGGATGAGGAGATATGGTCTACGGTGTAAGGGGAATTAAGAAGAAATGTAACATCCCAAACTATAGGTTAGTGACTAAATTGTAAAATTTTAGAATTTGATGATTAAAGTGGAAAAGTTGAATAGTTCAATGACTTATTTAATAATAATTCTTGAAGGGTTATTAGTAATTATTAAAAGAATGAGAGGGCAAAATTGTCATTTGATAGGAAATATTTTTTTTCCTATATATGAATGAATCACGTTTGGAAAGGGGGAAGTTATCTTCTTCTTCTTCATTTCTTCTTCTCCATCGTGAGCAAGAGAGCAAATGTAAGATTTCTTAATTTTTTATTATTAGCTGAATTAAAAGTTAGGTTTTGATCATTAGAAGATAACTAAGCTTAAGGAAAGCTTAAGTTATCTTATAATAAAAAGATGAAGAAGTTATAAGAAATTAAAGAAAACATGTTTTTATATGAAATTATGGAAAAGAGTTGATAAGTTGAATTTGAAGTTAAATTTGACTTGTCATCATGCTAATTAAGGAATATGAAGTGTTAGAATTGTATTTAGAACATATTGAAATTTGAGTATGATTATTGATTTACTTATGATGTAACAACCCGATTTTCAAAATAATATTTAATTGAAATTGGAGGTAAATTGTGAAAATGGGTGAAATTAAGTGACTAAAGTATAATTTATGAAAACTTGTATGCCATTTTCAAAGTAAAGGAAATTCAGGGACCAAGCCCTGAATTTCTCCTAAAAGTGTCGGCAAGTTTGTTATAACTAACGTGTTTTCTGATTTCAATCAGAAAACACAAAAGCTTTACTTCAATTTTCTTCCTCTCATACCTCCATTTTCAAGTCCGATCCAAACGCCGTCCGAATTCCGATCGTTGTTTTGAAACCACCGTTGTGTTCATCATCGAGCGAGGAACAAACCCTTCAAATTAATTGAAGCAAAACGCGGCCCAAACGTGGAATTTCCAGTCAAAGTAGCGACGGTTTTGTTAGCTCTATCGCCGAGGAAATCTTAAATTCACCGCTGATCGTTGCTCCGTTTACGACACCTCCCACACCATCGTGTTCCTTGTGCCGTTCCGAGTTCACCGGTGTCAACCTTGTCCACCGTAGACAACGGCGCGTGAGGAGGTGGTGCGTTGACCCGACCCGACCCGACCGTTGACTGTTGACCGTTGACCGTTGACTTTCTTTGACCAAAACTTAAAATGGCTTTGACCGAGCATTAAACGACCGTTAATCTTTTCCGAGTATACCTATCCTGATAGTTTTCGACGTGCCGAATCCGTTTCCGTGGTCCCTTTTGTCAAATTCGAATCCGAAGGTCTCCAAATCTACGGTCAAAGTGGTTGACTTTGACTTTGACCAAGAATTTGAATTTTCGAAAAGTCATACTTTATGTTTTTCGACGCCTTGATTCCGATTCCGCAATCCGTTTGGCCAAATTCAGACTCAAAATACCTCAAATTGATAGTCAAACCCGAAAAATGCGTATATACTTAAGAAGTTTAGATTTGAACAATTAAATTTGAGACTGATAAATATTGTTTGAAGGTACAAGAGACTCTCCGGATCGTTCGACAGCTCGACCCATCTCTTCTAGATCAGTTAAACCACGTGTGCCAGTATTCACCCGTTCGAAAACTATAGCAGAACGTGGTGAAACCAACAATCAGTAGATTTGTTATTTGAATCTATTGTCGAGGTGTGTTCCCTACTTATTATTGAACTGTTTATTAGTTTATGTGGTACACCGAATTCATTGGTTATTGTTTTATGGATGCACCAATTTAATGTGACAATTTATGGAATATGGCTGCTATCTAATTTTTGTTTTGAAATGGTATATGATTACCATGTTTTTGGATTTATGGAATTTAGGTCACGGTGCAATTGAGTTTTGGAATTGAATTACGATGGAATAGCTCTGATCAAGCTAACTGGGCCTAATGTGACTCTTGAGGGCCCCAAGATGTTCATTAGGTCGGCTTTCCTTTGCTGTGTGCTTAGGGTAAGCTATATGGACTTATTGACTTGGGCTTAAGGATACAAGCTTCAGAGCCTATCCTTAAGTCGGCTTCTTTTTGCTATGTGTATAAAGTAAGCTATATGGAAAATAATTTGGCAACTACTGATGGTGTACCAGAAAAGGGTTTAAACTATGATTTCAAAAGTTAACTC
This sequence comes from Hibiscus syriacus, assembly GCF_006381635.1. Taxonomy (NCBI): domain Eukaryota; kingdom Viridiplantae; phylum Streptophyta; class Magnoliopsida; order Malvales; family Malvaceae; genus Hibiscus; species Hibiscus syriacus. The sequence continues at coordinate 589,940 of NW_024062903.1, forward strand.
TTTTACGAATTTGTGAGATTACTGGACTATGATTTGTACCTATTGTGATTTTATGGAAATGTTGGGACACACTGAGCCTAGCTCACCTTTTGAAAATGTTTTCCCCCTTTCAGATACTGTTGGTTAGATACCTTGGTTCGAGCACTTGGAGGATCAAATATCTCTTGAAGTAAATCAGATTGTAATGTTTTGATCTAGCAAGTTGACTTATTTGGTGACATGGACCTTATTTTAAAATATCGGATTTTATAATGATAACTCTTTAGCTAATACTGCTCGGTTTATTGTGATTTTGAATTTGAAGACATGTTTTAATTAAATTATTATTTATTTGTACTATATTACGAGTTGGATTTTGATAGTATAATTTGTTTATAATTTCATATTTATAATGTGATTTTATATGATGGAATAACGGTTGCGAAAATGTCTTTAATAATCATAATGTGATCCACTAGACTTAGTCGAAACGCATAGGTCGGGTCTAGGGGGTTACATTTATTGGTATCAGAGCTTTTGGTTTTTAACCCTCGGACTGTGTATCCACATTAAAAATACGGTTTTGAAATATTTTACAAACGAGTTACTAAGGCCATGTCACAAAGTTATTAAGATTTTAACTATGTTTGAGACTCCAAGTGCTTATCTAACCCTAAGTTTTATCTTCTGTAGTAAACTTGAGATCCATCAAAATGAGTGCTAGACGTAGTCGTCGAACTAGCCGTGGACGAGGTCGAGTGGCTAGATTCGCAGATCCGATCGATGAGATACGGGTAGATCCCCACCCGATAGGTGATCATGCTCCTACGACCCCAACGGATCTGCCTCCTGCCGCTGGTATTGGCATGATACACGATAATAGGAGCGACCGATATTGAGTCAGAGTCTACCGGAGTTGCTTTGGATGAGAATTTTGGTAGACAATTTCTGCAGTTAATACAGGGAGCAGTCAGAGCTACTGGTGTTGTATCTGAGGTTCCTATTTCGCAGACTTTGATTGCCAATGGAGTTAGAACTTTTGGGGACAGATGGAGCTCCTACTGAAGCTGAGGATTGGCTCCAGGATACAGAGACGCATGGATCAGTTGGGTTTGGACTCAACTAAGAGATATCAGGGTGCTGTGCGATGTTAGATGGCAATGCCTACACTTGGTGGGAGTCAGTGACCAGTAGTGTTCCTACCGATCGTTTGACCTGGAATTTCTTTAAGGATCGCTTTCGGAGTCGTTTTCTGGGAGAGCGCTACTTAGCTCAGAGATGACAACAGTTTCAAGACCTGGTTCAGGGAGACATGTCTGTTTCTGAATATGAGATCGAGTTCCTAAAATTGCTGAAGTATGGATTCAGTATGGTACCTACGGAGAGAGATCGATATCGTAAATTTGCCCTTGGACTCAGATACGAGCTGTGTAGGCAAGTTGTAACCCATCAGGATGAGATATTTGATGTGCTGGTGGGCAGAGCCAAAGATGCGGAAGAGGTGGAGTTTTTAGCTTCTGGTAGAGAGCGTGTTGATCAAGATCGATCTAAGAAATTTTCAGGACCGATGGAGTCATCAGCACAGTCCGGAAAGAGGACTCGTACTTCAGCCCCTCAGAGAAGCAATACGTTTCAGGCCTGCAGCATCCTCACCTTTAGCTGTCAGTCGAGGCGGTTCCTCGTCGTATTATAATGGGCCCCTTTGTGAGTATTGTGGTAAACAGCACTCAGGAGAGTGTCGTAAGAAGATGGGTCTTTGCTATCAGTGTGGATCTAGTGGTCATTATCGGAGGGATTGTCCTCAGTTAGTTTCGTTTGAGCAGACCACTACCCAAACTCCTGTGCGTTCGCAGACTACAGTACAGACCCCAATTAGAGATCGTAGTCAAGGAAAGACTCGAGGATCAGCGTCTAGGACAGACAGTAGAGCCCGACCTCAGCAAAATAGAGGGCCAACAGCTTCTGAGGCTAGACAGCCAGCTTTGGTTTATGCAACTAGACGTCGTGATGACAGAGATGAGCCTGAGGTTATTGCAGGTACATTTACTATTTATTCTACCCCATACTTTGCATTATTGGACAATGGTTCCACTCACTCCTATGTATCGAGCTCAGTATCTCGAAACCTTCAGATTCCGATCGAGAACACTGAAAATACTGTTACAGTTACAAGTCCAGTAGGACAAGCGGTATTAGTGAATAAAGTATTCCGGCGTTGTCCTCTCGAGGTTCATGGAGAAATTTTTCTCGCTGATCTTATGGAGCTTCCTTTAGAGGAGTTCGATCTAATTCTTGGAATGGATTGGTTGAATAAACACAAGGTAAAGCTGGATTGCGAATACAAGCGGGCTACTCTGAAGACTTCAGATGGTCGGACTGTTGTGTTAATTGGTGAACGGCGTGGTTATCTCTCCAATATAGTTTCAGCGATGGAAATTGATCGTATGATCCGGAAGGGATATGAGACATTCATTGCTTGTATTTTTGAACACCAAGGGTGCATTGTCCACGATCGAGGAGATTCGTACAGTTAGCGAGTTTCCTGATGTTTTTCCGGAGGAGTTGCCTGGGTTACCTCCTGATAGAGAGGTAGAGTTCGAGATTGAGACTTATCCGGGATCGTCACCTATTTCTATGGCACCTTATCGTATGGCTCCAAGGGAACTTAAAGAGTTGAAAGTCCAATTGCAAGAATTATTCGATCGAGGATTTATCCGACATAGTACTTCACCATGGGGAGCTCCAGTTCTGTTCGTGAAAAAGAAGGATGGGTCGCTAAGATTATGTATTGACTATCGGAAATTGAACAAGATGACGGTCAAGAATAAATACCCACTACCCAGGATTGATGATTTATTTGATCAATTGTGAGGAGCTACTGTATTCTCTAAGATTGATCTTCGTTCGGGGTATTATCAATTGAAAGTTAAAGGATCAGATATTGCAAAAACGGCTATTCGCACTAGATATGGTCATTATGAATTCTTAGTGATGCCTTTTGGTTTGACGAACGCTCCTGCAGCTTTCATGGATTTGATGAATCGGGTGTTCCGACCATATTTGGATCAATTTGTGGTGGTTCATTGACGATATTCTGATCTATTCTCGTACTGAGGCAGAGCATGACGAGCATTTGAAGATCGTTCTGCGGACTTTGAGAGAGCATCGTCTATATGCCAAACTAAGCAAGTGTGAATTTTGGCTTCAAGAAGTGTCATTTCTGGGGCATATTATTTCTGCGCGAGGTGTTCAGGTCGATCCCAGTAAGATAGAGGCTATTATGAATTGGAAACGACCTAAGAACGTATCTGAGATCCGCAGTTTCTTGGGCTTGGCTGGTTATTATCGACGTTTTGTTGAGGGCTTCTCGATCATTGCTTCTCCTTTGACAAAGTTGTTAAGGAAGAATGTGACGTTTGACTGGGGCGAGGCACAATAGGAGAGCTTTGAGAAATTAAAGGCGGTTTTGACTCAAGCACCGGTGTTGATTCAACCAGAGTCCGGGAAGGATTTTACAGTGTATAGTGATGCTTCACACTCAGGACTTGGCTGTGTTTTAATGTAGGAAGGTAAAGTGGTGGCTTATGTATCCCGTCAGCTGCGACCTCATGAGTGTAATTATCCTACTCACGATTTGGAGTTAGCAGCAGTGATTTTTGCCTTGAAGATTTGGAGACACTATCTTTATGGAGAGAAGTGTTATATTTTCACGGATCATAAGAGCTTAAAGTATCTCATGACCCAGAAGGAGCTTAATTTGAGACAACGGCGCTGGCTAGAGCTTCTGAAGGATTATGATTGTGTGATTGATTATCACCCTGGTAAAGCTAACATTGTAGCGGATGCTTTGAGTCGAAAGACGGTATCGGAGTTGAGATCTTTAATGGCCAGGATGAATTTATATGATGATGGCACTTTGTTAGCAGAATTGCAAGTTAAACCGACCTTGGTTGATGAGATCAAGGCTAAGCAGCCCTTTAATAGCTCCTTGCTTCCCATCTTTGAGCAAGTAGAGCAGGGGACAAGCTCAGATTACGCCCTTGACCGGGATGAATTTCTATGCTTCAAAGGTCGGTATTGTGTGCCTGATGATGCTGAGTTGAGACAGACTATCCTTACTGAGGCTCATAGTAGTCCATATGCTATGCACCCCGGTGGAGATAAGATGTATCGGAATTTGAGAGAGATGTATCATTGGATCGGCATGAAGAAGGACATCTCAAATTTTGTAGTGAGGTGTTTGACTTGTCAACAAGTTAAGGCAGAACATCAACATCCATCAGGTTTGTTACAGCCTATTAAGATTCCTGAATGGAAATGGGAGCGTATTACTATGGATTTTGTTACTAGCTTGCCTATGACTCCTTCGAAAAAAGATTCAGTTTGGGTGATTGTTGACAGACTTACAAAGTCATCTCACTTCATTCCTGTGCGAGTAAATTATACTTTGGATAAGCTGGCAAGATTGTATATTTCAGAGATTGTCAGATTGCATGGTGTTCCATTGTCTATTATTTCTGATCGAGATCCGAGATTTACTTCGAGATTTTGGAAGGCGTTACATACGGCTTTGGGAACAAGATTTGATTATAGTACATCCTTTCATCCAAAAACTGATGGTCAATCTGAGAGAGTAATTCAGATTCTGGAGGATATGTTGCGGGGTTGCGTAATCGATTTTCATGGTAGTTGGGAGAACTTTTTGCCGTTGGCTGAATTTGCTTACAATAACAGTTATCAGACCAGCATTCGTATGGCACCTTATGAAGCGCTCTATGGGCGTAAATGTCGCACTCTGATCTGTTGGACTGAGTTGCGTGATAGGAAAACGTTGGGACCTGAGTTAGTGCGAGAGACGGAGGACACAGTCAGATTAATCCGTGACCGTCTGAAAGAGGCATTTGATAGGTAGAAATCTTATGCAAATCAAAGAAGGAAGGATATACAGTTTGAAGTGGGAGATCGGGTCTTTTTGAAAGTTTCACCCTGGAAGAAAGTATTGAGATTCGGGCGTAAGGGTAAATTGAGTCCAAGATTTATTGGACCATTTCGTATCTTGAAGAGGGTAGGACCTGTTGCATATCAGCTTGAGTTGCCTTCTGAGCTAAGTCGTATTCATGATGTCTTTCATGTATCAATGTTGAGGAGATACCGTCCAGATCCAGGTCACATTATTCAGGTTGAAGAAGTAGAGTAGAGACCTGATTTGTCATATGAAGAGGAGCCCATTCAGATCTTGGAGAGAGATGAACGAGTTCTTCGGAATAGACGAATTCCAATGGTCAAAGTTCAGTGGAGTAATCGAGGCCCCTCAGAAGCTACTTGGGAGACATTGGAGTCAATGGAGGCTCAGTTTCCTCAACTATTCTCATAAGGTAAATTTCGAGGACGAAATTTCTTGTAGAGGGGGAGAATTGTAACAACCCGATTTTCAAAATAATATTTAATTGAAATTGGAGGTAAATTGTGAAAATGGGTGAAATTAAGTGACTAAAGTATAATTTATGAAAACTTGTATGCCATTTTCAAAGTAAAGGAAATTCAGGGACCAAGCCCTGAATTTCTCCTAAAAGTGTCGGCAAGTTTGTTATAACTAATGTGTTTTCTGATTTCAATCAGAAAACACAAAAGCTTTACTTCAATTTTCTTCTTCTCATACCTCCATTTTCAAGTCCGATCCAAACGCCGTCCGAATTCCGATCGTTGTTTTGAAACCACCGTTGTGTTCATCATCGAGCGAGGAACAAACCCTTCAAATTAATTGAAGCGAAACGCGGCCAAACGTCGGGAATTTCCAGTCAAAGTAGCGACTGTTTTGTTAGCTCTATCGCCGAGGAAATCTTAAATTCACCGCTGATCGTTGCTCCGTTTACGACACCTCCCGCACCATCGTGTTCCTTGTGCCATTCCGAGTTCACCGGTGTCAACCTTGTCCACCGTAGACGACGGCGCGTGAGGAGGTGGTGCAGTCAAAGATTCGGCCGATTTGAAATCGAGCTCTCCGCCGTTCAAAAATTTGAACCGATCGTTGTAAGTATCTTGAAAACGCTCAAAATAATTTTTAGAAATTTTTCCGGGATTTTTAGGGCCTCAGAGGACGCCTCACGCGCCACTCGCGCCGCCGCAGGGCGAGTGGCTGCTGGAAACCGGTTTAACCGGTTTTCAACCGGTTTGACCGGTTTTCAACCGGTTTGACCGGTTTTCAACCGGTTCTGACCGGTTTGACCGGTTTCAACCGGTTCGAACCGGTTTGAACCGGTTTAACCGGTCTGAACCGGGTTGACCAGTCTGACCCGACCCGACCGTTGACCCGACTCAACCGTTGACCCGACCCGACCCGACCGTTGACCGTTGACCGTTGACTTTCTTTGACCAAAACTTAAAATGGCTTTGACCGAGCATTAAACGACCGTTAATCTTTTCCGAGTATACCTATCCTGATAGTTTTCGACGTGCCAAATCCGTTTCCGTGGTCTGTTTTGTCAAATTCGAATCCGAAGGTCTCCAAATCTACGGTCAAAGTGGTTGACTTTGTCTTTGACCAAGAATTTGAATTTTCGAAAAGTCATACTTTATGTTTTTCGACGCCTTGATTCCGATTCCGCAATCCGTTTGGCCAAATTCAGACTCGAAATACCTCAAATTGATAGTCAAACCCGAAAAATGCGTATATACTTAAGAAGTTTAGCTTTGAACAATTAAATAGGATTTGAGACTGATAAATATTATTGTTTGAAGGTACAAGAGACTCTCCGGATCGTTCGACAGCTCGACCCAGCTCTTCTAGATCAGTTAAACCACGTGTGCCAGTATTCACCCGTTCGAAAACTGTAGCAGAGCGTGGTGAAACCAACAATCAGTAGATTTGTTATTTGAATCTATTGTCGAGGTGTGTTCCCTACTTATTATTGAACTGTTTTATTGGTTTTAATATGTGGTACACCGAATTCATTGGTTATTGTTTTATGGATGCACCAATTTAATGTGACAATTTATGGAATATGGCTGCTATCTAATTTTTGTTTTGAAATGGTATATGATTACCATGTTTTTGGATTTATGGAATTTAGGTCACGGTGCAATTGAATTTTGGAATTGAATTACGATGGAATAGCTCTGATCAAGCTAACTGGGCCTAATGTGACTCTTGAGGGCCCCAAGATTTTCATTAGGTCGGCTTTCCTTTGCTGTGTGCTTAGGGTAAGCTATATAGACTTATTGACTTGGGCTTAAGGATACAAGCTTCAGAGCCTATCCTTAAGTCGGCTTTCTTTTTGCTATGTGCATAAAGTAAGCTATATGGAAAATAATTTTGGCAACTACTGATGGTGTACCAGAAAAGGGTTTAAACTATGATTTTCAAAAAGTTAAACTCTTTTACGAATTTGTGAGATTACTGGACTATGATTTGTACCTATTGTGATTTTATGGAAATGTTGGGACACACTGAGCCTAGCTCACCTTTTGAAAATGTTTTCCCCCTTTCAGATACTGTTGGTTAAATACCTTGGTTCGAGCACTTGGAGGATCAACATATCTCTTGAAGTAAATCAGATTGTAATGTTTTGATCTGGCAAGTTGACTTTATTTTGGTGACATGGACCTTATTTTAAAAATATCGGATTTTATAATGATAACTCTTTTGCTAATACTGCTCGGTTTATTGTGATTTTGAATTTGAAGACATGTTTTAAATTAAATTATTATTTATTTGTACTATATTTACGAGTTGGATTTTGATAGTATAATTTGTTTATAATTTCATGTTATTTATAATGTGATTTTATATTGATGGAATAACGGTTGCGAAAAATGTCTTTAATAATCATAATGTGATCCACTAGACTTAGTCGAAACGCATAGGCCGGGTCTAGGGGGTTACATATGAGGGATAGGATTTTGAGGTTATGGATGGTTTTCATGGATATAAATTGATTTAAATAATGGTGGTTAGGTTTAATGACATGGTAGGGGTTTAAAATAGAAGAATTGAATGAAGAATTGATGATTTTCGGGCTTAAAATACAATTTATGGGTAGAGGGAACTGATACCCTATGAATGGGTATCGATTCCCCCTCTTGACGAAAAATTCCAGTATGTTCAGGGGGTATCGATTCCCCTGGGGGTATCGATTCCCCCCTAAATGAAAAATGGAATTTGGTTCTTTAATTTGGTTTAAGTTGTTAACATCAAGTTTAAGGTTTAATCTTCTGATAGTTGTTTTGAAATGTTATATTTATGTAGATATTGAGTCTAAATAAGTTTCGGAATAATCAAAGGATTAGGATCGAATCAAAGCAAATAAGGCTAAGGTGAGTGCAATTTTAATTGTACTTATATTATTGAACGAACATTGGCTTGCGATGAGCTAGTGATGGAGTTATGGTAAGAAGTGACTCCTACAATGTTATTTGATTTGTGATTCTTATATGTGCATGAATACATGAAATGGGTATAGGTTATTGTATATGTTATATGATATGCATAGACATAAGAGCATAAAACATAAGATATATGATATGATATACATGATTATATGCATATGTGATATATGCTATGAGACATGACCAATGTGAAATGAGATACGCTATGTGATATGATATGAAATACATGGTTACACATACATGTGGATGTAACAGAAAAAAAGAACAAGTGATGAGAAATGTATTCATCATAAATGCCCATAGTATATGATACGAGAGCTATAGGTATAGTTGGCATGCCAAGAGTCGAGGGTATTGTAGTCCTTTAGGACGTAGTGGTCCTACGGGACATATATAGCAGTCATTTGGGACGAATACTGAACAAATGTTCGGTACCCATGAGGGAATTTATACGAGCTGTGGTGACAACATTAGTGCACAACCTCAATGTACTCACATACCTTTGTTCTCAACAACAATATACATAGGCAATTGAAATATAAATTAAAGTGAAAGTGATATAAAAAGGTAAGTTTCATGTGTACATGACTTGGTTATATATATCATATGAAATATATACATGCATATTGAAATATCAAGATCAAATGGTAAGAATGCATATTCATGAATCTACTGTTACATGTTTATTTATTGCCTCACTAAGTCTATGACTTAGTGTGTAAGTGATTTACACGTAGGTACCAAGAAACAAGAAGAGCAAGAATATAAGTAGCAAGGACAATATTATTACTAGAAGATCATATCAGAAGTAATCGACAATGTAGGTATTTTGTTGTGTATAGAGTGTTGGCATGTAATAAGTCGTTAATTATGAGCACTTTGATCGAGTTTGTATTTTGTGGTCTCTTTTATGTAAATTAACGTATTTTGTTTTAAACAAAGTTTTAAATTCACGGGGTTTTTCTTTAAGAGTCAAAGTTTGAAAAGTCAAAGTGACACCTCGAACTCGTATTCGAGTCGGGTACGGGTTGGGGTGTTACAGTTAATGGCATCAGAGCTAAGGTTTAGTCGATTCTCGGCATAAACTGGAGTCTAGAGTGTTTTATAAGGTATACATGCCACCAAAATAGTGAAAACTTCTGATCTGATGGAATAGTAAGTATATTGTTATGCTAATAGAACTATATGATTGTATTTTTATAGATGTCCGGACAAGGTAGTTCTAGAAATGAAGTGGGAGATGATACCCGCTGAAAGCAGTAATTCACCTGCCCTGGCCAGGCAGAGTGAAGAACAGCCACCCTCTGGAGTGCCTGTGAATGATCAAGATGTATTCTTTAGAACTTTAGATGCGGTATTGACGCGTTTTCAACCTCTTGTTACTTCAACTCCAAAAATGAATATTGCAAAAGAGTTGAAGGGTTTAGGAGCTCCAGAGTTTAAAGGGGAAGCCGATTAAGGTCCTGTTACTACGGACCTTTGGCTTAATAACGTGAAAGTCATGTTTGAGGGGCTTCATTGTTCCAATGCTGAAAAGCTAGATGGAGTGATTTCCTTGTTGAGAGGACAAGCAAGGATCTGGTGGACCAATGTTACATTGAGGATGTCTAACAATCAAGTTACGTGGTCATTATTTTTAGAAGAATTCAAACATAAGTACACCGGAGATCAATTTGTTCGACAAATGAAGCAAGAGTTCATGAATCTGAAGCAATGTAATCATACTGTATATGAGTACGAGTGTGAATTCAATAAGTTGAGCCGCTTTGCTGCCGAGCTTGTTCATACTGAGAATGATGCTTGTGAGTGGTTCGTAGAGGGGTTACATCCTTGGTTGAAGGAAATGTTGATTGTCTTGAATTTATCTTCGTTTCAAGAAGTAGTCAACTTTGCTAAAGCTCTGGAAAGAGCTCAGAACGAGAGATTTGAAAATTCAAGGATTCAAACAGTCAAGAGAAAGGGTGCTTCTTCGAGTTTCGCACCGTCAAAAGAGGCAGAGATGCTGGTTCTCGACCTCAAGCTAGATCAGAGTCAGTGGTATCCTCAGCTAGAGGATCAAATCCGATGAGAGGCAGACAAACTCAATCATTGGGATCTGGAGCTAGAAGATTTAACCAGAGTCAAGACAGACAAATCCCACATTGTGGAAAGAATCATTCTGGGATATGTAAAAGGATTTCTGGAGCTTGCTTTAGATGTGGGGAGACCGAACATTTTGTTCGGGATTGTTTCAAGGTAGTTGGTGAATCTGCACAACCAGAGAGGTCTATTTCTGCAGGCCAAGGGGAAGAGGTAGAGGCAGAAGAAGAAGTCAGTCAGAGTCCTCTGCTCAACAAGAGATACGTTCCACTGCTCAAGTGTATAATCTCAGGACCAATGAAGATCGGGATGATCCGGAGATTATAACAAGTACCTTTATGCTGTTTGATAAACATGTTATGGTATTGATTGATACGGGGTCTACATATTCATACATTACTAGTAAGTTAGTGAGAGAATTGAACATTCAATTAGAAGCTACTAACAATGAGGTGATAGTGACGAATCCGTTAGGGCACAGTGCTCGGGTAAATAGGTGAGTCGAGGGTTTCCCATACGAATTCAGGGAATTGAATTCCCTGCTAATTTAATGGAATTACCTTTTGAAGAATTTGAAGTGATACTGGGAATGGATTGGTTATATCATTATTATGCTAATGTCGACTGTAGACTAAAAAGAGTAACGTTGAGAAGTCCGGAAGAAGTAGAAATCGTGGTGTTTAGTGAAGGGTGGAATCCATTGGCAAATGTAATCTCAGTGATGACGGCAAAGAAGTTATTGTTACAAGGATATCAAGGGTTCATTGCTAGTGTGTTGGATGTAAGAGCCAAAGACAAAGAGATTGAAGAAATTCCTATCGTGAGAGAGTTTTATGTTGTATTTCCTGCAGAATTGCTAGGTTTACCTCTTGACAGAGAGGTAGAATTTCAGATTGAGATAATGTCGGGAACATCGCCCATTGCAATGACACCATACAGAATGGCTCCAAAAGAGTTGCAAGAATTAAAGATTCAATTTCAGGAATTACTGGACAAAGGTTTTATTAGACCAAGTGTATCACATTGGGGAGCTCCAGTTTTGTTTGTTAAGAAGAAAGATGGATCAATGCGACTCTGCATCGACTACAGACAGCTTAATAAAGTGATTATCAAGAATAAACATCCACTTCCTCGAATCGATGACTTATTTGATCAATTAAAGGGAGTTTCAGTGTTCTCAAAAATTGATCTACGTTCGGGTTATCATCAATTAAAGATTCAAGAGAAAGATGTTCCAAAGACGGCGTTTAGAACAAGATATGGTCACTATGAGTTTATCGTAATGCCGTTTGGAGTTACGAATGCACCAGTTGCTTTTATGGATTTAATGAACAGAATTTTTCAACCCTATTTGAATCAGTTCGTGGTGGTTTTCATTGATGATATTTTAATATATTCAAAGTCAGAGGAAGAGCATAGTTCTCATTTGAGGATTGTCTTGCAGAATTTACAAGACAAGAAACTTTATGCTAAATTCTCTAAATGTGAATTCTAGTTGAATGAAGTGGCATTTCTTAGACATGTAATTTCTACAGAAGGAGTTTGAGTGGATCCTCAAAAGATTAAAGCTATTCTAGAGTGGGAAGTTCCAAAGAATGTGTCAGAAGTTCGAAATTTTCTGGGGTTAGCTGGTTATTATCGAAGGTTCGTTAAAAACTTTTCAATAATAGCATTACCTCTAACTAAGCTGTTGAGAAAGGAAGTAAAATTTACTTGGACTCAAGAATGCCAAGAGAGTTTTGAAAAGTTAAAGAAAATTTTGATAGAAACTCCAGTGTTAGTCCAACCTGAGTCTGGCAAGGACTTTGTAGTGTATAGTGATGCGTCTCATAATGGCTTGAGATGTGTATTAATGCAAGAAAGCAAGGTGGTGGCCTATGCTTCGAGACAAATAAAACCGCATGAGAAAAATTATCCGACATACGATCTGGAGATGGCTGCAGTAGTGGTCGCTTTAAAGATCTGGCGTCATTACTTGTATGGTGAAAAATGCTACTTGTATATGGATTACAAAAGTTTAAAGTACTTGATGACTCAGAAAGAGTTAAATTTAAGACAAAGAAGATGGGTGGAATTTCTCAAGGATTATGATATTGTGATTGGTTTTCATCCTAGAAAGGCAACTGTGGTAGTGGATGCCTTAAGCCGAAAGATGTTTGCAGCCTTACGAGCTATGGATGCTAAACTATCATTAGGCGGAGATGGTGCAATTTGTGCGGAATTGACTATCAAACCATCATGGTTAGATCGAATTAAAGAATTGCAAGCTAAAGATGAAAAGTGTTCAAAGAAGTTACAGCAAATAAAGAATGGAGAGTGTACAGATTATGAGATGAAAACTGATGGGAACCTATATTATCAAGGGAGGCTAGTGATTCCAGATGTTAATGAATTAAAGAATGATATATTAATTGAAGCTCACTGTAGTCCATTAACGATGCATTCAGGAGGAAACAAAATGTATATGGACCTCAAGAGTCAATATTGGTGGCTGGGAATGAAGAAAGACATTACAGAATTCGTATCTAAGTGTTTGACTTGTCAGCAAGTTAAGGCTGAGCATCAGATTCCGTCGGGACTGTTACAATCAATTTCAATTCCCTAATGGAAATGGGAGAATGTAACGATGGATTTTGTGATGGGGTTGCCTTTAACTCCAAACAAAAGAGATTCAATATGGGTGATTGTAAACAGGTTGACTAAGTCAGCTCATTTCTTTCCGATACGAGCTGATTTCTCTATGGATAAATATGCTGAGTTGTATATTAGAGAGATTATACGGTTACATGGTGTACCTGTTTCCATAGTTTCTGATCGGAATCCTAGATTCACGTCACGATTTTGGAAGTCTTTACATGGAGAATTGGGCACACGACTGAACTTTAGCACAGCGTTTCATCCTCAGACCAATGGACAATCCAAACGAACTATCCAAATTCTGGAGGATATGCTAAGAGCTTGTGTAATTGAATTCAAAGGATCGTGGGAAAGGTATTTGCCACTTGCTGAATTTGCGTACAACAATAGTTATCAGTCAAGCATCAAAATGGCTCCCTATGAAGCTCTATATGGGAGAAGATGTCGTACGCCCTTGAACTGGTATGAACTTAAGGATCGAGAAGTTATTGGTCCTGAGTTGATTCAGGAAATGGAATAGAAAGTTCAAGTAATTCAGAATAATCTGAAAGCTTCATCTGATAGACAGAGATCATATGCTGATTTAAAAATGAAAGAAATTGAGTTTTAAATCGGAGATAAAGTGTTCTTGAAAGTGTCTCCATGGAAAAAAGTATTGAGATTTGGACGTAAAGGAAAATTGAGTCCTCGGTTTATTGGACCAAATGAAATCGTTAAGAGAGTGGGACCAGTGGCATATCAATTAGCTTTGCCACCTGATATTGAGAAAATTCACAATGTTTTCCATGTTTCAATGCTTTGTAAGTATCTATTTGATCCCTCCAATATTATATCACCAGAAGAAATAGAAGTGCAATCGGATTTGACATATAAGGAAGAACCGGTCCGAATTTTAGCCCATGAAGTTAAACAATTAAGGAACAAGACTATTCCATTAGTCAAAGTGTTGTGGAGAAATCACAAGGTGGAAGAAGCGACGTGGGAACGTGAAGAGGACATGAAGATTCAATATCCCCATCTCTTTGTACAATGAAAATTCGAGGACAAATTTTCTTAAGGGGGTGAGATTTGTAACATCCCAAACTACGGGTTAGTGACTAAAATGTAAAATTTTAGAATTTGATGATTAAAGTGGAAAAGTTGAATAGTTCAATGACTTATTTAATAATAATTCCTGAAGGGTTATTAGTAATTATTAAAAGAATGAGAGGGCAAAATAGTCATTTGATAATAAATATTTTTCCCTATATATGAATGAATCACGTGGGGAAAGGGGGAAGTTATCTTCTTCTTCTTCATTTCTTCTTCTCCATCATGAGCAAGAGAGAAAAGGTAAGATTTCTTAATTTTTGATTATTAGCTGAATTAAAAGTTAGGTTTTGATCATTAGAAGATAACTAAGCTTAAGGAAAGCTTAAGTTGTCTTATAATCAAAAGATGAAGAAGTTATAAGAAATTAAAGAAAATGGGTTTTTATATAAAGTTATGGAAAAGAGTTGATAAGTTAAATTTGAAGTTAAATTTGACTTTTCATCATGCTAATTAAGGAATATGAAGTGTTAGAATTGTATTTAGAACATACTGAAATTTGAGTATGATTCTTAATTTATATATGAGGGATAGGATTTTGAGGTTATGGATGGTTTTCATGGATATAAATTGGTTTAAGTAATGGTGGTTAGGTTTAATGACATGGTAGGGGTTTAAAATAGAAGAATTGAATGAAGAATTGATGATTTTTGGGCTTAAAATACAATTTCTGGGTACAGGGAACCGATACCCTATGAATGGATTTCGATTCCCCCTCTTGAACGAAAAATTCTAGTATGTTCAGGGGGTATCGATTCCCCTGGGGGATATCGATTCCCCTGGGGGGTATCGATTCCCCCCTAAATGAAAAATGGAATTTGGTTCTTTAATTTGGTTTAAGTTGTTAACATCAAGTTTAAGGTTTAGGCTTCTGATAGTTGTTTTGAAATGTTATAATCACATGTATCCTTCTTAATCAGAATCAACTTAACAACAAATCTGCTTAACTTATTAAACTTACATTCATACACAGGCACGTGTAATTCCCTTTCTTCAAACTCGTATATTCTAACTTCATTCGTCTTATAAACTGGTCATCGATTTCTTATTTTGGAAAGGTTCTATAAATCATAACCACATCACTTGATCTTTTAACGTTCTTATGGTGACATTCGTTCACCATATTCTATCTTATCCACATAATAACGAAACTATTCAATTTAACTTCTCCATGTTGGAGAAATGAACACCTTCTAACATCATCTTTATATCATTTATCCAAAGGTCTGTAACAATAGAACTGTTCTCAAATTCACCCTTGAACTCGGGTGCTCTTAACTTTATTCGAAACATTCATTCTATAAATTATAGCAGTATAAAATTAAAAACACATCATAATATCATTTAACATAATAAAACATTCTCTAATCTTGTACAGGCACGCCCTGAGGTTTTTCGCTGTTCTCCCAGCCTGGCCAGGGCATGTGAATGCTATTATCTTCAATCTATTGCCTTGTGCTTCACTTTGGAAGCTCTCATGATCATACCTTTAATATAACATAACAATTTAACTCTATTTATAAGACAATATACTCCTTACACTATCAGATCAGAAATTTTTTACTTTTTGTTGGCGTGTATACTTTTTAAAACACTTTTGACTTCGTTTTTAACCTAGAATCGGCTAAACCGTAGCTCTCATACCATTAAATGTAACACCCCAACCCGTATCCGACCCGAATACAAGTCTGAGATGTCACATTAATTTTTCAAAACCCTTTTCTTACAAAATATTAAAACATTTGAACTCATTTTAGGAAAATACCACAATATTCTATTAAATTGTGTTTCGTATAAAATTTCCAATAAAAAATGTATTTATGAACAGTAAACTACGTATGAACAGTAATGAACAGTGATGACCAATACCTACTACAGTACCCGAATGTTGAAATTTTCCTTATTCAAAGAGGGGAACAGATTCCCCTGTTACAGGGAATCAATACCTTGCTACAGTACTAATACAGTACTTCTGTAAAAATACGTATAATTTTATAAAAATCATAGTTTCCATTCGTATAAAATTTCCATTTACATATACACCTTTAAATCATTACAAAATTCAATTATATGATTTTTACAAAACCGATTAAAACATATCGGATTCAAATCTTTTATATTATTACATGCCAACTAAATTCTTTCTAACAAAATACATGTAATTCGATTTACATTTCTGATCTGATCTTAGATAAGGAGAACTGACATGTCTTGTTCCTCTTTACTTCTCTTTTCGCTTTCCAAACCTACGTGTGAAACAATCACACGCTAAGTCGATGACTTAGTGAGGCATATAAAAACATGTAATAAAAACCATAAAACATTTCATATATCAAAATGCATATATGCACACATACCATCATATTTTTATTCATATATAAAATCCACACATGTACATATATAATTATCTTCTTTCTTGTCATTATCCTATTATTATCATTAATACCTTTTATCATACACTTATCATTTATACTCATCATATATCATTTCATAAAGAAATACACTTAACCTCATATAATTCATGTAATACAGTTCATATAACTAAAACATATATCCTTTCATATAACCAATACATGAATCCTGTAATTTATTCCATATAACAAATCACATATACATATCACATTCAATATATTTATTTAATTTCTTTATTAGCCCATGTACACTGTTGAGAACTGAAGGTATGTGAGTACAATGAGGTTGTGCACTAATGCTGTCACCACAACTCATATAAATTCCCACTAGGGGCACTGAATATTCGTCCCGAAGGACCGCGTAGAAATGTCTAGAAGGACCACTCCTTAAGAACCATATACATAATACAATGGACCAAATAAGTGTACCAAAGCACCACATACATGTTCCACAGAATTACATATATGTCCCGAAGGACCAAGTAGAATTGTCCCGTAGGACCGTGTAGACCCTCGACTCTTGGCATGCCAACTATACCTATAGCTCTCGTATCATATAACATGGGCATTTTTCTTATGCTTCTTATATTCATGTACTCATATCATTGCTCTTATGATCACATATCATATGTACATATCATCACGTAGTTTACTTTCATGTAATTCATGTCACTTTTCATATGAATTCATATTCATATGTCACATAGCTCATATCACTTTGCATGTATTCACGTAGATAGTTTCATATGACTTATGTCATTTCTCATTTGTTCATGTAAACTCACATATCATATCATGTAACATATATCATATATCTCATCAGATAACATGTATTTCTCCAGTATATTCACATGTTACATATACCTATTCTCATATATCTAATTTCATACATATATCATTTATGCATACATTTACTCATGAATTCATACATCATACATGCATTCACATAGATCACATATACATAGCTTAAATCATATTTTATTCACATATATTTCCCAAATATACATCACCTAGCTCACTATCATATTTTCATATCATATATCTTATACTAGATTCTTATATCATCACTTGTTTTCTTTGTACATATTCACAATCACACTAACATGTACTCACACCTATCATTTAACATATACACTCATAAAAATCATATAACATTTTAAGAGTCACTTCTTACCATACTAACTCCGTCACTGGCTCATCTCAAGCCAATGTTTTTCGATAGCATAAGTACAATTAAATTGCACTCACCTTAGCCTTACTTTGATTCGATCCTAATTCTTTGATTGTTCCAGAACTTGTTTAGGCTCAATATATACATAAATATAACATTTCAAAACAATTATCAGAAGCCTAAACCTTAAACTTGATGTTAATAACTTAAGCTAGTTTAACGAACTAAAATTCCATTTTTCATTTAGGGGGAATCGATACCCCCGGGGGGGAATCTGTTCCCCTGCACAATATGGAATTTTCGTTCAAGCCCAGAAATCACTGTTCATTGCACGAAAATTCTCTATTTCCATTTCAATTCTTCATATTTCATCCCCTTTTATATTCTTAACTCAAATATACATACTTAAACTAATTTATATCCATTTATTTCATCTTAAATCTCAAAATTATATTCTCCATATAGAAATCAATAATCATACCAAATTTTCAACATGTTCTAATTTCAATTCTATCACTTCATAACTCTTAATTAAGATGATGACAAGTCGAATTTAACTTCAAATTCAACTTTTCAACTCTATTTCAAGATTTCACTCAAAAACTTCAAATATTTAATCTTCTCTAACTCTTTTATCTTTTGA
The DNA here is from genome assembly GCF_006381635.1 of Hibiscus syriacus. Lineage (NCBI taxonomy): Eukaryota > Viridiplantae > Streptophyta > Magnoliopsida > Malvales > Malvaceae > Hibiscus > Hibiscus syriacus. The sequence continues at coordinate 608,334 of NW_024062903.1, forward strand.
TTTTAAGATAACTTAAGCTTTCCTTAAGCTTAGTTATCATCTAATGATCAAAACTAACTCATAAAATCAACAAATAATCAACAAAATAGCAACTCACATTTGTTCAGCACGTTGGAGAAGAAGAGAGCAAGAACAAGAAGAGTTTTCTAGATACTCTCCCCCAACGTGTTTATCTCTTCTTAAAGAGATAAAAAAATATCTTTTATGATAAATGATCATTTTGTCCTTTAATTCCTTTAAAAATTACTAATAACTTTCAGGAAATATCCACAAATAAATCATTGAAATATTCAACATTTCAACTTTAATTAACAAATTCTGAAATTTTACAATTTGATTACTAACCCGGTGTTCAGGATGTTACAGTTTTGGGCAAAGGTGACACGGCCAAGCTGGAGATCCAGGTTAGTTATGCGTTAAAACTTTATTTTATAAAATAAAAATGTAGAAAATTCCGGTAACCGAATAACTAGAAAGAATGTTATACAACCAGCATGTAAACGTAGAAATTATGTTTCAGTGAAGCATGTAAATGTAGAAATTTTGTTTCAGTATTGAACATGTAAATGTAGAAATTCTGTTTCAGTATTGAAGCTTGCAAAACTCTTTTTTCTGAGCCTTATAGTCTGATGAAAATTGCAGATCAAGTTAGATAAAGAGAAGAAAATCCTTTCGCTTCGAGACAGAGGTATAGGAATGACAAAAGAAGATTTAATCAAGAACTTGGGAACAATTGCAAAATCTGGAACTTCTGGTAAATAAATCTTTGATTCATTTCCTTAAGTGTTTTTATTATATTAAGATTATTTATGTAAATGGAAAGTATTGCTTTTATTTTCCCTGTGCAGCATTTGTTGAGAAAATGCAGAGCAGTGGAGACCTTAATCTGATTGGGCAGTTTGGAGTTGGGTTTTACTCCGTATATCTGGTAGCTGACTATGTTGAAGTCATTAGTAAACACAACGATGACAAACAGTGAGACTGCTAAACCTTAATGTAGTTGTTATAAAAGTGTTCGACTCATTTTTAAATAATCATTTAATGAATATTTATTTTAGGTATGTATGGGAATCGAAGGCTAATGGGGCATTTGTAATTTCTGAGAATACTTGGAATGAACCACTAGGCCGTGGAACTGAGATTAGATTGCATCTTAGGGATGAAGCTCAGGAGTACTTGGAGGAAAACAAATTGAAGGTTAATATAGCTTAAGTCTTGTTTGTTTTTATTTTTGCTTTGGCTTTTGAAGATACGTTAACAAAGCATGCTGTGTGCCTGTGGCTGTCATATGAAGGAATTGGTGAAGACATATTCTGAATTCATCAATTTCCCCATCTCTATCTGGGCAAGTAAAGAGGTTGATGTTGAGGTATCTGCAGATGAAGATGATTCCGGTGATGAGGAGGAAAACAGTATATGTATCATTGAAAGAAGCATGTTTATGTTTATTTAAAACTTGCTGATGCCATTTTGTCGTAATACTGTCAGAGTGTGCATGTCCTGATAAAAGTATTTGGTCTCATTCTCTTTTATTGATACAAACAGATGATAAGACTAAATCTGAGGAAGGGGAAGATGAAGATGCTGAAAAAGGCGAGGATGAAGACACTGAAAAGAAACCAATGAAAAAGGCGGTGAAGGAAACTACTTACGAATGGGAACTTCTGAATGATGTTAAGGCTATATGGTTGCGCAGTCCAAAGGATGTGACAGAAGATGAATACATAAAATTCTATCACTCTCTGGCAAAGGTAATTTGACATAAATTTCCTAGCTCCAGACTGCTGAAAACATTTCGGTTAAGTTACTAACCTTTATTGTTGTTTATTTGTGTTACTCTGCAGGACTTTAGTGCTGAGAATCCCATGGCCCGGAGCCAGGGTTTTAAAAAACGGTCCGCGACCGCGATTTCGGCCGCAATATAGTAGTTTCGCCGCTGTCCGAGTTACCCGCGACGGCCACAATCACGGTAAATTCGAAATAACCGAAAACGCGACCGCGACAGCGATTTGAAACCCTGCTGGAGCCACTTCACCGCTGAAGGTGATATTGAATTCAAGGCTGTCTTGTATGTGCCTCCTACAGCTCCTCATAATCTGTATGACAGTTACTATAAAGCTAAATCCAACTTGAAGTTGTATGTTAGACGAGTTTTTATCTCTGACGAATTTTATGCGCTTTGGCAAAGTTTCTTTGCTTTTTGAAGGTAATTGAAGATAATGCTAAGTTTTTTTTTAGATTACTTAAATAAGCACTTTGTTTTCTTGTTATCTGATAGTGTTTATTATTGGATAACGTATTGAGCTGGGTATTGTTGATTCTGATACCCTACCACTCAATGTATCTCGAGAGATGCTACAAGCTCACAGCAGTTTGAAAACAATCAAGAAGAAACTCATCAGGAAAGCCCTTGATATGATACGCAAAATTGCTGAGGAGGATCCTAACGAGTCCAGTGGCAAAGACGAGAAAGGTATGGTATAATTGTTTCCGAGGACTTTTAAATTGAAACCCTTTTATTCCAAGTTGTTTATCGGTTAGTGATTGAACCTGAATATTGACATGGATGCAGAAGTTGAAAAATCAGACGATGATGACAATGAGAAGAAGGGTCAATATACTAAGTTCTGGAATGAATTTGGAAAATCCACTAAACTCGGTATCATTGAGGATGCATCCAACAGAAATCGCTTGTCTAAACTTCTTCGCTTCCAGAGGTATTAGCTTTTGAGGCTTTATTTTTAATTTCTTCAGAAGAATCTTCGTTTTCTGTCATTAATATCATTAATAATGTATTAATTGCAACGCAGCACTAAGTCAGATGGTAAACTGACTTCACTGGATAAGTACATATCATGAATGAAATCGGGGCAGAAAGATATCTTCTAAATTACAGGAACGAGCAAGGAACAGTTGGAAAAGTCTCCGTTCTTGGAGAGGCTTAAGAAGCAAAATTATGAGGTACAGCAAAACTAGCAGCTGCTAATTTCCTATTACTTGTTTTACTCCATATGATCTATGATTGTATTGGTTTATTTTGGTTTCTAATGGCATTCGTTATTTTCAGGTCATTTTCTTCACTGATCCTGTTGACGAATACCTGATGCAATACCTGATGGATTATGAAGGGAAACAGTTCCAAAATGTGTCCAAGGAAGGCCTAAAACTTGGAAAGGACAAGAAGAACAAAGAACTCAAGGAGTCATTTAAGGAACTAACCAAATGGTGGAAGGGTACACTTACCACTGACAAAGTTGATGAGGTGAAAATAAGCAACCGTTTGGACAACACTCCTCGTGTGGTCGTCACATCGAAGTTCGGATGGAGCGCTAACATGGAGAGAATCATGCAAGCTCAAACACTATCAGATGCTAGAAAGAAATCATACATGAAGGGCAAGAGGATCCTTGAAATCAACCCAAGGCACCCAATTATCAAGGAGCTTCGGGAGAGAGTTGTTAAGGACCCTGAGGTATGAACATTTAAACCGAAACAAACATGTCAAACGACACCATGTTCTATAGGCATTAGTAATTTTCCTTCATCTTGTTTCACGCATTACACTGGTGCATCTTCAGGATGAAGGTGTGAAGGAAACGACTCAGCTTATATATCAGACAGCTTTGATGGAGAGTGGCTTCTCTTTACCCGACCCTACAGCTCAGTTTAGTCTAGCCCAAGTATCAGTCCAGATGCAATAATCGAGGAGGAGGAAAAGGATGTAGAAGAGGCCGAGACAGAGACCGAGACAAAAGCAGGTTCGGGCAGTCCGAAGGGCAAAGCCGAACCTAGTACAGATGTGTCTCCTGATCTCAAGGATGAGTTGTAGATTGTCTGAAGCCTCAGGTGATATGCCTTTTTTGAGTTTTTCCTCTTTTGGCTCCGGTCCCTCTCAAGGGAATCCAAAGAAACTACATCAATGCATTTTCAATTTTTGAAACTTCCATAAAAGAAAGCATTTGATGATGGTAGAGTTAATGTATAGTAGCCAGGAATTGTCTTTGGTAAGCTTGTTTGAGTTTTTCCAGCTCAAATTTGATTAGAGCAAGTATTATTTATTTTTTAAAATTAAATATATTAGAATAAAATTTAAAATAAATTCAAATCCGATATTAAAGTATTTGAATTTGACTTGATCTGTTAATACTTGGAAGATCAACCTGCCTCTGTGGCCTACAAGTTACCTGGTACATTGAATTAGGCATGGGGTCTTCGTGCCCAATGTAGAATCGGGTAGAAATACAAATAACCGGCTGACTTATTAAGCTGGTCCAATCTACTACAAACTAAAATCTGCCCAAAGAAGATGGCACTTAAAACTTTAACAGTGGAACTTTGGACAAAACAAAATATGTTCAACGAATCAAATTTATTGTAATAACAATTCTATTTATAAAATAAGAAAGAAAGTTGGGCTATGGGCAAAATCCAACACTCTTCTTGTTGTTCAGAAATGGGTGTTGGGGGAATTGTAAGATTCTTCAATGGCGAAGCATGGGTTTTTACGAGGGAAATTGTGCTTTCTCAAAACTAACCCAAAGATCATTACTGACAGTCAATGGTGCAGAAAACCAAGTCAACAGTAAGCTGGCTACTAGGTTCACCTGGTCTTCAGTGGATATTTTAGTATGGCTCTTAATGAAACCCATTTTTACCTTGCTTCATTGGTTGGGCCACTGAACATGCCTCATGGTCTCGAGGAGTTTACAATTTCTAGGACTTCAATCGCATCGCATGCTATACATCATGCATAGGAAGAAGGGTTTAATTATGGTACAAAAATATGCTACCCTTCGAACCAATAAAATTAAAGATATTTCAGAACAAATTAATCAAAACTCTCTTCTGTTGGCAATTGCTTGGCGAGGGTACGAAGTAAACGAGTGAGGGACTTTTCAGCATTCTTTACTGCTACGTCTGTTTTGGCCTTTTCTTCAGTCGAATTCTGGCTTTGTTCTTGACTCGTTTGTACTCTTCAAACAAGCTTACGCAATTCCTGTCGAAGCAAAACTACTCGATGAAATGAAATAATCCATATGGGATATGGCAAATATATCAAGCAACTTCGCCTGACCAACAGCTTGGGATGACGAATTGCACCCGGCTGTTGCCAGACTCATTTTCAATTCTTCCTAGGATAACTACGAATTCCTTATGTATATGGGCTGCAGTATAATTATAGGTTGCAGGTGTAAGGAGCACTGCATACCGATTTGCATGCCTGACATACCGATCAAAGCAGTCGTGTACAAGAGAACTCTGACTACATATGAGAAACATTTTATTTGGTTTGCTAACCTGGCGATCAAATTCGACACTGCTAACCGAAAATACTTCGTTTGTAATTTCAATGTCCTTGCTGATCAACCCATCAAACCATCTATTTGCAATGTTAATGAACTATTGTGACTGCAGCACGTAAAAGAAATGGTAAGACAACACGATATGTGAGTGTAATCGGCTTAAGCTTACTATAAGTCTCAAAATAAAACTTAAATTACAGTATATTCGAATGGGTCTTCGTCATCTTCTTCTTCAACGATTTGTGTCTTTGAACCAGCTAAAGCCTGCAATGTTTTCTGGTCACCCACCTTTGTAGCTTGAATCAAAGCTTCCATCAATTCGGGATCTGCTTCTCGAAGCAATTTCCCTAACGCAAAGCATTGAACACAATGCGTATAAGTGAAAGTGATGCAAATGAATTGGTCACCCTATGTCTATGAGCAGTGAACTCATCCATATACAAAGGGGGCACCGAGAGCGATAGCAATATAACTCAAACCTATGCTCATGAACAATTCCAACGGAATTCGATTGAGATGTACCCAAACAGGAATCTTATCCATCTTAAATTCTAATGACTGCAAATTAGGCTCCCATCGACGGCAAATAATCGGTTTGTTTTGAATATGCCAAGGACCGTTTGAGAGCACCCATCACAAGATCCTGAGCTCGAAAATTGAAACAAAAAAGTTCATCCCCCACAGAGTTAATGACAATATCCCATACCGTCCGCAAATAGAATTAACCAATCTCTGAAGCGTTAAGAACTTAGGAGACTTACCCAAAAACTGCGCAGCCAGAGCATTTTTCCAGACCTGAACTCCCTCGTCAAAAACCTCAGTTGGCGTTTTAATTCTGATCTCACCATCCATAAGATCCGGTGGGAAAAAACTGAAGCGCCAGATTCTTCTTTGCGACAAACAACAACCGCCAGTTCATGCAACTTGAGCCGACCCCATCCCCCGAACTCATCCAAGATCAGCAACCCAAAATCACCAGGAAAACTGATCAAAAAGAGTCAACCCCCGATGAACAGAAGACCTGCTATCGCGCGCTATTTTTTTTTATATTTTTTTTATATTTTAAGTAATATATTTTATATATTATAATATTAATAAGTATAAATATAATTTAGATTCTATATTTTTAATTTACAATATAAGATTTATCATTGAGATTTTATTTTTTAAATTTATTTTTTTAACAATAATCTTAAACAATTAAATTTTAAACTGTATTTATAAATAACTCTTTTAAAAGTTTTTTTTATTACACTCTTAAAATTCATTTTTTAAAACCCTATCAAACTGGCCCTAAAAAAATATTTAATAGATTTTATTGACATATGAATATAATAAATATATTTTATTTTTTGTATGAAAAATGTAATTATTTAAAGAATTTTTAAGAATGATAAAAGAATTAAATTATTTTAGTGATTAAAAAATAATTGTTATTTTTAGAGATCTTAAATTTAAGATCTATTGATTATAATATGAATGATTAAACATTTAATATCTAATACTTGAAAAATATTTTATATTATCAAATATTATATTTAAAATATATATTATTTTATAACTATCTTTATCTTAATCAAAAGAATGATCAACAAAATGGTTAAAGATGAAATTCTTTGAATGTTGCCCTGTCTTGTTTAATAAGTTTGCTTCTTCAGAAAGTTCGGTCCTTGGGAATTTTGTACCTCAATGTTATAAAATTTCATAAATCGAATTTGAACTTATAAAATTTTAAAAAAATGAAAATAGATTTTTAATAAAAAATACATAGAAAAAATATAAAATATATTATAATTTCAAAATTTCAAGAGGACAATTATCCCCCACCCGTCCCCTCGATTCATCCCTAATTTTCGATACTCTCCTTTCTAGTTGATGTCTCGTCTGCAGCGAGTTCGAAATCATATCCTATAAAACATAGTAAAACATCAAATTACACAAACTGACGTTCTCCGAACTTATAATTTTACAAGCATTGAATCTATATGTGATATCCTCCAAAGGCTTCAGAGATTGCTTGATGCTTATAAGTTAACAAAATCCACCAACTTTTCCATGATCTGCAATACAACAAACTTACAGTGGGAAAGATCGTATAATGTTGATTCTGAATGTTGACGATCGTATTCTCGATGAGCAAAACGGGGTCCGGAGTTTTCCGAGTGTGTCGAGAAACAGTAGGAAACATATTTAACCTTTTATATTTAAAAATTATATCAATTTATTCTTTTTTGTGACATTGTCGTACCAAGTGAGCCCATTGAATCAAAACACTAGATGTATAATTACATTCCACCATAAAACAATAACAAATTTTCGTTAAATTACCAAAAAAGCGATATGAAAGTAATATAACATCTTGGGAGAAGAACAAATAACTTGTGAAAATAAAAGTTAAAATGATAAAAATATTTAAATATGAAAGATTACACTTATTAAATTATTTTAAGATAGGATTAAATTAATAGAATGTATAAATTCTAAGAATTAAAATTATTATTTTTATATAATATTTAACGGCTAGCGATATATTTGTAATAATATTTTAATTAATTAATAGGTTTGTAATGTTTAGAAAAGACTGATTTGTTTATTATTAAATTCATACATAAGTGACTTTAAGTGTAGTTTACCCAAAAAAAATATTGCTTTGTCGACTCCTTCACCAAGTCGGGTGATACCGGGTCCGGGTGACCCGATTATAGGGTCGCCCATACCCATTGTCATCCTATTCTTCAATTTACAAATGTTCTTAACCATTAACAAATTCACTGGTCGCTCACCCTTTTTTTCTTTGTCGGTAGACCGGTTGATTGCCGGCGAGTTTAAAACCCGTCGCCGCAAAATTGTCGGCTTTAAGCTTCATAAAGTCAAGAAACATCATCGTAATTGATTTCTTTGAAGCCGGTTAACTAGCTAGCCATGTCTTTCGATGGCTTCCCTCCATTCATTTCAGCTCAGCTCCATTATCTCATCAATCACTTCCACGAGAAAATCAAGGTAACTCCATCTAAACCCCATTCCCCCATCTTTCCTTCAAATTGTTCATTTCAATCAACGAAAGTACTTCGATCAAGAACTAGGTTTCCGTTTTAACAGTGACGGAAATTTCAATTTCTCTTGTAATTTTGAGGAGCAGGTTGAGCAAGTGTCATCTGGTGGCAAAACCTACGCCGGGGGTCTCGATCGGTTTACATTGCATATTCCGTATTGCCTAGACTATGTTAAATGTCTGTAAGAACTTTTTTATTGCGAAGTGCAATATCTGTTTTTGAAATTGTTTTCTATTTAGATGATCTTATATAGATAGTTTGTTAACATTGATATAGGGGATATTATTTACAATGCGGAGTTCCCATTCGCTTCGCCGGATATTATATTTGGACCTGAAGATGAGGATTTTCACCCATTACACATGACTGGCAGTGTTGGAGAGGGGGGCTCGAAGTTTCGGAACATTTTGTCTGATTGGAACCATAAAGACCCAACAAGGCTGCTAGCTTTAATTCAGGAATTGAGGTTAGGCTTGATGTTTATTGACACTTGTTATTGTAATGGAAATCAAAGTTTTGTATGCTTGGTGGAAAAAAGAATAGACAAGTTCATGTTAGTTTCTTGTTGAATAGGGACCAATATATGGCCTACCAGAAGAAACGTGTTGGAGAAGTGGATGATGATAGGTTGACATTTGAGATTAGCACTATTTGTTCACGAGAGGTAATCTCTTTGCAGTTGGCACTTAAGTGTGGTTTCTGATGGAGAAAGATTTGAAGATCCTGCTGTGTTGTTTTCTTAACCTGAATTGCAATTCTTTTATATATATTCATTGAGGTTAAGAGTAATGAATGAGGAGATAATGTGCAAATTCAGAGGCATTTCCTTGTTGATACCCTTTTTCTCAATGTTCTTGGTCTCATAAAAGGAAGTCTATCATTGAATATTGACCTTAACACCACATATTTAACCTTAATATACATGTCTTTCTTTATTCTTCATTTCCTTTGCAATTCTTGTGCATGTCTATCGCCATATGTATTAACTGAAAGATAAAAGATTGACCATCAAATAATTGCATATTGAACTTTTTAGTATTTTAGACTCCGTCAAGTCTTTGATATCAATGTGCAAACTTTTTGACATAATTATTTCTCCCCTCCTCCTATCCTTCTATTTTTCTATCTAGCAGTAAAATTTTTATGAGATGCCCACATTTGTAAACTGAATTAATTGATTAGTGCCTTAACTCTTTCCACTTTTCCTATTTATTCACTGTTTTGCAGGGAATTGAAATGCAAATTAGTTCAGGTGCTGAAAAGGTATTCTTTTTATAGTATGATATTTATAAGTAGGTTTTGTGTGCTCAAAAAATAATTGGTTTTTAATTAAATCCATGGTCTTATGCCTTTGAATCTTACCGTAGCCAAAAGAGGTCAAATTTGCAGTGCCTCTCATGGATATGAACATAAACAAGATGGTGCATGGGTTCCCCTGGAGACATCCGCAAAAGATATACTTACAGGTTTACCTTTCCTTCTTTTCCCTCTCATTTATGTGTAGTTTAATTCTTATTAGTAACTTATATGTAGTTGAATTGATGTTCGGCTTCTTTCTTCGCTTCTGTCCTCTATTTCTTTCCCACCTCTAATGAGTTTGTAATTTTACAGGTAATATATCCTGTAGGAAAGAAGTATTCATCTACTCCTTCACCACCTCGTCTGAAATTGATGTCAACTGCTGAGCTGGGAGCTCTGTTTTCTATCGAGGATGTCAAGCTTCCTTCGTGGTTGGATGGAATGTAAGTTATGTGCATTATTCTACTTTTATGTGTTGCATTTCTTGAAAGGTAAAAACAATTTGTGATGACAAATTTCTGTTGGCTTTTGAAGGTGCATGGCTGAGTATCTTCCTCATCTAGAGGAATCTCTTCAGAAACAGGTCAGCTTCTTTTCTTCATCTAGGCTTTACTTTAAGTGGTTAAGAGGAGTCATCTGTATTCTTGTTTGTTTTCCAGGTCGTGGAATCTGTTTCATTAATTGATGTAAGAAGACGTTTTATAGAGTCATTAACCCCATTGTTTGGAAGACCTTTGGAAGCTGATCCGGTGCGCACTAATCTTGCCATTTATCTTTATATGTTAAATCTTAAATCCTTCAACATTCATTGATTGGTAGATATTCATCGTTTTCCTTGGCAGGTCTTTTGCGGGAAGGCCACATTTCTTGCTTCATCTGGATCCTTTGTTTTCCTGGTACCATTAGATAATTACTAATTATATATACCATTTTCTGTTTTGGTGTTTTTAATGTTTAGGACTTATAGAGGATTACTTCAGCTAACCTTGAATGAGATCGTTTAGGATGTTTTTGTCACATTATGATTGCATTTGGTTTCAGTGCAATTAGTTTTTGAATCTAACTTTTCGTATCCATATTTTTTACTGAACTTGGCCTCTGACAAAATTAACTTTTGATAGTACTGTTGTTGTAGGTACATTTTCTTATTTCAACTCAGTTTCCTAAGCAGCGGCCAGCTGTGATGCTCCAAAGTTCTCAGGTAATACCATTTGCTTTTCCTAAATGTAAAGCACTCAGGTTCTTGAGTAGAATATTTAGATCCCATTTTAGTATATTTAGGTCCTAAATAGTAATATACACATGTTAATCATATACTTGTTTGATGATATTTCCGAATAAGTTTTTAGGACCAACTGACTTTTATGTTTCTGCACAGTATCAGTTCCACTAATTGGAAAACGATGACATTTTTTCCTCTTGGCTGATTAAATGGTTCCTTTGCAAATTGGCTAATTAAATATGTTACCATTGTGACATATTGCAGCATATATCACCGCAAGGAATACCGAAAAAGTCACCCCTTCTATCAGAATATCCATGGAGTCCAAGATGGGAGGCATCACAAATGGCTGAGCGGATATTGTGAGTTTCTATACCGTCTTTTTAGATTTTAGATCCTTTTTTCTGTGTATCTTGCTAATGTGAATCGATTTCTCCAGCGACTTCTTGGTGGACGAGTCGTTAAACTTCAAACGGTTCTGTAATGAGTCTCAACCACAACACTAGAACTACATGAAGATGTTGAAGTTCCATATGGATTATGCTTTATTCATCCAAGTTGTGTAAAAAATGCTTAATGGAATATTCGGTAGGTTTATTTTCTACAATTTCGGAAATGGTGTTTAATTTTATAGAAAGGAAACGCAAAGCTTTTTGTCACTTTTAATGCATACTTCCGTCCAAAGAAAGTTCGGTTCAACATAACTTATGAATTGATATAAACTGACATCGTATATGAATCATGGTCACTTAATGTTTAGGTAAGCTTAGGTGTAGTAATATGGTAGTAGATGGCCCAGCAAAATACGCCTAGTCACTATCCCAAGGGACACAAGAATTTTTGGAACCCCCTAAAGAAGTGAAAGCTGTAGTATGCAGAGAGGAGCTGAGATAGACGTGTAATCACAAATTTTTATCAATTTATTATAATTTGTTTTTTAAGGCCTTTAGCAACATATCCAACGAACGCAACCCCTTGGGACGAGCGGGAGTGGACGATTAGTTGACGTCCGTACTACCTCTCTCTCAAAAAATATCAACCGTCCCATTCCACTCATGGACGGACGATCCTTGAAAAATATCATCTCGTCTTCCTTATATTATTATCCATTCCTTCCCTTTCCCCTCACAAATTCCCTTCCATTTCCTCTTCCAACCCTAACAAAACCTCTCTAATTCTTCTTTTCTTGTCCTTTTTCTCACTCGACAAAAATCGACGATGAGAGAAATCCTTCACGTTCGAGGAGGCCAATTCGGGAACCAAATCGGATCCAAGTTTTCGGAAGTGATCTGCGACGAGCACGATATTGATCCAACTGGTAGGTTCAATGCGGATAGTGAATCATCCGCAAACCAGCTGGAGCGTATCAATGTGTATTATAATGAGGCCTCCGGTGGAAGGTACGTCCCTCGTGCGGTTCTCATGGATCTCGACCCCGGTACTATGGATAGCATCAGATCTGGTCCTTACGGCCAGATATTTAGGCCTGATAATTTCGTGTTTGGACAATCTGGTGCTGGAAACAACTGGGCCAAAGGTTAATTACACTGAAGGTGCCGAGTTGATTGATGCTGTTCTTGATGTTGTTCGTAAAGAGGCTGAGAATTGTGATTGCTTGCAAGGTATACGCAATATTTCCCTGCTTTTACATTTTCTTAGTAATCGGGATTATTTATCGTCTTCATTATCCTATAAATTTAGATTTCGGTACATCTGCGTTGATTTTCTTAGAGTTGTCTTATCGTTTTGCTTTTTCGCTTTCGTCTCGAAGTTCGAAACTGTATCTAGTTGAGTTGTGATAGCACTTTCATGATAATGATATAGAACTTCTCTCGCTGTTGACCATTTGATTTCCTACTTTCGGATCAGGGTGAAATAATCTCAACTTTACCTATCTTATAATCTGTAAACAATAGCATGATCTTCAAAATTATAACTGATTATTCACTGTGAAAATTAAATTAAATTAAATTAAATTACTGCTGCTATGTTCCATGATCCGCCTTTTTTCTTTAGTTGACTAATGCTTAGACTGCGTTGTTATTAGTAATCTTCTTTTTGTATGGTGTGGAGGCGAAAGTGGCCACGAGTCTTATCACCTTTTGAGATATATAAATTTATTTATTTATTTATATAAGCAGATTTTTTTATTTATATGGGTTTTCCTTTTTTTTCTATTTTTTTCTCTTCATTATATGCTTTTGATTGCCCAACCGCAAGTCATTGCGTCTTTTATTCTATCGACAGTATTGATGGAGCCTTGATAATCTTTTTAATGCATTTGGTGGAGCATGGGGACCCTTACGAGCTCATCGCCATATGAATGCACTCATTACATTATTGTTATGGCTTGGCCAATATTTTAACAGTTGAATCTTGAAGCAAAAAATGAAAGATCTGTAAATGAGCATGGAGAATCATAAGTAACATGCACAAATGCATACACCATGTGACTTAGAACAATCTAAAAACAATAACAATCAAAAGGTAGATTGTAACATTGGCATGAATATCAGATGTAGTTTTATGCAAAATATGAAAAGTAGTAAGCATGATAAAGAAAGAGATGACCATATTTCTGGATCCAGATCTATCTGAAAAAGACAAACACTGTCATCATCTTATAATGGTATGGCATGAATATCAGTGCCCAAGAAATACAACCCGTAACAGTTGGATCTGGCTGAAGTTGATCTAAATTCCTTTTGTTGATCGTAGTATTAAGTATGTATTGTACGCTTGTAGCATGTTAATCTTATTTATTGGGTGAATTCTGTTTCTCTTAGAGAAGGGTTAGTTTAAAAGTCAACTTGTGTTTAATTATCTGCATTTAATGAATGATGAAATCTTTTTGGTTAAATAATATGGTCCTTTCCCTTTGAATTTTATAATGAAGTTCACTTGTTTATGTTACTTCTGGACCAGGCTTCCAGGTATGCCATTCACTTGGAGGAGGAACTGGCTCTGGCATGGGAACTTTCCTTATACTGAAAATCGGAGAGGAATATCCCGATAGAATGATGTTGACATTCTCTGTTTTCCCTTCACCTAAAGTCTCGGACACAGTTGTGGAGCCGTATAATGCCACCCTTTCTGTGCACCGGTTGGTTGAGAATGCTGATGAATGCATGGTTCTTGACAATGAGGCACTTTATGATATTTGCTTCCGGACATTGAATCTCACTAATCCAAGCTGTAAGTGATAAAATTTTAATCTTGATGAATGGTTTGTTATGAACGCAAAACAATTTTAAAATAGTGAAACTAACTCTGCGCTTTTAATCCTGCAGTTGGAGATATGAACCACTTGATATCCTCAACTATGAGTGGCGTAACATGCTGCCTGAGGTTCCCTGGACAGCTGAACTCCGACCTCTGAAAGTTAGCTGTGAACCTGATCCCATTCCCACGTCTTCACTTCTTTATGGTTGGGTTTGCACCCCTCACATTCCACGGTTCCCAGCATTGCATTTCTCTCACAGTCCCGGAGTTGACTCAGGAGATGTGGAATGCCAAGAACATGATGTGTGCTGCTGACCCTCGCCACGGTCGCTACCTGACAGCCTCAGCTATGTTCCGAGGCAAGATGAGCACAAAAGAGGTTGATGACAGATGATTAACGTTCAAAACAAGAATTCATCTTACTTCGTGGAGTGGATACCCAATAATGTGAAGTCCAGCGTCTGTGATATTCCACCAAAGAGCTTGAAGATGTCATCGACATTTTTTTGGAACTCGACATCAGTCCAGGAGATGTTTAGGAGGGTAAGTGAACAATTCACTGCAATGTTCCGTCGCAAGGCCTTTTTGCATTGGTACACCGGTGAAGGGATGGATGAGATGGAGTTCAGTGAAGCGGAGAGCAACATGAATGACTTGGTTGCAGAGTATCAGCAATACCAGGATGCGCCCGTGGAGGACGATGAGGCGGAGTACAAGGAGGACGAAGGTGTGGACGAGAACTACGAGACTTGAGAGAAAATGCGATGAACCCGAATGAAAGTTTGAGATTCCCAGCCTATACATTACTACTACAAATGTTACTGTGTTGTTAATAATGCTTGTATGATTTTCTGCTCTATCATTGTATTGTATTTTATTTCCTTGGATGGTATGAATGTTCTATTTTTGCTGTATTCGAACTTCAAATAAAGTATATTATCTGTTTTCTAACCTTTCAGTCTTTCAGGATCCACAACGAACCACAATTTTAAAATTTAATTTAAATATTTAATATGCCACCTAATTATTATAATGCATAAAAATGATTACTTATTATAGTCAACATCAAAATAATAAATATAATAAATTTTGATAATTTTTTAAAAAAAGCTTTAAAAAGGGTTACTAACTTGTTTCAAAACTCTATTTGATATTGATTATAATAAGACACTAGGTCCCTTAAGCAATGTTAGAGGTTCGAATCATGACGTTTGCGAATGGAGCAAACTGGATTGAGAGAGTCACCATCGCCTCTGCAGTAACCGATCTGAATTAATCGATCAATATATTAGATACCAACGATTAATTAAAAAAAACTTTCACTAAAAGTTGCAAATTCCACTCCTAGTAGACTCAACGTCCTGAAAATCACGGAATTTTTAATAAGTTTTTACATGTAAATTTTATACAATATATATTTTTTATAAAATTACCAAAAAAGTGAGTAAAATTAGAAATATTAAAAAATAAATCCACTAAAACAGACTTAATCTTCTAAATACCGGGAGCAAATTCCACGTTCTACGATTTAGATGCTCGACTGTTTGGTCTTTTTACATCAGACACCTAAATCATTCATTGATTGGATGGTTAGCCTTTATGCAAATTCTCTCTCTCTCTCAAAAAAAAATTGTCCAATTTACAATTGCCATACTCCTAAAAAAAAATTGAATCATCTACGAGGGATGACGAGCTTTACATGCAGAATTAGAATGCTTGGACTTGCAAATCTGTCTCCTTTTAAGCCTGGCTTCAGCAGCTCTTGCCTTTGTTGCTGTTTCCAGATCAAATGAGATGGAAGAACCAAAGCCTTCCTCTGGTGATACGTTGAGATCGATGACACCCAGTGGTCCCACATTATCATTTAGCTTGCTTATTCCCCCAATGTTTGATGTTACCCAGCAAATCATTCCACCAATCGGGTGTTCAGGATTCTTGTCCATTTCCATCATCAACGGTTGTTGATGCAAATTTTCACGTCTGTTGGTGTTTCCGGCCTCCATGGAAATCTGGGTTTAAAATGGAAATAAGTATAATTGGAAATAAAATCAAGAACCCATTGATGTAAATATTAAAATACCTTTAATTTCTTTGCTTTCAACTCCATGTTTTCAGATTTCTGTTGATCGTAAATCCGCTTCTTATTCACTATTTCCTGTTGGAATATAAGTAATCAAAGATTAATATAGTTCATTAAAGTAAATAACCATGTCAAAGATGAAGATAATGTGATTATTCACCTTTTTAAGCAATTCATTTTGCCGAGTAAAATCTTCAATAATCTCTAACAATTGTTCTTTCTTCTGTTCAATTTTCATGAGAGAAAAAAAACCCAGAAACGATATGAATCAGTAAACAGAGAAAAAATAATAATGCAGCGAAAAAATAAAAAGAAAGAAAGAAAGAAAGAACAAAGAACCTTTTTAAAATTATTGACATGGGGCTTTCGCTTAGGTGGCGCCGGAGGTTTCTCATCAGATTCACTGGGGGGGAAGGAAAGAGGGGTAGCGGGACTGGAAGTCAACAAAGCCTTTTCCAACGGTCCCACAGTCGCATAAGCAGGACCGACGACTTTCGAGGGCGGCGACGGAGATTTCGGTTGTGGTGGTGGTGAAGGCTTCGGAGTAGGCAAAGATGCAGCGGCGAGCCTTGATTTCGAACGAGTAGATCTCTTCCCCCTGGAGCCCCAAGTGAAATCAAAGCGACGGCGTGGCTCGGATTGGGAGAGCACCAACATAATATTAGCGACCATGATCTCTTCTTCAGTGTCACAGCTCTGTTCCATTGTTTTCACCAACAAAACAAAGAAGATAAAGACAACCAACGATGGAAGAGAAGCGAGAAAAGAATCCCCGCTAATGGAGAATTTTCACCACAGAACAAAAGAAAAAAGTAGAGAGCATTCAAAACACAGCGAGAGCATTCAAAACAAAGGGATTGAGAGACTTGGCGGAAGGGGGAATAATATAAAAGAAATACAGGGTGAGGGTGTGGGATGGCGACACGTGTCGTTTAAGGCGGTTTAGAGGTTTGGTCTCTCTAGGGTTTATGGATGATGGTTTGTGGACGATGGGTTTGAGCCTTACAGCCACAGTCACAATTCTTTGTTTAGCAACTAAAGAAAGTACATTATGGGAAGTTCAAAACAATGAAATGTAGAGAATTTCAAAACTTGGTCTGTGTTGTACCTTCAAAACAATACTGCATACATGTAGATATTGCTAATTTTATTTTTGTTTGTATATAAAATTAAATATTTTTAATCAAAATATAAAGTGCCTAAAATATGTTTTGTGTCGAGTACAAACTCGAGTTGATCTAACTTCTGTCAACGCTCGATTCAAATATACTTAAATTTAGCTCGAACTTGACTCAAGTTATTGATAAGTCGAAACGAACTACTTGATATCCGATTCAAAAAGCTCGCAAGCAACTAAAAAATAGTATATTGAAACCCTAATTTTTCAAATTAAGTTATTAATATTATTAACATTTATACATTACTTTTTAAAAATATACATATATAGTTTTCAATCATGTACTTAATATTCAAATTCGACTTGAACCAAAGTAAAGTTTGAGCTTGACCCGAAGTTGAGTTCGAACTTCAACCGAGTTATATCTAAGAATATTTTTAGTTTAATTTTTTTTCAAACTCGAACTAAATTATAAATTGTTTCCGAATTAATATGAAAGTTCGACACTTTTAAACTCGTATATTTTCAAATCAAATCGAATTCATCTGTAAACTTTTCAAGTTAAGTAAACTCAATTCATCTCATTTACAGCCCAATCTAATATCACATGTGATTACTACTTTCATTTATCAGGTGTAAAATGAAATCTGGCATAAAACATATTCTAATACTATCATAAAGCGACGCTTGACGAAAAATAAAATATTTCATAAAATCATGTTTAGTATTTGAAACATATTTTTTTTTTCTAAAAATATTTTCTTTTATTTTTTCCCTTAATTTTCAGATTGTTTTATTTTTATTAAGATAAACTAAACTAGATGCCATTTAATTTTAAGTGTTATTGTTCATATAATAGAACATTCATTTTCTTTAATTATATAATTCAACTTTCATTTTAATTTCACTGATACCATTAGATTGTTCACTTGATAACGACGCAACGACATAAGTAACATATTGAAATGATGTTATTTTAGTCGAATTATATTGACACAAAAATCATATAATTTTAATTAGAAAATTAAGAAAAAAAATCACCAAATAAGGCTTTAACCAGTGTCTCCTAAGAAGTAAATTAGAACATTTAATCATTGGATCAACTTAAAATCTTGTTATAATTTTAATCAAAATAACATACATATTAAACTGCAGTTGAGATTAATTTAACTTATTAAATGATATATTTTATAATATCATTTATAATTTCAATGAAGATGATCGAGGCTTCTCTTTGAAAATGATAAAGCCAATGATACATTTGCATTAACCTCAAATTTCACCGAAAACTTTAAAATTTTCATTTAAATCTCTGAACCAAAAAATTTTAAAAAAAATCAGATAAAATCAAAGGGGTATATGAGTATTTTTCAAATTATAAAGAGTTAAGTAAATTTTTCGCCAAACCACAAAAAATAAAATTTATAAAAAATAAAAGCCAAATTAAAGGGTAAATTATGTGTTTAGTATCTAAACAACCAATTTTAGTCTATTTCAGTATATAAACTTTCATTTTTTTCAAAATCATATCTAAAGTATAATTTTTGTTTCATTTTAGTGCCCGTTCAAAATTTCATGTTAAATTTTGAATTTTTTTTTTGAAAGTTTAGGCAATAAAACGGACTAAAACCGATAGATTAGATACTAAATGCGTTAAGTTTTTAATGGCGGGTACTAAAATAAAACAAAAACTAAACGTTAGGATGATTTAAAAAACTGAAAGTTTAAGTATTAAAACGAGTCAAAATTGATAATTTAGGTAATAAATGCATAATTTACCCTAAATTATAATAGATGGGTTGCCCTTCAATTTTTATTTAATTAAACTTATAGGTTTTTTTTTATAGAAAAAGTCTATATTTGTGATTGAAAATTTGATTAATTTTATTTTCCCCCAACTTGCTATTAGAATTTGTATTTGATCTACTTGATATATTTTCTTTAATATATATTTAAAGTAGTTCATTTGCATTTCAGTTAATATTTGATTTAGAATTTATATGTAACTTGATTTTCAAAAGTTAAATGAATAGATATATTTAATTTATAGGATAGTATTCAATGTATTATTAGTATATAAATTTTGTGCAATTAATAAACTATAACAAAGCATATATTGAAAAATAAAATAAAATAAAATAAAATAAATATTGGAAGACTTTTAAATAAATATTATTCCATAATTTTTTTTTGGATAAGTAAGAATTTTATTATCCAAAATAGCATAGTTTTGCTACAATCCAATCAACCAATCAATACAAAATAAAACTATGCACAACAATACAAAATCAATGATTGGTAGAACTATAAGCCCCAAGCATTACATAGGTTAAGATTAGTACTATAAAGTCTATTGAAGTTTTTCCCCCTAAGACTAAACCGAACAGCATCAATGATTTCATTAAGCAAGTTTTCAGCAGGTCTTGACCGATTCTGGAAGATACGTTGATTCCTTTCCTGCCAAACAGTATAAATAAAAGCAGACCAAGCAATTTTCAAAATGAAGGTGAGAAGAGACTTCCCTTTCCATGAGTTGATAGCTGTATGAACCGTTTCCTCCCAATCCAAGTTCGAAGGATTCATTCCATTCAAGTTCAAGATAGAGTTCCATAAGCGGGTAGCTAGAGAGCACTCAGAAAAAAGGTGGTTTCTTGTTTCTTGAAAGCTATTACAGATTATGCAAGCTGAATTAGTGCTAATACCCATTCGTTGCAGACGATCTCTAGTTGGTAATCTGTCTTGTAAAGCCATCCACACGATTAAGGAATGTTTCGGAATATGCAAGGGAAACCATATGAGCTTATGCCATGGAGCTTTCTGTCCTTTAGGTCTAATATCATTCCAAATATCCTTAATCATAAAAGAGTTAGAAATGAATGGCACATCATCCACCCTCATTTTAAGAATTCGTTTCATGCTCCAGCTAACATTTGAAAAGTAATTATAATTAATATTTGTCTTCACCGTGGTATTTGACTAGTTATATGTGAATTTGAGTTATATACAGATTCCCTGTTGACATGTTTAATTACTCGAGCAATAAATTATGTACAAGGGCGAGGTTTTGGTGAATTAATTTGCATCGTGCTTATACAAAACATACAGGAGGAGTTACTTTTGGCTTGATTTGAAGCAATATACCGCTATAGAAACACTCTCACATGGCTCTCAACGAGTTGAGTGTGATGCCTCAGATAATGCATTTTCTCTTCTTTGGGGACTCCCAGCCCCAGGCGGTGGCGATAATGAACCTTATGGAATTGGTCGGTCCGACTCCCCATGAATAGTAGATGCATCAAGTTATCATAAGGGAAGATCCGGGCCTGGGAACCAACTTTCTTATTATAATTAGTATTATTGCCATCCTCTAATTATAATTTAAAATTTAAGATAATTCCCAACCTTCAAAATAATTGATTCGAGTTTTTAACTTGTCAAAATTATAGATATCATTTAGCCAACGGAAAAAGATAATTGACATATATTTTTTTAAAGAATTATATAATCCTACAACTTCATCTATTGATAAGAATAAATTTAAAGAATGGATAGTGATTATAATTGAAACGAAAGAAGAAAATATGAATTAATATATGCTCTAAAGTTAAAAAAAATCATAAAAAAAAATTCCGAGAAAGAAGGTAGAAGTAAAATTGGACCAATAATTTAAGCAGGTTAATTATTTGGCCTAATAGGCCAGCTTAAATATTATTTTGAGAAATACAACATTTACTATAGTGAATGGCAGTTAAGCAAACATTGGACAATGGGTAGATTTCAATGGTCATAAACGACTAGTTTATAGAACTCAACGTGTGTGTATGACGAGTTTCGTGGCCTAGCCATTTATATCCGTTGGAATTAGAAGTATAAATAGGGGTTTGAGGGTTTAGAGAAAGTGTTGTGATTTATTGCAAATAAATACAGTTTATTGAGAAAAAAACGTGTTTTTTGACGATTTTGCGGTAAAATGTCTACCCGAGGACAAATGCTATGTCTTGATCATGTCTATCTTTCATCGCTTGAACTGACTCCAGTAAGATTTATTTGTTATATTTAAGTTTAAATTATAATATTTAATGTGGTTGTTTTGAAAATTTTATTAATTGATGTCAACGATTAGTCTCTGTGTTATTTCGGGTAAGGAGTCCACCAATGGTTCTTTCGGCTTTGGATGGGACATGAAAGGTATAATCTTGCCTCTTTTCAAAAGCATATAATTAATGAAGTAGCAAAACAACCTTTAACTCATTTGATATTCAAAGAATTACAAGATTAAAACTTGATTCATTGCCCATGACCTTTGGAAAATGACGTAAGTTCATTTAAAAATCCTTTTAAAAAATTGAGAAAAATGACAAAAACATGTTCAAACAAGATGTTGCAAATGACAAAAAGTTTCACGATGAAAAAAATGATTTCTGTGCAGTCAGGATGCCCCCATTATTCTTCTGATGCAGTGGTGTTTGATTCGATCAGGTGCTACATATTAGGCTATGGTGCCTCACTCGAGCTCGTCATCCATTGTTCCACCAATTCTTGTGCCAATGTCCTATTTTCAACGAGCCTCTCTATCTCCTTGAACAACATCCTACAATTCTCCGTAGCATGCCCCAATGCCCCTAAGTGGAAATTACAGACACTATCTGGATCGTAATTGTGGACAGAAGGGTTCGGTGGTAATTTCATTGGTTTCGGTTTGAGATGTTGATATTTAATCAAAGGTGGGTATAAATCTGAGATAGGAATTTGGAACACCTTCAGAGTATCTTTTGATCGTAGGACCTTCTTTGGGCGACTCGAGCAACCTACCGCCCCTTTTCTTTTGCGGTTGTGAGAGCTCTGGATGTGACATTCGTTCACCTCACCAGCCTTTCGCTCTTCATTTCTTGAGCTTTTGGAAGTGACTTTCAAGTTTCCCTTACTGATTGCATCTTCAATTGACTCTCCAGCCAGCATAAGATCCTTGAAGTCATTCATCGAATTTCCCAACATTAACTCAAAGAAAGGAGCCGGAAGAGAATCGTGAAACATATGTGATATTTCCTCTTTTACCAAAGGAGGTTGAACTTGTGCTGCCACTCCCCTCCATCTTAGAGCATATTCTTTAAAGCTCTCAGTAGCTTTCATCCTCATCTTCTGAAGGTGATGATGTTTTGGGGCTAAGCCTTTAACATATTGATATTGCCCTAGAGACGCATCAGCTAGGTTGATCCATGTCTTGATCTGTTCTTTGTTCAAACGGTTATACCACACCACAGCTGGCCCATCAAGACTATCATGGAAGTAATGAATCAACAGATTATCATCATCTAAGTACCCTTCCATCTTTCTGCAAAACATCTTCAGATGAATTAGAGGGCAACTGGTGCCATCATATTTTTCAAAGTTAGGCACCCTAAATTCATGTGGGATGACCAAATCAGGGACCAAACTGAGTTCTCTGGCTTCTAACTCTTTGTTAGTGGCATTAACAACCTTCATATTTTTAACGGCTTCATTCAACCACTTGAACTCGTTCTCAAACTGCCCATAATTGACGAGGCTCTTCCCTTGGTTTGAGTTAGATGCTCTGGGGAAAAGTATCACTCTTGATGCACTACTCTGATGAGAATGGTGTCCTTTATCAGTGATTTCCTCTCTGCCAACAGTCTTGGTTTCCAGCACCTGGATCATTTGATTCGATGCGCTTTGCAGATAACCCGATGCTTGATTCTTTTTATCTTGTTGTAACCTGAGTAACTGTTCTTGCAGCTGATCTTGTGATTTCTCATTAGAATGCTCCCTTGCTTCCATTTGTTTGCTCACGATGATGAGGAACAATATGAATGAATGATCTTGTTATTACTGAACAAAAATCTTTCATAAGTTATTTCCGTGTTTTCATAATTAATGCATGTAAAATATTTAAACAAATACATGCAAATGCAAATGCACGAGGTGCTAATCCCGAAAGTGACCACTTATAGAACAACCGTTCACTTAGACAACAAGAATTCAATAAGTACACCATGTAGTCGAAATACAACTGTGAGTCTTCATCTCTTCATTTCCTTGAGTCGTACTCTTCATGGGATCTGGTATTGCACCTTCAAAAATCGTCGGCGTATTCCTCACATTTGATGACGTCGGATGTCTTGAATCTTGAAATCTTCATTCTTATCTTCCTGCGATATGGTCTTCTCGTCTTTACGAAGGTCTCGTCGTATGAAGGGTCTTCTCGTCTTGATGAATGGTCTTCTCGTCTTGATGAATGGCCTTCGTCTTGATGAATGGCATTCTGTCTTGACGAATGACATTCGTCTTGATGAATGCTCTCTCGTCCTTGGTACAATTGTATATATAACTCAACATCTTGCCTTACAGTTTCTTCAATCAGCTTCAGATCTCTCATTCATCGGGTGTCCTTCATGGATCGTTTGAACATCTCTGGATCTCCTGGTTTTGACTACATAGTGGAGATTTCTTGCCTCAATATGGTCAGCCTTCTGTTAGTCAATCACTTGTGAATTACACCCCTCGATGACATGAGGATGCAAATGCAATAAAATCACAATAAAATAGACATAGAACAAAAACGGGTGTACACATAAGATAAACAACAAGATAGTGGATACCGTAAACATCACATAAAACCTACCCTCACATGCTGGCTACCCAATCATGCTTTAGTAGATCCTACCCGACATGATATCTACCCACATGTTTTGTCATTCATAAAAGATCCTAACCGCATGGTATCTAATTCACATGTTTTGTGTGAAAATATAAAACCTAACCACATGCTTTTCTAGTTCTCATACTTATTGCAAAAATAAATTCGAGGAAAAGGTTAGAATGAGTTTCCCCTTCGTGTCTGCAGATAGAAATTCAACATAAGATGGGCAGAGTTTCAGTATTTCTAAAAGGGTCCTCGAATTGTCCTTTGCTGGTGCCCCCTTGGGCTTGCCAGACCCTCGATCCTCGCCCATTATAGGCTTAAAACGGATCAAGTTCAATTCGAGAGGATACATTTCCCTATGTCCATACGAGGAAACTCAATGTTTTACTCGTAAACATAAGGCATGTACCCCAGAGGTTACTTGCTAAAGCCCATGCGGAGAAAAGTAATTTTTCTCACGTAAGCGTAGCTTTCACCCCTACTTAATGGGACAGAGCACAATTAGAAGGCTCTGAATATTGAAGGTTTAGCAATAGTGGGGGAACTCATAATCCTTTGCCTCGATCCAAGAAACTCAACAAACTAAAGTCAAAAAACTGAAACACGCAAATCACACGTTAGTACAACTATTTATTCGTTAACCAAATAACCAATTAAATGCAAACAAGAAATTTAAAACAAACAAGGGATCAAAAACCAAATTAAAACGAACTTATAAATTTCGTTTGCAAAGACAATTAATTAATCGACTATCGGCCTGACTCTCTAAAAAAAAGTCCCCAGCAGAGTCGCCAAGCTGTCGAAACGATTTTTAAACGGGGGCGAGGGTGATTTGGAAAACCACGTCATTTTTAATTATTCTCTTTTCAATTGAATTTTTAATTAAAAAAAATGTGATTTTTAGAAAACCTCTCGTTTCGAAAATTTGGAAATCCCTTTACGATAAAAACATATGGTTCGAGGAGTCGCTACCAATATTTGATTAGGGTGTGATTGGGCACCCAAAAACGTTGTCATTTTAAATAAAAATTAATTTTAATTAAAACAACAAATTAAAGTCTGTGTTATAAAAATCCGAGTTCGGGAGTCGGTTACGTGTGGGGAAGGATTAGCACCCCACAACGCCCTAAATCGGTACCTAGTCGATTAATTAATGTCTTTGCAACGAATTTCACAAGTTCAAGTTTAATTTGATTAACGATCCCTTTAAACAACAAAAATACAAATTTGTAACATTCAAAAGCCACAAAATAGGTTTAATTAAAATTACCAAGCCATTAGAAAGATAAAGGATATTCGATTATTTAAAAATATCGAGACCAGATCTTTAGGTGAGTTCTAACGATCTTTTCTCAAATAATTTAAATAGCCGAATATTTCTTTTTCTTTCATTCCCAAATTTTACAGTGATATATCCAAATTCAATTAGGCGTTACTGACGGGATACAATTTTAATTTAAAATTGCCAAAACAACTCTCTAGTAAGTTAGGAGAAGCCATTCCGACAGTTTTAAATTTAAAGAATATTACCCTTAATCCGATTATGTGAATAGGTTAAGTCATGCAAATGAGGTTAACATGCTTAAAAAATACAACTAAACAAATATGTACTAACAACATGCTCAAAATAATATGTACATGCATACACTTAAAATAAATTTAAATTAAACCTACAATTAAGCATAAAATATTAAACAATGGGCTAAAATATAAATAAAATAAACAACAAGATCTTTTCATAAAAAATTTCATTTCGAGGTACTTCAAACATGATACAACCAAGATACTACATAGGATCAAAACGAACATTTCCCAAATTACACATCCAAAGTGAGAACAACACGAAAATAGCCCTAATATGATTCTGGACTAAAATGAAATACGCTGGAAATTAAGATATGAAATTAAAATTGCAATAAAGCTCGGTTCAGGGACCAAAATGGGTCGAAACAAAGTTGGGAAGGCCTATCACAAAATTACCCCATTTTCCTAAGGGCGCAGATGGGACTAGCCTCCTAAAACGCCGTCGTCTCACGCCATCAAGGAACGACACCGTTTTGACGCGTTCATATATGATATTAGGGTAAACTTTAACCTAGCTAGACACCATTTTCATCTTCACTCTAGCTAGACACCAAACCCCAGCCGTTTTTCTTTCTCTCAAACCTTTACCCATTTCTCTCTTCTCTTCGCCTAACCCTACGCAAAACTCAGGCCTCCGCCGTAGCAGCCACCGTGGCTGCTACCTCCAAATGACCCCAGCAAAACCCAAAAGCCCCGATGAGCACCTAGACCTCAACTCCTCATCCTTTCACCAAACCTTAACCCTAATCATCTCAAAACAGTCCATTCTCTCCCTCACCGTCGAACCACACAACCGCTGTGGATTTCACCCCTCAAAGGCCCCGATGAGGAGACAAAGCCTTATGACAAATCTAACCAGAAACCCAAGCCTAACTTCCCCGAAAACCAGACTCACGCCCAGATGAAACCAAACGACGAAACAGAAGAGGAGACGACAACTTACCCTTGGTGACTCAACGGGGTTTGGTTTTTCAAACGATGATGATGGTTCTTCTCTTCGACTCCGGAAGGTAAGGGTTACTTTGCTTTGTTATACGAGATTTATGGTTGATTTTGATGATTGATAGACTAACGTTCTCTCCTCGTTCATGATTCTCGCTCAAATGGTTTATTTTTATTACTGCCTTTTGTTCCTTCGCTGATGGAACCCCCTGTTGTTACTGTAAAATCCCCTCTGGTTTTTTGTTTGAGAACCCAGAACCCCCCGTGTTTGGTTACTGCTCCCGATTTTTTTATGGCTGATCCCCCTCCATGATTCTGGTTTTTCTTTTTGCTCTCGTGCCTCCCCTATTGCTGAACCGAGTCCCCCCATTGTCATCGTTTTTTTCTTTACTCGATTTCATTTTCACTGCTATATCTAGTTGATTTTTCTTTCTGTTTTATGTGCCTTTCGTTCTGCTCCTTGCTTGGTGTGCTTGCAGGTCACGGGGCTTCAGCTGCCTGGGCACACGGGTGATGGGGAACAGCCCCGAGGGACTTCACGTGGGTAGCACTCGGTTGGTTCACGCACTGTCTTGGAGTTCTGGGAGCATCTGCGCACGCTGGCTGGGGATGCTTGGGACGTTGTGAGCCGTTGGATCCTGATGACAGATCCAACGGCCTTCATGTTGCGGCGCTGGAAGCTGGGATAAGAAACCCTAACAGCTTAGGGTCTCTACAATTGGGTTGTTGAGCTCTTCATTAGTTTGGGTATTGTTGTAATATGTTGGCAATTTGGGTCTGTAACAATAAAACACTTAGTAAGTCCATTTATCATGCATATTAATTCATATACCCATAATAATTATATATATATATATATATATATATTTACAGAACCACAAACATAACTACTCATATAAAAAAAACGGTCAATACGTAATTAAACACACATACCAATAATAAACTAATAGATATACAAGACTCAATAAAAAAATTAGAGAATATAAAAAAAGCAAAATAACAACTAGAACAAGAACCCCGGACAAAACGAGCATCTACAATAAAGAGAATTGATCAAGGGAGCATGTTGCATACACACAACAATGGAATGAGAGATATTTATATGTGTCTATTTGTTCTGACTTTTTACCAAGCGATCTTGATTTCTCAATATCTCCCTACCTCCAAAATATTTAACAATGTCGGGAGATTGGAGTGAATGAGAAGAAATGAAGGCAAAATATGTTAAGAAATCATCATCATCAGTAGCATCTTCTTCTTCTACAGATTATTTTGTATCTCAAGCAAGTATTGGTGTAAAATTGTATATCATTCATATCATGCTTCAATGGAGAGTCGTCCATAATGGAATATAATACCACCCTCTCAATCACCTTTGAGGGAATATATGGGTCTATAGGATTCGTTTCTATATGCTTAATCATCTAGTGATTTTGGTGTGCATTTTGCGTCAATGACATCAATGATGACGTCAACAAATACTTTAAGTACTCTATCATTATCGCTTGAAGGTGCAAATCATAGTGGTGAGCTGATGTACACTACACCAATGCAATAAGAAGCAAACATTGAAGAATATGATGAATATGAAGGTGAAGGCGGACAACCACAAAGAAATCAACAAGTCCCACGTAATTATCATTCAATCACTCATCGAATTGGTCAAGAATTAAAAAAAATATAAGTAAATTTTATTATTATTAGTGTTTGTATTTAGTAAAATAAAATTTAATTATTAGTTTATAATAAAGTATTTATAAAATAAATAAAATTTTTAAATTTCTCAAATTTAATTTTTTGTAATTGATATAAACATGAAAATCAATTTATTTTTTTAAATGATATAAATATGTTGTTTAACGTTCACTTAATGACTACTTTTTTAAATCCAAATTAAACTCACAGTGGGGTCATAAAGAGTCCCATGAATTTTTTTTTAAATTGTAATTATTTTATATTATTTTAAATTATAAATATATATATTAATGAAATTCATCACATAGATATGATGGGTTCTAATAAATATATTAAATAATTAAGCTCAACGAACCTACAGATATGGGTTCATTAAAAATAATATCTAGATAAACTCGACATATGAGAGTGACAAGTTCGCTATGCAATGTAATAAATGTTGTATTTCTCAAAATAATATTTAAGTTGACTTATTAGACCAAATAATTAACTCACTTGGATTATTGACCTGATTTTGCCGAAGAGAGGTCTTATGGAATGAAAATTAATAATCAAATTTATTATAATATTTGTTCTTTTTCAAAATATATTATGAAGTCATTCAAGTTTGATTTGAGATTCTTTAGTACTGCTTTCTAAGGATAGTGTATCTACCAATTTCAACCTAATTATTTATTTAAAATTATGATATTTTTAGTACGAATCAAGTGATCTCTGTGATAAATGAATTGTTGTTATTTTTTAAGGTTTCGGGTTCGAGCACTAAGAATGCCAGTGGTGTGAGCGTTCAATATTGAATGGTGGAGAGTTATCTATAAACAAATATTGTTTTGTATTTACTCCATATAATAAAAATACACAATAACTCTAACTAGGTTTAATTGTAAAATAAGTGTCCAAACTATAGCGCGACATCACTTTAGGTGTCCTGGTCATCAATTGCGTTGATTTCCTTCGTTAAGTGACACGTGTCACAATTCGATAGCTTTAAAAATTTTATTTAAAATTATTTATTTATTTAACCTAATTATTTATTTAAAATTATGATATTTTTAGTACGAATCAAGTGATCTCTGTGATAAATGAATTGTTGTTATTTTTTAAGGTTTCGGGTTCGAGCACTAAGAATGCCAGTGGTGTGAGCGTTCAATATTGAATGGTGGAGAGTTATCTATAAACAAATATTGTTTTGAAGTTACTCCATATAATAAAAATACACAATAACTCTAACTAGGTTTAATTGTAAAATAAGTGTCCAAACTATAGTGCGATATCACTTTAAGTGTCCTGGTCGTCAATGGCGTTGATTTCCTCCGTTAAGTGACACATGTCACAATTCGATAGCTTTAAAAATTTTATTTGAAATTTAAAAAAAATAAAATTATGTTTTTTTTAAAACACAGAAATTTGAAATAACACCGAAACTTTGAAAATTTTCATTTCAACCTTAAACTCACTTTGACGAAGTTCCACCCAACTTCACCTCCTCGGTGACCAAAACCCCTATGAAATCATGATCAATCGACAACTAATCGATGTTTTATACCCGTCGAACCCTAGGATAAAATAATGACCGATTGACATTGAATCACTGTTTTGTAATTTAAGAAAAAATTAGAGTTTTTTTAATAAATATAATAATATTTTAATATTTAAAAAAAACAAATTTCAAAAATTTTAAATTATGACACGTGTCATTTAACGGAGTAAATTAATGTCGTTTATGGCTCGGGTATATATATTGGTAACGTTTATAACTTTAGGCACCCCAATCATTCAAAAAAATAGTTTTGACACCTATTCGTGAAAAGAGCTATAGTTTGGGCACTTATTTTATATTTAAGCCATTTAATTATCGTGTTAGGAAAATATTCATTTTAAACTTTGATGATATTATAATTATTAATGTACGGAATCTAAATTATTTACACAGATGCATGTATTTACCTACACTTGGGATGTTTAAAGTTATGGTATGTATATTTTGCTTTGCTTTGCATTTGCATTTGCAGCGCTCCTCCTCTGATTGTCTATTTTCTTCAAATTTCCTGTTAAATTCTTCTCTAAAACCATGAGAGACAAACAAGAGTAGGCATGCTTCAATTGAGTTCGTCTTTCCATGGAGTTTCAATGTCCTTTTTTTTAAAAAAAAATCTTAGGTTTGCCAGCTGTTTCTCTTCTCTTGATGTTTGTGTTGGTAGAATCTAGATGCGTTGAGAAATGATGAAGTTGTAAATCTGGCAAAATGTGTTACTGGCTCTTCACTTGTCGTCAATGGTTAGGTATGCTGCACCAGTAACCTTGACAAGGTTCGAGGCTTGGTAACCATAGAAATGGATTTGCTCTCATATGCTAGATGAGGCATTCTAAAATACCTTCTTTTCTAATACATAATTTAGAAAGAAAAAAAAAACGAAGTCAATCTGCCTCCTGCAACATCCGATGTGTTGTATTGAATACCTCTTTATTATCAGTTTCAACTGATAATCAACCTTAAATTCAAATCACATGCAACTTCTAAACTTGTATGCTCTCTAGAATTTGGAGTCTAACATGAAATAACAACCAATTGCTTTTGTGAAGCCCATAATTCACCTACCATGCCTTGTAGAAAGAAATTTTTAAAAGTTATGCGGAAATGATGATGTGGCAGTTAAATATTTTGTTATAATTACACATATGATACTTATTGTTTATATATTCTTTCAATTTAGTCTTGTATTAGTAAATTAAAATAAATTTAATCATCCAATCAAATTGCACCATGCGTCACAATATAAAAGAAATATATTTTTATAATTTAATTATTTTAATTTCCATCCAAACCATCTGATTGGATGGAAAATTAGTATTGCAATAAGAAATAACGTAGAAGGGAGAAGAGGTGATTGAAGCTATGTTAATCAGGTTGTAAGTCATCACCCCCAACAACTAGCCTAGACCTACTGCTTTGTCTTGAAATGCAGCATTTGGTTTACGTATTGTAATAAATGATGGAAAAAATAATTTTAGTAACTCAATTTAATTTTTTTTAAAAATAATTTCGTAGAATTTAAAACAATAAATTAAGTTCAAAATATATAAAATCATTAATAAAAATTTAAAATTATTATTTAACTTAAAAATTTTTAATTTAATAATTATATATAATTTGTTGTTAAATTTATCAAACAATTTAAGTTTTTTTTAAATAATTTTAAGTTAATATATATATAGTTATTAATTAAAATTTTAAAATTATTATTTAAGTTGGAAAAAATTAATTTGATAATTATATATATAAATTATTGTTAAATTTATCAAATAATATTTTTTTAAAAATAATTTCATACTTTTTTAATGAAAATAAATTGATATATGTGTGTGAAATTATTAGTAAAAATTAAAAATATCACTTAAGTTAAAAAAAATTAATTTAATAATTATATATATATAATTTTTGTTAAATTTATCAAATAATTTTAATTTTATATATTTTTTTAAAAAATAAATAGAATTAAAAATATATACATAATATTATTAAAGAAATATTAAAATTATTACTTTTTATTGAAACTGATACTTTTAATGAATATATTTTTTATATATCTTCATTAAATAATGTTTATTTTATGATTTATAAAAATATTATTTCTCTTCTTTTGAATTTAATTAAATGAAAATCTTTAAGATGATAAACTTAATAAAATTTTAGGAGAAAAATAAATTGTTAATAAAAATATATACGATAATTTAATTTTTTTTTATAAATACGATTAATTCGATAAACCCTTGATATACCCTTATCCCAAACCTCTTGTCTAAATGCAATAGATAATTGGATATTACTTAAAACAAGTTGGGCAACAAACTTGTTCACTCTGCTTTCTTTCTCAATAATCTTCAACTACTTTGGCATCTTTAATAAATTAATTCGTTGACGTTATATATTTTGTCATTATATAATTGGTTGAAAATATTTCTAAACCACAAGGTTGCGTCACAATTATATCATTTGTAGAAGCTACACCTAAAGTAGAATTAGACTATGCTCCCATCAATTACTAATTCTATCCAAAAGCATTGAATGAAACTAATGGTAGCTTTCATCACCAACTTTGATTACCATTAACCATGCCCAATCATTAAACTGTCATCTCTCTCTTTTGTGTTGCAAAATGTTCACTTAAAATATTAAGTATATTCTGGCTGATAATAATAATCTTTACATTCAAACTAAATTTGATAAAATTATGTTTTGATTTTAATTTTTAACCTTTCATTATTAAAAGTTAACGAAAATATTAGTACGCTATTATAAGATAATTTTACTTTACTACTGAAAGTGGAAAATTATTATAGCATCAGTTTTATTTTTTTTGACAATAAATAACTAAAATAAAATTACAACATAACTTAACTTAACTGTGTTTTGAAAATAAATAGGAGTGATAAAAATAAAACGATGATGATAACTAAATACTTAGTTTATGCCATTTAATAGGGCGCAAGAGAAGTCAGCAGCCACGCAGGCGGTTGAGCAGTTGACTGAGTTGAGAAAAAAAAAATTAGAAAAATTCAATTCCAAAACCACAAAAGAACACAGGGTTTGATCTCATGTGGGAGAGCTTATGATCAAAATTTATGTGCTCGGTTAAGGAGAGTAGTTCGATTAAGACCAAATCAATGAAATTATGATAGTTGACTTTTTTCAGATTAGTCAAGATTCAAACGCTTTGTAAATGACTACGAAACAAGGGAGGATAGCCCTCGGATTAAACACAACTAACTCCTCCAGATTGGAGTAAACCCCGGCGTACGCCGCTACAGAATCGTACGAGCCAGCCGGAGAAGATACGCCGCCGTCGCAGTTATTCCTTATCCTCCTCCAACGACGGCGCGTCATCCGTCACCCGCTTCACCCTCCCGGCAATCACACGGCAAACCAGCATGGCCCTACGTCCGTCCGTACACTCAATGGAGTCGTGGGCCCTACCGCTACCAGCCGTAGTGCGTACCCCTTTGAATTCTACAGCTGATGTGGCCCCTCCTCCATCAGCTTTGTTTTGGAACCCTTGTCTGATTATGGTGCAGACGCCGCAACCCGGGATTGAGCCGCACGAGCTGGAAGAGCCACGCGCGCCGAGTGAGCACGACAGGGACGTGCAATGGAATTGGAGGAGTTCGTTGCCGTCAGCCGCGCACCGTGGGTTCTTTCTGGTGCTGTTAAGAGCTCGAGTTTTCACCGCGTCGCGACAGTCCTCGAACCGTTGGATGCTGCGTTTGGTGTTGTGAACTTTTAATATCCGTTCGATCTTACAGATCGGATTGTCCTTCTTTAGCCAGCTGGATTTGAAAATGATTTCCACAATGTTCCGGCCCGAATCTTCTGGCCCCAACTCCGAAACTAGAACAAAACAGAAGACTCAGATCAAAATTGATTGAAGATTTCGCATTGGTGGAGAATATTAATTTCACTTTGTCGGTGGGGAAAGCTCCTCACTAACCGTGCAAATTTAGCGTTACCATATACACTAATAAAAACATGCCACGTCATTTATCTAGTCAATCCTTCCTTATTTTTTTTCTTTTACTTTCGTCAATTCTATATTAATCAACGGGACAGATGTGATATGTAGTATAACATCAGTAAATATGTTGTGGTTGGGGCAAAATTAACGGCAAATGACAAAGTTAGGGTAACTTGTTTAAAACAGATGTAAATCAATTTAGGGTAAATTCTATGTTTAATGCCCTAACTATTATTTTTGTCCCGTTTTAGTCATCTAATTATTTTTTTTTTCAAAATGAACAAATGAAACCTTTAAAATTTTGGTGTACCTGCATGGCGAACAGCTTGATGAAGCTCCAAGCTTTCGATTTTGGGGAAGAACTCACCGCATTGTGAGCAGGCACAGATAGTTGTTCTTGACGATGGATACCTGAAAATTTTCACATTCTCATAATTTAGTTCTGAAAATTAAATCAAATTATATATATATATATATGGTAAAATCAATAATATACCTGCTGGGGTCAACGATCGTATGGCATTAATAACACCCAGAAAGCTTCCTGAATTGCATAGCTCTGGAAGACGACGACGTCGTGGTGCACCTGGAGCTGCTGTTATCGGATCTCGTCGACCCAGACAACGACCGAGACGACGAGCCATTCGCAGCTTTGCGCCTCAGCAGCGCGGTTTCTTGACCCACCATGCTACTCTCGGGCGAGTTATTAGCTCGATGAACCACCCTCATGTTGCCATGAACGACGTCCCTGAAGCTGCAGATAGAGCTACAAGAGGAACCGAGCTTCGAGTATCCTTGTTGATGATTAGGCGCCTCCGTGTTCTTCGAAGGGTCGTGAACTTTCGACCCTTCCACCTGTTTGCAAGTGAGCAAGTTCTTGATTTGATCCCAGGAAGACGTGGGTTGCTTTTGATTTTTCTCTTGCCTCCTCCGCCGCTTCGGTCATTGTTTCATCGGCTCCGGCAAGGAAGTGAGCAGAGCCATAATGATAAAATGGAAGAGGAGATTCAGCTCTCTCTTGGGTTTATATTTTTGTGAGGGATTTAAGGGGGTAATGAAGAGGGAAAGTGAGGGTCGCTCTTTATTTATTGCATTATGTTTTCTTGCACTTTTCTTTCTTCAATTTTTAAGTTGAACTCTTTCCTTATCTTCGTACAAGTGCTCAAGTTATGGACCACTTAATACAAATCAGGACGCGACGGTTTCACCCATTGATTTTGGACTCGGTCAACGCAGAAGTAAATCGATCCGACGGTTCACCACTGTTTTAGTGCATGGCCTGCTCTTTTTTATGGTTTTTTATGACTATGATGGCATTGGCCGAGGAATTGTCGCAGTACCATTTGTTTTATTCATAATAACTTCATGTTTGAATTAATTTATTTTTACTAACTAACATTTAGATTTAATTTATATTAATGTTGTTATTAAAAGAAATTAAAAATATACTAAATGTTATTAAATATGAGGTTAGCTGATACTTATAGTAAGTTTTTTTAAGTTCTTTTATATGAAAAAAACAACTTGTTTTAGATTAGATTCATGTTCTAATGTTAATAAAAAAATGATGTATTTTGTTATTATACAATAGATTTAGGTAAATCGTTTTTTCAATACAAATGAAATCGGAAAAAATATTTTTTTAGTCGAATCAAATTTTACTCTTCCTAATGTAAATCATTTTTCGTAGTTTAATAATTTTTTTAAAATGTTCATTATAAATATCAAATAAAATAAATAATATTATTTATTATAAAAATTTACTATCTTTAAAAATATTTTAGTAATATAATTAGTACTATTTATAGTAAATTTATTATTAGTTTATTTATATTAGTGTAAGTTATTTTGCCCTCAAACTTTCCTATTTGACGTGTTAACTACCTGAAAAAATAGTGAACGGATCGTAAAAAATGACTCACTGAAAAGATATGATAAGTCATTTTATAAAAATTAACGTGTTTTTCCGTTAATTAGTAGTTAATTTTATATCGATCAATCTATTTTCTTAATTAAAAATTAGAAAATAAATAATAAATTTTTTATAAAATATTTTTCATAAAATAAACACATATTTTTAGAAGTTATAAGTTTGTACGAACTTAATTGCATAATATCATGATATAATTCATAATTTCACATCATGTTTCAAGTAAAATCAAATGAACAATTATTATTGATATGATATGTAAATTCTATTTTGTTTAAAGGAGGTTTTTTTATTAGATATGATTTTTATAGTTGATTGCGTAAAATATGAATCTACAAAGATGGCTCAATACACGATTTAAGTACAAATAAATAATATTATGAAGTGGATAAATTAAATTATACTAAATTAAAATATAGATATTAAATATGAAACTTTATCATCAAAGAGGGACTAAAACGATAATATAGACCTTAATAGTTTCCTTCATATTTTTATTGCGTTATCATATGAAATTGAAACAGATCTCAATAGTTATATTAGGCAGCAAATTATAAGTTTACATGTATGTTCTAAACATGTTATATATCAATTATTATTCTTTTTGAAAGGACATCTTAGTTATTATTAGTTCTTTTATTTTTTTTATAATATGTTTTTTTTTTCTGAGTTTTTTAATTTTTAAATAAAAATTTTGTAATTGTGGCACACTTTTCTTTGACCTTATGATATTATCCTTATAATTTTTAATATATTTGCGATTGTTTTGGTGGTCGTACAAAGACTCTCATAATATTTATTTGCTGATTGATTTGTCGATGGTCACGTATAGTCAGATTTTCTCTTTAGTAAAAGTATGATTACTGATATAATTAGAATTGTGTAGCGAAACAGCATGCTAAATAGTTTGGTTCGTTTATCACTCCTTTATCACTTCGTAAAACGTCTCGTTGGATAAAGACAAAGAATATTTATAGAAGTTACTGAGTTATTTTGATGTTAGTCATCACTTTCAATGAGATGATTCATTTTTCTTTGTATATTTGGATTTAATATTTTGTTTTTGTTTAAATTTTTGTGTGACAATTGTTCTCATTTTTCTTTTCATGTTTGGATGCGTTGTGATTCTAATCTCTTCTATTGTTTTTGTTGATGAAATCTCGTTGTTATTGTTTTGAAAATATATTCATAATAGGCAAGAAGAAGCGTTGCATAAATATTAGTACAATTTATATATTCATCTGTATTTGACGTATACTATTTTTTATATATGAATAAAAAATAATTTGCATAAAAGGATAGAAAATAATTTTATTTATTCTCGATATAAATCTCTTAGTTTTACACCTATATAAAACTATTAGGATAATATAATATTTTCTTAAAAATCGCATCATCTCCTACCTCACATCATTCCTTTTCATTCATACTCGTATACATACATACATACATATATATATATATATATATACATATATACAGGCAAAGTAGAGGCCGGATAGAGGGTTGGAGAGTGTAACACAAAAACCAGGCATGCGCGAGGTTGGGATTTGCTTGGCTCATATTAGATGCCCGGCCATGTTCCTCTCTTATCACCACATTTGGAGGTACATAATAAATTGAACTAAAAGGTTTCGACGTTTGCGGTTGTGAAGTTTCATGGACGTTTTATGTATATATAGTAGAAGCTCACCTAACAGGTGATCTTCCATGTGTTTTCTGGATCTTCCATGCCACTTTTGAAAAATTGGAATAATTCAATTACAAAATTCATAAATTTGATCGATATTATCAAACTCGCCCTAATCAAATTCAATTCAATCCAGCCAAATAAGCGTACACAAAATGTTCGAAAATAAACCTGAATTAGATCTGAAGATACTAATTTTTTATCCATATTATTATTATTAATATTATTATTATTATTATTATTATTATTACTATTATCATTATTATTATTATTATTATTATTATTACTATTATTATTAAATATATTAAATACATATAAATATATTAAAAATAAATAAATAATAAAAAAATATAATTACAGGCCCAATTACAATTGGACCGGCCCAGTTACAAACCAACCAGAGCCGGTCCAAATCTAACCAGAAACCCTAAATATTTGGGTTTCCAGTTAGGGTTTCCTAACCCTAATCTAGCCAGCCGCCATCTTCAATCTCAACCGTTGGATCTGGTTTGATCCAACGGTCCACCATTTGCCAGAGGAAACCCTAGGGTATCTATACCCTAGGGACACGTCCCAGCGCCGCCGCTGCTGCTTCCAGAAGCCCTCACCGCCTCCGCCGCTGCCACGTCCCGAATGATGCTTCCAGAAGATCAACGCCAGCCGTCCATGCAAGGCTACGGGGTGAGTCACCACTGGTAGTCCGGTGACTCACCGAGGCCCCCTCTTCGGACCGGTCTGAGACGAACACCGGTGGTGGCTATAAAAGCCACCACCCATCTGCGAAAGAAAAAAAAGAAAAGGGAGACAAAAAAACCAGGGACAGAGACAGAACCAAAAAGAAAAAAAAAAAAGGAAAATAGAGAGAGATATAAAACTACCAACGATCCCAACAGAGCAAAAACAAAAACAGAAGGAAAAAGAGAGGAGTGAAGCTTACCAAGGAAGCCTTGACCGTCGCCGGAAACACTGAACATCGCCGGAGAACCGAAAATACCGAAGGTATTTATAGATCTGCTCCGATTGGGAGCCATTTAAGGAAAAAGAACATCGGAACCGTCCTTAGGACGGTCCGATTATCCAATAGTATAAAATAAATTTTTCGGCCACCGGATGCGGTGGCCGGCGGGGACACTCGCGGCGGCAGACGGCTGCCGGATTCCCTCCGGTGAGGGAATCTAGAGAGAGGCCAGAGAGAATTCTCTCTCTCTCTCTCTCTTTCTGCTTAAAGAAAAAAAAAAGAAGAAATGAAATGGCTGGCCCTTCGGGCCAGCCGGTTTGGACCATTTATAGTCCTTCCCGAACGACGTCGTTTCGGGAAGGACTATGCACGTAATTATAAAATAGTTAAATCCCGTCTGTAGTCCTCCCAACTTGTAAATTTATATTTTGGTCACTAAACTGAATTTATAATAATTTTAATTCAGTCTTTGAATTTTAATTTTGTTCATTTTAGTCCTTTTTATTAAAATAATATATTTAGGATAAATGACAAATTAATCCCTTAATTTAATAAATAATTTTTTAATCCCTAGTTCATATTTTTAATTTAATTTATTATAAAATTCGAATTTTAGATAATTTTATTTTGGTCACTAAATTATTAAATTAGAAAATAAAATATTTAATCCCTATAATTTCAATTAATTAGGAATTAGATTTAGTTTTATTTTAATTATAATTTAGTTATTTATTTTATATGTCTTCATTTATTTTATTGTTTTTAAATATATTGTTTTAGTAGAATTTTTATTTTATTGTTAAATATTTTTATTCATAAATATATAATAAATAGTAATTTTTAAATATTTATTTTTAATATCGAAGAAAAGGACAGTCTTAATACAACTAGATGTCCTATTCTGATATTTTAAAATTAAAAAGTAAATAATATTATTTAAATTAATATTTATCAATATCAAAGAAAAGAGCTGTCTTAAGGCACCTAGAAGTTCTTTTTCTGATATTTTTAAATAAATAAATAAATTTTTTATATAATTTTGAAATAATATAATTATAAATTAAACATATTTTTGAATTTTTAAATTTTAATAATAGAGACAATTTATAATTAAAAAGTACCAATTTTAGGCGTTGTAGGGGTGCTAATCCTTCCCTAAACGTAACCGACCACGAATCCCTTTTTATTATTAAAAAGAACGAATTTTTGGTTATAAAACGCAGATCAGTTCATCTTTTAAATAATGTTTTCTTAAAAACTTTTTTTAAAAGATAATTTTTAGGTATTCGACCTACCTGACCCAAAAGGCCGATGGCGACTCCCAAATTATTTTCAAAACCATTTATTCACATCAATTTCCCCGCCAAAATTATAATATTTCGTGCCCGGACGAAAACCGGTTACGACAAGATCCTATTCAATATCCTCCAGGAAGGTCGCAGCGTATTGGTTGACGTGCGATAGCCTTAATTTTGGTCCATTTATTTTCCGAACCGAGTCTGTTCACCGGAGCATCAAATATTGAAATCTGCATTGTTAATCTGGTCAGTATAAAGAAATATCCTGCTCAGATATGTCAATTGGAATTAATCTGTTCTTTGTTTCCTATGTTTTCTAGTCTAATTATGCTGTTGGTGCTTTTTATGCCAATGGATGCGTTGTTTATTGGGTGCGCTCTTCTTTCTCTTGTTCCAGCAGGGGGGAACCAGTGACTTAGCAAATACCTTAGTTTCTTGTGATCCGCGATGCCGCTTCATAAGATGTTATGACATTAGATCCTGTAAAAAGAAGTAGTCACCACTCTGGGTAGGGGTGTAAACGAGCCGAGTCGAGTTAGAGTATTGCCAAGCTCGACTCGAACTCGAAAACTTTAAATATAAACTAGACTATACTCGAAAACTCGCAAACCTAAAATTTTCAAACTCAACTCGAAAGATAATATTGAAACTCGACTCGATTCAAGCTCAATTTAAGCTCGACTCAAGCTCGATTTAAACTCGACAGGTTAAGTTTCATTTGCTGAAATCCCATATCCCTTTTATACACTCATTTTACCCCTTATTCTCCAAGGACCACCGATGTGGGATATCAACTCACAAATGCAAAATCCATATATTCCAAGCTTCTTTTCACTCTCATCTTTGATCTCTGCTTCAAAAACAAAGCTTCCTGAAAAGTAAACCCAATGCTCAACAACACCGTTCTGCCTCCTCAACTTATAGATCTCTCCACTCCTGATCAAGGAACGAAAACTTCGATTCAACATGGCAATGGAACCATAATCACACCTCGAGCACTTAATTTTTTTTGATACAAAAGAGAGTAAATATAAGTCAGGTGGAAAAGTCTCCTAGAAACAGATTTCAGTTCAAAAACATCAACCAATGACTGGCTGCAGAAAGAACATTTTTACAAACATATTCGTAATGGTACCTAATCTTTTCAGGTTGCAAAAAGGGAAAATAACAAAGTTCATGGCTTCAACTTCATTGTCAAGCCGAATACTTCTTTTTCACTGGTCTTGCTTCGGAATGGTGACAACAACGAAAATGAGCAAGAAGATTTTTGTGGAGTATTACCAGCTGTCAGGGTCTCATCCTGAGAGATCAGATTCTTCAACGTATGAACTTCACTAGAAGAGACAACGTTCACAACCAACTCTTCAGCCTCACTGTTTGAGTCAACACTATGTTCGCTTCTAGTTGAGCTATGGTTCTTTTTTCCAAACTTCAACAGCCGTCGAAACCCTTTCGATGACTCCTTTACCTGAGGCTTATCCAACACTTCAGGAATCTTTTCTAGTTTTAAGTCACTAGTGTCAGCTACAAGAGCTCTAACATTCTCTGAGTCTATTGTTGCAGGCACCTGCATGCTAGCTGGAGATGCTCTATCATACTCAGAAATTTCAGTACATGGATCTTCCAAAGAAGAGACCTGAGCTAAAGGGGCTTGATACTGGTTTTCAGCAACACTTGTGTATGTAAATTTTGGCGATTTCTTCTCAGTGTTACTTACGTTTCCCTTTTGAACCTCATAAGCTCGTGGTTTTTGTTGAATCTGATGTTCTTTATCAAGTGCTTCAAGATTCAATGAAGAAACTGGTGCATGAATAGCAGCATAATCTGATGCCATCTCAGTTTCCCTCATAATTTTAGTGATACCATTAGGCCTGTAAATGAACTGAACGTTCAGTGAACCGTTCGTGAACCGTGCGACGGGAAGTTCGTTTATGTGCGTTTATTTATTAAATGAACGAACATGAACAAGATTTTGTGTTCGTTTAATTAAATGAACGAACATGAACATAGGTCTCGTTCGTTCATTTACGTTCGTGAATGTTCAGTTATATTCGTTCAGTTATGTTCGTTTCTGTTTGTTCGGTTATGTTCGGTTATGTTCGTTTATGTTCATTCATTTATGTTTAAGCCAATCTTCTTAAATCAATTTTGGTGACTAATTTGTAGGTATCTTAAAAATATTAATTAATCTGATATTCTGATGACCAACTCCATAATTAACCTAATTTTATTTGGAAAATCCAACAATATTAACATGGTTTAGTTCTTTTTGAACGATCCATAAGCTGCATACCCAGCACCGTCAACATCCACTACGCCGGAACCCTATTTGACTTCGCCACTAGTTGGTTATCCGATGAGCAAAGAGGAGCCCCAGAAACCGGTTGCTTTCGAAACCAAGTCCAAAGGTGATGGATTCCAGAGTTAAGTATTAAGTACCGTTTCTTCTACTCAAATAATCTTCTTTTCTTTCATATATAATGTAGTATTCGAATTTACAAGTAAATAGTGATCATCCAGCAACTCAAGTCAACTTACTTTGAACTCAAGAATCCAACAATCGAGCTCTTAATTTTTTTTTGAGTTCGAGCCTTTCGAGTTCGAGTCGAGTTTCAATATTATATTTCGAATTCGAGTCGAGCTTGATAATTTTAAGCTCGCGAGTTTTCGAGTCGAGTCAAGCTGACTTTGAAAGTTTTCGAGTTCGAGTCGAGCTCAGCAATACTTGAGCTCGACTCGGCTCTTTACACCCCTAAGTAGGGTCTCCAATGTTTATGTTCGTTTATGTTTGTGTTCATTTACGTTTATGTTCGTTTATGTTTGTGTTCGTTTATGTTCGTTTATTTATTAAATGAACGAACATGAACAAGTTATATTCCTTAATAAACGAACATGAACAAAAAACATTTTGTTCATTTATGCTCGTGTTCGTTTATGTTCGTTTAATTATTAAATGAACGAACATGAACATATCTCCGTTCGTGTGCGTTCGGTTCGTTTACAGGCCTAGATACCATCATTTTCCTTCTGAACTACAGTAGTTCCTTCTGACGAGTTTACAGCAGGAATGGATTCAAGCATCACAACAGTTTTCTCAACCACTGTACTATCATCCTCATCGCCATTAAGTGGAACTTTTTCCTTGTTCCTACTTGGTTCATTAACATCGGTGGTCGAAGAAATACTTCCAGTCACCTTCTGAGTCATTGCATTTTCTTCAGATTTGCTGCTGGTAATATCAGGGGCTTTAGTTGTTTTAATTTTTAGCTCGGGAAGAGACACAATCTTACTTTTATCATGGTTCACAATTGTTGATATTTTTTTGCTTTCAGGCACACCAGATACTTTTGTTTTCTTTGATGGCTCGGAGTTCCGTGACTTCACTGAAGAAACAAGTGGGCTGCTACTTGTTTTTGGTTCTGATAATCTCCTAACCCTTGCCATGGATACCTTTATATCAGGAGTTACACCGCCAATGTCCTTCTTCGTTTCAGGCAACGATGAAACTGACTGGCTTGATCTATTTCCACAGGATAGGGTTCCAGTGTTCAGTTTGCTGGGTTTAGAAGCTTTGTGAGAATCAGCTGATCCCACAGAAGCAAGCTTTATGGACCTTTATAGTGGCGATGATGGTCCAGGCTCACCATCAGTAAACTTTGATGCCTTATAAGATGAAAAACAATAATTAACATATGCAAATTTTGTTGAAGCGGGAAAAAATCGAATTCACGATCAAACACAGCTTCAGACAAACATTTACCAGATCTCAGAATTTCATTAAACACAAACAAGAACAAAAACAAAATTAAATAAAATGATAGTCAGATTCAAACGAAGAGAAGAAACAAAATCTAATCAGACTTGCTTATAATTTTATCTCATTAATCATAAGATAAACACAAAGCGGTAAATAAAATAGAAACATAAAAAAGAAAAACAATAAAAGCAAAGAAGTGATTGATAAAGAAAACGAACAGGAATAGTAATACTAATGTTGTGAGCGACTTACTGATTGGCTAAGGAGAAGTTTGGCAAGGAAAAAAGAATTCAAATGAATCTCTTTTTGCCAAACAATTAATACACTATCTCACTCTTTTTCTTTCTTTTTTCACTTGTTGTTCCTTTGATTTTATGTTGTAGTTCTTGGCGTTCTATTATCAGATCTTAATTGGATTAAAAAGTACTCGGTTTCAATTACAGGATGTTGTTGACCCTGTAACAGTTGAAATGCTTGCACAGTTTAATTTAATGAGTAATTTCTACTTTGTATGCCTATTTTTAGTTTTATATTGTTTTGGTCCTTCATGGCATTTTTAAAATATGAGTTTAAGTTATTAATAGTAGGTTTAATCTTATATTGTTTCATCTTAATGTATGTGCATTTGCATTTCATTCGTATGCATGCATGTATCGTGTAAGCACACTTTAGTTTAGGTAATAATTTAGTCCATGTTTAGGATTGTCTTCTTTAAGTAGTTATGTATATTTATTTTGCATGTTGATATGTTTATGTATAAGTATGTGAATGATTTATTTAGGAGTCACATAACATTATTTTGCATAATTTCTATGTTAGCTTCATGTGCATAACTTAAATCCTAAACCCTAAATCCTAAACCCTAAACCTAAACCTAAACCTAAACCCTAAACTCTAAGCCCTAGTCCATAAACTCTAAACTCTAAACCTTAAACTCTAAACACTAAACCATAAACCCTATCACATAATTATAAGGGATGAGATGTCTTAGTTGTATTATAGAATTTTTATTATATTTTTAAAATTTTTTAATTATCAATAATGTATTTTTAATAA
Organism: Hibiscus syriacus; assembly: GCF_006381635.1. Classification (NCBI taxonomy): domain Eukaryota; kingdom Viridiplantae; phylum Streptophyta; class Magnoliopsida; order Malvales; family Malvaceae; genus Hibiscus; species Hibiscus syriacus. The sequence continues at coordinate 652,711 of NW_024062903.1, forward strand.
TGTAATTTTAAAAAATCTAAAATTATAATATAACATTTTTTCGAGTAGCTCACGAGCTTTTCGAGTCGAATATCGAGTAGCTCATTTTGGCTCGTTAAGAACTCGAGTCGAGCTCCGATCCGAGTATTTATCGAGCCTTGATCGAGTCGATCTCGAGTGGCTCGCGATCTATCTCGTCTCATTTACAACCCTAACTCTGGGTGTAAATGAACGAGCTTAAGTTGGGTTCATGTTTATTTGTTTATTTTTTTAAAATATTTATGTTCAGTTTGTGTTCATATAAATTTTCAATATCATTTTCTTGTTTATTTTTTTTAATGTGTTCAGGTTTGGTTGTTTAGCTTTTGTCAACATACCCGATAACCAAAACTCTATTTTTATCATTTTATTTGCAAGTAAAACAATGATGGAATTACACCATTAATCCTTAATATTTTGATACTTTCCTATTTTTAACTCCATAGTTTATCTTATATTCAATTTTGTCCTTACCTTCACCAAAATGAGTTAACGACTCATTCCCTTTGTCATGATTAGTGAAAGAGAAAAGAGAAAGCTCCAAGGCAAGGGGCAAGGGGAAGTTAGTCCTTGGGTGATTTGAGAACATTTTTCAGTAGCCTAACACCAAGGTAAAATGTTTCTAACTTATCCATACCACATGTAATTCATTAAATGTGCATAAATGGTTAGTTAAGTTCATGAAGCATGCTTGAGTAGTTCATGGTAAATCTTATTTTTGATGTTTTTAGCATGAAATGTGACTCCTTTTAACCCCTAAAACCTCAAATAAGACTTAAATAATTTAATGCCTAAAATAAGGCATTTCTAGGCACAAGTATCAATACTGGAAGAACAATACCGATTGAATTAAGGGACTTTTGGGAAAGGTAGTATCGATACTCGTTCATGGAGTATCGATACCAAGGGTAGAGTATCGGTACCAAGGTATTTTTCTAGACATTGAAGCCATTTTTTGTATCGGTACTCGGCGTAGTATTGATACCCTCCCATGGAAGTATCGATACTCTAAATAAGAGTATCGATACCAAGTGTTTTTCTAAAACATCGAATCTATTTTCGACATCGATACCCAGAGGGGGTACCGGTACTCGAGGGTTAGTATCGGTACTATTAAGCATAGTATCAGTACTATCATCATGAGTTGGTTAAATAACCCAATTGATTCAAGTGTTTGGGTAAGGGGGTTATAAGGTTGTGCATACGACTACAATTGAGAACAATTATGGTACCTATAAATACAACTAGAAACTGAATAAGTTAAAATAACATAAGACTGGACTTGTATGATGCTCGATAAACGAGCAGGACACCCGAGTCCCTTTAGCAGTATGATGATTCTCTTTATGATGAACATCCGAATATGGTATGCTAGTGCGTTAGGCGCTTCAGTTGCCAGCTAGGCTCAGATACCTTAAGACTTGATGGAGTAAGTTGGTCGGCACGTATCCGGTGCAAGTAAAATTTTGGATCACACACGATACTCGAGATCCCACACGTGGGCTAGGGATGTAAGCTTCGGAACCATGTGGAAATTCCAATTCTTACCCCGAGACCTTTGAGTATTCAAAGTAGGCTAATTTGCCATCCAAGATATACAAAATTCCTCTGATCGCAGCTCTAGTCCTATCATATGTTTGTTTATATACTTTTGCATGCCCATGACTTTACGCACCAACATGTTCATGAAATGAATGCATGTAGTATTGCATAGTTATTATCATGACACTGAGCTTATGAGCTCAGCGTTCGAAATTTGTTTCTGTACGCAGGTTAGTAGAGGATTGACGAGGAGCTTATCGTGCAGATACATTCCAGACCATTCGTCCTTCAGAGTATGTCTTGAGTCTGTTAGAGGACATGTATTTATGTGGACCTTGTATTAGTCATAACTCTGCTTGAATTAAAACTCAGTGTGTGCGTATTGGGAGCGTCCCGTATTTTGTAAACCTTGATTTATGATGTTTCATTTCATACTATGGTGAATGTTTCATTAATGTTTTACAGATGTTTTTAAAGAAAAATTTTGGGTTAGCCACTTTGGTGGTCCATGTAACGCTTTAATCATATGATCTTATGATTGGACCGAATTTGGGTGTTACATTATTTGTCACTAATTTATTATTTTTCTTATTTTAATGATCAAATTATATTTTATATAAAATTCTTATTAACGTTATATTTTTTTATTTAGTTATTAAACGTTATAAATTAATAACAATATTAATATGATTTTTTTCTATTTTTTTCTCTCATTGTGAACCCAAGAGGCCAAGACCCCTTACAAAAAGGGTCCCCATACTTAACCACTGATATTTAAAGTATATTAATATAATACCAAAATTTATATGACTCAACAATTGCTCGTTGCTTACTAACAGTTGTTTGGACTTCACCTAAGACCCCCGACAGTTGTTTGATATGTATTCTGTATAGCAGATAATGTTTAATATTAATTCATTTCGTATTAACTAACATTGGATTTAGTTATGCAGCTTAGAGCATTTTTAGCTGAAGCATTATTGGTAGAAACAAATTTCCGAAAAGCTGATATACGACCAATTATATCTTCAAAAACAAAATAAACTCTTTCCCTGGTTGGATTGCTAATCTTTGATTGAAACGTGATATCCACAAGGTTTCGATCTATGCAACACCTCAAAAATCACTTAGACTTTAAAAAAAGCTGGTGCAACCTGTGAGATCTTAGAGAATATAGAGCTATCCATATTTTTAATAGATCATAAAACTAAGGGTAAAATACATAAATAGTCCCTGAACTTTTAGGAATTTTACATTTTGGTCACCCAACTTTTAAAACTTGCGACACAGTCATTGGACTCTTAGTTCATTTTCAGAAAGGTCTCTGACGTTACCTTCCGTTAGTTTTATCTGACATGGCACATTACCTTCCGTTAACTTTTCTTCTTCTTCTTCTTGTAAACATTGTTCTATTACAGCATCCATATAAAACACTAGTCAAATCATCCGTCATACCGTTTGCATCTCTGTTCATTGGTTAGAAGATTCTCCTTTGCCATAGTTCATAAGAATTGTTTGCATCATTTCAACCCATTTAGTCTCCATCTTCTCTTCCAGACCTTCGCCTCCCTGCTCCAATTCATTTCATGATAGCCTAGCATAAGCATCAGATACCGAGAATACCCCTTTTCTGGATCATTTTCAGGTACATTTACCGGGACCAACTCACTCGTTTTGGGGTTAGATACTTGCAGTATGCAAAATAACAGTTTGTTCATGGTAGTTAGAAAAGTTGTTCCAATCCTAAAAGCACATATAAAGCTTTAAAAACAAAGTATACCATTGTTGGATTCCCCAACTTTGACACATCAACAAGCCTTTTGTCCATTTTATGTTGATCTGCGTTTATGTTTTGTTGTTCATAAGAAGCTTCGCTAACCCGAACTCAGATATTTTCACAGTGAGTGATTCATCCCATAGTATATTTTGTGGCTTTTTGTCACAATGGATGATCTCTTTACTGCATTCTTCATGCAAGTACGTTCGTCCCTTTACGTTCTGAAGAAGAAGAAAAAGAATAAGTATGTTAGTCCCTTTGCTTTCTGAAGAAAAAGGAGGAGGAGGAGGAGTTCATTGATTGAATTACAAGTTTTAAAAGCTGGGTGACCAAAATGCAAATGCCTTAAAAATTCGGGGACTATTTATGTACTTTACCCCAAACAACTTATCACACAAAAGAAAAAAAGAAAATGTAATGGTTGAACTAATATGGCATAAATACCTCTATATGAGAATATTCATCCTGTTTGATTGTAGTTTTACTTCCAAGCATATTGTAGCACAATAAATGCCTTTTTCGGTTCCAATAGGGTTAAACCTGCTTGCATTTCTTGGCCTAAATGCCTTCATAGATTTTTTTATTGTACTTCTTCCATAAATTATACTCCGTTGTCAGTTTTCCGTATGAGAGATTTTAAGGCCTCGAAAAATTCTTTAAGATATCCCAAGGTTCTTGTGGAGAGATAACTCGTAATTTCCTCCACCTGATTATGATTTTTTGATATGATCATTGTCAATCCCGACCACCCTACTATATAGTATCATCAATTCTATGACTGATATTATAGTCACTCTATTGTTTGGTGTCATCAACCATAGGACTGACACCAACCACTCTATTGCTTGATGTCAAGGATATATATACCCGCACAAGTAAGATTGAAGGATGGAATTTTCAGCCCCACGTCCATTATTTATCATCCTGTAATCCTTTTTTATCTCCTTTCTCAAAGCCATCACCAAGTAGACTCTGCATCTAATCCAAAAAGGATAAACTAGTTATATCCACCACCTTCCTTTGTTAACTCGATGCACTTTTCTCTGGGTTCAGGTTTTGGAACCAAGCTTAACTCGTCATAGACATATTCATGCTGATTATAATCAACTGTCAATTATTTTCACAATTATTTTCTGCTAGGAAGCTCAGGCTCACCATGGCTATCCTCGCCAAGATCACTTAAACCACCTGGCATGCCGAGTTCCTGATCTTTCTCATCGTAAAATAAGAGGCCATTATTGTTCCTTGACTTGGAACTTGGTGTGTCTTTTGTAAGAGAGTTAATTAAGGATGGAATAATCGATTCCCACATTCCATACTTTCCCATGACACCAATAATAGCCAGTGCATTTCGAATTGGCTTCCATGCTATACAACATAATCTGTCATCAAATATTTTCTTGTCAATGTCTTGCTCTCTTAACATCCCAGATCAAAACCTGTTTATCCAAACTGGAAATATCCATGTATCTCCCATTAGGCGACCGTGACATGAAACATATATGATCAGCTCTCAAAGTAAACAACTTTTCATTCGTGTCCCTTTCGTACAACACAATGTCATTTTTCAAACCAGGCACTGCTAAAATCTCCCCATCTGAACTCCAGCTAAGTACATTTTAGACCAAGTATCAAGGGCTACACCTCGAGGGTATATAGTGTTCTTCCAGATTGAAGTTCCCAATATACAAGTTACAACAGTTCCAATTAAATCAATTGAATGCACAATATCATCCATTAGGATGAAAAGGTAAACTTTGGATGAAATGATGGTGATACTTTTGTACGGGTGCTTATCAAACGAGTCGATCGTGATTAGGGCAGTGCTCTACACTTGCTCGTTAAAAAAAAAAATTGTTGCTCGACTCGACTCGTTGCTCATTAAGCTCGTTAAAATTTTACTCAACTTGTGTTCGTTAGTTAAGAAAATTTGCTGGTTAAATTATTGCTCGTTAAGCTCACCAAAATTTTTATTTTATTTTTTAACTGTGAGTAAAGTATACTAATACTATGTACTATAGAACTTATTATAAACATAAATTAATAAATTTAACTAAAAATTATCAAAAGGGTGTATGAAACAAATTCAAAGTCTAAACATCAAAATAACAATCCATATAAATACATTAAAATAATAATTAGAGTTTAATTTTTTTGGTGTAGTAAAATAATAATTATTAATTATTATTTTAATATATTTAATTATCTATTAGTAATGTAATATATTTAATTTTAAATTTGTAATTAGTAATTTTTTGAATGAAATAATTTTTTAAGATAACTACTAAAAATTAATTAAAAAAAAGTTAACGAATTACTCGCGAACTTATCGAGTCAAGTTGGACTTTGTTCAACTCAACTCGTTAAGGTCTCGAATCGAGCTCGAGTGTGAGATAAATTCAAACTGCTCACGAACTGCTCAACTTACTAATCACCCTTATGACATGTGTTTAGTAGCCAATTGGAAACGTCTAACGGTGATGGTATATGCAAAAGGAGGCCGATGATTATCATTAGTCTGAAAAACTTAGACGTATTTGTGAAAAAAAGATTACTTTAATGTGTCAAATCAACATTTCTTAATGACAGTTTAAAGTAATAACCGTAATAAAAGTAAATTTAAAATTGAGTGATTATATTACAAACTTTAAACGTTGATTATCATTAGTCTGAAATAGGTAATGATTTGTTGATAGGTTGAGGCCCGAGAAGACCTCGATTCGAATCCCACCGTTCACAGGTTGGCTTTCTTTTGCGTTATCCAGTCGTTAGTGTGTCCGAATCAAAAGCACTGGTTTAAACAGCCAAAAAACGCATTATTATTGTTTTTACAACATCATTAGTCTGAAATAGGTAATGATTTGTTGATAGGTTGAGGCCCGAGAAGACCTCGATTCGAATCCCACCGTTCACAGGTTGGCTTTCTTTTGCGTTATCCAGTCGTTAGTGTGTCCGAATCAAAAGCACTGGTTTAAACAGCCAAAAACGCATTTATTATTGTTTTTACAACGTGCATAGATCAATTTGGTTCACGTCTTCCCTCATGTCATGTGCTCTTGGAATCTTTTGCTTAATGAATGCATAGACAATGCGCATTCGTCTTTACTTTTGAGGGTTACTTAGAATGTTTATATATACTTTATTTGAGAAAACTGGAATAGGACGTGCTTTAGAAATTTTGTTTCGAATGACGATGAGATTCTCAAGGGAGATTGTACATGTGAGTTTTTTTTTGGGAAAGACATAATAAAATTGAACCACATTGTACAGTGTGAGGAATTCAAGTTTCAGTATATTATTGGTTGTTTCGATTGTATTATTTGATTTGTAAGAGTTGTTATTATTATTTTTAGATTTAATGCGTATATTTTATTCAGAAAAATTAAAAGTATAAATTAAATAATTTGAAAATAAATGAGATATGATGACATCTCTTCTAAGATTTTATTTTAGACATATATACGTCTGAATTAAAATGCCTAATCCTCCAATCAAAAGATGACACTCAGATTATAAGAATACAAATGAAAGATGAATGAGAGTAAATGTTCAAACCTAGGTCGCCTAGAATAAAAGGCAAAGAAGAGAACATTGAGGCAAGGTAACTGGATGTTAAATGTTTTACACCATACAGTATATATTTTATATGGTAATATTCAAAATCTATTTTTTTGCATTCTTTAAAATTTTAATTAAATTTAACCTTTTTGAGTTAATAAAAGAATAAAATATATTATCTGAATTTAAGATAATAACAAAATAAATTTTTAAGTTAATAAAAAAATTAAATATATTTAATAAGTTGAATAAAATATATATATTTTTTTAAAAGTAAGGTATGAATTTAAATTCAGATGCATAAAATGTTAAGAATTTAATTAAATTTTAAACATTAGAATACAACATATATACCATATGTTGCGGAGTATATAACAAATGGTTGCATTCTCTCAATGGTTGGTCATTTTCCTTTTATCCCGTTACCTGATTGGAGGAAAATAAATTTAATGAATTAAATAAATTATAAATAAATTCAATCATCCAATTAGAGACTCGCATGTGTCATAATCTGATTAGAGGATTAAATTTATTGAATTTAACTAAAATTAGAATCAAATTGATATCTTGTATAAGTAACTAGGGCTAAATGTGTATTCATACCAAAACTTTTATCCGACACGTCATCTTCTCTGTTAAATTTTAATGACAAGTGGCTTGATTGAACCATTTAAAAAGTTAGGTGGACTGATTAATTAAATCAAAACATTAGTTAAAAAAATGAAAAGGGACAATAGTTGAGTAGTCAACCGTGTAGTTTACCTAAAAGAATATTAGTGTAATTTTTAAATTTTAGGGTAAAATATAGTAATGGTCACTGAACTTTTCTAAGCTTTCATTTAAGTCTCTCAACTTTTAAAACTTGCAATACAATCTTCCAACATTTATTCCGTTTGCAATATGGTCCCCGACGTTACACTACCGTTATTACGTTTGCAATATGGTCACTGAACTTTTCAAGCACTTGCATTTAGGTCCCCCAATTTTTAAAACCTGCAACACAATCCTCAATTTCATTCTAGACCCCAAATTCCTTTTCGATCTTGATTTTCCTTTAGAAAAGTTCTTTCATCAAACGAGATAGATCTATTCAAGGTGCATTTACTTATTTTTTCGTGTTTGTTTATATAAAATACTTCTAGTTTACAAGTCAATTAAAAAATGCTTAAAATATATAAATGACCTTTAATTACATGATATTATTTTATAAAGTCTCACCAACTATTAAAAGTTACAAAATGATGTCTTAAGAGTTTTGTTTTATTAAGTCTCCGACTATTAAAAGTTACATAATGATCACATTATTATTCGACTAAAATATTTCAATATTTATATGCCCACTTAAGTAATCATTTATCGTACTCGAATGATTCATTGAGACTCTTCCATTAATGTTGATATCCTATCGCGAATAAAGAGACTTGTAAAATGCACACAAAAGCAATCTGGATGTTTAGCTTATAAAATTCAATAGTATACATTTATTCTATACTATTTTATGAGGTTTACATACATAAACGTGCAAGTCAAATATGAACATGTATGTATTAAGTATAAAGTTCTATAATCCTTAATTAATGATTAGGGATTATCATACTTACACAAGTACAAAGAGTAGCAAATTGCAAATCAAATAGGTACATACTAAAGTTTTATAATCCTTTATTAATTATGAACATGTACACATTAAGTATAAAGATCTATAATCCTTAATTAATTATTAGGGATTATCATACTTAAATTGTTATTTTATTCATTAACTTATTGACTTTATTTGGAAGGAATTTCATAGTTTTTTATTTAGTATATGAATTTCTAAAGTTTATTCTCTCTTTTATTTCTCTTATAATAAGTTATGTAGGTTATATATATAAGCTTTGATGTATAAGACTATGATATAGCAATATTTAAGATAAAATTTTCATATTTATTTTCTAAAGAAAATTCGAGATCGAAAAGGAATTTGGGGTTTAGAATGAAATTGAGGATTGTGTTGCAACTTTTAAAAGTTGGGGGACCTAAATGCAAGCGTTTGAAAAGTTCAGTGACCATATTGCAAATGTACTAACGGTAGTGTAATGTCGGGGACCATATTGCAAACAGAATAAATGTTGGAGGGTTGTATTGCAAGTTTTAAAAGTTGGGGGACCTAAATGAAAGCTTTAGAAAAGTTCATCGACCATTACTATACTTTACCCTAAATTTTAATATTTTTAGATATTTAAAAGTTTAAATTGTTTTTAAATTTTTATTTTATTTTTCATTAAAGATTAAATAAAGCCTCATACTACTAACAAATGGTTGGTCTAGTAGGATAAGAAACTAGATTCCTTAAATAAGATCATGAGTTTGGATCCTGACATATGCAAATGGAGCAAACTAATTCTGGAGCAAACTGAGTTACGAATGGACCAAATAAAACCTCAAACTTAACAAAAAATAATTAAGCCCTCAAACTTTATAGAAAAATAATTAAGATCCTCTATCACATCATCACTTATATATAGATTGTTATGTCAGTACTGCATATCAATATTTTAATGACCAACAATAATTTTTATCATTTAAAGGGTCGCATTGATTATTTTTTGGGTTTGAGCTCTTAATTGGCTACAAAAAAGGTTCATGGGCTTAATTGATTTTTTCTCCAAAAGTTCATAGATTTTTCACAGCCTTAAACTATTTTTTTTTTATATTTCAGTAGCTAAAATAGAAATTCAGTGACTAGTGATAAAGTTTACCCTTTTATTATATTATTTTAAGATAAACTACATCAATAGTCACAAACCTATTATTTCTTTTATATTTTGATCAATATACTATTCTTTTAACAGATGTGTCAACAATATTATTTTTTTCGGTCATCAATGTTAAATATTTAACATGACAGCACAAACCAAATTACCTCAGTAGTTAAAAGAATGATTGTTATTCCTAGAGGTCTCGGGTTTGAATACCAACAGGTGATTGAGCGTTCATTGTCAAATGATTGAAAGTAATTAGAACATATACTACTTTGTAATCATTTTAGTTTAATAAAAAATATTCAACATAGCAACGAGTTATTAGCTACATATGTATTTTGCCAATGGATTAAAATAGAAAAGAAGCAACAAGTTAGCGGCTACATATGTAATTTGTCCAATTCTTTATTATTCTCATGAAACAAGAAACTTCGGGGGATAGAGATGAAGTTATTTGAATGGATTGTAGCTTAGAATGATCTGACTTCAACTATTAATTGGGACATTGTTTTTTGAATAAAATAGTTGAATATCGGTTTGCCATAACTTATAAGCATCAATAGTCCAGTGCAAAACCAACTGCTATTTTCTTTTTTATTATCTCTATCCCCATCATTAATATAAAAAGTTCACAAATATTAAAATAGTCTAAGAGAGAAGAAATCATTTTTAGTGGTTAACAAATTAGGGTTGAAAAAGAAATGAATAATTATTAAATAAATTGATTTTTTTAGAAAAATGAAAGACCTAAACACCTATATAAATTTTTTTCTATTTTATAATTGGTAAATAGTGAAAGGAAAATTGATTTATTTTTAAAATTTATCAAAAAAAAAAAAAGAAAGATGAATGGTATTTTTTTTATTATTTTAAAGTTTATATCATTAGTAAGAGCAACTCTAACATACAATATTATAAAAAGTAAAACAGAATGCTGAGTGAACAAAAATATAAAGCGATAAGGCCCTGTTTAACATTGTTTTTAGGAAGAATATTTGGGGTTAAAAGCACATTTGAAGTCGTAAATAATGATACAAATATAATGTTTTTATATATAATTAATTTAAATTTTATACATTTTTATAAAGCACGTACACATTAAAATATTATTTGTTTTTATATGTACAACTTAATTACTATAATTTTTTTATATAATTTTATGGTGAATATAATGTAGTATTTGTTTAAACTCTCAACTATTTGACAATGAATTTTTATATCTCTACAAACGTGATGTTCGAACTCGAGACCTCAAGAGATAACAACAATCCCTTAATCACCGAGATCCCTTCATTCGTGTATAAGTATTACAAATTAAATTAATTAATTTCTAATTTATTATAACCAATCACCCATCGTTACCTTATTAAATTTAGACTAGTCATACGTAGCGTTTCAAACAGATGAAGGCAAAACTTCCAATCTTTTGATCATCTCTACCAATTCCTTAATTCATAACGAATTTGACGTAATAATTATTATTGTATACAATTTGACCTAATCGATTGGGAATGTCAAAGCAAATTAAGAATAACCAAAACTTAAATATCCATATATACATCCAACTTATTATTATATTACCTCTTTGGTAGGTTCATCAACCAAAAAAATTTTGCTTTAATATTTTAGTTGTTAAAGACTAAGGCCATGAGTCTTTGAATATTCATGTTCGACTTCCATTTCTCATAAATCATATGAGAATTATCTTCAAATCTTGTTTTAATTTAAATCTCATTGTATGTTCATCCTTTTCGAACATATTTCAATTTTATTTTATAGAATTATTAAAAATATAGAGTCAAACATCTCAATCATTGGATATAGATATATGAAACTAAAGTCGGTTGTTTTGTTATCCCCTCAACTAACTAATGTAGTGAAACAATTAATTTTTCTCCAAAACAACATAGGCAAATGTTAGAAAAATAAAATCGATGTGTGGTGTTCCAATTTAAAACAAAAATAATATACATTCGGGAGAATGATTGAACAGCTCATTGAGGTTCCAATATTCCCAAAGATCTTAGTTATTATTAAGAACCGTATTTTTTTAATTAATCATTGGTATTCAATCTATTGACTTACTAATCCAGATCGGGTACTGCAGAGGTGAGGGTGACCTTCCCAACCCAGTTTACTTCATTCGCAAACACCAGGATTTGAACTCTTGTTCTTGCTTAAGGGACCTAGTGCCTCATCCCACTTATCGATTAATAACCGTATTTTTAATTTCATTTTCAGTTGCACGTCTTTGCGGTTAAGCTACAGGGTGGAAAGCAAAATCCCCTCCAAAGGTCAAAATTTGTATAAGGTCCCTGCACTGTGTGCTAATTCCGTGGCCTATATCTTTTAGACATAGATTGATATACATCTCGACATTTTTTTAGAAATCAAGAATCATTCTTTTTTTTAATGTATCCAATCTATTGAACGACTAATCCAAATCCGGTACTGTAGAGACGAGGGAGACTCTCCCAACCCAGTTTTGCTACATTCACAAACGTCAGGATTTGAATCCCTGACCTTGCTTAAGGGATCTAGTGTCCCATCCCACTAACTCAACTGGTTGTTAGTAAGAATCATTCTTTTAGTTATGTACAACTAAGAGGGAATATATTTTCCCACGTCGTAACAAAAAAAAATCGATTTCTTCGAATACAAGTTAGGGGAAACTCAAGCCCTAAATTAAAATTGAAACCTTTTATTCTTTTCAAATGCTCATCTATTATATGGCCCTTTTCTTATGTGGAAAGGTACAAATACTATCACACTTAATGATAATAATAAAGACAACATATTTGAACCATTACGAGTCTACGGGTAGAATTAATCATCATAAATCGTGTAAAGAATAGAATTTAAACAAAAATAATTTTAGACGTGATCTATAAAATACGATTTAAATTTTCATAAATTTAAAAAATATATATAATTTATATAAAATGAATCTCGGACATGAACATAAACAGTTAAGATCTCGACACTTTAATCTTATTATTTCAATCAAAGATGCCTACTTATTTTTTATTTCATAAACTAAATGAAATTTTACAAATAATGGGTTATGCAAGGATATGAAAAGATTTTGGATTAATTAAAGAGAAATGCATGAGTTTTGGGTTGATTTGTTTTTGTTTTTAATGAAAATCTATTTAAAACCATGTTATCCTCTTGTTTATTTTGGATAAAAAAATGCACAATAAATGTTTATAATTATTTAATTTTAAGATCGGAATGAAGGAAATGCTGTACTTCAAGATTAATTAAAAACTAAATAAATACTTTATTAAAAGAAAAGTTAGAAGCTCAAACCAAGAGCCAATTTCAAACCTTAGAAATATTCATATAATTTATATATAAAAATCACAATTTAAAAACCAGAAGAAATGAAACCATCGTTTTCATTAATTAGAACAAGCATCGCACGCGACACCACATGCGTGTGGGATTCACAAAGCCACCATTGCTTCTCTCCGATCCTTCACTATAAAGAGCACCCAAACTGACAAGCCTTGGTATCATCTTTAGCAGCAAACAAAAAACATATGGCAAAAATGTCAGCCCCTTATAATTTTCTTCTCTCAATCCTACTCTTTCAACTCTTGTTTGCGTCTCAGCCATGTCACCTTATCCTCACCTCCGCCGCCGATGGTCGGTGGCAGCTTCTGCAGAAGAGCATTGGTATCTCTGCCATGCACATGCAACTACTCAAAAACGACCGCGTTGTCATGTTTGATAGAACTGATTTCGGGCCATCGAATCTGCCATTGCCCAATGGGAAATGCCGCAATGACCCGACCGACACTGCTCTCAAAGTAGATTGCACCGCTCATTCGGTGGAGTACGATGTTTTGGCCAATAAGTTTAGGGCTCTCACGGTCCAAACCGACGTCTGGTGTTCTTCGGGCGCCGTCATGCCTAACGGAAATTTGGTCCAAACTGGCGGTTTCAACGACGGAGAGCGTCGTGTAAGGGTTTTCACCCCGTGCGGGACTTGCGACTGGCAAGAAACGCCGAACGGATTGACGGCGAGAAGATGGTATGCCTCCAACCATATATTGCCAGACGGAAGACAAATCGTTGTCGGTGGTCGGGGGCAATTTAATTACGAGTTTGTTCCTAAAAACAAGGCTGCCAACACGTTCAAGTTGCCTTTCCTGTCGGAAACCAATGAACGGGGAGTGGAGAACAATCTCTACCCTTACGTTTTCCTCAATGTGGACGGAAACTTATTCATTTTCGCCAACAACCGTGCTATTTTGCTCGATTATGTGAACAACAAGGTGGTGAAAACTTATCCGACGATACCAGGTGGTCAGCCTAGAAGCTATCCGAGCACAGGCTCCGCCGTGTTGCTGCCATTGAAGAACTTGAAAGCAAAAGCTATTCAAGCTGAAGTTTTGGTCTGTGGTGGTGCTCCAAAAGGATCATATCTCCAAGCATTACGAGGTAGATTCATCAAAGCGTTGGACGATTGCGCCCGAATCTCAATAAACGACCCGAACCCACAATGGGTCCTCGAAACCATGCCTCTAGCTAGAGTCATGGGTGACATGATATTGCTTCCGAACGGCAACGTTCTGCTCATAAACGGAGCAGGTTCCGGGGCAGCAGGATGGGAGTTGGGGAGGAACCCGGTTATGAATCCGGTTTTGTACAAACCTAATAACAAAATCGGGTCACGATTCGAGACGCAAAACCCGACAAAGATTCCTCGGATGTACCACTCGACGGCGGCATTGCTTCGTGATGGCAGAGTTTTGGTCAGTGGAAGCAATCCTCACGCGTTCTACAACTTTACGGGTGTACTTTTCCCTACTGAACTAAGCATAGAAGCATTCTCTCCGGGTTACTTGGACTTTAAATTCAACAATTTCCGACCTGGCATTATTGCTCCGAAGTCAACGTCGACGATCGGATACGGTAAGAAGTTGACCGTTCAAGTGGTTATTACAGGGAGAGTAGCTAAAAACTTGGTGTCGGTGACAATGGTGGCGCCGGCTTTCAACACACATTCCTTCTCCATGAATCAGAGGTTGCTTGTACTTGGGAACGACAACATGACAGCTTTGAGGAGATCGAGGTATAGCATTGAAGTGACGACGCCGAGCTCCGGTAACCTTGCGCCTGCTGGGTATTATCTTTTGTTTGTGGTTCATCAAGACATCCCCAGCCAAGGCATTTGGGTGAAGCTGCAATAAAATAAAGGGTAATTCATTCCATATAATATATTCATTTAGATATATGTGTTTATTTAACCATAATTATAAACGTGTCCTCTACAAACACCCAAATGTATTCACAATGTAATGTTTCCATCAATAAAGAGGATCTATTGCTCATTTGTCAACTGAGGTCCATTTTGTAACATGCTCTGTTTTGAGGATTTTCTCAAACACCGTAATTTCAATGCAAGCTGTGGGTATTTAAATACAATTGAAACAAAATGCATGGAAATCAATTCAAGTATTCAACACACCTCTTTTTTTTCAACAATTTTATTCATTAATAAAATTATTAGTGCAGTGATAAAAAAATATTTTTTGCTTAATTTTTTAAATCAAATTTTGAACAATTCCTTCTTTTATGAGAATAAACTATTGTAATTTTAACAAAATAGATTAGCCTTAGCCGATTGTTACTGTAACTCACTGCCTAGGTTTTTAGCCCAACCGTGAAACAGTGGAAAATCACGTTCTTTAGGACACAACGTAAGGAAAAAAATCTTGTCTTTCCTCCTTCAACACTTCGTTTCCACGGATTTTCCCAACTTCCCAGAATTTCATGGCTTGATTCCCATATACTTCCTTTGAAATTCTTTCACTGGTGAGCTTCTTCTTCTTCTTCTTCTCTTCTACACCCACTCTTTTTCTTTTAATCATCGATTTGGCTTAAAACCCATCTTTATTATGCTTAGTTTTAGTTGTTTCATGCTTCTGCTCAGCTGCTTTTGGTTAATTTTCTTGCTCGGTGCTTTAAGGGAGCAAGGGAAGAATGCTTTCTCAAGCTCATTTCTTTCATTTCTGGGGTTTTAAGATTTTTTTGGTGGATTGGGTTCTTTTAAACAGCCATGGGAGTGAAATTTTAAGGCTTTTGGTATATTAGCTCTTCAACTAAGAGTTCAATGGTTCTCGGTGTTTTTAGCTTTAGCTTAGGACTGAAAATACTGTACATTACATATATTGGCTTGTGGAAGAATCAGGTCTTTTATCTGTTCATATAGTATTTTGTACATAAGTTCAGCTCTTAATCAATAAATGTCTGTAGTTCTTTGTATGGATCGATGTTATAGAAAAGTGATCTCTAGAGGGTGATGTTTTTGCCTTTAAAGCTTCTACTTTTGAACCCTTCTGATTGATGGGTAATGTTGATGTGTTTACGGCTATTGGGGGGGTTATACTTGTTGATTAAACAAGGAACTGATCGAATTCGTGCTACTAAATCAAGAATAATTTTGTTCCTTGTTTTCAATGATGTGTTTATGCATTAGTTTTTATTCGGGGAAGATCAACGGCTGAAGGATGTGGTGGTGTTCCTTATACAGGTTTTATATAGTAAGATGTTAGCATTCTCCGTGGGATGATATCGGCGCTTTTTCTGATAGTAATGGAGTAATCATCTGCTGTAAATAACTTAATCTTAATAGTTCTCCTTCCACCTTTTCCGCTATACAGGATTTTCTGTCCCAGAGTGATGTGATGTTTACTTGACCGAATACCACCCTCAGAACAGAGTTTTGAGACTTTCTTTGTTGATCTCAACAATTTGCTGTATTCTCCAATGGATGATGTTGGACATCGTGAAAATGGAAGAGTTAAAACGGATCAGTATAGAGCAGCTCAAGGCCAGGTACCTTAAGGGTTTTTTTTTCTTTCTTTTTTTGCAAACTATATAGATACTTGATTGATGTGAAATTACATGAATGAATTAACTCTCTCTGTGATTAATGTGTTCAATTTCAGCATTTTCTGAGAACTTCTGTCAATGATAATTTTTATGAGGATTGTTGTTGCAGTGGCTGATGCATCAGCCATCAATGAAGCAGATAATGGCCCTTATGGCCGAACGAGATGCTGCTATTCAAGAAAGGAATTTAGCTCTTTCCGAGAAGAAAGCAGCTATTGCTGATAGAGATATGGCATTCTTGCAGCGAGACGCAGCAATTGCTGAACGAAATAGTGCTATAGCAGAACGAGATAGTGCCATAGCGAATCTGCATTATCAAGAGAACTCCTCGTCATCTGGTAATATGTCCTCTTGTCCGCAGGGGCTTCATATGTCACGTGGGATGAAGCACATGCAACATCCTCAGCAGAACATTCACCATCTGCCCCACATTAGTGAAGTTCCTTATAACTCGAGAGAAATGCATTCAGCTGGTTCCCTTCCGGTGATGCCAGGTACCTCTGAAGCCGCAAAGTCAAGACAGGGTAAACGAGCAAAAGAGGCCAAGGTAATTGCAGCTAACAAGAAGGCTTCAAAGCCTCCTAAAAAAGTAAAACAAGAAAATGAGGAATCGAACAAGATTATGCCTGGCAAGTCACGTGAGTGGAAGGGTCCACAAGATGTGGATGGTGCTGGTGATGATCTCAACAAACAGTTAGTTACTGCAAAACTCGATTGGAAAGGTAAGGATCTGGGATTGAATCAAGTTGTATTCGACGAGTCAACCATGGCACCACCTGTTTGTTCATGCACGGGAGTCCTAAGACAGTGCTATAAATGGGGAAACGGTGGATGGCAATCTTCATGTTGCACAACCGCCTTGTCTATGTATCCATTGCCAGCAGTTCCGAACAAAAGACATGCCCGGATCGGTGGCAGAAAGATGAGTGGAAGTGCTTTCAACAAGCTGCTTACTCGGCTTGCAGAGGAAGGTTATGATCTGTCCAACCCCGTCGATCTTAAGCATCATTGGGCCAAGCATGGGACAAACCGCTACATCACCATCAAGTAGGCTGTTTAAAAAACCAAATGCGTATCGGAAGTTATGTAGCATTAGAGAACAGTCGTTTGGCGTTCATGTTTCCATCCTTTGTCAATTTAGCAGTGTAGGAAAAATAAATGATCCGGAAATGACACTAGGTGGGTAATGCCAACTTAATTTCGGGTTTACTTCGAAACGGCCCCTCTGAGCTCTCTCTATACGGCTTCGATCCTCCATGAGCAGACTGGTATACAAAGAGAGGATAAAGGATATATGATATGGTCTCATCCAATCTTGGAAAAATGATGGGGTTGTCAACTTGCCACTTTGTAGCATGTAACTGAATTGAAAAAGTATTGTACCAGTTGTACTTTAATGGAGTTTCAGTTTACTACCTTAATCCACCAAAAATGTTTGCTGGAAATGGAATATTACTTTTATGGGGTTGTCAACCTGACACTATGTGGCATGTAAACGTCATTTGGCTTTCACTCTCCTTGAGAGTATTCTCACGATGCCATCTATATGGAAGCCTCAAGTGCAAGAAAAATAGAAAATTAAGAACCAAACTAGAGAGGAATCGCACAGCAAAAAAAGGACTTCTAGAGAAAAATGGTCGAACAAAAAGCGAGAGCATTATCAACGACGGAAAATTACGGGAGAGTTTCTTGGTAATATAAAAATTACCATACAGTAAGCACCAACAAAAAAAGGGAAATTCATTTTTTTCGTCCTTTACGTTTTGCCAGATATTTCATTTTTTTTAGTTTAGTGTTATTTTAATTTTAATTATTGTCTGTTATTTTATTTTTGCTTTGATTTAGTCCATGTTCATGTTTATCTATTTGTGATTTAGCCATCTTATTTTCAATTATTTGTCCTTGGGTTGTTTATCATAAGTATTGGTTCATTTTAGCCCCAAAAATATTAGGAGAATGTCTATATTTATGCTCTTTTGATTAGGCTGCTTAACTTGTGATTAATTTATGGGTAAACTATATGAATAGTCCCTTTGTTTTTGTCCTAACTAACTTTGATCACCGATTTTTAAATTAAACGCGGTTGGTTTCTTATGTTATCGGTACGTTCGGTTATGTCCTTCAACCATTAACTTCCGTTAACTCATTAACATAAATATTACTTTACAATTTAAAAATAATAAATAAATCCACATAGGTCACTTATATTGTAAATTCACGTGTCTTCTTCTTGGGGTTTGTATTTCCAATGAGTAAAATAACTCATATACTCGACACCACCAACTGAAAACATGTGATTTTTCAAAAATAATACCTCAGAAATCCTTCTGCTTTCCCTCAATTTCCCTATTAAAGAACAAGCACATAAACAATCCCATCTCTTTTTATGTCGATAAGGGCTAAAAAAGAGCAACAATTTGTCAAAGAAGGTCGAGTTGAAGAGAAGGAAAACTCAAAAGATGATACTAACGAGACTACAATGTCGGAAGCTATTGTCTGTTTGCTTATAGACCCGTTTGTTCCTTGGTGATTGAACAGAAAAATGTAAACAAGCTTCATTGTTGCATAACTTTTGTTCAAGCTGATATGTTAAAAGAAAGGCTTCAACTCCATGCTTGTGTAAACTAAAGTTGTTTTATTACTAATATTGTTCATTATTAAGGTTATGGAAGCTTTGCTTCGAATGTTTCATGAACCTTCTTGGGAATCTAGTAAATACAAAAGAATTAAACAGTTCTTGCATTGTTTGATGATTAGTATGTGATGTTGATTTTTTAAAGGAATTGATTGTTGCAGAAAAGATTTTGTTTCGGCCTAAGAGTCAGATATTTTTACATATATCTTCAAGTGTTTTTATTTTATATATAATCATTTTAAAGAAACTAAAAAAGGTCATAAAGTTGAGCTTTCTTCGATGCCTGTAAATGACGTCTTAATGTTGACGAAGTTGTTATCGTTGTACTCCCATTTAAGAATATCTTTGGGGTATAGAGAGCTTCATCGAGAGAATCAGGCTCCAAGCCGGTAACCATGGAAACATATAACTTACTATTTGTTACATTTTGACACAAATTATAATTAGTAATTAAGTTAGATTTTATTATAATTTAGTGATTGAAAATTTCTTGGTAATTGACTTTATTTAATAAAATAAATATTTATTTTAGGTAATAATTCTTAAGGAATAAGAATTCTTGATTGACCAAGTATTTGATTCTATAAATAAAGATCATATCTTAACCTTTAGAGTTTTTTTGAAAAGATTTGTTAGAGATTGACTCGAATTCAAAGTGACACAAATTAATTAATATTTAAATTTAGGAAAGTAAGAATCTTAGTTTGATTAAAAGTATAAAACTTTATTAAAGTAGATTTCTACTCTATTTAATTTTTTTTTTGTAATTAACTATTTATACCTATAAATAGATGTTAAGGGTATGGGTTAAATATCAAGTTTTTTATTCTCCAATATCCTCTTGTATTTTCTTCCTTTATATTAGTTAAATTCTTCTCCTCTGCTAATGGGTTTTTCTTATTGGGTTTTTCACGTAAATCTTTGTGTTATTTATTTTCGATCATGATTATTTGTTTGTCGATAACCATTTCAATATTATAATAAATTGGTATCAGAGCACTGAGTTGAAGATTATGACAACAATGAAGTATAATATTTTGTTGTTAGATTAAAACATCAGATTCTCGATATGGCAATGAAAATTCAGGATGTTCTTGTACAGTTAGATCTCGACGATGTAATAGAAGGATTTGATGAGAAGTCGACGACATAATGGATGAATGAGGAAAACGTAATGATCGTAAAACTCTTTATCATATTCGTTTATATTTATCAAACTAAATTTTGTAGGATGTGTTGAAAGAAAAAATGTACATTTCTTTATGGGCGAAATTAGAGTAACTATACATGCTGAAATCATTGTCCAACAAGTTGCACTTAAAGAAGTGTCTTTATTCGTTCAAGTTGACGGAAGATTTGTCACTTGAAGATGACTTGACCACATTCAAGGAAATTATCTCTAATCTAGAAATTTTAGAAGTAAAAAATGACCAAGAAGACTTAAGATTGATCCTCATATGTTTACTGTCTCCTTCCTACTCATCTTTTAAAAACATGATCCTGTACAATCACAAAACAATAACTTTTGAAGAAGTGTACAATGACTTGTACTAGTTTGACAAGATGAAGTATCTTGTATCTAGTTTTGAGCCCCAAATAGAGGGTCTCGTGGTGCATAGATCGACTAACTCAGACCGTGGAAGAAAAAATGAGCGTTCTTCTTGTAATAAAGAAAGAGGCAGATCAAAATCATCTAACCGAGATAAAATTTTTCACTTTTTTTAAAAGAAAAGACACGTTAAATTGGAGTATTATAAGTTACTGAATAAAATTAAAAGAGAATTTGAAAATTAGAACTCTAGAAAATCTAGTGAGGTCGGTGTAGTAGAGGAGTGCGATGACAGAGAACTCCTAGTTGTGGCTGACGAAAACTCTATAACAACTTATGAGTAAATACTTAATTCTGATAGTAGTTTTCATATGAGTCTCAATTGTGACTGGTTTGCGACGTATAAAATTGTATCTATAGGTAATGTATTTTTGGAAAATAATGTCTTTTGTAAAGTATTGACACAATCAAGAATAAGATGTTCGATGGGATTATTCGAACACTTGGTAATGTGAGACATATTCCAGATTTGAGTTGGAGTCTCATTTTGTTGGGTACCTGTAACACCTCAACACGTATCCGACCCGGATACGCGTCTGAGATGTCACATTGACTTTTAAAAACCTTTTTCTTACAAAATAACAAAACATTTGAACTTATTTTAAGAAAATACGATCATATATTGTTCAATTGTGTTTGGTATAAAATTTTAAGATAAAAACAAATTTATGAACAGTAAAATACAGTATGAACAATATCGTATGAACAGTGATGAACAGTACCTTGTTATAGTACCCCGAATATTAAAATTTCCATATTACAAATAGGGAACTGATTCTCCTGCTACAGGGAACCGATTCCCCTACTACAGTACTGCTACAGTACTTCCATAAAATACGTATAAATTCATAAAATTTAAAACGTTCATCATCTTTCATTCACCATTTACAAATATATGTTTAAAACAATGCAAAATTCAATAATATGATTTTAACAAAACCGATTAAAACATATCGGATTCAAATCTTTGTTTACATGCCAACCACTATAAGTATTACAAAATACATGCCATTAACTTCTTTTCTGATCTGATCTTTGAAAAGGAGGAACTGACCTGTCTTGCATAACTTTGATCAATCTTCTCTTTTTCGCTTTCCAAACCTACTTATGAAACAATCACACGCTAAGTCGATGACTTAGTGAGGCATATAAAACATATAGTATAACCATATACCATTTCATATAAACAAAAGCATACATCTGCAAATACTATCATATCATATAAAAGCATATCTTCCATTGTATAACCAATGCACACATATACATTTATCAGTAATCATATTATTATCACTAATTCATTTTTATCATATAAGCATATGTTGAACATTTCCATATACATCATGGAACACATTTATCATTTCATAACAAAACACACGTAACATCGTATAATTCATATAATGCATTTCGTATCATAAAAACAAACATATACATCATATATATATTGTATTTGATATTATCTCTTTATTAGCCTATGGTACACTGGTGAGAACTGAAGGTATGTGAGTACATTGACGTTGTGCACAACTATGTTATCACCACAGCTCGTATAAATGTCCCGAAGAACCTATCCAAATGTCATAAAGAACCTCGACAATTATCCATAGGTCCTGAGGAACCTAGGTAAACTGTCCATATGTTCCTTAGAACATAGGTAAACTATCCATATGTCTCGAAAGACATAGGTAAACCCTCGACTCTTGTCATGCTAACTATACCACTAGCTCTCATATTACATAGCATGGGCATTATCATTTATAACAATTTACATATTCATATAAGCTCATAGCTTCGTTCACATATGCCTGTAATCATGTAATTTATTTCATGTAATTCATGTCACTTTTCATATGAATTCATGTTCATATGTCACATAGCTCATATCACTTTGCATGGATTCACATAAACATATATATCATTTGATTCATGTCTTATTCTTATATCATATATATATATCATCTATGTTTCATCAATTAATCTCATATCATATAACATGCTATATCCTCATGTGTTCACATTACATATAATGCATACAAATTATATTCACATATGCATTTACTCATGAATTCATACAAATCATATCATCTCTTGTTCTCATATATTTCCAATACATCACATAATAATCACATAACATTTTAAAAGTTACTTCTTACCATAGTAACTCCATCATTGGCTCATCGCAAGCTAATGTCCGTTCTATAAGCACAAATTAAATTGCACTCACCTTAGCCTTGCTTTGATTCGATCCTAATTCTTTGATTATTCCGGAACTTGTTTAGGCTCAATATCTACATAAATATAACATTTCAAAACAACTATCAGAATCCTAAACCTTAAACTTGATGTTGATAACTTAAGCCGGTTTAATGAACCAAAATTATATTTTTCATTTAGGGGGAATCGATAACCCCTCAGGGGGGGGAATCTGTACCCCCTGCACAATCTAAAATTTTCGTTCAAGCCCAGAAAAATCACTGTTCATGCCCGAAAATTCACTATATCAACTTAAATTCTTCATGTTTCATTCCCTTTCATATTCTTAGCTCAAATATACATACTTAAACTAATTTATATCCATTTATTTCATCTTAAACCTCAAAATTCTATTATCCATATAGAAATCAATAATCATACCAAATTTACCATGTTATCCAAACTTAATTCTAACACTTCTAACCTCTTATTCTCATAGATGACAAGTCAAATTCAACTTATCAACTTTATTTCAAGATTTCATTCAAGAACTCAAAATCTTTAATCTCTCATATACCTTTCATCTTATTGTTTTAGAACAAATTAAGCTTTCCTTAAGCTTAATTATCATTTAATGATCAAAACCCAACCTTTAATTGAACAAATAATCAACTAATGAAGAAACTTACCTTTGCCTTTGAGCTCTTATGGGAGAAGAAAGAAGAAAGGAAGAAGATGAAATGTTTTCATCTTCCCACGTTTTTATCTCCTATTAAAGGGGATAAAAATATCTTTTATTGACAATTGACCATTTTGCTCTTTAATTCTTTGGATAATTACTAACAACTTTCAAGAAATATCCCAAAATAAATCATTTAACTATTCAACTATTCTACTTTTATCCTCAAATTCCAAAATTTTACAATTTAGTCAATAACCCGGTATTGAGGATGTTACAGTACCCTAGATTCAAAAGGGTACAAATTCTCCAGTGAAGGTGGAGCTATGAAAATTTGCAATGGCTTTCTTGTTGTGATGAAATGGTAGAGAAAAACCTACCAAGTTTTAAGTTCTACAAGGTTCAACAAATTTAGATAAAGCAACTGGTGTTTCTTCCTTTGTATCAAATAACATTGTTACTGATAAAAATGTATTGGCTAAATTAAGCAAAAGAAGATTTTTTGTTGAACAAGATAACCGTGGGTAGAATAGTTATGTGAAGGAGAAAATAGTTCAATTTCGTGTGCATAACAAATTTAAAGATAGAACCATCATTGATGATCGAGATCGTATTTTGCATGATATTGCTTTCGGTGATACACTTATGAGAAAAGTTGGCACTTATGATAATCATGTCGATGTAAGAACTCCATAAAATCAAAACACAATCTTAACAACTTCGCACGGTTATTCCAACAAGACTTTGAGTCACTCGAAGTATCGAATTGTAGATTTCCGAACCACAGACAAACCTTCGTCTTAAAGCCCTATCAAAACACAAGCTTAACAACTTCGCACGGTTATTCCAACAAGACTTTGAGTCACTCAAAGTATCGAATTGTAGGATTTCGAACCACAGACAAACCTTCGTCTTAAAGCCCTCCACATCGAGCAGCACTCGGACAAAGTCGACATTGTACGCACCTTTGATTCTAGTCACCATACAGTGTTGTAACCATGACATTTCACCTTCAAGGATGTTTTTTGTGGAAAAATCCATAGAAAAATCATAGTAATGATGTTTAAGTGCCACATCGAAAACAAAATAATCTAGGTACAAGGTTAGAATAAAAGGAGAGGTAAATTTGATCCCTTTATTATGAAAAATTTTCAATATGATTATCAATTTTTTTAATTTAGTCAATCAAATAATGTAATTTTATTTTTATTATTTACAAGTTCTATTTATTTGATATAAATATTTTTTTTAATTTAATAAACTTAATTATTTAATTAAATAATGTCATTTAAATTGAAAGAAACCTCTCATGCGATTGTTAATGTGAAGACCATGGTAGAAAATTAATAATTTGGAGCCGCTGGTCTTGCAAAAAGAAAGAAAGCTTGTTATATTAAAATTTATTACATTAATAATTTCGTTAAGAAAAAGTAAAGAATTAAGATTCAATTACACAATATAAAATATTTTTAATTTTATATAAATTTAATATTTTTGAATGAGTGAAAACATATGACTAAGATTAATTTATTATTTTTTAGTGAATATTTTTTTATTTCTTACTATTATTCTAGCCATCTATTTTTATTTATTCAACTATTTTTTATAATTTTTAATAACAAGATGGAAAAGTAATTTAATGATGAAAATATGAAAATGTTGATACTTGAGTGATCAATGGGTAGTAACACACTTACACTTATCAATATCTCCCACTCTAAACGATTTTGGAGCCGTTGATCTTGCTTACTATAAACACGTGATCTCTTCAATAAATGGCAAGGCAACCGACACCCTCGCTTCCTCTGAGTCTTAAATCCATAATCTCCCTAATCTGGTAATAAAGATTGAACATTTTTTACTAAAAAAAATCTCAACTTGCTTTGGGTTCACAAATCCAAATCGCAAAACGATTAAAAGACCCAATTTTTAATTCATCTATTTTCCATCTCTTTCGTTTCACAGGCTTCACTCTAGCAGAGAAGAAAGCTATGGGGTCGGTTTCACTGAAAATTGGAGATGGAACAGCAAGATTCAAGAGAGCAACACTTTTTTCTTCAGCTGTCAACATTCTCATGCTTTTCTCCGTCATCACCACCAATCTCTTCGCTCTATACGCCTTCAATTACTCCCCAAACCACCACTTGAACAATCCATTTCACCACCCTCATAAAAACATCTCCTTGATCTCTCAACAAGTCACTCTGATCATAAAAGAGATCGATTCTTCCCAGAGGAAGCTCGCCCAGATGGAGAAAGAGCTCCTTGGTTATGAAACTCTCGATCTTTCAAGACCCAATCTTGCTGCCGAGCTCAAGCTGTTCTTGCAACACCATCGGCTTCCCCTGGGGAAGGATTCGAGAACCGGGATCACCGAGATGGTGGCTTCCGTGGGACATTCTTGCGAGAAATCCGCTGATTTGTTGACCCAGTACATGAGTTACAAGGTTTCCGGTCCTTGTCCCGATGACTGGAGTCTTGCTCAGAAGCTAATCTTGAAAGGGTGTGAACCTTTGCCTAGAAGGAGATGCTTTGCCAAGACTGTTCCTAAACCAGGTCTCTCTTTTTTACCTGCTTCTCTTTGGAAACCTGTTAATGAGAAGATTGTTACTTGGAGTGGCCTAGGTTGCAAGAATTTTAACTGTTTGAATAGTAAGAAATTGAGTACAGATTGTGTTGGTTGCTTTGATTTGGTTAATGGATTCGAGAATCAAAGATATGTTAAGGCTAGAAGCAAGATTGATTTTACCATGGATGATGTTTTAGCTATGGGGAATGGTGGGATACGGATCGGATTCGATATCGGAGGCGGGTCTGGGACTTTTGCTGCTCGAATGGCCGAGAGGAACGTCACAGTCATTACTAACGCCTTGAATCTCGATGCACCTTACTGCGAATTCATTGCTGCTAGAGGACTTTTTCCTTTGTCCTTGAGCTTGGACCATAGGTTCCCTTTCTATGATAATGTGTTTGATTTGGTTCATTCCACGAGTGGATTAGACGTTGGAGGTATACCGGAGAAATTGGAGTTTTTGATGTTTGATGTAGACCGCGTTCTAAGGGCCGGCGGCTTGTTTTGGTTAGATAACTTTTATTGTTCTGATGATGAAAAGAAGAGAGCTTTAACTCGTTTGATCGAAAGATTTGGGTACAAGAAGCTCAAATGGGTTGTAGGAGAGAGACCAGATGCAGCGGGATCCGGAAAACCTGAAATTTACCTGTCTGCTGTTTTACAAAAGCCGGTGAGAATCTGATGATCAAAGAGATTTCCCAGGAAACTGATGGATGCTAGAAAAATATAGTTCAAATTTCTACCTTTATCCACATAAAATTTGTGCAAATTTATCAGATTTCTAAGGTGGAATAAATGCTACAAAATGGTGAAGGGTGGCCTATATCTTCTGTAATCTAAAGCCCTTTTTTACCCCTTGAATCTCTCAGCATTTTACCTCATGTTGGTTATTTGAAGCAAAGAACTGTTACAAGCAATTCTTGAAGTTTTAAGGTCATATTTGATATTTCATTGTACTTCGATGTGAGTTTTCTATCGAATTACATGATTTCAGTTGACGTCTTTGAAGCATATATGGTACAACCTTAAACCTATGTTAATCTCTTGTTATAATGATCTTAAAGGATGTAATGAATCTTGGAAATATATATATATTTCTCATTACTCATCAGCATAGATTATGTTCTGATTAGTACAACTATTTGTCTGCAAGTTCATTTCCTGTTGAAAAATGTAAATTTAAAATCCGTACATTACATTTCCAACTCTACCATAGACATGCGGGTAACAATGGAGCTTTGCGGGTCAAATCTCAATCTGCAATTATACTCGGCTATGTGGAACCTTAAGAATTGCGGTGCAACCATCCGAATTGGAGCCATTGATGCCTTGCACTGTTGAGCAGCTTCATCCCCTCTTCACTCATCTGTTGTACTTCAGTAGGGGATAGAATTCGGATGCATCTAACACACCCGACGAATTCCCTGCTCATATATAATGAAATCATTAGAAAGTGAATGTTAATGTCCCGGTCGACAGTTCGACCGATGAATATAAAAAGTTTGCAGATAAACTTACTCCCAAGGATCATCCCCGATGAGAAGAACATCGTTCTCGTAATCCACATATACCAATTTCCATCCTGAACCTTTGGGATCATCCAGCAGACCTTTAAGTCCAAACATGCATTCAATTGCAGAGATTAGTTCATCATAGTTCTTAAAACTCGTGACATCGATCGACCTTCCTACAGATCCTGCCTTCTGAACCTGTCGGCAACGGACCAAGAAGAGTTATAAATGAATCCTAACTACACAATCTGCAAGTAACTTCGATGCCTCAAGAATTTAAATTTCCAGAATCCAAATTGAGATTATCATACCTTTGTATATGTTCTAACGAGTGGAGCTGTTGTTTGCTTCCAGGAATTGTTTTGCAGAAGGCCACTCTCGTCGAAATCAATGTTGCTACGAGACGTGCCACCAGAGCTGTCGAGCAAGTCTTGTCGAGAGAAAGCTTGAGAATCCGCAAGACTATTAGAGGTAATCTGAGATTGAACATCTTGACAAGAACTCAAGTTCCCAACCAAACAATCTGAAGGGTTTTGAAAATCGGCACCCTTCAATGTGCAAAACTCATCTAGAATGGCATTGGCCACGAACGGATCGATCACAGTACTGCCACCATTACTGAAATCGACGTTTAGACTGCTATATATCCCACTTTGATTATTGCTGTCAACAGATAAATCCCTCACCCCACCAGAATTGAGACTGTGCGGACCGTGCTGAGTGAACGAAGTCAATTGGTCGGCTTGTGATAAAAGCCTGCAATTATTCAGCT
Organism: Hibiscus syriacus; assembly: GCF_006381635.1. Taxonomy (NCBI): domain Eukaryota; kingdom Viridiplantae; phylum Streptophyta; class Magnoliopsida; order Malvales; family Malvaceae; genus Hibiscus; species Hibiscus syriacus. The sequence continues at coordinate 681,224 of NW_024062903.1, forward strand.
TCTGGTCCCACATGTTCTGACCTACTGTAGTTAACAAAGCATCGGTTTCAACAGGAAAAGCAGCTGCAGAGTCTTGTAACCCAACCATCGGTAACGTACCTGGTGATTTATATAACCCAGCAAAAGGTTGGCAAGAAGAAAGGTTCGACGTCCACTCATCAGTGTCTGAAAAAGGAAGAAAGCTGTTTAAGGTGCTAAGATCAGCTTGGGATGCAAGCATTTGATGAGCTTGGAGGACTGATGAATCCAACGGGGTCTGAACCGGCCATGGATTATTTTGCACTTGGAGGGGAACCTGGTTCGGGTTTGGGAAAGAAGGTTGGTTCAACATAGTCGGACTCGTAGCATTTACCACCAAATTTTCCTCATTGCATTCAGATGCCGAAGTCAACTGCTCGGCCAAATGCTTTGATTCCGACTCTGTCTTTTCATTACTGCTCCCAGTCCCAGCTTGTGTTAGGCTTTCAAACTTGTTTGCTGGATGTGGATTCCCATTAGCATTGATTTTGGATATATTCGAGTTGATGGGATCCGATTGGTCAGGGACCACGTTAGGAAGATTTTGGCTCTCGATCGACATGTTTTCCGAATGGATAAGCTGAGGTTTTTGGTTGCTTCTAGGCTGCAAGCTCTTCATTTCTTCTAATGGAGATGGCTTATCATCAGTACTGAATTGTTGTAAAGCAGATGCAAAAATTCCAGGATGGTTAACAAGCTGAGGCTTCAGCATCATCTTCATCAGTTGCTCAGAACATAAATTCGAGATCGTATAGGGAATATTCCCATTTCCATTTTCAGGTAACTGGAGTAGGGGCCTTTTCATCAAGCTTCCCCATTCGGATTCCGTTCCTGTGAGCATAAAAAAAAAGAAACAAACACCAAGATAAGCATCTAAAAAAGTTGTCCACCACTCAAATATTACAAACGGAAGCCTACCAGAAAATCCAGGATATAATGGTCGCTTGAGACCTGATGTTAAGGACGGAAAAATAAAGAGGCTTTCTGGAGTTTCGATTTCCCATGCGCTCACCCTATTCTGCTTATCGTTACATCCAGGTTCATCCCATTCAACCTGTTTCGAGAATGAATACGATAAGTTCCGCTTTTAAACCGACCAGCAAGTAAAGCTTTACATTAAACAGTATTCAGTTCGATGAAAACAAACCTGGAGGTTTCGCCACTTCGAGCCAGGCCATCTCAGAGGATCCAAGTCGCTAATACCACCTATTGTACCCATATATCTGCAGAAATTTGAGAAACATATTGGATAATTACACCATATGATTATTATGCACAAAATTTCTTTAACGCCTTAAGGTTGGAAACAACATGGTCAGAGGATGAAAAAATATTTAGTAACTTACCGACGTTTACCGGACTCTTCTGTTTCAAACATCATTCCAAACCTCATACCAACTGCTACTTGAGATCCATATACCGATTTACGGTATTTAGCCAAAGGGATGACAAATTCCGAAGGGCAAGCTCTACAAAGAAATCATGAAATAGATAATGTAACTGCAAGAGTGGCAAAAGGAGATGAAGTGGTAGGATATGAATGTTACGCACCTTGGATTGTAAAATATTGTGAATGGGCTTCTATTGGCGGTAGCATGAGCAGCGGCAGCAAGGACACCAATGTGCATACTATCAGCAGATAGAACTGATGATGGCAATGTTGTTTGTTGGCGAACCGCACGCCTTACACCCACCATTAACTGTGACTTCTCATCCCTGCAACAAACAAGATATAATCATGAACTTAGCAGTTAAAATATCTTGCACCAAACATATGCTAGTATGTGACTATGCCATACCTGATAAAGAGAACAGAATCACCTGCCCTAAGCCTTTTCGATCCTACAAACAAGCTCCACCCGGTTGTAAGAAGGTGTCTTTTCGGCTGCCCTGTACAAAGAACATCATACATTACACTCAAAATACACTGTCAAAAATATATCTTTTACAGATTTACACATCTTGCCTAGTTCTAGTTATTGAATAAGATTATTTGCTCAAACAGACGGTAAATAATCAATAGAACACTCACCGCGGTATATATGGCGAAATGTCCAGGTATTATCATGCAAATCTCTCACAACTAGCTCTTGAGTAGGGGGTTGCATGGTGAAATCCTGAGAAACAGATAAAAATAGTCATGCAAATTCTCATAATGTCCCTTCATGATCATGCATAACAACAACACTTTGAGCAGCCTACGAGAACCTTACCAACGGAGGAAAGAGCTTCTCAGCTGCTCTACGTGGCACTGAAAAACCACCATGCGTACTCGTATCACTTGCAGTCAAGGTTTTGCAGAAAAATTCATTTGGATGCCTGCTCAGATTCAACCCAAAGTCCGGTATATGGTACACATCTTTTTCCTAATGAAAGTTAAATCTCATAAGTGAGAACGGTCACATCTTTTTATCACATCTAAATATATACGGTAAATTCATAAGAGTTTGAGAAGTGTATATTTATCCAGCTAGATAAGCTTACAGAGTTCACTGGTTGAAGACTCAATTGAGCATATATTTCATCGCTATCTCTGTCGGCCTGTCAAAGATTACCAGAAAAATAGCATTGTTTATTTAGAAAAATGATATACATGACATGATCATACTTAAAAGTCCGATTCATATATAAATGACATACATGTAATGTGACATTATGAACTTGGCACATTAACTGAGAAGGAAGGTTTGGATAGTTGGGAATTTGAGAGGTCGCCATTCTTTTTGTGGACACTGCTACCTGTTAAAAAAAAACACCATTACTCCTTTAGTTATTGTCTAAATACATAACAAAATAATATCAAAACAATACAGAAAGCAAAGCATGTTATCAAGGTTGAATGCTTTAAGGTCTCATCATGTTGATGCTAATAAATGTCAAAAAAATAGACAAGGAAAAATGATGCAACAGAAACAAGACAACTGATAATCAAATGTGAGGGATAAATGCAAACCTGTTCGCTGTGTCCTTGAGGGAAGTAATACACGAGACTTCCCACCTGAGGCAAAGAAGCAAGTGGACCAGCACAGGCATGCCATAACTCAGAATTTATAGCCTTACGGCTGCCTGAGATCAATCAGGAAAAACAAATCCATCACACAGAGATTACCTTATTAACACTTTTGAAAGACTTAAATGCGTCTCCATTAAAGTCAGGTAATAAATGACTTTAACATCTTTAATTTGTAAGCTTATATGTTGAAGAGAAGAAAGTCAATGGTTCTTCCATATTGGATTAAGACTAAAACAGATCATGTTTGAATTGACAAAAAAACATAAAAAGAACAAATTTTGTGTAAAAACAAACCAGGTTGGGCTTGCATTTCTTTCAACAGCTTCATTTCTTCAAGCAGGGTCGACTGTGTCCCTCCATTAACCAAAGCTCTCGGTCTGATCTTCTCTTCAACAACAGAACCCATCTTTGCTAAAAGAATTCTTCTTTTTTTTGGACTCTTTTTACAAATACACACCAACCACCATAAGAACATAAAACAAAGACCCCACCTTTACATCTTCACTAAAGGAAAAACAAAAGACCCTGAACTTACAAAAAGAGAATAAACAAATTCCCTTCCCCATTTCTCCAAGCAAAAATCACGTACAGAATATTTTACATAGGAGACAAATTATCTAAAGGGTAGAAAAAGGTCACCAATTGGTCCAGAAAGGACAAACCTTTTAGCCCCTCCCTCAACAACACCACCACAAACAACAACAGCAGCAGCAGCATAATCAGAGTTCAAAATCAAGGAACAAAAACCTGCAAAGAAAAGGGAACAACACTGGCGAGAAAAAAAAAAGATCCCTTTTTTATCTTTTGTGGGCCTTTTTGATATGACCAAAAAGCAAACACCTTCGCTTCACCTTCAGTTAGCAGGCATCAAAGCACGCCGACCATAGCATTTGAGTATTAGCTTCTCTCTCTCTATCAAAAAAGATGAAGACCTTTCAATGAAAACCCCACTATCCTCTTCATCATTCACTTTGATTCCTTCACCCTCTCTATCAACCCCATCATCAAAAAAAAGTAAAACAAAACCCAAAGCTTAAAAAACTTGCAAATTTTCGATTTTTGCCACTGTTTTTATAATACCAAAACAAATAAAATGAATGAATGTGTAAGTTGCTAGAAACTAGGAAGAGTGTGCATGCTCTTATCCTGCGCGCACACTTTCTATATAGGTGTGTGATTCCGTTGCGGCTTTAAACTTCAAACCGATGTATTTTATATGATATATATTAAATAATAAATTATATTAAATGTCGAAAAACAGAGCAAAACTAACAGAACACGAAAACAGTACAGTGTAAGAGCCAAAAACTAGTAGTTTTCTTTTAAAAGAGAGGAGGGAGAAGAGCGCATAGGACTATGAACAAGACCTACGTGGCGTATTATACCACATGGACACTGAGGATTGGTTGTTTCGCTCCATTTTCCGGCGTCTGTGAAAGTCTTTTTTTTTATATATTTAATATTAATTTATAATAAAAATATATACTAGCTTTTTTATTTTGCGTATGATATTTGACCGATCGTCGTCACGCGTGCCGTACACGACAAAACCAAGTGAGGAGAGTGGGGTCACTTGCATCTGACACGTGTCTCCTTAATTTTCTGACTCCGCTGTCACGGCGCCGTTTCTTCTTTTCACATCACACATACTATTACTCTATAGTTTTTCCAATTTGTCACTGTATATGGTTTCCTGTTATTCTTTTTTTTTTCTTTTTTGCAAATACTCTTTTGTATAAGATTTTATTAGTAAAATTAGAGAAACAATGTTGGGGAATAAGGATTATGGTATATTATTTAAGAAATAGAGTGAACACTATAGTGATTGATAAAATTATTATTAGCTATTGATAATATTATTTTTATTTTTAAATTTTTAAAACCAAAATAGAAGAAAACAAAAATACTTGAATTAAAATGAAAAAAAATTAAAATTGTCCTTTTTAGTGGAATGATGAGCTTTAAAAAATTAGTGATATTATTATTTACACTATAATTGTATTATAAAATTTTAAAAGTCCATTAAAATATAAAGTTCTAAAAAAAATAAAACAAAATTGTGCATTTAACTTAGTATAATATAAAGTATAATGTATATTCATTTTAAATTTTTTATTATTAATATTATTTTAAAATTTGAATTTATATAACTATGTAATTCCAAAAGAATAATATGAATGATTAAGAGATAATTACACTCTGTCAGTCAGATATGTCTAAGATAACAATTATATTTCCATATAATTACACATTAATATCCGAACACAATCTAAAATATTGGATCAAAATGAGGAAGTATCCTTTGGTCAGTTGATCGAACTGCTTATCTTTGTAAGTTATTACCTCATATTTCTTTGTGTCATAAATTATAGATCCACAAGGAGCATTCTCTTTCCTTTCTCTAAAGTTTCATTTTTGCCTATCCACTAAATAAGATTAAGATTATATTTAGAATTTTATAAAAAAGATTAATCAAAATTATATTATACAAAATAGCACATTCACAGAGATGAATAGTTAATAATGTTGATATTGTCTTAATTTATATAGCTTCCTTATTTATGTCTATGAATCTAACATATTTATGTGCCTCCAATCTATGTCTTTGATACTAAAGTTTTTCTTCTTTCTTGTGCACATATTAATTTTACTCTCCATTATGATTTTAATAAATATACAACATATTATGTGTCCATTCAATAAATAAATTTACTACTGTGTATTAAATTTCTTTTACCTGTATTGTTTGTCGTTGAGATTGACTAGCCGATGATTTAGTTTAACCAAATACCTACATTTTGCTATATATTAAATATTCAATTTCTTTTACTTTATAAAAATATATACATATGATATAAATGTCTGAAAATATCATAACTTTATGGAAAATAAATGAGGAAGTGTAGCATGGAATAGTAATAAAACCATAGGATATATTATTATTCGAAGTGCTGCCCTCCCAAGGGGACAAGTTTTGCATGGTGGGTCGTGGTCCGTCTTGCATGGATGCTGAGCCGAAAGAAAACAAAACAATGCAATGAAAGATCAAATGTGTAAAGGTCTCTTTTGGAAATAATATTGATTTTGTTTTCCTTCATAATCTCAAATAATTACGAGAAAGACAACCATATGTAATGATGTTGTTTAGCAATATCTTAGACACACTTAATAATGTGCTTACCATACATAATTTTGTTACCTGTTTTTAATAGGTCTAGTTAAGGTTAAACATTAATAATTGTTTACCAACTAAAATGACACTAAACAATATATATATATATATATATATATATATATATATATATATATATATTGATTTGAACATTCCCAGGAGGCACGTGATGATCACATGGAGGGCTTGTGCATCGATGTGGATGAGAAATATGATCGGACGGTTCATATGTGACGCAGAAATCGCTATTGGGCTACAAGGCAATGGTCCAATATGTACAATAAGTAACCTTGGGGTAGAGCTCATTCGATGCGGCAAAAGGTGTAACACTTGTCCTCATTTAATTGGAAGAACTTTCAATAATAACACGACTTTAGGTGCAATATCACTTATTTAATAGTCTCTATTTACAAAATTGCCCTTATTATAGGGGGCGAGCAAATGTTTTTCGGCTTTAAGCTTTTGTATTATGTTTCTTATTGAGTTGTTATTACTCATCTTATTTTACATATAAGTCATTTTACTTTGTTTTATATTTTTATCTATTTTCTCTTATCTTTGATGACTTATAAGAGATCATTGAACGATAAATCCTATGATTTATTGTATGTAGAAGGCATGTTAAGCTTTTTTAGTGATGTCAATATTGAGTGTAGAATGTTATGACAGGGTTTCGGAAGGGGCATCGTCGAAGCTATTTGTGCCCTTGATACTTGATTGTCACACACAAAAGGGTGCATGTGTGAGGGATATATCATATTGTTTAATTTGGCCCCTTGTATTTAGAGAATTATCAGAGGATCATCTATATTTTTTTTAGTTTCCTTATAATTTGAAGGCGTCAATCTTGACTAATCTAAGTCGGCCCATGTCACACATCTGATTTTTGTGAGAAATTTCACAACAGAGATTGTATTGCATACATAAAGACTCAAACTTGAGACTTTAATTAAGTGATATCAAACTACTTACTACTTAAATAAACTCCGGTTGGTTGTTTATATTATTTTTGGGAACATGAGAGAAATTTAAAATTGAGATATAACCATAATATAACTATGATATATGAATTATTTTAAATTTATATCAACATGATATATGTATTGCGCAAAAAGGACAGTATGGGAGGGACCCTCTCCCTTAACACGGGCGATGCTATCTCATCCGACAATAGAAGTGCGGCTAGAGGAATCTTGAGAGACCATGGAGTGGACTTTATCCTCGCCTTCAACAAATTTCCTGGATAATCTTCAGTTCTGGAAGCCGAATTATGAGGCATACCCGAGGGACTCAAATTTGTGTGGCAATATGATTTTGAGCGCATTGCATTGCAATCCGATAACAACGACACCGTCAACTTATCGCAGTTATCTTTAAACAACTCTTTCTCCTAAGTAAGAGTCATCGTCAACCTGTGCCAGAGAGCTTGATACGTTGAATTCAATCTGGTTGCGAAAGAAGCTAATGAAGCAATATATTACATGACCAAATGCATCTCTAAAGAAGATGGGGCCCTAGTTATTTATAATTCGATTGCACGTTATATCTACAGTATTTATAGTCATGATCCGTCTTATTTACGTTTTAGAGGCTGATTTATTATTTTAGCCTTTCTCTCTTCATTTCAAACAATATAAAATAAACATAAAAACTATAAAAATACCGTAAACATTTTTTTTATTAAATATACTTAAGTGGTTGAGTGATTATCCAAAAATACCTTTATTAAATCTACATTGTCATTGCTTTGTTGTACAAAGTTTGAATTCATTTTCTAAAGGCTTAAATGTCCCGTTGCCCCTTGATCTATATCATTTGTATCAAATTGTTCTTAAAGTATTTTTCGAAATATTTTGACCCTTAACTTTAAATTGATATTCCATTTATCTCAAATCATTAACACTGTTAAAAAAATCACAGGCTAATTAGAACATGCGACATTAACTCTTAATTTTTATTTTTTTTATTTAAATAAATAAAAAATAAATAATAAAATAAATAAACTACCCAAAATACCCTCCTTCCCCACCCCAACCCCCAAATCTCCACCGTAACATCACCATCTCTAACAGTTCCCCCCGTCTTTCATTCTGTAAGCTCCAATCAGCAACAGCAACTATAAGCATTTCGCTTGCAGTTTCATCACCATCCCCAACAATGCAATCACATTAGCAAACTATTCCTCCCTAATTTTTTTTTTTAAAAAATCGAACAAATTAAAGAACAACTCACATCCAATTGACAATAAACTTTTGATTTTATTAAAAAATCAAATAAATCAAAGAACAATTCACATCCAATCACCTACTTCTTTCCTTCTTTTTTTCTAGGCAACCAAACAATGTTTCCAGAAAATGAGTTTGAATCTTACTGCTAATATTTCATCGATGTTATTTAGCACCCTCCAATGCAAGCACTCCACCAATTGAAACAAAATTTCTGATTAATCAATTAGAAACTGACGAGATGAAGAACAACATAACCCAGAAAAAAAAACCATATTTTTCGAAAGAAAAAAACCATTAGAGATCTAAACTATTCATTCCTTAGTCATTTATTTGCTCCACTTTTTCTCACCATCCAAACACTCAGAAAAAGAGAGAGAGAAAAGAATACAAACGACTTACAATTAACATGGCAATAGCAATGCAAGAAAAGAAAAAATCCATAAAGAAACCACTTTGTTTTTTTCTCCAAACCACCACCATGCCGACGAGAACCAAAGTTGTTAACAACCCAAACCACTATTGATGAACTGGAACAAAGCTCCCTCCTTTTTCAGACATCCCCAAATAAAACAAAATGAAAACCCATAAAGAACAATAATAGTAAAAGAAACACTTTTCTTTTCACCTAAAAACAGGGAGATATATGTTAGGGAAAGGAAGTGTCGGGTGCTTTGTTTCTTGGTGATATGCAGGAGAGAGATGAAGAAAAATGGAGAAAGCAAAAATGGAGGTTTGGGGGTGGGGCAGGGGCAGGGAGTTACGGTGGGGGTGGGGAGGGGGAAAGGGCATTTTTGGTATTCTATCAGTTTTATTTTATTTAATACAAATAAAAAATAAATATTAAAGGGTGACATGGGTTAGTGATTTTTTTTTTTCGGCGTTAATGATTTAGAGTAAACGGAGTAATAATTTATAATTGAGGTCTGAGGATACAAAATATCTCAAAAGATATTTTAATAGACAACTCGATATAAATAATATAGTTAGAGTTACCGGGGCATTTAAGCCTTTTCCAAAAACAAAGTAAAAAATGAATGGGGATTACTTTTAAAGTATAGTTATAATTATTTTAAAAGCGTGCTAATTAAGCCATTGATTAAAGAATTTATTTTACCACCCCAAATCACCGTTCATTTGTATGAATTCCACGTGGTAAACATACAACCAATCACATAATTAGTTAAAACTACACATGCCCTAATGCAAGGTTAGATGTGTTAAGTTGACTCTAGTGTGAATTATAGCACCAACCCAAATCTCGATCACCCTTTTTGACATTAAGATCAACAAAATCTTATAGTTTTTGGACCCACCCACTAACTTTAAACAACGTAAAGTTTTATCTTTTACTTATAAAGTCAAGATATTACCAAACTTCATTGGAAGAAAATATTATATACTGTATACACATGTACATGACAATATATATTTTTTGAAATTTATATAAGATAGTTATTAATTTATATTATATATAAAATTATTAATTAAATTATATTACGAATTAAATAAATTTAATTTAATTCCAGAAAAGAAAAATAAATGTTATAAAAAAAGGTTGCATAAATATTATTATTTTAGAATAACATTTTTATACAGAAAAAATCTCTAGCTCTTTATATCAATTGATATCAACTCAAATTTTAATAAGCAATCAAGATGAATTTTCTTGTAATTATAGTATTGATTATTAGTTGGTGATTAAATGTATTTAATAAATATATATTTGTTGAACCTATCTTTTGATATAATAAATAAGGGAAAAATGTTCTTAGACTTAATTGAATCTGTTCAAATGATTAAAAACATAATTTAAAATCCACAAAACTTGAAAAATTGTTGAGTTAATCGAATGAATGAATTAGCCAAGAGGGGGTGCATTGGCAATTAAAATATTGATGGAAGCTTTTATAAGAGAATGAAAATTTTGACACAAACAATTTTAGAGTGTTTCAATTTTTTCAATGAAGTTTATGTCCACTACTTTAGCTTCTATACTAAGGATTTCAAAAAATTCATTAATTTGTTCAAACCTTTTAGAACAATGTGTAACATTACATATAACGCCATAAATCTTGGGTTAAGAGTTTCGGGTTGACCTGAGAAAGTTGGACGTAGGGGTGCATAACGAGTTGAGCAGCTCGTGAGCAGCTCGAACTCGGCTCGGTCAAAACTCGGTAAACGCTCGACTTGAGTTGGCTCGACTCGAACTCGACTCGAGACCTTAACGAGCTGAGCCGAGCAAAGTCTAACTTGACTCGATAAGTTCGCGAACAACTCGTTAATTTTTTAAAATATATTTTTAGTAATTACTTTAAAATTATTTCATTCAAAAAACAAATCTAAATAATAATTATTAATTTATTAATGAATAATAAAAATAATAAGTTAACTAATCTATTATTTTTTAATAAATAATAAATTATTATTAATTAATAAGATTATCTTAATACAAAAAACCCAACCTAATATCCTCATATAGTATCAGTAAAAAAAATAGTTAAAAAATAAGGTAAATTGAGCTTAACGAGCAATGAGTCGAGTCGAGCAACAATTTTTTTTAACGTGCACGATTCGAGCACAATTTTAACGAGCAACGAGTCGAGTTGAGTCGAGCAATAAAAGTTTTTAACGAGCACGAGTCGAGCACTGCCCAACTCGCGATCGACTCACACGATAAGCATCTTTAGTTAGACGAGCCCAATTACCTTATAAAAGAGCTAAACCCAATTAAAGTTTGAATTGGGCTTGGTTTGGGGGCCCAATCAAAGTAAAAAAGGACAATTTTAAATTGAGGATGAAAGTTGGAGGACCAAAAAGTTATTAAACCATTTTTCAAAATAAAAATTAAACACCCTTCTTTTAGGCATGATTTCACGTAGCCACATACCCCTTAACTCATCAAACACTCTTCATTCATCTTCTCTTTCTTTTTCTTCCTCTCTAAAGCTTGAACAAAGATTGAAATTTTATTTTATATAAGCTTAGTTCAAAGATTGAAGGTAAGGAATGAAATCTTCATCTGAAGAGCTTAAATTTAAGCTCTAATCCAAGTTTTAACCATATAAACCAAAAATATATTTGAGGGAGGTTTTTTAATCAAAGTGTTTTTCAAGCCCTTTTTGTTATATTTAAGTTATAGGGAGTCATTAACCTCAATCCAAGCTCATAAACAAGTTAGTAACTTATTTTCTTGCCCTTGATTAGTGAAAGAAGTGGGAGAGAGCTCCAAGGCAAGAGGCTAGGAAAAAGTGACCCTTGGTTGATTTGAAGATTTTCTATCAGCTAGGAAATCTAAGGTAACACATTCACAACTTTTTCTTACCATTTGTGAGTCATTATAATGCTTGTAGCTAAAGAGTTTTGTCTTGAAGCATTTCATGGTAAATTTCATGTTTTGGTGTTTTTAGCATGATTAAAGACCTATCATTATCCTTTTTAATATACGTTAGACTTTAATAATGATTGAGAACCTTAATAGGGTCTTTAGAGTAGATAAGGAGTCATTTTGCGTGCCTGAGTAAGGTAATTCTGGGTTCGAGTATTGGCACTGGAAAAAAAGAACTGATATTGTTCTTATAACTTAGGGAAATTAGGATGCGTAGTATCGATACTCCACCAATAAGTATCGATACCAAGGGCTTCGTCTCGATACGCACAGGGTGGTATCGATACCAGGTGAGCTAAAACGATTCCAATAGACCATTTTGGTAACGATACTTAGGGGGTATCGACATCCAAGGGAGAGTATTGATACTCCCTATAGGAGTAACGATTCCTAACTATTTTTACAAACATCGAAGTAAATTTTGGTATCGATACCGTGGTGAGTATCGATACCCCGGTTCTAGAGTATTGATATTGACCCAGCAATATCGATATTGCCCACTAGTTTTCAACTTGTTTTAACACTACAATATCGATACTCAAGGATGAGTATCGATACCATCGTACAAAGTTGGGCAAAAAGTTCAAGAGATTTAAATAAGAGTTGGAGGTATCAAATCCCACCAATACTTCTTCAAATAAGACTACAAGTGAAAACTATGAATTAAGTGAAATTTCAACCAGAAACAATATCAATTAGGGCATTATAAAACTAGCCTTGGTTGATTCTTAGGAAAACGACCATGACACTCGAGGTACTTTAGTATATGAGTACGACTTCGAGGTATAGATTGTCTGGATATCCTTAGGTAGAGTGCGAGGCCCTTTGAGACTAACTAGGGCGTGAGGCCCGAACATTCGCTAAGAGTGGGTTAGTTGGGTGTTGTATCCGATGTAGAGATTCCAGATTCTCACCCTAAGTAGACTGGACGGGTGTGTGAGCTCCAAGATGTAGAACCTTAAATTGCACCATGATGTCTACCCTAAAGCATAGTGGAGTATACGAGTATTCTTATTATCTTTATTGCACATGATAATGTGAGCATGATTGAGCATTTTGAGTATGATTCTGTTGTTAGTGTGACATTGGGCTAGTGAGCTCAGCGTTCAAAATTTGTTTCCGTGCGTAGGTCGTTAGGAGGAGCATTCGGGGAGCATATCGCGCAGTCGACATTTCAGACAGTTTGAGAAACAAAGTACGTCTTGTGTCTTTTCTTTAGAGGGCATGTATTATTCATAGACATTCACGTACTTGAGTCGTAACTTGTTTTGTAATACTCATATATAATATTTTGATGTATTTATTTTGGGAGCTCCCGATGTAAACCTTATTTTAAAGATGTTTAATTACTTTTAATCATGGTTTTAAATGTATGATTTCGAAGACTTTTTAAGAAAAATGTTGGGTAGCCACTCTGATGGCCCTGTGTGGCATTCTAATCAGCTGACTTTGTGTTGTATTGGATTTGGGTGTTACATTACAACACACCTAGACTTATACCCCAAAGTCTCAATGTACAACCCTTACTAAGAAGAAGTTACAAATAACAAACTTAGAAAACCTCACTAGGAATGTGTTTGTACAATTCAAGAACAAAGAAGAATATTTAACAAATGAAACAAATGAGTACAAAAATGTTCTTTGAAAGCAAAAAGAATATTGAAGAATGTTGATTTGATTTTGGCTTAATATGATTGTTTTTGTTTTCTCTATGATCTCTTATCTTTACATATTACTTGGAATCTTTTTTTATACCCCTTCATTTAATTCTAGTTGTTTGGGTTGTTATAGGAGTTAATAGAGTCGTTGGAATGAAATTTCCTGCAATAAATGATGCCCAAACGCCTTGAATACCGATACTCGAGCTTGGAGTATCAGTATTATCTGTATTAAATATAAAAACCTAGCCATTGGTAAAAGAGGATTATCAATACTCCAACATGAGTATCGATACTTGAGCAGTATCAATAAGAAAATGGCTACTACAATTTGTTTTTACCAAAATAACAAATGGAGTATCGATACAGGTATTAGTATCACATGAATAGTATCAGTATTGTTATTGTATTATCGGTCCTGCAAGGTTAGAAAATGATTTTTGACTCAATTAAAATCCGAAACCCTTTGTAAAAATGTTTAAAAAATTAATTACAGTATATTACTTGAATTTTCAAAAGAGAATGGAGTAAAAATAGAGTTTTTGACCTTAAGAAGAATTTCTATATTCGAACGGTTGAATTGAATATATGAAAACCAAATTAAAATTTATTTAAAAATATTTACTTTTTGTTATATCAAAATCTCAAAGCATGGTTCAAAAAAATGTTTTCAAAGTGTTTTTGACTTGATCTACACCTTAAAGTATGTTTAGAAACTCAAATTAAGTCAAAATATTCAATTATTGGAGTAAGATTTCGAAACCCTTTTTAAGGTTTCGAAACCTTTAAGGCAGAATGCTCAAACGACCAAAATTTCCTATGGTTTTGAAATCCCCTAACTGGTTGCTAAACCCCCTGCCTAGTTTTTAAACCCTCTGATCTAATGATCATATTTTTTAAAGAGATTTTTGAAACCCCTTTAGTAGTTTCGAAACCACTCTACAGAAATGCTAAAATTGAGGGGATTAAAGGCTTTTGACGGCTCCAAAACATCCCCTATGATTAGAAACGGTCACAAGATCATTACATCTTATAAAAACAACCTAAGGGTGCTTGAAGAAGGTTACTTCACCTATCTAAGTTTAGAGATCAAGAGAAAAGAGTTTTTATTCTTATTTCATTCATTGTTCTCTAGTACATAAGTGTGTAGAGCTTAATTGCATATCTTTTGTTCTTATTCTTGCGAACCTAATCCATGTAAACACCTATTTAGAGAGGCCTTCTTGTTTACACAAATTATCCTTTGTAGAAAATGGGAGTGGTTCTAGTTTAGCCCTTGAAAAGCTAGATAATTGTAAATGTTACTCTTAAGCCTAGAAAAAAAAAGAATAAATTAGTGAATTTGTTGAAAATCCTTAGTGTGGAGCTAAGGTAGTAGATGTAAACTTTGGTTGAGAAAGTCGAACCACTATAAATCTTGAGTCAAATTCTTATCTTTTATTGCTTCCACGCCAATGATTTTTAAAGGTCAATTCACCTCCTCTTGGCGATTTTCGGTTGATCGATTCGAGCCTAACAATATTAAATTTAGGTAAAATATTACGAAATTAGATTTTTAGTGATTTGGTATTTGATTCTATAATAAATAGTATGTATTAACCTTATAATTATGGAAAAAATATTATTTTAAAAATATATAGTTCTTAACAATTTTTGAAGTTTATGTTGTAGAGATAAATTTTATAGAGATATTAAGATACATCAAATTATGATATAATTAATATAAATAATATATCCCCTCATCTTTTTTTTTTTCTTTGAGTTTGTGTTGTTTTATATAGATCATATCAACATTTTCTTTTTTTGATTTTGTTTAGCCGGCGATGATACCAATTTTGATGTTGGTTGCGGACCGCTGATTCTCTCTTCTCTTTGTGGCACGTTTGTCTCTACCTTTGTGGTACATTTTTCATTTTTTTCTCGTTTGTTTGATCATTCTTTTATTCATGTTTTCTTAGGGTTGTATTTGACGACGTCACAACTGATAAAGATGACACTTATTTGAAATATTGTTGATCTTCCTTGCTATGGACCTTCGGATTATATTTGGCTCTGATTTGCGGTTCTCGGTGGTATTTCAATAGCTTAATTCCCTTTTGTGGTTTGTTCATCAATGCAATCATATTTGTTCGTATATAATTTCATTCAAGTCTTTTGATTTGATTTTTAACTTTTTTCATGTGTGATCTTTATATGATCTAAAGTGGTTAGTTTTAATGTTATAGGAAAATACCCAATTTATGTATTTAGTTTACGTTGATAGTTATAAACTATTATTATAATTTTGGATATTTTCACCTTTTTATAATACTAACAGCTTCTATTAAAAAAATAATATAAATAATATATAAAAATTCAAATATTTAATATTTTTTGGTTGCTCTCCGGTTCTAAAACTTCTCCTTAACTAATTAGACTGACATGAGTTGCACATATGACTTTGATGTGTGAGTCTCTCAATAAGATTTTTTTTACATACATAAAAATTCGAATTTAAAGCTTTATTTAAATAATATCAAGATACATGACACCCTCTATCGTAAAGTGTATAATTGGATGGGACCCTTTGTGCTAACCTGCGTGATTCAATTTGAAAGAGTTGTATCTAATTATACAAGGTGCAAAGGCACCAAAAACAAGCTTTGGGAAATTGATGGTTTATATGCAATTGGATAATGATTTGTGAAGCTGAATTATATAATGAGAAATTGATGTGAATGTGGGATAGTTGACGTAATATTTGTCGTTTTATGATCAAAATTTATACGGGAATGATTAAAATATTTTCCAATTGCGTATCCAACCAAGTAGAGCATTACTTATTTTTCTTAAATCCTTTGAAAAGGGACTTTAGACGGCAAAACAAATGATTGAATTTTGAGATTATTTATTAATAAAAGCAACAATCAAAGATTAGTACAGAAGCATAAGAGAAAATGAAAACATGGAATTGGAGAGAAAACGAAAGATGATGATGAAGGTGGGGACCAAGGCGAGGAAGGCGTGGTTTAAAGGAAACATAGGAAGCAGGGTAAGATGTAGGGATGTAAGGGGACATGGGTTAAAATTATACACTCACGCATCATTTTATATAAAATTATTAAAAGGAACTCATTTTTAAAATTTTAAAAGATAAGAATAAATTATTGATTAAAAATATAAAAATATATTTAAATATATATTAGTTTAAATTTTTTAAAAAGGAGGTCCTCTCTTTCATCCCTTCAGTCTGTCTCTAATAATAGGAACTTCGTTCTTTTCTTCCTTTTTTCCCCATTATAATTCTCTTAGGCTTGGCTGGTACTGCCTCAAATCGAGAGAGAGAGCACCTTTGCATCGATGTTTGTGTGAGGGGTGGGCCGACACTCAAGCTGCTTCTTGGGCTTCCCCCTTACACATAGACTCTCATTTTTTTCTGGTCAAATTATGATTTTTTACATATGTATAATGGATGGTTTGTCACATATTATGTCACCAAAGTTATAATGTGATATGTATCTCGTTACCTAAAGTGATAATGTGATATATCACGTCACTCAAAATATTAATATCATGTTATGTATCACATTATTAATTAAATATATAAAAATTAATATATGTTGATTATTAGTTAACTAACACTTTTAATCTAACATAGACTATGCTTTAGAAAAAATAATAACTAAAATCATCATTTAGACAAGTATCAAGAATTAACTTTTAACTCTATGCCATTTTGATATAGGACTATAGTATTTAGTTTATAAATATTATAGACAAAATAATATAAAATATCATTTTATAACATCTCATTCATACGTAATTGAAGATTACGGACATAATTTTAACATGTAGAATACTTTATTTTTTATTATATTAAATAATTTAATGTCTTAACATAAAATTTAAATCTAATTAAAAATAATTTTTTAATATATATTATCTAATAATTTATTTATTTTATATTTATTATTACAAAAATTAGTGTTTATAATAATTAATTTATCATTTGTTTTTATTATTTTTGCATGGGCCGGTGGAAGGAGTTTGTGGTTAGGGCATATAGTGCTGGATGTTGGAGGAGGAGGAGGAGGAGGCAGATCAGGAACATGGATAGGCAATAGACACAGGGTTGATAATGGGGTTATGATTTAATTTGATTCAATTTAAAAAAAGATTAAATGATAATATAATATTCAATTTTAACTTGGTAGTGATAACAATTTCATAGCCCTTAAAGTGAATAGGCATTAGACACAGCTTTATGCATACGTGGTGATAACAATTTCATAGTGTTTTATTTTACGAATTTTTACTGTTTGACCTTAATACTTTGACTAAGTAATAATTATAATTAACGATAATAAGTTAATCTGAATACCCTAACTGCCACTATTATTTAAGAATCAATCTCATTGCCCTTGCTTAAAGGTTTGAGATAGAAGTCGAATGTTAGTCAGTGAACGAAGAAAAAAAAAAGTTACTCCAAGATAGCAATAATTTCGTTAATTATTACATAAAACAGCTGAACTCAATATAAAAAAAAAATAATCCATGATAATATATTTTTTTTTGGATAAGTAAATTTTATTATCCAATAGAAAAAGTACATTACAACTCAATCAAAGATCAAAGAAAGCTAATTACAACAAAAGAATGATTAAATACCCCAATTAGTACAAAGATGCATATTAACAAAATCAAGTCTGTTAAGTTCTCTATTCCTAAGTAGAGAACCGACAATCTCCTTAATAGCAATAAGCAAGTCATCCATAGTTCTAGCTCTACCTTGAAATAGACGTCTATTTCTTTCTTCCCAAACAAACTAAATGAAAGAGCTCCAAGCAATCTTCAAAATAGAGGAAAGAAGAGATTTACCTTTCCAACAAGAAAAAGCCCAAGTAAGCTTGATATCCCAAGACATGTGAGGCTTAGTTAAGAGTGAAAGATACAGAATTCTAGTCCAAAGAGAATCAACCATAGCACAACCAGCAAATAAATGATTTCTTGTTTCAAGGCCCTCGTTGCATAATACACAAGAACCTTCAGTGGTTATCCCCATTCGAATGAGTCTTTCCCGAGTGGGGAGTCGATCAAGAATTACCATCCAAGTGATGATACTGAATTTTGGGACATGGAGGGGAAACCAGATTAATTTGTGCCAAGGAACTTTTTCCTTTTTGATACAAACCTCATTCTAAATATCACTGCTTTTAGTAATTCCTGCATTGAGAATAGGGATGGCCTCGACTTTCATGTTGAGCAGCCTATTAAAACAGTAACTGTAAGTAGCATTGGTAGGCATCTGAAAAAAAACCTTAGATTTAATAACATAGGTATAAATCCAAGCAATCCATAAGGATCCTGCACCAGCAAGAAGGTTACGGATAAGCTGAAACATACAGACTTTATTCCAGGTTTTTAAGTCTTTAAGTCTCAGCCCACCTTCAGATTTGGGGTAAAAAATGTTACCCCAGCTTACTCTTGCACCATTGGCAGCAGAGTCGGTGCCTTTTCATAAGAATCTAGAACAAAGCTGGTTAATCTTATTGATAACACCTTGAGGAAGCAGAAATTGTTTGCACCAGAAGTTTGCTATACTTTGGAGGACAGTTTTGACAAGTTCAAGTCTTCCTGCATAACTAAGATGTTTCCCAGACCATTGATGAATTCTTAGTCTAATTTTATCAATAAGAGGAGTTAGCAGTTAGTTTTCTGGTGACAAGATGGACCCCAAGGTATCTCACTGGAAGAAGACCATTTTTGAATCCAGTAGAATTAATAATATAATGAAGGTTTCTTGGGGAAATTCCAGCAACAAAGAGGTCATATTTGGCTGCATTAAGTTGAAGTCCTGACATTTCATAGAATTTTTTAAGGAGAGAGGTAACTCTAATGACTGATTCTAAGTTTCCTTTACAGAAAATGAGGAGGTCATCCACAAAGGTTAAACGAGTGAGTCCAAGCTTTTTGCATTTTGGATGATATCCAAATAAGCCTCTGGCAGCAGCAATATTTAGCATATTAGAAAGGATGTTCATAGCAAGAACAAAGAGGATAGGTGATAAGGGATCACCTTGTCTTAGGCCTCTTTCACCTTTGAAATAACCTATCAAAGAACCATTAAGAGAGATAGAGTATCTAGATTGAGTGAAGCAAGCTTTAATCCAAGCAGAGAATTTAGAAGGCAGATTTATGGCTTCAAGAATAGAAGAGATGAACCCCCAATGAATAGAATCAAATGCTTTTTGGAGATCAATTTTAATGGCACATCTTGGAGAAATGGTTTTCCTTCCATAGCCTTTGACAAGCTCTTGAGCAAGAAGAGTGTTGTCAATGATATTTCTGCCTTTAACAAATGCAGTTTGGTTAAGGGTGATGATTCCAGGCAGAATAGTGGTCAATCTTTTAACCAAAATCTTGGTGATGGATTTATAAATGACTGTGCAGCAAGATATTGGTCTATAGTCTTTTAACCTTGCTAGGATTGGAACTTTTGGGGACCAAGGCAATAATGGTTGAATTAAAGGCTGGCAGAAGAGAGGAACTGCTAAAAAAATATTTGACTGCTTTAGTGACATCCTCGCCAACCACTGACCAGCAGAATTTAAAGAAGAAATTAGTGAAACCATCTGGACCAGGTGCATTGTCATTACCTTGACAAAAATAGCTTCTTTAACTTCCTCAGAAGTGACATCTTTATCCAATTCTGCAGAATTTTTAGGGGACAAATTATATTAAAGAAGGTTTTTAAAAGATTGATGGTCACTGTCTCTGACAAGTGGGTCAGCCTTTCCCAAAAGGTTTTTGAAGTAAAGAATGATTTCAGAGAAAATATCATCAAAAGTCTCAAGCCTACAACCTTGTTCATTCTCTAAGATTCTTATTGTATCTCTTTTGTTCTTGGAAGCAATGACAGAGTGATAGAATTTTGTGCATTTATCACATTCCTTAAGCCATTGAACTTTGGCTTTCTGCTTTTAAAACTGATTTTCTGCTGCTTCAAGGGCTGACAGTTCAGTCTGAATTTTTAGTTCAGTGTCAATGGAACCAGTTCTGTGCAGAGTAGAGAGCTGAAATTGTTCAAGTTCAGCTTTCTTTTGCTTGACCATTGTGGAAATATTACTAAAACATTCCTTTTTTAAAGTCTTCAGTATGGTTTTCAATCTTTTAAGCTTGAGAAACAGAGACATCATAGGGTTACTATGGACAGGTTGCTGCCAAGAATTATGAACTTCATGAAGAAAATATGGGTGTTTGGTCCAGAAATTAAAAAATTTGAAGGGTTTCGGGTGATTAGCAAGAGAATCCTTGTTAAGTCAAACAATGGCCATGCAGTGATCAGATGGCCCAGGGACTACAAATTCCACAAAAGAGTTTTTAAATGTTGTGATCCAATTGGAATTAACAAGCACTCTGTCAAGTTTCCTAGCAAGGAATGAATCTTTTTGTTTATTGTTCCAGGTGAAAGTAGGACCAAAGAAAGGGTGATCTTGAAGGAGAAGGTCATGGATAGTATCTTGAAAATATTTCATATCAGTGGAAACAAATGGACCTATAATGTCATGATCAGAGCTTTCTGAAGGGTGAAGGATGATGTTAAAATCACCTCCAAGGATCCATGGAAAAGAACCAATACTAGAATCAAGGTCTATTAAGTGTTGCCATAGAAGCCTCCTTTGTGAACCATCATTGTAGCCATAGATTGCAGTAATATAAAAAGGTTGACCCTGAGAAAGACCTTTGACAGTGATACTTTAGGCAGTAGAGTGGCAGAAAGAGAGATTAAGGCCTTTAGTCTAAAGAAACCAAATTCTTCCATTGGATGCAGAATTATAGTTAGTGAAGCAATTCCAGTTACTAAAATTAGACATAAATAACTCATCGAACTTATCAGATTTAACTATGGTCTCAATCACGCAGAGAACATCAATTTTGTAAAGAATAGCTCTTTACAAAACTTTATTTTGTTTTTGAGGATTGTTAAATCCTCTGACATTCCAAAAGATGATGATCATTGAGAAGAGAAGCCCAGATCACTCCCATTGACACTTTCTGAAAGACTTTTAGCTTTAATAAGATATTCTTTCTTTTTGTTTTTGAGGTCTTTGATTAATAAAGCCACACCCAAAGAAGTAGACCTTGGTTTTCTATTGTGATCCTCCAAGGAGGAAGAAGTTTCGTCAACAGTACTAAGGACCTCAAATCTATTGGAGGATCCTTTGAGAGCATTCTTTGATTTAATCTTGACAGATCTTTCTCTACCTCTTTTAGGAAGAGAAGCAGATTTATTTCCTAATTCTGAAGGTGAAGGAGAAAGAGAACCTACTTCAAGGGGGTCATTAACAGTGATTGGTAAAGAAACCTCTGATGTTGTAAGTAAAGATGAAGACTGATCATTCACAACAATAGTGCCCAAAAGGCATAAAGAAGAATTTAGTGGTTCTTTATAAGAGTCAGAATTGATATGGGTAGAGAAAATCCCTACAGGAACCGGGGAGGATGAAGAGGGGTCCTCAGAGGCAGAGGTATTAGAAGGTTCCTTTGAAGAATTACAATCTTTTGTAGGATCATAATAAGAATTGTCTTGAGTAGAACCAATATTAATAGGAATGTTGTTAGGAGCTAAAGGAAGATAATCTCCTTTATTTCTCCAGACTTGAGAAGGATTAGAAACACCAGAAGCTTTAGCCAAACATCCTTTATCATTGTGGCCAAATGTATTGCATCGTTTGCAGCTTGAAGGAAACCAAGGTACTTCAACGTAGACAGAAGTAGATTGGCCATTAGCAAAGATTACATCAATAGTTTTAGGAATTTCATCATTTACTCCTATCTCCACACATATTTTAGCAAATTCTAATCGTGTCTTTGAAGCTGTGATAGAATCCATCGAAAGAGGGATTCCTATTGCACTAGCAATATAACTTAGACCCTCTCTTAAAAATAATTCAAACGAAACACTATACAGATGAACCCATAAGGGAATGCGAGAAAGATCAAAGTGCAGTCTAGTTGAGTTAGGTTCCCATTTCCTTAAGATTAAAGGTATGTTTAATATGTGCCAAGGACCATTTTCCATAACCCAATTTCTTGCAGAATCAGAATTGAAAGTGAATAAATATAAGTTACTGCCTGCGAAACTCACCTGGATGTGAATCCCCTTATTTGGGTTATTCCATAGATTCTCAATGATCCTCTGCATAGTAGTGAAATTTGGTGCAGCCCCAAGGAATTGACCCACGAGAGATGTCCTCCATTCGGCAATCCCAGCTTTATAAACTTCTGGAGGAGGCTGAATAATGGGGTTGGAATCGCGAGATTTTGGTGGGAAGAATTGAAGCTCGTGCCCCTGTTGATAGCCGAAAAGTTTTCTCCAATCCATGAATCAGTGAGGAAAACAGCACCCAGGTATAGATGAAGAAGTGATAATAGTAGGCGAAGGAAAGAAGACACATGAGAAGCACCGACGACCTAGGATCCATTAGTCCTGCTAACGTACGCTAAGAGAAAACCAACTATCGTGCGCCCAGAATGAAAAAAAAAAACTCGATTACAATTCGTGCCATATTACTGTCGAATTTGAGATATTTTGAGTTTTGTTATAGATATCAAATTTTAATCCATGATAATCTTGGATTGCAGCTCTTTAGCCAAAAAGATAAAGACAAGCATGGTATACGTATCAATGGACAAACGCATCATGCACCCACAGATTTGTGTAAATCTTGATTGAGCAAAAAACAAAGTGCTGTTAGTTGGTCCATCAGTGTCTTGTATGGTGGATTTCGAGAGTTTTAGGGTTTGATCAGCAAAGTACATAACCCTCTGTACTTATCGGGTATGGGGTTTCTATCACAAATCAACATATTATACATTCATCTATACAAATAGATTTTTATTTTATTTTATTCGATATTTATCGATGTCTTGTTGATTATATTCTATATCGAGCTAGATTAGACTCTTAACCGAGATGTAAAATTCTTCATGTATTGTTTTTTCATTATCAACATTAAAAGTCGAAATATTATTTAAAAGCCACAGAGAGACAATTTTTTTTATCACTCGCCCAACACGATGAAGGAAAGGAGGCAAGAGTGGGTTTTAAAGTTGGTCCCATCAAACACCCAAGTGATGGCTGATTATTTTAACCACAAAAGAATTAAGCATTAAGACAGCCTTTTTTTCTCTCCGTATAATCCGGGCTTGTAACATGCTCCGGCTGTCATTTTACCTTAATTATGCGTGTTTTTGGTTCGTAGAATCTTAAATTATCAGGGAATATTTTTTCAGAATTATATTATCACGTTTGGTTCACGAAATTTTATATTATCGGTAATACTCTTTTCCCAATAATATTATTTTTTTGTGAAAATGGTGGAAATATCATTATCTCCAAATTCTTAAGTAATCTTACATTCTCATCACTTTGGACAAGAATATCATTGGACTAATGAATTCTTTTTATAATGATCCTTCTAAATTCTTGTTTTTTTATACTTTACACAAAATTATAAAAATAATAATAATATACAAAGAGTTTGATTTACTAAAATATTAATAATTTTGAGAATTAAAAATATTTTATATTTTTAATATTCAATATTTTACTATTTATAATTTTATGGGATGAAAAAAAATAGTATTATTATAAAAATGTAATTATTTAAAATAATATTTTACTACCATAATATTATTTTTTATATTATATTATATTTTATATAAATAAATATGATACTTATGAACATTATTTAAAAATATAAATTTAATACACTAATTATATTAATTATATATTAAATGTAATTTCTCCTCAAAAGTTATAGTATAATGATTAAAATATTTTCATGAATTTTCATTCAAATATTTATAAATTAATATTAAAGTTTAACTTCAAAAAAATATATCACAAGGATAATTTGGTAAAATATGTATCCAAGTAATCTTATATTCCTTCAACCAAACACTGCAATATTACATTCCTGCTAAATAAACCAAACAAGGTAATACAATATTCCCATAGTAATGTTACATTCCAGTAATGTTATTCCCAAATGTAATCTTACATTCCGTGAAGCAAACACCACCTTAGGTTAAGTTCAACATTATTTATTGTTGAGAGTATTTTTAAGATGCTATTGTTCTAATATTAATGATGTTAACCTTATGTATCGTAATAGATTTTGTTACAATATAAATACCACAGTAGACATTTTAAATGAGTTTAAAAAAATAACTTATTGTATTAAACATAATACTTGATAATTTCTTTCGTTATTATTATTATAATCTTAGGGAGAAGTTGCTTGAAAAAACGAGGCAGAAAGCATAAGCTAAAGAAGGAATATTTCCAATCATCCGATGCGATGATTAAGATAAATATTATATATTTATGTATACTGTGTGGAATTATTAGTAGTAGTTTCTAATTATAATGGAGAATTAGTTTTTAATTAATTCCCATTGAATTCGTCTACTCATTTTGAAGGAGATCAGAAGAAAAAAGGCAGCTAGAGAACCGTAGAAAATGCAAAGACAACTAGCAATTTCATTTTATTTTCTGAAAATAATAGATAAATTTTGGACGGCTTGGCGTTTATATAACATATTTTTTTTATTATATGATTTTGGATTTTGATTTGGTGTATGTTTAAATTTTTAATGCATTGCAAAAATACCTTATTTCTACTATACATTTGAATGGAAGGAAACTTATATAAAAACCTCTAATTAATTTATTTTTAGTTAATTTCGTAGTTTTTCTAAATTTGGTTTTTTACATTCTTTTTGTGCTCATTAGTTGCGGAACTTAGCAATTTTTCCCAACTCGGTTCATATTGGTCTCGAAACTTGGCAATGTTTCTCAATTTGATCCATAAATTTGGTTTTCGTAAGGACTAAAATGTGTGACGGAATCCAAGCATATGGCCTAAGTTGAGAGAAGTTACCGAGTTTTGGAAATAATGTGGACCAAAGGGACACAGATTAGAAA
Organism: Hibiscus syriacus; assembly: GCF_006381635.1. NCBI lineage: Eukaryota > Viridiplantae > Streptophyta > Magnoliopsida > Malvales > Malvaceae > Hibiscus > Hibiscus syriacus. The sequence continues at coordinate 706,669 of NW_024062903.1, forward strand.
AAATGTTATGTTTAGGGACCAGTTGTCAAATTTAGGGACTAAATGTTGCTTTATTCATAAAAATAATATATTAAATTCAATTTTGTTAAAACACAAACCCCAAGTTAGTCCATATGTTATGAGTTAGTGATGGATTTAATCCATATACTCTAATTTAATTATTTTTAATTCCTATGCTTTTTTGAAATTTTATTTATAAATCAAATAACATTAGTTAAATTTGATAAGTCAAATTATGCTAGAAATTTTGATATATATTTTTTTGGAATAATTTGGGGTAAGTACAAGGGACTTGGACATTATTTGTTCATAGAACACTCTTGACCATCTGACATTCGCACTCATGGTGCTCCGAGATCTCAAGAAATAACAATAATTTCTTTACCACCGAGGTGGTTTGATTCAATCTATAGTATATATAAATTGTAGGTTTAGTGCTAGTTTTTCAATTCGATCAATTTAAATCCTTATAATTTAGTTGCCTTCATATCAGATCATGATTGAAATTTTAAAATTGAAATATATATATATAGAGAGAGTAAAATTGATCAAATTCGATTTCAACGACTAAACTTACAAGTTATTAATAATTAGGAATTACCGACAGAATTTAACCAATAAAGCTTTGGTGATATAGGAATGTGAGTGAAAATGACTCTAGGGAAAACAGACAGAGATTAGTACAAATTCACGAGGAAAAAAAAGACTTTCGGTTGTAACTAAACCAGTAACCAAAAACACACTTCATTCCTTCCATAAAGTACTCAACTCATTGCCTTTTTATCCTTTTCTTGTCGTTTCTTCTCCCCTTGTCGTCGCCACAAATCAATAACCTTTGCAATTATTCTTTAATTAATGATGGATCCATATGCACTTTTCTCTCTTTTTTAGTTATTATTTTTAGGGTTAAGGTACCCTTTTATCCCTAATTTTGATGTTAATATGAAATTTAGCCCTCTAATTTCTTAATGCCCTTTTCTCTTGATTCTGGCTTTGATATGAAATTTTAGACATATAAGTTAAATGTATGCGTGTAGTCTTTTCGGTATATAATTTATATTTCATTCATATCATATAAATATTTAAGTATGATTTTTAAAGATAATGTTTGAAAAATATCATCTAGTTCAAATAGTATATATGATGATCTTATCAACCCATCATATATTATACGTACATTAATGTATACATGTAACATAATGACATAAAAACAAATTAAGTATATTCTCAAGAATGGATTTAGAGAGGTCATAAATAACACGATGAAGAAAATCCATATAATATTTTTTAAACCTTATGACTCCATTTAAAAGGTTATCGGTCTTCCATGCCATCACCGAAACAAATTTATGTTGTATGATCTATAAAGAAGATGTGTTTTTCTTTTTCCAAATAATTACAGAATCTATGCGGGGGATGACACTGCGAAAAGGAGGAAATAAATGAGATGATCCTAAAATGGTAGCAAGTGGGGGTTGTTTCTTTACTTTTAACGTGCACGTAGTATGACGTTCGGGGGGATGCACCCTACCTCCCCATAACATGCACGTGGACCCATGTATCGTCAAATGATTGATTATTTTTATTTGAAAACCTTTTATGTTGATTCTCATAACACATAATGAATTTCGTTTTGATCAAAGGAATGCTATATTGCTATACCTTATCCACATAATATTTTGTAAAGAAATGAAAGAAAAGGAGTACATGGAGCTTACAAAATGGTTTAGGAAACAAAAGCATCTTCCACATCTACTTTTGCATGTGGTGGGTTTTGTCGAGTCTTCAATTTGTTTCACCACACATTACAAGTCCTTCAACATAAAATCGTAGATCCATCCTTAATAATCTGTTAATATTTGTTCAACGTCATTACATTAAGTCATCATAGTGACTCACAATTTTTTTTTAAATATTTAAAATCTTAAAACATTCATTTGATTTCATCTGAATTAAAAAAAAATTGTAACATATGTTTATAAAATAATATTATACTAAATGTGGAGCTCTAAGTTATAATATTATATAACAAAATATCAGCAGAGTTACAAACCTAAAATACAATAAAGTCGTACAAATATATGACCCGCAAAAGAATATAAGATATGACACTCTGAATTTAGAGATACTGAAAATTCTTATTGATAATACTCTTCCAACACAAACTAAAATAATTAACTTGTGAATATAAAATATCACAATCCAAGAGTATCTGTCTCTCCTCCAATATTGATACCGATTCAAGAGTATCGGTACTTAAGTATAGATACTAAATTGATATTAAAATATCAAAATTTCGATCTTTATCACTTGAATATCAATAGTGGATGAGTAATACCGATACTTCAAGCATGAGTATCGATATTCTCTTACCAAAATAATTTATTTAATCTCATGTTTGTATGTTTTTGATACCATATAAATGAATATTTATACTTTAATCCAAAAATATATATTTTAAGCTCGATAAACATATTAAATTCTCTTTAAACCCTTTATATTAGAGCCATAGTCCATTACTGAAGCTTATAGAAGTAATAGTCCATTACTGAAGCTCATAGAAGTAATGTAGGTACATTTAACACATTTTATAACAATTCATTACAAAATTTTTGCCTGTTATCCACTAAACATGCTCTCACTCAAACAAACAATAATCATCAACACAAAATTCACAACAATCACATTTAGGATATACAAAATGCATTTCAAAGTTAGAAATGTATTATCTTAATGTAAATCATCAGAGAGGAAATTGTGAATTCAAATTATATATTTTCTTCTTTTTCTCTAGTTTCAGAGGATTCACTACTCTCCTTAACAAAACAATGATTTACTATAGAGCTTGAATTGGAGCTAAAATCATGCCATTTGATTTTCTTACCTTCAAAGAACATAGGATGACAAGCTTGCTTCAAGAAGCTAATATATTGAATTGAAGAATAAGTTAGGAAGGAAAGAGAAGGAAAATGAATGGGAAATGGGAGTTTCACCTTCTCTATAGCCTTTCCCCATTTCCCATGTCAAATAAGAGGTAAATCAAGTAGCATCGGCATCATTTTAAAAGATAGAGAAACTACCACCTTAGTCCTTCAATTTTTCTCTAAAACTAAAAAGTTCCCTTATTCAACTTAATTTGACCCAGCTTCTTATCCCTTCACGCCTAAATTTGGTCCAGCACTTAAATTAATTTATTTAACTACGATTTAAAATAAGCCAAAAAATTCAAATTGTTATAAAAATATTTTCTAGATTAATGACAACCTCTTAAACCTATAAATTAATTGTAAAATGCATTCAAACATACAATGTGGTAAGTATCACAACAATTCTAACCAAATTATTGTCCAATCATCGTAAATAACATGAAAATTGAACTCCATTAAAAAGACGGTCCAACTCCTTTGAATTTCAATTTTACTTCATTTGACCATTATATTGGGAAGATATAATCATTTCGACAAAGAACTAATTAAAGAAACTATGACAAGTAATCATTGATTATCGGTTTAATTATTTGGAGGGTCAAATTTGGCTTACCATGACAAGTATCTAATTGGGAGCATAAAAGTCAACCAAGGAATTTCCAACTTTCAATAAATTATACGATATATTTTTTTTAAATATATTAGTGTGTTTTCAGATGAGAAATTTTTACTTTTTAAATATTAATATTTTGAAATTCATCATTTTCTAACATTCTTAATTATGAGTAAAGTATACAAATAGTCCTCCAACTATAGGGTATTGCTTTAGTAAGTCCAGCGACTATTAAAAGTTACAAAATGGTCCTCCGACTATAGAGTGTTGCTTTGTTGAGTCCCTCAACTATTAAAAGTTACAAAATGGACACCTGACTATTCATTATGTTCCAAACTCATTATTTTTTGTTAAAAATGGATGGTATTATTAACCTGTTGACTGTGATATGATAAAATCTTATATTAGAATCTCGAATGACTATCATATCCCAGTCATCATGTCAACGTCCAACTTAAATAACCATAAATTTTTAATGGAAAAGGTCGTGTTTGGAACATAATGAATATTTGGTGACCATTTTGTAACGTTTAATAGTCAACGGATTTAACAAAGCAAAATTCTATAGTCAAAGGACCATTTTATAACTTGTAATAGTAAAAGGGCTTAATAAAACAATATCCTATAGTCATGGGACCATTTGTGTACTTTACCCTTTAATTATTTAGACAAGTTTAAATTATTATAATTTTGTGAGTTTGAAATGATTATTTCTCTAATATATTAATTAAAATAAGTATTTATTTAAGCAAAATAATCATAAATGCTAGTATTTTAAAATAACTCATTTTAAAATGTTTAAAACTTTGAATTTTTCTCACCTAAACACATCCTTAATTATTTTCTTATATTTACTGACATTATAAAATTAGCTGACCCTTATTCCCATATGTAATGGGGTAAGGGGAGGTATAATAGTAGACTACCCCCAACACCAGATTGAGAGCAACTTCCGTGGAAGACCTCAGAATTATGAATTGCCCACCGTGGGACTCGATCCCACGACCCCAAGGTTAAGAGCCTTGTGCTCTACCAACTGAGATGAACAGACAATTCATTTACTGACATTATGCCTTAGTTAATTGTTTCTTACATTAAACTGGTATTATCTCTTTGTTAAAAGATAAATAACTATTTTTTGTTTCAAGTTAAATTTATTGATAATATGAATTTATTTAAATATAAATTAAAATAATTTTTTAACTTAAATAATTTTATCAACCAAAATTTAATTATGTTAATATTATCAATTATAACATCTAAAAACTTAAAAGGAAATGTTACTATGTTTTATTAAATAAAATCTAAAAACTTCAAGTTTAGATATTTATTTATATTGTAGGTTAATTGTCAAAAGACAATTTTGAGAACTTAATTGATTTATCAACAACCCAAAAATAAGGCGTGTAATTGTCTCAAACTTTAGGGGCATTTTCGGAGTCCCATTTTTATAAAAGCCTCCTCGATCTCCCCTTAAAAAAATATTCTCTAAATTTGTTTTCTCTCAATCAAATCAAACACTTCATTCGATATTTCTCAATTTCCGGGAAAATGTCTGTGGTGCTAGGAAAATGCAGCAAAATCCGCCACATTGTGAGGCTTCGCCAAATGCTGCTGCGGTGGAGGAACAAGACCCTAAAGTCGACCGGCCGCATCCAGTCCGATGTGCCGGCGGGACACGTGGCGGTTTATGTGGGGACGAGTTGCAGAAGATTCGTGGTGCGCCTGACGTACCTGAGCCATCCCGTCTTCAAGAAGCTTCTCGTCCAAGTGGAGGAAGAGTACGGGTTCAGTAACCAAGGCCCATTGTCAATTCCCTGCGACGAGTCCGTCTTCGAAGAAGTAATGCGGTTTATCTCCCGTTCGGGTTTGGGGCACTCCGGTAGGTTCGTAAACATCGACGATTTCAAAGGTTACTGCCATTTGTGGACCGAATCCCGTCCTTTACTTCATGGGTTTGCTGAGGAAACAATCTGGTAATTCTGGAAAAAGAAAAACTGAGAGGAAATGTGTTCTGATTCTTTCCCGGGGGTTTTTTTAATACTCACTTCCGAGTTAGCTCGAGTGAACAATGAATCTCGTATTGTTGAAACAAGTGGGTTTACCATAGTTGAGAAGGTGGATTTTTTTGCAATGGTTTGAATTGTTTTTTTTTTTGGGGGGGGGGGGGGAAATGAACCGAGTCAATTATATGATAGCTTCGGAGAATGCATGGAGGCAGAAAAAGGTGGGCGAGTTTTCCACCAAGTGGTACCGGGTTGGAATCGGGCTAGAGGCATAGCATAAAGGTCGAGACTCTGAGAGTAGTGAATTCGTGAAGGAAAAAAAAAACAAGTGGCTTTTAATCACTGCTGTAAATTCTGTGATTTTTTTGATTGATGATGGCAAAAGAGATGTATATAATTCCATCAGTTATATTCTTTTTTTTTTTTTGAAGTGATCCATCAGTTATATTCAACTGTCACCGTGATGGGTAGTTTTGTTGTTCGGTAACTTTAATATATAATTAAGTAAAGGTTATATAAAAAATATTAATATTTTTTAATAATTTTAGTAAAATATTCTTAAAAATATTTTTTTTACTGAAAATATTATTTTCGTTACTTAATTTCTTGTAAGAAAAATAACATTTTAGGTAGCATTCAATATTAACATTTTTAATAAAAAAATAATATTTTATGTAGTGTTTTATCAGAAATATTAAACATTTTAGGTAGCGTCTAATATTAACATTTTTTGTAAAAAAAATATTTTAGGTAACGTTTTATCAAAAATATTAAAAAAATATTCACATTTCCGATAACATTTTTCTTTAACATTTCCATCATAATTTAACCCTTTAATTTAAATTTATATAAACTACAACGATTATTATTTTTTATATTAGATTTTTAAATCAATTATGAGACTGAATTTAATTTCCGTTTGTAGATGTTACATTAAAATAACATCACTTTAATATTTTAATGTTCAAAACAATATAAAACATAATTTCTTTCTGGTACAACAATATAAAATAGAATTTGAGTTTAATTTTGTTTATTTAAAATATTATACTTTTCCATCCAATTGAGTTCTCCAACTGTAAAATTTAATCAAATAGATTGTTAAACCGATGTTAATTGGTATTCATGCTAATATAACAGTTAATAAATTATTTAATATTTAAAAAAATCAGTTAAAATTTTCAGAAAAATAATGACCTAAATAAATCCCTAATTCTAAAATTTTATGTTGATGTCATTAAAGATCCTTAGAGATCATAAATTTAGATGGACTTAGATGCCTAAACTCATGTTTAAGCGAGTATTATCAGTTAAGATGTATATGAAAAAAATACAATATATAGTTGACAATAATTAAATAAATTTTAATATTTCACAGAGATAGTAGCATCTCTTTTTTAAAATTCAAATTATTATTTATATTTTAAAATATTTTTTTATTAATAATTAATTTTTTCTTTTTAAACTTTTATGAATGATAAAATTTTATCTTGTAACATAAAGTTGTACTTTGTTGGACTTAATAATGGGTGAAAGTGAGCCCACCACGTTGATGTTGAATCATTGACAAAATCTGACCCAGTTATGAACCGGTCGTTTGGTCAAAATCCTAGCATAATAATCCAAGTTTTATGGATGGTCTGCATCTGTTTGCCGGTGAGGGTGCGTCAAGAGGAGAGTGGCGTCACATAAAGAAAATTGCTTAACATCGACTCCCAGTCACCGGCACCGTCCACAATCTTTGTTAAAAAGGACAAAGGTACTGAGTGAAAACAAGTGATGATTTTGACTTGTGCTGCGCATGAGAATGCATAGTCTTAATCGGCATTGCTGGTTAATCAAAAGGAATTGGATATGAAGCAGAGTTGGTGGAAAGCATTATCATTTGTCTGAGCATTCTCATCAAGTTTCTAAAGATGCTATTATAAATAGATTTAAAATACCAATAACCGATCTGTCTAGTAAGATGAAGCACTAGATCCCTTAAGTTGTTGGGAAATAAACGAGAACCTATAACCAGATTAGTGAGAATGCGAAATAAAAGCGGAAAAATAATACATGAAATTGATAACGGAGTTCAGCCAATTATGTCTACGTCTCCGGACTGCTGCAAATCTTTTACTAAAGAGAGAAAATTTACATGTGTTTACAAAACACTCACTACTCACAATAAAACTTTCTAGTATTGGGAGAAAGAAATGATTTAGGATGATTTAGAAGCTAAATGGGTAAGAGTATTTATAGTTGAAACTTATGGACTAATATTTGAAAATACCCTAAAGTGCAATGACTAAATTACAATTTACACATTACCATTTTCAACACAAAATTTCTAACCTTTGAAATAAGCACCATTCGGTGCCAAACATTGTTGAATTTCCAACAATCCGGTGCCTACCCTTTGTTGAAAAAAACCAAGCCCACCTTGCTGACTTTTTCAACAATCTTCCACTTGAAGACTGATTTTAATTTGTCTTCACACCTCGATCGATGAAGCAATATTTGTGGTCTTGTTACTCTAGCATACCAATTGAAGCTGAACACAACTTCAGTTTGTCCGTAGTCACCGTCTTAGTTAACATGTCTGCCGGATTTTGAGCCCCACTAATCTTTTCAAGTTTCAAAATCCTATTTTCCAGAAGAGACCAGATAAAATTATATCGCAATTGTATATGCTTCGTCCTGGAATGAAAAGACGAATTCTTTACTAGATGGATAACACTTGATTGTCGCAATATAAAACATTGTTTTCTTGTTTTTTGCCTAACTCTTCCAAGAAACTTTGGAGCCAAACCATCTCCTTGCTGGCTTCTGTAACAGCGATATATTCTGCTTCAGTTGTGGAGAGAGCAACTATCTTCTGTAGTTGAGAAACCCAACTTACTGCAGTTACTCCTAGAGTATGGACATACCATTTAGTACTTCTTTTGATGTCAACATTTCCGGCTAAGTCAGCATCTACATAGCCTGTCAGTATCGTATCTCCACCTTTGAAACAAAGTGTTTTGTTTGTAGTATCCCGCAGATATCTGAGGATCCATTTGATTGCTTCCCAATGTACCTTGCCCGGATTATTCATGTACCTGCTAACAGCTGCCACTACATGAGCAATATATGGTATAGTACAAACCATGGCATACATCAGACTTCCAACTGCTGAGGCATACGACACCTTCGCCATGTGTGCACGTTCTTCCTCCATTTTTGGTGACTGTTCTTTGGAGAGTCTAAAAGGAACACCTAAAGGTGTACTTACTGGTTTAGCATCTTGCATGTTAAACCTGGAGAGTACTTTGTTGATGTACTCAGCCTGTGATAACATCAAAGTCCCCGACTTTGTGTCTCTCTTAATCTTCATCCCAAGAATCTGCTTTGCAGCGTCCATATCCTTCATAGCAAACTGCTTCGACAATTTTTGCTTCAAGTTTATAATCTCTTGCATGTCTGAGCCTGCAACGAGCATATCATCAACATACAACAATAAAATAATGAAGTTGTTGTCAAACTTCTTGATATAGCAACAATGATATGCTTGGCATCTGGTAAAACCACTGCTACCCATGAAACTATCAAACTTCTTGCACCACTGTCTAGGAGCTTATTTTAAACCATACAAGCTCTTCTTCAACCTGCATACCAGGTTTTTCTTGCCTGCCTCTATGAAGCCTTCTGGCTGCCTCATATAGATTTCTTCCTCCAAATCACCATGAAGGAAAGTTGTTTTCACATCTAACTGTTCAAGATGTAGATTCTTTGCAGCTACAATTTTCAACACCAGTCTAATTGTAGACAGTTTTACGACTAGAGAGAAAATTTCATTGTAGTCAATACCTTCTTTTTGTTGAAAACCTTTGACAACCAATATAACATCTTCAATACCGGGTTAGTGACTAAATTATAAAATTTTAGAATTTGGTGATTTAAAGTGGAAAAGTTGAATAGTTCAATGACTTATTTAAAATAATATCTGAAGGGTTATTGGTAATTATTAAAAGAATGAAAGGGCAAAATGGTTATTTAACAAGGAAATAATTAAATAATGGTTAGTGGGTATTATAATACCCATGTGAATCATAATTGAGGAGATAAGTTTCCAGCTTATCTTCTTCAATTTCTTCTCTTCTTCCAACCGTGAAGCCTCATAGCCAAGGTGAGTTGATTTTCTTAGTGTTAATTTCTGGAAATTTCAAGAGGGTTTTGATTCTTTAGGTGTTAATTAAGCTTAAGGAAAGCTTAATTTGTTCTAAACAACAAGATGAAAGGTATATGAGAGATTAAATATTAGGGGTTCTTAGATGAAATCTTGAAATAAAGTTCATAATAAGAATTGAAAGTTGGATTTGACTTGTCATAAGTGTGAATAATAAGTTATAAGTGTTAGAAATAAGTTTGGATTACATGAAAAATTTGGTATGATTCTTAGCCTTAAGATTTTGGATGAAATAAAGGAGATTATATGAACAAATAGTATTGATACGACACATAAGATTTCATATCTATGTTTTAATGTAATAGAGGGAAATAAGTCCAATGATAATGAAGTATGTGAATATAGTATATGTGTTATGCAATATGTAAATGGTAATTTTATACGGATGGAAGCTTAAGTTTTTATGAATTTATACATATTTTTACGAAAGTTACTGTAGCATTACTGTAGCAGTGCATCGATACAGAATTGATATTCGAAATATTTCACTGTTCATGGTACTGTTCACAATACTATTCATACCATATTTTACTGTTCATAAATACGTTTTTGACTTGAATTTTTATACTGAAACATAATTTAATAGAATATTGTTGTATTTTCTTAAAATGAGTTCAAATGTTTTGATATTTTATAAGAATATCGTTTTAAAATGTCAATGTGACATCTCGGACTCGTATTCGGGTCGGATACGAGTTGGGGTGTTACAACCAATCTTGCTTTATAGCGTTTTCTCCCATCATGTTCTTCTTTGATCCTATAAATCCACTTGTTATGGAGCACTTTCTTGCATGGTGGCAATTCAGCTAATTCCCACGTCTGATTTCACATAAGCGAGTCCATCTCATCTTTCATGGAAGACTCCCACTTGACTGAATCCTCCACCTACATTGCTTTATCATAGCACTCTGGTTCACCATTGTCAGTCAACAATAAGTAATGCAAAGAAGACGAATAACGTTGAGTTGATTTAAGAATTCTGGAGGAGCGTCTCAGTTCTGGTGTGCGTGGTTTTTCTTGAACTGCTTCAGGATTGAACTGAACGTTATTTCCAGAAATCTCCCCGAACTCAACAAATTTCTTTATTTCTACTTTGGTATTGGAGCTACTTAATTCTATGGTTGACTTGTCTTTGTACATCACATTCTCATTGAAAATGACATCTCTACTTCTGATGATCTTTCGATTTTTGTAGTCTCAGAACCGGTAACTGAGCTCATCACCACAATAACCAACAAAGACACATTTTTTAGACTTGGCATCAAGTTTGCTTCTTTCAGCAGAATCTATGTGTACATAAGAAATACAACCAAACACTCTTAAGTGTGAAAAGTTTATTTCTTTCTTGCTTCAAACTTCCTCTGGTATTCCTCTATCCAAGGGAACTAAGGGCCCATGGTTGATCAGGTAAGCTGCAGTGTTGATAGCTTCAGCCTATAGCAATTTGGGCAATCCGGCATGTATCCTCATGTTTCTGGCACGTTTATTCAGAGTTCTGTTCATGCGCTCTGCTACGCCATTTTGTTGCGGTGTCATGGGAACTGTTGTCTCCATCTTGATCCCATTGTTTGTGCAGAAATCTCTGAATCTATTGTTTTTGTACTCTCCTCCATTATCAGATCTCAACCGCTTGACTTTCAAACCAGTCTTATTTTCCACCATGACCTTCCATTTTCTGAAGGTATCAAATACTTCTGATTTATTCTTCAGAAAATAAACCCACACCTTTCTTGTAGAATCATCAATGAATGTGACATAATATAGTGAGCCTGTAAGAGATGAAACTGGAGATGGTCCCCATACATCAGTATGAACCAACTCTAACTTTTCTGCCTTGGGTGCCTTGTCAATCTTTGCAAAACTGACTTTCTTTTGTTTGCCAAAGATGCAATCCTCGTATAGTCTGACATCTACACTTTTTAGATCCGACAACTTCCCTTTTGACAAAAGTGTCTTCATCCTTTTCTCGCTCATATGACCAAGTCTTTGGTGCCATAGGTTTGATTTTCCATCAGCATCTGCTACTGTAATGATATTCTCTAAATTTGAGGTTACATAGAGAATACCAGTCTTTTTACCACGAGCAATGACGAGTGCTCCTTTGGTAATCTTCCATTCACAGCCTGAAAAGGTTGTACTATATCATTCTTGTCCTACAGAAATCAAATTTCTTTTAAGGCCAGAAATATGTCTCACTCCTTTCAGCTTTCATGTGGTCTGGTTTGGCAACTTTAATCGGATGTCTCATTTTCCGACGATCTTCAAGGTTTCATCATCAGCTAGATAAACCTTCCCAAAATCACCACTGACATAGTTCTCCATGATTTCTTGGCATGGGGTGGAGTGGAAATGTGCCTCTGAATCCAAGATCCATGATTCAATCGGACTGTTGACGCTTAGAATCATGGCATCACCTGTCTCCTCTGTCATGTTGGCAGATTCCTGTGCGTCGGTATTTTTTTTGGTGCTCGACAATCTCTTTTAAAGTGACATTTCTTGTCATAATTATAATAGGTAAAATATTTCTTTCCCGTTCTTGATATTCCCCTTCTGGATTTCAATCTGCCACGATTTGAATTTCTTTATGAAGTTCTCCCTCTAGACTCTGTGTGCAAGGCTGAGGAGCTTGATGCTTCACCCGATTCTCTCCTTCGAATTTCTTCACTCAATACCAGATCCCGAACATCATCGAATTTTAATTTACTGTTTCCCGACGAGCTGCTGACTCCTGTAACATTAGCATTCCAACTGTCTGGCAGAGATGATAAGAGAATTAAAGCTCGAACTACATCATCGAATTCAATTTCCACGGAACTCAACTGGGTTGTGATTGTGTTAAGTTCATTTAGGTGTTGAGCCACTGATGCCTCTTCCGCCATCCGTAAATTGAATAATCGCCTCATCAAATGAATTTTGTTTGAGGTTGATGGCTTCTCTTACATACTAGAGAGAGCCGCCATAAGACCCGCCGTGGTCTTTTCCTTTGCTATGTTGAAAGCAATATTGCGGGATAACGTTAGTCGGATAACTCCGAGGGCTTGTCTGTCGAGAAGAGCCCAATGTTCATTCTTCATGCCCTCTGTTGTTTTCCTGAGAGAGATTGATATAGATTTTTCTAGTACAAAAGATCTTCAATCTGCATCTTCCAAAAGCCAAAGTCTGTACCATCGAACTTCTCAATTTTCACTTTCCCTTCGTCTGCAGCCATCGCTCCCACTCGAATCTGGCTTCGTTTGGATCATTTCTGACAATTCTTGCGAACCACCATGTATTAGAACACCTTCGTCGACAAATTCGTATCACCGACAAAATTTTTACTATTCACATGAATAGTAATGAATAGTAACCTCACAAAAAAATGACAAAATTCACAACCAAAAGATCTGATAGCAGTTGTTAGGAAATAAACGAGAATGAGTAATTTTCCTATAACCAGATTAGTGAGAGTGCGAAATAAAAGTGGAAAAATAATAGCCAAAATTGATAACGGAGTTCAACCAATTATGCATACGTCTTCGGACTGCTGTAGTTCTTTTACTAAAGAGAGAAAATTTACAGGTGTTTACAAAACACTCATTACTCACAAGAAAACTCTCTAGTATTGGGAGAAAGAAATGATTTGGGATGATTTAGAAGCTAAATGGGCAAGGATATTTATAGATGAAGCTTAAGAACTAATCTTTGAAAATATTCTAAAGTACAATGACTAAATTGTAATTTACCTATTACCATTTTCAACACAAAATTTCCAACCTTTGAAATAAGCACCATTCGGTGCCAAACATTGTTGAATTTCCAACAAGGGGAGAGTGGCGTCACATAAAGAAAATTGCTTAACTTCGACTCCCACTCACCGGCACCATCCACAATCTTTGTTAAAAAGTACAAAGTTACTGAGTGAAAACAAGTGATGATTTTGACTTGTGCTGCGCATGAGAATGCATAGTCTTAATCGTCATTGCTGGTTAATCAAATGGAATTGGAGATGAAGCAGAGTTAATGGAAAGCATTATCATTTGTTTGAGCATTCTCATCAAGTTTCTAAAGATGCTATTATAAATAGATTTAAAATATCAATAACTGATCGGTCTAGTAGGATGAAGCACTAGATTCCTTAAGCAAGGTAAGAGATTTGAATCATGAAGATTACAAATAGAGTAAATTAGGTTGAGAGGATTACCTTTACCTCTGTAATACCCGATTCGAATTAGTCGATCAATAAATGGGATACCGATGCGCTTGCCTTCACCCTCTCAAACACAGCAAGGAAAAGTAAAGGCAACGATCTTGTAAGTAAGCCCAAAACGTGCCTATGGGCCGCTGGGCTTCCTTTACTTGGACCTGAGCCTCACACTATTGTTGTGAAATAGTGATCCTAAAGTGCGTGTATATATATATCCAATATTTAGCTTTTGGTTATTTATAATTTTCTTGGACGTTGGTTGCTTAATCTTTTGTTTTGATTATTCTAATTTGGTATTTAAGCTAAATTTAATGCTAAATTCCATAAGAGTCATACGATACCGTTCTCAATTGATTGGGTTATTTTAATCTCTATTTTTACTGTTTAACAAAAGAAATTGATTTGAAGATATATACACATCAAATCGAATAATTATCACATGCTTATTACTAAAGTTGCACATGAGATTATGGCAATTATTAATCATCTTTTAAGCCGATCAATACTAACATATCCTAAGTTACATGTACAAAATTTGTATAAAATGTTTTCCATAATTGATGCCACTTTAAAGACTTATTTCTTTAATTAAATCATCTCAAAATAAATATTAGTATTTAAAATTAATATTTCTATAACAATCAAATGTCAAAACTGAAATTTATGATTGCACTAAAATATCCAAAAGAACCCAAAATAAGGTTACATAAATTATGCTATAAAAAACTAAGTCTTTAATTCCATGCATTTAATTTATAACTTCATAACTCACCAAAAGAAATAAATAAAATGAATTCAAATTAATATTTAACCAAAAGTCAAGGTCAAAGTACATATTGGTCAAATAAATCTTTAGTTAAACTGAATCGAATATAATAATATCAAATATATATTAAATAATTCATAAAAATAAAAAAACAAAACTATTTTTTTTCTAATCACGTATGATTTTCAAAGAAACCCATAATAAGGTTTGTCTAAACAACGTTATTAGAAACCGAAAACCTAAATATTGGACTATGCCTCAAAATTTCTTAATCATGGGTTAACTAAATTAAACTAAAACATGATACAAGAAATCAAAACCAATTACCTGAATAACCCAATACTATATTTAAAATTAATATCGTGACACAAAAATCAATTGTTATCTAAACTGCCATATCACAATTCTCCGTAAATAATCAATAGTGTACGTAAACAGTCTGCCGATTCTCCATGTCTTATGCTTGTGTATATATATATATAATAATATTTATAATTAATGAATTATGAAACCATTATGAATCCCTTAAAAAAATTATATTAACCCAACGTGGAATTTAATATTTCAAAAAATTTGATGCAATCGTAACGCAAAAATGAGACTGTTTGAAATCAACATGCAAAATCAAATCATAATTTATAAACAACAATCATGTGATTATGATAATGACAACTGTAATAATGTAGCATTATTGAAGCCATGCAAAATCATGAGAGAGAAATATTCCAAAATTAAATATTTGTGCATGATTACTAAAACAAAAGTTGCTTAATGGTATATTAATCCACGCTACGTTCATGTAAATTGAAAACTATTAGAATGTAATGACATTCAGAAAACACACAACAAAGATATGGTGAACAACAAACAATAAATCAATCGAAATCTTTACGGAAATTGTAAATTGAATATTGATATGGTAATATTAACAATGGTTTATAAACCCTAAATATTACATACCTTAATTCAAATATCAAACCCTTTAAACTTTAGGAACAAATCAAATTAAAAAAATAAAAGAAAAATTCGATTCTCAATGATTCAACATGAAAGACGATAATATCACTTGTTAGAATCAAATCATAATAAATATGAAAACAAACTAAGATTTAATCATATCAAATCGTCAAGAATAAATATTAGATTTGCGAAAGCGTACATAGATTAATTGATCGGTTGAAATCTTTAAATATTTCTTTGGTTGTGATATTCCAAGAAAATAAAGTTATCTTAAGTATAAACTCTCTGACGAGAATAAGAGTAAATATGAAATTATTTATTTCTAGGGGACCATAACCCCTTTATATAGGTGATTTAAGAATCAATTATTGTTTGTACTTATAACTCTGTTCTCATCGAATTATAAATATGACTTTAATGGTATTTACACTTTTATTTTCATGACACTTCTAATTCCTTATGACTTTATAATAGAATTGGTCTCTTAATTTATGTCATATTATCAATATACATTATAAATATGTGGCCATAATTATGAGTTTTAATCCAACATTATGTGGTTGATGTTGATTTAGACTCCCGAGCTAATTCTATCATATTTATAGATACTTGTAATCATATCAATTATGTCGTACTTAAATTGTGATAAAATTGATTATCAACATGTTGTTATTGTTATATTCTTTTTTATGTTAGTATTAATAATATTTATTTTTTACGGTCAATAATAGTGTTTGTTTATATCTTCTATTATTCTAATTATTTAAATTGTTTTTAACTCTTTGTATGTTAGTTCTATCTCTATTATTTAATAATTAATTTATGTTCTTTAATGGTTTGAAGTGAAACAACTTATTAATATGACTAGTTTATATTAATTTTTGCATATTCTTTTTGAAATTATAATTTTAGTATTTATATGCTTATTAATTAAACAAAGCACTTAGCCTTAAATCATGCATCATTATCAAAGCAGAGATAAGTCTGTCTTAATTAAACTCAATCGACTTGTTAATCAAGATTTACGAGTAAAGTAATGGTTTCAATCATGCATGTAGTATATATATATATATTGTGACATTGTAACTACTTGATTTGATAGAAGCACATGGAGTTTTTATAATTATGATGTTTATATACGTATTATTGTCTTGATTGATATTCTATTAAGTAATTTGAGTTTTTTTAATAGTTTAAGAATTATTATAAAATAATATCTATTTTTAAAAAAAATTAATTATTAACAACATTCACACATCCACATATGCAAGTGTTTGAACTCAAGATTTTTAAGTAGAACAACACTCTTTATAAATTTGGGATGAATACAAAGGTAATATTTGTTCAAAGACTCTCAACTAATTGACAATAAACATTCATACATTTACTAATGAAAATAACAAATCCTTTAATCACCGAAATCATTTGGTTCCTACAAGTAATTCTAGTTTTAAATGCACCTTATCTTATTTTCTCGACTAATCACTTGTATTATGTCCTTGACATAAGTCACCGAATGCACAATTTTACAAACTAGATTTAATGAGATGAATAATTTTATAGATTAACGACTGATAATTGATTTGTGTCCGTTTATATTAGATTTTATGTTATCTTCTATGATCACAATAGTATTATTATTACATACAAAATTTATGGAACATGGTTTTGTCTCTAAGCCAAATGAAAGCCTAGTACTCTAACCAAACCTAAATCATCAACCAACGTAAATAAAACCCAGAAAAACAGTTAAAAGCATTTAAACTAACACCAAATCTATCATTATTGTCTTGTTTACGTGTAATTTTTTGTTCCAACAGTTTTAAAAGTGCATAAAGGGAAATCCCATCATTTAATGGTCGTACCAAACAAGTATCCAATCGTCATCATCAAGAGTTGATGAACATCTAGAGTTAATTAACCGGAAACATTATAATAATTCAGATTATGGTTTAGTCCCTCTACTATTCTCAAATTTAATAATTTTATCCCTATACTCCAATTTTAACATATATTTTTTATAACATGATACCTCTACTTTTATAATTTTCTTAAGTTAAATAGTTAACACCCTAATTGTTACAACTAAAATGCTGACCATCTTTCTTTTTTCCCCCAAGAAAAACACCCCTTATAAAAATTCAGGACATCAATAATAAGCTAGAAGTGGACAAGTAAAATTTTTAACGAAAATGTATCATAATATTTTATTTAATTAATCTAGTACATTAACACATTAGATTTTTTAAATAATATTATATAGTTCAAAATTTAATATTATAAATAAAGTAATGTGGGTTGAGGGTATTGTTTTGATCAAATATCCGATTTGAATTAATTGGTAAATAAAACGAATATTAATGATAAAATATAAAGATTAAATCTCAATTTTTAGTATATTAAAGAGACTAAAACCAGAATTTGATGTTTTATCTCTCTCACAGAACACCTCAGTGAGGAAAATATTTTCCAGATTTTTCTTCTTCTCAGATTTAGAAATAAAAAAAAATCCACATAAAAACCAAACAATCTCCATGGGTTTTTGGTGTGTGTCAGATTCAGTGTAAACAACTCAGTAAAAAGAGAAAATACAATGAGAGAAGCAAATGAAGCAATTTCGTCTCAATTGAACAATTCTCCATGAAAAACCAGTGGATGTCAAAGACCGGAAAACAACTTCTTCACAAGGAATGATAAGGCCCATGTCGTGACCGAACCCGAACTCCTCCTCAGCTTGATTCAGCAAGCTCTGGAACTCGGGTCGGGTCAAGAAAGAGATGGGTACAATGTATCTGCTTCTGTTGTGGCCGACGTAGACGACGAAGTGACCTTTGGGGACGTCCAAAGGGAATCCTTGTTGTTCATCGCCGTAGCCTTGTTTCTTTCCTAAGCTGGAGCATCGTTTCAGGATTTCCTTTATCAAAGCTGTTTGTGTCAATCTGTTGGATTTCCTGCTCATAGCTATTGCTATGAACAAAATGTTGGAAAAGGAAGAAGGAGAGGCGGTGGGCTTTGAAAGAGGGTGGAAAAAGGGGTATATTATATATGGTGAGAGAGGTAATTAAGGTAAATTGATTTCTTTTTTCTTTTTTCTTTTTTTTTCCAAAGAGGAGAGAAAACAAAGTCATGTGGGGCTGTGTGGTTATTTCTTTATTTTTCTTAGGGGCGGGGGTTTCTGAAAATGAGGCCACAATACATCCCTGACGGCAACCCCCTTTGGGGTTTAAACCCCAATGTTGCCCTCCGAGAGGACATCATGGTCCCTCTCATTTTAACTCTCTCTCTCTCTCTTGCCTTCTTCATCAACGTTTACAGGCCTTCAACTCAGCTAATTTATTTCAACATTAAAGATTGAGATTAATAATTAAAAAATAGAAGATATTTATTATAAAAACAATGAATTAATTTATTTTTGATTTTCCTCAATTCAATGATTTTAAAATATATATAAAAATAAAAGAATTTTAACCATAATACGATAGAATTCATTTATATTGTGTAAAATCTTTTTAGTTTTACATCTTTTTAAGACGATTGAATAATAGATTAAAGACTATACTCAATTGTAAAAACTAAGAAGATATTCAATAAAAAAATTAAAAATTAATCTTTCCATCAATCTAATAATCCTAATAAGATATAAAACTAAAAAATTACACAATATAAGTGGTTCCTAAACCATATATAATTATATATTGTACAAATTATTATTCTATAATGATAATATATGCGTAGTGTATAGCTTCCCTTGTGACCATCTTTATATTTGAATTTGTGATTCTCAAAATCGATTGCAACATAAAATATCAATGATTCCTGTGTAATCACCATTTTCAGATTATTATTATTATTATTATTATTATTATTATTATTAAAGTTAATATTTATTTATAATAATAACAAACAAATACAAGCCCAAATAAAAAAACAGAGCACAAACAAACCAAAGCCCAACAGTAGTCCACGTGAAGGCTAGGGTTTCCACCCTTTTGTTTTGTCGCCCTATCTCAGTTGTTGGAATAAGATCTGATCCAATGGTCCAAATTAACCTTAGATAAGGGTTCCCTAAACCCTAATGACCAGTCACCCGCGTTGCTCACTCCACCACCATTGGATCTAATCTGATCCAACAGTGTCCGATGCTCCTCACCAGCTCTCCATGCGCATCTGGTGACGTCGCCACCGCCGAGTTTTCTGCCGACCACCCCAGAGAAGAACAAAGCAGGCTTCAGGGTAAATTTTTTACCTCGTACTTTTGTCGAGGTCACTGCCGCCTTTGAAGCGTGTCTTCTGTCGTGCTCCCTGCCTAGATCAGACCACGAAGCCGAAAAAAGTAAAAAAAAACAAAAAATGTAACAAGTCAGACCTCCTTTCCCATTACATACAACGAAAACTCAAAGGAGAGAGGGGCTCTCGGTATATAAAAAATGAGATCTCAGACAAAAAAGGGAGAGGGAGAACATACAAAAGATATTGCACAGAAATGCCATATAGAAATGCTGTCACCACATTGAGGTTGTGCACAAATGCTGTCACCACAGCTCGTATAAATTACACCAAAGTACTATGTAGAAATTGCATCGAAATGCCATATAGAAATGTCTCGAAGGACCACATAGTATTGTTCTAAAGGACCGCATAGAAATTGTCCCGAAGGACCACGTAGAATTGTCCCGAATGACCACGTAGAACCCTCGACTCTTGGCATACCAATTATACTCTTAGCTCTTATATCACATACTTATAGGCTTTATCTTTTATACCATTTCACATAGCTTATCACATAGACATATATTCACATAGACCATTTTCACATAGCTTGTGTCTTATTCTCATATATCCACATAGATCATGTAACACATAGGATGACATGTAACACATATCCCATGTCTATTAGTGCATGTAACATATAGACATATACTTGTACTCCTGTACACATAGAAATCATATCAACAATATACTTGTATTCATGAACTCATGCAATCAAAATATTAGAAATAAACTCATCGCAAGTCTTCTTTCCATATGATCATATTTCATAGTAATATGCACTCACCTTAGCCTTACTTAGTCAAGCAAAACACTTAACACTCTTGATTGATCTTATGTCTTTGAATCATCCTAAACTTGCTTTCGATCGATATCTACACAATAATATGGTTGGTATAAATATCATAATTCATATCATTATAATAGATCCTTAGTAACATATGTTAAACGAAGCACTTAATCCACCATTTCACTTTGAATAGTATCGGTACCGAATGTATAGTATCGATACTTTCTTATTGTGGTATCAATACTATACTTCAATATCGATACCTTTTCTACATTTTGGATTTCGTTTTCTAAAAATAGTACTGATACTTAAACATTGGTATCGATACCCCTGGTACCGATACTACTACTTCAGTATCGATACTCTTTGAAGAATTCATCAACTTTTAACTTATGGTATTGATATTGTTCATCCAGTATCGATACCCAGACCCAAATATCCGAGTTAATAAAGAGTATCGGTGAAAATGGATTAAGGAAGTTGAGAAACACTTGTTATAGTCAACTTTACACAAGCATTCAGGAATTTTGTCTTTAGACCGATATTTCTTAACTACCTCTACTAAAGGAGTTTATGAAGATTAAACAAATGGAAGATTTCAGAGAATAAAAATAGAAGTGCTCTAAAGGTCTGACAATTGATTATGGTAGTTGCGTCATTTTGTCTACATACGATTAAAATACAAAGCCGATAAAGAGGGACATGTAACAATGTTCACAAGCACTGAGAAAGAAGAGATATTTAGATGATTGAAACCTTAGAAAAGTAGAAAGTCAATCTAAAACCAACCCATCAATCCTGACACTTGTCAAAGGGTTATAACTTTGAAGATTTAAAGAACAATTGATTCTTTTTATATTCAATAAACTCATGTTTTGTAATTTACTTCATTTGTGAGCCTAAGAAGGGGCACTATTTTGTTTCTTCAACAAACATTTCAAAAGAAGAGAAAAAATATTTTTAAACAAGATAATTTCCTTAAAGTGGTACATTGAAAAGGTTTCTCAGACAAAGAAGCTCAAAATTAAAAACCGGGGCAAAGGAATTGAATGAAAATATTGTCGGGGTCAAGAGGAGCAATCTGTCAAGAAATGAAGACTCAAGCAAGATAAAGACTCAACAAAGAGAATAAAGCGAAGATTTATAAGACAGTGAAGTTCACAATACTAAAATGACATCATGCATGCATATTTAGGCATTTGCAGAAATAGGAGCATACACATTCAATTTTCATCAACTTTTGAATATTTGACAGGAATCTTAAAGGTCAACCAAGATTTCATTTCACAATGTTGTGAGAAAGAATATAACTTCAGCAAAGGTTTAAAGTTCTTTAAAGATAAGATAGATCAACATTTCCAATAGAAGTGTTCATAATGAGAAGAACTCATCCGATGAGGGAGAAGAAGCTCGTAAGGGGAAGAATTGTTCAACCTTGGATCATCCATCACATGAAAAGTTGTATCAGCATTATCTCACTCAATATAGTTTCTCTTGAAACTCAAAATTCAATATCATTTCACTTGAGGTTTAAATTTATCACATAAGGAGCTGGATCAGTATCACTTTTCGACTCGATTCCATCATATAAGGAGTTGGATCAACATCACATCGCTCGAGATAGTTTGATTCTATCACAAAAGGAGTTGAATCAGCGTTTCCCAGAGAAGAAGTTCATAATGAGAAGATCTCATTGCTCGATTCCATCACATAAGGAGTTGGATCAGCATTTCAAGAGAAGAAGTTCATAATGAGAAGAACTTGTTCAACCTCTGCTTGATTCCATCATAGAAGGAGTTGGATTAGCATTTCCCAAGAAGAAGTTCATAATGAGAAGAACTTGTTCAACCTTTCCTCGATTCCATCACAGAAGGAGTCGGATCAGCATTTCCAACGAAAGAGTTCATAAGGAGAAGAACTCAACAGTGATGCCAGAAAATGGTGTTTATATATTTGCTATATTACAGTTCCACTACAAGGAGGAAAGAGGGGCAATTTTAATCAATATATTATTATTATTATTATTATTATTAAAGTTAATATTTATTATAATAATAATAATAAAAAAATACAAGACCAAAACAAAAAACATAGTCTAAACAAACCAAAGCCCAATAGTGGCCCACGTGAAGGTTAAGGTTTTCACTCGTTTGTTATGTCATCTCCTCATCTCAATTGTTGGGTCAAGATTTGATCAATCGATCCATATTAACCCTAGATTAGGGTTCTCTAAACCCTAATGATTAACCACCTACGCCGCTCACGCTTTTACTGTTGGATCTGATATGATACAACGGCCTCCGATGCTCATCGCCAGTTCCCCATGCGCATCTGGTGGCGTCGCCATCGTCGAGATTTCCATCGATCGCCATAGAGAAGAACAAAGCAGGCTTTGGGGTAAATTTTTTACCTTTTACTTTTGCTGAGGTCACCGTCGTATATGAAACATGTCTTCCTTCATGTTCCCTACCTAGATCAAACTACGAAGCTGAAAAAAAGGAACAAGTCAAACCTCCTTTCCCATTACATACAATGAAAACTCAAAGGAGACACGAGCTCTTGATATATAAAAAAATGAGATCTCAAACAAAAAGGGAGATGGAGAACATACAAAAAAGAGAGAAAACCCATTTTGAAAGAAAATATTACTTGGATCTGAGAAGGGTATTTGCTTTATTCATCGAATTGAAACATTTCCCTCGAGCATTGAAGGTAATATTCGAAAGTCCCTCTTTGTTTCCTGGCTTGTTTGAGTTTCAAAAAAGTTATTGTTTTAGAGTTTAAAGGTTGTTTTGGTTCAGGTTCGAGTTAAGAGTTGAGGGGAGTGGTTGAGGGGTTATAATTCTTGATTTAATCCTTTTGTTTACTCGCTTTACTCTTTGGTCTCTTATGTTTAGCTATTTCGATTTTATGCTCTTTTCGTATTTAATGCCCATATTTTATGCTATTTATGTGTTAACCTTCTGCCTTTGTAATATGTGCCAACCATATTTATGGAGTTATTATTTCTAACTCTCCACTTGTACATGTTTTTCTTTTCTAGTTTGTAATAGTCTTCATACGTGAAACTTGTTGGATGTATATGCTTGGGCTTTAAATTTTGTTGCTTTGCATTTTAATCATCATTTGATTGGTAACATATCGTGGGTTTAATGATTGACTTGGTATATCAATGTTTGGTTTGTTGTATTTTAATCCTTAAAGTTGTTACATGTAAAAGATAATTAATTTATGTTTTGGATCATTCTTATTTTGTTAAATGTTCGTTCTAGTCACCCTCCTAGTTTAGCTATTGCATGAAATAAAATAAACTTATTGCTAGTAGGCCCCTATAGTTGTAGTTTAGTTCTGATTTAGTTTATTAATCCTATTTGCTTAATATTTATGCTTGTTTTAATTTATTAGGGATTAATACGACTCATGTGCTTTAAAAAATTCGTTAAAATGTCAAATCGTCCTTAGACCAAGTAGTAATAATCATTGATTTTTACATATACTCGTATAAATTTTCAAGAACACATATTGTAGAATGGGCGTGAAAAGTGCAACCTATCGAAGTAGCACGATTCAGTACGATGTTTGAACAAAAACAAACGTGAAAAATAGAGTATACTTTAATAATAATTGTTTTATTGATGACAATGTATTTTTTGACACAATGCTTTATTTTTAATTTATTCGATTTAGACTTAATTTGTGACCCTAAATAGGTAATTAAAGGAGTATTCTTGTATAGGGAAGAGATAGATGGGTAGATTTCCTATTGGAGGAACCAGATACCAATTTTCAATGAAATGATTATATTTTAAATTTTGACTCGAAGCTACAAGTTTTACTACTACGTAACATATAAGCAACCATATACTAATTTTGGTGTTGTGGGTGTGTTAATCCTTCCCACACGTAACCGTCTCCCGAGCTCTTAAAAATGAATCTTTGGTTAATGCAGACTAATTTTTGTCTTTAAATGATTTTTCTTTATATCGTTTTAAAAGATTTGTTTAGATATTCGACCTACCTAACCCAAAGGTTGATGACAACTCCAATAATTGTTTCATAAAATTCAATGTTAAATTTTATCTCGATAAAAAAGGGTGACGACAATATGCATGAACGTGTTTGCTTTCATGCCTTTGTCATAAAAACCCTTGTCTATTCAAATCATTTTATCATTCTAATTTTGAAAACCACCATTTTAGTTTCAATCTAATTATTGTTACGTTTTTATTTTTGCCATTAAATTATTTTTTATATTTTAATCATTAATATTATATTATTATATTTTGATTCTCGATCATCAAACTTTTATAAAATTTTAACCTTTCATATTAATTATGTAAATTTAATCATCATTTTAATTTAATATAATTCAATAATTTTAACGTCTAATAAGATGACAACAAACATCGTTATCTTATCGATAAAAGCAAAGAGAATATTAGATGAGTGAGAGGAATCGAACTTGAAATTTATAAGTAAAAAATACTTAACTATTACACTAAGTTAGTAATTATTACATGATTGACAAAAATAATATTTCTTTTACACTGTAGTTGGTACAAGATTTTTAAGGACTATATAAATTGTGTTAGAGTGAATCAAACTTGGGAGCTGAATATAAGACAATACTTACTTGTTGCACTACACCTAGTTAAGTAATTATTGGTTGAAAGACCAATATTTTAACTTAAACTATTATTAAAACAAATGATTGGGTTTTGATTTTTCTATTTCTTTATAATATGTATAGTCTTAGATCAAGATAAGAGAGTTAGATAACTAATTTTAGGGTTTTGATATTTTTTTATAGAAAACAAACCTCTAACTAATATAATATAAATTAGTAATATTTTTATTTCATATTAAATCTAAAATATTTTAAACATAACTATAAATATTAAGATTATAAAAACTATACCAATGAAACATATCAGTTTTTTATAGTATTGATGTGCATGTATAGTGATGAGCGTATTGATTCGAGTTTTATTAATAGTTTATTTTTATATAATTTTAATTCTAGTTTTTAATAAAATATACTTCAATCATGTACGTAGATATATGTTTACATATAAATATAAAAATTTTAAATAAGTTGAAGAAACCTATTTCAATGACTATATATAATTATGAAAACAAAATAGTAACGAAAGTACTAAATTTAATTTTTAAAATATAAAAATTTAATATCAACCCTAATTTAAGTTAAATATTAATTTTGTAGGTCATATAACAATTACTTAGTATGATGTACACTAGTAGAAAAAATCCCTTTAATGACGCGCATTGCGCGTCATCTATGGGTGCGGATGACACACATTTGTCTGTCGTTTAAGCCACCGACATGAATTTAAGATGATGCGCAACTGTGCGTCATAAATTTATGATGCACATTTATGACACACATTTATGACACACATTTATGACGCGCATTTATGACGTTCATTGAAGTCCCCGTCATAAATTAAGATGACACACATTTGTGTGTCATAAATATATGACACACATGTATGACTTACATTGTGTGTCATTGAAGCACACGTCATTAAAAAAGATGACACACATTCGTGTGTCGTGATTGTATTTCGTAAATTATATATATATATATATATATTGTAGATTAACAAATAATCAAACTAAATCACATTTAATGCCTCATAATACTAAATATATATATATCATATTATATATAAGCAATCCATTTGCATATAATATATTCACTTTAAGTTATAAAAAATATTGTAATCATATGTCGATACAAAATATCACGGCATAATAAAGTTCTACTAATATGCCCTCGCCATCCGAGCTTGTACACAAGAAATAATTGAAAACAATTGAAAATAATTGTAACAGTTAAAACTAGTTGCAATATATAGAACAAACACATTCCTAATATGCACATTAAACTTCTGAAAACACCTTCCTTGGTCCAGTATATTTATGCACAAACATGCACTCATGTTTCGACAAACCAAGTGACATCTTACTTTTTGAAACTCTATCAGATTTTTCAGCAACTTTGTATTCTCAATTCCAATGGAGTTGACACTTCCTGATTCTAGTTGTGTTTCATCAACCATCAAGTTTGAGTTCGCAGGTAGCTGAAGAACTCCAGGAATCAATCTGCAATACAACGTGAAGTTATTTAGAAAAGGAAAAGCTGAAGGTTCCAAGTTGTTTTCTTAATGCTTGCAGACATTAACTTCCCCTAGTTGCAGGGATACAATTAAGGATACCTGTTTGTTTGATAATCCTTTTTTGGGGTAAGAGAGGCAATGTTTAGATATTCCAGTGGAGAATCATATATATGCAATAAAAAAATGAAAAATAATCAGCATTGGTTGAAAAGATAAGAACAAAGGGATTAAGAATCATATATCCCAAGAAGCAATAATCTGATACAAATACACCATGTATATTTAAGAATAATCACCTAGAAATAAGACACACAAATCTAGTAAATGTCTTTATAAAAATAAGCAGCAGATTCTCAAATCATTCAAAAGAATTGCAAATTTTTCATATAAAAATATAAGAATTGATCTCAGGTCCCACATCCATCCAATTTCTCAGTACTAATGTGGTTTTACAAATAAATCCAAATAAAACTGCTACATGAAGCATAAATTTTCACTTCTAGAATGTCCTACAAAAAGAAATGAGCAAACTAGTTGACTAAAAACACATTGACCAACCGATGACTTGCACAATCAGACATGGTTCTATTCTTCATAACTAAGCACAACTAAATTAAACTTGCTTCTTTATACAATGAGGTTCACATATGTCAAATAAAGCAAAAGAAAATCTAGACTTCAATCACTTCACTGCATGACCTATCTTCAAAAGACCATCATTAATTGTCACTATAAAGAACAAAATTAATTGTAGCAAACTCATAATAGCATTTGTTTCATCATTTTGCTTTAGGTAAAAATAAAAGAAGACGAAAATGTTAATAATCAAAATTTGAGCCAGTTAAACAAAAGTATATAAGAAAAGGAATAAACTACTGCTTTGACGGAAAACTTGTTTATTCATCACCCAGATAAATTTTATAAATTTATATGACCATATTCATGAAAATTTTAAGGTCATCCCTCCATACTTCATACAAACTCACTTAACACGTGATAAGAAAACCAAAGTTCTTACTATGACTAAGAATACTAGATTTTCAAGTGAATAATCCTATTCCAGTTTTAAAAGCATAAGCTAATATTACATAGGATAAAATTGAGGAACATTGACCAGATTGTCAAACTAGTCAACTTAATATTCTTTTTTATCACATTAGCTACCTATTGCAATAATTACATCTCACACTTTATACACATTAACATATAGCTCAAGCACAGACAACTGTGTATGAAAATACCACGCACATGCCATTGTCATTACCTATTACCAATTAAACAAAATATGAATATCATATGAAACTAAAAGAAATGATGACAAACACAATCTCATGATAGAAATTTGTAACTTCAAACGAATAACACCAACACATACCAGAAGGAATTTTGATGATTTCTTCATAACAGCTAATGTACTGCCAAGACACCTGATCGTTGTCAAGAGCAAATGTAATTGTATCTTAGCCCAGAAAGAATTTTAAGAGAAAAAAACCAAGTTAAAGTGCCAAGTAGAAAATTTTCGAGCACAACCAAATATGTTTTAGAATGGATGTTTCAACATTATGTAAAATGTTCTGAGTTGGAATACATTAATTACAGACCTGAGCCAAAACCCATCCAACTAACCAATCGATATCACTTCTGTGATTAGATAAGACAAGGGCATGTTCCTTACCTAAAAAAATCAACAATATCAGATGGCAAGTAAATGATTCAAAAGATTTAGGATAGAACAATAGCCATTATCCATGTAACTCTAAGCCCAAGACCTAAGTTTCTTAGTAGAAGAAATTGATGTCACCCATCAAACTGAAGCTTTCATGGTCTGCAAAAACTTTAATCTGCAAATAAAATGTATAAAAGATCTAAAGTTAATTTTCAGGAGACAGCTAAAGAAATGGCATTCATGGTACCAGTTCTTTTTCCACATTAAATCCTGGTTGGCTCAATAAAAGTTAATAATTAACAACTTATTCACATAACACCTATCAACCCTTAGAGAAGATAAGAAACTTCACAACAACTATTCAAATCATTATTTTCCTAAAATATAGATGAATTGACAATGCACCGATCTTTATGCCTATGGACATCAAAAATATGAGTTGGGCAAACATTCTTCACCTAAATATAACTTACCCAGCAAAGTTTCCACACTCAGAATCCCAAACGAAGCAGAGAAAATCTTTAACTCGATTATGCATCTTGGTACTTAGCATGCAAAGATTATTTTGGAGACCTAATTTTTGAAGTCTAGTTGGAAATGGAAATATAAAACAATTTAAGCATTTGGTCATCATAAAATGTTGTCTCATATTTCAGGATTAAAACAATACAATGCCAGAAAGGATTTCAGAATTAAACTATGCTATCTTCAAAAATGCCCAAAAGGAGTAATATCTTCAAACAAGATTTCAGAATTAAACAATGAAATAAAAGAGTTGGTTAACACCTTAACACCCGCACACCAATCAACAAGCCAAACGAGTTCTAGCCACAACAACTCTGCCACCACACGATTGATCTTTCTATACGTCTTCTTGGACAGTGGCCGGATGAGAACAAAACATACTGCCTAAAAAAAGCTTCATATTGTATAAGATTGAAAAGGGTCATTGAACAAGAGAGTAAAAACGAAATTTACACACCAGCCAATGAAACAAACTGAACCAACTTATCTAACCTAATAAATTTTGATTGCTACAAAAACATAGACAACAAAAATGGACTTTAAAAATCCCATTTTTAGCATCAAATAAAAGCGGAAGCTTGTAAAAGTTGAAATCAAATATCCCAACTTAAATTTTCTTTTTCTTTTCCTAAATATTTTAGCTCATAATTAAAGTAGAATCCAAAACCTATATTTGCATATACAAGCTCATTAATAATTCAGCTCAAAAGAAAAACCCATTTATCGGCATTTTCCTTTTAATCCAACCACATCATAATTGAAAAAAAAATGGGAAAAAATGCAGGAAGCAACATTCAACAACAAAAAACAGAGAGCAAAAATTACCAAAGAAAAGAGGATACAAATACAATTTATTTTAAAACAAATAGGGCAACGTTATTTTCCCCTCCTTCAACGCTTCAAATTGAGATAATACCTGAAGGATCCGAGAGTTAAGCTTGACTTCTGAAAGTTGTTCCACACCAATCACCTGCTTACAATACAATATCAACTAAGTCCAGATTCTAGCTTTGGGGACTGAACGATAATCTAATCAAATAGTTGATCAGCCAACAAAGCCACAATTGGCAAACATACATAAAAAGCAAAACTACCAACAGCAAATAAGCTCCCCTGAATTCTCCCGAAGAAAACCATTTTTGTTTTCAGTTTATACTGAACTAGTTTATATCCTTTCATCGAACACATGGTTAACTAATAAAAGGAACAATTGGCGTTTCACCACTATCATCTCAAAAAAGTCACCGATTTAAGAGTTTCAATCTAAAATACTGAAAACTGATATGGTATATTCTTATATATTGTTACCATTTATCGAAGTAAAAAACAATATCAAATGTACACACATATATAACCCAGAAAAACGAAAGAAAAATCGAACGCAAACGAAAGGAAAATCAGAAATACCTTTGGGTGAACCGTGGCGAAAAGCAACAAAGAAGTAACCAAAAGCAATAGTGGGGAAGCCATACCCTCTGTTCCCAAAGAAAATGGAAAAAAGAGAGGATATTGGGATTAAGAATGGGAACCTTTGATAGACCTGATTCCTGGAACAGGAAGTGTAAGAGAAAAATTGGGGAAGCATGCGGCGTGAATTTTGTTATCGAGGGGGAAGAAGCGGGGAAAGGATGAAAATAATGGGGGAAATTTAAAATACGACTTTTACAGATGACACACAATTAAAACTGTACTCCGTGTTTATAACTATTAAATATGACACACATTATTGTAAGTCATAAATCGTTCAGATTTTAAAAAAACATGACATTTTTTTATGACTCACATTTTTTGTAAGTCATAAATTAGCATGTGTCATCGATCGTGTGTCATTAAATGTATATTTTCTTGTAGTGGTAGTTGTTAAATGTTTATTATATCCAGGTCTCAAGATTAATTTCTTCAAACTCAATTCATATTTTTCTTTAAAAAATCTTATGTCAATCACAATTTAAACTAAACATTATTTTTATCAACCATGCAACAAATATTTAGCTTAGTTTAGTAGTTAAATGTTGTTTACCTCCCAAGTCCTAGGTTTTATCCTTTCAATCCTATACAATTTTCTTTAACTTTCGTGAATAAAACGATGACACATGTTACAATCTTATTAAAATGTTGAATTTATTGAGTTATTTTTGAATTAGGACAACTAGATAAATTTTATAAGTTTTGAAATTTAAAATTATTTTTATACTAAGCTATTTCGTTATCTTTATTAATTTTTTAACATTTGGTAGTCATTTTAGAATTAAAACACTCCATTAGTTTCTAATTTACCAAAAAAAAATTGACGATCAAAACAAAAAAACTTAATAATAATTAGGTGGCCAAACATATTATTTACCCTACGTTAAAATTTTAGATAAATTAAGTTATATGTTCATTTTTAAAATAATATTCGAGATTAAAATATGTTTTTCCATCTAATTTCACTTTTTTCTTTCCTACTGAAAGTGCACAGTACGTACGGTATAGGACCACACATAATTGAAAATTAGGCAGACCGAGAGATGCGTCGAAACATGATCCCATGCTCACTTCAACTACAATTTTCAATTGCACATGTCACTGTTTCTTTTAATTTGATTTACAATTCTTTTTCTTTTAATTTTTACTTTCTGTTGTGTTACGGAATACGACTATCGGATAAAGTAAAATCGCAACTGATAATTTGAGAAAATAATGAAGATAAAGAAGACACAAAATTTTATGTGAAAAACTCCTAAATAATATAAGATAAAAACCACGGGCAACGGTAGAAGAATTTCACTATGAGAAAATATGAATTACAACTTCTCTCGATCTAACAAGGAGAAAACAATGACAATTCTCTCTGATAAAAAGGAGAAAATAACTCTCAAGAAACTCTCTAAATTCTCTAGTATTGGAAGAAAGCTAGAATGATTTGGGATGATTTTGAAGCTAAATGAGATATGTATTTATAGTTGAAGCTTAAGGACTAATCTCGTAAATACCCTAAAGTATAATGACTAATTTTAGTAATTTTACCATTTATTATTTTAACAATTTGGTGGCCAAATTTGACTAAAATAGTCGCCCCATGCTAATTAGCCGCCCATGCATTGAATTTTCAACAATCTCCCACTTGAAGATTTGATTGGAACAATCATATCTTCACACCATTCTTTCTACCTTGTACCTTCATGTTTCTTACGTCTCTGACAGGCCACAAGAGGATCGACACCAGGTAAATTTATCGGCATTGATCGCCTTCGTCATGAAATCTGCTATGTTGCCTTTGGTATGGATCTTCTGCATATCTACCGTCCCTTCTTCCACCTTTTCACGAATGAAATGGAACTGAACTTGTATATGCTTTGTCCTTGAATGAAATGCTGGATTCCTTGCTAGATGCAAGGCGCTTTGACTGTCAAAAAATAGAGAGACATACTCTTGATTGTGCCAAAGCTCCTCTAATAGCATCTTCAACCAAATTGCTTCTTTACTGACTTGTGTAGCCGCTACATATTCTGCTTCTGTTTTGGATGTAGCCACAATTGACTGCAACTTAGAAACCCAGCTTACATCTCCACCAACAACTTTGAACACATATCTTGTAGTAGATTTTCTTTTATCCAAATCCCCTGCATAGTCAAAATCTATATACCCATTGATTAGTAAATTTGATCCTCTGTAACATAATGCAACATTTGAGGCCCCTTTGATAAATCTCAAGATCCTCTTTACTGTATTCCAATGCTCTTTGCCTGGATTCGCCATGTACCGACTAACCACTCTCACTGCTTGTGCAATGTATGGTTTTGTGCATATCATAGCGAACATTAAACTTCCCACTACCGATGCATACGAAACTCGAGACATCTCCATCCTCTCTTCTTCACTGCTAGGACTCATAATGGAGAATAATTTGAAGTTAATAGGAAGAGGGGTAGAAATTAGCTTACAATCTTTCATGTTGAATCATGATAATATCTTCTTCAAGTAATTCTTTTGTGAAAGCCAAATCTTCCTATTACTTCCGTCTCAGTGAATTTGCATCCCTATAATATTATTACTGGTCCCAAGTCATTCATTTCAAATTTCCTAGCCAGTTGTGCCTTCAATTCTTCAATATGATATTTGTTGGGTCCTGCAACCAATATGTCATCCACATACAACAACAATATAACAAAATCGTTATCACCAAACCTCTTGAAATAAGCACAAGGGTTTGCATTAAGTCTGTTGTATCCAAGGCACATAATGAAGGAATAAAATCTCTTATACCAACACCTCGGCGCATGCTTTAGACCGTACATAGATTTATTCAACCTGCAAACCAAGTTCTTCTTTTATTCTTTTCCAAAACCTTCAGGTTGGAGCATGTAAATTTTTTCTTCAAGATTTCCATGAAGAATAGTTGTTTTAACATCTAGCTGCTCTAGATGTAAGTTCAATGTAGCACATATTGCCAAAACTACTCGAACTTTTGTTAGTCAAACCACAGGAGAAAAGATTTCATTGAAATCAATACATTCTTTTTTAGCATATCCTTTGACCAACAAGTCTTGCACGATACCTCTCAACTTGATCCTCACCATTTCGCTTGATTTTGAAGACCCATTTGGTACCAATTGGCTTCCTTCCTTGTGGTAGTGGCACAAGGTCTCATGTATTATTTTTATGAAGGGCTTCAATTTCTTATTGCATCGCCATCATCCACAGTGAAACATCTGAGCTGTTTATTGCCTCCTGGTATGTTGATGGCTCACCGTCCTCTGTTAAAAGGAAGTATGCAATATTTCAATCTATAACATAATCTGAGTGTCAATTGGGATGTCTTCTCACACGATCTGATTAACGAGTTGTTGGAGCTTCAGAACTCTCTGGTTCTTGTTCATCACGTATTGATTCTGCTTCAGAAGAATCTCCTTGTTCAAACTCCTTTTCCACATGTATCTGTGTAGTCTCTGACTTTTCAGCATTGTCATATTCTTCTTTTCTTTGTAGTTTATCTTCTACAAAGATAACATCCCTGCTGATGATCACTTTGCGGGCAGTGGGATCCCACAAACGATACTCTTTTACACCATCAACATACCCCAAGAATTTGTATTTCTTGGATTTTGGATCCAACTTAGAAATTTCTTGGGAGTTGTACATCATGTACACAATACTTCCAAATACATGGAAGTTTGACTAATCAGCTGGTTTACCAGTCCACATCTCCATTGGTGTCTTCAGCTCTATTGCAGTTGATAGAGCTTGATTCACCAAATAACAGGCGGTATTGACTGCTTCTGCCCAAAATGATTTTTCTAGGCCTGCATCCCTCAACATTGCTCTTGTTCTTTCTAATAAAGTTCTGTTCATCCACTCTGCCACTCCATTTTGTTGAGGAGTGTTCACCACTGTGAACTGTCTTTTGATACATTTTTTCATGCAAAAGTCATCAAATTCTTCACTTGTATATTCTCCTCTATTATCTGTTCTAAAACACTTGACCTTATTTCCAGAATTAAGTTCCACCCGCGCTTTGAAGTTTTTGAAAGTTGAAAACACATCTGACTTCTTCTTAATAAGATACACCCAACATCTCCTGGAGTAGTCATCAATAAATAAGACAAAGTATTTTGCTCCATCTAGGGATGTAACTGGTGCTTTCCATACATCATAATGAACCAATTCTAGAACACTTTTACCTCTAGAATTTGACGTGTTGAATTTCAACCGGTGTTGTTTACTTGTTATGCATTGCTCACACAAAGTAAGTGATACATTTGTTAAGCCTGTAAGTAGCTTTTGCTCTGCAAGGACTTTCATTCCTTGTTCTGACATGTGTCCAAGTTTCTGATGCCATAGCATTGCAGAATCTGAACTACTTGAGGCAACAGAGGCTTCTTCTTCTAGCAAAGTCTCTCCTTTCAGCATGTACAAGTTTGCTGCTATCTTTTCGCCTTTCATTAGCACAAGCGCTCCACGAAACACCTTCATGATTCCTTTCCGTGTTTCAATCTTTCTTGCATTATTATCCAACAATCCGTAGGATAATAAATTTTTCTTCAGGCCTTTCACGTACCGCACATCTCGAACAACTTTAATTGTTCCATCATACATCTTCAATTTGATGGTTCCCACGCCAACGATCTTTAAGGCATGATCATTGCAACTATACACAGATTCTCCTGAGACAGATTCATAATGATGGAACCATTCTCTTCTTGAGGTCATGTGATATGTTTCTCCCGAATCAATGAGCCATATATCTGTAAAACTCTTTCTGCCTTCCATGATGGTAGACGATTCACAACATAGAGCATCTCCATCATCTGAAGTGTTTGCGGTATTACCTTGTGGATTGGAGTTTTTATTTAGACTCCAATAATCTTTCTTCAAGTGATCATTCTTTCCACAGTTGTAACACTTTAAATTCTTCTTGCTTCTCGATTTTGATCTACCATGTTTGTGACTGCTGCTTTGGCCACGTTTCGTTGATGTCCCTCTCATTGTTGTCAACGCTTCTTCTTGTTGTAGATTTACTTGTCTGTCTTCCTTGTTCTTGCGCTAATTTTCTTCTTGTAGAACAGTAGCTGCAACGTCATCGAAGACTAGACTGGTGACATTACTGTTTGTCAAGTTGGTGATGAGTTGATCATACGAATCAGATAGACTTTGAAGTAGAAGTTCAACACGTTCTTGTTCTCCTATTGTACATCTTAGGGTGTAAGCTGAGAAAATAAAGTGTTCAGCGTGTTTAAGTGCTCCGTCACTGAAGTAGATTCCAACATCTGTAGAGTGTACAATTTCCTCTTAAGGAAAATTTTATTGTGCAACGATGTGTCCTCGTATAATTTGGTGAGATGATCCCATATCTCCTTAGATGTCTTCTTCTCCTCGATGCTTGACAATACTTCATTTGCTAATGCTAGATGAAAGTTTGTCATATCATATCCGTCCATTTCGATCCATTTGTTGTCATCTGTGAAATCTACCAGTCTTTCACTGATAACTGTTAGACAACCGTCTTTCCTCAGGATGACATTCATCTTCAATTTCCACAATGAGAAATTTCGCTCATTGAATTTTTTAATATCAAATTTCATTGCCATAGCTTCTTTTACAGATAACTCTCGCTATTTCACTATCGTGAATAGTTCTTTGAAACCTTTAAAGAATGTGTAATACCTTCTTACTTTCTTATGTTGAAGGATCCACCTTTTGGTAGCAACCACAAAGACAATAAGTAGATATTACACACTCTAATCTACCTCTGATGCCAATTGTTGCGGAATACAACTATCAGATAGAGCAAAATCGCACCTGATAATTTGAGAAAATAATGAAGATAAAGAAGACACAAAATTTTACGTGGAAAACCCCTAAATAATATAGGGTAAAAACCACATGCAACGGTAAAAAAAATTCACTATGAGAAAATAGGAATTACAACTTCTCTCGATCTAACAAGGAGAAAACAATGATAATTCTCTCTAGATAAAAAGGAGAAAATAACTCTCAAGAAACTCTCTAAATTCTCTAGTATTTAGAGAAAGCTAGAATGATTTGGGATGGTTTTGAAGCTAAATGGGATAGGTATTTATAGTTGAAGCTTAAGGACTAATTTGTAAATACCCTAAAGTACAAGAACTAATTTAGCAATTTTACCATTTATTATTTTAACAATTTGGTGGCTAAATTTGACTAAAATAGCCGCCCATTCTAATTAGCCGCCCATGCATTGAATTTTCAACATGATGCTATACAAATTCTCTTTCATATTGTTCCAATTATTTTTATCAGTTGTTTATCGATTCTGATCATTAACATGGATTATCGACAAACCTAGAGATTTAAAGTTTATATCCCATAAATGACACCATATTTCCAGGTATGATGTTCCTACTCCATTAATCATCACAAAGAAAATGAAAGAAATTTGATCATAAAATTTAGGTTCACGTCTCAAATTTAACGAGTTAGTGCCAATGAGGCACTGCCACAATTGACAAAAGTTGAGGAGAATTACAGCTTTTGGAAGATATTTTAGATAAATTCTTATTATTATTTTTTCGGTTGTAACTTGAAATTATGCTTGCGGGTTTCTCAGTTCAGCATATGCATGAACTTGTGGGAGCTTCTTATCACGGGCATACCTATATTGTTGATGGTGTTATTGGCGAAAATGGTGACTAAATTGGTCATAAGCATTGTAATAAGTTTGATACGATGTTTAATACATCATGTCATACGCGCTGAGTTATTGTTGGCTAGAAGAACCATGTATGTTTGATGGATTTTGAGATCAAGATAGTGGGTTGAACTGGTTGTCTTAAGATGACTCTCGGAGATTCGTCATTATTGGTTCTTTTAGTCTAAGACGTGATCCATGTTCACCGCACCAATTGTTGATGAGAACAAGATGAATTTATCGATCGTGGATGGTTCACCTCTTCTGACGGAGAGTCACAGTCAGTAAAAAATTGACTGTTAAGTGATAAATTGTTGATGGAGTGTCGATCAACGATGAATAAACAAAAAAGAGTTGTTAAAGAGAGTACTTTGGGAAGCTGGGGAAGTCGTTCTCTCTCTTACTTAGTATAAGGTTTACATATTGATTCCATGTGCATGCTTGTGTTAGGCATAAGATCATGATTGCTATTTATATATCAACATGTTTATGTTACACCTAAGGTCATGATTACTAAATAAGACCAACAAAGTGTTTAGGTACGGTCGTTAGTCAATAGATTTGAACCAGAAAAATCTATTAGATTTATTAGGGTTTTGTCAAAGGTTTCTGATCGAGAATATTCAGTGGGAGAATTTTTTCGGATATGACCCTAATTAGTAAAAAAAAAATTATACTTGATTTGTATCTCTGAATTATCCCTATAACATTTAACATGATTTATTTGAAACCAAAAAAAGAAAAACAAGTTGTTGAAGAACCCATGGTTTGTGAATATATATGAATTTGGGTACGGTGGTTCTTGGGTGTATATATATAATTCAATTAATATCGTTATTATTAACGTGAAAAAAATAATCGGAGGTTTAAAAGAATCCAGGCACATGAAGCCCTCATGTTACCTTTCGTCACCAAAACTTCTTCTTAAGAATACAATGTGGTGTCCGATTTTCTATCGTCAACATACATCGATCCCTAAGTAGCTAATAACATGGATGGATCTAGAGAATTGGTGAGGCGATTGTCTTCTCTTGAGAATTTTAGATTCTCATATAATTTAAGTATTATTTTTATATTTTCTATTGATAATATGTTTTCATTGTCTAAAATTTTATGAGTTTACTCTCTAATATGAATCATAGAGATAGTTTTATTATAAAGGGAATATTTACCAAACCAAAGAGCAATAGCTTACATTTGATGTAGTGTAAATGAGGAAAATAAGAGGAAGTGTAGCCTGAAAGATGATGTAAGCAAGGGAAAGGGGAAGGAAAGCACAAACTTTTTGAAAATGAAAATGTGAGCGTAGCTGTGAAGGGGAATGGAGGGGACTCCAGGGATAGTACGTTGGGATTAAAGGTGAAAACGAAGCACATGTGGTGGTGTATTATGAAAGGGAACAATAAATGGTATGTTTCGGTTGACGGTCGACTAGATCTGTGATTATTAAACATGTTTTGGTGGCCTATGTCAGGGTTCAATCCAAGTGGTCCTAGCCAGCTGGTTTGGGTCCTAGCCTCAAGCCTTCAAGCTTGGACGAAATTTTTTGTTAGCTCCTCATATATTTATTCCATGATAATTATTATAAGAAATAAGTAGAAGAAAACAGATAGATTAACACTGACCAATTAGAGCAGAAAGAAACGGTGAACAATCTTTAGCAAAAGGCAGTGCTGGTTTAGTGGCAACACAAACAGTATTGATTAAGATTATGGTGTTGGGTATTGGCATTTGAAGGACCAGGTTGTATATTCTGCAATATCAGAACCACCATCTCATAAACTCTCGTCAATGAAAGTAGCTCATACATTGCAGATAAGGATAACTCACATGATTTCGACTCCATAGAAATACCTTTTTTATTTGAAACTTCAGTTTGGGATGATTTTTGGAATGATAAAATCAGGGCTTTTAAGTTTAGAATAAATATTATTTTATCCAACTCGGGCTAAAATATTTTTAAATATATATATATATATATATGGGCAGGATTCATTTACACTATGTAAAACTAATAAGTTTTACACTAATTTATAGTTGTAGCCATATATTTTCGTCCGACCCCATTACAATATGTTATGTATATTATATTATATAAATGTTTTTTATATGATATAACATACATAATTTATTTAAACTGTATGGCATTTTTTATACTATATTATATTATTATTGGTATAATAATGCTTCCATTTGGGTTTGGTTCTATGTGTAGGCCCAAGTCAACCCCAAAGACCGGTCCACATGTTTGTTGAGGCTAGGGTTCTACTGTCTCTTTTCAGCGCCGTACGACCATCGGAGTAGTTGTCGGTCAACTAAAGACTCTTGAAGAGTCCTCACGCACACAATAACTAACCCATACTCCGAATCATCCGGCAAGTAATTCGTGAAATGTTCAACCAAGAGAGATGTAGCATTTTAGTCTAACTAGGATTCTATGGCTATAAAATCATTTAAAGCTAAAGCAAAGACACACAAGAATCAAGCAAAATATACACTTGTAAACGTGAAAGGAAAAGTGAAAAATCGGAGCAAAAAAAACCTTACAATCTTCGAAATAAAAGAGGTATTTTTTAATACTTGTTTTGGCTATAAAAGAGGCTTGCATGTTTGTTTTGGTTTAATATCTTGGGTTCATGCTTGTTTTTTTTGTGTTTTGGGTTTGAAGAAACCTCCTAAATTGAACGGCCGATGAACATGAGAGAGGGACCAAGATTTGTTTCTCAGATCTAGCCCTCCCCGAGGCTATTTTTAAAAAATGGTTTCGATTTTTGAGATGGTGAAGAAGGGCTTTCGAAAAATGCAAAAAAAAAAAAAAAAATGGCCACCGCCGATGAATGGCGGCCGACCGAATTCTGGGTTTGGCGACCGTGTTCTTCGTGAAAACGAAAAACACGATGAACAAGGCAGAGGCCTTTTTTTTTGTTTTCAGTTTGATTTTTTTTTAGAGGGGGAGGATTATGAAATCTGTTTATAATTTTGGGTTATATAGTAACCTGCTAGGTGACCCGTGTGTGACCCGATCCAAGGCATGGGATCCGTGTGTTTTCGTTAAAAAAGGGGTAATTACATTTTTGTCCCCCGTCATTTTTAAAAGTGCATTTTACCCCTTTAAATTCAATTTTAGCCTCAATTTCTTTTGAAATTCACCACCTACTTTCTTTTTCTTGCAATTTAACCCTTTATTATTCTTTTCCCCACGTTTTCATTGATTCTTTTTTCTTTATTTGTTTATTTATTTAATCTAATGTTTTACTTATATATATGTATATATATATTTTATTTATTGTTTTTTCTTCTTTTCTTTGTTTCTGTTTTTCATTATTTACTTTTTTTCTAACATGTTATATATATTATTTCATTATAATTTTCTTTGTTTCCGTGTGTGACCCTTTATTTTTTTATTTTTTTATTTCTTCTTTTTTGGAAATTAGATTTTTTTTTGTTATTTACCTATTTTATTATTTATATTTAAGCTTGCAATTAGCATCACTTTTTAATTAGACTTTGTTCTTTACAATATTTTTATTTGTTGTGTGATTCAATATGAGCATTTTATTTTATTTCTTGTATTCCCCAACATGTATATTTTTTTCCTTTAAGTAATATAATTTAACCTTTATCTTTCTTTTGGATTCAACATATCACTTTACAAATCTAACATTTTTAACCTTTTAAGGGTATTCGTCTAAACCGATCGGAGGTAAGTAATTTGGATCAAATTTTACCTTTTAATTTAACTTGCAATTTTCTTAATTAAAGACAACTGGAAATTAATTAGTACCGAAAGGGAAGTTCAAGGGTGTGTTGAAAACATTTTGATATTTCGATATAACAAATTAAGTTAAATGAATTTTAAGATTTTCCAAAATGATTTTCTAAGTATATTCGATAAAATTATTCGAATATCAAAACATTACTCCATATATTTCAAAAATCATTTTTAATCCTTACTTAAGTGTAAAATTAAGTTTTAATCTTAAAACAATTTCAAAATAATCTTTCAAAGTATTTCGAACAATTTCAAAGCCAAAAATTCCAGATTGCTCAGAGGGAACCGATTCCCCCCTGAACGGTTTGGCTCCGAGATTTCCAGAATGCTCGGAGGGAACCGATTCCCCCATAGGGGGTACCGATTCCCCCCTGTTCAACGGTCGAAATATTTGAATTTTACACTTAGGGAACCGATTCCCTATGAGGAGGAACCAATTCCCCCCACGCTCCAAGCTGTTTTATTAATTGTTTTCACACTAAAACGGCTATATGATCTTCACTAATCATCTCCAACGTTCAGAAGTGATTCAAGGTGTATTTAAATAAGTTCTGAAGCCCTTGATCAACAAGAAATTATAGAGAAACAAGAGAGAAAGCATCAAACACCAAGTTTGTGCAAATCAAGCCAATTTTCCTTTCAATATTCATTTTTCTTTCAAGAACACCATTTGTGCTCATTTGTAATTATCTTTGAGTGTTCTTTTCTTGTTCTAGAATTGTGCAAACATCTTACCTTGTGAGGTTTTCTTTGTAAGTTTGCAAATTTGTAATCTTCTCTTTGGGAAAGAGTGTTCTCAAGAATTGGGGTATATTCTTGAGGGTGTTGTAAGGTTATCTCTTTGGCCTCAAAAGAAAGAACAAATTAGTGAATTTGTTGGAAAATCCTTAGTGTGGATAGCTAAGGTAGTGGACGTAGACTTTGATTGAGAAAGTCGAACCACTCTAAATCGCTGTGCAATTACTTTCAATTTTCTGCAAAAGCTTCCACCACATTTTTAATTGCCAATTCACCCCCCTCTTGGCCAAATCCGTCAATCGATTAACTCAACAATTGGCATCAGATCCTAACTCATTTGAAGGTTTAATCACCTCTTGAGTCGATTCGGGAAGAGTTATATCGATAATCAAAGTCATCAATGGCCTCCGCTTCAAACTTCGACTCCGGTCTCGACTCGATGCCCGTCAACAAGTCTCCTTTCTTCAATGGAGCTAACTATGCCTATTGGAAGAATAGAATGATGTACTTCATTCAAGCAAGTGACATGGGAGCATGGAATGCTGTAGAAGAAGGATACATCAAACCTCTCACTCATCCAAGGCTGTGGAGTGAAGGAGAGACAAGAATGTTCCAGCTCAACTCCAAAGCCATCCATATCATTTTTTGTGCTCATGGACCAGATGAATACGGAATAGTTTCATCGTGTACAACCGCCAAAGAAATATGGGCCAAACATCAAGTCACTCATGAAGGTACCGATGAGGTAAAGAAATCTAAAATTAGTATTCTAACGCATGGCTATGAAAATTTCAGGATGAAACCAAATGAAGATATCAAAGCTATGACGGATAGATTTTCAACGATTGTCAATGGTCTCAAATCATATGGAGAGATCATTTCAAATGAAAAGCTTGTGAGGAAGTTAGTCTACTCCCTCCCAAAATCGTGGCAATCAAAGAAGACGACAATCATCGAGTCTAAGGACTTAACGTCCTTAACTCTTGAAGAGCTAATTGGGTCACTCCTCACTCATGAAATGATGCTCGAAGATGAGGTGGACCTCGACAAGATTGACGAGACACCAAAGGAGAAGGAGAAGAAGAAAAACATTGGAGTTGCTCTCAAATCCACAAAAGATGAGAGTGATTCGAATAACGATGACGATGACGAGGAAATGGCATTGTTTGCCAAACGGTTCAGAAAAATGATGAGACCTTATCGAGGAAGAAAATTCAAATGAAATGAAGGTCTCAAAAATGAACCGAAAGAGAAGGACCCAATCATTTGCTATGAATGCAAAAAGCCAGGGCATGTTAAATATGATTGCCCACAATTGAAGAAAAAGGGTCAATCAAAGAATAAACACAAGGCTCATGTGGCTACATGGAGCGATGAAGAAAGTTCCGATGAAGAGGAACAAGAAGTAGTTAACTTGTGCTTGATGGCATTTGGGGAAGATTCTAAGGTAACCTCTAACTCATCTGATTTTGATGATTTATCCTATGATGAGTTATTAGAGGAATATAATGGGTTGGCTTCGGATTATGAGAAATTATTTTTAAAATATAAAAACGATGTTTCAAAATTGAAAAATGAAAACAAACTCATATCCAAAACCAACAACGATCTTGAAAGTAAAATCAAAGATTTGCAAATCAAACTAGAAAAGTTTGAAAAGAAAAATTTAGATTTGCAAAATTTACTTTCAAAGATCAATGATGATCATCAAAAGAAAATTGATGATCTTAAAACTTCTTTTGATAAAGTTGGAACAAAACATTTTGAAAAATGTGGAAATTCAAAATCCAACTTTGTTAGAAAAAGTTTTAGAAACTACAATCATAGAGGTCCCCAAAGAACCTCTAATGGAAAAATCGTTAGAAGTATGTGGGTTCCTAAAGAACTCATTACTACTAAAGATAAAAATATCCTACACAAATGGATACCTAAGGGGACTAGGATTTTGGAAACTAATGAATATGGACCCAAAAGAATTTGGGTACCAAAAATCAAAAATTAATCTATGTTTGTAGGGAAAGGAGCATTGCTACAAGGCACGGGAAATAAATTCAAATTCATGGTACCTTGATAGTGGATGCTCAAGACACATGACCGGAGACAAAAGCCGGTTCATTGAGCTTAACGCCAAAAATGGAGGAGAAGTGACTTTTGGAGACAATTCAAAAGGTCACATTGAAGGTATTGGTACAATAGGTAATACCTCTTCCATACAAATTAAAAATGTTTTATATGTGAATGGATTAAAGCATAATCTATTGAGTATTAGTCAATTATGCGATAAAGGATTCAATGTCTTATTTGAAATTAATGGTTGTAAAGTCATTGACATTGCATCTAATCGGATTATGCTTGTTGGTCATAGAATAGGGAACATTTACATGGTGTATTTAGATTCTTTTGATATGACTAATTTATGCCTAGTTGCTAAGGATGAACATGATAGTTGGTTATGGCATAGGAGACTAGGACATGCTAGTATGAGTGTTTTGCAACGGCTAATTCAAGGTGATTTAGTTCGAGGGTTGCCTAAGCTTAAATTTGATAATGATAAAATCTGTGATGCTTGTGCTAAAGGAAAACAAAAGCGTGTTTCTTTTAAATCCATTAATGACGTATCAACTAGTAGAGTATTACAATTGATCCATGTAGATCTTTTTGTGCCAACTAGGACTACTAGCTTGGGTGGAAAACAATATGCATTTGTCTTGATAGATGACTATTCTAGATATACTTGGGTTCTATTTTTAAGTACTAAAGATGAAGCATTAGAACAGCTCATCACATTTTCAAAAATAATCCAAAATGAAAAGGGTTACTCTATAACTAGTGTTAGGAGTGATCATGGCACTGAATTTGAAAATCTTGGATTTATTGAATTTTGTAATT
The DNA here is from genome assembly GCF_006381635.1 of Hibiscus syriacus. NCBI lineage: Eukaryota > Viridiplantae > Streptophyta > Magnoliopsida > Malvales > Malvaceae > Hibiscus > Hibiscus syriacus. Next base: position 751,272 of record NW_024062903.1, read on the forward strand.
CTAATGGTATTAGTCATAATTTTTCAGCACCTAGAACCCCTCAACAAAATGGAGTTGTTAAGAGGAAAAATCGAACTTTAGAAGAAATGGCTAGAACCATGCTTTATGAAAATAATTTGCCAAAATATTTTTGGGCGGAAGCCACAAATACTGCTTGTTATGTTGTTAATCGAGTAATGATTAGGCCAATTTTAAAGAAAACTCCATATGAAATTTTCAAAAATAAAAAGCCTAACATTAGCTATTTTCATCCTTTTGGATGTAAATGTTTTGTTTTAAACAACGGTAAAGAAAACCTTGGCAAATTTGATGCTAAAAGTGATGAAGGAATTTTTCTGGGTTACTCCTTAAATTCTAAAGCTTATCGAGTATTTAATAAAAGAACTTTAGTTGTAGAAGAGTCTATACATGTTGTTTTCGATGATAATCCCCTTCCAAGGAAGGATTCTTGTGTGAATGATGATGTAGGTGTTATAAATACAAATGATGTTAGACATGAAGTTGGAGAACCATCATCTAAGGAAGAAACGAAAAATGAGGAAACTTATGATCCTCTTGAGAATCCAACCATTGAAGAAAGGGAAGTATCTTATCCAAGAGAGTACAACTATGTCAAGGGTGGTGAGATTATAGGTGATCCATCCAAAGGGGTAACAACTCGATCTTCTCTTAGAAATATTTGTAATTATGTTGGATTTATTTCATGCATAGAGCCTAAGAATATTAAAGAAGCATTAAATGATGAACATTGGATTATGGCTATGCAAGAAGAATTAAATCAATTTGAGAGAAGTAAAGTATGGACATTAGTTGAAAGGCCTAGTAATAAATCTACTGTAGGTACTAGATGGGTATTTAGGAATAAGCTTGATGAGAGTGGTAATATAGTGAGAAACAAGGCTAGACTTGTTGCTCAAGGGTATACTCAAGAAGAGGGCATAGACTATGATGAAACATATGCTCCCGTAGCTAGGATGGAAGCAATTAGAATGTTATTAGCATTTGCATGTTTTCATGAATTTAAATTATATCAAATGGATGTTAAAAGTGCATTTTAAATGGTTTTATAAAATAAGAAGTGTATGTGGAACAACCTCCAGGTTTTGAAGATTCAAAATTTCCAGATCATGTTCTTAAATTGACAAAAGCTCTTTATGGTTTAAAACAAGCTCCTAGAGCTTGGTATGAAAGATTGTCAAATTTTTTAATTGAAAAAGGTTTTTCAAAAGGAAAGGTTGACACTACATTATTTTTAAAGCATAAAGGTAAAGATTTATTAGTAGTTCAAATTTATGTTGATGATATAATATTTGGTTCTACTAATGATGTTCTTTGCCAAGAATTTTCTAAGCTAATGCAAAGTGAGTTTGAGATGAGCATGATGGGGGAGCTCTCATTTTTCTTGGGACTCCAAATCAAGCAAAGAAAAGATGGCATCTTCATTAATCAAGCTAAGTACGTCAAAGATATGCTCAAGAAGTTTGGACTGGAAAATGGGAAACCTCATGATACTCCAATGAGCTCTTCAACAAAGCTTGACTTAGATGAAGGAGGTAAATGTGTAGATGTTAAATTATATAGGTTAATGATTGGCTCTTTGCTTTATCTAACTGCAAGTAGATCGGACATTATGTTTAGTGTTTGCTTATGTGCTAGATTTCAATCATGTCCTAAGGAATCACATTTACTAGCTGTTAAGAGAATCTTTAGATACCTTAAGGACACTCCTAGTTTAGGACTTTGGTATCCTAGAGACTCTAGTTTTAGCTTGCATGCCTTCTCTGATGCGGATTATGGAGGATGTAAATTAGATAGGAAAAGCACCTCCGGTACTTACCAATTCCTTGGAAATATGCTGATTTCTTGGTTTTCAAAGAAACAAAATTGTGTTGCATTATCTACCACTGAAGCGGAATATATTTCAGCCGGTAGTTGTTGTGCACAAGTTTTATGGATGAAACAACAAATTTTTGATTATGGAATTGAAGTAGGTACTATTCCTATCAAGTGTGACAATACTAGTGCTATTTGTCTCACTAAAAATCCCATACAACACTCTAGAACTAAACACATTGAAATTAGACATCACTTCATTAGAGACCATGTCACTAAGGAAGATGTAGTTCTAGAATTTGTTGATACTTTGCATCAATTAGTGGATATTTTTACAAAACCCTTAGATAAGGAAATGTTTTGGACACTTAGGAGAGAATTAGGTTTAACTGGCCTATCTTCACTTAGTGTTTAAAATAATTCAACACTTTTAATAAATACTGAAAAATGCTCATAATAGTAATTTTTGATTGCATTCATTGCTATTAGTTAGGGGGAGTTTATGATTCTTGATGAAAAATTAACTTTATGTTCAAATATTGATTAAAGATTAATTTAATTGTTTGAACATAATTATTTTTCAATATATGAGTTGCCTATACCACTAGAGAAGATTAATTTAGCATTTTGTGTGCTTAAAAGTCGGATTTTAGCATTTTGGTGCAGAGGGAATCGATCCCCCCATGAGGGAACCGATTCCCCCTTTGAAGGGGAACCAATTCCCCCCACAGGGGAATCGATACCCCCTGAGGTTCTGTTAAAATCAGGCAGAACACCCCAAACCCCTCTTTCGCCATTCTCTCTCTCAATTTTTCTCAAATCTCTATTTTTGCCTCAAATCAACGATATTAATCGGAATTCGATTCAAATATCATCTTCTAAACCTGTTGGAATCATTAAAATCGTACAAACAACATCTAAATCCCCTCAATCTTCATCTTTCAAGGTAAATTTTTCTAAACTCTATATTTCATTAATTTTGAACATAAGATTAGTTTTAATTAGTTCTAGGTTAAAATAGTGATTAGAAACTAGATGTTACAACTAATTTCATCAAAACACAAGAATTTTCCAAAAATTTTCAAATTTTCGAAATTTAAAAAAAATGTTAATTTTCAAATTATTGTGTTTTGATTAAATTATGTTGTTATGAAAACTATACATATATTGTTTCTCAAAACCATATTTTTCAAAAGTTTTTCAAAAACTTTGCCCATTAGGATTGATTTAGAGAACCTTGAAATATTGAGGACTCAATTGAGTTTTGGGATTAATTGAATTGCATACATTTGTTTTTAAAATTGCAGGTTATCCAATCTATTCCGATTTTCTTCACCATGTCTAATCCTAAACGTGCTAGGTCTTCATCTAGTCGTTCTAGTCGTCAACCAAATCCACCTCCAAATCCTCCTCCTATTCCTCAAAATCCTATTCCAAATCTTGATCCTAACTTGACTATCCAAAATTCTTGTTTCAATCAACCGGGTCCTAAAGATTATCGTTATTGGTTTTACCAATATTTTGACTCGTATAAGATTAGGGAAGAACGTATCCCATCTCTTCAAGCTATGGTTGCTATTAACTTTAAATATCTCCCTATCTTGCACGAATGGAAATTTGATAAACTTTTTGAACTTGAACCCGTTGTCTATCATCAACTTGTTCATATCTTCTATTGTAATGCCATTTGTATCAAAAATCGTGACAAAACTAAAACCATAGGAGTACGTTCCTACCTCCTAGGTCAATATTTCCATCTTGATCCGGCTTACATAGCGAATGCCTTAGGCTTGGATAATGAAGGTTTATCAAATGAAAAACAAGTTTTAGGCTCACGATATAAATGAAATGATAGTGCAAGTGTTCTAGATCTTCATGAGCGTTTTCTTCATCTCATGATCACTTGGTGGTTTCAACCATCCGGGGGTCGTTATTCTACTCTCAGAGCTTTAGATCTTTGGTGGTTGCATTGTTTTGAACACAATATAAAAATAAACCTTTTCGAGATTATCTTTGCTGAGATTGTTGAAACCGTTAACCTAGTGCCAAATAAGAAACTTTGTTCTTCACTAGTTTACGGTTGTATCCTTAGTAATCTCTTTTCTAAAGCCGAGCTTCGAGTTGGTCTAGATGCCTCATTTCCTCTTAAGAAACAAATCAATCTTCTTTCTTTAACAAGAGCGGGATGGGTCAAAAATAAAGAATCCGGTGAATGGGTTCGATCTTCTGCAACTACTCCGGGAGCTAGTTCTTTACAAGCTCCACTCGAAGCTGACGAAGATCCAGAGTTTGAACAATTAATGAGGGATATCGATGAAGCCGAAGATGAGCCTGAGCAACCCGAGGAGCACGCACAACAATCGACTCAAATGCCTCCATATTTTCAATCCTTTATGGAGACATTTGATTTCCGATATGTGACCATGGATTCGCGCTTTAATTCTATAGAGTCTCATTTATCCACAATGGGAGCTCAACAATTATAAATTCTTCGGGAAATGCGTGCAAATAATGAAGCAACCAACGCACGTATTAATGACCTCACTAACGAAATGGTCGCTATGCGAGCTCGTTTTCCTCCTCCTGATCAGGATATGTGATTAAATGTTTTACTTTGAACTCCAAACTTATTGTTTTAACATTTTGAATATTTTGGAATGTTTGAATTTGTGAATTGATTGATTGTGAATTTGTTTGGATTTATGGATGGTATGAACTTATATGTTTTGGGTGATTTATTCATTATTGCATTATTTACTTCATGTTAGATATATGACCAATTTTGCCATATCACATTAAATATGAATATTGATTATGAAACTAATGGCTAACGTTTCTCTTGCTTGTGATCTTAGCAACTTATATTATATATAATCAATTAGCTAACTGATTTCAAAACCTTGTTTAAATTCTTTAAAATGTCTTTTTGATTTAACAAAAAGGGGGAGAAGTGTTAAAGTGTTTTTAAATGATAAATGGGAGAAGTGTTAATGTAAGGGGGAGTAATTTCAAAACTTGAAATACTTGATTTCAAAATCTTAAAATTACTAAAATGTTTTTGTTATATCAAAAAGGGGGAGATTGTTGAAAACATTTTGATATTTCGATATAACAAATTAAGTTAAATGAATTTTAAGATTTTCCAAAATGATTTTCTAAGTATATTCGATAAAATTATTCGAATATCAAAACATTACTCCAAATATTTCAAAAATCATTTTTAATCCTTACTTAAGTGTAAAATTAAGTTTTAATCTTAAAACAATTTCAAAATAATCTTTCAAAGTATTTCAAACCATTTCAAAGCCAAAAATTCCAGATTGCTCAGAGGGAACCGATTCCCCACCAAGGGGGTACCGATTCCCCCCTGAACGGTTTGGCTCCGAGATTTCCAGAATGCTCGGAGGGAACCGATTCCCCCATAGGAGGTACCGATTCCCCCCTGTTCAACGGTCGAAATATTTGAATTTTACACTTAGAGAACCGATTCCCTATGAGGAGGAACCGATTCCCTCCACGCTCCAAGTTGTTTTATTAATTGTTTTCACACTAAAACGGCTATATGATCTTCACTAATCATCCCCAACGTTCAAAAGTGATTCAAGGTGTATTTAAACAAGTTCTGAAGCCCTTGATCAACAAGAAATTATAGAGAAACAAGAGAGAAAGCATCAAACACCAAGTTTGTGCAAATCAAGCCAATTTTCCTTTCAATATTCATTTTGCTTTCAAGAACACCATTTGTGCTCATTTGTAATTATCTTTAAGTGTTCTTTTCTTGTTCTAGAATTGTGCAAACATCTTACCTTGTGAGGTTTTCCTTGTAAGTTTGCAAATTTGTAATCTTCTCTTTGGGAAAGAGTGTTCTCAAGAATTGAGGTATATTCTTGAGGGTGTTGTAAGGTTATCTCTTTGGCCTCAAAAGAAAGAACAAATTAGTGAATTTGTTGGAAAATCCTTAGTGTGGATAGCTAAGGTAGTGGACGTAGACTTTGATTGAGAAAGTCGAACCACTCTAAATCGCTGTGCAATTACTTTCAATTTTCTGCAAAAGCTTCCACCAAATTTTTAATTGCCAATTCACCCCCCTCTTGGCCAAATCCGTCAATCGATTAACTCAACAGGGTGTTAATCCTTCCTTGACTATAACCGACTCCCAGATCCGATATATCTTTGATAAGACGTAGATCAGGTAAGATGGTGTCTGATCAGCCTAAATATTTTTTTAAATGATCGGTGGCAATTCTAACCATTTCATTCAAGTCGAAGCCCAATTTTGGGCTCACCCAAAAGACGGTCGTGACAGCTTGACGACTCTGCTGGGATAAGTAAGTGAGTCATGCTAAGGTTAATTTTCAGTTGTCTTTTTAAATGCAAAGGGTAAGTTTAAATTTTAAGGCAACTTTTTTTTATCCTTATTACTTACTTTGATTATATTTTTAAATAAATAGTTGTACTGACGATCTCTTTCAATGGTTTCAGCTTATCAAACTTTTTTCCATCTAAGGCTCTAAACATGTTTTATAAGTGGGGGTGAAAGAGACGCTTTCGTGATAATTTATTCTCCGTATTCGGGATTCATATACCTTTTGTCTTCGTGTGAATTTATTCTCTGTATGGGCATAAAGGAATGTATCTTCTTGAGTTTTACTTAGTCCACATAGGGGTGTAAATGAGCCGAGTCGAGCTCGAGTATTGCCGAACTCGACTCGAACTCGAAAACTTTAAACATAAGCTCGACTCGACTCGAAAACTTGCGAGCCTAAAATTTTCAAGATCGACTCGAACTCGAAAGATAATATTGAAACTCGACTCGAACTCGAAAAGGCTCGAACTCAAAAAAAAATCAAGAGTTCAACTGAAGCTCGAGACTCGATTGAAGCTCGATTTTCAGCTCGATTCAAACTCGATTTTGAACTCGATTCAAGCTCGATTGTGAGCTCGATTCAAGCTCGACTTAAGCTCGAGGATGGGTTAATATTCTTTTGCTGAAACCAATCCCCCTTTTATACATTCGACTTACCCCTTATTCCCCAAGAACCAACGATGTGGGATATTAACTCACATAGGACAGTGTATTTCCAAAGTGGATTGACAGCACAGAAAACCCTCTTTGCATCAATGTAGATAGGAAGGAATCAAGTGATCGGTTTTCATCAAAATGGCAAGCAGAATATTGTCAAAAAGAAACAATAAATACAATTAAATGAAAAACAATCTGCATAATTAAACTTTCTTCTCGAGAAATCAATAACCATTTAAGAAGCATTTTCTGTAACCAACGCCAACCTCGTGCATTTCAGTTTCATTCATTTCGTCCTTTTCCCTTCTCTTTTTGAACGTTACTCACATTTGCTGACCATCTTTTCTTCTTTCTTTTGTGCTTTTCATGTACTATAAGTCTATAACAGACTCTTCTGCTTGCAGAAAAAAGAGAAGCTTGACAAAGGTCCATAACCACATATAGCAGTAGGAAGTAGGAATTCTCTCGACTTTTATACAGGCTTAGTATAGGTCTTTCTTTAACTCTTCACATCCCCAAAGCTCTCCACTTCCTGCAAGTCAAAGAAACAAGGAGAAAGATAATTTGGGTTTCCTGAAACTAATCCAGCATTCCAAGGTAAACAAATTAATGCTTCGAAAATGATTGAATGAGTAGGAATTTTTGAAATCCGAATCTATTGTTTTTGCATTCTTTTGATTTGATTGGAAAAAAGGCATGTTTTAGAAACAAATGTTGTATTTTTTTAGTTTGAGTTATGGGTTTATCAGATTTGGTAAGTTTTAGAATTGATTCTGTGAAGTAGTGGTTGCCTAATTACTAGATTAGCCTGGATTTCGAAGCATTGTTGCATTGGGCACTTGTTCTTGTGCTTTTAAACAGAAAGGTTTTAATCTTTGCATGTGGTTCCTTGCTTTCCTTTGCTCAACTGCTTTTATATATGCTCGATGTTCCTTCCACTTGGTCAAAAAGATTTTCGTGCTTATCCTTCTTGTGTTAGAGTCCATGAAACTATATACCTGTTTTTTTATACTACTTCAAAGACAAATATGATGGAGGACAAAGACAAATAGATAATTACTTGATTGGTGAAACCAACCCCAAATCCAAGTAAGATACGACCTAAGATAAGCATGGTAACATTAACAGCGCCCCCATTAACGGCAGCACTAGCAAGGAATGTGAGGCCACCTAACACCATTGTGTTTCGTCGACCCAATGGCGCGGCTAGCAACCAGTGATGCAGCTAAACCAGCAACGTACAGTGAAGTAAATGAGGATAAAACTTGGTTATCATTCACGTAATTGATGTTGTTATTAGCCTCTGTTGCTTTTCGTAATACTGATGGGAAAAATTTCTTAAGAAATGGTTGCATAGTTGTCACCCCTCCTGTAAAATATTTAGCCAGTGATACTAGGGAAATTTCAGTTTCGGCAGACTCAAGGATTTTAGTACAAATTTATCCATTCGAAATTCCATTCACCATAATTGTATGGTGTTGTGAACAAATCTCAATGTTATTCTACTTAATATCTTAATTATTAACTCGACACTACATGGTTGATTTCCAAAGGTTATACTGCTGAGTATGATTCAAAGAGTATTCGATCATTTGGAATTTTATTAATCAATAATGTATTTTTAATATATTTTTAATAATGTAATTTTAAAAAATCTAAAATTATAATATAACATTTTTTTCGAGCTGCTCACGAGCTTTTCGAGTCGAGTATCGAGTAGCTCATTTCGGCTCGTTAAGAACTCGAGTCGAGTTCGAGCTCGAGTCGAGTCCATTCGATCCGAGTATTTATCGAGCCAAGATCGAGTCGATCTCGAGTAGCTCACGATCTGTCTCGTCTCATTTACAGCCCTAAGTCCACATAAGCTTGTAGTGGGCTTAGGACTAAGGGTCTGGCAAGCCTAAGGGGGTATTAGCAAGGAGAACTCATGTACCTTCTTTAGAACCTAAATCGTGAGACTACAGGGAATTAGAGCCTACCCCGAAACCTCATTTCAAAACTGAGGATGTTCTTTTACCCATGCAGTTTGTCTTTTTTATTTTTACTTTCATCATTTATATTTTTATCTTACTAACGTTTTTCTTTCATGTTTGTCATTTTAGCATTTGCATCATAAAAATAGGTCATTGATCCATAAAAAGGTGTTAGTTACACACAAATAATCTACATTAATGGACAAATGTGTTGTAATGCAAGAGGTAAAAAACGCCGAGGTACGACTATGGTTCGAAAAGACTCAGAAAGAAAAGGGAGACAGTTTGCAAGGAAGCTATATGTCAGAATTGGTTAGCTATGCCTCTGTTAGCCTAAAACAGAATGATGTCAAAGAGCTACGGAGCATTTAAGACAGTTGGAAGGGTGACTGGAAACAGAAGTTCAGCTAGCGGTATGGTGATATCGCACTCCTACTCTATGTCAAAATAGATAAGCCCTTAATCAGAGCTTTGGTACAATTATGGAATCCGAGGTACAACTGTTTCACCTTTAACCAGGAGGACATGGTGCCCACGATCAAATAGTATACCACATTGCTACATTACGAGGGAATCATAATGGTTCGAGCCTACATCAAGCACATCAAAAGTCAGTCTTTCAATAATGGGTTGGCAAAAGTTGAGGGAGTAGATGAGAGATGAGTAACCGACCGAATTCAATGCAAAGGTAGCGGGGAATGAATTCCTTGGATCGACATCGAGCAACTGATGAAGAATCACCCCGATGAATGAAATGTGATAGACCTTTTCGCGCTAGGGATTTATAGTTTGGTGATCTTCCCGAAAACTTTGGGGTATATTGAGACAACTGTGATGAAATTGTTTGAACAACTCCCAAGGCGAGTAAATCCAGCTCCAACAATCTTAGTTGAGACCTTTAGCTCTCTCAACCACTGCAGGAAGATTGGTGGAGGAAGATTGATAGGGTATGCTCAGCTTCTCCAAGTTTGGATCAACAGTCATTTCTGGAAGACTAATGAGATTGTTTATCGCTGATTCAGCACAACATATTCACCTTTGGGGGAATTCCTTACTCTAAAATGGCATGAGAGCTCCTCAAAAGAAAAGTGGATGAAAGTATTCACACATCTTCAGGACAGAGATATTGTTTGGAGAGCTCCTTGGTTGACCCATAATGATATCCTGATGTGGGGATTCAGATACTATGACTTTACTTGGACCATGTGAGAAGTTGGATATTCTCTAATTTTGACACTTCTGCAGTATGGGGCACGCTTGTTCGTCCCAGCCACATACGGAATATCTGGATCAAAATTTGCATACCATGGGAACAACTACAAGAAGAATGTCAAGGAAGTAGTTGAGTTATAGAATAAAATATTTTGAATGGATGTCGTAACTGCCAAGGACATGTTTACTCCGGACTATTTGGAATGGCAGAGGCTAAGGAAAAATGACAACATCTCAGTGCCAGATTATGAGGACACCCGAACTATGGAGGAATAACTTAAGCATGTTCCATCCGAGCTGGAGATAGCAAGAGAAGAATTTGAAGCTGTGAAGAACGAACTGAAACAGAGGGCAAGGGAGCTTGAGACCGAAAGATACCAGTGGAAATTATATGCCGATACTCAGAAGGATCGGGTAGACAAGTTAGAGAAATAACATAAGAAAACTTGTTTTGAACTGGAAGACTTGAGAAAAGGATACCGAGAATAAGTCCAGAGTAATTCTAATATGAAGAGTTCTTCTGAGTACTGGAAAGGCAAAGCTAGCAGCCTAAAAAGAAAATTTGAAGGCCATGATGAAAGAGACACTTTGAAAGAAAAGCTAAATAATGCTCAGAGGCGTTTGATAGACAGCCAGCATCAGAACAAATATTTGATAATCCAGGTAGCTGATTTAGAGAAGTCTCTTCAGAAACAAAAAGAACGGGATGGAAAAACCATAGCTGAGTTAGAAGACATTGTGGACGGATTCAAAAACAAGCAAGTGAGCTTCAGATAGTGTCATTTGATGGAGGGTTACAATGGCATTTTCGTTGGGAACAAGCTCAGCAAAGGGTGAAAGCTAGGGATGCAGTCATCCATGATTTCCTTGAGCAAGTGCAGAAGGCAGCTCGCCATTTGTATGGTTTAACACGAGAAGCTAGAGTGGTTTGACAAGGCATTCAACTAGGGATAGATGAAGGAAGAAGACTTGTCAATCTATTAGAAGATATTCGAGGTCTAGAGGATTTAGTCCGGATGTACCTTTAAAATATGTTTATTGTCTCTTAAAAGATAAAACACTTTTGTCTTAATAAGGATTATTTATAATAACAGACATATTTCTGGACCAATGCCTCTAAATCTCATACATCATGCATTTCATACTTTGCATTTTTATTTTTCCATGTTTATTTTTTATATTTTCTATGTTTTTACATTCATATTAACTAATAGAAAATGTCTCATCAGAAGAAAGAACAAACGTCGAGTTTACCTCCACAAGCTCTAGACATCATCATCCTCACAATACCCGCACAAAGAAAAGACAAATAGAAGCCAAAATCGCTCAACTTGAGGAGAATATGTTGAAGTTACAAAGAGAGCTGGAAGAAAAGATAAACCAGAACAGTTAGAGTACCCTAGATACAATCACGAAGAGCCAAGAGTCATTGGTCGATCAGATTGTGGCCAAGTTATCTGGTTTACATCAAGCGAGTGCACCAGGGGCGGGTTCGTCTGATAGGGTAACTATACCACCGACCCCACAGGTGGTTATCTCACCTGGAATCTTACCCGGACTGTAAGGGGACTCATCTGCCGCAAAAGGGAAAACCTCATCTACTATAAAGATACAAACTTCTTTTTCCAACCCTGACAATAATTCGGATGATTACCACATACTGGATTTCGATAAGGAAGACAAGGCGAAAAATATGGAAGAGAAAATTAAGTTACTGGAAGACCAAATGAAGGCGGTTAAAGGGGACCATGACTATTATGGAGTGGATGCATTGGAGCTAAGCCTGGTCCTAGATTTGGTGTTTCCACCAAAATTCAAAGTCTCTGAGTTCGAGAAATTCGACAAAAATAGTTGCCCATCAGCCCACATCACTATGTTCTGTCGGAAGATGACAGAATATGTAGGAAATGATCAACTCCTGATTTATTGTTTCCAGGAGAGCCTGTCCGGTTCAACTATCCGGTAGTATAATCAGCTGAACCGATCTCATATCAAGACCTGGAAATATTTAGCCAAGTCCTTCTTGGAGCAATACAAATACATACACGATATGAGACCAGATCGGGTTATGCTACAAAGCATGGAAAAGAAGCATAACGAAAGTTTTTGACACTATGCACATAGATGGAGGGATTTAGCTATGCAAGTTCATCCGCCCCTGGATGAAAAGAAAACCATGAAGCTCTTTGTGCAGACTCTGAAACCCCTTACTTCAGGCACCTGGTTGTAATCACATCAGGAAGTTTCTCAGATTGGGTTATGGCCGGATAAATGATTGAGTTGGCCATAAAACAAGGCAAAATTGAGTTAGGGGAATCAAGCAAGAAACCTCCCATGAAGAACAAAGATAGAGAGGTCAACAAAGTCAACACCTACAGTGCCAACAAAGGTGTTACGATCTCTAACACAAAAAACAATTACAGTTGTACCGTCATGTACTTCTAGACAAATTCCAATGGAACCTAGGAAAGAAAGAGAGAATGATCAATTCGATCATATTCCCATGTCATACAAGGAATTATACCAATAGCTCTTTGATACTCATATAGTGTCACCGTACCCTGTGGAACCAATGAAGCCCCCATACCCCAGGTGGTATAATGAGAACGCTCACTGTAAATACCATGGTGATGTGTAAAAGCACACGATCAAAAATTACCTCGCATTCAAGAGGATCATACAAAGAATGTGCAATAAGAATTGGATCCACTTTAACTTTGGAGCACCAAATGTTGCACAAAATCCTTTTCCTAATCATCAGGAGACTGGGATTAACACAGTCACTACCGAAAAGGACAGGAGAATCAAAACTGGTGTTTCAGAAATAAAGTCTCTTTTGCCTTGGGTATAGAGCCAAATGGTGAAATCAGGACTTGTTGCACCACATTCGGATACATCAAGGAATATATATGGTAACCACTGTTGTTACCACAATAAAGAGGGGCATGAGGTGCAAGATTTCCCAGAATTCAAAGCTTTGGTCCAGCTCATGATGGATAGGAAGGAACTGGAGTTCTATGAAGAAGTTCAAGATTTTCCGAAAGTAGATGTTTGTGCTACCAGAGAGTTATCTGAAAGAATATAAGACAGGGGTAGTCATTTGATAATTACCTATATAACAAAGATAGTAGACAAGACACGAGAAAAAGTGGTGATCACAACACCTCAACCTTTTCATTATAAGGACAGCTGACAAGTGACATGGAAGTATGAATGTCGAGTGAGCACTTCAAAGGAAGATGACAGTGAAGTGGGGCAGACTGCGGGGAAACACTACTTTCAAGAGGCCAAATCCTCTCAGAGACCACTTGAACCCTTCAAGAAGGATGTGCTAATAATCAACGAACCAATAAAGAAAGAAGAAGCTAGAAAGTTTCTCAAATTTTTTGAAGCACATCAAATACAACATCGTAGAACAGCTGCATAGCCTGCCGACACATACTTTAATGTTGGCACTACTGTTAAACTCGGAGGTACACAGAAAGGTACTTTTGAAGGTCTTGAATCATACGTTCGTTCCACAAGACATACCATTCGACAAGATGGATCGATTGGTAATCAACATTCAAGCCCTTAATGTGATGCCTTAAGTTATGTTGAAAAAGATACCAATGGATACCTCTCATATGAGAACCTGCCAGAGCGAGGTCCGAGCATTTGATGGGACCAAGAGGGAGGTGATCTATAAGATTGAGGTGCCTTTAATCATCAGACCGACCACCTATAATATTGAGTTTCTACATGCCTTCTTACAACTATCTTTTACGAATGCCTTGGATTTAGCAAGCTGGTGCAGTACCATTCACACTGCATCAAAAAGTCAATTTTGTCATTAATAGAGCCCTGGTGATTATTAACGCTGAAGAAGATATTGTGGCAAGTGTGACCATGGATGCTCCATACATTGAGGTAGACGAGGAGGTGGTAGAATGTTCATTTCGCTCCTTAGAATTTATAAATGTCACATTCGTGGATAAAGGAATGAAGATTTCCAAACCCCAACTTTTGAATACACCAAGATAGAGATCAAACTAACCTTGGGACGAGGTGCTAAGACATGAAGAAGATTTGGGAAACTGCTGTAAGGAAGGATTAATTATGTCCTTCCTATATCAAAGTTGAATCAGTTTGGGCTTGATTTTTAGCCCAGACAGCAACAAAAGAGAAAAGAAATTCAGAAGAACTAAGAGAGACGATTGGCTAGATTGATTGGAACTGAATTTCAATGAGAACTCATGGTGTTCCCACCTCTTTACGACATATTCAAGTCAGGCGGTTATATGTTTGAGACCACCTAATCAGATTTGGAAGTGGGTCTGAAAGATTTGAGTATAAATGTCGTAATCATAGAAAGAGGTCAAGAAGCAATTCGATGTTGGTTTCCTTCAAGGGTCCAAGTATCCGAAGTAGGTGGCCAACATACTGTCGGTTCCAAAGAAAGACGGGAAAGTGTACATGTGTGTCGATTACCGGGACCTTAACAAGGTAAGTCCTAAAGATAACTTTTCTCTGCCATACATAGACACGTTGGTAGATAATACTTTCGGGAATGTTTTTTTCTCGTTCATGGACGAATTTTCAGGATATAATTAGATTAAGATGTATCCTGAAGGCATGGAAAATACCAAGTTCGTCACAATGTGGGGAACATTCTGCTACAAAATGATGCCCTTCAGATTGAAGAATGCTGGGGTAACGTATCAAAGAGCTATGGTGACCATGTTTCACGATATAATGTATAAAAAAATCAAGGTTTATATCGACGACATGATTGTCAATGCACAAACCGAGCATGAATATGTCGAGAATCTGAGAAAGCTCTTCCAGAGATTAAGAAAGTTCCAGCTGAGATTGAACCCTAGTAAATGCACCTTCGGGGTGACATCTGGGAAGCTGTTAGGCTTTGTGGTCAGCAGGAAATGCATCGAAGTTGATCCCAATAAAGTTAAGGCTATCCAAAATCTACCTTCCCTATAAATACAAAAGAAAGTTCGAGGTTTTCTGGGCAGATTGAATTACATAGCACGATTCATATCTCAGTTAACCGATAAATGTGACCCAATAGTTCACATTCTCTAAAAAAATAACCTTGGAGCATGGGACGAGAACTGTCAAACTGCATTCGAGAATATAAAGGAGTATTTATCTCACACTCCTATTCTGATGTCCCACATCCCATAAAAACCTATATTCTTGTATTTATCCATATTCGATAATTCAATGGGGTGTGTCATGGGTCAACATGATGAATCCAGAAAGAAGGAAGAGGTCATCTACTAATTGAGCAAGAAGTTCACCAATTGCGAGGTCAGATATAATCCTATCAAAAAGGTTTGTTATGCTTTAGTCTGGGCTACACGAAGACTCAGACAATACATGTTGTTTCACACCACTTGGCCGATTTCCAAGTTATATCCCTTAAAGTACATGATGGGTGTGCCTACTCTCTCTATAAGGTTAGCCCGATGGCAGATGCTGGTATCTGAATTTGACATCTAGTATGTGAGCCAGAAAGCTATAAAAGAAAGAGCCATATCAGATTTCTTGGCAAGAAGAACTGATGAAAATTACGAGCCGCTGGACTTCGACTTCCTAGACGAAGACTTGATGGCCATATCTTTAGAAGAAACAAGTACTTCCACAGATAGTTCCTGGAAAATGCATTTTGATGGTGTATCAAATGCATTAGAACATGGCATCAGGTCCATACTAGTATCCCCAGAAGAGAATCATTACCCATTCATTAGCAGGCTGAATTTCGATTACACCAACAACATGGCAGAATATGAGGCTTGTGTTTTGGGGATTCAAGCTGTAATGGGGCAAAATATAAAGACCTTGAGAGTATATGGAGATTCAACCTTAATAATCTATCAGCTCCGTGGAGAATGGGAAACCAAAGATGTAAAGTTAGTGGAGTACCGGAAACTAATACTGGATATGCTTGAAGAATTCGATGAAGTCACCTTCCATTATGGGCCTAGAGAAGAAAATCAAATGGTTGATGTTTTAGCTACATTGGCAGCCGCATTCAAGGCTGACGGGGAGTCTGAAATGATGCCAATTGACATGTAGTTGTATGAGTATCCGGCTCATTGTTACCAGATCGAGGAGGTGAAATACACTAAGCCCTGGTACCACGACGTTCTGCAATACATCAAGAATCGAAGTTATCCAGAGGAAGCCACCGAAACTGACAAAAAAACCATTAGAAGAATGGCAGCTGGATATGTCCTTGATGGGAAGGTCTTATATAAGAAAAGCCATGATCAAGTCCTGTTAAGGTGTGTAGATGTAGAAGAGGCAAAGATGATAGTGGAAGAAGTGCATGACGGAGTTTGTGGAACACATGCGAATTGACATATGATGTCAAGGAAAATAATAAGATGCATATATTTTTGGTCCACACTGGAAAGTGACTACATCAACTATGCTAGAAGATATCATAAATGTCAAATTTACGGAGATAAAATAAATGTTCTACCTCAGCCTCTTTATGTGATGACATCACCATGGCCTTTTTCTATGTGGGGCATGGATATTATCGGGCAAATCCATCTGAAGGCTGCAAATGATCACCGGTTCATTCTTGTGGCAATTGATTATTTCACCAAATTGGTATAGGTTGCATCATACGCTAGTGTCACTCAGTCCACTATTTGTAAGTTTTTGAAGGAATAGATTATATGTCAGTATGGTTTACCTAAAAGGATCATTACTGATAATGCTACAAACTTGAACAATAAGATGATGGATGCTCCTTGTGAGCAATTCAACATAAAGCATCACAACTCTACTGCTTATATACCAAAGATGAATGGGGCAGTAAAAGCAGCAAATAAAAACATCAAGAAGATAATGGAGAAAACGACTGAGACGTACAAGGATTGGCACGAGAAATTGCCTTTTGCTTTGTTTGCTTACCGAACCTTGGTACGAACTTTGACTGGGGCAACCCCATCTTCATTAGCATATGGGATAAAAGCAATGATGCCCATTGAGGTAGAAATTTCATCACTTCGGGTCTTGTCAAAAGTCAAACTAAATGATGCAAAATAGATGCAATCCTGATATGATCAGCTGAACCTAATAGAGGAAAGGAGATTGAAAGTCATTCATCATGGTCTAATCTACCAAAAACGAATGATTCGAGCACATAACAAAAAGGTGCGCCTAAGAGTATTCCATGAAGGAGACCTTGTGCTAAAGAGAATTTGGCCAATTCAAAAAGACTTCAGAGGAAAATGGATGCCAAATTGGGAGAGACCTTATGTCGTGAAAAAAGCCATCTCCGGAGAAACACTTATCCTAGCTGAAATGGGCAGGCCGAAATTGCCAAATCCCGTCAATTCGGATGTAGTCAAAAAATATTTCGCTTAGGATGAAAACTGTAACCCCTCAGACCCGGTCTGTAAGTTAGACTCAAACCTAAGTGGTCACATATCCCTTTCAGAGTTTTTTTTTTACAACTTATAGAATATTACACAAAATATATTAATATTACAGATATTTCCAAAACGATAGCAAATACATGTCACCAAATATAACTAAAAAAAACATATAGAAATATATGTTCGTACAAAATAAGTAGTTGATCTCCTCTAATGCAAATCTGCTAGCTTATGGTCTGCTGTTATCTGAAAAAAGGTAAAAACTATAGAATGAGCTAAAAAGCTCAGTGTGCTCCAAACAGTGTATAAAATGTACAAATAAAATATTCCAGTAAAATCAGTTATCAAACATGATTTATATATATAATTTTTTTATATGAATACTACCCCCATCCATCAAGTCCAAATTGTGTAGATTCCCCATAACCATACACCCACCAACAAGTCCAGTAAGGCACTGAGCACACAGCAGAGGAGCCGGTAAATAAGGTCCTGAGCACACAGCAGAGGAACCTCCAGGTATACTTCCTCCAACAATATCCCCCCCAAAATAATCATATTCCGCTTATAACAGATATATGTATATCAAAAATTAAAACATAATTCAGGTCAAGTACAAAACAGAGTCCATGTCAAGTATCATATAAAAATTTAGGTCAAATATCATATCAGAATCCAGGTCAAAAATCAGATAAACTATTTATATGATAGTTTAAAACGGTAAAATAACACTGTCAGGAAACACACCTGTAACAGTTTGGAATCAGATAGGGAAGCCTATTACTGGGTCTGTCGATCACGTTCTGCTGCAGCGCTAGATCCTACGAATTGGAAAAATCCATATTGGAATCCTAATATAAATAATCTAAATATTATTTAAATAATATACGAAAACCTACGGGTAATTCTCGTATTACGCGGTTCGGACTGATCTGACAAACGGATAACACCGGACCTAATTGTTCCTTGCTCAGGTGAAACACGAGTACCTTAATAAAATATTTTCATTGAATAAATCTTTAACCAAATCTCAATTAAATAATCAAAATATTAAAATATTAAGCCTTTTTGGGTTTACAAGCTCGATTCGGGAATTTCGGATCAGAATTTGGCAAAACAGACTTCAGAATCAGATTCAGGACGTCGAAAAACATAAAGTATGACTTTTCGTATATTTAAATTCTTGGTCAAAGTCAAAGAAAAAGGGTTTGACTGACAATTTGGAGACTTTCGAGTTCGAATTTGGTGAAACGGACTTTGGATTCGGATTTGGAACGTCGACAAATGTCAGGATAGGTATACTCGGTCGAAAACAAAGGTCGTTTAATAGCCGGTCAAAGTTATGGTCAAAGGAGGTCAACAAAATGTCAAACATTTTACACAAATAGCACCCTTTTTTAAATAATTACCAAAATAGCACCCTTTTCAAATTAATTCTCAAAATAGCACAAATTTCGAATTAATTCCCGGATATCTTTTTTCGAAAATTACCAAAATAGCACCCGTTTTGAATTAATTCCCAGAATAGCACCGAAACCGAATTAATTCCCAGAATAGCACCAGTCAACGGGTCGGATTGGGTCAACGGGTCGGGTCGGGTCATGACCGGTCAAACCGGTTAAACCGATTTCCAGATTTCACTCGCCTACGGCGACGCGTGTGGGCGTGTGAGGTGTCCTCCGGGGCTCTAAAAATCACGGAAAAATTTTTAAAAATTATTTTGAGCGATTTCGAGATACTTACAAAGATCGGTTCAAATTTTTGAACGGCGGAGAGCTCGATTTCATCAAATCGGAAACATTGACCGGTTCACCTCCCCACGCGCCGCCGTCAACGGAGACCGAGGATGACACCGGCAGACTCGGAACGGCACAAGGAACACGATGGTGCGGGAGGTGTCGTAAACGGAGCAACGATCGGCGATGAATTTAGGATTTTCTAGGCGATTGAGCTAAAAAAAACGTCGATGCTTTGACTTGAAATTCACGGCGTTTGGCAGTGTTTCGCTTCAATTAAATTGAAGGGTTTATTCCTCGCTCGATGATGAACACGATGGTGGTTTTAAAATGACGATCGGAATTCGGACGGCGTCGGGATCGTCGTCGGAAGTTGAGGTTGGGAGAGGGAATTTGGGAGGAATTGGTTTTTGATTTTCAGAAACCAATTCACGTATATAACAACCCATACCTAACATTTTAGGGTAAATTTAGGGTTTGATCCCTGAATTTTCTTTAACTCTAAAACAAGCTTCAAGTTTTAAAAACTTTTAATTTAGTCCCCAAAAATCCACCAATTTTCATAATTAAAACCTCAATTCCCAATTAAATATTATTTTGAAATTTTCGGGTTGTTACAATTCTCCCTCTCTACAAGAAATTTCGTCCTCGAAATTTACCTTATGAAAACAGATGAGGAAATTGAACCTCCATTGACTCCAATGTCTCCCAACTAGCTTCTGAGGGGCTACGATTACTCCACTGAACTTTGACCATTGGAATACGTCTATTCCGAAGAACTCGCTCATCCCTCTCTAAAACCTGAACAGGCTCCTCCTCATATGACAAATCAGGTCTCAGCTCTACCTCATCAACCTGAATGATGTGATCTGGATCTGGACGGTATCGCCTCAACATAGAAACATGAAAAACATCATGAATACGACTGAGCTTTGAAGGCAACTCAAGCTGATAAGCAACAGGTCCAACTTTCTTCAGAATACGATACGGCCCAATAAATCGCGGACTCAGTTTACCTTTACGTCCAAATCTCAATACCTTCTTCCATGGAGATACCTTGAGAAAAACCTGATCTCCAACCTCAAACTCGATATCCTTACGTCGCTTATCTGCGTATGACTTCTGCCTATCAAATGCCTCTCTTAAGCGATCACGGATCAGTCTGACAATATCTTCAGTCTCTCGAACCAAGTCTGGACCAAAGGTTTTTCTATCATACAACTCTGTCCAACATATAGGAGTACGACATCTACGTCCATACAGAGCCTCGTATGGTGCCATGCGAATACTCGCCTGATAACTATTATTGTAAGCAAACTCAGCTAACGGCAAGAAATCTTCCCAACTACCACGAAAATAAATCACACAACCCCGTAACATATCCTCCAACACCTGAATCACTCGCTCAGACTGTCCATCAGTTTGAGGATAAAAAGCTGTACTGAAATTCAAACGAGTACCCAAAGCCTCGTGCAAAGCTTTCCAGAACCTGGAGGTGAATCTCGGATCTCGATCAGATATGATAGACAACGGAACACCATGAAGTCTAACGATCTCAGAAATGTACAACTTAGCCAGTTTGCCCAGAGAATAATTAATCCGGATAGGGATAAAGTGCGCTGATTTAGTGAGTAGATCAACAATCACCCAAATAGAATCCTTTTTAGAAGTAGACAAAGGAAGACCAGTAACGAAGTCCATCGTAATGCGCTCCCATTTCTACTCAAGAATCTTAATTGATTGTAACAATCCAGATGGATGCTGGTGCTCTGCCTTAACCTGCTGACAAGTCAAACACCTCGCCACAACATCTGAAATATTCTTTTTCATACCAGTCCAAAAGTAGCGTTCTTTGAGATTATTGTACATTTTGTCCCCACCAGGATGCATAGCATAAGGACTACTATGAGCCTCCTGAAGAATAACCCGTCTCAACTCATCATCTTTAGGGACGCAGTAACGACCGTGAAAACACAAAATACCATCCTGGTCCACAGTATACTCCGAACTCGATCCTTGCTTAACTTGTTCAATAATGGGAAGCAACGAGCTATCAAGGAGTTGTTTGGCCTTAATCTCCTCGGCCAAAGTAGGTTTAACCTGTAATTCTGCTAACAAACTATTATCATCAAATAAGCTCAAGTTGGAAAATAAGGCTCTGAGATCTGATATCGCCTTACGGCTCAAGGCGTCTGCCACTACATTAGCTTTCCCTGGATGATATTCTATCTCAAAATCATAGTCCTTTAAAAGCTCCAACCAGCGACGCTGTCTCAAATTCAATTCTTTCTGAGTAAGCAAATACTTCAGACTCTTATGATCAGTATAGATATAACACTTTTCTCCATAGAGGTAGTGTCTCCAGATCTTTAATGCAAAAACCACAGCAGCTAATTCCAGATCGTGAGTAGGATAGTTACGCTCATGCGGCCTTAACTGACGTGACGCATAAGCGACAACCTTCCTCTCTTGCATCAAAACACATCCTAATCCAGAATGAGAAGCATCACTGTAGACAGAAAAATCCTTCCCAGATTCAGGCTGAATCAACACTAGGGCTTGAGTTAGAACAGTCTTCAATTTCTCAAAGCTAGCTTGTTGGTCCTCAGACCAGACAAATAGAACATCTTTCCTCAATAGTTTCGTCAGAGGAGCTGCAATAAGGGAGAACCCCTCAACGAAACGACGGTAGTAACCAGCTAAGCCCAAGAAACTACGGATCTCAGAGACGTTTCTGGGTTGCTTCCAGTTCAGAATAGCCTCCACTTTGCTTGGATCCACCTGAATGCCATCAGCAGAGATGATATGTCCAAGAAAAGTCACTTCGCTGAGCCAGAACTCACACTTGCTCAACTTAGCGTATAGCTTATTCTCCCTTAGAGTCTGAAGAACAATCCTTAAATGCTCCTCATGTTCTGCTTCACTTCTAGAATACACCAATATATCATCAATGAATACAACTACAAACTGGTCCAAATAAGGTCGAAACACCCTATGCATCAGATCCATAAAAGTAGCAGGGGCATTAGTTAACCCTAATGACATTACTAAAAACTCATAGTGCCCATATAGAGTACGGAAAGCAGTCTTCGGAATATCCGAATCTTTCACTTTAAGTTGATAATAACCAGATCTTAAGTCTATCTTTGAAAAGATAGAAGCCCCTCGAAATTGGTCAAATAGATCGTCGATTCTGGGCAGAGGATATTTTTTTTTCACCGTGAGCTTGTTCAGTTTCCTATAATCGATACAGAGTCTCAACGTCCCATCTTTCTTCTTGACAAAGAGAACTGGGGCTCTCCACGGTGATACACTGGGTCGGATAAATCCCCTATCCAACAACTCCTGGAGTTGGATTTTCAGTTCTTTAAGCTCCTTTGGGGCCATACGATAAGGAGCCATTGAAACCGGGTTGGAACCAGAATAGACTTCAATCACAAACTCGACTTCTCTATCTGGAGGTAATCCAGGCAACTCCTCAGGAAAAAATCGAGAAATTCCTTGACAATTCAGATGCCTTCAATATCGGATTGCGATCTCCTAGTGTCCAAAATATAAGCAAGAAACGCCTCGGAACCCTTCTTGATCATCTTCTCCGCTACCAAAGCAGACACAACATTCGTCAGAAATCCACGTCGTTCCCCGATCATTACAATCTTTCGATTATCTGAGGTCTTCAGAACAGCTCTTTTAGTCTCAAAATCAAAATTTACTCGATGTTTGTCCAACCAATCTACGCCAAGAATCAAATCGAACTCTTCAAAGGGTAACTCCATCAGGTCAGCCAGAAAAATCTCCCCATTGATCTCTATAGGGCACTCTCTAAAAATACAATCCAACACGATGGATTGGCCTAAGGGACTTTGAACTATCACTGAACGCTCAGTATTCTCAACAGGAATATTTAGACCCTCAGAAACGGAATGTGATACATAGGAATTTGTAGAGCCACTATCAAACAATGAAAAGTATGGAACTGAATGAATAGTAGCAGTACCTGCAGTCACATTAGGCCCATCACGATCTTGTCGAAGTCTAGCAGTGTAAACCAATGCAGGTTGTCTGGCCTCAAATCTGATTGGACCCCTACTCTGAGATGCTCGGCCTCTGCTAGCCGATCCAAGTGCTCTCTCCTGAGTACGTCCCCGTGTTGGAGTCTGAACTGTACTATGAGAACTAGCGGGAGTACGAGCTGGTGTCTGAAATGAACGATCTCGCTCTGGACAGTCCCTCAAAAAATAGTCACCAGAACCACACTTATAACATGTGCCCAATTTCATTCTGCATTCTCCAATATGATGTTTTCCACAGTAATCACATATCTTCAAAGGTTGCAACCCAGATGATCCACCATGTCTAGAAGAATGTACAATTGAAGAACCGGATGCAACATGTATGACACTCGCACCGCCTCTCTGAAATGAATCACCCCTGCCTCTCTTCCTAGGATGTGCAGAAGAATTAACAGAACCAGAAGGCCTCCTGAATCGGGTTTGAGCTCGATCACTATCTCTATGGTGCTCCATACCCAGTCGTTCTATTTCCTCAGCAGTCTTGGCTATCTCAACCAAAGCATCAAAATTCCTTTCTCGGTGGGTAGCGACTCGACTCCTGATCTCATACCTGAGTCCATTCTTGAACCTCAAGCATCGATCTGTCTCAGTGTCCACAAGTCCAAGAACATATCGACTCAATCGGATGAACTCCACCTCGTAATCCATAACAGACATATTACCTTGCTCCAGGTTCTGAAACTCCTGGCGTCGCTCATGCAGATATCTCTCTCCGATGTAGCGACTCCGGAAGCGCGTCTTGAAAAGATCCCATGTTAATTGGTTCCTCGGAATACTACCAGAAATGGATTGCCACCATCTGAAGCTTTCTTTCTTCAACATAGTTAGGGCCCCCTTTAGCTTTTGCTCAGGTCTGAGGTCCATCTCATCCATAATCCTCTCTGTGTCCTCCAGCCAATACTCAACGTCTGTCGGAGGTCCACCAGTAATACCCTCGAATGGAACTACACCAGCAGCAACTAGAGAATTTGAAATCTCCACTGCAGTCATGTTACTAGGGGCTCTAGCAGCTCTCTGGAACATGCGGAAGATACCTCTATTAATGGCGTCTTCATTCATCTCAGAATCCTCATCTTCAGTGACGGGAGGGTCTCCCATAGGAGTAAACTGATCGTCATGAGAAAGAGTCGGATCTACTTGCGGAACAGGAGGATCACGTGCTGACATCGGATCGTCTACGACCTGTCCTACGACCTCTAGCAGCATTCATCGTTGGATCTATAAGGCTCTACAGAAGAATTTGAAACATGTGTCAGATTAGCATCAGGGATCTCGAGAAAACTTGAAATCATAACATAAGGTGACATTTTTTTTTCTTAAAAATTCAAAGTTTAGGACCCATATACAGTCCGAGTGTTTAAAACCGAAAGCTCTGATACCACCAAATGTAACCCCCCAGACCCGGTCTGTAAGTTAGACTCAAACCTAAGTGGTCACATATCCCTTTCAGAGTTTTTTTTTACAACTTATAGAATATTACACAAAATATATTAATATTACAGATATGTCCAAAACGATAGCAAATACATGTCACCAAATATAACTAAAAAAACATATAGAAATATATGTTCGTACGAAATAAGTAGTTGATCTCTAATGCAAATCTGCTAGCTTATGGTCTGCTGTTATCTGAAAAAAGGTAAAAACTATAGAATGAGCTAAAAAGCTCAGTGTGCTCCAAACAGTGTATAAAATGTACAAATAAAATATTCCAGTAAAATCAGTTATCAAACATGATTTATATATATAATTTTTTTATATGAATACTACCCCCATCCATCAAGTCCAAATTGTGTAGATTCCCCAGAACCATACACCCACCAACAAGTCCAGTAAGGCCCTGAGCACACAGCAGAGGAGCCGGTAAATAAGGTCCTGAGCACACAGCAGAGGAACCTCCAGGTATACTTCCTCCAACAATATCCCCCCCAAAATAATCATATTCCGCTTATAACGGATATATGTATATCAAAAATTAAAACATAATTCAGGTCAAGTACAAAACAGAGTCCATGTCAAGTATCATATAAAAATTCAGGTCAAATATCATATCAGAATCCAGGTCAAAAATCAGATAAACTATTTATATGATAGTTTAAAACGGTAAAATAACACTGTCAGGAAACACACCTGTAACAGTCTAGGAATCAGATAGGGAAGCCTATTACTGGGTCTGTCGATCACGTTCTGCTGCAGCGCTAGATCCTACGAATTGGAAAAATCCATATTGGAATCCTAATATAAATAATCTAAATATTATTTAAATAATATATGAAAACCTACGGGTAATTCTCGTATTACGCGGTTCGGACTGATCTGACAAACGGATAACACTGGACCTAATTGTTCCTTGCTCAGGTGAAACACGAGTACCTTCATAAAATATTTTCATTGAATAAATCATTGACCAAATCTCAATTAAATAATCAAAATATTAAAATATTAAGCCTTTTTGGGTTTACAAGCTCGATTTGGGAATTTCGGATCAGAAATTGGCAAAACAGACTTCAGAATCAGATTCAGGACGTCGAAAAACATAAAGTTTGACTTTTCGTATATTTAAATTCTTGATCAAAGTCAAAGAAAAAGGGTTTGACTGACAATTTGGAGACTTTCGAGTTCGAATTTGGTGAAACGGACTTTGGATTCGGATTTGGAACGTCGAAAAATGTCAGAATAGGTATACTCGGTCGAAAACAAAGGTCGTTTAATAGCCGGTCAAAGTTCTGGTCAAAGGAGGTCAACAAACTGTCAAACATTTTACACAAATAGCACCTTTTTTTAAATAATTACCAAAATAGCACCCTTTTTGAATTAATTATCAAAATAGCACAAATTTTGAATTAATTCCCAGGATATCATTTTTTTCTCGAAAAATTACCAAAATAGCACCCATTTTGAATTAATTCTCAGTATAGCACCGACACCGAATTAAGTCCCATAATAGCACCGGTCAATGGGTCGGGTCGGGTCGGGTCAACGGGTCGGGTCGGGTCAACGGGTCATGACCGGTCAAACCGGTTTCCAGATTTCACTCGCCTGCGGCGACGCGTGTGGGCACGTGAGGTGTCTTCCGGGGCTCTAAAAATCACGGAAAAATTTCTAAAAATTATTTTGAGCGATTTCGAGATATTTACAAAGATCGGTTCAAATTTTTGAACGGCGGAGAGCTCGATTTCATCAAATCGGAAACTTTGACCGGTTCACCTCCCCACGCACCACCGTCAACGGAGACCGAGGATGACACCGGCGGACTCGGAAAGGCACAAGGAACACGATGGTGCGGGAGGTGTCGTAAACGGAGCAACGATCGGCGATGAATTTAGGATTTTCTAGGCGATTGAGCTAAAAAAAACGTCGATGTTTTGACTTGAAATTCACGGCGTTTGGCAGTGTTTCACTTCAATTAAATTGAAGGGTTTGTTCCTCGCTCGATGATGAACACGATGGTGGTTTTAAAATGACGATCGGAATTCGGACGGCGTCGGGATCGTCATCGGAAGTTGAGGTTGGGAGAGGGAATTTGGGAGGAATTGGTTTCTGATTTTCAGAAACCAATTCACGTATATAACAACCCATACCTAACATTTTAAGGTAAATTCAGGGTTTGGTCCCTGAATTTTCTTTAACTCTAAAACAAGCTTCAAGTTTTAAAAACTTCCAATTTAGTCCCCAAAAACCACCAATTTTAACAATTAAAACCTCAATTCCCAATTAAATATTATTTTGAAATTTTCGGGTTGTTACAAAAACCTGAAAGGGCACCCTAAATTGAAAAAGAAAAGAAAAAGAAAAAAAATAAGGCAGGTCCAAGATGAAAACCCGAAAAGGGCGTCTTGAAACCAAGGATGGCTCCAAGTTGAAAACCCGAAAGGGCAATTTGGATAATGATTTAGAAAAGGTCCCTAATCCAGACAATAAAGCATCACGACATCTGAATCTTCTACAGACTTAACGAGTCAGAGAAAGGTTACAGTCTCCTGAACATTATCGCATTTTCGAAGATCCCTTAACAAAGGCTGCGTTTACGATCACTTAACGATTTATCAGTTCAGAAGCGCCCGCATTATTGAAATCTAAGACATCCATTCATATTTCATGTATGTATTTATCTTTCAGAATGTTTGTCATGTATTGTTTGTTCTTTTTCCCTTATGAATAAATACGACCATTTCTCTAAATCAATTATTTTAAGCATTTTGGGTTGAATTTAAACCTAATGATTTTTTCATTTCTGAAAAAGATAATTGCATATTACTGTACAAAGATGTTTTTGAAAAGTACAGATACTCGAAAGTCGATCAAGGCTCATGCACTCTACTTGAGATGGTTGAAGAGCGTTTCCCAAATCAAGGATAAAAATAAAATTTTACACATCGGATTTAAACGTGTTGAAGAATTCAAGATCAATAATCAGAAATTCAAGATTCCAGAGTCAAGTGTCATCAAGGCTGACAACCAGAGATTGAGATTTCTCTCTGAATCCTAAAATAACATATCTCACATATGCATTTTAGGCACACCTAAGAGCTTTGCATCCATAGCATCACATATATGCATAATTTTGTAGGTTCTTGCTAGAGTCAATTTCAACTTCACAGCGAAGGATATTGAACTCGAAGTGATCGATGTACAAGATGGGATTTCAACTTCACAATGAAGGATATCCATTTCAAAGCTCAACTTCACAATGAATGAGCCCTCCACGATTTCAACTTCACAAAGAATGATATCGTGCCTAGCGGATCGACTTGATTTCACCGTAAATGAGTTATCTGCAACAACAGGGGTTTATTTCCCAGCCAAGTACAATATAACTCAAAGGTAGGAAGAGTTATTTGTCAACAAGAACTTTCGAGATCGTTTCCGTTCAGCTCGAGAGCATACTTACTGTAAGGTAGCAGCAAGGAACTACTTTTCGGTCAAATTTTCACACCAAGGTCTTTGAGTCGAGAAGAAGACCAAGGTTAAGATTGGCAACAAGAAGCCACTTTCCGATTTACCTACGATTTCAACTTCACAACGAAGGATATCGTACCTAAAAGATTAACCCAACTTCACGATGAATGAGTCATTTGTCACACAACAATGAAAAAACCAGTATCTTCAGGTCGAATAGCAGCTTCACGACAAAGTATATTGGGCTAGAAGACGATCCAGGAGCTACTTTCCAACACTTTGAGCTCGATTTCAACTTTACAGTGAAGGACATCGTGCTCAGGATTCTCCAGTTCAACTCAACCTTACATCAAGAGAGTCATCTTTAATTCAGTCCATATTGATTATAGCAAATCAATCATACCATCGAATTTCAACTCTATGACAGAGGACATTCGATATGGACAAAAATTGTGTCTTGTAATCTTTGCCCTATTCCCGTTACACGACTGTGGGCAAAGAAGGGCAATTGTAGGCACATATTTTCGTCCGACCCCATTACAATATGTTATGTATATTATATATAATATAAATGTTTTTATATATGATATAAAATACATATGTTATTTAAACCGTATGGCATTTTTTATACTATATTATATTATTATTGGTATAATAATGCTTTCATTTGGGTTTGGTTCTATGTGTAAGCCCAAGTCAACCCCAAAGACCAGTCCACATATTTATTGAGGCTAGGGTTCTATTGTCTCTTTTCAGCGCCACGCGACCACTTGAGCAGCTATCGGTTAACTGAGGACTCTTGAAGAGTCCTCACACACACAGTAACTAACCTATACTCCGAATCATCTGGCAAGTCATTCGTGAAATGTTCAACCAAGAGAGATGTAGCGTTTTAGTCTAACTAGGATTCTATGGCTATAAAATCATGTAAACCGAAATCAAAGACATACAAGAATCAAGGAAAACACACACTTGTAAACGTGAAAGGGAAAGTGAAAATATCGGAGCAAAAAAACCTTACAATCTTCGAAATAAAAGAGGTATTTTTTGGTATTTTCGGCTTGCATGCTTGTTTTGGTTTAATAGCTTGGGTTCATACTTGTTTTTTTTTTTTTTGTTTTGGGTTCAAAGAAGCCCCCTAAACTGAACGACCGATGAACAAAGAGGGAGGGACCGAGATCTTTTTTCTCAGCCCTCCCCGAGGCTATTTTTAAAAAATGGTTTGGATTTTTGAGAAGGGGGAAGAAGGGCTTTCGAAAAATGAAAAAAAAATTGGCCACCGTCGATGAATGACGACTGGCGAGGCGGTGACCAGTCAGATTCTGGGTTTGGCGGTCGTGTTCTTCGTTTTCATGAAGAACACGATGAACAAGGCAAATGTTTTTTTTTTGTTTTCAGTTTGATCTTTTTGAGATAGGGGATGATTATGAAATATGTTTATAATTTTGGGTTATATAGTAACCCGCTGGGTGACCCGCGTGTGACCCAATCCAAGGCCTGGGATCCACACGTTTTCGTTAAAAGAGGGGTAATTACCTTTTTTGTCCCTGTCATTTTTTAAAAGTGCATTTTACCCCCCTTAAATTCAATTCTAACCCCAATTTCCTTTGAAATTCACCACCTACTTTCTTTTTTCTTGCAATTTAGCCCTTTATTATTCTTTTCCCCATGTTTTAATTAATTCTTTTTTCTTTATTTGTTTATTTATTTAATCTAATGTTTTACTTATATATGTATATATATTTTATTTATTGTTTTTTCTTCTTTTCTTTGTTTTCTGTTTTTCATTATTTACTTTTTTTTCTAACATGTTATATATATTTTTTTTTCCTTTTTATTTTTTTTAATTTTTCCTTTACATAGGGTCTTATTTATTTCTTTCTTTCTTTCTTTCTTTCTTTCTTTTTATTATATATATATATATTATTTTATTCTTTTTTTAATTTTTTATTTTTTTACTTTTTTATTTTTACTTTTTTGATTTTTTGTTTTTGTTTTTTTTTTATTTTTATTTTTTTATTTTATTCATATCTTATTTAACTTTGTTTTACTTATCTTATTTATTTTGTTTCTTATTTCACTTTATTTTACGTTATATTTTCTTATTTCTTCTTTTTTGGAAATTAGATTTTTTTTGTTATTTATCTATTTTATTATTTATATTTAAGCTTGCAATTAGCATCACTTTTTAATAAGACATTGTTCTTTACATTATTTTTATTTGTTGTGTGATTCAATATGAGCATTTTATTTTATTTCTTGTATTCCACCAACATGTATATTTTTTCCTTTAAGTAGTATAATTTAACCTTTATCTTTCTTTTGGATTCAACATATTACTTTACAAATCTAACATTTTTAACCTTTTAAGGGTATTCGTCTAAACCGATCGGAGGTAAGTAACTTAGATCAAATTTTACCTTTTAATTAAACTTACAATTTTCTTAATTAAAGACAACTGGAAATTAATTAGTATTGAAAGGGCAGTTCAAGGGTGTTAATCCTTCATTGACTGTAACCGACTCTCGGATCCGACATATCTTTGGTAAGACACAGATCAAGTAAGATAGTATCCGATCAGCCTAAATAAATAAATAGTTTAGATTTAATTAAAATTTATTCCTCATAAATAAATATTTATTTAAGTCACTGTAAAATAATATCTTCTTTTACTCTAAATTCAAAAATCCTAAACCCTAAAACCCTAAATCTCAACCTCAAAATCCAAAATTCTAAACCCCAAACTCAAATCATAAACTCTATATTATAAATCATACACTCTAAACCCTAAATATTAAATTTTAAACCATAAACCCTAAATTCTAAATCTTAAACTCAACTTCCTAAACTCTAACTCTAATAAGAAAAGTATATTGTTTTACTGTGAGTTAAATATATTTATTTATGTTATAAATTTTAATTAAATCTTAGGTATTTATTTATTTAAATCTAATGGCTATAAATTAGTGTAAAACTTATTAGTTTTACATAATGTAAGCAGAGGCGTGGCTGGGGCGGCGCGAACTGCGCGACCGTGCAAGGCCCCCAAAAAATAGCCCCAAAAAAGTATATATATATAGTGGCATTTTTCCAATAAACGCCACTATAGTTGGACCTATTGTGAAGTTTTTTTCAAAAAGCGCCACTATTATTGTGCAGCCCCCAAAAATGCCCAAAAAAGTATATATATAGTGGCGTTTTTCCAATAAACACCACTATAGATGGACCTATTGCGACGTTTTTTCAAAAAAAACCACTATTGTTGCCCCGAAATCGAATATATCTAAAAAATAGGGCTCCTTTATAAGAATTTGTACAGGGCCCCCGAAAACCTAGCCACGACCCTGAATGTAAGTAGATCCTAACTCTTTCTCTCTATATGTGTGTGTTTTATTTTCCTTAATTTTTTGTGGTACGAGTTTTTCTACTTTCTTTGTTTCAAGTCTTTCCTTCTTTTTATTTCTTTTTCTTTAAGTTGTTTTTTATAAACTGATAATATTTATTCAAAAACTCTTAATCATTTAATAGTATTCGAACCCGAAACATTAATGCAAAACAACAATCTTTTAATTACTGAAGTCACTTGATTTGTGATTTTTTTTATATTTGAATTTTTTATAAGTTTTTGTTTAATGATATTCAAGTTTTAATGCATTTAAATTTTTTTGAACCGTGAAAGTTTATATTTCATTTGACGGTCAATGATTCATGGAAGCTGAGCAGAACTTTAACTTTAAAAATTTTCGTTTCAGAAAATTATATGTAATAAATCCAACATTCTAAGAAATGAACACAGTGCAGGCAACTAAACCGGCCGTACCCGTGTTCAGCTGTGTAAAATAAACCACCAGAATGCTAAAGTTGGGAGCAAAACGAAGGTATTGATACAGCTACGAATATAGTACACAAAACAAATATGTAATAATGATTACATTCTATGACTACTTCTCAAGTGAAGGATCTAACTGCAGAAGATGTGGTAACCAAACTCGAAAGCAAGCCGACAATGAGTGCAGTGTTATACGTGGTCGGCTCAGCTTGCTTTGAGTTGTTCCGGGAATCGATAAATGTTTCGTTTAGGAAAGGCCCTCCCACAAGAGCTCCAACAGCTACATTAGGATTGGGATTGGGTGAAGTTAGCCAGTGGAAGCCATTGGAGCAACCGGTGGTCGCATCTACCGGAATTGAAGCTCCTCTATGATGCACGTATTGCGGGTATTTATCGCCGTATCCCACAAGGAAGCTCATCTTCAAGGGGTTACTGCCTAAGACATAATCAGCCTGGAAGCAAAGATTGTTATTATTATACTAGTCATTACACTGGAGTAACACTTTCGACAAATATTGCTAATATTTGGTTGCATCTTAACGTAAACAGCGTACCTGTGATTTGGCAAACTTTCTAAGATCCGATGGTTTGAATGAACGGCCACCACAGGTTAGCTTTGCCGTCTGTGACGTAAGCATGTAATCGCTATAAAGAGCAGCTAAAAATGCAGAAGCAACCGGATGCTGCAGAGAATTCCATTCACTGATCCATATAAGACCACCTGCAACGTAAAGCCTATACCGGTAAACAAAATATATCCAAAGTGTCCGAGCTAATTCAGTTTATCTGCAACTTAGGTGATCTGAAAGTATATGTAATTCCCCAAAAAGAAAAGTGAAGTATGGTAATAAAGGTCCGGCATTAACATTTACCATCTAAAGAATAATAAAGAATACATATTTTACAGTTGAAGGGTATTGCTATGTTGATTTATTAAGTCTCAAATCATTTGGTTCGGTAATAAACTTTCTTCGAGCCTTTTCGTTTTTTCGGATTTACAATCTACATAGAAAAAATATGAATCCAAGTGACTTAGCTTTAAAGAAGACATTACCGTCGGTTCTGCTGGATGTTGCAGAGGGAGACTTTGGTAGAAGACCACACATAACATCCTCGGCAGACTTCCTATAGTTTTCAAGGCCGGAATTCCCAGAGGCACCCTTGGCACCGAACAAGCTTAACCTGGAAAGCAAAACCTGCATACATGTAGCATAATCAGACACTATGTTCAAAGAAAAAACAGAATGACACTAAGTAAAATTATGGTTCTGATGATATATATTCGGAGAAGCACAACATGCTCAATCTGACAAACGAGGCTAGATATCCTACAATAGTTGCATTTAGCTTAGGCTGGTTAACAAATTTGAATTACTTTCCTACAAATAAAGCTAAATGGTTTGAGGTTAAAGAAATGCTGTAAACCTTTCGTTCTTTTCTTTAGCAGCTTTACAAATGAGAATTCAAACAAGTCGTGCTGGAAATGAATTCAAGCTAATGCTATCTATTTATTTTCCCTCCGAAAACTCACTTCAATGCTTGAGACATGTCTATGCACAAAGACGTAAACGGTAAACAAGAGGCTACGGTCTTGTTTCAAATTCCTCTAAAAGAGGACCTTACCTGGGTTCCTGCAAGTTTATTATCCCAGCTAAACCAGGAAAGACTTTCCCATTGAGCAAACTGGTTCCCATTTTCACCGGTCACATATCTGAGATATGATTGATCGCCTGTTGCATGATAGAGCCAGCTTGCTGCCCATAAGAGCTCATCTCCGTATCCTGTTGAATTGTAGTACGTAGCAACTTCTGGTATGTTCTTACTGTAAGAACCTCTATTATTGTCTGCAAAACTAAAAAGTTGCTTTGCATGTCTAAGAAGTAGGCTTGAATATGTTGAGTCAGCTGCCCTAAACACCAGGGACGCTGAAGCCATAGCTGCAGCAGTTTCGGCTGCAACCTCAGTCCCAGGAACGGATTCATTCACCTGTGTGAGAGGCCTCTTCTCTTTCATGTTCTCGGGCCTTTCCCAACACTTATGGTCTGCTTCAGGGTCACCAACCTGCCATAGTTTCGGAAGCAAAAATGTAAGAGGTCAGAAATATTTCAGAGGCTTTTTGGTCACAGGATTGTACAATCAGATTCCAGACAAGTATGGTTCACAATACAAATGCAGAAGTGCCACAAGGTTTCTCATGATGACAACATATCTCATGATTTCATGGCAACCCATCACTACATCATCAGAAACATAAACCTAAAATCCAACATGTTCCTGATCTAAAACCTGTATCGAAACCCTTAGCCACTCCGATAATCCAAAACATAAATTTACAAAGGCATGATGAAGCAAACAAGAACAAAATGCAATCGAGCAGACATTCATGTACTACATATAGCTACACCAATCCAAAAGAGTAGATGGCAGTTAAAGACAATGGTAACCTGTATATAGAGCACATTCTCCGAAGGATGGGCATTGATAAGGAAATCGGTTATCCACTTGAGCGATTCTTGAGCCGGTTGCAGTTGATTCACCGCCTCCATCTGATCGCCGTACTCGAGGATAGCCCAGGATAGCACAGTAGCAGTGAATGCCATTGGGAATCCAAATTTCATGTGATCCCCAGCATCATACATCCCTTTAGACAGATCCAATTTCGCTTCACTTCCATCCGTTAACGCCGAATTTCCTCTCCATGATATCTTATTATCCTCTAATCTACCAGCTACAACAACAAACAAGAAATAATCCCACATCTAAGATGAATTTTACCAACAAAAGAACCAAACATAAGAAGTCGAAGATTACGAATAATTATCTTGACTAAACCACTTGTTTTAAGTAGAAAACATTGAATCTGAGTCCGTAAGTTAAAGGGTATCCTAAAAGGAAGCAAAATTGAATAAGAATGAAAGAGGGTAAAGAAAGGGTACACTTCTGAACGTCGAAGAATTGCATTGCGATTTTGAGAGCATCGGAATACTTCTTGTCGATAGCGCCTGGAGGACCTGGAACGGGAGGTGGCTTATTATCCTTTTTGTCGACCATTTTCTTCTTTATTGTATAAACAACAGCTCCTACAACCAGAGCCAATATTACTAACACCAGAAACCACCCCAGAAATCCCCTGGACCTTGATTTTTCCCCCATTCTTTTGTCACTTCAAAGGAACACAGTCTTGAACTTGAGATCTAGATCAAAGCATACGCATTGGACATCAGATATGCTAAAGAGAAATGCAGGGGAAAAGAATCTGATGCAGAGCAGAAAGGGTCTGAAACTACTGTGAGGTAATGTGGTTTACAAAACAGGGTCAGTTTGTTAAAGAGAAAGTTAACGAAAGGATCTGTTGCTGTCTCTGCCACATATCTGCTCATAAATTTGTTTAATTGGTGAGTTCTTGCCGGACAAGAACACCGGCACTGGAGTTTCCAAGCGAATATGATAATATAATTATTAGTAAAATTCTGGTCTGAGTCCCTCTACTATACTAGAAATTTGATCTCACAAGTCAGAGTTAGATGTGAACTGAAGGGTATAACAACACAATTCCATAGTTAACATGATTTAGTATTTTAGTTTACCTATTTTATAATACTATTAATTCAAATTTCTAATTCCCTTTGCTACTTCTATTAAATTGTTTCGAAAACATTTTAATAAAATAATTTGATCTAATAACAATTTTACATGCCATTTGAACGATTACAAATATTTTAAAATATAAATAATATTATTAAAAATAACAGTTAATAGTTTGGACTAATTGATTACATTTAAATATAAAAGATCAAATTTCATCAGAAAGAATAAATAAATAAATAATCCAATTATGTCAAATTAGAAGGATTACATATTAAATTTTCATACAATAAAAGGACGGAAATCAAAGTTGACCTAAATTATATATTTTTTTCTGAAAGTCCTAAATTATATTATATGTTATGCCTTTCTGTTTAGGTGTTATACTCTTGATGTTTCATTGACGGATATGCCCCGTTATTTTGGTCGAGCGAGATTCCCGCTAAAATCTCATTTTCGGTCCTCCAAAGTTGAATTATGCTTGACACGTGGAGGATTCATTCTCAGCCATCGACCAATTACCCCCTATCATAAAATTTTTAATAAAATATTAAATTAAATCTGTAATATTAGATATAGTACAGGGAGTAATAACACAATTTAACCTTAGTTAAACTTCTAAGAGCTAGTGTTCTGTCATCTTCTGTGCCTAGAGGAAGGATCTATTAGGCCGGAGATCCTTCCCGTCACTATTGTCGTTATCTTTACAAAATAAATAAGTAAATCGGAACAAATACATACTTGTCTTGGGATTCTTTGTTATTTCAAAATGATTAAGTCCTGAATGATTCGGAGACTCTATATGAATTAGTTCTGAATGTGACATGTTGTTTGATAATTGATCTAAATCATTCATAATATACTTATGTGTTGAATCATTCAACATTGTTTTGTTGAATTAGTCAGTATTGAATCAGTCAGCACTAAATCATTCAGAGGTGCGAAACAAACGCGCTGAATACTAAACGGTTCAACATTAAACGCTGAATGATTCTATTAAAAGACAAACAAACAACCCATAATTCAATGCACATTCATACTTGTATCAAGAAATTAATTTATATAACTAAAATTTATTATATTATATTTTTATGAGGTTATGATTTATTTTATATAATTCCGATGCATTCATATGTATACATATTGTATTTATATTATTATTAAATTTCTAATCATGATTTACTTCGACACACAAATTCATATAATACAATTATAATTGTCATAAATTAGTGCAAACGTCATTGTAAACTCTTAAAAGCTGCAAGAAATGAATTTAATTGCTACAACCATACATTAATGTAGATATTATGTTCAATAAATAATTTAACCCAATCCACCGCCTAATTATAATAAAGCAGCAGCGTGGTTTAATGCCAGACGAAAGCAGTAGTTGCACAATTGACAACAAGGACCCGTGATATTAAGTTATTTAAACCAATAAAGCAACAATTCAACAGCTGAAATCAAAACTAAAAGACAACAAATTTACATCAATGTTAATAACACATTATTCAGTACCATTGTATGCCTACTAACCTGGAAGAACAAGAACTAATACCATTATTTTATTGGGCTGCAGATCGGGTTTTCCTTAATCTACTGCGCGTGAGTGTAACGCTTTCTTCCATGAGAGTCTCTTTTGGAGGAGGCTTCGCGCCTTCATCCTCCGGAGAAGGTGGCTTGATTCAGTTCGCTTTGCTTCTTTTTCAGTTTCCGCAGCAGGTTGGCTGGTTGATTCGGATGCAGTATCTACTTTCTGGCTATTTAAGGATGCTGAACGGGTAGGTGGTTTAGCCAACTGGGAAGGAACCTTAGACGGTCCCACATCTTCAGTTACTTCCTTTTTGTGTTGACTTGAAGATGTGCTAGATGTCGGTGATGCCGGTTGTTTAGCCCCAGATTGTGCTGATTGTGCTTTACTAGATGCTTGACGTTTAGGCACACTAGAGGGTTCGCAAGCCTTGGTACCTTGTGCCTGAGAATTAAGAAGTCACGTAGAACAGAATATAAACTTCAAGATGATTGAATCAGTACAAAAATGGATTTTGGCATAGATTAATTACTTTTCAACTAATATACATCCATTACATCTGTATAGTCAGTTTAATGCGTGATGATGAGAGGTTTAACCGAACTAAGTTTGTTGTTTGCAATGCAGCACCAAATACAATTGGTTTTAATTCGATAAATACTTGAGGATGTTGAGGTTTTGGGGTTGACTGTGATACATATTGCAGAATCTCAAAAACTCTAGTCTGGCCATAGCTTGCAGCCCTTTGCCAGTAAAGAACTGTCATATCTCCAGCTCTAGTTCTTAGTTCCAACATGTTACGGTCAATTTCATTTTCATGTTTAGCAACATATGGTCTAAAGAAAGAGTCATACACATAAGAAGTTCCCTAACATAAACGAAAACAGAGAGCCAGTTAAAAACAAGCATCAAGACGTAGATGGCGGTGTAAATATTATTAGAATTTCTTTAAAAGATAGTACACCTACCCTAGTTTTAGGGTACCACAGATATATACGGAATGCCAACTTACCTTCACTGTACATTTGAACCCTTCAAAATGCAAAGCAGGAACACGGTGAGAAAACAAAAAACAGACATTAACACAGCCTTCTCGTTTTATTATCCCTTACCATGAAATGAAAGTATCACCAATTCGCTCACAAACTGTTAAAACAGCCACCAATATCCTGAAACCAAGAAAAAGATTGGGAAGACGGAACAAAAGAAATGTTACACCATAAATAACATTTGCACAATCTTCACAAACAACCGTAGCACTGTAAGACCTACCAGTACTGGCACCAAAACCGCAGTTGATCGATCTCAGGCTTATTCAATTCAACAGTTTATAACATTCATATGCTGGATAAGCATAACCAAAAACCATCCTGTCAAAATATTTAAAAGCAAAAAAGTGATTCAATTCAAGTAAAAGAATAAATTAAAACTAAAATGAGAAAGAGAATCAGTTGTAAGATGAGACATACACAAGTCCTCTGGTAAGAAGGGATCCAATCATTTTGTTTATTTCCTGACAAAAGAAAACACTTCTCGAAGTTAAAAAGTCGGTAACAAAATCAGTGTTATAAATTCCAGAAAACATGAACAGTCCATGGGATTTAGTCAATTAAGCAAGTACTGCACAAGTCTCTACCATAAGCTTGCATAACACAAAACCAAAAACGATAACTGATAATTGTTGCCTAAGTTTATTCTCTTTCTCTTTAATTCTTTCTTTAATGAATTCCCAAATAGGAGGAATTCTTCCAGTTCTCACAACCAAAATATGCTATAAATACCAGTCAAACAAGACATAATCAAAGTTAAAACTTGAAAATATCTTGGCCCCCATAAACCGAAGGGGTAAAAAAATATACTAAAAGGATCTAAAATCTTAATTATGAGCTAATGGTTCGAGATCCTCTTAATCACTTGAGGAAATACTCTAAAAAACTTAGTTGAGCGAGAATTGTCAGGTAGGCCTCTAAATGAACTGAACGTTCAGCAAACCGTTCATGAACTGTGCGGCGGGAAGTTCGTTTATTTATTAAATGAACGAACATGAACAAGATTTTAATTTATATAATATGTTTTTTATTCTTAAGGTCCAAGTTCTTTACGAAATAAAATGAATTTCTTAACAATCACTAGTTTTCAACCCATCAACTAATTAGTTCAAATCAAATTTTGTAAACATATATTATTAAAACAATCGTCTCGGCTTAGTTTGTTCTATTCATAATACTACATTCAAACCTTAAATTGTATTTAAAGAACCTAATATCTAATCGCACTTGGAATACCAATCTTGTTTAAGTATTAATAAAATGACATAATTGTTCTAATAAACGAGATACTTATAATATATATAGGCAATCTTTACTAGTGAATCAAGTATGGGATTTAGAATATTATTATGGGTACATGTTTTAAAAGATGAAAAATAATGATACTAGCTAATGCTTTGGACGTGTATCACGAAAAGGTCAGGGATATGTATATCCATTCCTCTTAAAGCCTGGCATGTTTCGAGTAAGTTGTAAGCAACCAAAAATGGAGGGGAAAAGAGCAAAAATGTAATAACAGAAAAAAATAAGACCCCACGGGTTGGGCATTGGGCAAAAGATGAGAAAATATGAAGGAAAAAGGGAAGGCATGTGAGGTAAGGATTTTCCCAAAGCCTTGGATTCCACTTTTCTCAACTGCTGCATTAACTTAATCAATGCATGTTCTGAACCTAAACCGAAACAAGCCCTACATCTTAAGAGTTGCTCATTTTTTCAGTGCTGATGCTAAAATCATCGATATTTGCTTCATGAGTCAACATTGTTTTAGCGTTGACTAGAACACCAATAGCAGCACACGAGTATTCACCATGATGGGTTGACGTCCTAAAAAAAAGAGAATAACAGCAAGACTGTACTATAATCCAACCAATGCCAAAGCATGATTCCACTATTCGCAAAAATAAATGTACACATGCATGCCTGTGCGCATTGATAGCCCCATAACTAAAACATCTCATCTATCAATATGCACTATGTAGCCAATGTATGAACAAACTACCTACCTAAGACTAAACAATTGCAGTAAAGATCTTTACACTTTCAAAATAGCCAAAAGATTCAGCCCATATCCTGGACGGATGTCGTTGGAGGTTTTTTGCACTTCCCTCTCAACCATGTTAGCCTTATCTTGCTGCTTTTTAAAGAAATAAGCGTTCCCCTTAAGTTGGGGTATTCAAAGAGGTCAAGAGCTGCAAAATAGAGCCACTCTTCAATGTCTTCTATTTCATCCAATGCTTTAATGCAATTAGTTATGCTAAACTTGTTTTCACTTGGTTTCATGACAAATGTCCGCCTTGACTTCCAAGCAGCAACCATATCTAGCATGGCTCCTGCCATAGCCTCTGACATTGCTTCCCCCTTTATGCTCTGATCCAAAGAAGGTTGTGCCTCAGATGGTCTTTTCTTTTTCTCTCCGCAATACTCCATCTGGACTAATCTTGACGTTGATGGATTATCAGTATGTGTGGATCCTCCATCTGGACATGAAGTTAAGCTACTGGTATCATTTCCAGCAACTTTGTCCAGCCCCTCAAAGTGGCTTGATTGGGCATATTTCCCATCAGCAGACGAGTCCGTGAATATTGTGCAAAGTTGGTCATATATGGGACAGTCCTTGGTTTTGACTGGCTCGGGTCTAGGCTGTGTCTGTAAGCGTAAAACTATATATCAGAAACAGACAATTGACGTGTAAGAACACAGAAAGTTGAACGGAAACGTACACTGATTTCTTCCCACGGGTCAAACCCAATGCAACAAGAGTCCTCCATGGAAGCAAAGTCATTTTGATCATACGCTGATTTGATGTTATAGAAGTGTGTCCGTAGAACATCCAGGTGCTTCCTCAACTGATTGTTATTGAAGTTGAGATCGGTTTGCTTGTTGAACTCATCACGAATGGTATTCCATATTTTCTTGTCAAAAACATTGTTTGGTCTGTTTCCTAATTGAATTTGCTTC
The DNA here is from genome assembly GCF_006381635.1 of Hibiscus syriacus. NCBI lineage: Eukaryota > Viridiplantae > Streptophyta > Magnoliopsida > Malvales > Malvaceae > Hibiscus > Hibiscus syriacus. The sequence goes on from NW_024062903.1 coordinate 792,364, forward strand.
ACTACCAAGTCCGCAAATATCCTATCAAGGGATGCCGTCCACCTTGTTCTTGACCGCTTCTGTTTTGGCTGACTGACATCAGTATCCATCTAGGCATCTATAACTACAACGTACGCACAATCAGATCGAACAATACTTCAATCAGCACTGCATGAAAAGTTACAAACTACCATAATGATAAAACCATAAAACTTCAATGAATGGCCAGAACATTCCAGAAACAGTCTCAAAACGTACCGAATCAGATTGATAAACAAAATAATGGTTAAGCAAAGGATTAATCATATATCAATATTTGACCAACAAACAATATACTTTATCCTATATGTATAAACACTTGTAAGATTTATTAATACACCAAGTTAATCCGTGATTTTCAGCTAATGTCGCCCTACAAATGCGAATTTCAATACAAATTGGTAAACGTATAAATCTTCAACTAATGCCACCATTCTTCTACAACTTGAATTTCAATACTTGAAATTAACTTGAACTAGAATCACCATTTGTAAAATTAAATTAAATTTTGAGTACCAATTCAACCAAAAACACGCATTATACGTCTTTAGGGTTTGAGAATGAAGCAAATGCTTCGAGCACAACCCCCTAAATTTGATTTTGTGAGAATCTGTACGGATAGTAATAATGGAATCGTAAAGAAAAGCAATGGCCATATGAAAACTGTGGTGTCTTACCTGACTCGGTAATCTTCACGGAATCAAGAGAATAATCAAATTCGGTAAGCAAAATTGTGAATGAAAGCGATTGTTAGCACCGTTTTTGTCCGGGTTTTAATAATTATTATTATTATAATTACATTTTATAGGTTCAAACCCGAAGCCCAACAAACCCAAAGCATAACCTAACCCACCCGGTTTCAGCCCAATAATGGAACCCAATGGCAGACCCGACAAGAGCCCAATTTCATGGCCCAAACAGTTGACCAAGAACCCGATTAGGGTTCTATCTCAAGCCATGCGTCGTAGTCCCCTCAGCCACACGATCTGAACCCATATAATGGTCTAAATTAGTGACATTTAGGGTTTCTAAACCCCTAATCCTAAAGAGATATTATCGCCGCCACTGTTTGTTGATGCTGCCATCGACCGTCTCTGACACTGCCATTTCAACCTACAGTGACAAGATATCAACATCAATAGTGAAAAAATGGAAAATTAATAAATAAAAAAAAAGAGAAACAAATCTAAAAGAAATCCCAATGAGAATTGGGGTCCTGACACAAGCAAAATAGGACACTCATGCCCTATCTTCTCGGTAGCAACAAGCATCAAATCCATCAACATGCAAGCCACCAGATTAAAAACGAAAATCATTGGAGGCAACCAGATTCAACAACAAAGGGAGGGGGATTTGGGGAGAGAAAGAAAAAAAAGTGAAGAAAGAGAGAGAGAAAAAAAGAGATTTAAATAGAAAAAAAAGAGCAACCTACACACAGAGAAAAATCCGAGAGCAACCAAAGGAATAGGAAAAGAATAACAAAGAGAGAAACATACCTTAGTTCGAAGCGTTGGAAGCTCTAGAGTCGTCGATTTTCAAGCTTTCGAAAGGTAAAACATTAGATCTGGAGTCTATGTTATTTTTTAGGCAAAAAGGGGTTAAGATTCGAGTTAAAAGAGACTTAGGGAGCATTTTAGAGGTGTTTTACTCCCTCCGGACGCTGTAGACGGCTGTGATTTGCTGGCGGTGAGCGGTTGTTGCCCTTCCCCGACGAGGAAGTTGAGAGAGTTTGTAAACTCTCTCTTTCCTCTTCCAAAGTGAAACAAAACAAATGAAAAGGGGTGGTTAGTTTTAGCTTGGTTTGTATTATATATATTAAACGTGAAACGACGTCGTTCTGGGGGTTCATCATGTTTTTAGCGCAAAAGTCTAATAGCATTTTAGGTCCTTCTCCGTTTGTAATATTTTGTTTTAGTCATTAATGAAATTTTGTGATATTTTACTTTGGGCATTTATTTTTCAATATTTGTGTTCAAGTTACAATCTTATGTATGATGACAATTTCATTGGCGTTTAACTCTAGCTATAATATTTACGGTTCTTTTATTTTGGTCATTGTTTTGGTATGAGTGCCTTTGGCTAGAATCATTGATTATCCTTCTAAATTTATGGTTCATTTTATTTTAGTCCCGAATATTGTTTATGGTTTATTTATGTTTCTAGTACCTTTATTGGTTAACATCTTCAATAGTTACCTTGATTATTTGGTGTTTTACTGTTTGGTCTTTCAAATCAACGTTAATATCATTTTGGTCCTTTGAATCACCAAATGCTTGGTTTCCTTTGTTTATATTCTGGTTTGTAATATTCCTTTGTTTTTATTTTAGTCCTTTATGTGTGTGTGTATATATATATATATAAACATTTGAACATGTGTGTAGCGTTACTTTGTATATTATGATTTTATATGTTCTACGTGGAATAAATGTCTTTAGCCATATTTGCATTAGATTTCTTTTATTATATATATATATATATTATGAGTATGCATAAATTATCTTATTTATTCTTTTTTAATTCATATTTAAATTTATTCTTATTTTATATTCTTTTATTTATTGATACTTTGCTCGAATATTTTCAAGAACACCAATTTGTAGAATGAGCTTGGAAAGCATTGTTTGATCGAAGTAGTGCTATCCGATATGACGTTCGAACGAAATGTGAACTTGAAATGAATATAGTTTATTTTGTTAATTAATTCATTTTTTTTATTTTAAGTCAAATAATACAATGCATGTTTCTCTAAATGACAATTTAGTTTATTTTATGTAAATATCGATGTTCAATTTATTTTCGATTTACGTTTTTTCAAGGAGAGAATATTCTTGTTAGGAAAGAAATAGAAGAGGCAGTCTTCTAGTCGGAGGATGAGCAAATCTTGATATTTCTTTTCGAATTAAAGGATGTTTCATAATAAATAATTCGAAATAAATTAATCAATGTTCAATATATGGATCATAATTTAATTTTCTATTCGAATTTTAATTTCTACCATTACGATAACGTGTAAGTGACTAGGTATTAATTTTGGACGTTGTGAGGTGCTTATCCTTCTTCACGCATAATCGAATCTTAAACCCGTTAAGTCGAGTTTTTGGTAAACGCATATTAATTTTTTGTCTTAAAAATGATTTTTTCTTACAATTGTTTTAAAAGACGTTTTTAGGCATTCGACCTACCTAGTCCAAAGGTCAATGGTGACTATTATTCAATTAATTTAAATTAATTCAAAATCTCCAAATTTTCAAATATAGTCATAATTATTTTTTAAACTTAATTGTTTTTAAAAAAAATTGTTATGACACCCTACAACAAAGGAGGAAGAGAAAATTGAAAGAAAGACGATTCAACATTGTTTCTGGTATCTTATTGGTCTCTTCCAAAAGCTTTATGGATATTTTCTTGGGCTCATATGCCCATTTCTGCTTTTCTTTTTCACTTGGGCTTCTGAAATTTCTCGTTCTGCTTGAATAAAATTTTATGCTGTTATTACTTTTAAATGTCACTATAATTTTGTAGTTAAATCTTTATTTATTATTATTTTTAATTAAATTTAGGAGTATATTTGGATAATAAACGCTCCTCTCTCTTTTTGTTTTGGTTACAAAGGTAGAAAACTCTTAGCAGTTATCGATGGTCCTTTGAGAGGTTTGCTTGTCAACTTGAAGAGATTTCAGAATAGAATCCGGTGGACTTTGCCATTCTGAGAGCCCTCTTCTCGTTTCTCTTCCTGGCCATAGTGAGCCAGAGCATCGGTTGTGCCATTAGCTTCCCGGAGATGAGGGCAAACGCGACCAACCAGCTTTGATCTAGTAGCTTTAGAATCTTCCGTACGATTGTTGGTTTGTTACTTTGACTAGGTATGGTGACCAGATTGATTGCAGCAGCGCTATCCATTTCCACCAACACACGTCGAGCACCATGATTCCAAGCAATCTGGAGGCCGTCCAACAGTCCCAAAAGTTCAGCATTGAGAACTGGACAGCGGCCAATATATCGATTATATCCCGTAATCCAATCTCCATTATTGTTCTGGATGAGACCACCACTCGCAGCCTCCATGGAGGTTTGCTTCACCGAGCCATCCGTATTCAGCTTAAGCATTCCTACATCTGGCGGTTTCCACACCTGGTTTACTTTCCTTCCACTTGAAGTCTGGATACTGTTCCTCGATTTGGCAGCAATGGATTGTGCCCAGGCACGAGCACTTTGATCACTTCTTCCGAGGATCCGCTCACGCCATTGAAGATAATATCGCAACATTGCTTCCAGATTTTCCAAATTATGCTCCTAAACATGTGCTTCCAGATTTGTATGACCCACCATCGGTACCTGCATCGTTATTCAAGTTATAAACCAACCAATCACAGAGGGAGAGGGAGAAGAAACTCCATGTTCTTTGGTTTGGCAGAATGCGAGTCTAGATGGCTTTAGCGATTTTCAGTCCCTGAGGATATGAAGTATTGACTCTTCACTGTCACCACAAGCCGGACAGCTAGGGTCCGACGAGATGCCATGCCTGGTTCTCTCCATGTTGGTTAAAAAATAAAATTAAAAACATAAAAATTGAACATGAATTTGTCTTTCCATTATTAAGATAAAAAATGAGAAGAAAAATATATTTTATATATAATGTTGTAAAATCCACAATGAACTTTAACTCTTTTTATTTTCAAACACAATAAACAATTATTTCTTCTACTTTTTACCCTCATGTCTTTTTTGTTGACAAAAAAACCAAATTAATTTTTGTTTCTCAATTTAAAGATCATATAAAATACAAAATAAGTTCATGAATTACATTAGTTGTTTCACAAAAAGATTGAAAGCCTCATAGACCATTTGTCTCTTTTATTTAATATATTTAAAAAAATTAAATCTTTTTATTTTCTATATTTAATTAGCATAATTATTTGTATATATAATCTGCAATAGTAAAATAATTTTATATTTATAATTATACTAATTTGCACAAGTTTTGCTTTATTTTTATGTTTATATCTTTTAATAATTTTAATCTACACCAATATAATTTAAAATTTAATAATTAAATATCAATTATAGGAAATTGTACTTAATTTTGCATTATAATTATACAAGTTGTACGGATAATTGAATACTGAAATCTTAGAAAGATACACCGCAATCTTGGAGATGGAAACTATGACGTGGAAAGGCGGCCAAGCTAATAAGCAATGTGTTAATGTTTGGAAACTTGACTATCTTCACACAAAACAAAGACGAGACAGCTCATTTCATTTCTTTGCCAAATTTTGGGAAATTTCCTCGAACCTAAACCTACTCTGCCTGTCTCAACTCAATTTCCAGGTTGATTCTTGTCCAAGACCTAACTTTTTTTTAAAGGATAAAATATATAAATAATCCTGTGATTATATGACATTCTCTATTATAATAAATGATAAAAGGATCATCCAACTCTAAAAATTAATAAATTTATTATTTTCGTTAAAAAAGACAAAAGATGAAATGTCAATTAATAACTTCAACATAATAATAATTTTAGTTCATGATATTTACATGTTATTATAATTTGATCTTAATTTAAAAAAAATAATTTTTAAAATTTAAATATTATTTCAATTTACAATTTTTAATAGTTTAAATACATTTATTTATGATATTTAAAATAATATATATATTTTTGAATTTTTATTATTTTTAAAAGTATATATACTTTTTGAATTTTTATGCAAAACAAAACAAATATATTGATGCTCACATTGACAAAAAAATACGTGTGGACGTTAGCTTAATATATCTGTTAAATTTTTATCAGTTAATTTAATAAAAATTAAAAATTTAAGAGTTAGGACAAAAAATTAAGTATTAAATAATTTTTTAAAAAGTTTAAAGGTCAAAAATATTATTAGACCAATACTTTATTTAAGCATAAATTTGACAACTGCAAATCTGACAAAAAATATTTGGTAAAGAAAAATAAAATTTTGATTTTGACATCTCTCAACCAAAGTAAAATATAGTAATTTTATTTAAAAAAACAACAGCTAAGACAATTTTAGAATTCATGTGTATTTAATATATAACCTTGTCTTTTTTTATAAAAAAAATATAATCTCATACGATAATGACAACCTTAATTTATATCTATACTTTGATTTGTTTATACTCGATGAATTTAATAATATTTAATTGAAGGAGTTGTTCTCCACATCACGTATCAAATTTAGCAGTTCTCAAAACTTATCGACATGAGTATTCAATGTCCATATTTATAGTCTCAAGGGATACGTAATTAAGAAATTAGGTAAAATCTTATTTAAGTAGGGTAAGTACAAGTATGACTTGTGTTTGGTAGATTTGATAACATAAATTATAGTAATGCATCCACATTAACTAAAATTGTACAATAAGAAATGAAAATAACATTTTAGATAATTTCAAACTTTAAGAAACAAGATATTAAAATCAATTATTTTTTTATATTTCGAAGAGTTCACTCATTATTAATGTTATTTATAATGTTAATGAAGAAGTTGGTGGAGAAGGTTTAAATACATGTAAAGACCAAATATAACTTTCATATAAGAAATTTAATGCTTTAGGTCTATGAGATGTAGAAGATGACGAGGAAGCTACACTAATAGATTCACAGCTAGGTTTTTGAAAGTGGGCACATTCAATTTTCTTCGGTTAATTATTTATTTTATTGATAGTGTCAATCTCAAAATTTTATTTATGTTTGCTTGTTCGTAATTTTATGTTGTTAACTTACATTTTCTTATCTTAAAAAATATTTTTGAATCCGTCATCGAAAAGAAATACGAAAGAGAAAGCAGTTGGTAAAGTTTAAAAAATATAGAACATGTATTCCATAGTGAGAAGTGAAATATCTTTACATTAGTTTATAAGGATCTCTCCATTATTTTTCTTTGTTGAATGTGAACTGACAAAACCCTCATATGCACTCAGTTGTAACAAAATTGATAACATTTATTATCGTTCCGCTCTTTTTACATGGATCAAACATCATTTATATAAATAAGATTTTTCAATTTAAAATCATTTATATAAATAATATTTCTCAACTTTATTATAACATTTTTAACATGTCATAATTTTACAGATATTATTATATCAAAATTTGAATCAAACACAACCAGTTGGATTAAACATAATATTCGACATTATTTTCCAATCTACAAATATTGAACACAAAACTTGTTTCAAGCCTTGGAACCCCTCTGGTCAAAAACATCCATGAGTGCTTGAGGATCGGATCCAACAACTTAATCTCTGTCTTTGTATGGATCAACATTAATTGGTTTGATGATGGATTTCATGGGGTTAACCTGGCTGGAAATGTGCATAACAAAGACCATAAACAGTTTTCTTAGCTCAATCAGCAAAGTAAAAAATTGCAAAGAAAAAGTTTCATATTTTGTCTCAATCAGTCAACATTCCAAAAGTTTGCAACTTGCAACATCGATCAAAAGTGAAAGTAGAAAAAACAACCAGACTGTACTCCAAGCAGACAACTTTGATTTTTACTCTGACAACTTGTCAGCAACACGACATGTACATTAATCCGAAATCCTAGTCTTTACTAAACATAAAAGTTCAGTTTCATCGACCCTTTTTTCTCCATGTTTTCCAATTCGCACATTTATCATCCAAATTAAACAGTCTGCGGTGGTTGTTGGTTTTGCTGCGCCGTGAAACACTTAGCACGAGAAACGAGACTTGAGATGGGATCAAAACAGACAGGAAAGATCTGTATTTTGGAGTTGAGCAGTGTGAAAACGACCAAACAAATGGAGACCAATACAGAAAATGCTAAAAGAAGAAGCATTATAATCTGTGGGATGTCGCCTTTGACTTCTTCTGCGTATTCCATCGATGCCAAAGCCAGCACCGATAAGGGAAACGAGTAAGCCCACCACGCCACGCTGAACCTTCTCATAGATCTCTTGAACATTGTCGGTCTGCATACCTGTTTAACCACACAGAATTTTATGTTAGAAGGATGAACTTATAAAATCATTTTCAGAATACAATTAATTAGTAATTACCAGTGACATGAAGAGGAAGAGGGAGAGAAAGAAGAGCAATTTGGATGCGGTATCGAAAGAGCCGGCTATGGATTGCCAAGCCAAGCTAGCCATGCTCGGCGCGGCGAAGAACAAGAAGAAAACCGGCCTCAACATCGACGGAAGCCGATCGGTTCCCGATAGACGTTGGTAGAGCGTGACGAATAGAACCAAATAATGCACCATCCCTAGTGAAAAGAACCCAATGGCACTCTCTTTCCACCCCATATTGGCCGCAGCCTGAGCACCCACCAGGTTCCCTATAACTGATAACAGGCTCGTCGGATTCGCAACGGCGGACAGAAACTTCTTCCCTTTAGTGAACCATTGACCGTAGATTTTCACGTCGAGCACCACGATAGGAAGAACGGAAACAACCCACCATAGAACCACGTAAGAGTAGTGGTTTTCGGGACTGAAAAAAGGTGCCGATTGAAGCAAAAGAAGCCAAGAAATCGATGGAGCGAATAGGTAGTTAACTCCTACATGATGAAAGAACTCTTCTTTCACCATCTTGAAGTGAAACAAGCATCTCAAAAGGTACAGAATCGAGAGCAAAACAAGGGCAAAGAATGAGAAACACCAGAGAACCGTGAAAGCTGTAGGGTGGAACAAATGAAGGGTTTGTCTCAAAGTGTGACTGTCGTCCGTTGGGCCTCTTAGTGTCTTCCATAATAAAGCTTGGCCACCTAAAGATAAGCTTACCCTAAAATAACCAGCATGGAATTTGGTTAAGATGGCCGAGATCAGGCGGCTGCTACATTGAATACTATCGGTCGCAACGCCGCCGCTGTTGGCAGTGGGTGTGTCGACTACGAGCTGAAGCTCAGCGCGAGATGTAACGACGGCCGCCATTGGTAAGACTAAGTGTTATCAAGCTGATCATATAAATTATGTAGGTAAACGGCTCTAGTTTTTATGTGTTACTATGGGTTTGTGCAGATTATGTTTGCTCAGCAATGATGGGGCTTTATAGAACTTTTGCATGTGAAATACACTTTTTTTTTTCTGTAAAAGTTTATTTTGTTGGTATTTTTGGGGATTTTTGCAAATCTAAACCTTTTCTTTTTTGTACTTTAGGGCCTAACACTTTTGAAAACATGAATTAATGTTCAACAGATTTGCTTCGACTTTCTTGGCACGAGCTCGGCAAGTTTTCTTTCTTAATTTTGTATTAATTGCTAAAGACTTGATTTTGACGTATAATCTGGTCAAATATGGTGCTCTTTAGAATGCAACACGGTGAGACGAGACAGATCGCGAGCTACTCGAAATCGACTCGATCAAGGCTCGATAAATACTCGGATCGAATGGACTCGACTCGAGTTCTTAACGAGTCAAAACAAGCTACTCGATATTCGACTCGAAAAGCTCGTGAGCAACTAAAAAAAATGTTATATTATAATTTTAGATTTTTTAAAATTACATTATAAAAAATTTATTAAAAATACATTATATATTTAACAGATTATGTGATAGAAAACATAATCTATAAACCCTGAACCCTGAACTAAACCTGAATCCTATTAAGAAAACATGAATTATGTGATAGAGAACATAATTAGGGTTTAGGGTTTGTTATATTATACTTTTGAAAACATGAATTAATGTTCAACAGATTTGCAACCCAAGTCAAATTGTTATATTGTATATTTTTAAAAGAAAACTAATGTTGAACATTATGTTTAACACTTTTGAAAACATGAATTATGTGATAGAAAATATAATCAGGGTTTAGGGTTTGTTATATTATACTTTTGAAAACATGAATTAATGTTCAACAGATTTGCAACCCAAGTCCAATTGTTACATTGTATATTTCTAAAAGAAAAATAAAAGCTCATTTAATTAAGCACATGTTAGATTACACCCTAAATCCTAAAATATAAATTCTAAACCCTAAATTTAAACCTTAAATCCTAAACTCTAAACCCTTAATCCGATTATGTGATAGGGTACTAAAAGAAAAATAAAAGCAAATTTAATGAAGCACATGTTAGAATATACCCTAAACCCTAAACTATAAAGTATAAACTATAAACCATAAACCATAAACCCTAAATCTCAAACCCTAAACCATACACCCTAAACCATAAGCCCTAAGCCCTAAACCATAAACTCTTAATCTGATTATGTGATAGGGGTTAAGTTATGCACATGAATGTAATATACAAATTATACAAAATGAAATTAATGAAATAAACAACGGCTTATATGTAAATAAACTAATAAATCACACTTGGTCAAATCAATCAATAGGCCCATTATCAAAACAAACGGTGATCAAAACATAAAATAAAAATAAATTAACAACTCAAATCATAAAAATATAAACCTTGATTAATGACGAAATCAGATGATTACAAATATAACAGGTCCTAAAATGCTAATACCCCATTTCTAAAACACGGGCTTGAATATATGTCCACTGTCCATTTTCTTTGGTTTCCTTTTTCTCTCTTCAACTCTCTGTTTTGTGTATCCTCAAGCTTTCTGCAACAAAAAAGTGCATCCTACGAAAATGTAGCCGAGAGTTCAAGACGCTCCAAAAATGGAGTACTTGGGCATCCTACGATTCGGCAAATGGATTTGAGAAGGCATTTGTTCATTTGTTAGAGGGGTTTCAATTCATAGAGTTTACACCTCCCTGCTGTGACCTTCGCCACTTCAATCAAACAAGAAAACAAAACCAAAAGGAAAACTTAGATTAAAGTGCATCGTTTTGGCACTGCATCCATAGGTCTTTCATTTCTCTACAAAGGATAATTACTGATGGAAATCAAATAACTGCAGAGTACAAAATCATAAATCGAAAAAAAGTGGAAGACGGAAGCGATGCTCAGTGAATACGAACCAGGAAAAAATCATCTCACGAATTAGTTATGAAACAAATCGGGCAATCGAATATGATTCGTAACAAATCTGTCAACTCAACATTTTGAGAAAAAGTTTTCGAGGAATCGTATTTGCAAGCTAGCAAGTGTAATAGATTTATGAACTGATTCGTAACTAAAATATGACAAATCCATGAATCTAAAAAAGTAAGAGTTCTATGCCAAGAAGGGGGATCAGAAAAAACAATAATTAAGAAACCAAACAAGACCAGGCGGTTACATTGAACCAGATTACTATCAAAACTACCAAACTTACTAGAAAACTGGAAACCAAAAAAGCTTATTAAAACCAGCGAAACTGGATTTTGTTTATTATCAAGTTTGGAAACCAAAAAGTTTCAGCCTTTTAAACCAAACTTTAGAGCAATTCATTTTCAATCGGTTGAAGTAAGAACTGAAAGAACAATCAGTTCAACCACCAGTTTGGTTTTTTATTCCTCAGGAAGCTTTGTTTTTGAAGCAGATATCAAAGATGAGAGTGAAAAGAAGCTTGGAATTTGGCAGGTGAGTTGGTCATGTGAGTTATATCCCACATCGGTAGTTCCTGGGGAATAAGGGGGTAAAGTGAGTGTATAAAAGGGGATGAGTTTTCAGCAAATGAAAATTAACCCATGGAGCTTGAGTCGAGCTTGAGTCGAGCTTGAATCGAGTTTGAATCAAGCTTGAATCGAGTTTGAATCAAGCTTGAATCGAGTTTAAGTCTTGAGCTTCAATCGAGCTTGAGAATTTTTTTTGAGTTCGAGCTTTTTCGAGTTCGAGTCGAGTTTTAGAAATATATTTCGAGTTTGAGTGGAGTTTGATAATTTTTAACTCACAAGTTTTCGAGTCAAGTTTATCTATATAGTTATCGAGTTCGACTCGAGCTCAGCAATACTTGAGCTCGACTTGGCTCGTTTACACCCCTAACTTTACCGCCTAATCGCATTGATTATAGTCAAAGTAGCTCAACTTATTAATATTACTATAAAGTCTAATTAGTTTGTATTTGATGGAACGATTATATATTTGTTTATATATAAAATAATTGAATAATCTAATATACGTATAAGTAATATATGTTTAAATTTTTTCTTAATTATTTAAAAATATGTATATATCATATAGATACAGCTATTTAAATTCAAAATCTTATGAAAGAGATCATTTGATAGTTTCGTCTATATAAAATTTTTAATAACGTTGTGTATTCATTAATATATATAATTTATATATTGTTCGTGCCTCATATATAAATAGTTTTTGTATCTAGTAATATAGCTATAAACGGCCCACCAGCCCCATTATTTTACTAAAGTTCTCATTCTCTATGGATTTGAATTATGAATAGTGTAGTAATCTAATTTTGTCTGATAACTCAATTCAAATCAAATTGAAGGTAATTTAAAGATTATTCAAATTTAAGTAGCATTATCGTCCATGGTGAAAAGAATAGGTTATAGAATTAGATCTTTGGTGGGAGGGTTGAATATTTAGATGTTTGATTGAGCTATAACCATACATTCAATTAAAGATCCAAATTAAATTCTCTAGATACCAAATAAATCCAAAATTAAAAACCTATTTATTAAACTTTAAACCAAACCATGAAACCCTTAAGACATTTAACCCGATACATCATAACCCAACAAAATACCCAAACCATTAACCCATTTTAAAGCCCAAATTATTACATTTGACCAATTTCACCAAAACTTTACCTGTTTACATTCTTAACCCAAATCCATTTATCCCAAATCCTAAAATTTCATACTACTAATCCACTAAAAAAACAATGGCCCAAACCGTGCAGCCAACGTGACCTAAGTTTAGGGTAAACCCTAACTCCACAAACCAATACAATCGCCACCAGCTCTACCTCCTCACTCAGGAGCCGCCTCCAACCCACGATGGAACCTCCACGTCAACACCAGATTGTGTAACCGATTCGTTCTACCAATAACTGATTGGCACCACTGGCAAGTCCATAAACTTCTCCAAGAGCCTCATCAACAATTCATGCATAAGAAAAACAATTGGGGGATGAGCTGTGAATATTTTTATTTTTTGGTATTAGTGGATTGTAACAAATGGGTTATAAAAACCCTAAACAGAGACTATAAAAGGGGCTCCCCTTCGATCTTTACAGAGAAGCAATATATCTTTTCCCCCATCATTTTTTCAGCGAAGAGCAATAACAAAGAAAAAAACATTTTTTTCGATTTCCCATTTTATTCCATTTAACAATCGAAACAAGCAATAAGAAACCTTTCAGCAAGATTCTCCATTAAAAATTCAAAGCATACTCGAACGAACAAAAAAGATAGAGGAAAAAAACTTTACCTTTTGACTGAAACCTCCCACCGATCTTGGGGACCTCCTTTGGTTAATTTGAACGGCGAGAAGGCAAATCGTACCCGTGGGAGAAACATATCTCAAAATCGACTCGATCTGACGGTTGAAGGAGGAGATCAGCGAAGTGGAAGTCAGAGGATTCTCAGCTTATTTTGAAGAGTTGTGGGCTGATTCTCGCGAAACCGAGTCCAAATTGGAATTCCCTATGTCAAAATGAGTCGTCAATGTATTTTGGGCTTTAACGGCGAAGTGGTCGACAACAACGACAAGGTGGCCGACGGTGGTACTCTCCACCAAATTCTGGTAATTTTAGAGAGAGGAGAGAGAGTTATAAAAGAGGTGAGAGAGAAGAGAGGTTGAGAAAAAAAGAAAATGATTTATAGCCAGACCGGACGGCGTCGTTTTTCCCCATGTTCATGCGTTTCGAACTCTAGTGGCCATCACAAGTTTCTCCGATTTTACTCTAGTCCCTAATTTCATTTTATTTTATTTTAAAATTGATGTCCTCATCCTGATATTTTTTCATTATTTTTTAATACTAACATTTGAGTTTATTTTCTTTCAGGTCCTCCGATAACCGATAACTCTTTTTCAAACCATCCTTGACATCTATGCCTCATACTCAGACACCGATATTCACACTTGAACCAAGTCGAGAAACTCATTCTTCATTGCATCCGTATATTGCGTTCCCATAAACGTTTTCCTGAACACCTCCAAAAAATACGGCCAGGTCAACCTATCCTCGGTGACACTCCTCCTAATCATCGTCCACTAACGATGCGCGTCACCATGTAGCAACAATGCAACACAACCCAACTTCTCCACATTAGAGCAACCCATTTGATCCAAGATCTGCACCACACTCTCCAACCAATCTTTAGCGACTGTCGGCTCAATTTAACAAACATCATAAAACTCTCTAGCACCAAATACCCTCAAACGCTATAATGGTGAACCTCTACCCGCTAACGCTAGCATAGGAGTAGGTGCACCATTAGGAATGACTTAGCAGAAGGTAACGATAATCACCTCAGTCAACACATCGACATGAGGATTCGGGTGTGGATGTGTGGAGCCACAAGTGGGGGTCCATTGGCACCACTTTCAATCTCTATTGCATTAGCTCCGTTGGTAAGACAATTACCCTCGTGAACACCCACGATAGCATGTTGCGACGCCATAACAAAACTAAGCTAAACACCACACAATTAAACAACATAAGGTAAGAAGCGCATTGATGATCAAGGCAAGACCTATAATAGTTTCTAGATACAACACAGTAATGTGGTTATCATTTTCCTACCACAACAAGCAAACATACAATATTGATAATATAGCTCTGATACTACCAAATGTAACACCTCATACCCAGGTACCTGAGTGTACATTAGATTATGAACTTGTCGGATAAACAAACATACAACATCGCTAATATAGATCTGATACCACCAAATGTGTACTATGTGGAATCATACAAATTTAAATCATATATCATTCAACTAATGGCAGAGGATAAACAAACAACAATTTAACAGTCGATGTATTGCAAGATATAAGTTATTAACTAAGTAGGGGTAATTCAATAATTTCACATCATCCGAAACAAATACCTAGAAATACTTAATTAAGTTCACCAATATATATTATAAGTCGTTAATTAGTGACATGAAAATTTCCAGATTATTGAAACACTAAACAGGGATCTAATTGAACATGTTTTTCTAGAGACTAAAACGTAAACAATTCAAAAGTCACATACGAAATACAAACATGCAATTGACACCTTTATTACGAAATTAACTATATTTAAGAGTGACAAAACAAGTCTCATCAAATTCTAACTTAAGGTCTAATATTAATTAGTAATTTAATTTTAGGACTATTTTAAGCTTCTATAAACATCTTAGGGCTAAACTAAGACTTAGGGCCATTTAGGATCTTTAATGAACACAATTTTATCATTTTTCGTTAAGCACACAACAAAAGGATCAATCTTTTGTTAAATAGTGGGTTTGGGATCGATTCTTTCTGGGAAATGATCGTTCTTTCCCCTAAGGGATCAATCATTTTTTTGGAAATGTGTAAAATTCTCAAGAACATGCATAAATAGGCCACCAAACTTTCATATAATCAATCATAGGAAGTAGATACATGCTTGGACACTCTCGTACCACATCATACACTTGTAGCATGCTTTATAACACAAGTCACAACATCATACAAAGATCTAGCATCAAAAGCCAAACATTGCATAAAACTTCACTTTTGGCACAAATAACCTAGTCCAATTATGCATTTTGGGCCATGTCATTCATCATACGATTATAACATATTTAATACACTTAGTGTCACTTATATAAAAATACTAAACACTTTATTAAGGCATAATTAAACTTTTGGTTATCTAAGTATTTAGAATCACATACCATTACGAATTCAACGTTCTTAATAACAAATTCAACCAACCCAAAATGATTAATTCTAAATTCTTCATGCTCAAATGTCATAACAATTTCATTACAATTCATTTCATCAAGAAAAATCTAAGTACCCAATGGTTCCCATATTTTCATTTTATGAAAAACAAATCGCATACACTTTATTTATTAATGTCTTGCTTGATCACAACAGATACTTGCTCCTTGCCTCCGACTCAGCCACTAATCCTCTGGAAAAGTACTAAACAACAAGTGTGAGCTGAAAGTCCGGTGAATAACTAACATTCAAAGTGATGCTCACTTCAAAGAAAAAGAAAAGCTCATACATGTATTCGTTCCTCACTTGTTTTTACCTCAATAATCATACCATCATGCCATGCTTCCAAATTCTTCTTGTAATACCCCAAATTAAGGTCAGAGACTTTATTGAAAAGATTTGAAAATTTAAGATTTATTTGAATGATTGGAATAGTGTTTAGACTAATTTGTAACATTAGATAAATTAAGAGGGCACTTTGGTATTTTAAAAGGGAAAATGAATTTTTAATATATTCCCTATTAGGGATTTTAAAAGGGAGAAAAGAGGAAAGTAGCCATTTCTATTCTATTCTTCTTCTTCTCTCACGTGGGTAGTGTTATCCTCTCTAGCATAAGGTAAACTTCCATTATCTAGTTCTTCTTTTAAATTTTGGGTTTCTTTGGTTACATTAAGTGATATATAAGCGTAAGGAAGGATTAGAGAAGGTTAAAACTAAGTGGTGGATGTTTTATAGGATATTTAAAGAAACGAGTTTTTAAATGATATGTTGATATATGTGTTTTTATTGAGGTTTATTAGTATAATTGACTTGTCAAAGGAATGAATAAGAGAATAGAAGCATGAGATATGATTAAAAACATGTTTAGAAAAATTATATGATTCTTGGGTTGAGATGGTCTATGAAGATGTTAGATGTTAAAGGTGGTAAAATGAAGTAAAGTTAGTTGGGTTAAGTAAAGATGAGTTAAATAGTATTGTTGGAGGTAAAAGTATAAGATTGGAGGGAAAAATTAAGTGAAAATCGAGCTGAAAAATGGTAAATCTGGGCAATGGTATCGGTACTGATAGAACAGTGCCGATACTATAGGTGTAAATAGGTAGAAATTGGACGAACAGTATAGGTACCGATGCAAGTGGTATTGATACTGATGGGGTATCGATATTAACAAAGGGAAGTATCGATACCATAGATCCAGAATGTCAAAATGGTATCAATACTAAAAGGGAGTATTGATACCATAGTAGAGTAGTATCGATACTGAGAGAAGGGTATCGATAACAAGCAACACAAAATATAGAAATGGTATCGACATTGAAAGGGGTATCATTACCATAATATAGAAGTATCGATACCAGGGTAGTTGTATCGATACTAATGAACTTAGAACTATAAGATAGATTGAAATTTTTATAGAAATAGAAAAAATGATACTTTTAAGTATTAAAGTATAAATATTAGGGAATATACTAACATTTGGTATGGTATATGTCTTGAATGGATGATTGTGTAGATCATAACCAAGCTCCTAAATCTACCAAGAAAAAGGGGGAAATAAAGTGTGCTGATTAGCTAGATATCTCTACATCTTATTAGTGGGGATTATCAGGTGAGTACCTTATTGTAATTATTTGAGATAAAGAAGAAGCAAATTAGAATGTTTAAATTTATGTATGTTTTATAGTATTGATTATGTTGTCAATATATGAATGGAAATAGTATTATGAATGAGTTTTAGAGTATGAACTGCTCTAAACCGAATCCATAACTGAAATGTATGAAAGGATACATTAAGGCATGAAAGGATGACATAACTAAAAATGCATGAACGGATGCATTAAGGCATGAAAGGATGTCATAAATGAAATGCATGAAATGATGCATTAAGGCATGAAAGGATGCCATAACTGAAATGCATGAAATGATACATTAAGGCATGAAAGGATGTCATAAATGAAATACATGAAATGATGCATTAAGGCATGAAAGTATGCCATAATTAAAAATGCATGAACGAATGCATTAAGGCATGAAAGTATGCCATAAATGAAATGCATGAAATGATGCATTAAGACATGAAAGGATGTCATAAATGAAACTAACGAATAATTACTAAAGAAAAATTAAAAGAAAAATGTACAAGAAAGAAATGTATGTTGGACATACTAAGGATGTTTATGATAATAGTATGAAAGAAGTTTGGTTTCAATAATAGAGATTTATCTAATCCTTATAGATGATACAAATTAGTGCAAAACTAAGAAATTCATATTAAGTTTATGAATTACCATATTGGTAGTGGGTGTGCAACCCACATAAATTATAATAAGTTTGTGAATTACCATATTGGCACGACGTATGCAGACTATAGAATTTTTAATGAATTGAGAGAGTTAAGTGATATTATGAATAATAATTAGAGTAAAAATAGTTCTAAAGTAAAAGATTAATGGTCTAGTTGTGCATTTGGCAGAAATGTGTCAATTATGTCAGTTAGATAAAAGGTTAAATACCTTTGAGTAAAAGATTAATGACCTAGTTTTGCATTTGGAAGAAAGGTGTCAATTATGCCAGTTAGATGAAAGGTTAAATACATTTGAGTAAAAGATTAATGGCATAGCTATGCATTTGGTAAAAAGGTGTCAATATTCCAGTTAGATGAAAGGTTAAATACATTTGAGTAAAAGATTAATGGCCTAGTTGTGCAGGTGGCATAAAAGTGTCAATCATGCAAGTTAGGTGAAAGGCTAAAGGCCTTTGGGTAAAAGACTAAAGGAATTATAATGCATTTTGATATAAACGGTGCATAAGTGGTATGAAATGATATCATATAGATAAAATGTACAACAATGCATAATTGGTATGAATGGATGTCATAAAGAAAAACGTAAACAATAATTAATGGGCATGAAATAATGCCCCAAATGAAAATATAAAATGGTGTGTTCACAGTACTTAAGGTGCTGCCCATGATGATTATAAAAGATACATGATCAATTGGCACTTTAGTACAATACATGCATAATATTTTCTCATTCAATGTACCCAGGACAAATAATGAAAAATGGGGAAAATATACAAAAGGATAGGTATGCTGGGCCTACTAAGAAAAATTCTGATAATTGTATGAAAGAATTATGGTTTAACTGAGAAAGGATTATCTGGTTCTTATGGATTATTAAATTTAATTCGTCATTCAATAGTCATAAAATAATTATGTATAAATTGTGATATCTTTACAGTATTATGTCTCACTAAGTAAATACTGTAACACCCCCAACCCGTACCCGACCCGGATACGAGTCATAGGTATCACATTGACTTTTCAAACTTTGACTCTTGACAAAATTCAAAGAAAATTTAAAACTTTCCTTAGAGTAAAAGCAATTTAGTTACATAACTTGACCACAATAACCAAAATCGATCAGAGCATATTTAACTCAATCAATTAGTACATGCCAACTATATTTAAAATAACAAAAATCATTTAACTCATCTATTTTCTGATATGAAATCTTGTAAGGGAGATGCTGACCTGTATTGCTCCTCACAGCTTCCATATTCACTTTCTGTAACCTGCGTGTGAAACACTCACACGCTAAGTCGATGACTTAGTGAGGCATAAAGAAAACACATATAATGGAATTCATACCCATTAATCATGCATGACTGTTTTATGCTATCAAATTATACAACTCATTTACATATACATCAACATATATTCATGTATATTATGTAACAGATACCATAACCACTATCACACATATATCATATCATGCACACATCATATCACAAATCATATACATATATCACATACATTGTTCTCATATCACCAAGACATATATGCACTTCTACCATATCACGAGAAATACACATATCATTATATCAAATTATGTTCTATTTTCAAAGCCCATGTACACATGTGAGAACTATAGATATGTGAGTCTATAGAGGTTGTGCACTATGCTGTCACCATAGCTCGTATAATTGTACCAAAGTGCCACGTAGAATTACACCGGAGTGCCGCGTAGAATTACACCGTAGTGCCATATAATAATGTCCATAAGGACTACATATCATTCCTTAAGAATCATATACATATACTAGGGATCAAGTATGTGTCTCACCAGACTTCACACATGTTCCAAAGAATACATATATGTCCCGAAGGACCACATATCATTCCTTAAGAATCATATACATATGCCAAGGATCAAGTATGTGTCTCACCAGACTTCACACATGTTCCAAAGAATACATATATGTCCCGAAGGACCACATATCATTCCTTAAGAATCATATACATATGCCAAGGATCAAGTATGTGTCTCACCAGACTTCACACATGTTCCAAAGAATACATATATGTCCCGAAGGATCGCGTAGACCCTCAACTCTTGGCATGCCAACTATACCCCTAGCTCTCAAGACACATAACATGGGCATTTTCTTTTATACTTATCATTTCACATAACACATAGTTCAATTACTCATAGGACATTTTCATATGAGTCACATTTACATGTCACATAGCTTATATACTTTCTCACGTAGTTACATAGATCCATATCATATAACATATATCCCAAAGTGCACATAATCACATATATCATATCATATAGCTTAGATCATTTCTCAGATATTCATATAAACATACATATCATATCTTGTTCACATATGATCATATATGCTTTATATAACATATAGAAACACCTAGAACACTTTCTCATAGCTTATATCAATTTTCAGAGTCCTTTCATATTACCTGATGACATATATCATATAGATATATAATAATGGATATCATATTATCTACCTTATGCTCCATTTCTTTGTATTCCCTTAGATTATAAATTATGTCGTATTTCTAAACATATATCATTTAATAGTATTTTTATTTAGGTACTAATTTAATCTCTTTACTTAATTCAATTTCATATATTCATTATAATATTTTCATATAGCTCTATTATACTAATTCTCATAATAAATCATACCACTATGTACTTGTCCAACTCATGTTTCCATTATGCATATACTGTTACCCATGTTTACCTAGTTCATATCACTTCTTATAAACTCACTTTCATCATATTTTCCTATTATTACATATTTTATCTCATAACCATGTATCCACATAGTCTTATATTTCATTATCATATTACATATATTTGTTCTCCTATGACTCTTAATAAACATCTATTTCTATTTCCCTACATCTCTTGACTTATCTTCTATATTCCTATAATTTCATAACTTATTTTATACCATTTTCCCTTTTCACTCACATAAACCATCTATTTATTTAGTTCAATTTCTCATGACTTCCACAATACTCTTTAATAAAACTTTGTAGCTCTTCACTTTAATACATAAACCATAGTTTCCTTTAATTTATCAATCTTCTCTATATAACTTATGTATCCTTATTTATGCCCTCGAATTCATACTATTCTCTTAGAGTCTCCTAACATTTCTCGTATAATCACTTATACCATATCATATGACTTATACTTGATTATCTTATTCTCTCATGTTCATTTCATTTCTTATGACTCTATCATATAACTTATTCCATGTTCTTCCATTATTACATAATAAAGTCTTACATAAATCATATAGCATATACAAAGCATATCATTATCTTTAGTCATGCATACATACAATCAACGTAATACATATAATCACATATAGTTATAACCAACACATAATCATGTCTATGACTTCATGCATATTACTCTAGGAAATAGACTCATCGCAAGTCTTATTTCCATTAAACACTACATGTCACTAGTATGCACTCATCTTGGCCTCACTAGTCAATTCCAATCTCTTATCTTTCCCTTGATCGATCTTACTTGCCAAATGTTCCGGAATTGCTTTACACGCAGAATCTACATAAATGTACATTTTGAGGCAATCATTAGATACCTACACCTTGTAATTGGATACTAGCAACTTAAACAAACTTATTAAACCAATATTCACATTTTTCCTCTAGGGGGAATCGGTTCCCTCCTGTGGGGGTATCGGTTCCCCCATGACATTCTGGAAATTTTTATTCGCTTGAAGGGGTATCGGTTCCCCTTGAATGGGTACCGATTCCCCTAGCCCAGAATTACATTTTCAACACGAAAAATACTTCATTTCCTCTCAAACACTTCATATATCATCCCCTTTTTCATTCTTAACTCTAGTACACATACTTAAACCAATCTATATTCATTTATTTCATCTTAAACCTCAAAATCCTATCTTCCATATGTAATTCAATAATTACATCAATTTTGCAATATTCAAATCCAATTCTATTACTCCAAATCTCTTAATTTAACCATTGACAAGTCAAATTTAACTTCCAATTTAAGAAATGAACTTTATTCCAAGATTTCATTTGTAAACTCTAAATCTTTAATCTCTCCTAACTCCACCATCCTTTGCTTTTAAGATGATTTAAGCTTTCCTTAAGCTTAGTTATCATCTAATAATCAAAACCCAACCTTAAAATCAACAATTCAATTATAAACAAAGAAACTTACCTTTGGCTCTTGGCTTCCACGTGAAGAAGAAGAAGAAAGGAGAAGAGAACTCTGGAGAATTCTCTCCCTTTCCACGTGAATTTATCCTTACCAATCCCATTTTTAATTCATTTCTTGGTCAATTGACCCTTTTGCCCTTTATTTCCTTTAATAATTACTAAATAACCTTCATCATATATATCCAATAATCATTGAACAATTTCATTCTTATACTTTAGTCACCAAATTCTGAAACTTTACAATTTGGTCACTAACCCGGTATTGCATATATTACAAATCTCCCCTCCTTTTTAAGAAAATTTGTCCTCGAATTTTCACTGGACATCTTGATAGAAACATATCTTCTAAAGTTCTCATGTTGCTTCATTTAATTAATCTTTCTTGTCATCATCATAAACTTACTTTTCAATCCTTTAGCTTTTCAATTACCTTTTTCCTTTATATATATATATATATATTCATATCATGTCACTTATCATTTAAACAGCAACCAGTAACTTCAATACATTTCCATCAATCAACAACCTAAATCCATCTCTAACATAATTCGTTTTCCATCATCATTTAACCAAAACACGACCTTAAATCTTCTTTAAATATGATTCAACATACCCTTTTAAAGAATCTATTCACATAACCTTACACACTTTTCTTACTTCTATATCAAAATTATCATCTACACTCCATATAACCTTTATCGTATTTGATCCTTTAACTCAATCCCTTTCATTTCTTTATTCCATTCTTCCTTTATTTATTCCTTATACACAAATCATATCTTTCCTTTCATGTTCACATACTCTTGTCTTATCACCTATATTCATCTCTGTGTAACAATCTTCATTGCATCCTCATAACTTTGATATCCCTATTTATTATACCGAACTTTATTCTTTATCATCTCTTGTGTTTGTATTTTCTTCTTTAAAGCCACTTTTTAAAACATACCAATGCTTATCTCTTTGCCTACATCATATCTGTATGATCAAAATACATAACCACATCCAGATTCATATCATATTTGATTAACTCCACTTTATCTTTCCTCCAATCTTATAACTCTAGCACCTTTACTCTGACAGCTAGATAATAACTTTTGTTCAATCTAGGGCACAAGCCCTATTATACCAATCATATACATCCTTTCCAATCTAAATTATCTCAAAATTCGCTTACTCAACTTATCAATTTCACCTCTATTCTCATACATCTTGAAATTTCTTTTTCTCAAACTCAATATTATGACTTCTTGTGTCATATAATCTGATCATCGATATACACATTCTAAAACTCTTCTTATCAATCATCAGCTTTACTCAAATATACAAATTCTTACTTCATTTTCCTTTACTATACCACATTACTATGATCCAAATATGCAACTGTATCTAGATCAATTTCAGATTTGGTTATCATATCCTGACAATATCTTATAATCTTATAATTCCAATACATTTTTATCACATACTCTGGTTAGCCAATGCTAACTCTTTCCATCTTAACTGCAAACCCTTATCATAAACATACTCTTGTTTATGCTCAATACTATCACTTCGTTTCAAACTCATAAGCTCTGACTTTATACATCTTATACACTTGTCACTGATGCACTTATCCTTGAGATCTTCTATAAGTACTCACCACGTCATTAGATCTTTTTAACATTCTTATGGTGACACTTGTTCACCATATTCTATCTTATCCACATACTAACAAAACTAATCCATATCGCTTTTCCGATTCAAAATAATAAAGATCTTCTTTCACTATTCTAATATGATTTTAACTTTATGAAATCAACCTTTAATCTTATAAGACACTTTATGAGGTTTCTGCTCTTCATCCTACCTGGCCAGGGCAAGTGAATTGCTATCACCATCAGATTTGTCAGCTATCGATTCACTTCGACAATTTCTATAATCAATTTCTACTATATTATATGTAGACATCAATTTTTTTCATTTAAATTTATTATTATTATTAAAATTATTATTATTACTATTATTATTATTATTATAATTATATATTATTTATTAAATATTACAAAGCCCAATTACAATAACTCAGGCCCAGATACAGAAGCCCAATATAAACCCTAAAACCCAACTAGGGTTTCTCATCTCATGCCCCAGCCGCCAGTGATCTCCACCGTTGGATCTGGCAAGATCCAACGATCCAAAACTATCCAGCTTGAAACCCTAGGGTATCATAACCCTAGGGACCACACGGCCGCCGCCGTTGCTTCCAGACGTTCCAGCTGCCAGCGCTACAGCCACGAAGCCGCCGCCTCACCAGAAGCTTCCAGAAGGCCAGCTGCCCCCCACATGTCGCGGCTATGGGGTGAGTCACCACATAGCTCGGTGAATCACCGAACTTCCCCCTCTAGACCGGTCCGAGCATGGCTCGGTGGTGGCTATAAAAGCCACCGGATCCTGCAAAACAAAAAGGAGAAGAAACAAGATACAAAAAAAATATATATATATACCAAAGATCCCAGTCAACAACAACACAGTAACAAGAAAAAAAATCGAGAGAAAAGAGAAGAGAAACCCTTACCGAGAAAGCAGAACCACCGGAGACTCCTCACACCTTCACGAGCCACCATAAAAACAGAAATACCGAAGGTATTTCTTTAAGATTTGCGAAAATCCATGGATTTTTAGGCTAAACAAAGGTTAGGTTTGGGTTTGGATCGTCCCGATATATCGTTTGGGAAAATTTCATAATTTCTGACCACCGGCGACGGTGGCCGGTGGTGGGGTTGGCGGCGGCGTGTGCCTGCCGGCCGATGTCTGGTTTCCCTCCGGTGAGGGAAACCTAGAAAGAGGCGAGAGAGAAATCTCTCTCTCAGTTTAAGAGAGAGAAGAGAGAAATGAGAAATGAGATGCTGGCCCTTCGGGCCAGCCAGCATAGGGTATTTATACCCTCTCTTAAACGGCGTCGTTTAAGGGAGGACCTGTGTGTAATTTGGTAAGGGTAAAACCCTTCCCGCAGCCATTATAATTTTATAACCTTATATTTTAGTCACTGAACCCAATTTTAGATCTTTATAATTCGGTTCTTTAATTTTATTTTTATTTATTTTAGTCCTTTATATTAAATAATATATTTAGGATAAATATCGCATTTAGTCCCTCATAGTTTTTTAAATTTTATTTTAGCCCTGAATAAATAATTAAGGTTAAATTAAAATATTAGGATATAGATTTCTTAATATTTCGAATTTGATCTTTCATTTTCAATACTTTATATTTTGATCATATAATTTTAATTTTATTTATTACATTGCAATTTTATTTTATTTGTTATATATTTAAATTAATAATAATTATTATTTTAATCATATTAATATATTATTTGATTAATTTTATAAAAATTTTATAATAATGTTTATTTATTTTTTAATATCAAAGAAAATGATAGTCTTAAAGCAACTAGATGTCTGTTTTCTGGTAATTTTAAATAAAAAAATATTTTACTTTTATAAATTGTATATATTAATCTATTTTTTTTAGATAAATGTTTTAATATTTATTTATTTTTTAATATCAAAGGAAGGAGCTGTCTTAAAACACCTAGAAGCTCTTTTCTGATATTTCTAAATAAATAAATATCTTATTTATATAAATTAATAAATTTACTTAAAATTATAGTAATAAATTTAAATTAAATATTTTGAATTTTAATTTCTAATAATAAGAGACAATTTATAATTAAAAAGTACCAATTTTGGGCGTTGTAGGGGTGCTAATCCTTCCCTAAACGTAACCGACCACGAATCCCTTTTTATTATTAAAAAGAATGAATTTTTGGTTAAAACGCAGATGAGTTTATCTTTTAATCGATGTTTTCTTAAAAACTCTTTTAAAAGATGATTTTTAGGTATTCAACCTACCTGACCCAAAAGGTCGATGGCGACTCCCAAATTATTTTAAAAACCATTTATTCACATTATTTTTCTCGCCAAGTGTAAAAATTTCGTGCCCGGGCGAAAACCGGTTACGACAGCTTGGCGACTCCGCTGGGGACTGTCAAACTTTAAAATCAATTATAAATTGTCTCTATTAATTAGAAATTAATAATTCATTTATTTAATTTTTAATTCTTTTCTTTCAAATTTTTATTATTTATTATTTTTTTATTCAGGTATTAATTATTTTATTTATCTGTTAGAGGTTTGAACATTTCTCCTCACACACAACACTTGCATTACATAACATAAAGCTCTATAATTGAGTTTGTCCCTTTTAAGTGGGAGTGAAAGCGACGTCTTCGTGAGAATTTATTCTCCGTGTCAGACCTAGCAAGTAACTTTCGGGATTCATATGCTCTATGCCTTCGTGAGAATTTATTCTTCGTGTCAGGTATAGAGAAATGTGTCCCCTCGAATTGAACTCAATCTGTTTAAGTCTGTAATGGACTAGGATTGAGGGTTGACAGCCCAAGGGGGCATCAACAAAGACAGTTCGAGTACTTTTACTCCTAGAACTGAAACTCTGCATATAATAAACCCTAGAAATTCACCTAATCTAAGACAATACTGAACCTCTGTTCATAGGTGTACACAAAGGAGAAATAAGCTCTAGCTTTTAATTTATTTAATTTATTATTATTTTTTCTCCCTGAATAAATGCATGCGAACTAGAAATCATGCGGTTAGGTTAATTTTTCCAAACAAAGCATGGAACTAAAAATCATGCGGTTAGGTTAAATTTTCCAAACAAAGCATGGAACTAAAAATCATGCGGTTAGGTTAAATTTTCCAAACAAAGCATGGAACTAGAAAGCATAAGGTTAAGATTTATACCTTGATAGATATATTGTTTTCATTAGTTGGTACTAACTATTTTATTTTTTCTCATTTCTTTTGTTTGCATTGCATAATCATAGCATAACCAAAAGGTGTTTACTTGAAAGACTGTTCATCATATTGGAAAGAAATTATAAATGGACAAAAAGTTTTATGATCAAACAAAATATGATGCGGCCAAAGAAAGACATCCTGAGGAAACTCTGAGGATAGAAGCAAGCTATGCACCCAAAGATCGTATGACCATTGAAGAGCAAAAGGAGATACGAGAAATAAGAGAGCAGATGACCAAGATGATGGATAGAATATCTGTTTTGGCCAAAGGAAAAGAGATTCCAGCACAGAAAGAGAGAGAGCTCAATGAACCTAACTCTGCAGTTTCAGATACACATGGGACTTCGATTCTTAACCAATTTGAGAAATTACAGACAGTCATCATTCGTATTCACAAATCGTCTGGAGATACCAAAGAAATGGTGACGACTGTACAAGCTCCCAGAGAAGAGAAGAAATCATGTAATCAGAAATCATCAAAGTTTGGTCTGCTCCCGATGTCTAAAACTCATGTTCAATCTAAGACAAAAGGTGGTTCTCATCTTGATACTATCCCCATATCATATAAAGAGTTGTATGAGAAGCTACTTGAAGCACGAGAAGTGGATCCATATTATATAAAACCGTTCCAACCTCCGTATCCAAATTGGTATGACATCAACATTCATTGTGAATATCATGCCGGAGCTCAAGGACATACCATCGAGAATTGTCTTGCCTTCAAACGCCGAGTCCAAAGTCTTTTGGATCATGGAACCTTACAATTTATGGTAAATGATCGACCTAGTTTGGTAACCGAGGGTCCTGATAGATTAATACCAAAAGTCTTCAAAGGTAAGAATATCAGTAGGGGCGCCCAGAGAGAAGAAGATTTGCTGAGGTTTGAAGCTCAAATACGTCATTTAAAGATTGAAAACGATAAATTGAGCACCAAAATAGAAAGCATACAGGAAGATTTCCAGAAGGTCAATCAAGCCTTTCAAAATGCTGATATAGGGAACACCCCAGAAGAGTGGATAACAGGGGTCACCAAACTGAAGAAAAACTGTAACATACATGAAAGACGAGCCAAGAAGTTTTATCATAATTCACGAGTTACAGAAGAAAGATGCAATACGTCTGTTAGTGAATTAAAAAGATGTCAAGTCAAAAATCAAAGGTTAAATAGTGCTATGACCAGCATGGAAGCATCATATCAAATTCATCAGCTTGAAATCGATACTGAATTAAAAGCCACTATGGCCAAGAACAAAACATTGAAGAAATGTGTAGATGATTATGAAGATCTTGTACGAGAACTTTTTGAACATAAAGATTCTCTCACAAGAAAAAATGAACAACATTGTTTACAACTTCGAGAATTGACACAAAGGATGAAGGAAAAAGACAATGTCATGAATGAAGCTGCTGCTCAAGCAAACAATGTGGCTCATAAGCTGGTGGACATAGCTGGCTTCACGGGAGAATTAAAGCAGATGGATAACTCCACACCTAAGTATGAGTGGAAGTTAGTTTGGCTTTTAAGTGAAATAGAGAAATTAGGAGTGAAAGCTATTCCCTACATATAAAAGTTTTGTTTGATGTACCGAAACTTTTGTGTTCAATGAAATCTGTTCTAAGATGATCACTCTTGAGTAAAACCTTTTCATACATGCATTTACATTTTGTATCTGTGCATTTTCATTTTG
Source organism: Hibiscus syriacus (assembly GCF_006381635.1). Taxonomy (NCBI): domain Eukaryota; kingdom Viridiplantae; phylum Streptophyta; class Magnoliopsida; order Malvales; family Malvaceae; genus Hibiscus; species Hibiscus syriacus. Next base: position 821,249 of record NW_024062903.1, read on the forward strand.
TATTCTTACTTTTTGCATCTTTGCATTTTTCATTTTGCATTCATACTTTTATGTTTGCCTTTGAATTGCACATTTTGCATTCTTATTTTTCCATTTATGCATTTTTCACATTTTTATTTAAGTACTGTTATGTACTTTAATTATAAAAACATGTAAATAATTCATGAAAGGTTCTGTAATAGTAAAAACCAAGACCATTCATTCATATTACTTTACTATCATCATGAAAACAATGGAGCAATCTTATAAGGGACTACAAGACCAGTGGCCAGAACAATTGATAGGGTTACCTGGGATACAAGGAAAGAAGCGTCAGATTCAGTACTAGATGGATCAGATCAAATTATTCAGGGAATGGAATCTGATAAAGAAGAGATAACTACTAAAGAGAAATCGTGCTATCAAATTGAAGAGTCGAGAAAGATAACATACCCTGGGGCATCCCACTCAAACCCAAAGAATAGCCTCATTAATTATTCACAATATGAGGAGATAGTCAAGAGAACAGAGAAAGCAATCAGAAACATGAAAGATGTTAGAACCCACCACAAAGAATTAGAAGCAAGAGAGCTCAGCTTGGTTCCAGATTTGATTATTCCCCATGATTTCAAAATGCCTGATTTTGAGAAATATGATGGCACAAGTTGTCCCCTAATCCACCTGAGAATGTTTTGCAGAAAAATGGGAGGATATTTAAATTCTGATGGCAGTATTCTGGTACAATCAGTTGACCCAAGAACAAATCAAGAAATGGGTAGATTTAGCTGATGCATTTTTGGGACAATATCGGTATGTTAAAGGCTTAGCTCCAACACGTATAGATCTTCGAAGAGTAAAGAAGAAAACCAATGAAAGATTTCAAGAATATGCCTTAAGATGGAGAAGAGTGGCAGCACAAGTTCAACCTCTCATGTTAGAAGAAGAGATATCACGTATGTTTCGTGATTCCCTTCCAGCGCCTTTCTTCGAGTTAATGCAGGCAAATCCGATAAAGGAATTCGAGAATCTTGTGACAAGTGGAGATTTAATTGAGAATGTAATCAATGAAGAAAACTCAAAAGTCACATCCAAGAGCCCAACGGATCAAAAAGCGAAAGCTGATGATGTGAATGTATGTCGCATCCAGAATCCCCGCAACTGCAAAAGAAAAAGAGCAAGTAACTGTTCGGATCGACCAAATAAAGTCATGCGATCAAGAAAAACTTTGGAAGTGTTCCAAACTTCTATTTCAGACTTATACCCTCATTTGGTTAAAGGTCAGTACATCACACCAAGACCAATGAAAATGTCACCAAACCCTTCTGCTCATAGTTATGATCAAAGTAGTGTTTGTGATTTTCACTTGGGAGTATTTGGGCATTCCACGGGCAATTGTAGGCAACTGTTAAAAGAAATAGAGATGCTTGTTGACAAAAGAGTCTTGACACAAAAAATGATCAAGAAATGGGGGGCAAATGAAGACAATGACTCTGATCCTATTACATACCATTATAGAAGTAATGTGGCATGATAAATAAACAAGTGGAAGTTGTTATCTACCATTGTAGTACTTTCTATTTTCAGCATCTTGTTTGAACTTGTTTTTTGTTCCTTTCTCTGCTTTTTGTGCAATAAATAAATTTGTTTTGCTTTTATGGTTATGAGCAAGGAATCAAGTTTTAATCTTGAGATTATTGAGTATCAAGTAGATTAAATATTCTTTTAATTTTTCAAGAGTTATAGATCTTTGGCGAGTGGTAAAATTATATCTTCCATATCTCATTCAATACCAATTACTCGACACTTACCAAAACCAAATCCTAACACTACATTTATCTGAGATTCTGAAGAAATGTCTCTACTTGTTTTTGAGACATCAACTCTAGATGTTTACCTTCTCGGATAGAGTTGGTTGGTTTATGATATTACCCCTTCCACCATATACATGACTTTAAGAGTCACACATTTATCCTTCCAAACACAAAACCATCATAAACCAAAAGACCTCAAAAGAACTAAACTTTCAATTATCCGTAATTTTACTGCAAGAAGAGACGAGATGAGGCATCATGGACCAACTCATTGATGATAATTTCGAGTGATTAGGGCATACTCAAAGAAGAAAGGGAAAGTGATTGATTGAAATAAATATATCATGCATTAATTACATTTTTCATGTAAGTAAAATTAATCTTGAATATTCATCCCCCTGGAGATACCTCTTTTTACAAAGGTTACTGTGTATGAGATGACGAACGACATTGTTTCATTTATCCTTTTATATATATATATATATATATATATATATATATCCTTTGTTGTCTCCACTTGAGCCTGAATGATTTTTCTTCTGATTCAACCCTAACCAAGGATCACCTTCCACATTAGGGGGCAAGGTGAAGGATATTTGCTCACAAGAATAAAGATTGTCAATACATTTTTATTACGAAGACAAGTTTCCATGAAGTCATGAAAGTTTTGAACTACAAAGAATGTCAAATACAGAGTGCTTGAAGATCAATCCAATCAAGAATAATGGAAAATCTCCAAAATGCAAAAGGAAATGGAGGTGCTCAAATCAATTGAAGTATTATACTCATCCAGCAAAGAAAGAAGAAAAAAAAAGAAGGAAAAAAAACACAAAAACAAAAAAAACAAAAAGGAAAAAGAAGAAGGAAAATTGAATCAAGATGGGTGAATTATTGAGCCTCAAGTTACAAGGTTGATCAAGTACAAACAAGAAAAGCAAGAAATGCTGAAGATATGAGAAAATGGAAATGAATCCAAAATTTGGCAGTCTAGAGGGATCCAAATGATGGAAAAATCCCCAACAAAGCAGATCCAAGTTAATCAAGGCAAGATTGATGGCATCAGAATGAATTGATCCTTGGTTTAATTACCATTAAACACTTATTTGGGCCTTTTTATCCCTTTCTTTCGTAACCATAAACCATGGCCTATGTTACGTACCTGAAAAGTCCATTTTAATCATACATGGATTTCTAAGTAAAAGAGAATATCTTCAGAATTCATTCCGCCTCTCAAGATTGATTTTTATTTGAAAAAATTGGTTTTTAAAATCTTTAATGCATGATATGAAAAATGATAAAAGGGGGGTTCAAGATGTAAATTTTTAAATAACATCTTAGAACCAAAGGAGGATTCGAGTCGAAAACCTTAAAAGGCGGCTCAAATATTGAATGGTGCAACAAACGACATAAGAGATGATCTTAAGCTCTTAAATGAAGCACCACACATCCCAAAGATGTTCCTGAGATTCTGGAATCGAGAAGCATCTCTACAAGATGAGCATAACAACCATTTCTTCAAGTTAGTGGAAGCCCGAAGCGACATACTGAACCAACTTGAAAGAACCTACTTTACCAAAATCAACCTACACCTCAAATCAGTCAATAATTTTGACACTTGCCATAGGACTATGATTTTTGAATGATTTAAAAGTGTAGTTGATTTATTTGATATTCATTAAATTCATTGTTTATGATTTGATTCTATTGTAAACCTGAGAAGGGCAATACTTTGTAAAATTCTTTCATTCTTCAATAAAGAAAGGAGAAAAACATTTTCAAACAGTACAGTCTCAAATGAGGAAGGTCCTTAAAGCAATTGTTGCTTATTATACCTCTGTTGTAGAAAAAGAATGAACGAAGCCAGAAGAATGAAGCGCTTCACATTTTTGAAGGCAAGTGGTCCAAGAAGCCAGAAAGTCTGGAGAATTGAACTTGTGACACTCTCCTATGACATTAGCAATTCATCAAGAAAGATTATCGTTTATCTCATGCTGAGGGCGATAAGCATCACCAGACAGATTATTTTCCCCAACCATCAATTCATGTTCTCTAGAAGATTACATCATAAAGCCATGAACAAGTCACTACCTGCACTCTGGTTATACCGTGATGCTGGCTCTAGTCTTGATACATTATTGCTACTTCTTCTATGCTGATCATTTTCTTTGTCAAGATGATATTTATTATGTCCTTCAGAAGACTGCTGAATTTGAATTGGAGGACTTATGGCACAAAATAAGACATTAGAACATAATCTACCCTTATAGGCGTTTTATATAGGGTAACATTGGTTACAAGATTCCAAAAGTTGAAGATGACAAATTTTACTGTCAACTAAACCGTTCCATAATTCGAAAAGAGTGGGATATATTGAAGCAGCAGAAGAGACAGTTTATTGTAGCAATCATTGCAAGTAAATGCACCAACAAAAATCTTCAAGCCCATCACAATGATGTTTATTTCTTCCAGTAAGGTTGTTACGCTGGATGCCACTTACAACAAGGTCGAATTCGACAAAACTACTCATCAATTGCTCCAACCGATCATCATTCAGTTCCTGCACATCTGTTTTCAAAAGTATGCCAAGACAGTAAAAGGCAACTTATGCATCATTGATCCTAGAGAAAAGAGACAGGACATTGATACCACCATGGAACATGTCTCTATACAGATCCTTGTGTATGGTTTTTAGGGAAACCTAGAAGCATTTCCACCTCATCAGATTCAAGTGGAACAATTTTATTCTTTTCAACCCATACCAGATTCTATTTTCAGCACTCATCAAGAACATACTTCTGGACACTCGAAGGTGGCTCATAGTCATAAGCTTCAAGAGCCTTACAGATCCTTTCTGTAAATTTGGCACTTCCTGTACATGCTTATAAACAGTTCAACTTTGTTCTTGGATCCTAGGAAGGCCATCATTTCTTTGTCAATGGAAAAGCATCAGCATATGGAGGAAGCAGAATAAGAGAAAATCTGTTCTTAATTGGCAGAATTATGAATATAACCCTTTTCAGTGTAGTAGCATGAAAAATGCTTTGAATCTACAAATTCTGGCTCTACATCGAATAAGTACTGTGATATCCCAGTCCAAACATTAACTGGAGCAAGTGCCACGTTCTCATAGTAGAAATAAGAAGACCCAATAGCATCTTCTGGAAGTGTTCTTTGAGTTATCTGATCTGGTTTGGTATGAACCCCAAAACCAATCATTGGATTTGAAAGATGAATTTGCTCATAGTAGAAATAAGGAGACCGAATAGCATCTTCTGGAAGTGTTCTTTGAGTTATCTGATCTGATTCGGTAGGAACCCCAGAACGATCATTGGAATTGAAAGATGAACTGCATGATCATCTTCATTAAGAAGCTTCTTTTCAAGCTTCCTCTGCTTCTTCCTTTTCAAAAATCATAGCCCAAGTTTCACCTTTGCTTGTAATTGGGATCATTGCATAATGGCTTCCTATCTTATACTGAAAGAAGTGCGTCAGCAGCCTTAGCCATTTGAGCAGCACATATAAAATCTGTTAACTCTGGATTAATGAATCCGGATCACATCTCTCCATGGCTATTGAAGCCTCAACCTCTGAATATCCTGTTTTTGTCAAGTATAACAGTTTACTCTCCTCATCAGAATCAAAATTCAGGATTTTCTCAATATCAGAAGAAATATCAATCTCTGTGAAATCATCCTGAAAGATCGCTTCATAATCAGATGAGTTGTTATCAGAATCAACATGTTGCATGGGTGTGGATTTTTCAAGAGCCTGTACCACTGTATATGTAGTCTTGCTATTGCATCATATTACTGTTTGCAGAAATTGGTTTCTCTCCCACAGAAAAGTATATTTTAGAGATGGCCTTCACTGAAAGATGATAAGCCACTGTGTCAGCCTAGAACGGATTACTAAGCTATTTTTACTGCTCTGTCTGACTAAATCCCTCCAGATACAGAAAATGGTCACCTCATTCAGAAGATACATATCTCAGACGTTTCTGCCAGAATGATTGAATACTTCTTAAGTTTGTGACAACATGAAGATATTTCCTCCAGTTACTTGACAATACTATTGTTTAGTGACACCAGAATGAGAGTATTCAAGATAAACAGATTTGGGTCATGAATAAAGCCACAAGTACCTACAATAGTTCATTGTCAAAATTGGACCTCATGGGGATCATGACATTTCAGTCAAACAGACATTGAGAGTGAATCAGAAACAGAATATTGAGGCATCTTGAAAGCCCATTTCAAATAGAAATAGAATATTGGGGCATTTTGAAGGCTCACATCAGTATGAATATTTGGGCATTCTTAGAGGCTCATCTCAACAAGAAGTAATGTTGAGCAAACTTTTAACATCTGTATCAGCAAATGTTGGGGTATTTTAAAGGTTCCTTCAGACAGATCCATGTGGGGCATTTTGAAGGCTCATATTAACAAGAAGCAAATATTGGGGCATGCTGAAAGCCCAGTTCAATCAGAATCAGGAATGTTGATAAATTCTGCATGCTTGTATTAGCCCATGTTGAGGCATGCTGAAGGCCCATATCATCCTATGTCAAGATCATAGATTTGAACAAATATTTCCAATGAGACAAAAAGGTATGAATAATAAAAATGGTGAAACAGTGATAGTCGAGCTGACTATACATAATTGCTTCATTCATCAGGCAGTTATATTATGATCCTGTTGTTGAACAAATATCTATTCAGCAAGTATGGTTTCAAATACCCAATCTTCTTAACCATGTGTCACATGATAGCGCGGTCTTTGTTAAGCTACATCACAGTTGCATGAATAAGAATGATCCCCAGGGTTAAGTTCCTCAAGATCTCAGCTTTGAATTTTGCATTCTCTGTATCAGTGATAAGTGAAAATATTTCTTTGAGGTTCCTGTCAGTTAGTTTTAACCATACTGTTGAGGTTATGAAGCTGTTTTTCACATCAGTTTTTGTTTAATTGATGACATTGAAGAGAGAAGCTCGACTTACATATATTACCCTTTCCTGTTGTTATTCGGGTCATCATTGCCAGCCAAGATAAACTGATTTTCCATCAATTGGATTTTATCATGTGTGTTTCATCCCCGGCAGTAAAAATTTCACGGATATCTTTCTGTACAAGGATCCTATAGCGGATGTGTTTCTACTTTCTACAATTCTCATTATGAAAGAAAGCATGATCAGTATCACATTTGCCTTTGCCAAAGATGATATCAAGATTTGTTGTATCTCCTATTCAATTCGACACCAGCACATTTTGTGAATTTGACTAACTTTTTGGTCATACCAACATTATACTTGAATCCCCAATGAGTTTTGTTCTCAAGTGGTCTTGTGACATCATTCAAAAGCTTTGAACATTAGGCAAAGAGCTTCAATGATTGAGAAATCTTGGCAGAAGCCACAGGAAAGGATGAATGTGTTGTCAAATGTTTTATGAACATCTGAGCAGAAGCCACAGGAAAGGTTGAATGCGCTGTCAATTGTTTTACGAACCTGCTATTCTGATGCTGAACCAATGTTACGATCATATGGTTTCCATTTATTGATCCAAGATGAAATCTGTTTTCTTTAACCCCAAGATTAGAAGTGAGATATGATGAAGATTTCTTTCCACAAAGAGAACCAGAAATTTTAACAACAAGAAACTAGAGCGGACTAAGGTTAAACGACAAGTTGTTGTTAAGCATCTCGACATTATATGGTCCAAATTGCCTTATTCGAGATCTGATTATATGTGGAGACATGAAATGAATTGAAATAAATCTTCTTTGTGATGTGTTTCAAGAGTCAAATCAGAACAGACTCTACTCTCCTGATTAATCCCTGTTGAGTCAAGCATATCTACATCTGCACTTTTTAAAGATGATAGATTCTCACTTCAGAGATGACAAATTTTCTTTTTAAAGATGATAGATTCTCTTTTCAAAGATGAAAGCTTTATGGGATTTCTACACAAGTTCAAGCAAAGAAAGTTGGTTTTATCCAAGACAAAATGGGGCATCAAGGTCATAGTTCTGACTACGACAAGAGTTCCACAAATGAAACAATTCTTCCGAGACTTTCATGAAGCAAAGAAGACATAAAGATACAAGTTGATCAGATGATTCTGCAGAAATGCAAGCTCTACACTGACATCCAGAGGTAACCTTGGCAATAAATGATGAACTGAAGGAAAACTAAGTTCACCACTTTGAAGTCAAATGAAGATTGCATCAATATTCATGCATTCATAAGAATATCATTTACATAATAGACAATGCATTACATTGATACATCTGAGTGCATTCAAACATGAAGTTTTACATATCTTCGGAAGAACAAGAAGATTCATGGTAAGAAATACCTTACAAGAAGAAGGTATTCAAAACCGCAAATACAGGAATCATGCAAGCATCTGAAGAAAAGATAGATGCAATCCACAAAAATGAGCATTATCTTGAGATTGGGGCATTTTACCCAATCAACATGTTATTTTGAAAAATAATGAAAAATGATTTCCATAGTTTCTCATTCAATCTTTTCTAAAAATGAAATTGTTGAAAAGTAAGAAAACGATTTCCTTAGTTTTTTTTACTTAGTAAACTATTTCCCATATCTGTAAGCCCTTCAGTGCATGATGTTTTTCAAAAAGCCTTCAAGAGCTTTTTGATATTTTCAAAAACCTTCGGGTCATCTGTAAGTCCTTCAGTGCATGATGTTTCCAAAAAGCCTTCGGGAGCTTTTTGATATTTTCAAAACCTTCGGGTCATCTGTAAGCCCTTCAGTGCATGATGTTTTTCAAAAAGCCTTCAAGAGCTTTTTGATATTTTCAAAGCCTTCGGGTCATCTGTAAGTCCTTTAGTGCATGATGTTTCCAAAAAGCCTTCGGGAGCTTTTTGATGTTTTCAAAAACCTTAGGGTCATCTATAAGTCCTTCAGTGTATGATGTTTCCAAAAAGCCTTCGGGAGCTTTTTGATATTTTCAAAAACCTTCGGGTCATCTGTAAGTCCTTCAGTGCATGATGTTTCCAAAAAGCCTTCGGGAGCTTTTTGATGTTTTCAAAGCCTTAGGGTCATCTGTAAGTCCTTTAGTGCATGATGTTTCCAAAAAGCCTTCGGGAGCTTTTTGATGTTTTCAAAGCCTTAGGGTCATCTGTAAGTCCTTCAGTGCATGATGTTTCCAAAAAGCCTTTGGGAGCTTTTTGATGTTTTCAAAAGCCTTAGGGTCATCTGTAAGTCCTTCAGTGCATGATGTTTCCAAAAAGACTTCGGGAGCTTTTTGATGTTTTCAAAGCCTTAGGGTCATCTGTAAGCCCTTCAGTGCCTGATGTTTTCAACATTTTCATCCTGCTCAAAAGAAGCCAAATAAAAAAATTATTGTCTTTTTCGTCTTTGCTCTATTCTTGTCAAGGATGAGCAAAGAGGGGCAGCTGTAGACATCAATTTTTTTCATTTAAATTTATTATTATTATTAAAATTATTATTATTAGTATTATTATTATAATTATAATTATATATTATTTATTAAATATTACAAAGCCCAATTACAATAACTCAGGCCCAGATACAGAAGCCCAACATAAACCCTAAAACCCTACTAGGGTTTCTCATCTCATGCCCCAGGCGCCAGTGATCTCCACCGTTGGATCTGGCAAGATCCAACGGTCCAAAACTATCCAGCTTGAAACCCTAGGGTATCATAACCCTAGGGACCACACGGCCGCCGCCATTGCTTCCAGACGTTCCAGCTGCCAGCGCTATAGCCACGAAGCTGCCGCCTCACCAGAAGCTTCCAGAAGGCCAGCTGCCCCCTCACATGTCGCGGCTATGGGGTGAGTCACCACATAGCTCGGTGACTCACCGAACTTCCCCCTCTAGACCGGTCCGAGCATGGCTCGGTGGTGGCTATAAAAGCCACCGGATCCTGCAAAACAAAAAGGAGAAGAAACAAGATACAAAAAAATATATATATACCAAAGATCCCAGTCAACAACAACACAGTAACAAGAAAAAAAAATCGAGAGAAAAGAGAAGAGAAACCCTTACCGAGAAAGCAGAACCACCGGAGACTCCTCACACCTTCACGAGCCACCATAAAAACAGAAATACCGAAGGTATTTCTTTAAGATTTGCGAAAATCCATGGATTTTTAGGCTAAACAAAGGTTAGGTTTGGGTTTGGATCGTCCCGATCTATCGTTTGGGAAAATTTCATAATTTCCGACCACCGGCGACGGTGGCCAGCGGTGGGGTTGGCAGCGGCGTGTGCCTGCCGGCCGATGTCTGGTTTCCCTCCGGTGAGGGAAACCTAGAGAGAGGCGAGAGAGAAATCTCTCTATCAGTTTAAGAGAGAGAAGAGAGAAATGAGAAATGAGATGCTGGCCCTTCGGGCCAACCAGCATAGGGTATTTATACCCTCTCTTAAACGGCGTCGTTTAAGGGAGGACATGTGTGTAATTTGGTAAGGGTAAAACCCTTCCCGCAGCCATTATAATTTTATAACCTTATATTTTAGTCACTGAACCCAATTTTAGATCTTTATAATTCGGTTCTTTAATTTTAATTTTATTTATTTTAGTCCTTTATATTAAATAATATATTTAGGATAAATATCGCATTTAGTCCCTCATAGTTTTTAAAATTTTATTTTAGCCCTGAATAAATAATTAAGGTTAAATTAAAATATTAGGATATAGATTTCTTAATATTTCGAATTTGATCTTTCATTTTCAATACTTTATATTTTGATCATATAATTTTAATTTTATTTATTACATTGCAATTTTATTTTATTTGTTATATATTTAAATTAATAATAATTTTTATTTTAATCATATTAATATATTATTTGATTAATTTTATAAAAATTTTATAATAATGTTTATTTATTTTTTAATATCAAAGAAAAGGATAATCTTAAAGCAACTAGATGTCTGTTTTCTGGTAATTTTAAATAAATAAATATTTTACTTTTATAAATTGTATATATTAATCTATTTTTTTTAGATAAATGTTTTAATATTTATTTATTTTTTAATATCAAAGGAATGAGCTGTCTTAAAACACCTAGAAGCTCTTTTCTGATATTTCTAAATAAATAAATATCTTATTTATATAAATTAATAAATTTACTTAAAATTATAGTAATAAATTTAAATTAAATATTTTGAATTTTAATTTATAATAATAAGAGACAATTTATAATTAAAAAGTACCAATTTTGGGCGTTGTAGGGGTGCTAATCCTTCCCTAAACGTAACCGACCACGAATCCCTTTTTATTATTAAAAAGAATGAATTTTTGGTTAAAACGCAGATCAATTTATCTTTTAATCGATGTTTTCTTAAAAACTCTTTTAAAAGATGATTTTTAGGTATTCGACCTACCTGACCCAAAAGGCCGATGGCGACTCCCAAATTATTTTAAAAACCATTTATTCACATTATTTTTCTCGCCAAGTGTAAAAGTTTCGTGCCCGGGCGAAAACCGGTTACGACATTATACAAATCTTGTTCTATTGGCAAGACAACATACTCCTTACCCTATCAGATCAGAAATTTTCACTCTGTGTTGGCATGTACACATTTTATGACACTTTGGACTTTAGTTTATGCCGAGAATCGGCTAAACCGTAGCTCTGATACCATTAAATGTAACACCCCCAACCCGTACCCGACCCGGATACGAGTCTGAGGTATCACATTGACTTTTCAAACTTTGACTCTTGACAAAATTCAAAGAAAATTTAAAACTTTCCTTAGAGTAAAAGCAGTTTAGTTACATAACTTGACCACAATAACCAAAATCGATCAGAGCATATTTAACTCAATCAATTAGTACATGCCAACTATATTCAAAATAACAAAAATCATTTAACTCATCTATTTTCTGATATGAAATCTTGTAAGGGAGATGCTGACCTGTATTGCTCCTCACAGCTTCCATATTCACTTTCTGTAACCTGCGTGTGAAACACTCACACGCTAAGTCGATGACTTAGTGAGGCATAAAGAAAACACATCTAATGGAATTCATACCCACTAATCATGCATGACTGTTTTATGCTATCAAATTATACAACTCATTTACATATACATCAATATATATTCATGTATATTATGTAACAGATACCATAACCCCTATCACACATATATCATATCATGCACACATCATATCACAAATCATATACATATATCACATACATTGTTCTCATATCACCAAGACATATATGCACTTCTACCATGTCACGAGAAATACACATATCATTATATCAAATTATGTTCTCTTTTCAAAGCCCATGTACACATGTGAGAACTATAGATATGTGAGTCTATAGAGGTTGTGCACTATGATGTCACCACAGCTCGTATAATTATACCGAAGTGCCACGTAGAATTGCACCGGAGTGCCGCGTAGAATTGCACCGTAGTGCCATATAATAATGTCCATAAGGACTACATATCATTCCTTAAGAATCATATACATATACTAGGGATCAAGTATGTGTCTCACCAGAGTTCACACATGTTCCAAAGAATACATATATGTCCCGAAGGACCACATATCATTCCTTAAGAATCATATACATATGCCAAGGATCAAGTATGTGTCTCACCAGACTTCACACATGTTCCAAAGAATACATATATGTCCCGAAGGACCACATATCATTCCTTAAGAATCATATACATATGCCAAGGATCAAGTATGTGTCTCACCAGACTTCACATATGTTCCAAAGAATACATATATGTCTCGAAGGACCGCGTAGACCCTCAACTCTTGGCATGCCAACTATACCCCTAGCTCTCAAGACACATAACATGGGCATTTTCTTTTATACTTATCATTTCACATAACACATAGTTCAATTACTCATAGGACATTTTCATATGAGTCACATTTACATGTCACATAGCTTATATACTTTCTCACGTAGTTATATAGATCCATATCATATAACATATATCCCAAAGTGCACATAATCACATATATCATATCATATAGCTTAGATCATTTCTCAGATATTCATATAAACATACATATCATATCTTGTTCACATGTGATCGTATATGCTTTATATAACACATAGAAACACCTAGAACACTTTCTCATAGCTTATATCAATTTTCAGAGTCCTTTCATATTACCTGATGACATATATCATATAGATATATAATAACGGATATCATATTATCTACCTTATGCTCCATTTCTTTGTATTCCCTTAGATTATAAATTATGTCGTATTTCTGAACATATATCATTTAATAGTATTTTTATTTAGGTACTAATTTAATCTCTTTACTTAATTCAATTTCATATATTCATTATAATCTTTTCATATAGCTCCATTATACTAATTCTCATAATAAATCATACCACTATGTACTTGTCCAACTCATGTTTCCATTATGCATATACTGTTACCCATGTTTACCTAGTTCATATCACTTCTTATAAACTCACTTTCATCATATTTTCCTATTATTACATATTTTATCTCATAACCATGTATCCACGTAGTCTTATATTTCATTATCATATTACATATATTTGTTCTCCTATGACTCTTAATAAACATCTATTTCTATTTCCCTACATCTCTCGACTTATCTTCTATATTCCTATAATTTCATAACTTATTTTATACCATTTTCCCTTTTCACTCACATAAACCATCTATTTATTTAGTTCAATTTCTCATGACTTCCACAATACTCTTTAATAAAACTTTGTAGCTCTTCACTTTAATACATAAACCATAGTTTCCTTTAATTTACCAATCTTCTCTATATAACTTATGTATCCTTATTTATGCCCTCGAATTCATACTATTCTCTTAGAGTCTCCTAACATTTCTCGTATAATCACTTATACCATATCATATGACTTATACTTGATTATCTTATTCTCTCATGTTCATTTCATTTCTTATGACTCTATCATATAACTTATTCCATGTTCTTCCATTATTACATAATAAAGTCTTACATAAATCATATAGCATATACAAAGCATATCATTATCTTTAGTCATGCATACATACAATCAATGTAATACATATAATCACATATAGTTATAACCAACACATAATCATGTCTATGACTTCATGCATATTACTCTAGGAAATAGACTCATCGCAAGTCTTATTTCCATTAAACACTACATGTCACTAGTATGCACTCACCTTGGCCTCACTAGTCAATTCCAATCTCTTATCTTTCCCTTGATTGATCTTACTTGCCAAATGTTCCGGAATTGCTTTACGCGCAGAATCTACATAAATGTATATTTTGAGGCAATCATTAGATACCTACACCTTATAATTGGATACTAGCAACTTAAACAAACTTATTAAACCAATATTCACATTTTTCCTCTAGGGGGAATCGGTTCCCTCCTATGGGGGTATCGGTTCCCCCATGACATTCTGGAAATTTTTATTCGCTTGAAGGGGTATCGGTTCCCCTTGAATGGGTACCGATTCCCCTAGCCCAGAATTACATTTTCAACACGAAAAATACTTCATTTCCTCTCAAACACTTCATATATCATCCCCTTTTTCATTCTTAACTCTAGTACACATACTTAAACCAATCTATATTCATTTATTTCATCTTAAACCTCAAAATCCTATCTTCCATATGTAATTCAATAATTACATCAATTTTGCAATATGTTTCAAATCCAATTCTATTACTCCAAATCTCTTAATTTAACCATTGACAAGTCAAATTTAACTTCCAATTTAAGAAATGAACTTTATTCCAAGATTTCATTTGTAAACTCTAAATCTTTAATCTCTCCTAACTCCACCATCCTTTGCTTTTAAGATGATTTAAGCTTTCCTTAAGCTTAGTTATCATCTAATAATCAAAACCCAACCTTAAAATCAATAATTCAATTATAAACAAAGAAACTTACCTTTGGCTCTTGGCTTCCACGTGAAGAAGAAGAAGAAATGAGAAGAGAACTCTGGAGAATTCTCTCCCTTTCCACGTGCATTTATCCTTACCAATCCCATTTTTAATTCATTTCTTGGTTAATTGACCATTTTTCCCTTTATTTCCTTTAATAATTACTAAATAACCTTCATCATATATATATCCAATAATCATTGAACAATTTCATTCTTATACTTTAGTCACCAAATTCTGAAACTTTACAATTTGGTCACTAACCCGGTATTGCGTATGTTACAAATACTTAACATGTGTTGATTTCACGCGTAGGGAATAATCAAGGTTTTGTCGAGTAAGGAGTGCAACAGTAACAACTTGGATCAATTAAAGGTTGACTCGTCGGTAACATAGGGACAATCTTATTCATTTTGAAAACTTAGTTGGCATGTAATGGAACTAAAGTAAATATTTTGTAATGTATTTAAAATGATAGTTTTAGTATTTTGCTTCTATGAACATCATACTTTGTGGTTGTTAAAATTAAAACAAAATTGTACGGGTTTTCAAATGACAAAATATTTTAAAAAAATGATGTGACATCTATATCTTGTGTACGGAAAGGTATACGGAATATGGGTGTTACACTTTTAATGCACCATAAATGCACACAAAATCCAGAATCTACACGTGTTTCTAATCATCATATAACTTGTCACGAATCACACACTCGCATGCACAATTACCTTTTTTGGAAAAGTCACACGCAACATATACATTTTTAATTTAAGATTAATGGCCTTTCTTTCAAAACACAACTCAATCATTGGATAAACAAACTTCATACAACTCACATTTATTTGTGGACTTACTTAAGTCCAAAACCTTATGATTCAGAGCAAAGCTCAAAGTACCAACCTTACCCCATATTCTTCTTGGAGCATTACTCAACGCACCAACCTTACCCCGTATAACCCTTTGTTCACACACATATAGAAAACCATAGAGTACTCTTTTCTAGGCAAGCCTTTTATATCCAAAGTTCTCATTAAGAACAAATAGCCATTTAATCCAAGTACACAAGAGTGGTTATCAAATGATGCATAGATTATACGCATACACACTTTTAAAATACACTTTGAAACACTTATCAGAATTGGTTGTCATGATCAAACTTAAATGGACAACAAGTTGCTCACTCATCCATAGTGAAGTTATTTCACTCATCCTTGACACACTCATATATGTACAATTTGCAAAATACACTTTCAAACCCACTATGCATCACTTGCAACACATATTCAATAAACATGCCAATATTCACATTTCATATCAATTATATGCATAAACATAAGATCATGTGTACCAGAGTTCAAGCTAAGATAAATTCCCTAAACTACACATTCTTTTACCCTTGAACATGTTCATCCTCTAAGAATAAAAGTCATTCATCTTTACTGTCCACTAATAGAGATTGCTTCCAAACACTTAGCAAACGATCACCAAAACATGATGCACCAATTTTCCTCAATTATCAACACATTAAACACCATGGAAACCAAAAAACACATCAAGAAAACATCCAAAATAGAGCAGAATTTTCGATTTCCAATACATAGTAAAATACCAAAATTATAGAAACGACTCTTCAAGCCTCTAATCCAATCGAAACTACTTCTCCTCAATAAAATTCGATCAAGAAAAACTAATATCAATAATCAAACTTATCAATAAACCTCACAAATCACATTAATTAACTGTAATTCCCAAATTTCCATAAAAATATCAAAATCAAGTTTGTTTTAAATATTTTCTTATCCAAATCAAATGCAATTGAAAAATTGGTTTGGTATGATAATAATACCATCGTAAACACCTTAATCAACACAAGAAAACGTTAAAAGTGATCAAGAAAAATAGCACATTAAATACCTCCAAAAATCAAGTTTAATTCACAAACTTCTCTTTAAAAGAATTGATTAATTAAAATCATCAAAAAAAATTGGATCATTAATCGTTGAAGCATTAAAAAAACCAAGGAAAAGAGAATTACCTTACTAGAAAAGATGATAAAAAGATGAAGAAGATCAACAATGGCAACACAAAGAAACAAAGGCGAAAATGACGAGAAATGAAATTGGGAAATGAAAATAAGAAAGAATTTTGGCCATTGGAAAGGTTTTGTGAGAATTTTGGAGAGAATTATAAAAGTGTTTTGATGAGAGAATGAAAAGAATAGTTAATGAAAATTAGAAAGAATTAAGAAAATGAATCTAGCTAGAAAATTGGCAAAAAAAAAAAAGATGAAAAATATGGTTAAGACTGGAGGGAAAAACCATCTACACAAGCATCGATAAAACTAGCTTCATAGATTTTGATTTGTGATCTTTTTACATTTTAGTCAATAAAATAAACATTTTCAATTTATTCAATTTAGTCACTTAATAAACTTTTATTTTATTATTAATAAAAATCATAATTAATATTTCAAAAATCATTTGAACACTTAATATTAATATTCATAATTTTAAAAACCAAAAATATTATTTTTATTGAAAATCTTGGAAATCACCCGACTACCAACTCGAACAACTGACTCGTACTTTTGGGACATAACAAGGCTTCAACAATTGCAAAAGCCAAGTGTTTTCTTATGTTGTCATTCCTACTACACGATACTCTACTTCAGTGGTTAACAAAGAAATTATAGGTGTTGTTTGCTACACTAGGAAATTGCTCCAAATCCAAGTAGAAAAACATACCATGTAGTTGAGTGTCGGGTATCGTGGTTACTTGCATAGTCAGCATCACAATAGTCAACTAGCTTGCAATATCCATCTTTTGTATACTGAATACCTTGATCAATCTTTCTCTTCACGTATTTAAAAATTCATTAAATTGCTTCCAAGTGATGTTTCTTTGGAATTTACATGTAGCAACTCACAATGCCTACTACAAAAGAAATATTTGGTCTTGTTAAAGTTAAGTAGATAAGATTACCAACTAATTATCGGTACATCGTAACATATTCTAAATATTTTCATTCATTAGCACAAGTTTCGGCATTTGGTTCCATCGGCATAGAAATTGGCTTGCAATTGAGCATTTGAAACTTTTTCAATAAATCATTGAATACTTTCTCTGATGGAGAAAAATTACATCCTCAATATGATCAATCTTTAGACCAAGGAAATGTCTAAGATGTCCAAGTTCTTTCATTTGGAAGTGAATTGATAAATTCACCTTAATTTGAAGAATTTCTCCATCATAATCTCCATTGATGATTAAATCATCCACATATACTAGCACTATAGTTAGTTTTTTGTCTTTAACTTTCACGAATAAACTAGAATATGAAGGAGCCACATAATAGCCACTATAAATTAGAAATTCAACTATCTTTCAATAATAAGGCTTGTGTGCTTGCTTTAATCCATAAACGTTTTTCGAAGATTGCAAACATAATTAGAATGATATTGACTTTGAAAACTTATCTAGTCCATGTAAATCTCACGATATAGCTCCTCATCCAAAAACACATTCTTCACATCCATTTACCATAGATTTCAATCCTTACTAGCTGCTAGTGCTAGTAGGATCTAACAGTGGTAAGCATTCTCGCTATACTAAATGTTTCATCATAGTATAGTCCATATTGTTGAGGGAATCGAGAACTGCCAATCAAGCTTTATTTCTCTCTGTTGATCCATCGGTACGATGTTTTATCTTATAGATCCATTTACAAGAAATAGGCTTCACATATTTTGGCTTTGGTACGAGCTCCCAAGTCTATTTTTATCAAGTGCATCAATCTCATCTATCATTGCTTTAATACATTCTATCTTTTGAGAATATTCTTAAAAAGTGTTTGGTTCTTTCGTATCAAATTTGTCTACTATGATAGCGTTAGCGTATTTTGGATTTGGTTTTCCGATCCTTGTTGATATTTTAAGTGAAGTTGGTTTTTCTATTTCAATAGGCTCTCCATCTTCGATTGTTTGCTAGTGAACATTAGTTTACCATGGAGTTTGAGTTATAGCTTCTCCTCCATCACCATCAACACTTTTAGTTTCATTTAGACTCAATTGAATTTGGAAGATCGCAATTCTCTTCTAAGAGTATTTGATATGGAAATAACTCTTTGTCTGAGGAGTGTAATACCCATAACCCATATAATTATACCTATACAGATTTTAGATGTCACCCGAATGGATTAAAACCATTTCCACTTCAAAAGTGATTTAAAATTTATTTCCTTTAAAATGATAAATGATATTATAAAAATATCATATCATATGAATTTTGTTTCATTATAACAAATTTAAAACCAAATTATTTTTTATAAATAGTGAACAATGAACAGTACCGTGAACAGCGAACAGTATATCGATGCACTGCTACAGTAACGTGAACAATGTATCGATGCACCCAAAATTTCGAACAGTAAATTCCGAAAAATACATATAACTCATAAAAATTAACCTTTCATCACTATAAAATTTCCATTTTTTGTTTCCAACTTTATTCAACAAAATAAATTAAACATTATTAATTACATGACATTATCTAATTCAAATTCCATTATAGGATGTCTTACTGATATTGAAATATACTACTCGATGCTTGATGTCACTTTGAACTCTTTATTCCACTATTGGCTTTTTACCTACACATAAAAATCATCACACGCTAAATATAAACTTAGTGAGACAATTTAAAATAGTAAACAGTGCAATACAATTCATGTATGAATTTCAATGTCAAATTCAAAATGCCATAAAATCATGTTACCAATATATCCAATATTTTTCCATGTTCAAAATAAGATAAAATCTCTTACCATTTATCCCATAAGCTCGTAAGTTTATTTTACTAAATTACTTACCATTTAATCCCATAAGCTCGTAAGCATATTTTACCAATATCCTTACCATCCTTATCATCTTTCAAAGTCAAAGATGAATTAATTTGACTTTGATTTCTGAAATTCCCCATGAAATTTCAAAACTTGCATTTTAGTCACTAAATTCCACTGTTTCGGTTAAATCTGAAAAATTGCACATTTCCAAACAAAATTTCTCTGATCTAAAATATTAAAATAATATTTCCAACCATTTTATAACATCCTTCAAATTTTTGTAAAATTCCAATTCGATCTGAAATTTCGATTCCTTATCGGCTTTAACCCTTTCTAATTTTTCTTTACTAAAATTACAAATCCAAAAATATGATTTCTATAAAACCCCACTCTCAATAATAAACAATGTATTTATGAAATAAAATCCTTTTTAGAAAATTTATCACTTAATTCCCTAAACTTTTTCCCAATTTTCTACTTTGACCATCAAACTTTCAAAATTTGCATTTTGATCATTATTTAAAATTTTGGGGTATTACAAGGACCACCATGAAGATACTTCATCAAACACTACACTGCGAGACAAGTAGCGTTTTCTAGTTGTAAGATCACTACATCTCCACCTTTTTCTCTGGCTAGCATACCCTAAAAAAATACATCTAACAATATTTTTCCATTTTGTTACGTAAGTGGTCAGGTACAAATACATAGCAAACACTTCCAAAAACTCAAAAATAACTAACTGTTGGTTTCATTTTCCATAATTTTCAAAAGGTGAAAAAATGTAACCTTTGTTAAGGAAGTATGTTGATCACAAAAACTACAATTTTCATTGCTTTTACTAAAAAATGACCCGAAACATTTCTTGTATGAAATATACCTCGACATATTTTTTTTCAAATTTTTATTTTTCCTTTCGGATATACCATTTTATAGTGGAGTGTTAGAACATGTGAATTGATGATGTACTCGACACTCTTGAAGAAAGTTTAAAAACTTGTCTGAAGTGTATTATCCTCAATTACTTGTGTGAATACAACGAATCTTTTTGTCAACTTATGTTTCTATAATCCCTTTAAATTCTTTAAACATTGAAAACTTCTTAGATTTTTCCTTCATAAAATATATCCACACAAATTTGGAAAAATCATCAATAAAGGTCACCATGTACTTTATTCTACCAATAGAGGCTTGTTTAACAGGTCCAAAAACATCTGTGTGGATCAACTTTAATGGCTCATATGTTCTATATTTATACTCTTCATGTGGTAATTTATATGTTTTTCCATACTGATAGTCTACACATAGTGTCTATTCTCACATTGAGTTGTCAAAATTCTTTTAACATTGACTTTATCATCATCATATCTTATTGGGAGTAGCTAACATGACTCAACTGCATATGCCACAAGTTTATTGTCTCATTCATTCTTGTTTTGTCAATATATGCAGTTTCTACAGACATCACGTAGATAGACTCCAATCTTCATCCTTTTATCACATGATCTTCTACAATCTCAAGGTTATGGTATACATTTACATCTTGTGGACCAAACAAAATAACATGATTTGAAGATGTCAATTGTGCTACTGAAAGAAGATTTCTCTTCATTCCTGGCACATGATAAACATTGTGAAGTGGCATCTCAGTATTATTATTCTAGGGAGAGACCAATGCATTACCAATATGTGATATTGGTAACGTTGAGTTATTTGTTGTGACCACCACACAACTTCTCTTGTATTTTGCTAGATTATGTAGTTTATGTTTATCACCTTTCATATGGTTTGAACAACCCGAGTCAATGGTCCAATCATTTTTATAATCAATTTTACAAGTTGTCATTGTAAGAGCTAGCTCCCCCTCTTCTATTGCGAAGAATGCCACTACATTACATTATTCTTCATTGTTGAAAGTAACAACATTACTCTCTACGAATTTTTTCTTTGGTGAACAAGGTTTTTTCCATATGACATTTCTTCCAACAGTTGTAATACTTTCCTTCAAACCTTTTATTGTTTTCATGGTTTTGGAACTTTCCATTCACAAGAGTTTTCTTTTCCTTGATTTCTATTGGACCTACCATTGTCACGCTGCTTGAAATTTTGTTTACCTCTATTGGCATAGAGCGCATTTTCTTCATTTTTTCAATGATACTCCTCCCATTTGTATAGCTAATACTTCTTAGCTAACAAATTTTTGAATTCTACAAGTGATGATTGATTTTTCCATCATTGTATAACAGCCACAAAACTCCTAAACTCTGTCTTTATACCATATATAATGATATATTTCATCTTATTATCATCAGTAGGAGTTGTTGGGTCCAACTCAGAGATCTCTCGGTATAATAACTTTACTTTGTGAAAGTATTGTTTGATTGTGATATTAACTTCTTTCATAGATAACAATTCACTCTCTAAAAGTTGGAGCTTTACATCATTCATCTTAGAGAACAACCTCTAAAAGTTGGAGCTTTGCATCATTCATCTTAGAGAACAACCTCTAAAAGTTGGAGCTTTACATCATTCATCTTAGAGAACAACTTGGCGAATATTTCTCAAGCTTCATTTGGGGATTTGACACTATGAATGTGTTCTAACATATATTTCTCCATTGTTGTCTTCATAGCAAACATTGCTTTGCTTGTTTT
Source organism: Hibiscus syriacus (assembly GCF_006381635.1). Classification (NCBI taxonomy): domain Eukaryota; kingdom Viridiplantae; phylum Streptophyta; class Magnoliopsida; order Malvales; family Malvaceae; genus Hibiscus; species Hibiscus syriacus. Next base: position 843,442 of record NW_024062903.1, read on the forward strand.
TATCTTACATTTTCTTAGTATGCCATTTACATCATCCACGTCTAGTTGCTCCACTTCATTATCATTGACAATCTCTCATAGGTCTTGTCCTTGTAAATATTATATCATGCAAGTTGACTATGTATTGTAGTTGTCATTGTTAAGATTCCTCATTATGCCAACGACATGTAAGTCAGTCATATTGTCAACAAAGAATTATCAAAAAATTAAATGAAATAGTGAAAGTAGTCTGTGAAAAATACATCAGGTAAGTACCAAAGAAAGAGAGGTGGATCACACAGATTGCTTAAATACCAAGTCTTTCAAGTATTTTTCTAGACATGCATTGTCACACTACCACACTACTTTAGCAACAACCTAACAACCCTCGCCAAAACTCTGGTACCAATTATTGAACACCCCACAAACCAACAAAGGCTCAAAACAATTAGAGGAAGAAATGAATAAATGGAAGATAATACTTGATTTAATTATGGTATTTTGAAAGTTAACATAAAGCTTTTTTATATAGGCACTTGAATTACATAACTTTCAAAACAATTAAATTTTACAAATTAAACTTAATATTAATTGAAATAAACACGTAAACTAAATCAAATATGTATACGTTGGTGTTGATATTTCAACATAGGCTTTCTTTACACCTTTTAATGTGGTAATGAAGTATTTTTCATTGTTAAATAGAAGACATCTTAACTTTTTCGGCCAGTTTTAAAATACAATGAGGAAAAATGGAGAAATATCCATATTTGAGGTTGGCATAAAAGGTAACTCGTCGCCCTTAAAAAATCGATTGATGAGTGGAGGTATCTTTGTTGTGGTAGAAGCAATGTAGGGTATTTATCATATCGTGCTGAGAAAAATGCATCTCGACACTTATAGTAGAAACAAAGTAATTCATTTTATCGAGAGGGGATCTTACACTCTTAAGCAAACTCACAAAACAATGGCAGTTAGAGTGTAGGACAACTCCTTCTCGTTATGAATTAGACGGATGTATCTCAATACTTTAAGATGGAAACTTCTCAACTTCATATAAAGTGATGATGGAATAATATATATTCTAAAGATGAAGGCATCCCAACATTTTTCGGATAGTGCTGAGAAGAACTTATATAAGATGAGAGACATCTCAACGCTCCCGATCACTTTATGTGGGACAACTCAGTTTGCAACAACGCACAACAAGTATAATAGAGAGATCTCCATGCTTCAAAATTTTGTAAGCGTGTCTGAGACTTCTTTACCTTGGTAGAAGTGAAGAGTTGAAATTATTCTCGCTAATATAAAAGACATCTCGATGCAGTGTGTTTGCATTGTTATAAGACAAAAATAAATAAACTCTTAAAAGTAATATTTTTTTTGAATTTAAACTTGTTTATTTACACTCTAGTTAATCTTAAAATTTAATTTTTTAGACGTTTATTTTTTTTTAAATGATGAAAAATAAAAAAATTATAAATCTGAATTAAACCAAATCAAGCCAAAATTTTTGGTTCTTATGTAATTCGATTTTGATTTCAGTTTCATTTTTAAAAAATCGCATAGTACGAGTTGATTAATATTTTATTAAAAATTAAACTGAACTGAATATATCCCCATTTAGATGTAAGAATGGTAGTGAATCAGATATTTATAAATTTTAAATTATTCTAATATATAAATCTGTTTAAGAGCTCAACTGAAACCGATATTAAATCTTCATGAGGCCTGTCGGCCCATTTCCATGTCGAATGACCCAATTGTATCGGCATAGAACCAAAAGCCATCAAAGCTCAAAAGGGCTTTCGTTTTCCACACTGTACCGCTCTCGATCTGTCTTGAAGAAGAAGAAAACCCTTTTAAAATACCCACAGGGAAAGAGAGTTGAAAACCTAGTTTTTTCAATTGAGGAAAGCTAGTAATTAAGGCGGTGGCGTAGAGGAAAATGTTTAGGAACCAGTACGATACAGATGTGACGACATGGAGTCCGGCGGGGCGGTTGTTCCAAGTGGAATACGCGATGGAAGCCGTTAAGCAAGGCTCCGCCGCGATTGGGCTTCGATCTAAGACCCATATCGTTTTGGGTTGCGTCAACAAGGCTAATTCCGAGTTGTCTTCTCATCAGAAGAAGATCTTCAAAGTCGACGACCATATCGGCGTCGCCATCGCGGGTCTCACCGCCGACGGCCGCGTTCTATCTCGGTATATGAGGAACGAGTCCATTAACTACAGCTTCACGTATGAGTCGCCGCTTCCTGTGGGCAGACTTGTCGTCCAACTTGCCGATAAAGCTCAGGTCTTTTTCATCTATTGGAGTTCTAATTTTTTTTTAATTTCTTTAAAATGAAAAATGAGCTTCATTTTGAGTGTTCCTAAACTGATGGGAGATTTTGATTTTTGGGTTTTCTTTGAGAAATTGCAATTGAAAACCCTAGTTAGTGGGTCTCTTCTAAGGCATTGAAGTAAATAGAACTGCAAAATTAAGCATAAATAAAATGGTAATTTACTTAACCAGAATATGTTCTTAACCAAGTTTACCTCACAGTTAAAGCTTTTGTTTAGGAAACATTGATAGAATAAATAATGTGGAATTAAAAGTAAATTGAACCTCCCATTTGCATTACTGCTGAACTGATCCATGATTAATATCCGATGTTCAGTCTGGAATAGAGGGAAATGAAATGGGTAATGAGGATTAGTATGATACAAACAGAAAAAAAAAAGGGGGGGGGGGAGGGGAAGTTGTTGATGAGGGTTTGACTGTTCTTTGCTTCAAGTGATTTGGTCAGATAACAATCTCGTGTGTGCTTTTTGCTTCTGACTGAAAACCTCGGGGTATAGAGCAGGCTGATTTGAAAAGATTGTTGGAGTTATGAGTTCCAATTACAATTTTAATACCTTGATATGCTTCTGTTACTCGAATGATTGGAAGTATAATAGGACAGAAGTGCAATCGAGGTTTGAACAGGCTAATGGTTTCTCTGCACCCAAATCAGAGAGCTTGGCATACCTTTGTGTGCTCGATTTTAGTAGTGCTGCTGGTGTTATGTGATCAAGTAGCATTTATTTGCAACTTTGTCATGATTACTTGATCTGTATATTTGTTGATGCTAATGTTGAGATTGAATGATTTCAAGTCTTTGAGATTGGTTATAGTCGGTGGCTTTAACTTGTGATAGGCTATCAAATGGTTTCATATTCCTGTATGATAGCAATATAAAAGTTGAAGAAGCCCTCTGTTTTTCAATCTTTTGCTTTGTGTCCTTACTATTCTGTGCTTACCTATTGGGTTTGCCACTGAATTTGGTATACTACTCAACAGTATCAGTGGCATGATCTTAGGGTATGTTTGTTTGGCTTTAATTGATTTTCCGAAAAATGAATTACTGGAACTAGAAAATGAATTATTGGAATTTGAATTCTGAAAAATGAATTACATTTTTGGAAAATGTTTTCCGTAAAATGAATTACATTTTTCTGAAAAACATTTGGAAAACGTTTTATAATGTTTGGAAGATGTTATTTAAACATTTTTTCCACTAGTTGAAGAGTTTTTTAAAAATTATTTATTACAAATATTAAATATAATAAATAATATTATTATCATAAACTTAATATTATTTTTAAAATATTAAAATAATTTATTTATTATTAAATATTTTTTTATAATTTTATTAATAAAAAATATATTTTGTATATTTTAGTGAAATAAATATTAAAATTATATTAATTATTTATTAAAGTAATAGTGTTATATTATGTTTTAAAAATATTAATTAGTATTTTAAATATCTTTATTAAAATATTATTTAAATATAAATATATATTCATTATTAAATATATAAAAAAATTATTTATATTATTAAAATAAAATTATAATATCTTTATTATTAAAATATAATTGATTATTATATAATATTTAATATATATATTATAATATTAATAAATAAACAATAATATTTTGATGAAAATGATATTAAATATTTATTAATATTTCATAAATAAAATTATTTTGAGTATTTATTCTTTTAAGTGAAAAGTTCGGAAAATGAATCCGTAAGTCATTTTACAGAAAACACAAAGGAAATTCTGTTACTAGGAAAATGAATTACATTCCGGAAAACCAATTACGTGAAACAAACACAGGAAAACATTTTCCGGAAAACGAATTACGTGAAACAAACACGGGAAAACATTTTCCGGAAAATGAATTACATGAAACAAACACGGGAATTCGGGGAAAACCAATTCCTTAATTCTAATTACGGCAAACAAACACACCCTTAATTCAGTTGCATATTTGGGGATCACTTTTAACCCCAATTCAATGAAATGCAGTTGGTGCTAAAGATGGCAATTTCCTGTGGAACACCAAACCTACTAACATAATAGGGTTATTGTTTTGTACAAATTGAAAAGGGGAAATGCTTGAGTTTGTTGGCAGGTGTGTACCCAGCGCTCTTGGAAACGACCTTATGGCGTTGGCCTGTTGGTGGCTGGCTTGGATGAATCTGGGGCTCATCTCTATTACAACTGCCCGAGTGGAAATTACTTTGAGTACCAGGCTTTTGCCATTGGATCCCGCTCACAAGCTGCAAAGACATACTTGGAACGGAGGTTTGAGAACTTTGCAGATTCCTCTCGGGACTATCTGGTCAAAGATGCACTTATGGCAATAAGGGAAACCCTGCAAGGAGAAACTCTAAAAAGCTCAATATGTACAGTTGCTGTGGTAGGGGTTGGGGAGCCGTTCCATGTTTTGGATCAGGAAACTGTACAACAAATGATTGATGCCTTTGAGATTGTGGGAGAGCAAGAAGGACCTGCTGCTGAACCGGATGCTTCTGCTGTACTAGAGGCTGCAGCTGAGCAAGGTGCTGCTGCTGCTGATCAGGGTGGTTCTACAGACGAAGGTGTGGCCCCAATGGATATTTGAGGATACTCGGCGCGTCAGTGCATATCCTCGTCTTTAGATAAGATTTTCTAGCATCTGTTTGTGGATTTGAGTGTGTTCGTGGTAGACATTATTGTGATGGATATTTCTTTCTTTATTTTCCAAACTATCTTTTTACCATTGCTGCAAACATGCAAATGACCTGAAATTAAGTTTTACAGTTTTACTCGAGATACAATCTTTGGTGTTAGATTACTTGAGTGTGTTATTACTGAATTTGTGAAATTTGATGCTGACATGAGGATCTGTGAACGGCATTTTTTAGATTTATAAATATTAAAAGATTGTTTGATCATTTACATAATTTTTTTATTAAACGAGCGGCATTTCAAACGTATTTGAGTTATTATGGATAAATTATTGCTCCCCTAGTAGAATTCAAAATGCTTGAATTCGAGAAATGTATTTTAGCAGGAAAATTGTATGCAATTTGCTTTACATTTGATCATTTTATTTTATAACCAAAGCATGCATGATCCTTGGCTTTATAAGGGGAAACCTTGGATTTATTCACCATTGTTTATTACAACTACCAGAAGTTCTGGGCCTTGGACCACTTGCAATCAATGTATAAGCACAGCAAAGCCCGTCACCTGCTTCACACTGGAGTGGTTCATATTGAGGCGGACCAATTATACGTAGAAAACAAGCATCTTGGATACCAAAGAACACTAGACATCAAAATACATTTCAACAGCAATGAACTGAGTATCCGAGTAACCATACGAACAGTATAGTTTTATAGCTAAAATGAAGCCATGATTCTATCCTAAAACATGTCCGGCATTATTCGGAAAAGAAAAAGAAAAAGAAAAATCATCCCTCTGCGTGTACTTGAACATAACAACAATTTTTCCTTGATGCCAAATCTCAAGGCTTTTGGAACAAATAGAAAGCAACTTGTGAAAACAAAAAGATCATTTTTGAGAAGACTTCTGTTCTTTATCTGGTAGGATATTGTCTGGAAGAATTAGTTCTGGGGGAGTTTCACGGACAACGCCAAGCATCGAGTCATACTCTTCATCCCTATGAGCAAACTTCTTGCGTAGAACTTTCTCAAATTCAATTTCATCGAAGGGTTTTGCATTCTCAGCTGCATGTACCTGTGCAAGGTTGGTATAATTGGTGGCTGACTGGGAAATAAATGCTATCTCTTCATCAGTTAGCTTCCTCAGGAACTTAGCTGGATTACCTCCCCAGACCTAACAGTGAAGATTAAACACCAATCATAAGGTAAAACTTCTAAGTACATTTTCTCAACGCCTGGCACAAAATATTAATTCAAGCAGCAGAACAGTCTTTAAGTATTACACATGTTACCAAAATGTATCCTAACAGTGACACCTGTTTTAACTTTATACTTGCGGAACCCAAGTGTTTTTTATTTCTTTCCAAGTTTGACAACTTCTCATGCATGTTGCTAGTTTATTTTTTATTCATACATGCTACCATAATAAGAAATGAATGTGCCTTTCATAAATGATAAACAGATAAACCAATAAAGTCGTCAAATATTTTCAAGAACATGGCATAAGAACTAAGTTTCAGAAAAATTGGAGTTCACAGTACCTCCCCAGCAGGGATTCTTGTATTCTGTCTCACGAGGGCTCCAGCAGCAACCATAGCATGTTTCTCCAAAACTACACCATCAAGAAGTGTTGCTCCCATGCCAACAAATGATTCATCCTCGACAGTACAGCCATGTAAAACAGCACTATGTCCTGCTCATTTCGATGTTTCAATCATAGCCTATTAATGGAACTTTTAATCAGGTTAATATACATGAAATTTATGGCCGGTGCCACTTTACTCACCGACAGTAACATTGTTTCCAATGTTAGTTGGTAGCACTTTCCCACTGAGATTAGACTTTGCCACATGCACAAGGGAGTTGTCTTGTATATTAGTTCCAGATCCAACACTAATGCTGTTGACGTCCCCTGTTCAAAGCAAAACTAGGATAATATTATCAGCAAAAACTAGTACAAATAATGTCAAAGAAATGCCCCTAATACCCCTCTACACATGGAGTTTAAAAGATAGCGTGGTAGGGTGTGATCTCAGGAACCATCCTCTTCTAGAGATTATAATACTTGAGAGTCAAAATCAACTACCATACATTAAAAATGTATTATAAATGGGAGATGCCCTGAATCTACATTGTAGAAAGGCTTTGCTATGTGGTATGACTGCAACAAATCAATTTTCAACTTTCTCATTAGAATAAAGAGTTAACTGCAGTCACACATATGGTGCATATACTACACGTACCAGGGGATTTCATTTCAGGAAAGTATATAATTGTCTGAACTCTGAAAGCAACTTTTGTAACCAAAAATTCTATCTCCTCCATATAAATAAACACCAATTTATAGTTGAGGAGAAGAATGATGATAAATACTCCAAGCAATAAATATGTTCTATGGGAGAATAAGTTTTCCATCTTATGCATGGTGGCTGTACTTAAGGTTTTAAGAAGCATGTGGAGTTGCAGATATGAATCTGGTGGATTTGACAAGGTATAAGGTACCAGTCGCAAGCATCCCACTTGTGTGTGTAAATAAATTATTAATGAAAGCTAATAGGCTAAGGAAATAGTAATGCGGCAAATGCCTATCAGGAAGACAATATATCACATCATTAATAGAAAATAAAATTAAAAAAATACCAACAATTTATAGTTGAAACCAATAGTTAAATTTACAAGTTACATTCCTCTAAACCAATTGTTAAAAGTTGAAACAATTTATATCCCTCAGAAAGACTGGCCATTTCTTCTGGACAAGTGATAAGACTTAATCTCACTATCTTTATTCATAGTTTTCAAACTTAAACATTAACAATACCTATTTGTTTCCAATAGTTAAATTTACAAGTTACATTCCTCTAAACCAATTGTTAAAAGTTGAAACAATTTATATCCCTCAGAAAGACTGGCCACATTTCTCTGGACCAATGTGATAAGAACTTAATCTCACTATCTTTATTCACATAGTTTTCAAACTTAAAACATTAACAATACCTATTTGTTTCTTATGTCACCATTTAAATGTTCATTGGCATAGTCTTAAACCTTTGATATGCTAATTTATAGGCACGAAGTCAGATACCATCCTTGAATAACTTTAGTAGACCTGTAGGACATTATCAAACAAACACAACAAATTAGGCATAACATGAAGGATCTTACCCCTTAAAACACACCCATACCAAATCGATGATCCCCTTCCCACCTGAACATCGCCAATGACAGATGCGCTAGGGGCTACAAATGCATCCTTGTCAACCAGAGGAGATTTGTCAAATACGTTCATCAAAGTCCGATGCCTAGAAACTAAGAAAAGAACAAAAAGAAGCACGTGAAAACCCTATCTTTGATTACAAAATACAATGATAACAAACAGCCAAATTTCACACAAATTAGCAAAGAAAATAACCAGCACAGGTCAACTAAACAAAGTTATTAAAGATTCTGTTGGAAAGGGGAAAAACAACACCCAGAGTTTAAATCATAACTACACTTGGTGCTTTCATACGTAGGCAGTCCAATAGTTTCACAACAACATCAAAGGAAATGTAAGCTATAAAACGAAAAGAAATTATTTGGTAATTGAAATCAGTTGAAGAAACCCCACAGGTTGAATCCATATTTCAATTCGTAACTAGCAGATATTAGCTTAGGAGTGGATTTTGAAGATGGAAAAAAGAAACGAAGCAGAGAGAAATGGGATGAAACTCACGTTGCTCTTGGAAATAGTAGTTGCCTTGGAGACGGCAGCCGAGGCGATCGAGAGCCTGGCCAGTCTCGCGAATCCAGAATCCGACGGTGTAAATGGCTTTGCCAAGGCTTCCCATCTTCAGCTTTGATCGGTGATCTTTGGGGTTCCCAGGTGAGCGAGTGATTGGGAAATAAAGAGCTCCAAATGATGATGCTCTTAGACCTTAGTTTAGTGGTAAGACTGGTAGGGTTGAATATCATGGGCCTGACTCAGCCCAACTATAGCTGTTCACAAATCAACCGCGTCTGTTGAGTAATGTTTTTTTAGAAGTAAATTATAATTTTATCCTTACTAATGCATAGACTCTACTTAGTTATGTATTTATATTTTATTTTAATAATTCAATACTAACATCTTAAAATTTTTATTATTTTTCATTATTTATTTTAATTGTTTAAAAATAAATAAATGTTATGATTTATATATTAATAGTGAGTTATATAAAATATATATTTATTATAATTATAATTATAATTTATATATTTTATTATAGTTTAAATTGATATAATTTAAATATAATAATATTTTTAAATTTATTATAGTTTAAATTTATGTGATTCATATATAAGTGTAAATATAATTTAAATGTTATATTTTTAATTTACAACATAATGTCTATAATATTTTAAATTGATATAGTTTAAATTGATATGATTCATATGTAAGTGTAAATATAATTTAAATACTATATTTTTAATTTACAATATAATGTCTATAATAGATATTTTATCTTTTTAAACTTATTTTTTAACTATAATCTCAAACAATTAAACTTTAATATGTACTTTTTATAATATTTTTAAAAATTACCTTTTAAAAGTTATATCAAACTGATATGTAGAAAGTAAGAGAGAACTTTTGTTTCTTAAACAAACATAACGCTCAAAGTTGAGCGATTAAAGAAAATATTTTTTATATAATTTCTTGTAAATAAATAGTGCTTAATTGGAACGAAATTATTACTTGAAAATTATATAACAAAATTTTATAGACTTATTTAAATGTAAATTTTAAAATAAGTGCTTAATTGAAATAATTTTATATTGAAAAATATTAACTGAAATAAAATTTTATTTAAGAGTATATTTAATTATCACCTGATTCGAAAGGATTAATTTATCAAATAATTTTTTAAAAGATAATCATAATTTAGAAACTTAATGTGTAATTTAACCCTTTTAAAAATAAAATAAAATTTTTACAATTAATTCCTTTAAAAAACTATTATAAAATATGAATTCAGTTTTAGTAATTAAGTTTTTCTTTAAAGTTTGCCTTGGTTTAAAATCTAATTCTTGTGTGCGATTGATTCTTCCACCTTCACGATTTAAAAATATTTTGTAAGGAAAATTTAGCGCAAGTCGTATGTCGAAACACACCGATACACTAAAACATATTATTAACTAAATTGTACTTATTAAATAAATATTAAAAAGATAAATTACACATTTTATACTTAGATTATCATTTTTGTTTCATTTTTATATCTGATTTTTAATTTTTTTTAAACCATTAACGGTAATGTATATGTGGGACATGTCATTTTCTTAATTTTTAATTACTACATCACATTTTTATACTATTTTTTAGTTAATTTTATTCAACCAATTAGGTGATAACACGTGTCACCGCATATGGGGATAAAATAGATAAATATCATTCTTACTCATAGTGTGAATTGAACGTGGATCTTTTACATGAGAAACAAATCAATCAACCATTGAGTTAAGTTAGTTATTTGAATAAATTTCATCACATTTGTATTTAACTTATATAACAGTATCACCGCAAAAATAAATATTCATTTATGATTATAAGATTCAAATATGAGATACTTTAAATTAATGAACGAAAGCTTAGTCACTCACCTATAGTGTGAATTTTATATTGAACTTAATATTTACTTATATCATTATTAAATTAAAAGACTAATTTTTCATTTTATTTGGAAATAAAAAATAATTAAATAATTTATATATGTTAGAAAAATTATATGAAATCGTTATAAAAATATATTTATAATACTATAAAAATATTTATTTAATTTTTAAAATTATATAATTATTTATTTAAAATAATTTTATTTTTTAATTATTTATATAATTTAAAATTTGTAGTCAATTATATGATTTAGTATTCAACTATCACTTTGGTTTAGTATAATATTATTTAAAATTAAATAAATAATTTTAAAATAATATTATTTCAAAATAATAAAAATTAAGTAAATATTTTAAAATACTTTTAATAATATTATAAATATTTTATTTAGAATAATTTAATATAAATTTTATAAATATATTTAGTGTATTTAGCTGATCCTATGCCCATATGTAATGGGGTAAGGGGAAGGTAGGATAGTAGGCTGCCCCTAACACCGGGTTGAGAGCAGCTTCCGTGGGAGACCTCCAGCAGTCAGAATTATGAATAATTATTTAATTATTTTTTTATTTCCAAATAAAGTAAAGATTTATTCTTTAATTTAATAATGATTTAAGTAAGTATTAAATATGATATAATAAAATATATTCACATTACAGTTGAATGATTAAGTTTTCGATCGTTAATTTAAATTGTCACATATTCAAATTTTATAATCATCGAAAAATATTGATTTTGTGATAATACTGTTATATAAGTTAAATACAAAATATGATGAAATTAACGTAAATGGCTATCTTAACTCAATCATTGAGTGCTTTGCATTTCATGCAAGTGGCATAGGTTTAATTTATGCTAAGAGCATGAATAATTTTTTTATTTTATCGTCATAGTTGGTGATATGTGTCATCATTTATTTGATTGAATAAAATTAATTAAAAATAGAGAAATAGAAAGGTGATGTGAAAATTAAAAAAATAAGAAAATTGATACGTCATACCTCAACAGTATTTTTGTTAATAATTATGAAAAAAAATTAAATATTATAAAGAAATAAAATTGATAGTATAAATATTAAGCGTATAATATTTACTTAATAAAGATAATCTAATTAATGATATATTTTGATGTATTATTTTAATAATATATTACTGTGTACGACATATGCTTTACACTCATCCAAATTTTTAATCCGTTGAAACTTCATAAAGGAAAATTCTCGTACACATTTTGGTTAGGTGAGGGTTATGTATAATATTCGACATTCTAGAAACTAGATGAACGTGGACTTGAATGCTATCCAAATACTTTATACGTTTTCATACGAATATTTAATATTCTAGATATTTTAAGGGAAAAGTACATAAATGGTTCCTGACTATAGGATATTATTTTATTAAGTCATTTGATTATTAAAAGTTACAAAATGATTTTTTGACTATAGAATGTTGATTTATTAAGTCCATCGACTATTAAAAATTACAAATTTATCACATGACTATTGATTATATTCCAAATTTGTTCTTTTCTGTTAAACAATTAACGATTGTCTAAGTTGGATGTTAACATGATGACTAAAATATGATAGTCATTTGAGAGTTTGTAACATAATGAATAGTCGAGGGACTTAACAAAATAACACTATACAATCAGAGAATCATTTTGTAGCTTTTAATAATTGAGGGATTTAATAAAGCAGTATATTATAATTAGGGGACCATTTATATACTTTATCCGTATTTAAATTTTAAATTAACTATTTGAATTGTAGTTTGATATTAAATTAATACATAAAAAAGAAGTTTTTGTCAATAAATTTATTGTAGCACAGATGATTAGGGTATTTGCTCTCTCTTTTTAATGAGAAAATTTTGTGCGCCAATTGTTATTGAATTTTATTTACATATAAACGGATTATTTTGGTTTTCTTATCAATTCTGCAAATCAATTATCCATATATTATTTGAAGTTTTTGTTGGAAAATTTAGATTTGCACAAACACAAAACACGATGACTTACGACAAATAAAACAGGGTTCAGATTTTATTGAATGACAGAAAGTATATACTTCTGAGAAACCACATCAACAGCGGCACGGGCAGCCGTCCCTCGGAGTCAGTTCCTGAATTATTCAAAACAAAAAAGATCCAACTTCGCTCAAACAAAACGTCTCAGCCCTTCTTCCAAAGTGGTGTATTTCACTTCGGGGTATAGCTCAGAAGCCTCGAATCCGATGGACGGTTCGATCTCAAAGTTGGCGCAGTCACCGTTGACAAAGATCGAGTGACTGAGTGCCAAGAAAAGATTGACCGGCATTGGAGACTCTGCAAGCGTTCGATGAAATGCGTGAATAAAATAACAAAGCATATAAGATTTCCAAATCAGAGGCAGGGGATTTTATCAACCTTGGATCTGTTTGAGCATTTGTTCCTCTGGAACGTATGTTTTGTCAAGTGTTTTGCCAATCATTTTCTCCCACAGGGCGACGAGCTCGTTGTACGAGTAGGTGTTGTTGGGAGGCCTGATGAAGAGGGTCTTGTTCAATGTTCTCGGGTCGTCGACGGTCTTCACAGTGTAGGTTGCGATATCGGCTTCGTGGTTTATAACAACTGCGAAATGGTTGTGATTACATATATATGTGGTTTGTTCAATCTCAAAAACCAAGGGTTCATCAACTTTGTGATCATAATTGCTTATAGTTTACCTTTAGGATTTCCATCGCCTAGGATAACCACCTTATCTCTCGGAGGAGAGGCGGTTCCCGGCGGTGCCACCGACAGAGATGGAAGAATGTAGCCTGCAAAGCAGTTGGAAGCCACATAAGTGTAGGGGATCCCTTCGACCTCGATGGCACGACGGATTTGAGCCCTGACTGCGTACATCGATTTGGCTGGCTCGACCGCAGTATTTAGGTCCGAGTCCAACCCAAATTCCGATGGGAAAAATCTCTGATTCGTGATTATTAAAAAAAACCCCATTAGAATGGAATGTAGAAATTGAGGAAAAGAGGAAGAGTAAACCTAAACTGAGAAAGAAAGGCCAACCTTAACGTTACCAGCTTCTTTAATGGCAGCAATGATCTTAACTTGATCTTCTATCTGCTGACCGACACCGACGGTTGAAATCACGACGTCAACGTGCTTTATCGCCTTCACCAAACTCTCATGATCATAGAGATCCCCCTGTGCATAGAATGCCCATAAAGTCAAAATAAATAACATAAATGCACAGCCATGAAATATGAATATGCATGTGAAGAGGTCATAGACTTACGATCAAGATTTGGACCCCTAAGTTCTTGAAGTTGTCGATGATTTTACACTTAACAGGGTCGGAAAGAGTGCTCTGTCTTACCAGAGCAAAAGTGGGGTGACCCTCTTTTGCACTGGCTTCGACGATGAACTTTCCGATGTATCCAGTTCCTCCGATGATCAAAACCTTGCTCTTTTCCGCCATTGATGAGTTTCTTCTGCCACGGGAACAAGAACTATGATGGTTCGAAAGAAGAGGGTTTGGATTATATCAGAGTTTCAAATCACGGTCGCGGTCGTGTTTTTAGTTATTTCGGATTTACTGTGATTGTGGCCGTCGCGGGTAACTCGGACAACGGCGAAACCACTATATTGCGGCCGAAATCACGATCCCAGAATTTTTTTTTGTGATTGCGTTCAATTGTATTTAAAGTGTTTTATTAATATCAATCTAATGATCTTAATAGTTAAAAATTTATTATTATTTCTTGAAGTCTCAAGTTTGAGTAACATATATATATATAGAAGAATAATTATCGTTAAATAGTTAAGAGTCTTTGAACATTTATTACCATCTTAAATTTATTAAAAATATTTTATTAATAAAATAATAAAAACAATATAATTGATAAAGTCCAATGAATCAATTTTTAAAGTAATAAATATTTTTTCATTAAATAAAAATCTAATTTTTGTTAATATTTGTTGTAATCTAAAAAAAATTTAGTGGACTTTTCTGTAATATCCTATTCTTAGATTTGTGTTTCAACTCTTATGATTAACACTCTCCTCTGATGATCAAAAGCATGCTCTTTTCATCCATTGATGGATTTCTCCAGCTAGAAGCGAAAACTATGTTGGTTCGATAGAATAGCTTTTGGATTGTGATTATCGTAATGAAATTTGACCGATAAAAGAGCACAATTTATCGATGAAAGAAGGATCTGAACTTGAAAGAATAGTCTTATTGGTGGCGGTGGGAACTTAATGCCCATGGATAGACTTTTCCTACCATATTTATTCTTCAAAACAACAAAAGGGGATAACACCGAAAAATCACCCTGACGCACTTTAATTATCTGTCAGACACCCTTTTATTTTTATTTATAGATCTCACACCTTTTGCAGGAAGGCGCGCCCCATGCACCGCGCTAGTCGCAGTTTATACCCTGCGTCTTGTAAAACGTGTAAAATAACGGGTGTTAATTTAATCGCGTTTGTTGAGTAATATTTTATAAAAGTTTGATTACAAATTAATGTCAAACGGATAAAAATTGAAGAAAAAATTGTGGTGGAAACGTTGATTTTACTAACCATTAAAATTAGAATTTCTATTTTTTCATTTTTTAAATTTGCGTTTAGAAGTAAATTATAATTTTATCCTTACTAATGCATAGACTCCACTCAGTTTTGTATTTATATTTTATTTTAATAATGCAATACTAACATCTTAAAAAAAATTATTAAAACAAATGTTATGATTTATATATTAATAGTGAGTTATATAAAATATATATTTATTATAATTATATTTTTATTTATATTTTTATATATTTTATTATAGTTTAAATTGATATAATTTAAATATAATATTTTTAAATTTATATAGTTTAAATTTATGATTCATATATAAGTGTAAATATAATTTAAATATATTTTAATTTACAACATAATGTCATAATATTTTAAATTGATATAGTTTAAATTGATGATTCATAAGTAAGTGTAAAATAATTTAAATACTATTTTTAATTTACAATATAATCTATAATAGACATTTATTTTTTAAACTTATTTTTAACTACAATCTCAAACAATTAAACTTTAATCTGTACTTTTCTATAATATTTTTAAAAATTACCTTTTAAAAGTTATATCAAATTGATCCGTAGAAAGTAAGAGAGAACTTTTGTTTCTTAAACAAACATAACGCTCAAAGCTGAGTGATTAAAGAAAATAATTTTTTATATAATTTCTTGTAAATAAATAGTGCTTAATTGGAACGAAATTATTATTTGAAAATTATATAAAAACAATTTATAGACTTATTTAAATGTAAATTTTAAAATAAGTGCTTAATTGAAATAATTTTATATTGAAAAATATTAACTGAAATAAAATTTTATTTAAGAGTATATTTAATTCGAAAGGATTAATTTATCAAATAAATTTTTAAAAGATAATCATCATTTAGAAACTTAATGTGTCATTTAACCCTTTTAAAAATAAAATAAAATTTAAATTTTTACAATTAATTCCTTTAAAAAACTATTATAAAATATGAATTCATTTTTAGTAATTAAGTTTTTCTTTAATAATTGCTCCAGCAATAATAATAAGTTGTGTAGGATAAAATTTGCCGTGGTTTAAAATCTAATTCTTGTGTGTGATTGATTCTCCCACCTTTACGATTTAAAAATATTTTGTAAGGAAAATTTAGCGCAAGTCGTATGTCGAAACACACCGATACACTAAAACATATTATTAACTAAATTGTACTTATTAAATAAATATTAGAAAGATAAATTACATATTTTATACTTAAATTATCATTTTTGTTTCATTTTTATATCTGATTTTAATTTTTTTAAACCATTAACGGTAATGTATATGTGGGACATGTCATTTTCTTAATTTTTAATTACTACATCACATTTTTATACTATTTTTTAGTTAATTTTATTCAACCAATTAGGTGATAACACGTGTCATCGCATATGGGGATAAAATAGATAAATATCATTCTTACTCATAGTGTGAATTGAACGTGGATCTTTTACATGAGAAACAAATCAATCAACCATTGAGTTAAGTTAGTTATTTGAATAAATTTCATCACATTTGTATTTAACTTATATAACAGTATCACCACAAAATAAATATTTATTTATGATTATAATATTCAAATATGAGACACTTTAAATTAATGACCGAAAGCTTAGCCACTCAACTATAGTTTGAATTTTATATTGAACTGAATATTTACTTATATCATTATTAAATTAAAAGACTATTTTTTATTTTATTTGGAAATAAAAAATAATTAAATAATTCATATATGTTATAAAAATTATATGAAATCGTTATAAAAATATATTTATAATACTATAAAAATATTTATTTAATTTTTAAAATCATATAATTATTTATTTTATATCATATTTAATACTTACTTATATCATTATTAAATTAAAGAATAAATTTTCACTTTATTTGGAAATAAAAAATAATTAAATAATTATTTATATATTTTTAATAAAATGTATATTAAATAGTATAAATAGTATATTTATAATATTATTAAAAGTATTTTAAAATATTTACTTAATTTCTAAAATCATATTATTTATTTATTTATTTAATTTTGAATAATATTATACGAAACCAAATGATAGTTGAATACTTAACCATATAATTTACCACAAATTTTAAATTAAATAAATAATTTTAAAATGTGTCGCATATTCGAATATTTGACATTCTAGAAACCTGATGGAATGCTATCCAAATACTTTATACGTTTTCATACGAATATTTAATATTCTAAATATTTTAAGGGAAAATACATAAATGGTCCCTAACTATAGGGTGCTATTTTATTAAGTCATTTGATTATTAAAAGTTACAAAAATGATCTTTTGACAATAGAATATTGATTTGTTAAGTCTGTCGACTATTAAAAGTTACAAATTTATCACCAGACTATTGATTATATTCCAAACTTGTCATTTTCTGTTAAACAATTAACGATTGTCTAAGTTTGACGTTAACATGATGACTGAAATATGATAGTCATTTGACAGTTCGTAATATAATGAATAGTCGATAAACTCAACAAAACAATATTATATAATCAAATAATCATTTTGTAACTTCTAATAAATGAGGGACTTAATAAAGTAGTATATTATAATTAGGGGACCATTTATATACTTTATCCATATTCAAATTTTAAATTAACTATTTGAATTATAGTTTGACATTAAATTAATACATAAAAAGGAAGTTTTTGTCAATAAATTTATTGTAGCACAGATGATTAGGGTATTTGCTCTCTCTTTTTAATGAGAGAAAAATTTGTGCGCCAATTGTTATTGAATTTTATTTACATATAAACAGATTATTTTGGTTTTCTTATCAATGCTGCAAATCAATTATCCATATATTATTTGAAGTTTTTGTTGGAAAATTTATATTTGCACAAACACAAAACACGATGACTTACGACAAATAAAACAGGGTTCACATTTTATTGATTGACAGTAAGTATATACTTCTGAGAAACCACATCAACAGAGAATCCGGCACCGGCAGCCGTCCCTCGGAGGCAGTTCCTGAATTATTCAAAACCAAAAAAGATCCAACTTCTCTCAAACAAAACGTCTCAGCCCTTCTTCCAAAGTGGTGTATTTCACTTCGGGGTATAGCTCAGAAGCCTCGAATCCGATGGACGGTTCGATCACAAAGTTAGTGCAGTCACCGTTGACAAAGACCGAGTGACTGAGTGCCGAGAAAAGATTGACCGGCATTGGAGACTCTGCAAGCGTTCGATGAAATGCGTGAATAAAATAACAAAGCATATAAGATTTCCAAATCAGAGGCAGGGGATTTTATCAACCTTGGATCTGTTTGAGCATTTATTCCTCTGGAACGTATGTTTTGTCAAGTGTTTTTCCAATCATTTTCTCCCACAGGGCGACGATCTCGTTGTACGAGTAGGTGTTGTTGGGAGGTCTGATGAAGAGGGTCTTGTTCAATGTTCTCGGGTCGTCGACGGTCTTCACAGTGTAGGTTGCGATATCGGCTTCGTGGTTTATAACAACTGCGAAATGGCTGTGATTACATATATATGTGGTTTGTTCAATCTCAAAACCAAGGGTTCATCAACTCTGTGATCATAATTGCTTATAGTTTACCTTTAGGATTTCCATCGCCTAGGATAACCACCTTGTCTCTCGGAGGAGAGGCGGTTCCCGGCGGTGCCACCGACAGAGATGGAAGAAAGTAGCCTGCAAAGCAGTTGGAAGCCACGTAAGTGTAGGGGATCCCTGCGACCTCGATGGCACGACGGATTTGAGCCCTGACTGCGTACATCGATTTGGCTGGTTCGACCGCAGTATTTAGGTCCAAATCAAATTCCGATGGGAAAAATCTCTGATTCGTGATTATTAAAAAAAAAATCCATTAGAATGTAGAAATTGAGGAAAAGAAGAAGAGTAAACCTAAACTGAGAAAGAAAGGCCAACCTTAACGTTACCAGCTTCTTTAATGGCAGCAATGATCTTAACTTGATCTTCCTGCTGACCGACACCGATGGTTGAAATCACGATGTCAACGTGTGTCGTAACCAGTTTTCGCCCGGACACAAAAATTTTACTCGGCGGGAAAAGTGATGTGAATAAATAGTTTTTGAAATGTTTTGGGAGTCGACATCGGCCTTTTGGGTCAGGTAAGTCGAATACCTAAAAATTATATTTTAAAAGAGTTTTTAAGAAAACATCAGTTAAAAGATGAACTGATCTGCGTTTATAACCAAAAATTCGTTCTTTTTAATAATAAAAAGGGATTCGTGGTCGGTTACGTTTAGGGAAGGATTAGCACCCCTACAACGCCCAAAATTGGTACTTATTAATTATAAATTGTCTCTATTATTAGAAATTTAAAAATTCAAAGATATATTTAATTTATAATTTTGTTTTTCAAATTTATAATTTTGAAAAAAATATTAATTTATATATATTTATAAATAAAATATTTATTTATTTAGAAATATCAGAAAATGACTTCTAGGTGCCTTAAGACAGTTCTTTTCTTCGATATTAAAAATAAATAAATAATTAAAACAATTAATATATAATTTATAAAATAAGATATTTAATAAAAATATCAGAAAACAGACTTCTAGGTGCTTTAAGACAGTCATTTTCTTAATATTGAAAATAAATATATATTAAAATATGATTAAAAGTAATTTATGAAATATAGGATTTTAAAATAAACAATATTATATTATATATATATATATATATTTATAAATAATAAAAAATATAATGAAATAATAATTAAAGCAATAAATAATAATAATATATAATAAATAATATTGCAAATAATGATTAAAATAAAAGGAATTAAAAATAGTATTAAAATGTAAAATATTAAAAATCATAGTCAAAAATGAAAATTTAATGATTAAAATGTAAAATTATAAACTAGAGTACTAATTCGAAATATAAAAGATGGGCATTAAAAGTGTAATTTAACCATAATTCATAATACGGGACTAAAACAAAAATATTGAAGTTATTGATGACTAAATATTTTATTTATCCTAATTATATATTTATTTACTGATTAATGACTAAAACATAATACATTAAAATTCGAATGCCAAATTAAAATAAATAAAAATAACTGGTGGTGACTATTTTGTAAAGATTATAAACATGGAACACCGCGGATGGGGTTTACCCCTTTACCCAAAACGCACAGTTATACCCATGAAACGACGTCGTTTCATATTGGGTATAAATACCCTATAACCAGCCGGCCCTAAGGGCCATTTCTCATTTGCTTCTTTTCTTTTTCTCTCTCTAATCTGAGAGAGAAAATTTTTCTCTCTTCTCTTTCTTAAAGCCTCCGGCCGGCCGCCTTGTTCCGGCGCCGACGCTTCCCGCCGGCCACTACTCACGGTGGCCGGAAAATACAAAATACCCTTAAACTAAAACCCCGATTTTTCTAAGCCTAAATCCAATGTCGTTTTCGCATAAAGTCTTACCAATTTTTGTAGATCTAAACGAAACCGAAGTTTTATCTTTGATTCTACACTGGTTCAGGCGCCGCTTCGAAGTCCTCCGATGATGGTAAGTCTCTCCCTCTTCTCTCGGTCGATTTTCGTTGCTTTGTGTATGGTTGTTTTCTTTTTTTCGTGGCTGTTGGTGTACTTGCTCTTGGTTACTGTCTGTTTCCTCGTCGTTTTTGTTATCTCCGTTCTTTGTGTTCGTCTCTTTCTCCGTTGCTCTCTGTTTTTTATTTTGCAGGTGAGTCGAGGCTTTTATAGCCTTGACGAAACACTCCTCGAACCGGTCACAGAAGGGTTTCTCAGTGAGTCACCATGCTATGGTGGTGACTCACCATAGAGCTCGACGTGGGGTGATGATGAGGCGTTTCTGGAGGCTTCGATGGGGGCGGCGTGGCATTACTGAAGCGTCGGCAACGGACGTGTGGCCTTCTGGAATCAATGGCGGCGGCTGAGGACTTCTGGAAATAGTAGAGGCGGTTGGGATAGGGTTGAGAAACCCTAGCTAAAACCCCAAATCAGTTCAGGGTTTATATTTGGGTCTGGGCCGGTTCTGGTTGTGCCTGGGATTTGTATTTGGGCTCCCAGGATCTGGGCTTATAATAATTATTTAATAATAATATAATATAATATAATATAATATATATAATAATAATAATTTTAATAATAATAATAAAAACAAAAATGAAAAAATTAGTGTATACAGTTGCCTCTCTTTGCTTATTCTTGTGTTAACAAGAATAGAGCAAAGACGAAAAAAATAATAATTTTGACTTCTTTTGAGTAAGACTGAAATGTTGAAAACATCATTCCAGAGGTCTTAAAACACATCATGCACTGAAGGGCTTACAGCTGACCCGAAGGTTTTTGAAAACATCAAAAAGCTCCCGAAGGCTTTTTGAAAACATCATGCACTGTAGGACTTACAGATGACCCTAAGGCTTTGAAAACATCAAAAAGCTCCCGAAGGCTTTTGGAAACATCATGCACTGTAGGACTTACAGATGACCCTAAGGCTTGAAAACATCAAAAAGCTCCCGAAGGCTTTTGGAAACATCATGCACTGTAGGACTTATAGATGACCCTAAGGCTTTGAAACATCAAAAAGCTCCCGAAGGCTTTTGGAAACATGCACTGTAGGACTTACAGATGACCCTAAGGCTTTGAAAACATCAAAAAGCTCCCGAAGGCTTTTTGGAAACATCATGCACTGTAGGACTTACAGATGACCCTAAGGCTTTGAAAACATCAAAAAGCTCCCGAAGGCTTTTTGGAAACATCATGCACTGTAGGACTTACAGATGACCCTAGGCTTTGAAAACATCAAAAAGCTCCCGAAGGCTTTTTGGAAAACATGCACTGTAGGACTTACAGATGACCCTAAGGCTTTGAAAACATCAAAAAGCTCCCGAAGGCTTTTTGGAAACATCATGCACTGTAGGACATACAGATGACCCTAAGGCTTTGAAAACATCAAAAAGTTCCCAAAGGCTTTTTGGAAACATCATGCACTACAGGACTTACAAATGACCCTAAGGTTTTGAAAACATCAAAAAGCTCCCGAAGTCTTTTTGGAAACATCATGCACTGTAGGACTTACAGATGTGGAAAATAGTTTACTAAGTAAAAAAACTAAGAAAATCGTTTTCTTACTTTTTAACAATTTTAATTTTAGAAAAGATTGAATGAGAAACTATGGAAATCGTTTTCTCATTATTTTTCGAAATAACATGTTGATTGGGTAACATGCCCCAATCTCAAGATAATGCTCATTCTTGTGGATTGCGTCCATCTATTCTTCAGATGTTGGCGTGATTCTTGTATTCGAGGTTTTAAAAACCTTCTTCTTGTAAGGTATTTTTTACCATGAATCTTCTTGTTCTTCCGAAGATATGTAAAACTTCATGTTTGAATGCACTCAGATGTATCAATGTAATGCATTGTCTATTATATAAATGATATTCTTATGAATGCATGAATGTTGATGCAATCTTCATTTGACTTCAAAGTGGTGAACTTGGTCTTCCTTCACTTCATCATTTATTGCCAGGGTTACCTCTGGATATCAGTGTAGAAACTTATGCTATCAAGCTTGCATTTCTGCAGAATCATCTGATCAACTTGTATCTTGGTTCCTTCTTTGCTTCATTTAAGTCTTAGAAGAAATGTTTCATTTATGGAACTCTTGTCATAGTCAAAATTATGACCCTGATACCCCATTTTATCTTGGATAAAACCAACTTTATTTGCTTGGACTTGTGTATAAATCCCATAAAGCTTTCATATTTGAAAAGAGAATCTATCATCTTTAAAAAGAGAACCTATCATCTTTGAAAAGAGAATCTATCATCTTTGAAGAGTGTAGATGTAGATATGTCTGACTCAACAGGGATTAATTAGGAGAGTAGAGTCTGTTCTAATTTAACTCTTGAAACACATTACAAGGAAGATTTATCCCAATTCCTTTCATGTCTCCACATATAATCAGATCTCGAATAAGGCAACTTGGACCATATCATGTCGAGATGCTTAACAACAACCTATCGTTCAACCTTAGTTGGCGCCACTAGTTTCTTGTTGTTAAAATTTCAGCTCTCCTTCTATGGAAATAAATCTTCATCATATCTCATTTCTAATCTTGGGGTTGAAGAAAACAGACTTCATCTTGGATCAATATATGGAAACCATATGATCACAATATTGGTTTAGCACCATAATTACTGGTTCGTATTTGACATCACATTCACCATTTCCTGTGGCTTCTGCTTGGATTGCTGGTCAGGAAAACTCTTTGCACAGTTTTTAAATATTTTGTATGATGTCACAAGACCACTTGAGAACAAAACTCAGTGGGAATACAAATGAGATATTGGTATGACCAAAAAGTTGGTCAAATCCACAAGATATGCTAGAGTCGAATTGAATTAGAGATACCAACTGATCTTGATATCCTCTCGGGCAAGGGCAAATGTGATACTTATCATATTTTCTTCTGTAATGAGCATTATAGAAAGTAGAAACACTTCAGATATATGATCCATGTACAGAACGATATCCATAGAATTCTTGATGCTGGGGATGAAACGTACATGATAAACCCAAAATAGATGAAAACTCAGTTCATCCTAGCTGGCAATGATAACCCCAATAACAACGGGAATAACAATAATATAAGTGAGTTGAGTCTCCCTTTTCAATGTCATCAAGTAAGCAAAAACTGATGTGAAAAACAGCTTCATAATCCCAACAGTATGGTTGAAACTAATTGCCATGAATCTCAAAGAAATATTTTCAATTATCACTGACACACAAAAGGCCAAATTCAAAGCCGAGATCTTGAGGAACTGAACCCTGGATCGAGTAGTCTGCCTGGGGACCATCTTTATCCAACCATGATGTAGTTTAACAAAGAATACATTATCATGTGACATATGTTAAGAATATTGGGTATTTGAAACCATACTTGCTGAGTATATATTTGTTCAACAACAACATGATCAACATGTAACTGCTTGATGAACGAATCAATTATGTATAGTCAGCTAGACTGTCACTGTTTCACCATTTTCATTTTTCATACCTTTCTATCTTATTGGAAATATTTGTTCAAGGCAATAATCTTGACACAGGATGATATGGGTCTTCAGGATGCCCCAACATTTGCTGATACAGACATTCAAAATTCATCAACATTTCTGATTCTGATTGAAATGGGCTTTCAGGATGCCCTAGCATTTGTTTCTTGCTGATCCTTTAAATGTTCTACATGGATCTGTATGAAATAACCTTTAAAATGCCCCAACATTTGTTGATACAGATGTTAAAAAATGCATTCAACATTACTTCTTGTTGAGATAAGCTTCCAAGAATGCACTACATGGATCATTTCTGTCTGAAATGGCTTTCGAGATACCCCAAATCTGTTTATCTTGAATACACTCAATCTGGTATCACTAAACAGCAGTAACTGGAGGAATTCTCTTCATGTTGTCACAAACTTAAGAAGTGTTCAATTATTCTGACAGAAACGTCTGAGATATGTGAATGAGGTGATCATCTTCTGGATATGGAGGAGTCTAGTCAGACAGAGCGGTATAAATCGCTTGGTAATCCATTCCAGGCCGATACAGTGGCTTATCATCTTTCAGTGAAGGCTATTTCTGGAATATAATTTTCTGTAGAAGAGAAACCAATTTATGTGAACAGTAATCTGATGCAATAGCAAGACTACAATATACAGTGGTATAGGCTCTTGAAACATCCACACCCATGCAACATGTTAATTCTGATAACTACTCATCTGATTATGAAGCGATCTTTCAGGATGATTTCACAGATATTGATAGTTCTTCTAATATCGAGGAAATCCTAAATTCTGATTCTGATGAGGAGAATAAACTGTTATACTTGACGAAAATGGGGTACTCAGAAGCTGAGGCTTCAATAGCCATGAAGATATGTGGTCTGAATTCATCAATTGCAGAGTTGACAGATTTTATATGTGCTGTTCAAATATCAAAGGCTGCTGACGCACTTCTTCTGATAGAAGATAGGAATCCATTATGCAATGATCCTAATTACAAGAAAAGGCAAAACTCGAGCTATGATTTTTGGGAAAGGAATAAGCAGAAGAAGCTTGAAAAGAAGCTTCTTAATGAAGACGATCATGCAGTTCATCTTTTAATTCCAATGATTGGTTCTGGGGTTCCTACCGAACCAGATCAGATAACTCAAAGAACACTTCCAGAAGATGCTATTGGGTCTCCTTATTTCTATGAGCAATTCATCTTTCAAATCCAATGATTGGTTTTGGGGTTCATACCAAATCAGATCAGATAACTCAAAGAACACTTCCAGAAGATGCTATTGGGTCTCCTTATTTCTACTACGAGAACGTGGCACTTGCTCCAGTTAATGTTTGGACCGAAATGTCACGGTACTTATACGATGTAGAGCCAAAATTTGTAGATTCGAAACATTTTTGTGCTGCTACCCGGAAATGGGGCTATATTCATAATCTGCCAATTAAGAACAGATTTCCTCTTATTCTACTTTCTCATTGCACCATACATGATGCTTTTCCATTGACAACAAACTGGTGAGTTTCCTGGGATAAAGTTGAACTGTTTACAAACATGTACAGGAAGTGCCAAATTGATAGAAAGGATCCGTAAGGCTCTTGAAGCTTATGACGATGAGTCACCTTCGAGTGTCCAGAAGTATATTCTTGATGAGTGCTGAAAATGGAATCTGGTATGGGTTGGAAGGAATAAAATTGTTCCACTTGAACCTGATGAGGTGGAAATGCTTCTAGGTTTCCCTAAAAACCATACATGAGGAGATGCTAGAGACATGTTCTCCGGTGATATCAATGTCATATCTTTTTCTTTTTTTTTGGATCAGTGATGCAGAGGTCGCCTTCTACTGTCTTGGCATATCTTTGAAAACAGATGTGCAAGAACTGAATAATGATCGGTTGGAGCAATTGATGAGTAGATTTGTCGAATTTGACCTTGTTGTCAGTGGCATCCAGCGTAACAACCTTACTGGAAGAAATAAACATCATAAGGATGAACTAGAAGATTTTTGTTGGTGAATTTTCTTGCAATGACTACTAAGACAACTATCTCTTCTGCTGCTCCAATATATCCCACTCTTTTCGAATCATGGAACGATTTAGTTGACAGTAAAACTGGTCATCTTCAACTTTTGGAATCCTGTAACCAATGTTACCATATATAAAAGGCCTATAAGGGTATATTCTGTTCCAATGTCTTATTCTGTGCCATATGTTCTCAATTTCAAGTTCAGAAATCTTCTGAAAGACATAATGGATATAATCTTGTCAAGGAAATTGATCAGCATGGAAGAAATAGCAATGATGTATCAAGACTTGAGCCAGCATCACGGTATAACCAGAGTGCAGGTAGTGACTTGTTCATTCCCATAATACATCTTACTGGACTTATATCTCTGTGATGTAATCTGCCAGAAACATGGATTAATGGTTGGGGAAAATAATTTGTCTGGTGATGCTTATCGCCCTCAGCATGAAATAAGCGATAATCTTTCTTGATGTAATATGTCATAGGAGAGTGTCACAAGTTCAATTCTCCAGACTTTCTGGCTTCTTGGACCACTTGCTTTCAAAAATGTGAAGTGTTTCATTTTTCTGGCCTCGTTCATTCTTTTTCTACAACAGAGGTAGAATAAGCAACAATTGCTTCAATGACCTTCCTCATTTGAGACTGTCATGTTTGAAAATGTTTTTTCTCCTTTCTTTATCGAAGAATGAAAGAATTTTGCAAAGTAATGCCCTTCTCAGGTTCACAATATAATCAAATCATAAACAATGAATTTAATGAATATCAAATAAATCAACTATATTTTTAAATCATTCAAAAATCATAGTCCTATGGCAAGTGTCAAAATTATTAACTGATTTAAGGTGTAGGTGAATTCTGGTAAAGTAAGGTCTCTCAAATTAGTCCAACATATATGTCTCTTTGGGTTAACTTGAAGAAATGATTGTTATGCTCATCTTGTAGAGATACTTCTCGTTGTTATGCTCATCTCGTAGAGATACTTCTTGTGTCTGACTCTCAGGAACGTCTTTTGGGATGTGCGGTGCTTCATTTAAGAGCTTAAGATCATCTCTTATGTCGTTTGTTGCACCATTCAATATTCGAGCCGCCTTTTTAGGTTTTCAACTCGAATCCTCCTTTGGTTCTAAGATTTTATTTAAAAATTTACATCTTGAACCCCCTTTTATCATTTTTCATATCATGCATTAAGGATTTAAAAAACTAATTTTTGCAAATAAAAATCAATCTTGAGAGGCAGAATGAATTCTGAAGATATTCTCTTTAGATGCCTTCAATCTTGCTTTACTTGACTTGGATCTGCCTTGCTGGGGATTTTTCCATCATCTGGATCCCTCTAGATTTCCAAATTTTGGGTTTATTTCCATTTTCTCATATCTTCATCATTTCTTGCTTTTCTTATTGAATATGAATCTTTGAATTAATTGTACTTGATCCATCTTGTAACTTGAGGCTCCATGGGTTACCCATCTTGATTCAATTTCTCCTCTCTTTTTTCCCCCTTTTCTTTTTCCTTTTTTCTCATTTTTCCTTTTTCATCTTTTTTTTTCATCTTCATCTTTTTTTTCTTCTTTCTTTGTTGGATGAGTATAATACTTCAATTGCTTTGAATGCCTCCTTTTCCTTTTGTCATTTTTCTCTTAAGCATAATATCTCTTGACAGAATCTGAGTTTATTTGGTTTCTCAGAACTTTCCCATCCATTTCTGCCAAGATCGACGCTTCTCCGGAAAAGGTCTCTATTTCCCACGAAAATCTTTATGTAACAGCAATACTAGATCACACACTTGGAACTCTCTAGGATGTGATCTTTCATAATCCGTTTCTAATGCATTTGCTCATGGTAAATAGCTTTCAATTGATTCTCATCAATAAGGTTTAATTGATCAAATCGAGCTTGGATACATTCAGTCTTCTCCAATTTGACCTCCTTTAGGATACAAAATGGGATCTCAACTTCATTAGTAACTGCTTCCATCCCATAGACTAAACAATAAGGTGTTGCCCCAGTAAATGTTCGCACAGTAATTCAATATGCATATAAGGCAAAAGTTAGCTTCTCGTGCCAATCTTTGTAAGCTTCAGTGGTCTTTGTAATGATCCTCTTAAGGTTCTTATTTGCTCTTGCAAATGCCCCATTCATCTTTGGGTGATATGACACTGAGTTGACGTGCTTGATCTGTGCGCGAAGTTTAGTCATCTCATACATAGAAGTCCTTGTAAAAAGAGGTATCTCCAGGGGGATGAATATTCAAGATTAACTTTCATTTACATGAAAACAATGTAATTAATGCATGATATATTTATTTAAATCAATCATTTTTTCTTCTTTGAGTATGCCCTAATCACTCGAAATTATCTTCAATGAGTTGGTCTATGATACCTCATCTCGTCTCTTCTTGTAGTAAGATTCACGGATAATTGAAAGTTTGGTTCTTTTGAGGTCTTTTGGTTTATGACGGTTTTGTGTTTGGAAGGACAAATGTGTGACTTTTAAAGTCATGTATATGGTGGAAGGTAGTATAATGAATCGATCAACTCTACCCGAAAAAGTAAACATCTAGAGTTGGTATCTCAAAAACAGGTGGAGACATTACTTCAAAGTCTCAGATAAATATAGTGTCAGGATTTGGTTTTGGTAAGGGTCGAGTAATTGGCGTTGAATGAGATATGGAAGATATAATTTTACCACTTGCCAAAGATCTATAGCTCTTGAAAATTTAAAAGAATATTTAATCTACTTGATACTCAATAATCTCAAGGTTAAAACTTGATTCCTTGCTCATAACCATAAAAGCAATACACATTTATTTATAGCACAAAAGGTGGAGAAAGGAACAAAAAAAACAAGTTCAAACAAGATGTTGAAAATAGAAAGTACTACAGTGGTAGATAACATTTCCACTTGTTTATGCATCATGGCTCATTATTCCTATTATGTTGGGTATGTAATCGGATCAGGGTTCTTTTCTTCATTTGCCCCCCATTTCTTGATCATTTCTTATGTCAAAACCCCTTTATCAACAAGCATATCAATTTCTTTTAACAGTGGCCTACAATTGCCTGTAGAATGCCCCTTTACCCCCAAGTGGAAATTACAAACACTATCTTGATCATAGCTATGAGCAGAAGGGTTTGGTGTCACTTTAGTTGGTCTTGGTGTGATGTATTGACCTTTAACCAAATGAGGATACAAGTCTGAAATGGAAGTTTAGAACACTTTCAAAGTTTTTCTTGATCGCATGACTTCTTTGGTCGACGAACAGTTACTTGTCTTTTTTTGCAATTGCGAGGACTCTGGATGCGACACTCATTCACATGATCAGCTTTTACTTTTTGATCCGCCGGGCTCCTGGATGTGACTTTTGAGTTTCTTCATTGATTACATCTCAATTAATTTTCCACTTGTCACAAATTCTCAAATTCCTTCGTCGGGTTTGCCTGCATTAACTCGAGAAGGCGCTGGAAGGGAATCACGAAACTACGTGATATCTCTTCTTCTAACATGGAGGTTGAACTTTGCTGCCACCTCTCCATCTTAAGGCATATTCTTGAAATATTTCATTGGTTTTTCTTTACTCTTCGAAGATCCATACGTGAGCTAAGCCTTTAACATACCGATATTGTCCCAAAAATGCCAGCTAAATCAACCCATCTCTTGATCTGTTCTTGGTCAACTGATTACCAGACTACTGTGGGCCAATAAGGCTATCATGGAAAGAGTGAATTAACAGATCATCATAACTTAAATATCCTTCCATTTTTCTGCAAACATTCTCAAAGGATTAAGGGACAATGGTGCCATCATATTTCTCAAAATCAGGCATTTGAAATCATGGGAATAACCAAATTTGGAACCAAGCTGAGCTCTCTTGCTTCTAATTCTTTGTGGTGGGCACTAACATCTTTCATGTTTCTGATTGCTTTCTCTTCCCTCTTAACTCTCTCCTCATATTGTGAATAATGAACAAGGCTATTCTTTGGGTTCAATTGAGATTCCCTAGAGGGTTTTACCATTTTCGACCCTCCAATCTGACAGCATGGTTGCTCTTTATCAATTACTCTTCTTTATCAGATGCCACACACTGAATAATTTGATTTGATCCATCTGGTGAATCTGATGTTTCTTTCCTTATATCCTGAGGTAACCCTGTCAATTGTTCTGGCCATTGATCTTGTAGTCCCTCATAAGATTGCCATTGTTTTCATGATGATGGTACAAATATGAATGAATGATCTCAATTTTACTGTTACAAACCTTTCATGAAGTATTTACATGTTTTTATAATTAATGTATATAACAATACTTAAATAATAAATGTAATGTAAATGCAAAAATGTATAAATGTAAAAATAAGAATGCAAACTGTGCAATGTAAAAGCATATATAAAAGTATGAATACAAAATGAAAATGCAAAGATGTGAAATTCGTGCATTAAATAAAACTTTTACATATAGGGGATGGCTTTTACTCCTAACTTCTCTATTTCCCTTAAAAGCCAAACTAACTTCCTTTCATGCTCAGGTGTGGAGTTCTCAATCTGCTTTAATTCTCTTGCGAAGCCAGCTATGTCCACCAACTTATGAGCCACATTGTTTGCTTGAACAACAGCTTCCTTCATGATATTGTCTTTTCCTTCATCTTTTGCATTAACTCTCGAAGTTGTAAACATATTGTTCATTTTTCTTGTGAGAGAATCTTTATGTTCCAAAAGTTCTCGTACAAGATCTCCATAATCATCTAAACATTTCTTCAATGTCTTGTTCTTATCGATAGTGGCTTTAATTCAGTATCAATTTCATGCTGATGTATCTGATATGATGCTTCCATGTTGGTCATAGCACTATTCAACATTTGATTGTCGACTTGATATTTTCTCGATTTCATGACAGTTGTATTGAGTCTTTCTTCTGCAAATCGTAAATCATGAGAAAACTTCTTGGCTCGTCCTTCATTTATGTTGCAATTCTTTTTCAGTTTGGTGATCCCTGTTATCTACTCTTCTGGGGTGTTTCCTATGCCAGCATTTTGAAAGGCTTGACTTACCTTCTGGAAATCTTCCTGTATGGTTTCCATTTTGGTGCTCAATTTATCGTTTTCAATCTTTAAATGACGTATTTGAGCTTCAAACCTCAGCAAATCTTCTTCTCTCTGGGCGCCCCTACTGATACTCTTACCTTTGAAGATTTTTGGTATTAATCTAGCAGGACCTTCGGTTACCAAACTAGGTCGAACATTTACCATAAATTGTAAGGTTCCATGATCCAAAAGACTTTGGACTCGACGTTTGAAGGCAAGACAATTCTCAATAGTATGTCCTTGAGCTCCGGCATGATATTCACAATAAACGTTGATGTCATACCAATTCAGATATGGAGGTTGGAACGGTTTTATGTAGTACGGGGCCACTTCTTGCCCTTCAAGTAGCTTTTCATATAACTCTTTATATGATATAGGTATAGCATCAACATGAGAACCGCCTTTTATCTTGGATTGAACCTGAGTTTTAGACGTCGGGAGCAGACTAAACTTCATTGATTTTAGATTATATGATTTCTTCTCATCTCTGGGAGCTTCTTCTCATCTTCTTCTCTCTGGGCGCCCCTACTGATACTCTTACCTTTGAAGATTTTTGGTATTAATCTAGCAGGACCTTCGGTTACCAAACTAGGTCGATCATTTAACATAAATTGTAAGGTTCCATGATCCAAAAGACTTTAGACTCGACGTTTGAAGGCAAGACAATTCTCAATAGTATGTCCTTGAGCTCCGGCATGATATTCACAATAAACGTTGATGTCATACCAATTCAGATATGGAGGTTGGAACGGTTTTATGTAGTACGGGGCCACTTCTTGCCCTTCAAGTAGCTTTTCATATAACTCTTTATATGATATAGGTATATCATCAACATGAGAACCGCCTTTTGTCTTGGATTGAACCTGAGTTTTAGACGTCGGGAGCAGACTAAACTTCATTGATTTTAGATTATATGATTTCTTCTCATCTCTGGGAGCTTTTACAGTTGTCACCATTTCCTTGGTATCTCCAGACGATTTGTGAATACGAATGATGATTGTTTGTAATTTCTCAAACTGGTTAAGATCAAAAGTCCCTTGTGCATATGACATTGCAGAGTTAGGTTCATTGAGCTCTCTCTCTTTCTGTGTAGGGGTTTCTTTTTCTTTGTCTAAAACAGATATTCTATCCATCATCTTGGTCATCTGTTCTCTTATTTCGTATCCTTTTGCTCTTCAATGGGCATACGATCTTGGGTGCATAGCTCTCATCTATCCTCGGAGTTCCCTCAGGATGCATTTTCTTGGCCGCATCATATTTTGTTTGATCATAAAACTTTTTGTCCATTTACGATTTCTTTCCAATATGATGAACAGTCTTTCAAGTAAACACCTTTTGATTATGCCATGATCGTGCAATGCAAACAAAATAAATTCATGCAAACAAGTTAGAGCAAAATAAAATGAGAAAAGAAAATAAATTGGTTAGTACCAATTAATAGAAATAAAAATTCTATCTATCAATGTATAAATCTTAACCTCATGCTTTCTATTTCCATGCTTTGTTTGGAAAAAATTAACCTAACCGCATGATTTCTAGTTCACATGCATTTATTCAGGAAAAAGAAAATGAAATAAAATAAATTAAAAGCTAAAGCTTATTTCTCCTTTGTGTATACCTACTGACAAAATTTCGGCATGGTTTCAGATCGGGAGAGTTTCTAGGGTTTATTATATGCAAGGTTTCAGTTCTAGGAGTAAAGGTACTCAAACTGTCCTTGTTGATACCCCCTTAGGCTGTCAAACCCTCAATCCTAGTCCATTACAGACTTTAGTGGATCGAGTTCAATTCGAGGGGACACATTTCTCTATGCCTGACACGGAGAATAAATTGTCACAAAGACATAGAGCATATGAACCCCGAAAGTTACTTGCTAGGTCTGACACAGAGAATAAATTCTCACAAAGACGTCGCTTTCACTCCCACTTAAAAGGGACAAGCTTGATTAGAAAGCTTATGTTATACAATGCAAGTGTTGTGTGTGAGGAGAAATGTTCAAACCTCTAACAGACAAATAAAATAATTAATACCTGAATAAAATAAATAAAAAAATATTAATAAAATAATATAAAAATAATAAGTAATAAAAAATTTCAAAGAAAAGAATTAAAAATTAAATATATGAATTTTTAATTTCCAACTGATAGAGAATATTTACAATTGATTTTAAAGTTTGACAATCCCCAGCGGAGTCGCCAAGCTGTCGTAACCGCTTTTCGCCCGGGCACGAAAATTTTACTCGACGGGAAAAGTGATGTGAATAAATGGTTTTTAAAATGTTTTGGGAGTCGCCATCGACCTTTTGGGTCAGGTAGGTCGAATACCTAAAAATTATCTTTTAAAAGAGTTTTTAAGAAAACATCAGTTAAAAGATGAACTGATCTGCGTTTATAACCAAAATTCGTTCTTTTTATAATAAAAAGGGATTTGTGGTCGGTTACGTTTAGGGAAGGATTAGCACCCCTACAACGCCCAAAATTGGTACTTATTAATTATAAATTGTCTCTATTATTAGAAATTTAAAAATTCAAAGATATATTTAATTTATAATTCTGTTTTTCAAATTTATAATTTTGAAAAAAATATTAATTTATATATATTTATAAATAAAATATTTATTTATTTAGAAATATCAAAAAAGGACTTCTAGGTGTCTTAAGACAGCTCTTTTCTTCAATATTAAAAAATAAATAAATAATTAAAACAATTAATATATAATTTATAAAATAGGATATTTAATAAAAATATCAGAAAACGGACTTCTAAGTGCTTTAAGACATTCATTTTCTTAATATTGAAAAATAAATATATATTAAAATATGATTATTAAAAGTAATTTATGAAACATAGGATTTTAACAAATAAAATATTATTTATTATATATTTATTTATTTATATAAATAATAAAATAATAATAATGAAAATAATTAAAGCAATAAATAATAATAATAATAAAAATTTCAAATAATAATTAAAAAAAAGGAATTAAAAATATAGTATTAAAATGTAAAATATTAAAAATCATAGTCAAAAATGAAAATTTAATGATTAAATGTAAAATTATAAAACTAGAGTACTAATTCGAAATATAAAAGATGGGCATTAAAAGTGTAATTTAACCATAATTCATAATACGGGACTAAAACAAAAATATTGAAGTTATTGAGGACTAAATATTTTATTTATCCTAATTATATATATATTTACTGATTAATGACTAAAACATAATACATTAAAATTCGAATGCCAAATTAAAATAAATAAAAATAACTGGTGGTGACTATTTTGTAAAGATTACAAACATGGAACACCGCGGAAGGGGTTTAC
The DNA here is from genome assembly GCF_006381635.1 of Hibiscus syriacus. Lineage (NCBI taxonomy): Eukaryota > Viridiplantae > Streptophyta > Magnoliopsida > Malvales > Malvaceae > Hibiscus > Hibiscus syriacus. The sequence goes on from NW_024062903.1 coordinate 878,095, forward strand.
CCCTTTACCCAAAACGCACAGTTATACCCATGAAACGGCGTCGTTTCATATTGGGTATAAATACCCTATAACCAGCCGACCCTAAGGGCCATTTCTCATTTGCTTCTTTTCTTTCTCTCTCTCTAATCTGAGAGAGAAATTTTTTCTCTCTTTTCTTTCTTAAAGCCTCCGGCCGGCCGCCTTGTTCCGGCGCCGACGCTTCCCGCCGGCCACTACTCACGGTGGTCGGAAAATACAAAATACCCTTAAACCAAAACCCCGATTTTTCTAAGACTAAATCCAAGGTCGTTTTCGCATAAAGTCTTACCAATTTTTGTAGATCTAAACGAAGCCGAAGTTTTATCTTTGATTCTACACTGGTTCAGGCGACACTTCGAAGTCCTCCGATGATCGAAGTCTCTCCCTCTTCTCTCGGTCGATTTTCGTTGCTTTGTGTATGGTTGTTTTCTTTTTTTTTGTGGCTGTTGGTGTACTTGCACTTGGTTACTATCTGTTTCCTCGTCGTTTTTGTTCTCTCCGTTCTCTGTGTTCGCCTATTTCTCCGTTTCTCTCTGTTTTTTATTTTGCAGGTGAGTCGAGGCTTTTATAGCCTCGAAGAAACACTCCTCGGACCGGTCACAAAAGGGTTTCTCGGTGAGTCACCATAGCTTTGGTGGTGACTCACCCTAGAGCTCGACGTGGGGTGATGACGAGGCGTTTCTGGAGGCTTCGATGGGGGCGGCGTGACATTACTGAAGCGTTGGCAACGGACGTGTGGCCTTCTGGAATCAACGGCAACGACTGAGGACTTCTGGAAATAGTAGAGGTGGTTGGGATAGGGTTGAGAAACCCTAGCTGAAACCCCAAATTAGTTCAGGGTTTCTATTTGGGTCTGGGCCAGTTCTGGTTAGGCCTAGGATTTGTATTTGGGCTCCCGGGATCTGGGCTTATAATAATTATTTAATAATATAATATAATATATAATATAATAATAATAATAATAATAATAATTTTAATAATAATAATAATAATAAAAATGAAAAAATTAGTGTTTACAACGTGCTTTATCGCCTTCACCAAACTCTCATGATCATAGAGATCCCCCTGTGCATAGAATGCCCATAAAGTCAAAATAAATAACATAAATTCACAACCATGAAATATGAATATGCATGTGAAGAGGTCGTAGACTTACGATCAAGATTTGGACCCCTAAGTTCTTGAAGTTGTCGATGATTTTACACTTAACAGGGTCGGAAAGGGTGTTATCTCTTACAAGAGCAAAAGTGGGGTGATCCTCTTCTGCACTGGTTTCAACGATGAACTTTCCGATGTATCCAGTTCCTCTGATGTTCAAAACCTTGCTCTTCTCCGCCATTGAAGAGTTTCTTCTGCCACGGGAACGAGAACTATGTTGGTACGAAAGAAGAGGGTTTGGATTATATGTTTCTTTTTTGTGATGGAATTTGACAGACAAATGCTGCCATTATTTATAGTTTGAAAACAGGATCTAAACTTGCTACAATAGCCTTTTTCGTTGAAACTTTGTGCCCACGTGCATACTTTTCCCGCCAGAATTTTCTTCCATTTTTTATTGCCTTATGTAATCACCATTTTTTACCTTGATTAAGATGGTTTCCTGCTCTAATTAGCACCTGCAACAGTCCCTCCACGTTACAAATTCTAACTTCACATTCCAACAACTTCTACCCACAAAAGCAACCCCTCCACGTTTCAGCAAGCAAAAGCAGCCCCTCCACACGTACCAACAACAACCACACATACAAGGAGGAAAAAAATTATCTTTGATTCTTCTTTTGTAAACTGGGGCTATAAAAATCCCATAACAATATGTAATTTTTACAGAGAAAATCTAGCAGCAATATGTAATATTTTTTAAATTTATTATAGTTTAAATTTATGTGATTCATATATAAGTGTAAATATAATTTAAATGTTGTATTTTTAATTTACAACATAATATCTATAATATTTTAAATTGATGTAGTTTAAATTGATTTGATTTATATGTAAGTGTAAATATAATTTAAATATTATATTTTTAATTTACAATATAATGTCTATAATAGATATTTTATCTTTTCAAACTTATTTTTTAACTGTAATTTCAAACAATTAAACTTTAATCTTTACTTTTATATAATATTTTTAAAAATTACCTTTTAAAAGTTACATCAAACTGATTCGTAGAAAGTAAGAGATAACTTTTGTTTCTTAAACAAACATAACGCTCAAAGTTGAGTGATTAAATTAAATAATTTTTTATATAATTTCTTGTAAATAAATAGTGCTTAATTCGAACGAAATTATTATTTGAAAATTATATAACAAAATTTTATAGACTTATTTAAATGTAAATTTTAAAATAAGTGCTTAATTGAAATAATTTTATATTTAAAAATATTAACTGAAATAAAATTTTATTTAAGAGTATATTTAATTATCACCTGATTCGAAATGATTAATTTATCAAATAAATTTTTTAAAAGATAATCATATTTTAGAAACTTAATGTGTAATTTAACCCTTTTGAAAATAAAATAAAATTTAACCCAACTTAAAATTCTCTTTTTCTAAATCATTTATTTTGATTTTTGAAAAATCTAAATCATTTTTCAAAATTTCATTTTGATTTTCAAAATCAACTTTTGCTTTCAAAATCAAACTATCTTTAATTTTGAGTTTTGAAATTAATTTCGTATATTTGGAATTCATGATCTGAAATCCCAAATACAACCTATTATAAGCATCTTGTAACTCTTCAAAAGTAAATGAATTAAATTCATTTGAGTAAGAAGATACCTTTAAATCTTCATGAGTGGCCATTGGGCATAGGTTGACTACTTCATCATCATTAGAGTCATCTTCATCACTCCAAGCTGCCACATATGCCTTCTTCTTGGAAGATCTCTTCTTTCTTAGAAGGGAACAATCATACTTGACATGTCCTATTCTTTGACAATTAAAGCACACCGGGTGACTCTTCTTCTTGGTTGATTCATGCTTTACTTCCTTGGAAGTCATGAATCTCTTTAACTCTTTTAAGATCTTGACCATCTCATCTTCTTGTTCATCATCGTCTTCATCCACCTCATCACTTGAATCTTGATAGCTTTTATTGGTGGATTTGAAGGCAATGTCTACCTCCTCCTTCTTCTTCTTCTTGTTTTTCTCCTCTTCTTTTTTTTCATCTTGTTTCACCATCATCTCATGAATGAGAAGGGAACCAATTAGCTCGTCGAGAGTGAGAGACTTTAGGTTTCTTGCTTCGATAATAGTTGTCTTCTTCGATTGCCACTCATTTGGAAGATAGTATATCATCTTTCTTACAAGCTTCTCATTAGGGATTACTTATCCATATCCCTTGAGACCGTTGACAGTCACGGGAAATCTATCCGTCATAGCTTTGATGTCTTCATCGGGTTTCATCTTGATGTTCTCGTAGCTATGGTTGAGAAGACTTTTCTTTGATTCCCTCACTTCATCGGTTCCTTCATGAGTGACTTGGAGCTTATCCCAAATCTCTTTGGCACTGGAACAAGATGAGATTATTTCATATTCATTGGGGCCTAAAGCACACAAGAGAATATGTATAGCCTTAGAATTAAGCTGGAACTTTTTCTGCTCTTCTTTACTCCAATCGTTGTACTTGTCGGGTGGAGATGAGTAACCATTCGTAATTGTGTACATCATCTTATTCTTCCAATGAGCATAATTTGCTCCATAGAAGAAGGGTGGCTTGTTGACCGGTCGCGAATCCATAATAGGTATATCTTCAAGGTAATAAGCACCGGTGGTTGAAGCCATTTCTTTTTTGGTTGCGTCAGGAATTGGTAGAGCTTCTTCGAGGATCGTATCAAGGTGGTTAAACGTTCTAACGAGTTAGACTCTGATGCCAATTATTGAGATTTTTGGAAGCTCGAATCGATAATCGGAACGGTTTGTAAAGAGGGGTCGGAACTGTTTTTGTGTTTAGGGAGTAAAGAGATTGAAAGATAGAGAATTGCACAACGATTTATAATGGTTCGACTTCTCAACCGAGTCTACATCCACTACCTTAGCTACTCACCAAAGATTTTCAAACAAATTCACTAATTTGTTCTTTCTTTTTCAAGGACAAAGAGATAACCTTTACAACTCCCTAGTTTTTCAATGGCTAAACTAGAACCTTTCCCTAGCTTTTACACGGGCTTAGCTAGAGCATTTCCCCTTTACAAAATGATAAAATAAGTAAACAAATAAATCTCTCAAAGGTATATGTTTACAAGAATTAATCTCACTAAAACAATATTTACAAGAGAGAATGAAAATAAGAATGAAAAACTTCTTCTCTTGTGTTTGATTGCTTGGATAGTTGTTCTCTTGCTTCTTCAAGTGTCCTCAGCTTGTATTTATAGATTGGAATGAGTTTGAAGTTGTATATAGCCGTTGGGGATATTTTGGAGCCATTTGGGGATTATTTTACTACAAAAATAGGCTGCCCAAAACAGAGTGTATTGGTACACTATCAAGGTGCATCAATACCCCTTCATTAAATTCGAATTTTATAACCGTTGGGCTGCGTGAACAGTGAGTGCATCGGTACATTGTAGCAGTGCATCGGTACACCTTTTACATTCGATGTTTTTGAGCATCGAGTATTGTTCACCACTATTCAAAAAGTATCATTACTGTTCAAATAGTATCAGTATTATTTATACAGTACATTACTATTCATAAAAACATTTTTGTGCTCAATTTCAAATTAAATAGAATTTGAATTATTTTTAAACCTTTTTAAAAACTTTGAATAAATTCAATTCAAGTCCAAAAACATTTTACCTTTAACTTTTTTATATGGAAACATAATTCAACATATATAGTTAAAACCCATGCCAAAATCGACCATTTCCCCATTTGTTTCCTTTATTTTTCTATCAAGGGGAGAGAGAGAGAAAGAGAGTAAAAGCTCTCAACTCTCTCCTCTTCCCTCCTTATTTCCATGCCGTAGGGAAGAACAAAAAAGCATGGCTGCCGTAAATCGACGACGATAGTGGGGTGAAACCAAACCCCAAGACTCCTATTTTTCCTCTACTCTCCAGAGCCCACCAAATCAAACCATTTTACCCCTCAATTCCCCAAATCGACACAAGAAAGAGAAGGCTTTTTTACCTTTGGTGGGACCTTTTCTTGACTCTGATGAAACCAGCGACACGGTCGACAAGGAAAGGTGAAAGTTTTTTTTGCTTGGTTTTGATTATTTTTTCTTTGTTTTTTTCTTGGTTGTTCGAAGTGGTCATTGACTTTTTGGTTCCCTTTTCTTTTTTTGGTTTGTTCAAATTCCCCCCAAATCTCTGGTTGCATGTTGAGTTATAGATGATTTTAGGGTAGGAATCATGAGATCTATTTTGGTATGGGAATAATTTTCCTCGATTTATCGGGATTTAGACGAACTTTTTAATGGGTTTTGGATTTGGGTTGGTATTTGGTTGATTTGAGTGTATTTTTTCATTGTGCGTCTGATTTGTTGACGGCGACAACGTGGAAGTCCTTCGGAGGCGGTTCATGCTACGAGGAGCAAAATGGTGAGGCTTACGCACCGATAAGGTGGTCGATTATCACGGGTGGCGGCATTTGGCTCCTTCACATGTTAAGGTAAAAACATTAATTCATCACAGATCTGGATCGTTGGATGGGTCCAAATCACACGGCTAAGATGGTGCGGCGCCAAAGGTTAGGGATGAAAAACCCTAACCGGGTTTGGGCTTCCAAGCGGGTTTTATTCCTGGGCCGAGTGGACAATTGTATCGGGCCTGTGGTGTTTGTATTTTGGGCTTGCTGGGTTAGATCTGTAAAAATATAAAAATATTATATGTTAGTGTTTTATATTTTATTACTTATTTATTTCATATATATTTAATATTTAATAATAATTAACAATAATAATAATTAGTAATAACAATAAATATTAATAATAATAATAATTAATAATAGTAATTAATAATCATAATAATTAATACTAATAACAATTAATATTTATTAATAATATTAATTAATAATATGCAAAATTGACTTTTGGACAAAATTAGGTGTATACAAAATAAATACTATTCCTTATGGCCCCATTCTATTGAAAAGATCAAGATTTTTTTTCATCTGCCTACCTACCTATTGTTAAATTCTCTCAGGTTTAAAACCTACCAAGACTTTATTTCAAACAGTAAAATAATACTTTTAGGTTCTATTTAGAATTTACATAATAAGAAAATGGTTCGAATTTTAAAATAGTCTTTTTGGTTTACATTTATAAGATCTTATTATTGCATTCAATGTTTATTAATATATTTTATCAATTATATTATAGTTGAAATCAATACTTATAAAATTTTAAACATATAATTAATTTAATAAATATACATTTAATATTTCGACTATCATTTTTATTTTGGTTTGGTCACTCAAGTATTTTTTTAAGTCATACCTAATGTTACATTTTAATATCATTTTGATGATTCGTCATAAAAAATTAACATAATTATTGATGTGATATTTTTTATTTTTCATTGATGATATTACATTATCTTATTATGATACCTCAGTATTATCGTTAATTTTTTTTTAACAATAGACAACTAAAATACATTAGACTATAATTTTAGAAAAGATATAGCTAAATGATTAAAATATAATAAAAGTGATAGTTCAAATGCTATAAGTATAATTTACCTTAAGTATTTTTTTTAGAGAAACCCTAAGTATTTTTCAGTTAAAGTGAAGGTGGGGACATAATCGCACACAATAATTAGATTTTATGGTAAATTACGTATTTAATATTTATTTTATTAGTTTTGGTCTGTTTTATTACTTTTTTTTCAAAATTGAAGACACCAAATTTTGTCCTTTATTTACATTATAATTTATATTATATGATATAGTTCACATATTTACATATTTGTTACAATTTGACAGGCCCAAAACCATAACATGCGTGGCCCAGCAGCAGCCCGTTACACCCTATGTTCCCAAAACACGTGGTCCACCAGAGCAAAACCGGGTTCACGACCCGAACTAGCAAGCTAGGGTTCCAGAACCCTAGCCTTTTTTCCACTTACGCCGCTTCACTCCAACCGTCTGATCCAGGGATGATCTAAAGGCCCAGATCGAAGATGAAACTAGGGTTTGACTCTAGTTGCTTCCAGCCGTTTCTCAAACCCTAGCAGTTTCTCACCAGCGCCGCATCACCAAGACTCCATGGGTATCACACCGCTTCAGCCCTTCTTTCACGTTGTCAGCACCGAGTTTCACGGCAAGGTACACCATTCCTCACGCAACAACGTGGATGTTTGGGACACCAAAAAAACAGCAAACAAGCCATTAGTTTAGTTCGATTAGGACTCCGAAAATAGACTAAAAATAGGGATTTATAAATCCTATAAATGGCATGTAATCGAACACACATTATACAGGCGATTTTCACAAGAGTACTAGGAACAAAATACAAACAAGAATCAGCCGAATCATTAAGGCATTTGTAACATTTTTGAAAGAAATAAAAAGGTGAAAATTTTTACCTTACTCGCTTCATCGTTCTTGCATGCTTGTTTTTTCCGATTTGAAACTCAAAGAGCCGATGACCAGAGGGGGTTATTTTCGAAATTATTTTGTCAGATCTACACCCCCACGAGGCATATTTTGAAAAAACTAATTTGATATTTGAGTTGGGGAGGCGAAGGGCTTTCGAAGAACAAAAAAATCAGCTTTTGTCGCCGATGGCCGACGGCCGGCGTCGATCAACGGCGATGGCGAGGCGACGTACGATGGCCAGTTTCTGGGTTTGTTTAGACCCACGGCCATTTTTCTTGAGTCTCAAGAACACATGAGAGGAAATTAAAACAGGGGAAGGGGATTTTGGTTTGAAACGTGAGAAATAAGCATTTTTTTAAAAAAAAGTTGGCTTTTATACTAAAGCCCATGGAGCAGATCAGTGACCCGTGTGTCGACCATGACCCGGGAAGGATCCGCGTGTTTTGGAATTAAAAGGGGTTAATCCCCAATCCAGTTCTCATGTTTTAAAGCCTTATCTTAACCCTATATTCATCTTAAATTGATCTTTAACTTTGATTTTCTTTTGATTTGGCCACCCAACTTTCTTTTATTTCAATTTAATCATCATATTTTTATTTATTTTATTTTTTAATTTATTCCTATTTTATTTCAATTTAATCATCATATTTTTATTTATTTATTTTTTATTTTATTACTTTGGTTATACGTTATTATATATATATTTCCATTTATTATTATTATTATTTATTATTAACGTGTATATATATATTTTTCTATTTTTATTCATTTTTTCCTTTATTATCATTATCCTTATACCTACTCTTTTTATTTTTTTTCTATGATTACTATATTTATTTATAAACTATATTATATATATATAACCAAACAAATTTGTTGTTTTCTAAGCTTTTCTTCTTAGGCCCCCTTGTTTCATGCATCATCTCTCTCACCATATTTTTCCCGGTGAATTGATGACAGTAGGGCCCTCCTTATTTTGTTTTATTTCTTATTTTCTTTCTTTGTTTTTTATCACGTTTTATATATATATACATAGATATTTTATTCTAACTTATCTTATTTATTAAACACTACATTATGTATATATTTTCTTTTCTTTCTTCCCTTCATTTTGTTTTGTTTTATTTATTTTATTGTTTTGTTTTATTTTTTATTTTATTTATTTTACTTTGTTTTCTCTTTTTTCGTTTTATTTTATTTTATTCTTTATCCATTTTCTGGTTCTTATTTGTTTTTCTTGTTTAATCTTGAATTTAGCATGGTTATTTTTTTTAATTTCGTTAGTAAACTTGTTTCCCTTACATTATTTTATTTTTATTCCTCATTATTATTATTTTTTCATGAATTTTAATATGTGCGCTTTATCTTTATTTTCAATTAATTCCTCATCATATACATTCTTTAAAACATTGTAATTTAACCCTTTTCGGTTTTCTGGTTCAACCTTTTTATCTAACATTTTATCATTTAAGGGTATTTTCGTAAATTTTTTAAGGGTAAGCAATTTTGATCACTATTTTGACCTTTTAATTTAACTTGCAATTTTCTTAACTAAAACAACTGGAAATTACTTAGTACCGAAAGGGCAGTTCAAGAGTGCTAACCCTTCCTTGACTGTAACCAACTCCCGAATCCGACACATCTTTGGTAAGACACAGATCAGGTAAGAAATAAGGTATCAGATCAACCCATTTGTTTTAGATAAATGATCGGTTGCAACTCCAATCCGTTTAACCTAAGTTGAATCCTAATTCCTGGCCCAACCGAAAGACGGTTCCGACAACCTGACGACTCCGCTGGGGACAGGTAAGTGAGTCAGGCTAAGGTAATTTCCTAATGTCTTTTTAACGAAAAAGGCAAGTTTAAATTTTAAGGTAACATTTCGATCCTTATTGCTTACTTTTGATTATATTTTCGAGTAAATAGTTGTATTAACCGTTTTCTAATGATTTCAGCTTTCCAAACTTGTTTTTCACTTAAGGCTCTAAACTCGAGCTCCAAACCTTATTTAAGTGGGGGTGAAAGCGACGCCTTCGTGTGAATTTATTCACCGCACAGGCCTAGCAAGTAGCCTTCGGGATTCATATATCTTATGTCTTTGTGTGAATTTATTCATCGTGCGGACATAAGGGAATGTTTCCTCTCGAGTTTAACTTAGTCCACACAAGCTTGTAATTGGGTTAGGACTAAGGGTATGGTAAGCCCAAAGGGGCGCCGATAAGGAGAACTCGGGTACCATTTTTTAGAACCTAAACCAGGAGACTATGGAGAATTAGAGGCCACCCTGAAACCTCATTTCAAACCCTAGGCTGCCTGAATTATTTCCTGCTTTACTTTCTGTTCAAAGCATGCGAATTAGACAAATATGCGGTTAGGATTTGTTTGAAATTAGCATGTGGGATAGAGATCATGTCCGGGTAGGAATAATAAAGCATGTCGGGTAAGACTTTTCATTTTCATTATTGTTTTGATTTACCTCACTAACTCTTTTCATTTTTTTCTTTCATTTTAATTTTCATCATTTGCATCATTCAAAAGAGGTGTTGATCCATCCAAAAACGTGTTCGTTAAACAGAAATAATTTGCATTAATGGACAAAGAGGTTGTAATACAAGAGATGAAAATGCAGAGGACAATCTACAAGACGACTATATGTCACATTCAATCCAGAAGAAGTGGTACCCACAATTGAAGAGTATATCACTCTGCTGCATTATAAAGGACTCATAATGAACCGGGTCTACATCAAGCACAATGAAAGTCTATCTTTGAAGAATTGACTCGCAGAGGTTGCAGGGGCAAGATGAAGGCTATTGATCTTGGGAGTCCCTTCAAAGACAACAATGCCAAAACGATAGCTGAAATTGGAGACCATTACTGACGAATTCAAGAAACAGATAAATGAACTTCACATAGTTCCTATCAATTGAGGGTTCCAATGACGTATTCGTTGGGAACAGGTTCAACAAAAGATACATGTTAGAGATGTAGTCATTCGAGACTTCTTGGACCAGGACAAAAAGAAACTCAACATTTGCACGGTTCATCCAGAAAAGCCGGAGCGGTTCGACAGGTATTCGACGAAGTCAGAATTGCTCAAATCGAGGAGAACATGTTAAAGCTCCAGAGAGAGTTGGAAGACAAGATAAACCAGAGTAGTCTGAGTACTCTAAATACAATCATGAAAAACCAAGAGTCCTTAGTCGATCAAATTGTGGTCAAGTTGTCCAGTCTATAACAGACCAGTGCGCATAGGGCATGTTCACTGGAAGGGGTAACTATACCACCAAAGGGAAAGCCATATCTGTTGCAGATGTATAAACTTCTGCGACTAACACTGACAATCATCCGGAAGATGATCATATCCCAGATTTTGACGATGAGGATAAGGCAAATAAGATGGAAGAGAAGATCAGGATGTTAGAAGACCAGATGAAGATGGTTAAAGGTGACCATGATTATTATGGAATAGATGCCATTAAGCTGAGCCTAGTTCCAGATTTTGTGCTTCCACCAAAGTTCAAGGTCCTTGAGTTCGAGAAGTTCGACGAGAACAGTTGCCCCTCAGCCCACATAATTATGTTCTGTCGGAAAATGACAGGGTATGTGGGAAATGACCAACTCCTGATCCACTGTTTCCAGGAGAGCTTGTCTGGTTCAGCTATCTGGTGGTACAACCAGCTCAGCCGAACTCATATCAAGACATGGAAAGACTTGACTAAGTCTTTCTTGGAGCATTATAAATATATTAATGATATGAGACCAGACCGGGTTATGCTACAAAGCTTGGGGAAAAAGCATAACAAAAGTTTCCAATAATACGCACAGCGATGAAAGGATTTGGTTGTGCAAGTTCATCCACCCTTGGATGAAAAGGAAACTAGGAATCTATTTGTACAAACCCTGAAAGTACCTTACTTCGGGCACCTAGTGGCAATCACATCGGGAAGTTTCTCAGATTTAGTTATGACTGGTGAGATGATCGAATTGGCCATAAAGAAAGAAAAAATTGAGGGAGATGACTCCAGTAAGAAGCCTCCCATGAAGAACAAAGAGAGATAGATCAACACTTACAACGCCAACAAAGGTGTTACAATCTCAAGTTCAAAAACCACTACTGTTGTACCATCCGAAACTTCTAAACAAACTCAAACAGAACCAATGAATGAAAGAGAATCTTACCTGACTAATATGGGGATTAGACCTCATAATATTTTCCATGAAAAGATTCACATCAGTAAAATCCCAATGACATATGAGGAGTTGCTCCCAATGCTAGTTGAGAATAATCTTGTGACTCCGGTTCAATCCAAACCTAGAGAGGCCCCATATCATGAAGGCCATGATATTAACGCCATATGTAACTATCATATTGGGAGCTTAGGGCACACCACTGAGAACTGTGGGGCATTGAAACGTAAGGTCCAAGATCTGATCGACTCAGGGGTATTAAATTTCAATGTGTAATGGGGCATTCTGATCGAGTTGATTGGGGCATCCATCAGGAGTTTTGATGTATTCTCATCTTGTTTGAAATTGTTATTCTTTTGTGCTTCTTATGTTTAAAGGTCACTTGACATTCAAACATTTTTCTTCCTTATGAGAAAATGATAAAATTTTAATCTTGAAATCCTCGAATATCACCTTAATCAAAAACTTTTTAATAATTGAGGTTGTAAATCTTTGACAAATGAAAAGATTGAACCCTACAAAACAAGGACCACTTTTGATCCAGAACATACACTGGAATACATACCATTCTCTTACATGAACCAAGCTAGCCCTCTCCTCGCATGTATATCCAATCAAAGAGCGAACAGAATAGGGTAACTAGCACATAAAATGGAAAAACTAATTGGTTTATACCTTTGTTTATGACGTTCAATGATGATCATGATCTTATTAGATAGAATGGTCAAGTAAGTGAATCTAGTTTAGATCAATTGCTTGGGAATTGAACTCTAACGATGAGATTTTCTGACTTTCAACAAACACCTAGACTATAACAGGTTCTCCTTAACAAACTTAAGAAATTGGATCCATATACCCAGATTATAATATTATATATATACTATAAAGCTTGAGTTGTCCCTCTAAATCAATTGGTTAAACGCCCCGACTTTATGGATAAGATTAAGCTAAGCCTAATAAAGGTGATTATAATTTACAATAAAACTTGAGTTGTCCCTCTAGAGAAATTGGTTAAACGCCCTAGCTTTATGGATAATATTCAGCTAGCCTAATAAAGTCGATTATAATATCTATACAATGATATTAAGTTGTCCCTCTAGAGCAATTGGTTAAACGCCCCGGCTTTATGGATTCAACTAGCCAGACAATGGCAAATTTAAATAAAGAGTTTCGGTAAAAATGGACTAAGGGAGTTGAGGAACACCTGTTATAGTCTAATTCACACGAACACTCGGAAATCTCATTTTTAGGCCGATATTCCTGCACTACCTTGACTAGGTGAACCTACGAAGCTTAAACAAATGGAATATTTCAGAGAACTGAAACAAAAGTCTTCTGAAAGGTCTAGCCATTGATTATGCTAGTTGTATCATTTTGTTTGCCTCTGATTAAAATGCCAAATCAAGAAAGAGGGACATGCCATGATCTTCACGATGACCAAATCGATGAAATAAACCCACCTCTAAATCAACTTTTCGATTTTGATATCTGTCAAAGATTTGCAGTTATCAAAGTTAAAAGAGAATTTGATTCTTGTGATATCCAATGAACTCTTGTTTTATGATTTGCTTCAATTGTGAAACCTAGAATGGGACAATATTTTTCAAAATTCCTCTTGATATTTTTCAAAATTTTGAAAATTCAAAGGAAGAAAAGAATTTTCAAACAAGATAAGTTCTCTGGAAGCATATCTTGGAATTCAAAAAATATCTCTCCCAAGCTCAAGAACGAAACTGAGGCAAAGTAAGCCATTTTTGGGGGAAAATTTGATAGGGGAAGAAAAAATTATCTTAGGTTGAGGTTTGCAAGAGTACACCCTGGTGGAAATAAAGATAAAATAAGTCAGGGATAGAATGAAGAATGCACACACAATCATTCCTCTCACATATCAACATATACATCAACACATACATATATGACGCATGAAATTTGTATCTTTGCATTCATCATCATGTGTAATAAAGACCTTGATTTTTTCTCTCTTGAGGACAAATTCAATAAAACGGAAAATAAATTTCATCTTGGCATACATCAAACATCCATCATCAGGATAGTTACATCCAAATACATTTTACAGATCTTTCAGGAGAAGATGAGATTAAAAGACAACAAGACATCCTCATCAAGAGGGAACAATCATCTTCATATTCAACATTTCCAATATAAATTTTGTCTCAGTTGAGACAGTCTCATTTAATGCAGATGGTTTATCTCGCTTGATATTGTTTTTCTTAAAATAGACTTTATCTCACTTGAGACTATTTTACTCGAAAGAAGATTTCTTTCACTCAAGTTTTTTTTTCTTAAAACAAGATTTGTCTAACTTGAGACCATTTTCACTCGAAAGAAGGCATTTCATTTCACTCAAAACTGTTTTTAATCTCTCTTGAGATAGTTTCCCTCGAAATAAAAGATTTTGTCTCGCTTGAGATAGTTTCCCTCGAAACAAAATTTTTTATCTCGCTTGAGATAGTTTCCCTTGAAACCAAATTTTGTCTCCCTTGAGACAGTTTCTCTTGAAACATAAACATTGAAAACATTTCCCTTGAAATGAATTTTGTCTCTCTTGAGATAGTTTGCCTTGAAACAAAATTTTGTCTCCCTTGAGACAGTTTCTCTTGAAACATAAACATTGAAAACATTTCCCTTGAAATGAATTTTGTCTCTCTTGAGATAGTTTCCCTTGAAACAAAATTTTGTCTCCCTTGAGACAGTTTCTCTTGAAACATAAACATAGAAAACATTTCCCTTGAAATCAATTTTGTCTCTCTTGAGATAGTTTGCCTTGAAACAAATTGTCTCCCTTGAGACAGTTTCTCTTGAAACATAAACATTGGAAACATTTCTCTTGAAATGAATTTTGTCTCTCTTGAGATAGTTTCCCTTGAAACGAAATTTTGTCTTCCTTGAGACAGTTTCTCTTGAAACATAAACATTGAAAACATTTCCCTTGAAATGAGTTTTGTCTCTCTTGAGATAGTTTGCCTTGAAACAAATTTTGTCTCCCTTGAGACAGTTTCTCTTGAAGCATAAACATTCAAAACATTTCTCTTGAAATGAATTTTACCTCTCTTGAGATAGTTTCCCTTGAAACGAAATTTTGTCTTCCTTGAGACAGTTTCTCTTGAAACATAAACATTGAAAACATTTCCCTTGAAATGAGTTTGTCTCTCTTGAGATAGTTTGCCTTGAAACAAATTTTGTCTCCCTTGAGACAGTTTCTCTTGAAGCATAAACATTCAAAACATTTCTCTTGAAATGAATTTTACCTCTCTTGAGATAGTTTCCCTTGAAATAAAATTGACTCCCTTGAGACAGTTTCTCTTGAAACATAAACATTGAAAATATTTCCCTTGAAATGAGTTTTGTCTCTCTTGATATAGTTTACCTTGAAGCAAATTTTGTCTCCCTTGAGACAGTTTCTCTTGAAACATAAACTTTGAAAACGTTTCCCTTGAAAAATAAAATATTTGAATCAGTTTCCCTTGAAACGAGTTTTTGAGACAATTTCCCTTGAAACACCCACATTTGAGATTGTTTCCCTTGAAACGTGTTTTGTCTCTCTTGAGACAGTTTCTCTTGAAACACCAACATTTGAGATTGTTTCCCTTGAAACAAATTTCATCTCGCTTGAGACAATTTTCCCTTGAAACAAGAAATTTTATCTCACCCGAGAGAGTTTTTCTTAAAACAGATTTTCTCTTGAAACATAAACTTTGAAAACGTTTCCCTTGAAAAATAAAATATTTGAATCAGTTTCCCTTGAAACGAGTTTTTGAGACAATTTCCCTTGAAACACCCACATTTGAGATTGTTTCCCTTGAAACGTGTTTTGTCTCTCTTGAGACAGTTTCTCTTGAAACACCAACATTTGAGATTGTTTCCCTTGAAACAAATTTCATCTCGCTTGAGACAATTTTCCCTTGAAACAAGAAATTTTATCTCACCCGAGAGAGTTTTTCTTAAAACAGATTTCTTATTCATTTTCATCCAGATGTTGAATATTTGACAGGAATTCCAAAGTTAGCAGAGGTTTCATTACACAATTCCATGTTGAAGTAGAAGATTTCAACGAAAAATCAATTCACGTCTTTATTTTTTAAAGAAGTGATCTCAACAAAGATCCGAGAACCTTCGGGTCAATACCTTCGGCTACTTCAAACACAATTATTACTAACACGTGATAATCTTTTACATGTTTGAAAATCTTTAGAGAAAAGATAAACCGATCAACACTCCCAGTAGAGAATTCATAATGAAAAAGATTGTTTAACTTTTGCTTGATTCCATCACCGAAGGAGTTGGATCGGTATCAACTTCTTGCTCGATTCATCACATAGGGGGTTGAATTAGTAACACCTGTCTTGACTGATCAACATTTCTGGAAGAAAGATCAAGATGAAAAAACTTGCGACTTGAAGAACTGAAGATGAAGACTCAACCAAGAGAACAAAGCAAAGATGGCATCATTTGTAGCAAAGAGCATACGATTCTAACTTCACAACGAAGGGTATCGTACCCCAACAGATCGGCCCAACTTCACGACGAATGAGTCTTCTGTAACACAACAACACTGAAGTCTTCAGGTCAAGTTTCAGCTTCACGACGAAGTATCTTGGGCTAGAAGACGATCCAAGAGCTACTTTCTAATACTCTGAGTTCGATTTCAACTTCACGACGAATGATTTCGTGCTCATAATTTCCAATCCGACTCAACCTCACAACGAGGGAGTCATTTTGGGATTCAATTTGAATTAACAGGTCGGTCATTACATCGGATTTCAACTCTACAACAGAGGACATTCGATATGGACGACATTTGTGTCTTTTTATCTTTGCTCTATTTTTGTTACATGATAATGAGCAAAGAGGGGCAATTGAAGACACCAAATTTCGTCATTTATTTATATTATAATTTATATTATATGATATAGTTCACATATTTATATATTTGTTACAATTTGACAGGCCTAAAACCATATCATGCGTGGCCCAGCAGCAGCCCGTTACACCCTATGTTCCCAAAACACACGGTCTACCAGAGCAAAACTGGGTTCACGACCCGAACCAGTAAACTAGGGTTCTGGAACCCTAGCCTCTTTTCCACTTGCACCGTTTCACTCCAACCGTCCGATCCAGGGATGATACAAGGGCCCAGATCGAATATGAAACTAGGGTTTGACCCTAGTTACTTCCCGTCATTTCTCAAACCCTAACAGCTTCTCACCAGCACCACATCACCAAGACTCCATGGGTATCACGCCGCTTCAGCCCTCCTTTCACGTTGTCAGCACCGAGTTTCACAGCAAGGTACTTCATCCCTCACGCAACAACCGCAACAACGTGGATGTTTGAGACACCGAAAAAATAGCAAACAAGCCATTAGTTTAGTTCGATTAGGACTCTGAAAATAGACTAAAAATATGGATTTGTAAACCCTATAAATGGCATATAATCGAATACACAGAAGACATACGATTTTCACAAGAGTACTAGGCACAAAATACAAGCAAGAATCGGCCGAATCATTGAGGCATTTGTAACGTTTTCGAAAGGAATAAAAAAGCTGAAAATTTTTACCTTACTCGCTTCATCGTTCTTGCATGCTTGTTTTCCCGATTTGAAACTCAAAGGGTCGATGACCGGAGGGGGTTATTTTCGAAATTATTTTGTTAGATCTACACCCCCCGAGGCATATTTTGAAAACTAATTTGATATTTGAGTTTGGGAGGCGAAGGGCTTTTGAAGAACAAAAAAAATCAGCTTTTACCGCCGATCAACGGCGGCGGCGAGGCGGCGCACGGTGGACGGTTTCTGGGTTTGTTGAGACCCACGACCATTGTTCTTGAATCTCAAGAACACATTAGAGGAAATTAAAATAGGGAAGGGGATTTTGGTTTGAAACGTGAGAAACGAGCATTTAAAAAAAAGTTGGCTTTTATACTAAAGCCCATGGAGCAGACCGGTGACGTGCGTGTCGACCCTAACCCGGAAGGATTTGCGTGTTTTGGAATTAAAAGGGGTTAATCCCCAATTCAGCCCCCCTTATTTTTTAAAGCCTTATCTTAACCCCATATTCGTCTTAAATTGATCTTTAACTTTGATTTTCTTTTGATTTGACCACCCAACTTTATTTTATTTCAATTTAATCCTCATATTTTTATTTATTTTATTTTATTTTTTATTTTATTACTTTGTTTATACGTTATTATATATATTTCCATTTTTATTATTATTATTTATTATGAACGTGTACATATATATATTTTTCTATTTTTATTCATTTTTTCTTTTATTATCATTATCCTTATACCTACTCTTTTTTATTTTTTTCTATTTATTTACTCATTTTATTTTTATTAGTATTAGTATTAATACTATATTATATATATATAACCAAACAAATTTGTTGTTTTATAAGCTTTTCCTTCCTAGGCCCCCTTGTTTCATGCATCATCTCTCTCACCATATTTTTCCCGGTGAATTGATGACAGTAGGACCCACCTTTTTTTGTTTTATTTCTTATTTTCTTTCTTTGTTTTTTTATCACGTTTTATATATATACACATAGATATTTTATTCTAACTTATCTTATTTATTAAACACTACATTATGTATATATTTTCTTTTCTTTCTTCCTTTCCCTTAATTTTGTTTTGTTTTATTTATTTTATTTTTTCGTTATGTTTTGTTTTTTGGTTTTTGATTTTATTTATTTTACTTTGTTTTCTCTTTTTTCGTTTTATTTTATTTTATTCTTTATCCATTTTCTGGTTCTTATTTGTTTCATTATTTGTTTTTCTTGTTTAATCTTGTATTTAGTATGGTTATTTTTTTATTTTCGTTAGTAAACTTGTTTCCCTTACATTATTTTATTTTTATTCCTCATTATTATTATTTTTTTCATGAATTTTAATATGTGCATTTTATCTTTATTTCAATTAATTTCTCATCATATACATTCTTTAAAACATTGTAATTTAACCCTTTTCTGTTTTCTGGTTCAACCTTTGTATCTAACATTTTATCATTTAAGGGTATTTTCGTAAATTCATTAAGGGTAAGCAATTTGGATCACTATTTTGACCTTTTAATTTAACTTGTAATTTTCTTAATTAAAACAACTGGAAATTACGTAATACCGAAAGGGCAGTTCAAGGGTGCTAACCCTTCCTTTACTGTAACCGACTCCCGAATCCGACACATCTTTGGTAAGACGCAGATCAGGTAAGAAATAAGGTATCCGATCAACCCATTTGTTTTAGATAAATGATCGGTGGCGACTCCAATCCGTTTAACCTAAGTCAAAGCCCAATTTTGGGCCCAACCGAAAGACGGTTCCGACAAAAATCATACCTAACATTTATTTTTTGTTTCATTTTAATACTTTGCCTTTAAAAACTTAAATGTGTTCAGCACTTAACCGTCAGTTTTGATCCGTTTTAGTACCTAAACTTAAAAAAAAATAATTCAAAATTTAACATTCAAATTTGAAAGTAGTATTGAAATAAACAAAAATTAAACTTTAGGTATGATATTGGAAAAAAATACAAATTTTAATACTAAAACGAACCAAATCTTGATAATTTAGATATCAAACACATAATTTTTAAACTACTGCATAATAAAAACCTACACAACTTAATATTGTTGGAGCAATTATTAAAAAAAACTTGATTATTAAAAATGAATTCATATTTGATAATAGTTTTCTAAAAGAATTGATTATAAATATATAAAACTTATTTCTCACAATTAAGTATTTTCCTGAATGAGATTTTGTTTCAATTAAAGTTTCTAAGTGAAACTTTTTTTCAAATAATTTCTTATTTAAAAATATATGGATATATTTGATTATAAAATTTTAAATAACGATTAAGTTGAGATAATATTTTACTTAAAATTTTAATTGAATATTGTTTATTTCAATAAGGGATCAATTTATTATATAAATTGTCATCATATATTAGTTTAAATAGTTATATGATTTAATATAATAATGATTTTAATCCTCAAAATTTATACAACCTATCAAATTGATCTTAATTTAAAACAATTTTATAAATATAATTTTTTATATTTTAAAATTTCATCTTTTTTATTTCTTTTAATTAAAGTCGTTAATTTAATAGATATGTAACTTTTATATTAATTTCATTTATTTTTAATAAAAAATAAAACTTCGAATCATTAAAAAAATCATTATACCTTAAAGAATGTTGATACGAGAGGAAATAAGAAGTTAAGCAGTCATTATTATTGAAACATCATCATGACCCGAAGGTCACAAGTCTGAATGAACCGAGATGGGTTAGGTAAAACACAATATTTTATCGCTATATCTAAAAAAAATAAAGCAAACAAAACCGATCTAACGAACTCGGGCCGGCATAAGACAGAATATTCCAATTAAGAGATAAACTTATAAAATTTTAGAAGAGATAAATCTATAAAATTTTAAGATAAAAATAAATTATTGATAAAAAAATAAAAATAAATTATTTAAAATATATAAACATTAAATTTTTAAGAAATACGACTACTTCCATCTATTCAACTTTGATCCATCCCTAGATATATATGTATGCTCATGTTTATAGATATTTCATAGGTGTAAAAAATATGAGACTTGGTATTGGCTTTTGTGGAAGTTTTTAAAAGAAAAGCTACCTGTGATATTCATTGATACGAAATACGAGTACAACACAACAACAACATGGTTCGCATTAGCATTATGGTGAATAATAGTAATGATAAACTTATGAACACACCAACAGAGAAATCCGCAGTTTCTGAATTATTAGTCCAATAACAAATATTGGGTTAGAATTCCAGGTTTTGTCAAACAAAACGACTGAGGATTTCTTCCACAGTGGTGTATTTCACTTCAGGGTATAGCTCAGAAGCTTCGAATCCTATTGATGGTTCGATCTCAAAGTTGGCTCCATCACCATTGATAAAGATCGAGTGACTGATGGCCAAGAAAATATTGATTGGAATCGGAGACTCTGCAATGCATGAATAAATTACAAAGCATAAGATTTGCATGAATTGCTTGAAAAAATTCCAAATAAGAGCCAGGAGATTTTATCAACCTCGGATCTGTTTGAGAAGTTGTTCCTCTGGAACGTATGTTTTCTCAAGGGTCGTGCCAATCAATTTCTCCCACAGGGCGACGAGTTCATTGAACGAGTAGGTGTTCTTGGGAGGCCTGATGAAGAGGGTCTTGTTCACCGCTCTTGAATCGTCAACGGTTTTGATAGTGTAGGTTCCGATATCGGATTCGTCGTTGAAAACAGCTGCAAAACGAAATGGATGCAAATGGTGATTACAGTTGCTTTGTTTAACCTGTCTTGGTTAACTTTCAGATTATCAATACTTTGTTTACCTTTAGCATTTCCATCGCCTTGGATAACGACCTTGTCTCTTGGAGGAGAGGTGGCTCCTGGCTGTGACAAAGTAGGAAGAAAATAGCCTGCAAAGCAGTTAGCA
This sequence comes from Hibiscus syriacus, assembly GCF_006381635.1. NCBI lineage: Eukaryota > Viridiplantae > Streptophyta > Magnoliopsida > Malvales > Malvaceae > Hibiscus > Hibiscus syriacus. The sequence continues at coordinate 899,341 of NW_024062903.1, forward strand.
GGCACATAAGTGTAAGGGATCCCTTCAGCCTCGATAGCACGTCGGATTTGAGCCTTGATTCCGAATGCTGATTTCGCAGGCTCAATGGCGTTATTAAGGTCAACGTCCGTTCCAAATTCCGATGGCAAAAATCTCTGATCAAATGAAGATGAGACAATGCTAGTTACCAGCTAACTTGCTGCAAATTTCTTGGTCACCAATTAGGCAATTACCAAAATGTGTTCAACTCTCATATATGTGTACAAAAATGTAAATTTAAAACTGTTTAATTTGTGCTGTCATAGACGATTCATACCCGAATTCTAGTAAACACATTTACTTAGAAACATAAAATAACTTGAAAATTTTCAAAGTACCAAAGACCAGCAAATAAAAAACAGAACAAATTGAATAAAAATGGAAACGGAGAAGCACCAACCTTGACATTCCCAGCTTCTTTAATGGCAGCAATGATCTTAACTTGATCTGCAATCTGCATTTGACCCACGGTTGAAATCACCACATCGACTTGCTTGATTGCCTTAACCAAACTGTCATGATTGTAAAGATCCCCCTGCATTAAATGCCCACAAAATCAAATTAAAGAATTTTTTTCGCAACCATGATCAATTTATGTGAACTCGATCGAAGACTACTTACGATCAAGATTTGGACCCCTAAGTTCTTGAAGTTGTCGATGATTTTACCCTTAACAGGGTCGGAGATGGTGCTCTCTCTTACTAGGGCAAAAGTGGGGTGACCCTCTTTTGCACTGGCTTCGACGATGAACTTTCCGATGTATCCGGTTCCTCCGATGATCAGAACCTTGCTCTTCTCTGCCATTGATAAGCTTCTTCTGCCACGTGAGCGACAACTACGTTGATACGAAAGAAGAGGGTTTGGATTATGTGATTTCTTTGTAATGGGACTTCAACAAAAATGATCCCTCTATTTATGGAGCCTTCTTGATGTGATGTAGTGCCTGCCACTAACATTAATTTAATATATACTATTATTTTTTTATCAATTAGTTTAATTTTATAAAAAAATAAAATATTAAAAATATCATTAATCCTTAGAAAATCTTGGTATGAAAGCAACTAAGATGTTAAGGAGTCGTTATTATTGAAATTTGAAACATCATCATGACCCAGAAAGTCTGAACCGAGCTGGGTTTGGTGAAGCACAATATTATTATCTTAGAAATAAGGGTAAAGTATTGCTCGACAATATAATAAAAATAAAAAATTGATTCATAAAATATAGTTAAACGACTTTGAAATTATATTTTATCATATTTTAATTAATATCTTAAAAAATATTCTGATTTTTTCATTAAAAAAATATAAGTATGGAATATATGAATAGTCGAGTGATTATTTTATAACTTTTAATAATTGAGAGACTCAACAAAATAACGACCTATAATCAAAGAATCATTTGTATTTTTTAATAATCAAGTAACTCAACAAAGTAATATCCTATAAATAAAGGATCATTTGTGTATTTTACCCTTAGATAAAGGAAACAAAACCGACCTATTCAACATCTAACATGACATTCTAGAAGACCGGATGAACCTGGTCAACATATTTATTTCAATACATTTGGGCCATTCCGATACAATAGTTGGTAAGTTTTCATTCCAAATATACTTGAAAATATGTCAAAATTACAATGCTCTATTTCAAAGATGGCAATAAACAATTAAACTTGCCACCAACAATCAGAACTATTTAATCTATTCTCGACGGTAACATGTAATTAAATTGTACGAAAATGTGCAGTTTTATAAAAAAAATTCATTAAAAGTCTTATTGATTTATAACTTTATTAATTGATTCGATAATAAAAAATATCAATGTTCTTTCATGGTTCAAAACTTAACATTTATCTTAAAAAGATAAATATTTATTTACATAATCAAAAGAGAATACTTGGTAGTGAGTTAAAGATAAAATGAATAATTATCGACTCAGTCCAATTGTCATATTTTCTCCACTCAAATGATTACCCTCGAATGAAGGCGATCACTTTAGGTTATTGAAGTGTTTTTCATTTTAATTTTATTTTAGGATATATGTTTAGGGTTTGTAGTTTTTTTTTCTCCTAATAATCTGAGGTGGTTATAAAATAATATTTGTTTAAATTCATTTATAGTCATTGACAAATGCATACTACAAGAAAATATACCTTTAATGACACAAGAACTATGACACACGCTAATTTATGACTTGCAAAAAATGTGTGTCATAAAAAAATGTCATGTTTCTTAAAATTTGAACGATTTATGACTTACAATAATATATGTCATATTTAATAGTCATAATCCAAAAAATTTAACAAAACACGGAGCACACTTTTCATATGTCATCTCTAAAAATCGTCTTTTAATTTCCCTATAATTTTCATCACGTACACATGCTTTCCCGCTTCTAATCCATTTTGTGTTTCAAAAACAAAATTTTCATTCAAGGATACTGGGACAAAATGGAAAACAACTTCGTTCTCCTGTGTCCCAGTATCTTATTCGTTATCCTCTCCTATCCAGTATCTTATTCGCTATCCTCTCCTATCCAAGTATCTTCAACTCCATTTTGTCGTTTCAAAAATGGCGGCACTCGTTGCGGGGACGCCATGGATGAGAATTAGAGTAATCCCTGAATTCGCTCCTCTGCTTATTTTCCGGTGCCATTTTCGTAGAAATTTCTCCGTTCGTGCTTCAATTGACAGCAATGCACCAGTCAGAGTCCGTTTTGCTCCTTCTTCGACCGACAATATCCACGTCGGCGGCGCTCGAACTGCTCTCTTCAACTACTTATTCGCTAGGTTTTTTTCCTCTCTTTTTTTACATCTTGTGCGTTGTTATCTTGTTTCTAACTTCGTAGAATTTTTATGATTTTCTCTTTTCTTCTCTTTATTTTTTCTCTTAAGATATAAGGGAGGAAAATTGATGCTGAGAATCGAGGATACTGATTTGGAGAGGTCGTCGCGAGAATCGGAGGAGGTTGTTCTTCGAGATTTAGCTTGGCTTGGACTTGACTGGGATGAAGGTAATATTTATATGTCATTGCCATTGTCTTTCCGCTTTAATTAAATTGGTTTGAAATTTATTGCTTCAAATCTTCAATTTTACATGTATGGTTCGATTGTGTTTGTCACTTTTAGCATTAAGTTGATATTGATTCTATCACTTGCCACGTAGGCCCTGGCATTGGTGGGGATTATGGTCCTTATAGAAAATCTTAGAGAAAATCTATGTATAAACAATATTCTGAGAAGCTCTTAGAATCTGGTCAGGTTTATCGTTGCTTTTGTTCCAATGAGGTAATTGATTTGAAGACATTGCAAATGTGAGATATTTGTACCTTGAATGACAATTTTTGTCCTTCATTTCATTGGAATGCCTCTAGGAATTAGAATAACACTATTCTTTTGGAGACAAAAGTGTGAATTTTGTGTCTCACAGAACATAACCTTTAATTCAAATGAACTATGATTATGTGTTTCGAAACATGCTCGGATTTTAACATTTGACTAATAAGGTTTTTTGTCTGTTGATTTGAGGATTTTTGACGTAAAACATTATTATCTTTAAGTTTCAGTGGTCCATCAACAACAGAATGTAGATATATCTGTAATTTACTTTTACAAGCACTAATTTGTTTGATAGTATCATGAAGGTTAGCTGGAAATTGGACACACTTGGGGATTTTGTTATAATGAGGAGCAATGGTCAAGCTCTTTACAACTTTTTTGTTACTGTTGATGATGCTACCATGTTTATTTCACATGTTAAACGGTAATTGAGAAAATAATTGATTATCTTTTTGATACATCTAATATATGTTCTGTTACAACATTTTTAGTCCTTTGTTCTCACACTCTCTATACTGGCATTTCAGAGCAGAAGAGCATTTACCTAATACTCTAAGTCAAGCCTTAATATACAAGGTAATGTTAATGGGCTTCAGTTATTTATTTACTTTTGTTAATATTTAGTGGCTTTTGAAGTTTCTGGTTTCATTTCACCAATATAAGGAATCTAATCTTTAAACTGTAAAAAAAAATTGCTACAGGCTTTGGGATTCCCCATGCCTTCCTTTGCCCATGTTTCTTTGATTTTGCACCTTATAGGAGCAAATTGTCAAAACGTCATGGTGCAACTTCAGTTGGTCAGGTAGTTATCTTCATTATACTTTGTTTCATGGAAAATATTGTAAAATAATTGTATCATCTCCTTGGTTTCCATGGGGTCTACAATATCTTTTTCAATTGAGGATTAAAAGTTTCCACATTTAACAATTATGTTGTTCCAGTTCAGAGATATGGGGTATCTGCCTCAGGCAATGGTGAATTACTTGGCACTTCTAGGTTAGGGTGATGGAACTGAAAATGAATTTTTCACCATTGATCAACTTGGTTAGTTTTCCCTTTCACTTGTATTGATCCGTGTGCCTCTCTATTTCTAGCTCCACAAAGAAAGTGGAGAAATGTTAATGTTGTATTGGATCACATGCATCAGTTATTAAGTGGTGATGAAGGTGGTATACAGCGTTGCATTCAAGATGTAGTTTTATGAGCACCATAGAATTCTTACTTGTGTTGGACAGGTAGGTTCAGACTCATATCAAGGATCAGGGGCACTAACTATGTTTCAGGCCATGAGACACCTTGTTGGTTCGTTAGCCAATAGTTATGTCGGTGACTCGGTGAAAATGCCTTTGACCGTGCAATTCGCCTATCTTTTCTTGGTATGCATATACTGGAAGCTTTTAATTGCACAACTGAACTCTTTGTAATGCTTTTGTTCAGAATTGCGTTAGCGCTTTTATTTCTTTTGAGAATATTTATTCATCGTCTTAAAAGGGAAAAGAGTACCTTTTTAGCGAGTATGTATTTTTATTCTATTTTTAGAAGGAGAGAAATGTCTTAACCTTTGCATGTAAAATATGTAAAACAGGGAAAAGGAGTATATTTGCATGTTGAATATGCAAAATAGGAAAGATTAGTAAAATAATAGGCATATCAACTGAGCTCGAGTGAAACTTGAGCTTATCACGGAGGATCAGTCATGTTAACATGGCAGTTATTGTTTAATCCAAAAACACCTTGTCGCAGCTTATAGACCGACACTGTTTTTGAAACTGGAACAGGCAGCTATGAGCAATCACCTATGCTTTGTTTAAGCTTCTATTTGACAATTTCGAATGGACCGAGCTTTATAACCTTTTTCACTTAAGTCTCATGAACTCAAAGATGAAAGATGGAGCTTATGAGCAATCACCTATGCTTTTTCTCCTCAGACATTCAACAGGTAATTTATGTAATTATTTTTATTTGCATGAATTGCTTGAATGAACTTGCTTAGTTTAAAGCTAAATATGTTACATTGATTGAATTAAAATTTTATAAGCACATTTTTTAGTTACGTTTAGAACAGTTTATTACATTCTGGGCCCTTAGCTAGATGATGCTAGATTCTATATTGTTGAATTTTTGTGAAGGATTTCCAAATGAAATATATTGTTTTTAGTCAACTAGTTTTCTCATTTCTTTTTGTAGGACATTCTAGAAGTGAAAATTTATGCTTCATGTAGCAGTTTTATTTGGATTTATTTGTAAAACCACATTAGTACTGAGAAATTGGATGGATGTGGGACCTGAGATCAATTCTTATATTTGTATATGAAAAATTTGCAATTCTTTTGAATGATTGAGAATCTGCTGCTTTTTATAAAGACATTTTAGATATGTGTGTCTTATTTAGTTGATTATTCTTGCATATACATGGTGTATTTGTATCAGATTATTGCTTCTTGGGATATATGATTCTTAATCCCTTTATTCTTATCTTTTCAACCAAGGCTGATTATTTTCTATTTTTTTATTGAAGATATATGATTCTCCACTGGAATATCTAAACACTGTCTCTCTTGCTCTAAAAAAGGATTATCAAACAAACATGTATCCTTAATCGTATCCCTATAACTAGGGGAAGTTAATGTTTGCAAGCATTAAGAAAGCAGCTTGGATAATCCTTCACGTTGTATTGCAGATTGATTCCTGGAGTTCTTCAGCTACCTACGAACTCAAACTTGATGGTTGATGAAACACAACTAGAATCAGGAAGCCTCAACTCCATTGGAATTGAGAATACAAAGTTGCTGAAAAATCTGATAGAGTTTCAAAAAGTAAGTTGTCACTTGATTTGTTGAAACATGAGTGCATGTTTGTGCATAAATATACTGGACCAAGGAAGGTGTTTTCAGAAGTTTAATGTGTATATTATGAATGTGTTTGTTCTATATATTGCAAATAGTTTTAATTGTTACAATTATTTTCAATTATTTCTTTTGTACATGCCCAGATGGCAAAGGCATATTAATAGAACTTTATTATGCCGTGATATTTTGTATCGACATATAATTACAATATTTTTGATAACTTAATGTGAATATATTGTATGCAAATAGATTGCTTATATATAATATTTTATATATATTTAGTATTATGAGGCATTAAATGTAATTTAGTTTGATTATTTGTCAATCTACAATATATATATATATGTATATGTATATATATATATATAAAATTTATGAAATACAATCACGATACATGAATGTGTGTCATCTTTTTTAATGATGTGTGCTTCAATAACACGCAATGTAAGTCATACATGCGTGTCATATATTTATGACACAAATGTGTGTCATCTTAATTTATGATGGGGCTTCAATGACACTCAATGAACGTCATAAATGCGCGTCATAAATGTGTGTCATAAATGCGCGTCATAGATTTATGACACACAATTGCGTGTCATCTGAAATTTATGTCGGTGGCTTCAACGACAGACATTTGTGTGTCATCCGCACCCATAGATGGCGCGCAATGCGCGTCATTAAAGGGGGTTTTTCTAGTAGTGACATACACCTGTAGATATAACTACTTGAACCTAAGACTTTTAGGGAAACAATTCATTTAACTATTGAGACCATTTGATAATAATATCAAACCTATGTTTTCTCATTAGAAGTATAATATGTCTTAATAATGCAACTCAATACTTGTTGGTTATTGAATTATTTTTTAATGCTAAATTATTCATTATACTAAACTCATAATTAATTAAAGTAGAGAGACATGTTCAAGTACATTCAACCTTGTAATGATCAAATTTGTATTTATTGTTTACATGTTGATGGAGCTTTGGATGAATTGGTTAACTAGAAAATATGGGTTCGATTAGGCTAAGTTTGGACTTGTTAGATGAGAAATAAAACAAGTTAAGTAAAAAGAAGACTTTAGGTGTGAGTGAAAGAAGAAGGACTAAAGGTGTAATTGGACGTTAAATTGAAAAGAAGACTTTCATTCTCTCGCTCCCTCTCTGAATGAACAGTCTGGATTTTTGAAATTATTAGATACTCTGAGATAGAGTTTAAATAATTCGAATTGATGAGTCACGTTATGTCAACCTAATACGTTATAATTTTTTCAATTAAAGCAAGTAAAATGAAATTCAATCCAAATCGAGTCTATTAAATTTATTTAAATTAAATTAAAAAATATGTTAAATTTAGATATTATCAACAATATGATTGAATTTTTAAGTTAAAACATATAAATTTAGGTTCATATAAATTTGTAAACTATTTCCAATACAATAAGAAAAATAGAATATACTTTAAATTTAATAATTTATTTGTTTAAGGCCTTAGATTTTTTTTGATTTGAAACAAATTTAAGATTTTTATAATTTAATATTTTTATTACAAAATATATAAATTTATTGGATCAAAATGTAACTTTTTACATGGATAGAGCTTGGTTAATGCCCAAGTTCCAAATCTAAGTTGGATAGGGCAACAAACAAGTAGGGATCGACCTAGGTAATGACGGGTAGGAGAGGTCCTCTTCCTTAAAATTTTAAAATTATCATACATTTTAAGTTTATTTATTTATTTTTTATTAAAAATATATTTTCTTCTTTTAAAATTTTATAAATTTAAATTTATCTCTTCTAATATAAAATTCTACGTCAGATTCCTGAATACAATATATTTTAGGTTTGGTCACGATCACACACAATCGTGAGCTTTATGAAAACAAGAGAGAATTGTTGTCCCACTTGTTGAAATAATTGCATTATGGGTCCAGTTTATGACTTTATTCAGCTAAGAAACAGACTTAAAAGGGTCCCAAATTTCGGTTGACTGGTCCACCGAGCTGTGATAATGATATGATTATAACACCGCTTGCGTTGCAAGTCAATAATTTGGGGTAAATTACTTATTTAGTTATTTAACTATCACTTCAGTTTTGATTTAGTCACTCAAATATTTTGTTTTTCAAAATTATATCTAACATAACATTTTAGTTTCATTTTCATTACCCATCATTTAAAATTTAACGATGGTGCTGACATGTTATATTGTGGCATTTTTTTAAATATATTTTTAATTTCCATGTCATTACCCTAATGATAAATTTTTAATGTTTTTATTAATAGAATAGTGACACGTGTCACCACCTTGTGTAGAAGAACATTATGCAAGAAGCGCATTTTACTTATCTCGGTCGGTTTGACCGAAATGAAAAAAGGAGAAGGAAAAAAAGTGTCAAAACTATGAAAAAAGTATACGAATTTCGTCTAAAAAGAATAAACATGCGTGGCGTATGTTGAAGACATGCAATTACATGAATACAAGAACAAGTACGAACCGAGTAAGATGGTGACAACATATGTTCAATCACTAAATTAATATATGTTTAAAAGTTTATATTTAAACATATATCTAAACAACATAAGATTTGAAAACTCTCAAAACCTTCTCAAATTTCACATTGCTTTTACTCGTGTTCATGTAATTATGTGTCTCTACCATACATATTTTATTTTATTAAATTTAAATGATTTAACCATATTTTTGGCCCTTAAATTTTTTCTTTGATTTTAATTCAACGCATGTGTCTATGTTGCTGCCATGTAAGCAAAAATCACGTCCTACATAACGCACTTACAAAAGCACATCCTGCAAAACAAATTTTTTGCCTACATGACAAAAAAAATGTTAAATTAAGAAATAATCTTTAAAAGATATTAAAATTAAAATAAATTTTAAATGAGATATATTTGGGTAAAAATGCCACTAAGATGAGCCCAGATTTAAATACCTCCTGACAAAAAATGTTAGACGAGTTGTTTCCAGATTTAGCATGAGTCTCGTCCCAACGCTCATCGTTGGTGGTAGTGATACTAAAAATGTTATAGATGAGCCTTGTTTAATTTTTGAAATGATCAGAAATTAAACGAAGGTTTATGTTAACAAAAACAAACAGAAAACAAACAGAAATATAGTAAGAGAGGGGGGAAGCGTTACCTGAGCCTTGAGGGCCTCGCCGGAGTCTCATCGGTCGTCGCGTCTAGAGGTTCAAAAAACTGAGAGTCCCTAAGTCCAAGGCTTGCGAGAGTCCCTAAGTCCAAGGCTTGCGAGAGTCCCTAAGTCTAAGGCTTGCATGTTGATATCGAGAGTGAAGGGTAGGCTTTTTAGGCCCAATGACGAATCTAGTAAAAATTTATGGGGTAGGCCAATATAAAAATAATAAACTTTTTATCTAAAATAATTCATATATATTTTGATCACTTATAGTTAAAAAAATAACAATGATGTTAACATAATATTTTTTAATTACTTTTCAATCATGACATGATATTATTTTATGATGATACATTAACACCACAGCTAATTTGTTAAAGATGAGAGACCAAAACATAACAAAATGTAACATTAAGTGTGATTTAAAATAAATAATAGTTGAGTGACTAAAACAGAAAATAAATAATAAATGAGTGACTTAATGAGTAATTTACCCTTTTTGGGCATAGATAGTAGGGGTGAGCAACGAAACCGAGAAAACCGAAAAACCGACACGAACCGAGTAAAACGGTTCGGCTCGGTTCGGTTTGGCTTTAAACGGTTCGGTTTTCGGTTCGGTTTAAAGGCTTCATTTTTTGATTCGGTTCGGTTCGGGTTTTCCATATGGAACCCATTTGTTCCATATTAAACCGAATAGGCAATTTTTGTAAAAAAAAATTATAGTTTCAAGTGATTTTTTCATTGAAAAAACCAACCCATTTGTTCCATATTAAACCGAATAGGCAATTTTTGTAAAAAAAAATTATAGTTTCAAGTGATTTTTTCATTGAAAAACCGAAAAATCGAACCGAACCGAAAAATCCGAACCGTTAAAAAACCCGAACCGAACCGAAAAAACCGGTTTCGATTTTTTCGGTTTTTTAACTATTCGGTTTCGGTTTAAATATTGAAAAACCGTTGATTTCGGTTCGGTTCAGTTTTTTATCAAAAACTGAACCGAACCGAACCGAATACACCCCTAATAGATAGGGATGGCCTAGGTAGGCCTAGGCCTAGATACGCTCATGTTTAGGTCGTGGTATAGGTTTAAGGGTAGCCCGACCACCATTAGTGTTGGCGAGAGTTCAAACCAAGCAGATTTACGACGGTTTTTTTAGGGCGTTTTTTTTTTCATTTCTAGATTAGGAGACCAATAAGATCCAATCTGGAAGGTCTAAGCCAACTTCATCAAGGGAGTCAGAACACAAAACACTAAGGCATGACAGTTAGATGGATGATGCTTTCTCAATAAAGCTGTCATCCAACCTCAGACAAAAGATCCTACTACAAAGACGCCCAGGTGAAAATGAAGATGAACCGTTTTTTTTGTCACATAACTTTGTGATATAGGATCAAGCCTATAAGTGGTGAATGTTACTTTTTGTGAAAAATATGATTGTTCATTTTGGGTTTTATTTCACAAAGTTGTTAGCAGGGTAGAGGTTGGTGGTGAATATTACTTTTTGTGAAAAGATGACTCACATATGTATGAACATATGAGAAAATTAATCAATACACATATAAGGTTATTTTGTTCAATTTTATTCTTGTTTATTAGTTGTTACTTGGATATGTATAAAGCTGTTTTGCTTTGCATTTTATTCGATTGTTGTTCAATTCACAGAATATTCTTAACAATTAAAAATACATAACATTTCAAACTCAACAAATTTTCCTTAACATTTCAAACTAAACAAAATATTCTTAACATTTCAATACCCTTACACATTTAAACTTTCAGTACCCAATACACAAAACCTTACCAAATTGGCAATAACCCTTAACCTCACCCTTAACATCATCAAAATTCAAGTACCCAATTTAAATATATCATCAAAATATACTTAACATTTCCAAACCCTTAACAAAATGTCAATTACCTTGACTAAATATAGGTAAGAAAAACTGTCAAAATCATAGCAAATATCCAATTACGTCTCTTATTTTTCCTTTCTTGTTCAACTGGTCTAATTCTTCTTAAAAGACCAAGCATAAGAACCTCTACACGAGGAGTCATTGGTGGCTCATACCACTGGAAAAATTGCATGATTTGTGCCATCTACTACCATAGTTGCCACAGCTGAAAAACCGCCTTCCAGAGTTGTCATTCGACCATGTCGTCTTCAATGCCATTGTAATTCCACACTTGAAGATCAGAATTGATATTCTCTCAGCCATTGATTCCATCTTCTTCTTCTTCACCCAGTTTCCCTTTTTCACGATTGTTTTTTAGCTTTTTAGGGTTAGGGATTTTGTTCCTAAAGTTTAAATAGAACAAAGGGATAATTAATAAATATCCATCTATTTTTAATTATGTGAAAATCTGATGTGGCATAATAAATATTAAAATATTCCACGTCCAGGAGTTGTTAGTGAAATAACGACATAGTGATTAAAAAAGTTCAATCCCTAAAATTGATTGAGCAAATTGAAAATTTTAAAATTAGTACAATGAGTAAAATAAGAATCATATGAAAGTTCAGTTATCAAATAGGTAATTTACCCAAATTTAAACTATACTGTTAGAAAATCTGTGAAAGCTTTTTCAAAAATAAAAAGTAAAAATTAAGAATCCAAATATTAATTCTCCATAACTCATGTTAGAAAATCTGTGAAAGCTTTTTTAAAAATAAAAAGTAAAAATTAAGAATCCAAATATTAATTCTCCATAACTCAATTTGGCTTATAACAATAAGTTGAACTCCATTGTTATCAAGCTTGTAACTACAGTAATTGATTTTTTTTAAAATTTTAGACGAAAATTAGTATTACTATAAAATGCTATGTGTTTTATTTTGTGGTTTTTGAAGAAATACAATAAATGGATCATCTGATTAGGAGATTTTTTTTTTGAAAAACTACTAGAAATAATATATAAATTTTTGGATAAATATTAGTATACAAATGATATAGCTAATCATATATTATTTAGACAATAAAGTTGATCATATATTATTTAGACTAAAAAGTTGATCAAATATTAATCATGCGATATAACCGATCTTTTTAATCTCTTTTTCTCTTTTTCAATCAATGATAAACCTTACTTCTATTTATAAATTTTAATAGTCACTGGATTGTTGACACATGTCAATATCTTAGCCATATTAACCTTACAAATATTTAAATTCTTATATAGATAATTTTAAATATAATATTAACTATTATAAATATTTAGATTGATTTATTAATATTTCTGGATATTACTATTTTTATATTAATCTAGAATATTCTCAAGATATATATTAATGAATAATTATAAATCTATCTAAAAGTTACATTAGCTTTCAAAAATATTACTACTAAATGTTGTGTTTTCTCTTGTTGGTTTGCTTGGAAATACAATGGATAAATGACCTAATTAAGAGAAATTTAAAAATAAAACCATTAGTAAATATTTATATTATTGGATAAAGATTATAGAACTAAGAATGAAACGATCTGCACAAAATTAAAACGACTAAGCACAAAAATAATAGTTATATAATCAACAGAGAAAAATAAAACGCATGTGATTTAGATATAAATAAACCAACAAGTATTTGTGTCGCTTCGAGGTCTGGTTATTGGCCTTTCATGGATTAGCTTAGACTATCCAGTTGTTCCGCAATGAAGTAGTCTTTAATGACGAGAAAGTCGACGAAAAAAAATGTTCGATATTTTCATTGCTAAAATCGTTTAGTGAAGTAAATGCAATTGACCTGATAAGGTGATTTCGATTAATAATTTCATTTTAAATCTTACTATGACTTCGATTAATCACGTGCTTAGAAAAAGAAAACGCCTACTTGTTCATCCCAACTAAGGTCGTTGGTGATGGTAAATTATTGGTAAGGTCATTTTCTACTGGAAAAACCTGTGGCACTTCGTTCACACGTGTTGTGGTTGTGATGAGTTTTCATGGTTTTGTTGTTGTTGTTGTTGTTGTTGTCTGATTAATTAGTTTTGTGTTATGGCATTGCTTGCAAAAATCCGTGTAAGCGTTCGTGGGTGTTTTTATGGTCTACACTCTCTCGTTTGTATTTGGATGAGCTTTTGATTTCTTTCTTGGTCAATTTATTGCGTTCCTATGTGATGCGCTTTTTGTCGCTTCTACTTGCTGTGTGGTGTCGTTTTTTGTGTGGAATATCGCTTCATTCAGTTTCTCTCATATCCTTCGTTATCTCTGGGCCTTCTCGAATTGGCGGCCTTCGTCTCGCTAGTTATTAAGGTGAATTGGTTAATATGTATTCGTAATTATGGAGATTCTTATGGTTAATAGTTGTTTGTGGCTGCCAAGTAATTTCTCAAAGGGGACTTCATTAGGTTGTGCTTTGAAGGTTCGATTGAAATGCGATAGCTGTCTATTCTATTGTGATGGAATTGTTTCCTTGCTTCTGGCACTTAGTGGTGTGCAATGAATCAAATTGCGTTTGGTCTTTCTCAGTACATATGGCAATAGCAGTTTGTTGTAGGGCTATCTCCCTGACGCGTTGACAATGTGCTTATTAAAGAGTGTTTACGTGGGGTTGTTTTTCCTTGTGGATATTGAGGACAACAGTTAATCAAGATCAGAGGCCTTGGTCTCAATGCGTGAAAATTTCAGTTTTTTGGATATTTTTGTTTCTTGGGGTATCATAGTTGGTTCCTTCATGAGTTAGAAGGGGTAGTGGATGCTGGTTTTCTACTTAGGCAGGTTTGACTGGTGACTAGTTTGTACTGGTTTAAGGAGGTTCCCGTCGTGTACTGATATTAATTAATAAAATAATTGAACACTCTTTTTCTCTTTCTGTTGAGAAAGATTTTTAATGAGACTCATATTCCTTTTGGAAAAAAAAACATCCATAAAAAAACCATTTCAGTTTTCCATTTGACCGCTAAGAATAGAGAAAATTAAGATTGTTGTAGCTTGATTTCAATTCTTGAATAACAATCGCATGGGATTTGAAGAATACAACACAATTTTCTTGTTATTATCAAATCAACTGGCGGTAGTAAAAAAGAAGCTGACCTAATTGCAATCTGAATCTGAAGAGAGAACTCAACCAAATCAAGCAATTAACTTAAAATCTGAGTTTGATTTTAACAAAAAGAGTGATTTATGGAAAGGGAAAACAAGGATACAGTGATTTTACGATGACCAAAAAGAGAGCCTAAGATTCAAAAGAACATAAAAAAACAAGGATACAGTGATTTTGAATGTTTTGATTTTATTTTTGAATTTTTAATTGATTTTGAGAAATATTAATTAAACGTTCAAAAATTTAGAGATTAATATAGAATAGAGATAATAACTTAAAGATGAATTTAGAACATTTAAAATTTTATGGATAATATTTTTAGAATTATATAAAATAGAACTATAGTGTCGGTATTAAGTGAATAAAAAAGCAATTACTGAAATAAAATACTACTATAAACATGTATAGGATCAATTAGGCCTTGTTAATTGGACCGCTTAGCAAATCCTGAAATCCATACAATAACATAATGTCATACGTACTCGATTGTTGATGACATTTTCAGCTTAAATTTAAATCAAATAAAATAATCGGAATAAAACACAGATTTTAATTGATTATTTTCAGGTATTATTTACACCGAAATTATCTCATAGTTTACCTCGTGTTCGGTTATTAGGAACTTAACCAGTCGCCTAGCTACGACCTTTCCAAAAATTTCTTCTCCAAAACGTTATAATTTTTTCATAATTCCAAACTCCAAACCATCAATTACATTTCAGTGAATAAATTCATATTCACAAAAATAAATAAATAAATAAATAAATAAATTCTTTACTTTTCTCTTTGCTTTTTTCACCAAGACCAAAGAACAAACAAAAAATGGCAAAGATTGCTTTGGTCGTTGTGTTGGTCTCGATGATGAGCATTCTCTCGGTCCATTCCGTCGCTGATGACGCTGCGACTTCAACTACACCGGCAACAGGCACAGCAGTTCCGGTTACACCGGCGACAGGCGCAGCAGAGGCTAAGGGAGCCGCTGCACCAGCTGCTGACGCTCCATCTGCAGACAAGAAGGACTCAACATGGACCGACTGGGCCAAGGACAAACTCAAGTGAAAAAAAATCTTAATTCTAATAATTTGTAAACGTGTTTGTTATTGTTTATATATGTACATTATGTATCATAACATGTGACGTGTCACTATGTTCAGCGACATTGAGAACTTGTTCTCTTCATCCGGATCAGGATCAGGATCAGCACCGGCACCAGTACCTGCAACCGCAACTCCGGCAGAAACCACAACTCCAGCCGCAGGAAAAGCTTGAGCCGGGAGCTGTCACGACAGATGGGATATTATGCAATAAAATAGCAAAGCATATCAATGTAATAAATTGAAAGTATTCCAATCGGCTATTGTCCAATAATGAGGATGTTCGGATTGGAGAATCACTACTGTCTTCATTTTTTTCCGATTGATCTATTGGTTTTTTGGACCTTTAATACTATTCGAATTAGTAATTAATTATCAAACTAATATTATTTTGAGAAAATAACCTCAGAGACCAAAAATGTCTTATAATATACGATTTTAACCAATGTTTTTTTGGATTTGCCAAAATGATCAACTAAATCGCAATGCGATCGATAATTCGCAATGCGATCTCCAGTATCGCAAATCAGTTTCCAGATTCGCAATGCGAACTTCGACTATCGCATTGCGATTTACATATTCGCATTGCGATAGTCCAAGTTCGCGTTGCGATTTATTCCAAGTTCGTTGCGATTTATTCCAAGTTCGCGTTACGATTTATTCCAAATTCGTTGCGATAGTCCAAAATCGCAACGACTGGTGGTATTGCATTTGTTTCTTAAGAATTTTCTCTAAAAATATAGTATTCACACGGACGTGTCGAAGACACGTATTACCACGACCACGACCACGACCACGACCACGACCTGAGACGAGACGGCGGCGGCGGCGGCGCACGATAGTCCCCCTTGTTCTCTATCACTCAACAAGGAAGTGGGAAAGCCAAGCCTTAAATACCATTCCCAATAGTGTTTTCAATACTATGTGGGATTGAGCATTACCAACACTTGTTCCCAATACTATGTGGGATTGAGCCTTAAATAGTGATATTATTTTTGAATGTTTTGCTTAAAATTACAATAATCGCGATTGATTGTAGATTGACTTTTAATTATGACATTTAATCGTATAATACTAATGCAATTGGTTGCTGATTCAGTTGTTTTAAGGTGCATGATTGTTAATTGTTTCCTAAATAATCACATTGTATTGGAAACAAGTGTTGGTAATGCTCAATCCCACATAGTATTGGAAACACTATTGGGAATGATATTTAAAGCTTGACTTTCCCACTTCCTTATTGAGTGATAGAGAACAAGGGGGACTCTTGCGCGCCGCTGCCGCCGCCGTCTCGTCTCGGGTCGTGGTCGTGGTCGTGGTCGTGGTAATACGTGTCTTTGACACGTCCGCGCGAATACTATCTTTTTAGAGAAAATTCTTAAGAAACAAATGCAATACCATCAGTCGTTGCGATTTTGGACTATCGCAACGAATTTGGAATAAATCGCAACGTGAACTTCGACTATCGCAACGAATTTGGAAAATCGCAACGTGAACTTCGACTATCGCAATGCGAATATGTAAATCGCATTGCGATAGTCCAAGTTCGCGTTGCGAATCTGGAAACTAATTTGCGATATCAGAGATCGCGTTGCGAATTATCGATCGCATTGCGATTTAGTTTGTCATTTTGGCAAATTCAAAAAAAGTTGGTTAAAATCATATATTATAAGCCATTTTTAGTCACTAAAATTATTTTCTCTATTATTTTTACAACTAATACACCCTATTTAAGTACGTTCTTAAATTAATATTTTTATCTTTACAACTAATTTACCTCTTGATGGGTCTCGAATCCCATAAAAATAATATTTTACATGAAAAAAACATATTTAAATTTAGTTGTAAAGGGAGTAGAGTCGATTCTCCAAAATTATTCATGAATAAGGATTTTTTACAGTTTCATACCTATTATTCGACCTAAATTTGTGAAAATAAATAATAATATTTAAACTGATTCAAAACTAATATAAATAAAATATTGAATAAACTTAATGGTAAACTACGCCAATGGTCACTAATATTTGGGTAAGTGTTCGTTTTCATCACCGTTGTTTGAAAAGTCATAAATCAATCACTAACGTTATCAATCACTGTAGTAACGGAATGCTAATGTGACACATTAAACCAATTGACTCAGCATGTTTAATCGACCGTTTGACTTTTCTTCTTCTTTTTATTATTTTTCTTCTTCTTCTTCTTCCCATTAACCACTCACCACCGTTTCAGACAAAACCATGCAAGAAAAAATACAGTAACAAAAAGATAACATCAAAAGTAAAGACAAAACCATGGCGACCACCTGTTGTCTTCTTCTTATATCTTTTCATGTTTCAACTGCTCCTAGTCTTGTCCTAAAACCATGGTGATCACCTGTTGTCTTCTTCTTATTTCTTTTCATGTTTCAACTGCTCCTAGTCTTGTCCTAAAACTATAAGTATAAACCTTAATTTATCTTTAAAAACTAAGAATTCCAAGTAGCTTATTATATTATCATTTTCACTTCTATGTTTTGTTGCTCCTATACATATATCATATAATGTGCAATTGCTACTGTATGAATCCTCAGAGTCTAATGCCATGCTCATGTGCAACTGCCTCTTCTTCTGAGAACTCTTTGATGTTCTAACAATCTGCACTCATGCATAATTAACCAAAAAATCTGGTTCAAATTATGATCTTCATTTTCTTGGCTACCAAACAGAACCCGAGAAAATTATAAATAGGGGAACTGTACCTAGCAACCAAGAGAACTAAACCAGAAGGAATCCACGAGGCTACAATCATAGACCTCACACATGTTGGTCACGCCTTTTTCGAGCCTCGATTGTGGCCTCTCGTTCAAGAAGAAGATCTTGGCACTATTGATAATATATGTTTGAACCAGTGATTCAAATTACGGTCGCGGTCGTGTTTTTAGTCGCGTTGCGTTTATCGCGGTCGCGGACGTAACGGATGCTATCGCGATCACTGCGGGTATTGCAGACGTGAATTTTTTTGAAATTTGCATAACTTATTATAAAATATAGTAATTATAATTATAATTATAAAAAATCACTTTTAATGACTTTTAGAGTATTTTCTAACACTTATAGACTTAGTAAGCACACTAAGAACAAAACAATATTCAAAACTTAAAGCCTTTACTTTTTTTCCCGTTTGATGATTTAATGGACTGCAAACTGTAATAGAATACATGGCAATCAACACCTCAAACAAATTTCCCTACGAGGCAAAAAAAAGAAAAGAAAAGCCTCCTAGTGCAAATATAGAAATTCATATCATCACACATCCACAAAGAGAGCATGGAAAAGACCATACAACAAAATTATAACAGTACAAGTATAAAAACATCAACACTACGTGAAGCATGAGAAATCATTCCCATTTTCATTGATACCAGTAAGGAACAAGCACTGCAATGAAGTAAAAAAAATAGATTGTAACAGAATATACACATAGAAGCTCTGTTTTGGAAAATTACACAAGTATTAAATCGTTTTCCCTCATGATAAAAGTACATGATACGCATTGGTAGGTTTTTAGACCAAAATCAGGCAGTATTGCATCACTAGCACTGCAAAACTAGGAAGACTCAAAGCATTTGAAAATGTCGCCACTATCTTGAGCTATCATCAGGGTCACAATAAAAAACCTAGAAACAAAAGAAACTTTTAAAAATATTTTCTCAATTGAGTTTCATCGAATTCCATCAACCAAAGCCTCCAATTAATTAAAAAAAGCATACCTTTCAAGTGGTAGAGGAAGAATTTAATTTTCACCAATTAGTGGAATGACGAGGAAGTTCAGATCCTTCACCTTCATTTTGAGAGCCTTCTTGACTTGATTCTCGTGGCCTTTGTCCAAAAACATATCCAAAAAAAAGTAACATTTTTACCTTGATTTTCATATAATTGATGTGGAGGATATATCTGAGGAGGATACATGAGAGGTTGAGGTGGTTGATACATTGGTGGCGGAGGATACATTTGAGGTTGATATGGCACACCATAATTAGAAAATGATGGATAATAACCATATGGTTGTGGATAACCATGTAAAGGTTGGAAATATGGAAATTGTTCTGGTGGATAAAAACCTTGTGTGCTAGTAGATGAATCTCCCTGCCCAAGGTTACTAGAACTTGATCTTCTACTAGATGAAGAGCCTACAGAAGTATGCTTCTTGCACTTTCCTTTTGATGGAGCTTTAGGTTCACTTCTATCTCTTCTAGATTTCAGAGATATATTTCCACCAAATTTCGATCTATCACGGAAATGTCCACTAGTTGTACCTACCCCATATTATCTTCCATATCGACTATAAGACCTAATTTCATCTCTACCACCACCACAATCATCATCATCATCAATTGGACTTAAACCATCACCATCAAGTCCATCACCACTTTGACTTGGTGTTGCACTAGAACTTGAATGAGCCAAATTTTGTTGTTGAGATTCATCAACATTCGTTTTATCATCTGAGGTATCCACATGCAACACACCGGCAATTTCACCATCTAACAATGGATTCTCTTTATCTTGAAGCCATTCTGATAATGGATCAACATCTTCAAAGATATGATCAAGGTTGATAGGATTAAAACTAGTGTTTATATCATCGATGCTCGTTCTTTTTTTATGTCTAATCTGGAGCCTCATATTGTAGTAGGTGAACACTAGTTTCTCAAGTCTTTTATACTTCAACCTATTTCTTGCCTTGGTGTGAATATAGCTAAATGTGCTCCAATTTATTTCGCAATTTGATGCAGTAGTTGTTTGACTAAGCACTTTAATTGCTAATCTTTGTAACTCAGGAACACATGTGCCATATATTATCCACCACTCACTGCAAAAATAATTTAAATTTCAAAATAAATTAAAAATATAAAATATAAATTAAATAATTTAGTTAACTATTTACCTGGATTCATTTGCCTCCAAGCTCTCTGTGCTTGTGGAGTACCGAATGTCTCATGTTTATCTCAAAATAGTAACAACTGCATAAATAAAAGATAAAGAAAAAATGAAGAAAAATATTTTCAAATTATGTAGTTAAGTTACAAAAAATAATATTTGAATCTAACTGATTAACCATTCTGATTTGAGTGTCAGAGAAGGTTCTATCTTTCAATACTGATCTTGTACCTTCTAATGTTCTATCATTTGCCTCCAAGCTCTCTGTGCTTGTGGAGTACCGAATGTCTCATGTTTATCTCAAAATAGTAACAACTGCATAAATAAAAGATAAAGAAAAAATGAAGAAAAAAATATTTTCAAATTATGTAGTTAAGTTACAAAAAATAATATTTGAATCTAACCTGATTAACCATTCTGATTTGAGTGTCAAGAGAAGGTTCTAATCTTTCAATTACTGATCTTGTACCTTCTAATGTTTCTATCAATACATTATCAGAATACTCCACCCCAAATTGAAATTGAGGTTTGAGAAAATAACCTAAGCATAATTTATGAGAACATCATTAAATAATAATTTAGAGCTTAAAGTAATAAAATTTCATCTATAATAAAATATAAAAATAATTCTTAATTATATGAATCATTTTATCTTACCAGTTGAATGCAAGTCAGAATGCATAAAATTCCACCTATTGTGAATAATCTTTTCATACTCGGTGAAATATCGACAATCTTGTTGAATCGCCCGTTTTGCTCTATCAACAGCTTCATAAATAAATCCCATTGTTGGTTTTTCATCACTATCCACAAGCCTCAATACTTTCACTAAGGGCTCGTAAACTTTTATGAGGTCATTTGTTTTTTTCCAAAACTCTTTTCCCAAAATAATCTTCTTGGTTTCATAAGTTGGCCCTATCTTTTGTTGTCTCCATTTTGATTCTTTAAATTCATGTATATTCATAAAAAATTAAAATTATATAATTTAAAGTATTTACAAATAATAAATCATTAAAGATTGTTATATTTAAGTAATTATATAATTAATTATAAAATACTGACCTTTGAATTAAACATTTCTCTCAGACCTTGCTTTTGTCTTGTTATCTCTTCAAGCTGGATGAAATGAGTTGCAAATCGAGTAAGAGCGGGTCGAAGTATTTGCTTCCCTTGTGTATACTTCTTCATTAGATCAACAATCCAAATGTGATTGTCTATGAAACAAGTCACTTTCTTAGCCTCTTGTAACACTTTTGCTACACTAGGCCTTTTTCCAATATCTTCAAGGCATAAATCCAAACAATGAGCTGCACATGAGGTCCAATATAAATGCTTTCTTTTTAACATTATTTTTTTTCCAGCGGCTTTCATTGCTGCCTCATTATCAGTCACTATTTGGACAATGTAGCTTTCTCCAATTTCTTCTACAACTGAATCTAACAAGTTGTAGTAGAACTTAGCATCTCTGCTACGAACACTTGAGACATCCATGGATTTCCAGAAAACGGTTCCTTTACTGCAATAAACAAGGAAATTAATGATGTGCATTTGGTTTAAACTGTTGGTCCAACCATCACACATTAGAGTTGCACCAAAATCTTTCCAATGAGTCTTCATTCCATTTACCCAATCACGAACTCGTTCAAATTCTGACTCCAAATACACATCTGAAACCTTATAAGGTGTTGGCAGCTTTACACCTTGTCCAACTTCTATTGACACTTGAATTAAATTATATAACCTTGGAGAACTTGCTAATTGAAAAGGAAGTCGTTCATATATTAAAAATTTAGATACCGCTTCACCCATCTTCTTGCGTAAAGTCTTTTAAAAAAGAACTACTGACCTTTGGTTATTTTGAGCTTGTACTTCTAACCAATTCAGGTGTAGCTCCTCGTAAGGTAAACTCAGACTCACTCGGGATGGATTTACTTGTTCTTTCTTGACGATATCCTCCAACTAATCCATGGGAAGGTCGCCCTTCTTCATAAATATTACTCCAACCACTAGTACTTCGTCTGAATTCTTCTCTTCTATGCCACTCATGTTGTGATTTGATGCTTTCTCGAGTTGCTTGCCTAATTGCATCAATCTCATCAATGAATCCTTCATTTTCATCCCCCTCTTCTCTTAACTGGGACAAGAATTCTTCTGTTCTCCTCTTTTTGTCTATTTTTTTGTTGCATTCTTTTAATAAAGTCATCATATTTTCTCTAATGACACATGTTAATAAAATAAAATAATGTCAATTTTGTATTGTTATCAATTATATATAATCTATATCAATAAATTTATAGTAAAATTTTAAAAAAATAATAAAAATATCACATACCAGTAACATTAGGGCATGGTGCAACATTTCCGGTTTTATGAGCAATGTGTTCTTTAAATCGTGTTATTCCTCCTTTCACAACTTTACCACATAGTTTACATGAAGTGCTTCCTCTCGCATTTGGCACTGGAGTACCAAAGTGCCAACCTATATCATTACTCGGTGCACCTTCTAATCCTTTCGTCGGAAACTCTTCACGTGGTGGCATGCTTTATTTTTATTTATATACAAGAAACATAAATCCAAAAAATAGAATTAGAAATATAAGCAATTCATCACTTCTATTATCAATAATTTAATACAAAAAATAATAAAACATTATTGAAAGTGAAAAAAATAAGTTTATTACATAAACTAATAAATAATAAAAATAATTGAAGTATATAAAATTTAAATTCAACAATTGTTTTAAAAAATTCATAAGGTCATAATATTAACTAATTAAATAGCCTAATCTATTTAATTATATGGGGTAAATTCATAAGGCCATAACATAACAATAACCCAAATACTCCATTTAAATTTATATGGTTCTTTTGGGTCCAAACTTCAAACCCAAAAAGCCTACAAATTAAAAGTAAAAAAAAATAATAAGAAATAAAACATAAAACATCTTTAAATCCCTAACAGGTAAAGATAAAACATAAAAACCTATCATCTTCTTCTAAGTTCTAACGTGAAAATGGAGGGGCATAGGACTGGCAGAACGCAGAAGCCAGAAGCAACAAAGATGTCTTTTTCTTCTTCTTTCAAATGCATCCCT
This sequence comes from Hibiscus syriacus, assembly GCF_006381635.1. Taxonomy (NCBI): domain Eukaryota; kingdom Viridiplantae; phylum Streptophyta; class Magnoliopsida; order Malvales; family Malvaceae; genus Hibiscus; species Hibiscus syriacus. The sequence goes on from NW_024062903.1 coordinate 922,850, forward strand.
TTTCTTTTCTTTGTTACATTTCTTAAATTTTTCTTGTTATTTCTACCAAAAATATCCACAAAACTACAAAAATTGATGGATTTGTGAAGATTTTTTGTCAAAATTTTTTTCATACCTATCTTGGTTGCTGCATGTTACAAGAAGCAAGAATGAAGAACTTAACAATCATGTATTTTACTTACTTGGAATTGTGAGATTCTCTTCAAAGTGAAAGCTTTTTTCCCTTCTGATTTTTCTTTGATTTTGAGTTTGGGGCAGTGAAATTTTAGAGTTTTGAAGTTGCAAGCAAAAATTTTGGATTTCAATTTGGGGTTGCTTTTTTCTGTTGCTTTTTATTTTTATATTTTGTACCGATTCAATAATTGTGAATTTGTGATTACTTTTTTTTTCAATTTTGATATAAAGTAAACTGATTTTTATAGGTTTTACAGAGAATATATTCTTTCATTTTTACTTTTTTTTACTTTTGCCGTAAAGGAAACTGAATTGCTATTTTTTTGTAGTAATTGTGCTGTTGGTGATTTTTGATGTTGTAACGGGATTAACGGGAAAAACGGTCCGTTATAGCCGCAATCGACCGTTACCCGTTAAATTGCGGCTGTTATCGACCGTTATAGGTGTGATTCCATTTCACACCGTGGTTTCGGCTGATATCGGTAACGGTGGGGGTCGATACCGCGATATAACGGTCGTTTTACCGTTACACAGCCGTTTTTTGAATCCCTGGTTTGAACTCTAGATATGTCTAGATACTTCTGTATTTCAGATACTCTTATTACAACGTGGTACGACGATTGCCTTATTTGTCGAAACATTCAAGTCAATTGCCTATTTGGGTACCGAGAAAATGAATTCTAAAAAATTTGAAGAAAGATTGCCTAACATGAATACAATGATGATCATTGTGATATGCTAAGCAGAGAGAGCAGAGGGAGCCGTTCATGCAATCTAAGCATAACATATTGCACTCAATCTTGTGAAAATCAACATGGTGCATGCATTGAACAAAGAATTGTTCTCTCAACAAAGGTTTCAACCATGGCGACCACCTGTTGTCTTCTTCGTTAAGATCACTGCCTCTCTATCAAACGAAAATCAAAGCCATTAAACACTATTCCAACTAAGAAAAATGGATTTTTTAAGAGTGTGAAATTACCATAATTCTTCTGCTCTTGAGCTTGATTTCACGGACAGTGGCTAATGGGAGGAGGAAGAAGAAGAGTCAAAACGGTTGGTCAAACATGCTGAGTCAGTTGGTTTAACATGCCACATCAGCATTCCATTACTGTAATAACGATTTGTTAATGACTATTAACGTCGAGTGACCATTTTATAACAAATGATAACGTTAGTAATCGATTTATGACTTTTCAAACATTAGTGGTGAAAATGAACACTTACCCAAACATTCATTGACGTAATTTATCCTAAACATAATTAGAAGTTATAGAGTATAAATAAAATAGATATAGCCAATAATAAGGAAAATATAGGTTCAAGACGTCAGCTTTTAGTGTTGGACATATTATAGTTCTTCTTCGATGATCGAGAAGCATCCTCAAACCACCAATCTTTCCCTGGGTGTTAATTGTAAGAACATCTTGATAGATAACTTGTATCAAACAAGCAACCTCTAGAGAATAATTCTAACGATTTAACTCTTTGACAAATTTTTTAATGAGAATAGAGATGAATATTTCACCCGAATTTGATGGATTTAACTTCACCTGACATTAATATTTTATTTCAAAAAGTCAAATTCATGTTCAATATAACATCTAAATTCGATGGATTTTTTAAATCAAGCTCGAGGTATAGTTATTAGCGGTCATATTGAAGCAATGGGCATGCAGTCATCTAATGTTTAGGAGTAGCTCATATGCCTCAAGCCCTAACTTGTGACGCCTTACCTCCAACTAAAGATGAAACAATACTAACAAGACTATCGATGTTACTCTCCAAAGTAGAGGCACTTGCCTCAGTACGAAATGTCCCTCAATGACCAAACTTGCGGACCAAATTTGTTGAGGTGACAATGCTACGAAAGGTACAACGTAAAAGTTGAAATTGACCTGCATATGTTGGAAAGATTGTGAGGAGTAAGGACATCGGAATTTATTATTGGAGACACGCTTTAATGCCCATTTTTTTGTATGTACTGTGCTAACCTTCGGTTTTTACCTTATCTTTTACATAGTAATATTTTGTCTAAAGGTTTAAGATTCGAGTTTATATTGTTAATAACTAAAATAAATTATAAATAAATTATCTCTTATAATCATCTCATACTATTAAAAAAATTACATATAAAATATTAGGTAAAGTATAACAAAATTGCATAATCATGTTAATATTACAAAAGTAAACATATTAATTGGTTAAGAGGGTATAGTCTTCATTTGTTGTGTAAAAAGGCGCCTCCAAATTTCAAGCAGGAAAAATGTGTCGGGCCACAATCTCATGAGAACTTATTGTCCATTTAATTTCCGTTGAAACTTAAGATAGTTCCAAAATCCAAATACAAATAATGCCAAGGGATTCTTGTATAATCTGCAAGGCTCATAAAAGAATACGCATTTTATGTATTCAACCTCACAGACACTAGTGTGCAGTAATGTTAATAAAACCACTGGAAAATGAGCCCGCATGAAATTAAATATTGTGAAGGAGCGAGATACCCATTCGCTGCCCCATTTTCATATTTTCATTTTGGCACAGATGAAATGATGAGAAAGCGACTAGCATTATAACTTAAAGAAATTAAACAATTACTAATACAAGTGCCGAATTAGCCAAGAGAAAACCAAGGCTTTTACAATGAAGAATTATACCAAGTATACATACATATGGCATTATGAAGATGATGATATGTTACTCATCTTGGGGTGGCTTCTTCACGTTCTTCTTGTTGTGCATCCAGACCTTGAAAACCTGCCTTTTGATACCGTACTCGATGCAAAATTTCTCCACTTCATCTTCATCTTGTTTGTTGATTCTCCAGCCCAGTTTCTCGGCTAATTCCGACATCTTATCCTTCTGTTCCTGCGTGAATTTAGTTCTGAATCTCTTTCTTGAAAAGACATAAGGGGGTGCCGGCGGCATTCCCTCGGGATTGTACTGGTACATGTTGAGATCCTCGCTGGAAGACTCGGTACCTCCTCCGCCGAACGCTACATTCATCGGTGCAATCATTGCACTGGGTGGGCTCGTGTACTTTTGATGGTGGTGGTGGTGCAGCATGGTTGGAGATGGCAAAGGTGGAGGCAACTTAAGAGGTTTAAGCATCAAGCTTCTTCGACCGAGATGATTACCTCCGAATTGTTGGGTCTCGCCATCAACCTCCTTGCGGTGGAAGTTCCGGTGGCAGTCTCAGGCAGCGCATTTCAACGCTTCGAGCGTCCCGTCTTCTCCACTAGGCATGAACTCGCCGCACCCGTCGTAAACGTTCCCACCGATGTTGGCAGCGTGGTTCTTTAGACACTCGCGATACCTGACGACGCTTGGCGATGTCTTGGCGTTCGAACTGGCGACACGATCCGGGTGCGGGGATCTTCCGATATGACCGAGCAATTGTTGCCTCTGGGGACGATGGACATGGTCTAGGGTTTGAGTGCAAGTGAGAACAGAAACACCATTATGATTCCCATCACGAACCAGCGTCTTAATGTCGTGCTCTTCACCTCTCACCTCCATAATTCAAGAAGTATGGTCCACCAAAAAAGAAAGAAAAAGCTAAAAACGAAAGCTTCACTATTCAACTATTAATCTAAAACTGGAAACGTTTTTCAAAAGAGAAGATGATGATGAATGAAGAAGCTTATCTAGATAACTTGTTGTTTTCCTTTCTCCCGGCCCCTATATTTCTCCCGATAATCTGCATTATTCAGCCAAAATCCATCGACCCATACCGCTATTTTCAACCGTTACAACATCTGTAATCCGAGAGATAAAAAAGAGAGAGAACGATAAAATAAAATCAATATATTCTTCAAACAAAAACAAAACTAAAGACATTAAAGTCGAAATGGCACCAAAATCAGAGAGAGAGAGAAAGGGATGACCAGAAAACAGCAGCAAACGGCAGGAACTGCAACCGGCCACGCGCTTTTCGAGCCTTTAAGACAACAACATGTAATTAGCGAGGAAGAAAAGACGGGGGGGTTGGGGTTTGAGATTTAGGGTTAAGCATCTGGTTTTGCTTCCGTGCTCCCACCCAACAAGAGACAGCTTGGTTGCTTGAGGTGAAGCGGGGGAAGAGAAAATAACCTCAGTGATCAAAATATCTTATAATATATGATTTTAAGTAACTTTTTTTGGATTTACCAAAATGACTAACAAAATCGCAACACAATCTTAAATTTGCAATATGAACTCTAATTTTTTAACCCAGTTTTGAAATTCGCAATGCGAATATCAAGATTCGCAACGCAATTGTAAGATTCGCAACGTGATTTTGAAAAATGTGTTGTGATAGTTAAAATGTATTGTGATAGCTAAAATGTGTTGCGAGAGTTTAAAAAACGTGTTGTTGCGATAGTGAAAAAGTGTTGCGATAGTGAAAAATCCAAAATAAGTTTACATTTTAACTATTTTAAATTCACGTGGAGTTTGAAACAATAAAAAATGTGTTGCGATAGTATATAAGATTCCCAAGCCATTTGTAAGATCTTAGTTTGAAACAATAAAGGATATGTTGCGATAGTGTAAAAGATTCTCAAGTGTTGGTAATGCTCAATCCCACATAGTATTGGAAACACTATTGGAATGAGTATTTAAGGCTTGGATTTCCCACATCCTTGTTGAGTGGAAGAGAACAAGAGGGACTCTCGCGCACCGTCGCAGCCGTCGTCCCGTCTCGTCTCGGGTCGTGGTCGTGGTAATACGTGTCTTCGACACGTACGCGCGGATACTATCTTTTTAGAGAAAATTCTTAAGAAACAAATGCAATACCACCAGTCGTTGCGATTTTGGAAAATCGCAACACGAACGTGAACTTGGACTATTGCAACGAATTTGGAAAATCGCAACGCGAACTTCGAATATCGCAACGAATTTGGAAAATCGCAACGTGAACTTGGATTATCGCAACGAATTTGGAAAATCGCAACGGGAACTTTGACTATAGCAACGTGAACTTCGACTATCGCAACGCGAACTTCGACCATCGCAACGCGAACTTCGACTATCGCAACGAATTTGGAAAATCGTAACGTGAACTTGGACTATCGCAACGAATTTGGAAAATCGCAACGCGAACTTCGAACGTGAACTTTGACTATCGCAACGAATTTGAAAAATCGCAATGCGAACTTGGACTATCGCAACGTGAACTTGGACTATCGCAACGAATTTGGACTAACGTAAATTTGGAAAATTGCAACGAATTTGGAAAATCGCAACGCGAACTTGGACTATCGCAAAATCGCGTTGCGAATTTGGAAACTGGGTTGAAAAATTAGAGTTCGCATTACGATTTTGTTGGTCATTTTGGCAAATCCAAAAAAAGTTGATTATCGTATATCATAAGGCATTTTCGGTCACTGAGATTATTTTCTCTATTTAAAAAACAAGGGAAAAGAGTCAATCTTTAGAGACAAGGGAGAGAAAGAGTTTTTTGTGTTAAAAGAGAGAGAGAGAGATTCTGATGAGATGGGGGCCCTTATACAGTAAGTCGGATAAAAAAATTAAAAAATGGTGTGACTGGTTAAACAAAGATCAATTAAAATCGATATCGAAAATATTATATAATTTAATCAAAAATATTATTTAAGTTGATAATAAAAACGGTAATAACCGATTATGTTATCGTCCTAAGTAAAATGCGCAAAAAATATATATGATAACATAATCAGTTAATTACCGTTAACTTTAAAAAGCACAATAACATATTAGGTATCACTTATATAACGTAATAGGTAGTGTCTTTTTAAAGCTGATAGGGCTTTGGAAATACGACGATAACATAATCGGTTAATTACTGTAAACATTATCAAGCATAATAGCATATTAGGTAGCGCTTATATAACGTAATAGGTAGCGCATTTTTAAGCTGATGGGCCTTTGGAAATCTGACGATAACAAAATATGTAAATTACTTAATTTGTTATTAGTATTATCAACATATTAGGTAACGCCTAAAATGTTACCAAAGTTTAAGCTGATAAAGCCTTAGAAATCCGACGATAACATAACCGGTTAATCAGTAGAAACATTATCAAGCATAATAACATATTAGGTAGCCTTATAAAACGTAATAGGTAGCGTATTTTTAAAGTTGATGGGGCTTTGGAAATCCGACGATAACAAAATTGGTTAATTACTTAATTTGTTATTTGTATTATCAACATATTAGGTAACACCTAAAATATTATCAAAGTTTAAGTTTATAAACGATAACATAACCGGTTAATTACTAGAAACATTATCAAACATAATAACATATTAGGTAGCGCTTATGTAACGTAATAGGTTGCCCATAATAACAATTATGTGAGTGACATTTGGAATAATGCAGACAACGATCTCAATATATCGTAAGTATCAACATAACTTCTACTGTGTATAAGAAACATGTACAACAACCTATTGTTAACTTTTCTCATCTCATACATAATTATATTCATATACAAAATTATAAAATCATATACAAAATTTCGCTTACATCATCGGGGCTTATTGTTATTCATGTGTCTGATGGAAGCTTGTGTCACTTCCTCTCTCCGTCTATTTTGATCGTGACTTATGAGATCGTTTAATATTCACATACGATCACATTCTCCAACAACCTATATTAAAATTGTCAGTATGTTAAGTATTGTTAACCACAACATTCAATCTACGACTTTTAACATTTTAACCGCAAACTAATTTTTCATTCCACTTACAAAATCATTTGTTGACCCTCTAGAAGCGATTGCTTCCATTCGCATAATCACATAAATGTCGCAATCATATCTATTACAAAATTTGAATACCAAACATGTCAATTATTAAACCTGTATAAATTGCGCTTTCTATTTATGATAACATCTCATACTCATTCAATTGCTCATTCATCTTATGCTCCACAAATTTAAAATGTTTCAATGAGACCTTTAGATGCCCACATGATTTTACAAAAACGTGTTCCTTATTATATTTATCTAATATTGTCATATGCATTAAAAATATCAAGTTATGATCCAAACAAATTTTGCATTATAAATTACATAATTTCCTTTCATACATATCAATTTCTTAGCATCCTTCACTCTGTCTTTGGCCACTGGAGATGAAAATAAACTATCGTATACCGTTGCAACACAAGAAACCACATCCAACACCAATAGATACCAATGGGTACCATTGTCATTTATTGTGATAAGGATCTGCAATAAATTTCACACCCAATTTAATAAAGTTCAACATTATATCTCCTAAAACATTATTTGCAAATCGTATGGTGTCTTACCGTGTCATAGTCAGTGAATTTCAAATAGTCATTCAATACAATCACCCAAAAGCTCACAACACCAGCAACAATTATATTGTCGTCCAACGCCATTCTCTGCATTTACGCAACAATCATTATAATTGACCATCTATAACACTGTTTTTCAACATTTGTATGGAAGGTAGCCAATCTTCCCATTCAGTGGTAACTTATTCGATTCGTAAACCAAAACCAGTCGACCAAATCAATAACCTAACAAAATTAATTACACAATTAGAACATATTCATTAGGTTTTAACATTTTTTACCTTCTACTTACCACACCGCCAACACATTCCATAGGCTTTAACTTTTCAACGTCGGATACTGTAGCGAACTGATTTCCCATTTCGATTACAATATCTTTGTATGAAGCATTAGAATTAATATTTTGTCATGAAATATTTAAATATAAATCACAAAGCAATATATTTCACTTACGTCGATTATAACCCACTATTCCATATAAAATGACGCATTGCAGCTTCGTATTCACAAATTCCGCTTGATATTTTCGTTTTTTCAACCTACAATTTTGCTTACAAATTTTTGTCACAACATAATAATAAAAATCAAATTAAGTTTTCTTTTATTCAGCTTACCTTCTGCTTCTTCTTGGGTGCAAGACATTCTAAATTCAAATCTGCATCTATTACACTCTACGATGTCCGCATAATATCCACATCATTCCTCCTCACTTCATCCATCTTTTTTAAATTCATCGTATTTTTCCTCCACAAAACTCTTCATCTATTTTATTTCACCTTTTATTTTTTCCCCTTCATCACCTTTTATTTTTTCCCCTTCATCCAAATTTTTCTCAACCACTCCCATCACCCCCTTAAGTTCACCCCTCAATTCCACAATTTCCTTTACCACTTCAACAATTTTTCCTCCCATCACCCCTTAAGTTTACCCCTCAATTCCACAACTTCTTTCATCACTCCATCTATTTTTCCACCCAGTTCCCCTTTAAAGCTCTCAATTACCTCTTCGACTATGGATTGTCTTTGCAAACAATCATAAACGACTTTTTTACCTCCACCAATTCAGACATCAAAATGTCAAATTTACTTTGTTTGGCCCCACCATCATCCCCCTACTACCATATATTCTTCCTTATCCTCTTCTTCATCTGCCTCCTCTACCTCCTTGCCAATAACCTTCGAAATTAAATTACAATATTAATACATTTATTATATTATTAATATTATGTAATTACATTTATTACTCTTTCTTGCTTGGTCAGTCTTTCCAACTTCAACTTCGTCATCACTCTAACTACTTCTTCCTTCCCCTATGCACGGATGCGTGCCACTCCGGTTCTTTCGTATGCCGACATACTATTATAGTCCAACCAAAAATCGAACAGTACAATATGCATTTATAATTAAATTTATCATTTTATATAATAATTATACTATCATTTTATATAAAAAACCAACACGTTCTTTAACTATTTACCTCTAAGATTGTTATGCACCATTTAAGGTATCTCTGGCTTCGTCCATTTCGAAAGTTGATTATTGATTTAATCAATCTGGAATGGATATATTCAGCCCAATTGAATTTACCTTTCAAGCCTTAATCACAATTCAACTTCATATTGTCCTTGCTCGGGGATGTATCACCCGTTGGACAAAGAAAGATCCCGACAAGGTACAATAGAACTCGGGACTTCAGGTTATCCCCCTCGTAAGCTCCGCTTTTGATTTCCTCTTCAAGTACAACATATGTCACATTGTGCTTTAAATCATATTTGGAGGCAAGTGTTTTCCAGTTCTTAGTCTTAATGACTTCTTCAACAATTTTGCCTTTATCTTCTACCCCCAAGACGGCTACAACACATGAGACTCCAAAGGAAATGAATATTCACCATATTTAACTATACATTATTCTACATCAAATTGATCCACCAAGGATCGACACAATTTCCTCCGAATTGGTTGATCCCTTACTCCGATTAAATATCCAACTCTCATTTCTTCCAGCACATTAACTTTATTCTTCTCCTCAAGGTGTTCAATTATGGAGTTCAATCTTTTTATGATGCACCTTGTCGACACTTCTTACATTTTTAAAAAATATATAATGTTATTGTTCTTATATATATTTTATCAAAGTATTTACAAGTTTAATATTTTTTTTCATGTTCTTTCCTCCAAGCTTTGTATTATTGTCTATTCTTTTTTGATCGTGTCAGGTAAGGTTCCTTCTCAACATCAGTCATCGACTTCCATTTCTCCAACACATCATGTTTCACCTAAAATTAAGCATAAACGTTTCTTAATCAATACATTAAAGCTAAATAATATTCAATGTCAATTTCATTTTACATACTGAACCGATGTGATTATCAACTTCCTTCATCCTTTGGCATTCAGTCATATTGTCAACATTTAAAATTTGTAATCAATTTAAAGTTCCTAAATACTTTAATCCAATTACCATTTCAACAATAATAACAAAAATACATTGATACTTATTAGAAGTACTTATATCCACCCAATGGTTACTTTCAATTTACTTCATTGTTCATATTATTAGACTCAATTTCAAAGTCATCTTTGCGAACAACAATTGCAAGATTCGTTAACTTCATTTTCCTTCATATATCAATTTACGCAAATCAAAATCAAATATTGGTTACATACACTTTATTCAATATACAAATATCGATAACTACTCTTATTGTAAAACGATTTCCTTCAAAATAATTTAAATGGCCAGTACTACAAGTATTGGTACATTTATACAACCTACAATATCATTTTATACATGTAATATTATATACAGATATCGATATTTATTTTCTACCAATAATATTACTTTCTAACTCTAATCGGTATCAAATCCTTATTGGCTTTGAAATCCCCAAACCAAACACATAAACCTTAATCCCTATTTCATTCAAACGAATGTAAATACTCTATACTACAAGTATCGTTACATTATACAACCTACAATATCATTTTCTACCTATAATATTTTATAAAAGTATTGATATTTATTATATACTTAGAATATCACTTTCTACCTGTAATCGATCTTAAATGCTTCTTTACTTCAAAAACCCCAAACACATAAAACTTATTTCCGATTACTGTAATAATCAAAGACTAAGGTTTTGACAACGTATTCGATTGCAACAACAAACAAACAACTTCACTTTAAAAACGCCTTCCTTCTGAAATGCAGCAACAATTACATTTCAATTTCAAAAACTACAGCCGTGTTCTATATATTTTCAGAGGAAATTTAGCTATGTCTTTGATATTTTAACCGAATATGTTATTTATATTTAATCGATACAATTACCCAAGTCTCAATACTTTTGTGTAAGTTGTCGATACTTTCGATATGTTTTCATTTTTTTCTTATAAAAGTATCGATAATATCTTACATATACTTATTAAAATATCGATACCTTCAACATACCCTGTAGTGTTTTACCGGTTTTATCATACTGAAATCGGTTTTGTCATATTTTTACCTGTTATATTGTTATGTATCGATACATGTTTATAAAATATAGATACTTTATAGGTGTTATTATTGTAATTCATTTAAATTCCTAAAGTATCGATAATATGATACTTATACTTATTAAAGTATCGATACCTTCAACATATCCGATAGATATTTACCGATTTTGTCATAATGAAACTGATTTTGTCATATTTTTACCTCTTATATTGTTATGTATCGATACAAACTTATAAAATATCAATACTTTATAGGCGCTATTATTGTAATTCTTTTAAATTCCTAAAGTATAGATAATATGATACTTATACTTATTACAGTATCGATACCTTCAATATATGCGATAGCGTTTTATCAGTTTTGTCATATTAAACCCGATTTTTTCATATTTTTACCTAATATATTGTTATGTATTAATACTTATTTGAATGGTATCAATACCTATCGACAAGCTAATTTTGCCGGTTGCCAAATTTTTAATTGCACTAAACAACCGACAACGTCATGTTCATCCCTCTCCCACGCCCTGCCACAGAGGGTCCCACTCTTACTCTCAGTATTGCCCTTTTCACCCATTATAAATCTGAATAATTCGTGTATTCCCATCCAATTTATCTTTGAAATTATAAATGATTTGATTTTTTTTATTTTAGATTAAACTCCGTCCCTGAAATGAGCAAGCAGAGAGTGAAAAGTACAATGAGTCCCGTTGATGCGACATACCTTTGCTTCATAATCCTTCCATGAAAACCTCAACTTTTCTTTAATAAACCACCTTTCTACAAACTAATAACCATTCCATTACAAGTTATGACTTGGAAAAAAATATATTTTGTTAGCTGAATGTAAGATTATTAGTAAAAATGTAAGATTACTAGATAATAGGATTACTGAGAATGTTGTATTTTGTGTTTGGTTGGTTTAGGAGATATGTAAGATTACCGTGTTTGGTTAAAGGAATAAAAGATTATTGGAATGTATATTTAACCAAATTGTCCTTATTATATATTTATTTTTTTAACAAGTTAGAAAATATTTATATATTTTCTTTAAAAAATTTAAATTCATAAAATTTATATAATTGTTTTTACAAAATTAAAAATATAAGAAGATTTAATGAAAGGATAAAATTTTATTTTAACCATTGACTTCATATAAAATTTTAATTATAGATTTTTTTTGTAAATCTAAAATAATTTAAATATAAATTTGTAATTTAACATTCGTAGAATTTTTATTATTTAACGACAGAAAAAAATATTTTTTTAAAAAAAATTAAGAGAATTTTAGTAAAAAACACTGGTAATCCAACAATATCTAAAAAAATAAAGATAATAATATTCTCAGTAATATACTCTAAAAAATAACTATTAATAATATTACGTTACCGAAAATAAAATTCTCGACTAACCAAATAAGAAATGCGAAAAATATAATATTTTATTCTCATAAAAATCCTACATTTCCTCTTCCAAACGTCCCCTCAGAGTGAAAAAAAAAGGATGTGTCCGCAGTAAGACTTGTTTGTCTTGTTGCGAAGAGTATAGTGAATGGTGATAAAAGAGGTTAACATGCACCGTTTTCTGCAGAACTCTCTGCCAACAACAGCCAACCACGCCAATGTCTTTGCCTTTCATTTGTTTTTTTGCTTTGGTACTCGATTCAACACTGTTCATATATATTTATATGTTGCGGGTAGTAGTAGAATTGCTGATTCAACAACCAATAGGTTATTCGAAAGAATCACTCGGCAGGACTTCTATATTATGTTTTTGTTTTATCAACTCCCCTGCTTTTCCCATTTCCTTCATATTTCATGTCATCTATTTCCCTATTCAATCACCTCTCTTTATTCATGTCTTCTCTTGTCACTGTCGACAACCCTAATCATAGTTACTTGTATAGCTCTGTACTCATTATTGAAGTTTTAATTTTGATGTTAAATTCTATTAAATGGACTAATTGATTAGATATAATATAAGTTTTGGGATTAAGCACTTATGCTTATAGGTTGTATGCGTTGTTGATGGTTACGAAAGGTTATAAATTTTTTTTAACAATATCTTATAAGTAACCCATACTATTCAAAGAATTAATTAAATTATTTTAATTTTAATGAATAATTAATATAGTTTCAATTTTTTAAATTTTACTCATAATAAAATTTAATAACATAAAAATCAAAAACTGTTATCTCACGTCACAAAGAATCAACATCATCCAAACGATTATCATATTTATAACAATTGAATTACTACGAGGACACGTTTGGTTTGTGAAAAAAGATTATTACTAATTGAAATAATATTTTTCAGAATTATATTCACGCATTTGGCTCACGAAAAAAGATTATTATCATGTAATAATTTATTATCAATTTGTTTTAACTTTTTTGATTAAAATGGTGGAATGCCATTACATCTAAATTCTAAGGTATTAGATAGTTCCTACCACTTTGGATAAGAATATATCCCTAGATAATGAATTCTTTTCATATGGATCTTTCTCCATTGTTGTTCTTAGTGTTTTATTTAAAATTATAAATGATTTAGTAAAATATTAATAAAATTGAGTAGTTAAAATTAGTTTATATTTTTAATATTTAATGAATAAATAACTTATAATTTTATGAGATGATAAATGATATTATCGTAAAAAGTTATAATTTTTTTAAAATAATATTAAATATTGAGTTGTTAAAAAATGGATCTTATATATTGAAAAATAACATCTTTGTTACTCGAGATCATAATATTATATTACATTATATTTCATATAAGCAAATATGATATTTATGAAAATTATTTAAAATAATAAGTTTGATATACTAATTATATTAATTATATGTTAAATTTATTTTTTTCTCAAAAGTTAGATAGTATGATGATTAAAGTATTTCTATGATTTTTCATTCAAATATTTATAATTTAATATTAAAATTTAACTTGTTAATAAAAATATATATCACAATGATAATTTGATAAAATATGCATGTAAATAATCGTATATCCTTTCAATCAGACAATATAATTTCACATTCCTGCTAAATAAATCAAACAAGATAATGTAACATTCCCATGATAATGTAATATAAAAATTCTCATGATAATATTACATCTTAATAATCTTATTTTTAAAGAATTCTCATGATAATATTACATTTTAATAATGTTATTTTATTTTTCGTAAACCAAAAGTTAATTTCAATTAAAACATTATTTTTAGGTAAGTTTACTCTAACAAGGGAATGAAAAAGAATTGAGCGTCAATCAATCAATTGGAAGGATACGGACAGACCCAACTCCAAAAGAAACAGAATTGGATAAAATAATTAGGTATTTTTACAGTTTTCTAAATTTTATATAATTTGAATAAAATAATAAAAACATATTAGTTAAAGGATCAAACACACGATTAATGGATTTATAATTATTTTATCATTTCGTATGTAAAATAACTTTTACAAATAGTTTTTTACATAAAATATTTATATTTTTAACATTAAATATATTTAATTCTAAATTACATTTTCATTTTCCAACGGTTTTTGTATGTAATATATAAATTATGTACAATTCTATCAAATCTTCATATTATGGGAATATTATTCTTAAATATATTCGAGGTCACTGACATCAAAACATAATAATAATAATTGTGTTGATTAAGTTAATATTTAGATGACATTTAAATAATTAACATTTTAATCGGTTAAATGAGGGGAATGAGTATGGTAGAGAATTAATTAGGGAAATTGGGTGAAATTACAGTGAAGGCTAAAGTTGCCGACGGCTAAAAAAAATAGCATAATGTTTAATAAAATAAAATAAAATGACGAATAAAATAGTCGACATTGGTCTCTAATACGAATAAAACAGTTGATATTTTAAAAATATGAATATCTTCCACATAAAAAGTATTTTGGATTTACAAATAAGCAATGTTTTTATGAATCTTCACAGCTGCTTTTGAAACGATGAAGGGTCGTTATTAATGGCGATTTGGCATTGTCAATACTGTATAGTATTTTATGTTGAAAAAATACCGTCTAATATTATAAATTAAAAGGTATAATTTGAATATTAGTAAAATAATTACTCTTTTGAATATGTGAAATTATCTATTTAACTTTAAATAGTAAAAGATATCTGATGTGAGTAAATCTTTCTTAGAAAGGAATATATATATATATATATTAAAAATAAAACTTAGAAAATAACTTTTTTGGACATGAATCAATTGAATATTTTGAATGATATCAAAAAAATTAGAAAGCTTTTGGAATAAACTATATATAAAATCATTGCTTAATTACATATATGATGTTTTAGTGGTCAATTTTTTATTTTTAAAACTTCAATGTGAAAAATAAAAATTTACCCATATATTAGTGATCATTTGTGTAGTTTACCCTTTTTGATTTTATAAATTCACTATAATACGTCAGTAAACTGTTAAAGGTTTAATTACAGTTACTCTCACTTACCACATCATAACTAAATAAAAATGAAAATGATCAAATCTTAATTAAATTGAAGATTTTTAAAATATAGTAATTAAAACATGAGTAATAAGAAAGTTGAGTTATTAAATTTGTAATTTACCCTATAAAATAATAGCGTGGGTTTTGACAAGCAACTGCACCTTTCTTCTGATAGTTTCCAAGTCAATGAACCAGCTATGGAACTCCATGTTACCGCCATTGGAGAAGCTCTGAGTTTGGCTCCACTGAGTCAGTAGGAATAATAACAAATTTTTGAAACGGCAGAGGTTCACTAAATAGTAAACTAACACAGTGTTAGCTGAAAAGCCCGGCGGTTGGGCAAACAAACACTTCCTCATTAATGTCACTTGACCCCTCCTCCCTTAAAACCCCGTGTCATCATTCATTTCCTTTCTTTTTCTCGAGAAACAAACAAGAATTCTTTTTGGTTTGCTAGCTTAAACCTCAAGATTAGCGTTGTTGTTGTTGTTGGTTTGTTTGGATTCAATACATGAAGTTGAATTCAATTTTCTTTTATCAGCTTAAATTATTAATTCTGGATTGGCGGTAACCAAGGAACAACATCGAATGCAAATATATTTTTATTTTTTATAGATAATAAATAAATATTCTTTTTATTTATCGAGTATTGAGTTACCTTTTTATGAACATTAAAATGTACATATTAGTGAAAGAGAGCTCTTTGATGGTAATGGTCAAACATCAGAAACTACCAGTTTTTCTTTTCTTTTTTCTCTTTTTATATTCTTGTAAATATTTTTTATTTATTTATTTTTAATTTTTTTAGAAAGAAGATGAGTAAGAGACTTAGCCTCCATTAATATTTTTTATTTATTTATTTTTAATTTTTTTAGAAAGAAGATGAGTAAGAGACTTAGCCTCCATTGAAGTTCATCAGCATCAGCTTCACATTATCAATGGAAGCTCAAGGAAGTGGATTATCAATCTTCTTGTTAGCTGTAATCTTGCTCTTGATCCAGTGCGCGGCGGCTCAGAAATTCCGGATAAGTTCTCCAATCGAACGGCGGGCATTGCTGGATCTCCGCGCATCTCTAGGTCTCCGAGGCAAAGATTGGCCCATAAAAGCGGACTCGTCGTGGCTCGGTTAATTCTTGATAACAATCTTGCTGGTTCGATTCCTGCTACATTGGGAAAGTTGAGGAATTTAAAAATTCTTGATCTTTCTGTTAATTCGCTCACTGGATTAATTCCTTGAAGCTTTGGGTTTTTTGGGAACATTGAAAGGCTTGAACTTGCTTCAAATTTCCTACCTGGGTCAATTCCACCTAGTTTAGGCTCTTTACAAGGTCTTCAAGTGTTTACTGTTTCAGATAATAATCTTTCTGGTTCAATTCCTGTTCAGTTTTGTAATCTTTCAAGGTTGGTTGAGCTTGATCTTAGTAAGAATTCTTTGTCTGGTTCAATGTCTGAGGAAATAAAGATGTTGAGGAGTTTAACAAAGATGATAATGGCGGATGCGGGTCGATTTGTTTTCGAGTCTTGTTGAGCTGCAAGTTGTGAATTTGAGTAGGAATAAGCTTGATGGTGTTCTGAATGCTGCAATTTGGTCAATGCCTAAATTGCAGTCCCTTGATGTATCAAACAACAATTTTACAGGTCCTTTTCCGGTTTTCGTTCTAATACTAGTTTTGCCACTGCTGCCGTGTTCAATCTGTCGAACAATTTCTTTTATGGAACTTTGAATTTTTCACTTGGGATGTTCAGATTCATTGATCTCTCTGGCAACTATTTTCAAGGCAAGGCTGTTAATGGCGTTGAAAGGAATGGTAGTATCGACAAGAATTGCCTTCAGGATACGAAACAAAGGTAGTGCGGATTTGAGTTGGTGGACTTGGTTTCATTGTAGTTTTGGTTCTGGTGCTTGTACTCATCTTGATATGTAATAAGGGCATTGGAAATCAAAGAGGAAGTGCGGATGTCGGGCCTGTTCCGGAAGGAGATAGTCCTCAACATCCGAAAGATCCTACAAACTTAGCTGGTTCTGGAGACCGATTTACATATGAGCAGTTGCTCCTCGCGACCAATAATTTCAGTGAGACGAATCTGATTAAGGAAGGGCTGCAAGGCCACTCCGGCGACCTATTTCGTGGTATCTTAGAAGGTGGGATCCCCGTGGTCATCAAAAGGATCAATATGAGTTCTTTAAAGAACGAATCTTACATGATGGAATTGGATTTATTTAGAAAGCTTTCTCACCCGAGTTCCATTCCGCTCCTGGGGCACTGCTTGGAGCATGAAAGTGACAAGCTTTTATTTTACAAATATATGCCAAATCGAGATTTAGCCAATTCCTTTTACGGGGCTAGCAATTCAGACGATGATAGCCTACAGTCGCTGGATTGGATTACAAGGTTAAAAGTAGCTACGGGAGCTGCTGAAGGCCTATTCCATTTGCACCATGAATGCAACCCTTCCCTTGTTCACAGGTATTTAGGAACACGCTTTTAGCAACTTCAATTCTCTTTTATGTGTAATAATAGTTAATAATCAATGCTTTTTGCTACTTCAGCTCTCTTTTAGTTACTCATGTTGCCTTTTTGTTAATCTTGTTTTTGTAACTTTTCACAATATGATTACCTTTTCAATAGCCTCAATTGTTTGCTATATTACGTTTGGTGGTTGAAGGGATGTTCAAGCAAACAGTATTCTTCTTGATGATAAATTCGAAGTGAGACTCGGAAGCTTGAGTGGAGTTCGGCCCCAGGAAGGAGATACACACCAAAATGTTCTCAGAAGATTGCTCTGGAAACTGCAGTAAGTATTATATGTCGCTCGTAGAAAATTGCTTGTATGGCCGTTCGCCTTGTAACGAAAGCCTTCGGTGTCATACTGCTGTGCAATCTACTTCAACATAGTTAATTCAACATTGATATTGCTGAAATAGGCAATGAATGAAAAGAGCTTAGCATATGTAACAAAACTTTAGAATCCCACCTTTTTTCTTCGTAGCGCCAGTAATACTTGTAGATCATTTGAATTATCCATTGATAACGTGTTCATCAAGTTTCTTTCTGTTATTTTATATATATTTTCTGTGCTATAATATGATTTTTTTTTCTTTCTGTGATGTGTAGGACCTCCGAGCGAGGCCCTTCGGGTTCAAGTGCGTAAAATTCGATCACATGGTTGTTAATAACCCTAGTTCTATATGTCAGCCTTGCTTGAATTGGTTCACTTGACTGAAATGTAAAGCACTTAATATCATTCACATGTTCAAAGATGACATCCATTACTTGTTCCCATTATTGAAGCTTGATAGTTTAAACTGTAGATTTTTCGGACCAACTGTTATCTCTGTTTATTTAGTGTTTTTCAGTTGCAGGTTGGAAAGAAAACTATAATGCTTATGTGTTTGGAAATGGACTGAATCTTATTTGACTAATTGTTAATTGTGCGTACGATGTGTACTGATTCAGGAAGGTATTACTCGAGCTTATAACAGGTAAGTTTGGCATTGGTAAAGCAGAAGATTAATCTACAAAGGAGTGGCTTGAGCAAACCCTGACTTGCATTAGTAAATACGAAAAGGAATTGGTGACTAAGATCATGGATCCATCCTTGATAGTAGAAGATGATCTATTAGAGGTGGTATGGGCCATGGCAATCGTGGCAACTGGCAAGGTCATGCCTTAACCCGAAGCCTTCTAAACGACTCTCGATGAAACATGTTCTTAAGGCATTGGAAAACCCTTTGAAAGTAGTAAGGGATGAGAGTTTCAGCTCCGGAAGGCTAAGAACAACATCGTCTAGTCGATCTTGGAGTTCAGCCTTATTTGGTAGTTGGCGACAGACCTCATCAGGAAGTGCCACCATTCCAGGCCACCAAAACAGAGGGTTTTAGTGGTTTTTGGCTGTCAGGTAGAGTAGGCTCCTATGGCAGTGAGGGAATTGAACACACTTATTCACGTAAAAAGTTGTCAAATGAAGTTTTCCCCAAACCAGAAACACAGGACACCGAGTCTTTAGACAAGAACTAGCCGAAAAGAATGTTTGCTGTTAACCCCAACTGTTTTAAGTGCCTGCTCAACCATTGTATTTCAACAGTTTTTTGTAGTTGTGCGCCCTTTGAGCTCTGAAGCTATTTTAAAGGGAAACTAGCAGTCAGCAGGCAATCCGATGTGATTGGCTCAATGAAATGGTGGAGCACAACCATGAAGAAGCAATTGAGAGCTCCGATTGTATCCAGCAAGATTCTTTCATATATTCAAAACTCAAAAGCTTGTTTGCTGTCAATTGTTACAAGCGGCAGAAAATTTTCATTGTAAATGGCAATTTCTCACATATCTGAACATGTAGAGTGCAAAATTGTAAAAGGTTATGTCAAAATGTTTACATTTTTTTCAGTAGCAAGTAAATTCCTAGCATAAACCACTTGCATCACAATAACTCCAGTCCATTAAAAGAACATTGAAAGATTAATTATTCAAAAGAGATGAATACCCAAAAAAACTGAAACAAGAACCATGTGATAATCAAAACATGGGAGAGTAAAACTCATGGTTCTTTTAATTTGCATCTCCGAAAATCCTCATACAATTGATAGTCAAATATCCAAGATCATCACGGAACACACAACCTTGATTCCCTAAATAAACTATGGAGCAAACCTTATGTGGCCATCTTCGGCTCTCCTGCAGCATCAGTTGCATAAAGAGGGTGAAGGACATGTCCTTCCTTGGGCTCAATATGTACCCATTTGCGCCCGCTAAGCTTATGTGTCTCAAATTTCACACAACCTTCCTTGAGAGCATAGAGGGTGTGATCTTTACCGATCCCGACATAGTTTCCGGGATGGAACCGAGTTCCTCGCTGGCGAACTATAATGTTTCCAGGAATCACCCTCTGCCACAATAATGTCAACAATAGTATAATATCATATCATATTAATATCTACTATTACTAAAATTTGAAGCATTTGAATCTGGATCACCCACTGACCTCACCGCCAAACTTCTTCACCCCAAGATTCTTGGGTTTTGAGTCTCTTCCATTCTTAGTTGATCCAGCAGTTTTTTTACTAGCCCACCTCTTAAGCATCAAACTTAAGCTGGATGAAGACTCATCTAAGCCACAAAAAATGGAAAATCATTTCATGAAATTAGCTGAAAAGAACTCACAAAATACTAAAAGCGAACAAGACAACCCATTTCATTGAAGAATACCCGTGATTGTGCCGTACACAGGAGCGCTGGTAACAAGCTCCTTCACGCTTAACCTTTTGCAGAACGTCGTTGCAATGTTAAACATATCTGATATTTGCAATTCAGATACACCGGGTAGAAAAATCAGATAAATATGTTTTCATCAAATGTTAAGAAGAGAGAAAATAAATTGCCTAATTACTTAAGAACACAAAAGCCATGAATTGGTCAAAGAGAATAGTGGGGGGCGGGGGAAACTAGGGAGTGTTTTCAGTAGTTATAAAGGGTTGTACCAGTACCGAAATGTGAAAGATTGGATCGTCCAATTGATCAATCTGGGGATTAGGTTATTCTCCTATCTTTTTTCTAGGGTTTTACTTCCCGTTCTATCACGAGCTTCGCCTTTTCCAGACCGGATCTTGACTCTTGTAGTTAGCGACTCATTTATTCTAGGCTAAACTGCATATTTAACCACTCATCTAGTTTTGTAATTTTCTTTTGGTAATCAACTATTACTTTTCTCAAAATTATATTTTTATATTACGTTTAGTTTCTATTTTAGTGATGAACGGCAGATGCTGATGGGAATATATATATTTTTAAAATTTATCTCTTTTAAAATTATATTTAATGTTGAGCTCATCAGGTAATTTTATATGTTAGTATGTGTAATGTTTAAGAAATATTTTAAACAGATATTATTTTATGATCACCTTAGACTATTTTAAAAGAAATTATATCTAATATAACATTTAGTTTTTGTTTTGGCGATGAATGGTATGAAATTAGTGAGAATATGGTGAAACGCTTGACTATGGTGTGTTGTGTATTTAGTTATGGCGATGATTAGAAGAACGTTGATCGATGAAAACACATACGAAAAGAGATTTTCTTTTTTAGCTAAACTATCTATTTAGTTATTCTCACACACACACACACACATATATATATATATATATATATATATATTTGGTCATTAACTTTTATTTTTTTCAAAATCATATATAATGTTATATTTAGTTGTGACGATGATTAGAAGAAAGTTGATTGATAATAACATATACAAAAAATGATTTTCAGTTGTAAATTTGAAAGAAGACTTTAGAATATTTTTAAAGAAAAAGATTATAGCGTGTCACGTTAATTTTTTTTATGGTAACTAATAAAAATAATTGTAATGGAAATGAATTAAATATTCAATAATTGTATTATAAATTTTAAAATATTTGACCAAAATGAAAGCACTCTATGAAATCAGGGACGATTATGTAGTTTATACTCATTTTTAGTATAAAGTTCATCAAGTTTAATCGACTCGTGAAGGCCGTTAAAATTATCCGTTTACTTGAAAGTACAGTAGTCCTTACTGCATCAGCGATGCCGCCACCTATGGTCCGCATTATCTCTAGCGCCTCCGTGTCAACCGTCGCCGGTCTCCCGCCAATTCTTCCTAAACCTTCCATTTCAATTCAAAAGCTCCCCGTCAACCCCAATCAAGAGACTCGACAGAAACTGCAACGCCATCTTCAAAATCAAATCCAATTCTCCCGCAGAGACGCTTCTTTTCTCTCCTCAATCTCTCTTCTTACTTCTCTCTTTCATCCCTCTCAAGCTTCTGCCTTCTCCATTGGAATTTGTGAGCAATTCTCACTTTCTTTTGTTTATTGATTTTTTTCTTCTTTTATTAACTGCTGTTTTGAGTGTTTATTGCTATTCGCAGCAGGACCAAAGGATTGGCTTAAAGAGCAAAAGAGGAAGTCTTCGAAATTCCTGTTGGCCCCAATCGATGCTTCTCGACAAAACCTTCGTTCCGCTTATCTTTTGCTCAGTACATCACATTTCTGTTTATCGTCCCTTTTCTCCTGTAATTATGTGAATGTGTTTGTTGTGTTTCTTTGACTAATTTTGGTCGTTTTGATACTTTTGAGAATAGCGGACAAGGAATCAACTAATTCGAGTAAGGATTTAGAGGATGTTCAAAAGCTCTTGACATCTGCCGCTAGGGATTGTGTTGTACAAGAGAGGAATTCCTTTGTTGCATTTCAAGCCAACACCGGAGTCGAGGTTTGTTCTTGTTCTTAGAATGAAAATCGAAATTTCTTACGCATCCATTGATTCTTAGTGAAATTTTTTTAGGCTTTTTGTTCACTAAAATGTGAAGTTAAAACAAAATCAGAGAGGTGGAAATGAATTCCCCACTTTGGGTTATAATTTAGTAGTTCGAATTTCTATAATTGACAGGTTTGCACATTCCGTTTGATTGTGAATAATGCTTCTTCTTTGCTTGAGAAGAAGAATCCTGTTAAGCTGGAAGCTGAAGCTATGCTAGATGATCTTATAAGGTATCTGCTTTATGGTCCTTTTAAGCTTGATTAATTTTTAGCTTCAATTCTGGCTGTTGATTTGCTATAAATATTGAAGGAAATGACGACAAAGTTTCTTTCTCTGCATACACTGCAGCATGTTTTGCTTTTTGGGTGATTGTTGGAAGAACTAGATATCAAGATTATTTTAAAGCACTTTGGGTCATTTTCCTTGGGTCTCCCTAAGATCCCAATGCCTTTTTTGACTCAGAATTATCCCCCTTCAAGTGTTTTCCTGTCAAGCGCAAATTTGTTTTACTGCCGTCATTCTTTAACATCCATAGTTTGTTGATGCTTATTGTTATTTCTTCGGCAGCTTGTTGACCTCACTTAATATTTTGGCAAAGGAATATCTTTCTCTGCATGCATTGTAGCCTGTTTTGCTTTTTGGGTGGTTTTGGAAGAACATGGATATCCAGATAAACTTTAAGCACTTTTTTATCATTTCCTCAAGTCTTCCTAAGATCCAATGCCTGCCAGATGCCTATTGTTATTCTTCTTTCTTGGCAGCTAATTTACCTTCATAGTTTGGCCAACGATGATGTTCTTTCTCTGCATTCATTGTAGCATGTTTCTTTTTTGGGTGTTTGTTGGAAGAACATTGATATCCATATAATTTTGAAGTATTTCTAATAATTTTCCTTAGGTCACCCTAAGATCCAATGCATGTTGGATTCAAAATTATCCCACCGTAATTTGTTTTCCTGCTTACGTTGTTAATTATTATTGTTATTTTTCTTTCATTTGCAGCTCATTTACCTCACTTAATAGTTTGGCAAGCGAAAGGGATATTCAAGTTGCTTCCAACAGGTATTCTTTCGCAATACTCTTTCATGCAGAGTTTTGATTTATGGCATGTTTTAATTATACGCCCGCTCACATATTCAAAACTACCAGGCCTACTTTTACCGTCACCTGATAACGCAGTTGTCAACTACTTGTATTTCTTTCTTTCCACAGACAAAGGGTTGCAGATGCACTCAACGATACCTTAACTTCTCTTGACAAATTTGAGCAAGGGGTTAAGGACTGCCTGGAAGTATGACAATGGCAGCTTCCGTTAGGAACTGTAAATTTATGGTGCTATGTTACGCCCGGTGATTCTGCAGAAGCTTTCGTACTTTGGACCTGGTGGAGAATGGAAGACTGTAAGAAATGCATATGTTAATTTGATCTTTGTTGTAAATTTTGTTCATTTTTCCAAATTCTCATGTGTTTGTTTCATTGTTCCAGCACTCATTGAGCATTTCATTGCTAGAAATCTAATGATATGACAGGGAGGACCTGGAGGGCGAGTTGGAGGACCGACTTTTAAAAAAAATTAAATTCTTTTTATATTTTACATATTTTTTATATTTTCTATTAAAAATTTATTTTCATCCCTTAAAATTTTATAACTTCGTAACCCTTAACATAAAATTCTATGTCACTAGGGACGAGCAAATTCTCCAAATTCATGTTATTTACATCGGTAACAACTAAGTAATCGTACCGTGCTAAATCAATATCGCTCTCTTGTTATAATTTTGGATAAACTATTCCAACTATCACTTTTTTTTTTCCATTTATCACTTAACTGTTTTTTATTTCAAAATCGTACTTAACTTTACGGTTTGATTTTATTTGGGTCATCCGTCATTAAGAAAAATAAAATTATTAATGTGACATTTAAAAAAAAAATCAATGATGACATGAGATTACCTTATGGTGACACATCAGTAAGTAGACGATTGTAATGAAACAAAAACACAATGTTAGGTATAATTGTGAAACAAAAAAAATAGTTAGGTGACAATAACAGAACAAAAGTGATAGTTGAGGTATTAAATGTGTAGTTTAACCATTTAATTTTTCAAACATTAGTGATTAAAATGTAACTTTATTAAAATATTAGAGACTATTTTTTAATTTTTCCCAAAATAATATTTGCTTTTCAAAATAAAGTTTGATTTAAATTAGGGTAAACTAGACGAATGATCACTAAAGTTTGAGTAAGTTTTGTTTTCCCCACCAAATTTTCAAAAGTTACAGATAAATCACTAATGTTATTGATTTGTAACAAATGGTCACTCAACGTTAACAGTCGTTAGCGGGATGAACAGAATGCTGATGTGGCACATTAATAATATGATTTGGCACTATTTTTTCCACGTAAGATAGTTGTATGTCTTCTTCTACCCTTCCATAGTAACTGTTTTCAAATCCACAAAAGCTAAACCATTATAATAAGCCATCTTCTTTTCTCAGCATTTAAAGGACCACACCAAACACCTAGAATCAACTTCTTCCTTCTTTTTTCATACATATATAACAATTCTTGACGAGGAGGTTGAGAAGAAAAGGGGGAGAGAGATCGAAAAATTGCCACCGGAGCAGTTGCAACTTCGATGTGTCCTGAATGAATCATATTGATGCAAGAAATGGATGTAGAGTGCCGCCCATATCATCACAACTGTAGCTGTGCTTTACATAGCTTAAAAGGTAGTGTTTACTCATCTTTTTATCTTTGCAGATTCAATCTCATCAAAAAGGTGTTTTCCCTGTCTTTTTCAAACAATTGAAGAAAATCTTTTTTATGATTTCAAAGAGGTGCATGCATGGTTGCACCATAATACTGACGTTGATGATAAAATAAGTTCTCTTTATTGTATTTCTCTACTCTTGGCTTTTCTAGATCTTTGTTTTCTTCCTCCATCTCAACGCTAACAACCATTTGTGGGGGTGACTATTCGTGTGGAGAAAACAATGCCTAAACTTTAGTGGATGAAGAAAAACTTCATGCCAATAAGACTAGATGCCTAAACTGAAATTTGACTAGATATATCATTGCCTTCTTCCACCATTTCACCGTCACGATGAACGCATGCACTCCTTATAACACTAAAGCCCGCCAAAAAGAAAAAAATAGGAAATAATAAATTCCAAAAATGGTCTCATCCTCGCTCTCCACACACCTAACCCTTCTGGCTCTCTTATTTGCCTCCATTTTACTTCCTTTATAAGTCTCACCATCGCCTCAAACAACTCCCTTTAGACCTTAACCCTAGAAAATGTAATTTTTTCTTCATTACCCGAACATGAACATATAAAACACTAGCCCAACTTCTCCTTAAAGCCTTTTCCTCCAATAACATTCCTTTCGAGCTCGTCGATCACCAAAATAACGACCCCGAAGATCTCCCTAAAGAATCTCTAATCATTATCATTGCTTTCATATAGGAAGATGAGGTTGTATATGAACATGCACATTCATGATGTGTCCTCTTGGCAAAAATTGAAATGTTCAAGGTTAATGGTCGATAACATACACAGATAGTTGTTGCATGTGTAATGTACTATGCCATGGCATGAAAAGTGTGCAAGTATACACAATCAAACAAGTAATATATAAGTGAGTAAGTATCGTCTCCACATGGATTGGTGGGAATTAAAGTGAAGCTCTAATAAAATGTTGTCACTAAGTAAATATATAATGGTATGGACAAGTGATTAAGAATAATGTGGCAAAATGGTATGTGTAAGAGTGGGAGTATGGAAATGTTGTGGTAACCAGTAAAAGAATGATGTGGAAAATAAAGGAAGAATGCGATAAAAAAATAAAATTGAACTCTGGAGAATAAAATAAGACTTGAAAACCTCACACAATCAAGCTTCTATAGGATAAATGGTTGTGTTTACTATGACAATTAATATTCTGTGCCTAGAATGGTCTATGCGTTCTATGAGTATGCTGCTTGACAGGGTCACTGCTTGTGCTCCTAGGTTACCTCTAGTAAGGAACCTGACAGAGAAAATGTCATAGCAATACCTCTCAGCGTAAAATGCAACACATTCATATCTATTATGTCCTACCCCTTTTAGTCGATGTAACACTCTCCTTATCTCTAATGTAGATTAAAATCTCATAATTCTGTTTTAGTTCCCTTGCTTACGTCGATCAGTCTAGCTCTCTCGATATTAAGCATCCATACTTAGAAAATAGCTAAATCTCAAAATCTCTTACAAGTCTAAGCAAATAAATATATAAACAATGAGAAAAGTAATCATTTAAACATAAAAACATTCAACCATTCATTAAACACAAAATAAAAATCATCCAAGGAAACTCGCGCCAAATAAGTTAGTTCATGGAAGGCTAACTTCAACTATCATCATCGTTTAGTACAAACCCATTTAAAATATTGAAATGAAAGAAAAAGGAAGAAGAAAACTCCCAATGTGAGCTACTGTCGTGACTTAGAACCGATGCCTTAAACCGCCTTAGCAAGCTAGCACTCTTAAGGGCATAGCTTGCTACCCTTTGAAACTCGGCTATGGACGACGCCACAAAAATGAGGAAAAGGGAAGAAAAATAGAAATTTTGTGAGATGTCGCCTCCTTTTCTTGCTTAGGTCACCTCTCCCAAAACCCCTACTAAATGTAAGGTATCCTTATCTATTTATACTAGGGAATTTTCTAGGGTTTTAGGCTCAAACTTCCCTTTGTACCCTATGATTCATTTCATTCACATGAAGAATGGGGTAGGCTAACAAGTGGTCCCAATAGTGACAGCTGACAGGGTATTCACGTTTGGTTGGATAGTAGGGAAACATAATATCTTTGCTTTTTTATCTTTTTCTACGCCCATATTTGCTATCCAAAATACTACAACATTTTTCCTTCTCTATCAGCTTCAACAGTCTTTTAGATCTCCTTATCCAAAATGTTACAACAAGTCACTGCTTCTCCTTTAGTTTTCTTCACTTGCATAACACTAACAAATAAGACATTTCCCCTTCAGTAGCATCAGTTTTGGCATTAAAATAATGAAGTAAAACATTACCACCACGTGCAACTAAATGACTCTAAATGCAACTAAATGATATAACAATGGCTTTTAGATAACCAATAACCTAAGTAAAAAGACACAAAATACAACCTTTTATGAGGTTATCTACTTATTTCCTTTATCGAGATAATAGGATCACATTTCATCATAATCTTGGGGATTACGCTGAAAACTGTTTGTTATCATGAATTATATGATGTTGATTAAGAAACGAAGCACCATCAAGATTCCAGACTTATACAAGTACTTTAAGCATTTAGAGGTATATATTTACTGATACCTTACTAAAACCAACCACTGGGTCCTATGACCAACTTAACCTGATGCTCGGATACCACTAAATGTAACACCCTAAACCTGATTGAACCTAAAGTGTCACATTGGGCTACCGAGACAACCCCTGAATTTTAAAACCTATTTATTTATTTTTTCAAATATTCTAAAATGGTATCATAAATAAAACATAAATGGTTGTTATAAAATTTATTTCATAACTCCATGACACAAAATTAAAAACCAAATAATTCAAAACTGAGTTGCAAGTCTAAATACACGAGTAAAGTCCTATGAATACATATGCCCACTAAAGCTATAATACAATACTCTAAAGGAGATGTTGTAAAGTCCTGCTACGACGGTGCCCCACGAATGACTCAACTATTAACCTGCCAACAGAAAATATCCAAATGCTGAGCTTATAAAGCCCAACAATATAATTGCTAATCTAGAGAAGCATTATGAGTTCCATAAACATAAGCATGCTAATGACATGACATTAAAAAGTATGTACATTCATGATCTAGATCAAGTGCTACCAACTTAGGTTTTAATTGTTCTATCACTGAAGTAGGGGTCTAACATTTCCTTTAATCATCTGCTAAGGGCATAGCCATGAGTACACCTGTTAGCCCTAATGATTGACTCTACTGTGCATTATCTAAATGCAATATTGATGCTCCTATGCACTATCTGAATCAATATTGACTCTACTATGCAGTATACAATAGTTTACATAGGCGTCATGATGTAGTTGAGGGGCTACATCTTAGAGCCCATATCCCTCTAGTTTATCATTGTCACTACTGTATGACACACAATATCAAACACAAGCTATGGAAGGCCTCATAGTGCGGCTGAGGGTTCTGCATCTCAAAGCTCACGCACCCCTGTAGCCTGCCTAAATACCCTTGGGTACTCTAAGGTGAGATTCGGAGCTACATTGGAAACATACACCCCGACAACTTACTCCGTCGAGTCTTTTGGCATCTGTGCCCAGCTGGTAAAAAAGTGCCTTGTCACTGGCTGATATATACCTGGACATACTGACGAATAAGACAATCGCACTACCGCTAAAGTAACTCGGGTGTCCTGTCTATTTTTTGAGTGTCACACAAAGTATAGTTTTATGATAATATTCTCTTAGGATTTATTAAGTTGTTCTGATTTCGTTTACTAGTCTCCTAGCTATTATCTTACATCGTTTTCTCACCTAGAACGTTATGCAAGGGTTTATTAGTATATTATTACTGATAGTATGCTCTAATCTGGTACTTCTCTATTTAAGGACATTTTAGTCAGTTCTCTAACTTTTAGAGAACTATCTACGTATTTTGTGGCTTCACGATGACTACTGTATTCGTTGTTTACTAGTTGTGATATTGGTTGTCCTGATACCTGACTTGGGTTTATTTCTAGGTAGCGATACTCTATCGCTCTTACTAAGCTTCCCTCGACTCACTCTCTAATTAAGGGAAAATTGTACGTCCATTACTCTCTGTCGTTCTTGTGGTACACGACTCGACTATTTTATAATCTGATTATTCGGTCATACCGCTTATCAGTACACCTTATTTAATGGTTTTTCATCCGTAAATACTCACTACTTGTCCAACTAAAGATTTCTTAGATGTTTTATGCATGCTATGGTTACTTTGGTTGTAACTCACTCCCACAAGTGTTTTTGGGCCCTTTTGGTCATTTATGTCCCCTATGGACAGAGTTATACCATTACAGACCATCTCTAGCTCCTTTGCACCTTAATTTGGTCAAATCAGATCATCTAAGGTAGGTAGTATCGATACTCTATTTGTAATATCGATACCTTGGGGTCAAGTATCAATACCCATATTAGTATCGGTACTAAAACTGTATTCTATTGCTGAAATTGTGGCTTGGTCTCGAGACTAAAGCGACAATATCGATACTCTCACAGCATTATCGATACTCTCTGCCTAAAATCCCTAATTTCCCCAAAATCATCCAGTATCGGTACTGTTCATCTCAGTATCGATACTTGAACGCATAAATGGTTTATTTAGGCTCGAGAAAACGCCTAAAATCACTCTGTCATAGTTTGACTCTAAATGTCATAGTTTGGTTCTAAATCATGTATTGAAACTTTTGGTAGTTAATTAGGGTCTTAAGGTAGCATAAAAATATATTCTCTACAACTAAAGCTTCATTTGATCATGAAATTATGTATAAACCCTAAAATGTTCATTTCCCAAATCGTAGCAATTTCTCATATTTATGAAAGTCTTAACACTCCAAAAGATTAGAAATATACTACCTTGATGTTTAAATCCTAAAATGAATCTTCTTTCTTAGCTACACTCCTTTCCTTTGTGATTTGGATGAAACCCCCCTTTTTCTTGCAATCAAAGAACCCAAAGCTTTGATTCACTAAAAAAATTTTGCTAGAGGGATTTAGAACAAAAATGAAGCATGAAAGAGGCAAGAAATGGCTCAAAAGACTTACCCTTGGTATATGGAGCTTAGAGAGAAAAATGGGAGAAATATAAATGAAAGGAAAAAGATGAAATGAGAGATATAAAAGCTCGCATCCTCTAAAATGGGGGTAATTATGCTTTTGGCTCTTTCTCATCTTTCTACCATTAAAAAATATCCTCTTAAGACTAATTGAGCCCAATTTCAACCCAATTAAGCCTAACAACTTGAATTATAAATTCTACGAGGTCCACTTATCTCTCGAGTAAACTTGAAACTACTAACCCATAATTTGGGGCATTAAATTCACTTTTGTTTAATTTTCTTCTTATTTTGATCACTAAATTTTTAATTATTATATTTTGATCACCTATATTATCAATTTATAACCTTCATTTAACTGATTAAAACTGTTATATCGTTTCAATTTTTTTTTGTCGAAAAACCTAAAGTACACAAGTGATAAATAAGGGGTCCACCACTTATGGTTGGCAGAAGAAATAAACTTGATATGTTAGATCTGGAGCCTCGACCTATGAGTTAGTCCTAAGATAGTCACAAATTCCAAGAAAATGAAAGTATAAATGAAAAAAATATATGCACATAACGAGAATTGAACAAACACATAGACAAAGATTACCGCTATATGTGCTATCTGCTGACACCAAAAATGGTGAATCATGAATCTCAAACTCACAACCACCGTTAATTGTTGCCTCAATTATTGTACATCAGTGTTGGTAGGGTGACTATAGACCAAACTTCTTAGCTAACAGAACCAATAAAAATATTTACACTATAGCAAATCCAAAGCCACCCCGCGACTTAAAAACTTGTAACGTATTACACAAAAACTGACATTTAGGTTAGGACTCGCTTAATGGCCTGATATAAAACATGCAAACATCTTTAAGTCTTATATGTCGTTAACCAATCCAACAGTAAAAACTTCATTGCCAACAAATTGGCCAATTCAATCGAGGTTTCTAGGCTTACACTGGTTTTCAAGATGTGACTTTGTAACATCCCTAATCTGGCTTAGTCAAGAATCATATCACATTGATTGTTCGAAATTTAGTCATACTTAAATAATAATTAATAAAAAAATTATCCATTTAAACAATCACCAAACTTTAAATTAAGAACTAAAATGTCACACATATCAAACATGGGGTCTAGTTATAAATCAAAACATTAAAAAGATCTAAATTATAATTTTTAATAAATAGGTTTTATTTTCGAAACTCACCATTTGAGTTTCAAAACCCAATGTTCAATTTTGATACCTTAAATCTATTGATTTTTTAACATCGAAATAGAACCTTTATGTTTCAAAATCCAATAGCTTCCAAGTTTCATAACCTCAAATCTTTATAGAATAAGAGTTTGAAACCTTAATATGACACCCTAAATATGATCTAGTCCGATTCAAAGAATCCAGATGTCACATAAAATCAACAAACTGGGTTGGGAGGATCTCCCTCCCTTCTATACTACCTAAATTGAATTTGTCGATCAATAGATCAGATAGTAGCGATTAATTCAAAAAAAACCTCAAAACTCAAAATCATTGAAACATAATATTCTTGTCATAATAAATAAAATAAATATTGGTTAAGTTATACGAAATACAAACCTCCATACTTTAAATAAAAACAAACTATTAAACAAAATAAAATTGATATTTTTATCTAATATATTTAATTAAATTACATCATTCAACTTTTATTATCGATAAATTAAGCTACTTATACTAACATTGTTAAAACAATATAACAAATAAAACTGAAATTAATTCTTTTACCTAACATATTTTTATATATCATCATCAAATAACATTTAATTGATAATTTAAATAAATTTTGTTAAAATCTTCTCAAATATTTCATTTAAGTAAATTCAAAGGAAAAATAATTAAATTTTCTATAAATTGTAAAATAATTATT
This sequence comes from Hibiscus syriacus, assembly GCF_006381635.1. Lineage (NCBI taxonomy): Eukaryota > Viridiplantae > Streptophyta > Magnoliopsida > Malvales > Malvaceae > Hibiscus > Hibiscus syriacus. The sequence goes on from NW_024062903.1 coordinate 955,337, forward strand.
TAAACTATCGATTAAATATTATTTGATGATATGTAAAAAATATATTTAGTAAAAGCCTTAATTCATTTTTTATTAAAATCATATTATTGAATTGTTGCTTTAATTCATGGGGTGGTTTGTGCTGTATGGTAGCTAGAGATGAGGCTCAGAAATATTATTTGACGGGCTATATGTTATCTTCCAAGTCAGGTTTGTGGGTGAAGTCTTGGGTGTTTGACCAGCTGAGCAGGTTATCGGTTGAGTGTTGATGGCAGGGTATCTTAGCTGTGTTTTGATGTTAACAGGTGGTTGTTGCTGGTCTGAAGCAACAATTTTTGCGTAAGATGAGCTTGCTTGGGGGTGCTTTTATGGATGGTTGATGATTGTTGTTCTGGTTGCTACCTGGTGCGTTTTCCTTTTGTGATCGTAAATTTTTTGCCACAATATTTGGTTCTTTTGAGTGTTTTGATTAGCCGTTAAGTGTTTCCCTTTTGATTCCTTCATTGGAGCTCATGGGTGTAGGTTATGGTTATGCCAATTGTGTTAGTAATTCGGTTTTAGTTATTTGGGTTTGTTTGGTTGTGCAGATTGGTGCTTGTCGATCCCAATTTCTTTTATCACTAGATTGTTGTGTTATTAGGTTCGATATGTTGTAATTTGGTCTTATCATGTCGACATCAATTGGGTTCACTCTTTTTCTTCTATTTAAGTTTAGAAAGATTTTTTAACGAGATTCCTTTGATTGTCTTGTTTGTATGTCCCGTTCACTTGAATACATACAAAATATCACTTTAAAAAAAGTGAGTTAATTTAATAATAATAAAGGTAGTTAATGTAATTTGATTGAATTAAAAATTTATGATCTAAATAAAAGATGAAATTAAATTCAATGATTTAAATAGAAATCCAATAATTTTTATAGTATTAATAATCAAATTTGAATTTTTAAATCTGAAAAGTAGAACTACATTTCTATCGATAACATTTGAGAACTTCGATTTTTTTAAAAGGAATTTGGATTTTTTAAATATAAATTAAGTGACAAAATACTAAGAAATGACAATGGATGATGATGCAATAAAGCCAACAGCAACGGGATCGTTTATATTTGAGGTAGAAGAGTTGGCGGCTCAGCTGGGATATCCGAATTTGCCTGTCAAACAATCTTGATAGTTTTCTTCAGCAACGCAGAGGAAGTTCTGTTGTGCGGCGGTTAAAAAATAGCGTGATCGGTTAAATAAGTGATTGGTTAAAATTTTGACCAGTAATGTTATATTATTTAACCGGAAATATTATCAAGTACAATAACATATTAGGTAGCGCTTATATAATAAAATAGACATTTAACCGGAAATATTATCAAGTACAATAACATATTAGGTAGCTCTTATATAATGTAATAGGTAACGCTTATATTGACCTATTTTCGAAGTAAACCGGTATATTTATACCGGTAACATTACAAATTTACCTATTACATTATTATTATCGGTTTCGATGTTTTTTTAGATCGATACAATTTTAAATGTATCGACACTTTATGCTTGCACCTCGTTGGTATTCATATTTCATTCTGGAAAAAAGTAACACAAACTAAAAAAGTGTCGATACATTATTTAGACATATTTTCTCATAAAACCGGTATATTTATAACGGGTACATTATAAATTTACCTATCACATTGTAATTTTTTTTCGATGTTTTTGGGATCGATACTTTTAATAAATGTATCGACACTCTATGCGTGCACCCCGTTTGACATATATTATGGACAAAATGTATCGACACAAATTTAACAAGTGTCGATACTTTATGCTGACCTATTTTCTCATAAAATCGGTATATTTATATCGGTTACATTGTAAATTTACCTATTACATTATAATTATCAGTTTCGATGTTTTTGGGATCTATACTTTTAATAAATGTATCAACACTTTATGCGTGCACCTCGTCTGGGCATTCATTCTGGACAATAAGTATCGACACAAATTCCACAAGTGTCGATACATTATGTTGACATGTTTTATAATTAACCGGTATATTTATATCGGTTACATTGTTAATTTACCTATTACATTATAATTATTGGTTTTGATGTTTTTTGGGTCGATACTTGTAGAAAATGTATCGACACATATTTAGGTAGTTATTGTACATACCTAAATATTTACTGCGAATTTAATGTTGTACCCACCCTTTAACTACCACTACCAATACCACATCTTATTGAAAGCAACACGACTGAAACATGTTCAATGAACCTTTGCTTACATCTCCATCAACTCCGAGACCACTGAACTTGCACAACAAATTTTTTGCCATGGATCATACTGATGCATACAATGTTAAGCCAACCGAGGAATGCCATGAAGTACATAATGTTGATGAATCTGACAAATTGGTTGGTCAACTCTTCTGTTCACGTGATCAAGCTTGGTACTTTTACATGGGATTCGCACGGGAACATGGGTTTAGTGCACGTAAGGGAACAACACGGCTTGAAGTGGAAGGGAATATGAAGACACAAGAATTTTGTTGTTCCAAAGAAGGGTTTCGAGTATCAAAAGTCAATACTATTGATTGTCAACGTGCTCATACGCCAGTCACAAGAACAAGATGTAAGGCTAGAGTCGTAGTTATAGCAACAAATACAAACGATCAGTGGGTTATAAGTAAGTCTTATCAGAAACATAATCATGCATTGTGAACACCTGCTATAACACCATTTATGCGTTCTAATAGAGCTGTAAGTAAGGCTGATATCGATGAGACAACAACATTGAAAGAGGTTGGTGTTGGCACGTCACAAGTAATGAACTATTTAACGCAGCAGGCAGGGGCTATCATAATGTTGGATTTACACATAAAGACCTCTACAATGCACTTCAAAGAGTTAAAGCAAAGGAAATCGTCGATGGAGATGTGAATGCACTTATTGCCTACTTTGATTATAAGAAACATGATGATCCCGTGTTTTTTATGACATACTCGGTAGACGAGTCAGGGGTATTGCATAATCTTATTTGGTCGGATTCTACATCGAGATCATATTACACATGCTTCGGTGATGTAATTGCGTTCGACACAACGTACAAAGATAATTTGTATGATTGACCAATTATGCCTATTGTCGGTGTCAATCATCACCATAACACAATTGTGTTTGCCACTGCCATAATCGATGACGAGACGTCTCAATCTTTCGAGTGGGTGCTACAGAATGTTTTAGAAGCCGTGATGAATAAATCATCTATTTCAATTGTCACCGATGGGGATAGGGCAATACAGAGGGCTATCAAATCTATTATCCCTTATGCTAAGCACATATTATGTTCTTGACATCTTTCTCGCAATGCACAAGCTAACATTGGTGACCCAAAATTTACAACAACATTCTCAAAATGCATGGCTTCCTGGTGGACAACCAAGGAATTTGACATTCAATGGCGTTCGGTTGTTTCAGAATTCAACGTCGAAAAGCATCCATGGGTGATTGAGAAGGGAAATACACATCACTTATGGGCACAAGCATATCCAACCGGTCATTTCTTTGCCAATATTCCCTCAACGCAAAGGTGCGAGTCTATGAATGCTTCACTAGCGATTGCCCTGAAACACAAGAAGATATATTTAGATGTTGTTCGTGAAATTAAAGATAGAATTAGTAGAATGTGTATGAACGAGTTGAAAGCGGATTACTTAAGTTCCCATACGAAGCCCTTCCAGATCACAAAACTGGTTGACCTTGAAAGCCATGCTGTTGAGATTTTTACCCGCGAATCTTTTCGTGCGTTCCAAGATGAACTTTTACGGGAGACATTGTACCGGATTGAGGAAGAGATTGAGTCCTTATCAGATGAATGTCAACATTATATTTTGTCAAAGTACAAAGAAAAAAATAGGATATTTGAAATTAGTTTTGATTATCGTACGAAAACCCTAATTTGCTCCTACAAAAAATTCGAGACCATTGGACTTCCATGTCGCCATCAACTTCACATTTTGAAGCACTTGGATTACACATATTTCCCTGGGACTTTGATTCAAAGTAGGTGGACTAAGGATGCGAAGGCTTCTGCACCCAGTTATGTTGACTTGAATGTGTCTCCAGAAGTGATGCAAATGGTAAGGTTCGTTGCTCTACGTTCAACGTCAAGTAGGTTATGCTACATTGCATCAAAGGCAGACGTGTCTTTCAAAACTGCAAGAGATGAGATGAAAAGACAAATAGAAGAATTAGAAAATTCGTTTGGTTTGAATGATTTAGTCAACCAGAGCATTGTAGTAAACAACGTTCGTGACCCGTAACGAAAACAACGCAAACGAAAAGAAGTACCGAAGAACAAGGTCGAGAAGAAAATTAGGCGATGTGGGTACTGTAACGGTGAGGGACACAACAAACTAACATGCTCTCAAGTCAAGCTCAATTTGAATACAAGCACACAACCTACATCAACTGATTTTTTCGAAGACGAAATGAAATGGACATTTAGTCCCGCACGTGATGACAACGATCTCCATATATCGTAAGTATCAACATGACTCCTATTGTGTATAAGAAACATGTACAACAACCAATTGCTAACTTTTCTCATCTCATACATAAATACATCACATACAAAATTATAAATCGTATGTAACTTATACAAAATTAACCCTACATTAACAAAATTTACTCTCTTAGTCTTTTTTGATTGTGGCTTACGAGACCGTTTAATATTTCATCCGCATCATCACATAAATGCCAAACAATCTGTAGACTATAGTCTCCCACAATCATGGTCGGAATAAGTTCTGTAACTGGGATTATCCAGGTTAATTATGTTGACAACATAACCAATAAAACCTGGGGGTCCAATAAAACCTGAATATCTGATCGTCACTGTTATGATAACGCTAGTATTCGTCGGAGAGGAAGAGTTCTCTTCTGCCTTTAGGTTTAGGGTTTGTCGATTTAGAGTTTGTATCGATTATAATCTATAAATAATGAAGGGGGAAAAACATGCGATATTTAAAATAGTATCGACACAAATTTAACAATTGTCGATACTTTATGATGACCTGTTTTCTCATAAAACCGGTATAGTTATACCGATTATATTACAAAATTATCTATTACATTATAATTATGGATTTCGATTTTTTTGGATCGACACTTTTTAAAAATGTATCGCCACTTTATGGGTGCACCCTTTTTGTGCAATCATTCTGGACAAAAAGTATCGACACAAAATTAAAAAGTATCGATACATGTTGTAGACCTATTTTCTCATAAAACTGGTATAGTTATATCGGTTATATTACAAAATTACCTATTACATTATACTTATGGGTTTCGATGTTTTTTGGATCGACACTTTTTATAAATGTATCGACACTTTATGGGTGCACCCTTTTTGGCATTCATTCTGGACCAAAAGTATCAACACAAAATTAAAAAGTATCGATACATGTTGTAGACCTATTCTCTCATAAAACCATTATATTTATACCGGTTACATTGAAAAATTACCTATTATATTATACTTATGGGGTTTGATGTTTCTGTGATCGATACTTTTTATAAATGGATCAACACTTTATGGGTGCACCCTTTTTGGCATTCATCCTGGATCAAAGTATCGACACAAAATTAAAAAGTATCGATGCATGTTGTAGACCTATTCTCTCATAAAATTGATATATTTATACCGGTTACATTGAAAAGTACCTATTACATTATACTTATGGGTTTCGATGTTTCTGGGATCGATACTTTTTATAAATGGATCAACACTTTATGGTTGCACACTTTTTGTGCATTCATTCTGGACAAAAAGTATCGACATAAAATTAAAAAGTGTCGATACATGTTGTAGACCTATTTTCTCATAAAACCGGTATATTTATACCAGTTAGATTGAAAAGTTACCTATTACATTATACTTATGGGTTTCGATGTTTTTGGGATCGATACTTTTTATATATGGATCGACACATATGCTTACTTATTTTTGGGAAACTTTACGTTTGGGAACCATACTGGACAAAATGTTGGAAACAAATCTTTGTGTTTATTTAAATTTAATCGATATATAAAAACCCTATTTCCGATTACTGTAATAATAAAAAACTAGGGTTTCGACAACATACTTTTCGATTCGACTGCAGCAACAAACAAACAAACTTCGCTTTAGAAACTTCTTTTGAAATGCAGCAACAATTACGCTTCAATTTCAAAAACTCGTCCGTTCTATCTATTTTCAGATGATATTTAGCTATGACCTTTATATTTTCATCGGATATGTTATTTATATTTAATCGATACAACTACCAAAGTGTCGATACTTTTATGTCAGGTGTCGATACTTTCGATAGGATAATTACCTATTTCTTTGAAAGTATCTATAATTTATTTAACATACTTATTAAAGTATCGACACTTTCAATATATTCGGTAGCGCTTTACCGGTTTTATTATTTTGATATCGGTTTTATCATATTTTTACTTGTTATATCGTTGTGGATCGATACATTTTTTTAAAAGTATCGACACTTTATAGGCGCTAAAACTGCTTCTCTTTTAAATTCACAAAATGTCGATACTTATATTAAAGTATCGACACTTTCAATATATTCGGTAGCGCTTTACCGGTTTTATCATTTTGATACCAGTTTTGTCATATTTTTACTTGTTATATCGTTGTGGATCAGTACATTTTTATAAAGTATCGACACTTTATAGGCGCTAAAACTGATTCTCTTTTAAATTCATAAAGTGTCGATACTTATATTAAAGTATCGACATTTTTAATATATCCGGTAGCGCTTTACCGGTATTGTCTTTTCGTGACTGGTTTTGTCATACTTTTACCTGTTATATTGATATGGATCGATATATTTTAATTTGGATCGACACAAACCGGCAAGTTAAGTTTGCCGGTTGCCAAATTTTTTAATATTTCTTCATGATTTAGACCTACTACATTATTATTACTCAACATTTCCGGTAACGCTAAATCGAATTTATTAAATATCTTTTAATGTATCCGGTAATACCGTATATTAGCCGTATATTAATCCGCCTTTCCGACAATCCAGCAACGCAGTGATTGATGAAATGCCATAGATACTATAAGAGTTAATTGCACTAGGTTGTCTCCAAACTATGCTTTAGTCCCCAAATTATTAATATCATTTCAAACACATCTTTATGTTAGTTTGGCAAACTATTTTAACATCAAGTGTCAATTCGGGTCTAATGTGAAACATGTTTAAAATTTCTGGATCAGTTTTAAATACTTGCACATGTTACATGGACAGTTTGGATCTATAATGTAAAAAATTGACTGTCATTAAAATTTAAAGGATTACTTTTTTTTTTACTATATTATATCTAAGATGTCCATACAGTGATGCACAATATTTAAAATTTAATACACATGTTAACATATGCTTCACAGTATATCTAAGTTGGCATTTAATACTCAAAGAAGTTTTTTTTATTAAATACTCAAATAAGTTGTTAAACTAACAAAAGGATGTGTTGGGTATGATGTTGGTAGTTAGGGGACAAATTTAGGATGTTTTAAAGTTTAGGGATTAATTTAGAATTTGAGTCATAGTTTTGGGATGCCTGGTGCAATTAAATCGTACAATAATTCTACATTAGATTCAATTTGTAAATGAATCATTAATCCCCATATAATTTAAAGATCTCCCAAAAAGAAAACTTCAAATCAATTTCCTTAGGGTGCGTTTGGTTAACAGAATGTAAGATTACTTCCGAGAATAGGATTACCGGAATGTATCATTACCTAACACATTACTGTGTTTGGTTTGTTTGGCAGGAATGTAAGATTACAATGTTTGGTTGAAGGAAAAAATGATTATTGGAATGTATATTTTACCAAATTGTCATTGTTCTATATTTTGTAACAAGTGGAATTCTAAATATTTAAATGAAAATTATTTATACATAAATTCATCGATAATATATTACTTTATTATTTAAATATATCATATATTATTTTAATTAATATGAATATTAAATTTTACATAATTTATCTAAAAATATATTAAAATTTTACATCAACATTTAACTAAATAAGCATATGAACATTGTAATAGATGGACCATTTTGCTCCTACCAAAATGTATAAAGATGACTTTATTATATTTTTAGAGAATATTTTTAATTTATTAATTATAAAATATATTATTATTAGTATTAAAAAATAATCATATTTTTACTTTTTTTAATTTCTAAAATCATATAATATCTATATTATACTTCTTTTTATCCCTTAAAAAAACTTGTGTTTCCCTCCATCCCTACCACGTCTACTTTCTGGTATGAATATTTTGAAAGTCATCATAAAACCTTTTATATTAACTTGTTTCAATCAACAGTTGGATACCTATAGTCAAGCTGCTTCGAATTTAGTTGCTGGAAATAATCTTGAACAGACTATCCAACAATTGATGGATATGGGTGGTGGCAACTGGGACAAGGAAACAGTTACACTAGCAGTTCGAGCTGCTTATAACAATCCAGAGCGAGCAGTGGATTATCTGTATTCTGCATCTCTAAAACCTTATGAATGTACCTAAGGCTATATTCTAACATTAAACTTACCATGCTTGTTTGGATGTGGTCTCATTGCTATTTTACTTGCAAGCTATATACTGTAAACAACTGTTGCAACAGAAATTAGCCACGATAATTTTGACAAGACTAGCCAAGATACCGAATAGCAGATATGAACTCATCCATACCGAATACAATTTTATAAGCTTACATTCTTTGTTTAGCGTACATAACAAAAAGAAGTATAACATTAACCATCAAAAGTTTGAACAATGTTCACACTCACAAAAGATAATAGCCATGACATTCTTAACTTAATCATATATGTTAGCTATATTATATACACAAAAAATTCTCCAAGTCGAAAGCTTGACATATACCTGGTTAAGCTACACAAGAAAGTTGAGACTATATTCTAAAGTCATAATAAAAAAGAAATCGACATAATTGTATAAGGACCATAGTCAAAAGGATGGTCTAAAGTGATGGTATTCAAGTAATTGCTTAATCACATAATCTTTTTTGAATTCTTTTGGCAAAGAAAAGAAGAAATCTACCTTGTGTGCATTTTTGCTAATATACTCTCCTGCAGTAAGCATTTCATCATTGGAGAGGCCTTCAATTTTCATGATTCCTATGAAAATCGACATTCTTCGACCATTTCCTTCTGCCTCTTTTTTCAATAATGCAATAATATCCTTAATTTCTTTGGCAATTTCTCGATATGCAGCACCAAACTTACTTATCTCCTGTACAAGCTCGGATAACCCATCATCACTTCGAGACCTTTTCTTGCTAGCTACTTTTTTCATTGCAGGGGTAGAGGAAGTAGCATCAGATGTTTGGCAAGTTGAAGCACCAACATCCTCTCTTGATTCAGAATCTCTTACTCTTTTTTATTCAACTAATGCATCTATAAATGCATTGTCTTCAACATCAAGATGTTCCACTGCATCAACTTTTGTCTCAGTTGTTGTTCCTGTTGCTCTTTCTTTTCCAAATATTTGAACAAAGTCGTCAAAGAATGAAAATGACTTGTTTCTCAATCCATCAGCAGTTGGATGACTCAATAATATAATAAAATCTTATATTTAATAAATCTTACAATTACCTATGCAGATAGCAAAGAGTACATAAAGAAGATAAATTCAATTAAAATATTTACTCTAACCCAATCATCAAACACATCATTTGGTACAGTCAAACATTTTTCTTCTTCATTCCAACCAAATCCACTTCCAATATTCAACATTTCTGATAAAGCATTGCATTGTCTTTTGGGTAGCTTCACTCTAGATTCAATGTGTGGATGGGCCCTAATTTGTGATGTCGGAAGCTTGACTTCTAACATCTTTTCAAGATGAGATAGATAACCTGATCTAAATGTTCCATTATCAGCTTTCCAATGTGGGTCTTATGCCAAAATGTGTAAGCATTCAACAAGTGCAACATCCTCCTATTTAGTCCACGTCCTTTTAGTAACTATAGACTTAACCTTTCCAACTGTCTATTTTTCCCTCTTTTGAGATTCCATATTTGATGTTGACATAATGCTCTTCGAAATAATCTAAGAATATGCATATAAAAAATGTATAACATAACATAAAACATGTCATCATTGTTAATAATAATCATAAATAAAATTTAAAATAGTAACATAATAGAAATCAAATGTAGTGAATGACATAATATGTAATGAATGTCTATAACTAAAAAAATTGAAATTTATAGAAGAGAAATACATAAAATTTAATAAAGTTTATGACATAAAATATAAAGATGTCAAATACATGAAAGTAATGACCACAAAAATTAGATAAAATACAAGGTGACATTTCATACATAACATAAAATAACATATATCCTAAAGTACGTGACGCCAACCAACTAGTATACATATTTTGTGCTAATTTGTCTCTCCACTCACTCCAAGCACTGCTTGGCTCACAATGTCTAATCATTTCTACCTCATTAATCTCTTCAACATGTCTACTATGTTCAGTATAGTCAGATTCAATAGGATCAATTGGCATCTCAGATCTTATGAAATTATGGAGAAGACTACAAGCGAAAATGAGTCTACATTGAGTTTTCATTGGATAAAATTATTTTTCCCTTAAAATTTCCCATCTCTCTTTCAATATGCCAAAACATCTCTCAATGCAATTCCTAGCTTGAGAATGTTTCATGTTCAAATATTCTTGAGGGGTGGTAGGTTGGTGTCCTTCTCTCCAATCATTCAAGTGGTATCTTTGACCTCTATATGGTGCAAGAAATCCCTCTCCATCCAGCATTACATAAGTAGTAACACCCTATATTATTTTAATTTAAAAACTGAATTAATATACAAAACTTGTAAGAAGTTTACATTCTTATCTATATATATATATATTAATGACCTAAGCATTTACCTTGTGGAACATTTAAACCATTTCTTCTACTAATGGCATCTCTGAGTATTCTACCATCAGCTGCAGAACCTTCCCACCCAGGTAAAACATAAATGAATTGCATGTTTGGTGTGCAAACACCAAGTACATTTATTGCAATTTCATTTTTTTTATTGTTCTTTACCTAGGTTTATCGATTGAAACAACATTGACCTTAATATATATTTCATCTAGAGCACTCAAACATCCCTATATTCATCAAATAAATTTAAATTACATTATTAGTATCCATTTATGTATTAAGCATTATTAATTAACTTAAAAGTAATTTCAGAATTATGATACAACACCTTAAACCATTTCCATCTATCGTCTATTGAATTATCTTGTATCAGTTATGGTTTTCTAAAAAGAATCAGATGCAGTTTCAAGACTGAAGCTAACACTGTATGGAGAACTCTACTAATTGTTTCACCAGATCTTGTTGTTTGACGTTTTAGAACTCTATTCTTAATATGGTGGGATATAATATGAAGGAAAGTAATAACCATTTCTTCTATAGACATAAATCGACTCTATTTTAACCCACCTTGACTTTGTAATAGGTGACACAATTTAAGAAATGTTCTCTTATCCATTTGACAATTATCAACACTTTGTCTATCACTTTCAAATACAATTTTATGTAAATTAAGTGATCTAATATTATATCTATGAATTTTTCATGTGCATAACTTATTTTAGGTCTATTTTTATATTTTCTAAGAATAAATGAAATAACCATAAGCATATGACACACAATCTCCATCATTTGCAGTTGTAAAATAAGAATTATGGTGATATGTGTCTTCTTTCGCATTGGTAAACGAGTTATTATGAACAAACATTTTAATATTAGAACATAATAATATTGAACAAGAACAATTGTGTGTCATCACAATAAAAATAAATGAAAACTAATTTAACTGTTATTATGAACAAACATTTTAATATTAGAACATAACAATCGAGTCAAAAACTCAATTTTAACTAAGTAGTACTGATATTGTTAAGGCAGTACCGATACCATGAAAATAGAACCTCAAAATGGTACTGATACCATGAAGTGGTATCAATACTACTCTATATAGTAGTATCGATACTCCTTTGACAATATCGATACCGTTGTTTTCCAACGGTCGAATTTTGAAGTCACTTCTGAATCTCTCTTGTTTGAAGCTGGATAATAATCCCCTAAGACAGGTAACGAGGTTACCGTCATTTTAATCTGCAACTGTTGGGAGAGAAATTCATGCTTGTACATGCACAAAATAGTCAAACTCATGATTGCCTCCTAGATATGTAGCAAATTAAATATGCCAAGTTCGTTCTGTCTACTTTGTTTCATCAATAATGGATCATCAATGTAAAGGTTGTGCATTTCAAGACCTTTCTACTAGCAAGATTTGCTATACAGTTTATATCCAGTGCAATAGAAGAACATACTTATCTATTGCCTATAATGTTTCTGTATCCCAACACATGCATGTTACGTTTTAATATGCTGAACTTTCTCTTATCTACTTGATCATAGATTCTAGACGGATGCAGCTACGAGAAGTCTCACCAGAGATAATGAGTTTACACCATCAACTAAACTAACTAAATATAGGCAGAACAAAAAGGCCCTAATTTTACAGAATTTTACAGTTTATAGTTGTGTATCTTTGTTAGGTTAGTGAAATAGTAGACCTAACACATCCACTCCAAAGCCTAAAACAATCAATTCCCGATTCTATACCAACTATATATCATCAACCCTAAACCATGCCAGAACTAAAACGAGCAATTCAAATGAGAGGATATTACAGGTAAAATTTCAGAAAATCTTACATTACAGGTAAAATTTCAGAAGAAACTAAAATGGAAAATTTAAAGGAGAAGAATTTTTTTTGTAAAAAAAAAATAGAGAGGATATTTACAGCTTAAATTTCAGAAGAAGAATACAACTACTCTCTCCTTAAAGCTCCAACGTAAGTTTCCTGTAATTTAAACAAAGAAAAACACAGAATGTAATAATAAAAAATAAGTGAAGAAATGAATTCTTTTCGGGTGGAAAATAGCATAATAGACTAGGGTTTCTTTGCGAAGAAACAAATTACAAAGAAATGTTGAAATCAAAAGAGGAATTGGTGAGCTTCTCTCGCCAAATCAAAGAAGAAGATTTTTTTCCTTCGCATAATCAAGCTTACGGGGAGAAGGGTATTTTAGCCAACAGAGGACGGGAAAAAACAAATACCTAAGGGAGATGTGAGAATAATATTCTCAGTAAAATAGAACAAAAAAATTACTGTTGGTATTGAACTTTTACCCTCACTTGGGAATGTGACCCATCTAAACGTTGGTATCTTAACCCAAAAAAAAAAAAAGATTCCTATATGGAATGTAAAAATCTGTGAACCAAACACCCCCTTATTATCAACTCATAAGAAAGGAAAATTCAACTTTTACTCTCTTTAGGGTAATGATTAAAGTTTGAAACTAATTACCTACCCAATACTGTAAGAATTAAGGGTATGTTTGGTTTATGGAATGTAAGATTACCAGTAGAAATAGGATTACCGGCGGGAATAAGATTATTGGGAATGTTGTATTTTGTGTTTGGTTCGTTCAGTAGAAATGTAAGATTACTGTATTTGGTTAAAGAAATAAAAGATTATTAGAATGTATATTTTACCAAATTGTCTTTATTATATATTTGTTTTTTTAACAAGTTGAACTATACTATAATATTACTATAATTAATTTATATATTTTCTTTAAAAATTTTAAATTCATAAAATTTATATATAATTTTTTTACAAAATTGAAAAGATAAACAGGTTTAATGAAATAATAAAATTTTATTTTAACCTCTGAACTTCATATAAAATTCTAATTATGAACTTTGTTTTGTAAATCTAAAATTGTTTAAGGATAAATTTGTAATTTAACATTCGTAGAATTTTTTTATTCAACGACAGAAGAAGGATATTTTTTTAAAAAAAATTAAGGGTATTTAAGTCTAAAACGTCGAGAATGTAACAATACCTAAGGAAATGGGGTAATCACATTCCCGATAAAATATCCCAAAATACCACTATTGGGAATAACTTATTATCGAGGACTGTAAATGTTTGCCAACCAAACGGGGGAATGACATTCGATTCCCTCGATAATGTGAGATACTCTGAACCAAATGCCCCTAAGAGGTGGAAACAAAATACTGAGAGAAGGTTGATTTTCGGAGAATGTCTGGAATATAGTAAAACAAGTTTGAAAAATGATTGCATTATGAATTAGTCTGGCTGAAAGGCTTAAAGTAAGTCACCTTATGAGGATAAGATGCTGCGAAACGTTATCCTTCAGCATCTGCTTTGCTGTCTGTAAATCATTTTTTTCAACAGCAACACAGATTTTAGTCAAAAATTATATTCTCACTTTGCTAAGCGCAACCAAAAGCAAAAGGGAAAAAAAAGAACGAAAGACAAAAATAACATATGGTTATGTCTTTCTCCGATTATCCATGGCTCATACCTCTGCCTCCGATCCCGCCATCACCTCACCGTCAACCCTCCCCTTCCGATCTCCAAATGTCGTTTAAGTCGCCAATTTTCTCTCCCATTCTAGCATTTAGGAAGAACAGCTTCTTTCTTCCTTTCATCTTTTGTAAAACCCTAACCCTTACCATTTCCCGTTCTACTCAATTTTTGTGTTAATTGAAAGTATTTCTGTAGATTCAGTAGTTTTACAAGATTGATGCGTTTTTATTTTGTTTGGTTTCTTCGAAGTTAGGTTTTCGGTTTATCATTTAGAAATGGAAGTTTTTCTCCTTTTTTTCTTTTTTCCTCATGTTACACTGATGCCACTTTGTGCTTTAAACTAGGGGGTGTCCAAAAAAAATCTAGAACTGTTAATTGTAATCGTTAAATGGTATAATCGTTATATTTTATAAGTTAATTAATCATATCATTTCTATTAAGCGGTTTCAGTCAATGAACCGTTAAAAATAATGGTTAACGGTTAATGTTACGATTATAAATTTTGCTAAACGGTTAACCATTAAAAATTAAATTTATAATTATATTTCTAATATATTATATTTTTACACAAATAACTTAATATAATTTTCTATTATTTATAATTTATGTATATATTAAATAAAATTTATATACAAATAACTTAATATATATATTTTTTCTTTAAAAATATATAAACTACTTACACCAATATAATCATCATGTGTTTATGGTTAGGTATTAAAATATTGAGAGATATACATACTTACGTACCCTTGTAAGTATGTGTTAAGTGTTATATATTTTTTTATTTTATTCACTTACACCGGTATAAGTTAAGTGCTACACTTTTTTATTTTATGAACTTACATCGGTGTAAGTATGTGTCAAGTTCTACACTTTTTTATTTTATTCACTTACACCGGTACAATTATGTGTTAAGTTCTACATTTTTTAAGTATGAATTATAAATGTTTTTTGACATATAATTGTAATAAGTTAACTTGCACCGTATGTTAACCTATAACCGAATCGTTAATAACAATTAATTATTAGCAATTAATCACTTCCTAACTGTTAGAACAATTAACCGACCATTTAAACTAAATGATACGGTTAATCCATGAATAACCCTACTTTCAAGTGGGAGCACTTTAGTTTCCAGCTTACTGCGTAATGGGGACAGACTGACGTTACACTACTTTTTCTGATCGATTCAACTCAAAACTGCTATCGGACATGCTTCTTTAATTTCTTTTTGAGTAAACTACACTGATGGACACTAAACTATGCTGAAAAATCACTTTAACCACCGATATTTCAATTTGATCAAACAGACCACTCAACTATTTAAATAGTTCATTCAAGCCACTCTCCGTTAATTTTTAACAAAGATAGTCACGTGTCCATTAATAAAAATAGCATAATTATACATTTGGTCCTCAATACTTACATATTTCATAAATTTAGTCCTAATTTTAATTTAATTTAAAATAATTAACCCTCTAATCTAGAGATGTTATATATCAACATATTATTGTGACACATTTTCAATTGACATGTGTTACCATATGATTTGAGAATTATTTTTAATATTTTAATTCGATAATTTTATCCACTAATCAAGTAGTGACACGTGTCACCACATGTGTCTGGAAAAAAAATGTGGAAATGTTGTTGCCAAGAGGTTATAAACCAATGACCTTTGGTGCATTTAGGCAAGCCTTAGCCACTGGGCTAACCACTCCGTATGTTATTATATTGCAAACTCTTATATATATTGTTTTTTTCTATTATTTCACACATACACATATATATTAAATTGTTAAAACAAATCTAATAAATAAATTATATTTTTCACACACATATATAATTATAGGTAATACAATATTTATACATAAAAATAAGTTTAATATTTTATATTTTTAAATTAGATTAATTTCTTCATAATTATTTTTAAATAATTATATATGAATTATATTAAAAATTCATTAGAGAATCGAATTCAGAAAAACAACTTAAATTATAAAATAAATTTATAATATGAAACTTAACTACTTGTTTCAATTTAAAAAAAAATATTTGTCATTTGCTTTATATTTATAATCATTTAAAAATAATTTTGAAAAATAATAAAACATTTTATTTTATCAAAAATACCAAATTTGGGTTTGCAAAAACCATAAATCATATTTGAGAGTTGGTTACGTGTGGGGAAATGTTAGCACCCCACAGCTCCCAGAAAATTGGTACCTAGTCGATTACCCTATACTTAAAATTTAGAAATTTTGAGCTCAAAGTTTTATTTAATTTAAAATTCATTATGGATTCAAATCTTGAAAAGGTTATCAATTTATTGAGACAAATAACGAGCATTATTGGTCATATTATGCGAAAGCTTCGTTATTAACCTCAATAAACAGACATTGCCTTGATAATTAAGAAAATATGACGAAGAGTTTTAAAACGAATGTCGATTCACTTCGAGAATTATCAGTGGTCACCTTCTGAGCATAATACGGATGATACATTATTAACTTCTTGATGAATTAACATTGTGTCACACCACCAATTTTCAATTTTCAATTTATTAAATTAATTAATTGATTTTATGAACTAAACTGTAAGTTTCTAAAACTTTTAGGCTAGTTTCAAAAATATAAGAAGTTCATGAACTTAGCCCTAAATTTTCCCTTTTGGGTCGGTAGAGAAAATTTTAAAAAATGGAAAAATGGTGGCTAAGTTGATTTGAACCCCACCCATCCATTTACCATCTAGCTTAGTTATTATTTATGAATAATTTAACAAAAATATGTTT
This sequence comes from Hibiscus syriacus, assembly GCF_006381635.1. Classification (NCBI taxonomy): domain Eukaryota; kingdom Viridiplantae; phylum Streptophyta; class Magnoliopsida; order Malvales; family Malvaceae; genus Hibiscus; species Hibiscus syriacus. The sequence goes on from NW_024062903.1 coordinate 972,632, forward strand.
TATAATTTTGGTTTGGGGTTATAACTCAAAACCAAATCTGACAACTTTTCCCCCAGCGTGAACTAACCCAAAATCTCTAATTTTCCACTAACCCCAAACATCGACCTCCATGATTCACCTTGCTTCGGCCGTTGTTGTAGTGTTTGACACCACCAGTTAAATCAACATCCTCCCGTAACCCTTCCCCATCCGTCAGACCCTAAAAATCAGCCATCGTTCGTCACGAAAAGCGTGAAAACCATTCTTTTGCTCCATCGTCGAATCTCCGTCTCCGACCATCGGTGGTTGTCACTGGTTAGCCCAAACGACGTGCCTCGCCAGCCCGACCAAAACCCCCATGGTCGATCATTGTTAGCCGTAAAGAGTCGTTCAAAGTTCGTCGGAAACCTAGGTCACGCGTCGATTTTTCACGAATTTCGACCGTTCAGGCGTTGGTTCGCCTCACCGCCAGTACCATTGAACTTCCTACCTCTGTGCATTCAAAACCCAACCGGTGAGTCAGGTCGTAGCCACCGTTTTCCTTCGTCACATGCGTGGGTAAGCTTCTTAGACATTTTCATTCATTTTCATGGTTTTTGGTTGAAATGTTGAAAATTGTAGGTTTAATTGGTATTTGGATGCTCACAAAATACTCGGCAGCTGCCGCTGCCACACATCGCTGCGAGCGCGTGGGTCTCTCTGCAATCTTGGAATTTCCTAGAACCGGTATGAGTCAACAAGAACCAGTCTGAGTCAACACGAACCGATCTAAGTCAACCCGAACCGGTTTGACCCATTGACTTTGACATGATCGTTGACATGCCCTTTAACCGTTGATCAGACCCATTGACTTTGACATTTGCCCAGTTTGACTGTTGACTTTGACAAAAAAGTTACAATTTTCAAAAAGCAGTATTTTATGTTTTTCGACGTCTTAAGTCCGAATCTGAAGTCTGTTTGGCTAGATTCTAACCCTAAAGCCTCTGAATTAACCTGTAAACCCAAACATGCATATTTATTAAGTGATTTAATTAAGTGTATCTAATTTGAAGTTTAATGACTAAATTATTATGTCATTTAATTAAGGTATCCGTGAATCGTGATTCTCCTGACCGTTCGTCCGTTCGACCCAATTTTTCCCGATCCGCTCGTCTGTGAGAGCCCGTGATTACTCTTATAGTTCTGTAACCCTATTAAATACTTAGTTTAGTGTACTACTCAGATAATAATTTTGTTCTAATATGACTTAGGTTCTCATAAAGTCAAAGAGCGTAGTGAAGCAGGTGCTCGATAAATCAACCGAACTGATTCTTTTTGTGAGGTGTGTTCCTTGTGTGCCGTATATATGTTTTAAACACCTGTTTGAAATACCATGTGCACATGATTATTTTCTCTGATTTGAAATGAATGGTTTGTTCTGATTTGACTACTGTATGATTTATCTGATTTAAGTATTATTCTTTATTTATTGTATTTTAAATCATACTTGCTTGACACATGTTCTCTGGTTATTATTTTTACTGATAATAAATATATGTCTTAACTCCATTTTCTGCTACCACTGGTTATTGTCTGGGATTTGGTATGAAGTCTTTGTATGTTCAATTTCGATCAAACTGATAATTTTTTATATAGGTTCAAGACCGATCAAGCTGGTAATTCTTTATGGATCTAAGGCGATATTTGGGTGGGTTCCTAGGCCCAATAGGCATAGTAGTCAAACCTTATAGACCCTAAACACCAAATATTCACTCCTAAAGACTAACGCTTTCGGCTTCGACGATGGCTTCTAGACCTCGATGATGACAACCCGAGCGACCACTTCTCTGGGCTAAGTTAAACAACTACCCCCTCCCTCTCTATGTTTTGTATTTCGAATCAAGGAAAAAATGATAAAAATGGTTGCTGGGAAATAAAAAAAACCTTAAAAAAAATGCTTGTATTGGTATTGCTTTACTGGAAAAAAAAATGAAAGGAGAATCCCCTCTTTTTATTACACTGATTGAGTCCAATGCTCTCTAGAATGAGGAAGCCTTCATTTATTTCTTCCAAAAATCCAAGGGTGAAGAACCTTTATAGAATCCTTTTTTGGGTTTCTTTATACTCTCTGTTTTTACCCCAAAATGGAGAAATCAAATTTTATATTTTCACTAATTTCTTTTTAACACGTTTTTGGGGTAAAACCTTTGCTGGAAGCGTTGTTGGAGGAGCTGCGGGCGTGTATGTTGTTGGAATGTTGATAACGAGGCTCGGTTGTTGCGAGGAGTGTACGGCTATAGTTGGAGGCAATCTTCCTTGGATCCATCTAAAAAGCGGTAGTAGAGGGTTTATGAAGTTAGGGTTTGAAACTTCGACCCTAATCTTATGATATTATCTTATTTAACCTAGACCACTGATCTGAATAAATCCAACGGTTGAAGTTTGGGGCGGTGGTATCTTCAAATGATGAAGACCCTATGGTGCTAGGGTTTTGGATTGATGCAATGGTTAATGGACTTGGATGTTTTAATTTGGGTGTTGGGTCAATGGGTTGTAAATTGATATTAATGGACTGGTTTAAGGTTGAATCAAATGATTTTTTAATTATAGATTTAAGCTCTCATTAGTGAGAAACCAGCGAGGCCTTTGGCTTGCATTTGACTAGCAAGATTACCGATTTTGATAAAGTTCTTGCATCACCCCACTAGACATTTACTCAACACGTGAAGTTTATCTTTGTTCACCACACCTTCAACTTCACAGTGATTATTCCTCGAAACAACTTCCATCCCAGACTTACGGTGAACATCTGTCGAGGACTTTCTCCAATAAGACTGTCGAGGTTTGAAGTTAGCTAAGGAAACATCAATTTTGCTGTCGTCAATATGAGAACCATTCATTTTTTAGATCGCTTTCCTTGCTTCTTCGATTGTTGCGAAACGAATGAACCCAAAACAAACCCCTTTTGAATTGGAAATCATTAGATATTATTGTTTTCATTCGAATCGCTTTGTAATTTGAAGCCGAAATAGTAATATCCCTTTATTTCAATTGGGGTAATAAATTATTGTTTCAATGCACAAAAGGTCATTTATTCTCGATTGGAAATAATTAGATATTATTATTTTCTCTCTTAAAATTATTTTGGGTGTTATTATTTTGAATTAATAGTGAACTTTAGAATGACATTTTAATATTTCTTTATTTTGATTGGAGTAAAAATCGATTGCTTCAAGGTATGAGAGATCGATTCTTCTCGATAGGAAATAATTAAATATTATTATCTCTCATCCAAAATTTCAAAGAATGTTATTTTAGGGGATCTTAAATTAAAATAGAATCGAATTTGTAAATTTTATTCCAAAGGCAATTATTTAATCGACTAGGTACCAATTTAGGGCGTTGTGGAGGTGCTAATCCTTCCCCGCACGTTACTGACTCCCGAACTCAAATTTTGGTAACGCAGACCGTAAGTTTGTCATTTTAATTAAAATTAAAATTTTATTAAAATGGAAAATACATTTTGGGTGCCCAATCACACCCTAATCAAAGATTGGTAGCGACTCCTCGAACCATGTTTTATCACTAACCAGTCACCAAAGAATTATTTCGAAACGAGACCCCCTTTTTCGTCGGGAAAAAACCGTTTTGACAATCGTACAAACATTAGCTTACGATGAGCCAGTGACGGAGTTACTACGGTAAGAAGTGACTCCTAAGGTTATGTAAATTGTGATTCTAGCCTAAATGTTCATTTATTAATCTTACAAAATTATTAAATTTAGCTAAGGATGTTAATTAAGGAAAGTTGTTTAAAATTAGGATTCAATAAATAAGTTTAGAAATTCACCATAAATTATAAAAAATTTATTAGAAGATGATCTCTACATCGTTAGATTTGTATGTTAGTCTAGCTTATTTTAAAATAGACGATGACTGATTTCGAGGTGTACACAAAAAGATATGAATTTTTAATCGTTAATACGTCAGAAAACAGGGCAGCAGATTATGCTCAAAATAACTAATGTCAGTCAACTTTGAAAATTCGCTATTAATCCTATAAGTTGAACTAGAAGGGTTTCCTTATATGGATAGATTCATATTTGAGTCTAGTTTTCAGTGGTGCAAACATAAAAATGTTTTAGTATATATATTAATACAAATTAATATTTGTTTGAAGGTAGTGCAAACTACCAGAATATGAAATTTTGATAAATTATGTATAGGGGAAGGCAAAGGATTTAAATCAAAAGCTTAGTTAGTCTTATATTTTGATTTAAAAATAATAAAATGTTAAAGTGAGTGCAGTTTATTTTTTTGATTATTATAACCGAGGATGACTTGCGATAAGTCAACCTTATTTTATTTTCAAGTATAATTTATAAATTTTCATTATGGAATATTTCTATAATATTTTTTCAACAAGTTTTATGAATGATATTGGGTATGAACTGCCCAAGTATGATATTTATGATGGTGAATTCTAAATTTTTACAGTTATCTGATGATTTTCAATTATCACATATTTATAGATATAAGATGTTTTACAGTTATCAGACACAAATTAATAAATAATTCTATGATGATACATATAAGCCCATTGTATGTTTCATTGAGAGTCATAGGTACATTTGGCATGCCATTTAGTGAGTACTTTTTAGTTATCAATTATCAGTCAAGCTTTGGTACATTCGTGTACCAATGCTCAGCACCGTTGGTGCTCAGGTTATGATTGCACTAAAGTGCATCATATCGCAGATTCAGTTATGATTTGGCACAGTGTTGTGCCTAGTGTGCACCTTAAACTCACATACCTTATATTCTCTTACATATACATTGGACCATACAGATAAATATGAAAGTTGTGAAAAAATATTGAAATGAATATGAAAGTTATGAATGATGTCCATTTAAAAGAAATTATGATATTGTGATTTTAACTAATATTATTCATCATAATCTTTATGAGTTTATAAATTAAAATGACATGAATATGAATTGTTTACAATAATTATTATTAATTTACATAATTTTTGATGAAATCGTGTGAGGATGATTTTCAGGTTTCGCGGGAAAATCAACTTGAACAACTAGGTTCAAAAGCTTTAGTATTTTCATTAAAATTATAGTTTTATATTATAATACCTTATGAAATTTATATTTTATATCATTTTAGTTATGTTATTATCTTACTAAGTTTTACTTAGCGCGTGATGTTTTCATGCGTAGGTTAGAATAAAGTAGAGGACGTGAAGTGAGGAGTTTGCCAGCATCTTATGATATTTAAACCTATCGATAATATTAGTAAGATATCCTAACTTTGATTTATTAGTGGCATGTACATTATATCTGTTAGGTTGCTTAGTTACATTTATTTTCAAAAGGCTCCTTACTAGTAATTTAGGACTGTTAATTTTGGTTAATTTTAGTTATAGTCGTAAATAGGAATGAATATTACGAACGATTTTTAAATGGTTTTGAAAATAAGCAACATTAGGTAGTTGTATATAAACTAGAAACTGCATGAAACTGCCTAAATGATGCATAAGACCAACATGTTTTGGAATGAGAAATTATTATTACGAATATACATCCTAAATGAAGCAGATATAAATAGGAAAATGAATGTTTTAAAATGAAACTAAATTTTTAGCATTTACTTTCAATGAATGTTCCTAAAGTTGATGCGATATATTTAACTCGTATTTTGAGTCGTATACGGGCTATGGGTGTTACAATAGTGGAATATAAATTATGTTGATTTAATATGATGCCACTTATGTTGGAAATGAGAATGTGAATTATTAATGTTATATGTTGCAAATGATTCATAGGATTTTGGAAACGATTTGTGAAAATCTATATATATTCTGAATGTGAATTGGATGAGTTGAACTTTCTCAATGTCCAAATATGTGGGTTTATAATGACAACCGAATCGATAAGTGTGTATCAAAGTGTACTTGAATAAATATATGAAAACTATACATCATTGACAACAGCTCTTGGTAGATTGGATTAATTGGTTGTTGTTCTTAATAGATCCTTTTGGATATGAAAGGCATGCCTAGGAAAAAGTACTCTATGTGTTTTGTATTAGTGTATGATTTAAGATTATATGGAGTTTGGATGATACGTTGAGTTTTCCTCCAAGAAGATACGAGGTAAGGTTGGGCATTGAGTTTGCTTTGCAATTCGTGGTTTTGGATCTATATTAGTCCGTAAGAAAAATAGGAGTTGTATAGAGTCTGTTTATCCAATGAGTGAGTTGTTTTTTGTACAAAAGCCATTGATCTTAAAATAAAAAAATGTGTATGATTTGTATGCTTTTCCAAGAAAGGTAATTGTGCATGCATGCTTGTGAATGCTTTAAAACTATATGGTACTTGATACTTATTTTATCAGGAAATCAAGTGATTTGAAAAACGTTAACTGGTCATTCAAGTATGTATTGTTGAATTATATGTGTAGTGTAAAGAACAAGTTACGTATGAACATATATGATTCCTCTTTATCTTGGTTATGTGCATTTCTTTGAATGTCAGTAGTTCAATGGACTTTATAAGATCACATCATTAACATTTTTCAGGTAATTAGAGTCGAATTTAGAGGAGAGGAGCTAGGCATCTGTGTGATCAAGAAAGGCTAAGTCATAATGATATACATTGTGGTTTTTGAAAACTTTGTGTGATAATTTAGGGATGTTTGAGACTTAGACCAGTTATTAACTTTGTTATACTTGTTATGGTGGATTTTGGTTTGTAATAAGTGGATTTATGATTCAGATTTGCTGTTGGTTTGATTCGTAGACCTTGGATTTATAAGAATTATTGCTTGAAGCATAAGATTACTCAAATATTGTTTTAGACCCTAAAAAAGAATTTGGAATATTTAGTTAAGTGTAACTTTGTAAACTAAATGTGTTAGACTCTTAGGTTGCATGAAATGACCTTAAATGCAAAAAATGAGTATGTGACTTGTGCTTGAATTGAACTTTTATGCAATTATTGAATTTTGGTGCTAAATCCTTGATTAATGTGTTGACTTATGTTATAAAACATGCTAAACCTTTGTTTTGACATTTATGAAGTGGTTGAATAGTGTTCAAGCATGTTCCTAGTCCATGATTACTTCTATGTGGGTGATTAGTTGACCAAATATACATGTTCTTAGCAAACTTGTAGTTTTTCAGAAAAATGATCGATCCCTTTCAGGAAAGGATCGATCCCTTCTCTATTTTGCTCGATAAAAAAAAGGTGAAATTGCATTCATTAAAGGTCTGAAGTGTTCTTAAATTCTAAATTGACCCATGAATAATTATGTGTGTTAAAGTTAACCCAGAAATTGATTTGCTTAATTACTTAAACTCATAATTTGGAAATTTGATGAGATTTTAGTGATCACTTCTAAAACACACTCAATTACATAATGGAGCCCTCAATTGCATGTCATTGTTTGGTACACAAGTTTTTTATATTTACGTTTAGGTCTTTAATCTTGTATGATCAATTGAGTGATTACTTGATGTCCGATTGGTATGAAATTTTACGTGCTACTTTCTTTTGACAATGTTTAGTGTGTAGTAACTTTAAATGGACAATTTAACTTGTTGATTTACTATATGATGTGAAATGACTGAAATACCCCTAAATATTTAAATTTAATGTTTGTATGTTTAATTGAGATTCAATTTCATGTTAGTTACAATGTTAAGAGATTTTAATTTGTTTGCTTTCACAAAATGTGTATAATGTGGATCCTGATTCGTCCAACATGATTGGAACCTAATGTATGCTAATGTATCTGACTCAAACTCCTGGATCGAGTATTGAGTATTACATTTATTGGTATCAGATCCATGATATGCAAATTTTGTTTTGATTAATAATGTGTATGCTATTGTAGGTCAGGGTAGGAAATGAGAATCAAATTGCCATATAGTTTTGAAATGTTTTTACAGGTTTTGTCTTGATCACTGGTGCACTTTTCACTCTGATGTTGGTTTGTATGTGTCTAGTTAGAGCGATGACACCGTAGCATCGTGCTATATTGGGAGCTTTGGGGTCGAGTTATCCTACTACTGGGGCAAATGTGAATGAGGTTGGAAGTGGTTCTAATAGACCCTGCCAATGGTTTCACAACCGAATCCTCATGTGGATGTGTTGCCTGAGGCACTTGTAGGAGCTTTGCGTTGAGCCATTCCGGTTGAGTTACCTTCTCCTGTGCTGGTACCATCTGCAAGAGGGTTACCACTAGAGCACTTGAGGAATTTAGGAGCCAGAGAGTTTAGTGGTGTTCGCCGTATCGAGCCGATAGTGGTGAAGGAGTGGTTAGAGAGTGTTAGTCGGGTTTTGGTAGGTTGTGTTACGTCTTTACTTCATGGTGACGTCTTTACTTGAAAGTGACGCTCATCGTTGGTGGGTCACGACTAGGATAAGTGTTTCTGAGGATAGATTGATGTGGCCATACTTTCTAGAGGTGTTCGGGCGTAAGTTTCTGGGTACACAATATATGAACGCGGGGAAGAAAGAGTTTCTCAACTTGGTTATCAGGTTTTCAGAGGTGTCCGATGTTCTGGTAGATCAAGCGAGGGATGTCGAAAGTACTTCGGATGGACTTGTCAAGGAGTTCTCTGGAAAGAGGTCTGGTAATGCTAGTTTTCAGAGTCGTTGGGATAAAAGGGGTCAAGTAACAAATCACTGTGATTTTCATTAGGATCAGTCTGGTAGAGTTATTGGATCGTTTGGAGGTTGGTATCAATTTCCACTTTGTTTGTCTTATGGTACGAGTCATCTGGGTGAGTATTATCGTACTACTGGAGGTTGTTTCCATTGTGGAGACAAGAGTCATCAGTTACGATATTGTCTGAGGAGAGTTGAGCCTAGAGATGATGCACTTATTCCTGTCAGAAGAGGTGGTCGAGTTGGAACGGGTGGTCTGATGGGTCAAGCTCATGGTAAAGGCCATGGTCATGTCGGGGTAGTTTAGGCTAGCAGACCTGCCAGAGTGTACGTAATTGGTGAGCCTCAGGATCGTGTTTTGACGGATGTGATCACATGTACTTTTTCTCCTAGAGTCTTTTCATTTGCTTACCTTGATAGACTATGGTTCTAGGCACTCTTATATCCTTGGTAGTTTGGCTAGTCGTTTGAATATTCCTGTTTGTGTTAAGAGTTTGGGTTTGGTTGTAATTGGAGCTTTGGGCGAGAGAGCACTTGTGAATCGTATGTACCATGGGTGTCATTTGATTATTCAAGGTGAGGTTTTTTCGGTCAATTTGATGGAGTTATAGATCCATGGTTTTGATGTCATTCTGGGTACGAATTGGTTACGTGAGCATTTTGTGCACTTGGATTTCGAGTTGTCTTAGGCAATTTTGAAGACCACGAGTTATGTGGAATTAGTGGTTATGGGTGAGCGGTCAGAGTTTCTTTCTAATGTTGTGTTGGCTTTGGATGCAAGTAGGATGTTAGGTTATGGTTACGAGGCTTACTTGGCTTACGTACTTAATCTAGGTGGTCGGGAGTTACGTTTGTAGGATATTCATACGGTTCGAGATTTTTAGATGTGCTTCCAAAAGAGCTTTCAGGTTTGCCACTGGATTGTGAGATTGAATTTCGTATAGAGACTTACACCAATTTAACCCCTGTGTCTATTATTCCCTCTCGCATGGCACCTAAGGAGTTGAAAGTGCAGTTGCAAGAGTTATTGGATCGAGGTTTTATCCGTCTGAGTGTTTCTCCATGGGGTGCTCTAGTTTTGTTTGTAAAGAAGAATAACAATACAATGTGAATATGCACTGATTATCATTAGTTGAACAAGTTGACGATCAAGAATCGTTATCCTTTGTCAATGACCGATGACTTGTTTGACTAGTTTACGGGTGCCAAGGTGTTTTTGAAGATCGACTTATGCTCTGGGTACTATCAGTTAAAGGTTAGTGAACTCGATGTGATGAAGTCATCTTTTTGGGCGCGTTACGGTAATTACGAGTTTATAGTGTTGCCATTTGGTTTAACTAATGCTTAGTTGGTTTTATGGATTTGGTGAACCGTGTGTTTCACCCGTATCTCGATCGTTTTGTGGTGGTGTTCATTGACAATATCTTGGTGTACTCATCTTTTGAGGAGGATCATGATTCACATCTTCGAGTTGTTTTGCAAGTTTTGAGGGAAAATAAGTTGTATGCTAAGTTTTCTAAGTGCGCGTTTGGTTAGGCGAAGTGGCATTTATTGGTCATGTTGTTTCTGCAGAAGGTATTCAGGTTAATCTGATTAAGGTTATGGCGATAATTGTGTGGAAGCTTCCCAAGAGTGTTGCTGAGGTTCGTAGTTTTTTTGGGTTAGTGGGGGTACTATAGATAATTGTTGAGGGTTTTTCATGGAGAACTACTCCGTTAACTAAGTTGTTGTAAAAGGATGTCAAGTTTGAGTGGACGAGTGAAAGGCATAATAGTTTTAAGTTGTTAATGTTAGCTTTGATAGAGGCTCTGGTGTTAGTTCAAGCGGTGTCGATAAGGGATTTTATGGTTTGCATTGATGTGTTAATTGTGGGTCTTGGGTGTGTGCTGATGTAAGATGGAAAGGTAGCTGCTTATGCGTTAAGGTAATTGAAGCTGCATAAGCGTAACTATACTACACACCACTTGGAATTGGCCGGAGTAGTGTTTGAGTTGAAGATTTAGCGACACTACTTGTTTGGTGAGAAATGTATTCTTTACATTGATCACAAGAGTCTCAAATATCTCCTCACTCTGAAGGAGTTGAATTTAGGGTAGAGGTGTTGGGTTGAGTTGCTAAAAGGCTACAACTGTGTGATTGAGTACCATCCCAGTAAGCCTAACGTGGTTGCAGACGCCTTGAGTCGAAAGTCGCTGGGTGAGTTACGTGATTTGTTTTCTCCTTTAAGTTTGCCTAAGGATGAAACGTTAGTAGCTGAGTTACAAGTTAGGTTTATGTGGTCTCAATGTATTCGGGATTTGTAACCAAGTGACGAGAAGTTGGAAGAAAAGTTTAAGCTATTGCGAGATGGTGTTGGAGGTGACTTCTTGTTGATCTCTGAGGGTGTTTTTTGCTTTTGAGGTAGGTTTTGTGTGCCGAGGGATGAGGGACTGAGGCATGAGATTCTCGTAGAGGCACATAGTGGACCATTTGTGATGCATCTAGGTAGTACGAAAATGTTTTTGGACTTGCGAGAGTTATTTTGGTGGCTTGGGTTAAAGTCTGCTATTGTTGAGTTTGTCATATGATGTTTTGTTTGTCAGCATGTTAGAGCCGAGCATCACTATCCTTCGAATTTATTGCAGCAATTTAGTATTCTTGATTGGAATTGAGAACGAATTACGATGGATTTTGTGATGGGTTTCCCATTGTCACCATCGAAGAAAGATTCAATTTTGGTGATAGTTGATCAATTTACTAAGTGTGCCCATTTTATGACGGTTCATACTATATTTTCATTACAGAGATTAGCTGAGTTGTTCATAGATGAGATAGTGTGATCTGCAGTTTACTTCGAGGTTTTGGCGGAGTTTGCATAAGGCTTTGGGTTTGAAGCTTAGTTTGAGCACGACTTATCATTTGCAGACAGATGGGAGTTTGAGTGGGTGATGCATGTTTTGGAGGAAATGCTTAGGGCGTGCGTGATTATGTTTTTGGTTCTTGGGAGCGTTATTTTTCGTTCGTAGAGTTTTCTTATAATAGTAGTTTTCAGGCTAGTATTCAAGTGGCTCCGTTTAAGGTGTTAAATGGGCATAAGTGTCGCACTTATTTGTGTTGGACTGATTTGAGTGAGAAACATGTTGTTTTTTCATAATTGTTTCAAGAGACTGATGATAAAGTTAAGTTGATTAAGGATCGATTGAAGGTTGCTTTTGATTAGCAAAAGTTGTATTCCGATTTGAAGTGTTGAGAGGTTGTGTACGCTGTGGGTGACTTTTTGTTTCTTAAGGTTTCTCCTTGGAAGAAGGTGTTACATTTTGGGTGTAAGAGTAAGCTTAGTCCGAGGTTTATAGGACTTGTTGAGGTGTTAGAGCGTGTTGGGCTAGTTATGTATCGTTTAAGGTTTTCATCTGAGCTCAAACGTATTCACGACGTGTTCCATATGGCGATGTTGCATAAGTATAGGTTGGATCCTTTTCATCTTGTTTTGCGAGGATCTTTCTTACTAGGAATAACCTGTTAAGATTCTGGCTAGGGATGTGAAAGTTCTTCCGTACAAGGTCGTTCCGTTGTAAAAGTGTTGTGGCGTAACCACAATATTGAGGAGGTGACTTGGGATACAGAAGAGTAAATGAGAGCTCAGTTTCTGCAGTTGTTAGCTAAGGTAATTTTGGGGATTGAAATCGTTTTAGGGGGTGAGAGTTGTAACGTCCTAAAGTTGGGTCTGGTAGTCAGGGTCGATTTCTAGATTTACGTTAAAAAGTAAGAAAATTTTATAAAATTCATATTTTGGTTTTAAAAATATTTTTGGAAAGGTTTTAAGTGATTTTAGATGATTAATTTTAATTATGAAAGTTTAATTATGGTGACTGAATTGAAGGAATTGAAAATTATAATTTCGGTGATCATTTTGTAAATTTTCACAATGTCCAAAGTCTATGAAGCAATAATATCAAGTCTTATGTTTAGAGTTTTTCGTCCTAAATTAAAATGTTTTAATTTTCCCTTTTTACCATTTTTTCATCTAGATTTATTTTAATATAAATTATATTTCCTTATTTACTTGTTTTCGTTCACATGTTTTTCATTTTATTCTCATTTTACATTTTAGTAACTTCCCATAACTTCATTTTCTCTCGTTTTCTCCCAAACAACCTGATAAATTCTTTTTCTTTTTAATTTCTAAATTCACTCATCTAAATCTTGATTTTTATTCTCAAGTTTATCGTCTCCTCTCTTCATGTTTTTAAAGCTTGATCATAATGGAGTTCCATTGATGATCTCAATTTCAGTCTATTTCTAGCAAGGTAAGGATTTTTTCCTTGGTTTTCTTTCAAGCTCTAATTTCTTGAATGATTTTTAGGTTTTCTTAATGAAATTGAGTTGTTTTTGGAGTGATTATAATCATACTAAATAATATTTTCAATTGCAAATGATATGGATGTTAATTTCTTGAAAACAATGTTGATTTTCAATATTTTTGGGAATCCAATATTTAGGTTTGTAGATGTTGACTGGTGCGGTTCTATCTAAATTAGATGTTGATTCTAGTTGTTTATAAGCTTTTAGTGTGGAGATTCATGCGTTTTAGTTTGAAGCTTTCTAAGTAATGTTTTGGTAAGGTTTTCGGTGTTTTCGACATTTGTTCTTTGTTTTAGAAACAAAGGATTCTGCTTTGTTTTATATTAGATTTTGATGTGTTAATTTGTTTTTGTAATTTTCTTATTGTGTTTTTGGTTGAGGAAACTTTGTGCTTTGAGTTTGGTGAACATTGAGGTAGTGTTTGGAAGCGTTTTCAGTTTCCGGACAGCAATGTGAGTGGCTCTCATTCTTAGGAAATGAACATGATTCAAGGTTGAGGTTTGTGTAGTGTTGCATTTGTTAATTATGATATATTGTGGTCTTTGGTTAATTATGATGATGGAATATGAATTATATTGATTTGCATATTATGTCACTTATGTTGCAAATGAGAATGCGAATTGTGAATGTGATGTGTTGCAAATGATGTATAGGATTTCATAAACGGTTTATGAAAATCTATATATATGTTGAATGTGAATTGGATGAGGTGAAATTTCCCACTGTCCAAATATGTGGGTTGACCATGACAACCAAATCCGTAAATGTGTTTCAAAGTATATTTGAATAAATATGTGAAAATTATGCATCATTGACAACCGCTCTTCGTTAATTGGATTAATTAAAATTTTTCTTAATGGGACCTTTGGATATGAAAGGCATGACTAGGAAAGAGTACACTATGTGTTTTGTATTAGTGTGTGATTCGGGATTATACGTGGTTCAGATGGTACGTTGACCCTTGATCCGAGAAGATAAGGGGTAAGGTTGGGCATTGATTTTGCTTCACATTTCGTGTTTTTCGATCTATGTGAGTCCATAAGCAAAATGGTAGTTTTATGGAGTCCGTTTATCCAATGAGTAAGTTATGTTTTGAACAAAAGCTATTGATCTTAAAATAGAAAAATGTGTGTGCTTTGTGTGATTTGACAAGGAAAGTAATTGTGCATTCGTTCTTATGAATGCTTTAGAACTATATGGTCATTGATATTTGTTTAATCTAGAAATCAAGTGATTTGGAAAACGTTAGCTGATTATTCAAGTATGAGATGTTGAATTATATGTGTAGGGTAAAGAACAAGTTACGTATGAACATATAGGATTGATCTTTATATTGGTTATATTCATTGCTTTGAATGTTAGTCATTCACTGGGATTTATAAACTCACCTCATTGTTAACATTTTCAGACGATTAGAGTCGAGTTTAGAAGAGAGGGTCTTGGCATCAGTGTGATCAAGAAAGGATAAGGCTTAAAGTTATACGTATGTGGTTTTTGAAAACTTTGTGTGGCAATTTGGAGATGCTTGGGACTTAGACCTATTATTCATTTTGTTGGACTTGTAATTCTGGATTTTAGTTTGTAATAAGTGGATTTATGATTGGGATTCAATGTTGGTTTGATTTGTTGACTTTGGATTTATAAGTATAAACTTATTTCTTGAAGAATGGGATTACTCAAATATTGTTTTAGACGCTAAGAAAGTGTATAGAGTGTTTAGTTAAGTGTAACTTGGTAAACTAAACATGTTAGACTCTTAGGTTGCATGAAACGAACTTAAAAGCCAAAAAAGATTAGGTGACTTGTGCTTGAAATGAACTTTTATACAATTGTTTTGGTACATAATCCTTTATTAATGGGTTGACTTGTATTATAAAGCACGCTACACCTTTTATTTTACATGTAATAAGTGGTTGAATAGTGTTCAAGAATGTTCCTATTCCATGGTTACTTTTATGTGGGTGATTCGTTGACCAAATATGCATGTTCTTAGCAAATTTGCAATTTTTGAAAAAAAGGATTGATCCCTTAGGAGAAAGAAACGATCCCAAAGTTTTCATTTTGCAAAGGATCAATTCCCTGTGAAAAGGATTGATCCCTTTCGATAAAGGATCGATCCCTTCGCTGTTTTTTTCGACCAAAAAAAGGTGAAATTGCATTCATTAAAGGTATGAAGTGTTCTTAAATTCTAAATTGACCCAAGAATGATTATGTGAGTTCCAGTTAACCCAAAAATTGATTTGCTTAATTACTTAAACACACTTAATTACATAATAGAAACCTCAATTTCATATCACTGTTTGGTATATAAGTTTTTGTATATTTACGTTTATGTCCTTAATCTTGTATGATCAATTGAGTGATTGTTTGATGTCTTATTGGTATAAAATTTTACGTGTTGCTTATTTATGAGGGTTTTTAGAGTGTGGTAAATTTAACTAGATGATTTGACTTGTTGATATATTATATGATGTGAACTAACTAAAATCCCCATAAACATTAAAATGTAATGTTTGCATGTTTAATTGAGAATCAATTGCATGTTAGTTACATTGAAAGTTGTGTGTGATGAATATTAAGAGATTTTAATTTGTTTTCTTCCATGAAATGTGCGTAATATGGATCCTAATTTGTTCAACATGATTGAAACCTAATATACGCTCAGGTATCCGACTTAGACTCCTGGACCGGGTATGGGGCGTTACAATTCAACTGATGGTAGTCTATACACAATCACATTGATCCATATTTCTTTTTAATAAACGGTAGCGGTGCACCCCACAGAGTCACACTCAATCAAATAAAATCCGATCAAGTAGCTCATATAAATGTGCCTTTGGTTCTCTAATTTTGACCATAGCCATTTGGTACGAGGCCATTGAGATAGGTGCAGTAGCCGAAAAACATATCAATTTTAAACTCCACCTCTCGAAAAAGAGGTAATCCGGGGAATTCATTAGGGAATACATTTAGAAACTCTTGAACTATCGGAATATTTTCCAACTTAACCTCAGATGGTCGATGTCAATCACATTTTCCAGAAAAACTGAGTAACCTTTTGCCATCAATTTTGTTGTCGTCACTGAATATTTCACATTGGGCAATGATTTTTCTTTTTTGCCAAGTACTATTATTTCGGAACTCTCCACATCTTTCAGAAATAACAGCTTCATATGGAAATCTACAAAAACATAATGCAAAGATAACCAATTTATGCCCAATATGATCTTGAACTCGTTAAATGACAATTCCATAAGATTCACCAGGAATATAGCCTCTTGAATCTTTATCGGACAATTTCTACTGATCCGTTTTACTCTGGCACTATGACCCAACGAATTCGTAGCTATCATATTGCTATCAACGGGTTCTAACGAAATACCCTTTTCTCTAACTAATTTTGAACTAACATAGGAATTCGTAGAACTCAGATCAATTAAAAGAAATATATGCTTATCATAAATATAGAAAGTACCTGCTATAATATCAGGTTTGTTTCGATCCTCTCCAGTCTTAATGGTTTGTACCCTAGCTGGAGCACGTACGTCAGATGGGAAGCTGTCTTATAATATCCCCTCCCTCACCTCTGCCTCGACTACCTCGCTGAGATATCACTACAGATCTCTCTCTCACCATCGGGCATTCTCTAACAAATTGACCGTGTCTCCAAAAGATATTCTACATACTCTAGGGTGAGTCATACCTACCTGAGCTGATATACCAACTTCAAAAGCTGCTGTCTCACTCTGTCGTCCCTTTTATTTCACTTCAGATCCATTTCAACCAGAAGCACCACTTTCTATTTTATTCTGGTTTTGATAACCTGAACCTCTTTTAGACTGAGATGAGGATAATGCTCCTGATCTCTTAGATTGTCGTCTCTGATCAATCATAGTTTTTTCATTTAGAGCCTTTTCTAAATCTTTAGATTTATTTACCACTTCTTGAAAAGTGGTCAAATTTACAGTCAGCAGAAGTTCCAGCATTGAAACTTGCAATTCGATCCCAATCCAATATTTGAACTTAAAAATCAACATACTAATTGAAACTTCTTACTAAAATAATACCATCATATTTGAAAACTCAGAAGCAAGTCCCAAACTTTCATGACTATTCAAATTCAACCTTGAAGTTTAACCAAGTTTGTAATTTGGTTCCAATTAACTTTTTAGCATAAAATTTCAATATTTCATACTTAAAATTCAACATTGAATACCCCAATTTATACATTTCTGCCACAATGTTCGACAATTCTCAAAACTTGTAAAATAACCCTTTCAGCATCTTAAGGTTCCTAATTGATCCAATTTGATCTCCAAAGCATGTAGAAAACATTTAATATCAATTCTAGATCATAGGAAAATTTTCAACGTTTTCCCTAATTTCCTTTCCTATGGTCAAACCTCTTTAAGTACTTATGGTAGACTTTCCATTCAATTTCAAGAGTGAATTCAACTTCCTTGCATTAAATTCATGATATTGTAACTATCAAAACATCAAATTAAATCAAAATACAATCATACTCAATAAACCCTAACTTGGTAACACTATATAGGTATCTACACTTGATTTTAATCATCACTCGTGCCTTTAAATTAATCTACAACATCAATTACATAAAAATCAAGCCTTAAATTATCATAATCAAACTTGTTCCTGATAAACCATAATCACCAATCTCGTCACCAAAGCATGATTTCCATATAAGTTTTATACCAAATGATAGAGAATTTCATGTAGATTAATTCTATATCTAATAGTTTAATCCAAAAATGAAGTATATAGCTTTAAAAATCAAAAGTAAAATTCTTACCTTGTAACAATGGTAGTTTCTGCCTAAGCTTGATGGTGAGTTGAAATTTGATTTTTCTCTTGATTATTCTAGAATTAATCATCCTTAAAATATGTCTTAATATAATTTAATTGAATTTAAAATTCAATTAATGAGAAATCCAAAAATTGTCATTAATGATTGTTGATAACTACCAAATATCATTGTAATATCTTCCATTAAAATATTCCTTAGTCAAAGATGAACCAATTTGACTTTGACTTTCTACTTTGACATGCAATTTTTGAAAATTGCATTTTTGTCACTAGATTTTCACTCTTCGGCCAAATTCGATAAATTAACTTCAATTCCACTAATCAATACTAAATTTCATTA
This sequence comes from Hibiscus syriacus, assembly GCF_006381635.1. Taxonomy (NCBI): domain Eukaryota; kingdom Viridiplantae; phylum Streptophyta; class Magnoliopsida; order Malvales; family Malvaceae; genus Hibiscus; species Hibiscus syriacus. The sequence goes on from NW_024062903.1 coordinate 990,779, forward strand.
ATATAAAATATGAAAATAATATTTCCAACCTTTCTATAGCATCCTTCAAAATTTCTTGAAATTTTGATTTGATTAGATTATACGACTTCTATACCGAACTTTATCGCTTTATAGATTTTAATACAAATACCATACCAAAATTCTGATTCCCATGAAAATTATTGTTTTAGGAAAAACTTTTCATTTACGTGCTAAAATATATAATTTTCAAAATTTCATTTTTGTTCCCCAAACTTTTACAATGTTTATACTTCAGCCACCAAACTTTCAAAACATATATTTTACTCACTAGCGTAAAATTTAGGGTATTATAATTTCAGCAACATAATGCATTTTTAGTATCGATACTCATAGGACTATCGATACTTTACCCTAGAGTATCGATACTACTAGTAGAGTATCGTTACTACCCACCTCAAATGATCAGATTTGACCCAGTTAAGGTCCGTAAGAGCTAGGGATGGTCCTTAAGCATAAAACATAGTCCTTGAGAGACTTAAATGGCTAAAGGGGCTCTGCAAAACTCTTAGGAGTAGGTTACAACTAGTGTAACCATAGCAGATGTAATGCATCTAAGTATATTCAGTATAACTCGTAACACATATATCTATGGATTGAGGATCATTGTACAGGGTGTATCAGCAAGTGGTATGACCGAATAATCAGATTATGAAACAATATAGTCGTTTACCCTAAGAACATCTGAGAGTGTGGGATGTACAATTATCCCTTTAATTTGATGGCGAATTGAAGGAAAATGTAGTAATAGTGAATAAAGTATCGTTACTCATAAATGAAGCCGAGTCGAATATCGGGTTAGTCAGTATCACATCCAATAACCAAAAAATAAAGTACTATCATAAAGTAACATAACACATAGAGACTTTCCAAAGTTAGAGAATAACTAAAATTACACTAAGTAGCGAATAATCAGATATGTATCGATTATGAGTAGTAACTGATTAATAAAGATCACATAACGTTCTAGATCAGAGAACGAGCGAGACAACAGTTAGGAGGTACAGTAAGCTGAATAGAAATAACCTATAATAACCAAAGAGATAAGAATCATAAACCATCCTTTGTGTGACACTCAGGAAACAGCCAGGACATCCAAGTTACTTTAGCAATAGGGAGATTATCTTGTTTATTAGTTTGTCCAAGTATATACTAGTCAATGTCAAGGAACTTTAGATGCCACAAGACTTGACGGAGTAAGTTGACGCGGTGTACATTTTTGTTGCAACTAAGGATCTCACCAATATACGCAAGGGGCCAGGTGTATGTTTTCGATTCAATTTCGGATCTCACGCAAGCACCCAAGGTATTTCGACAGGCTAGAGGGGTGCGTGAGCTCCGAGATATAGAACCCTCTTCCGTATTTTGATGTCTTCCACAATATGTATGTTGCATAGTTATTTCAATATTACATTCAAATAATGCAAAATAGAGTCAGTATTGCATTCAGATAATGCGTAGTAGAGTAAGTATTGCATTCAGATATTGCGTATCATGTACAACCATTAGGGTTAAAGACCCTTTAGAGAGGTACTCATGGATACGCCCCTAACAGAGAAATTAGGGACGCATGAGACCCCTACTTCAATGATATAATAGCTAAGCCTTAAGTAGGTAGTACTTGATCTAGATCATTCATGTACCTACTGCTTAGTACCATGTATTCAGTATGCTTGTGTTTATGAAATTCTTATTTTTTTCTAGATTAATGATTATATTACTGGTCTTTGTAAGCTCAACCTTCAAATGTTTTCGTTGGCAGATCAGTAGCTTCAGCAGTTCGAGGAACACCATCGCAATAGGACTTCTAGTATCTCATTTAGAGTACTGTAACATAGCTTAGTGGGTATATGTATTCATATAACCTTACTCATGTATTAAGTTTATTAAACTTAGAGTTTGTATTATTTTGGATTTAAATTACGTGTCATAGAGCTCCGATTTTGTAAAATGTTTATTATAATTATTTATGTTTAATTATGATAGCATTAAACATGTTTGAAAAGAAAACAAATAGGTTTTGAAAATTATTGGTTGCCTCGGTAGCCAAATGTGGGACTTTAGGCTCAATCAGGTTTAAGGTGTTATATTTTTGTTATGAAGTTGTTAGGTTAAGTTGGTCCTAAGACCCAGTGGTCAGTTTTAGTAAGGTGTCAGTAAATGCATACCCCTAGGCACTAAAAGTACTTGTATAAGTCTAGAACCCTAATTGTGCTTACCTCATTAATCTACATTATAGAATTTATGATGAGAGATAGTTTCGAGCATAATACAATGGATCGAATGGAGAGGTGAGCTTTTTATCCCGATAAAGTTTGTAACGTTGTACTTTCAAGGGCAGAGGTTATTGGAGTTCTATTAGGCACGTGTGTTGCCTTTTTCAGAGGTATAACGTCCACTCTTAGAGAGATAGTGGACATTATTCCTAGAGTGCATACATTATAGAATTTATGATGAGAGATAGTTTTGAGTGTAATCTAGAGGATCGGATATAGAGGTGAGCTTCTTATCCCGATAAAGTCAATAAGGGAGTTCTTCCAAGGGTAGAGGTTATTGGAGTTCTGTTAGTCGCGTGCCTTGCCTTTTTTAGAAGTATAGCTTTCACTCTCAGAGAGATATTAGACATTATTCCTAGAGCGCAGACAATTCAGTCAACAACCCAGGGTGCGTTAGTGCCAACAAAATCCCAAGTAGAGAGGCTAAGGAGGTATCAGACAGTCAACTTCTTTGGTTCAAGCGATAATGATCTGATTTCACTCGATCAGTGGTTGGGAGATACCATGAGGACCTTGAGGAAGTTTCATCTTTCCCCAATGGGTAAGTTAAAGTGTGTCACTGCTTTGCTCAAGGGTGATGATATTGATTGTTGGAAGACTGTAGAAATGGCCCTACAACCAGAGTTTCCCACGTGGAATCGATTGTTGGTTGAGTCGTTATGATCCAGATCTAGTTTTGATTGAGTTCTTAAAGTGCAAGAGGTTCCTTGAGGGGCCTCATTTTGATACCTATGTGCAGTTAGTGACAAATCCGCATAGAGTGTTTTAGTGTAGAGCATAAGGATGAGTTAGACACCCTGACTTTATGTACTAGTGTATAACTAGATATGTCTCAATCATTGGTAGAGAGAACCAGAGGTTTGCATGAGTAGAGAAGAGTGAAATCAGCTTAGTCATTTCAATTGAGTCAAAGGTCAGTTGTAGGGTCTCATAAGAGACCATCAACTCCACCATCAGTGGTGTGCTTTGGAAGCTCCAGTAGAGTTTTAGATTATCAAGAGTATGAGCGTTGTAGTAAAAATCAGCGAAGAATGTGCATTAAGTGTCTAAGAGAGTGTTGTGTGTGTGGATCCTTGATGCAAGTGGTAATGGGTTACCCTAGTTCAAGAAGAAATGTTTTATTTTGATTGAGAGATACAATCCCATCAGTTAAACATGCTTGAGAACCTTCACAGGAATGTGTCAGTCATATGTTCAGGCAGGAGAGTAGTGGAGTGGATCGACAAGTTCTCCATTAAGCTTAGCAGATTTTGAAGATTTAGGGTCAAGACATTGATGTTGCAGATGAAGTGTCAGATAGAGAATTCAAAAGTGCGAATTCAAGTGGCTATTAGGTATAACTTAATGGATTAAACAAGGTTACTATAAATAGTAGTTAAGGTCTTAGATTAGACTCGATATTCAACCTAAAAGAAATTGTTACCACAAGTGTTGCTTGACCTCAAGATTTTAGGATTTAGTGTCAAGAAGATAGGTGGTTGCTCATTGTTGAGTTGATGATCAACTCTAAGAAAAGTTTAGTCACAGAATCTTTAACCCTTAAGTTTTCCCTAGGGGAATATTATAGTAGATTGTTAGAGTTAGATACGAGGCTATAAGGACGTCTTCGTATCTTCAGCAGATGGTTCGTGTGATCGACCCATAGAGAATTAGTAATCCCAGGTTCAGTCTTGGAGGTAGAGATCTCCAAGAGAGTGTTTACTAAAGTTACTCTTTCCAGTATATCAATCACCCTATCTTCAGAAATCTCAAAATATGTCTCAGTAAGTGCTAACTAGGAACAGATGCCCCAAGTACTCACTAGGAGTAAGGTAGCCAGGTGTATGTTTTGATGCAGCAGTTATAGAATTTAACCCCATATTCTAAAGGTATTATAGATATGTCAGTGAGTTATAAGTATCATGATACAGTGAACCCTCTAAAGTCATCATGGTTTCTTTTTACGTGAACAGTTAGTGAATCAGCTAAGTGAGCCAAGCCTCGTTAGTGATGTCTTCGTGTTGGTATATGAGCATGAGTTATATCCCACACCTAGGAACATGCAAATTCGCATAGTAACATAGATTTTTTTTCTTTAGACTAAAGGAGATCAAGTGTGTTCAGTTACGCTTGACTAACATTAAATGTCATTGAATATCTTAGTAGTGGTAAGCGGTATGAGTACCAGACGTAAAGTCTCAGAATCCCTAATCAGAATAAAGTTATGACATCTCTGCTTTATGAGGCGTGCTCTCCAGTAGAGCCAGATATTGCTAGTTTCACTAGGAAAGTGCTCGGCTTCCAGTTTTGAGCACCTTATATGCTTGATTAGGAAAGTAGAGCGCATGAAGCCGCAAGGAAAATGAGAATCAACCAGGTAGCATGGTTGAGTATCAAATCAGAGTTGCACATCAGAGTCATTGAGCTCGACGTTAGAAAGTTGAGACTTATCGGCATATCTTCAGTAGATTATGTTGAGACATTGTTGCAAATTCCATAAGATCTTAGGGTATAACATGACGAGTTACCTATGTTTAGCGAGTAAAAGAGGTTATCAGGTTACGCATAGAATTAACTCAATTGAGTAAGGTTATCTATAAAAGAATTTAGAGATAGTAGTGAATCATGGAGTAGCCTTATCCTTGGGAAAAGCTCAAAGATTATAGTACCAGATAGTGAGAGTGTGATTTCTTTGGCCTCGTTCTTCTCAAAAGTTTCAATTAAGGGTCGGTGAATATAGCGGCCTTAGGAGAATCGTAGATCGATTTTACGGGTTTCAAATAACGTGTCAGGTTACAAGGCCAGTTCTTAGAGGATCAAATCGGATAAGAGCCTGAGTGTTTGACTAAAAAGTAAGTTGCTTTTAGTCCAAGTAAATTTTGAGGATGAAATTTCTTTTAATGAAGGGAGAGTGTAACACCCCAAATTTTGAGCTAGTAGTTTTAGATTTACCTGAGAGGTAAGTGGACCTCGTGAATTTTATAATTCAATTCATTGGGCTTAATTGAGTTGGACTTGTCCCCAATCAGCCATAAAGAAGGAATTTTTGTATAGTAGAAAGATAAAGAGGGACCAACCGTGTAATTATCCCATTTTTAAAAGATGAAGACTTTATATTTTCTTTTATCTTTTTCACTTTCTTTATTCTCATTTTCGTCCTCCCTTTTCCTCTCCTAGTTCCTTAGCAAAGAAAAAATGATGGTTTTCATCCAAGTCTTAAAGGAAAGGGTTTCGCTAAGCAAGGAGCCTCATTTCGGGATTCAAAAATAAAGGTAGTGTATTTCTAATTCTTTGAAGTATTAAACTTTCATGGATTTCAAGAATTTTCTAAGATTTGGTAGTTGAGCATTTTAGGGTTTCATATTTGATTCATTCCATAAATCACAAATTTATTGTAAAACATGTGTCTTATGAAACCTTAATACCCTAAATAACTACCCATAACATCAGTACATGATTTAGAATCAAACTATGGCCTTTAGAAAGATTTTTAGGTATTACTGAGCCTAAAATATCCATTTCAATGTTCGAGTATCATTACTGAGATGAACAATATCGATACTGGATTAATTAGGGTGAAAATTAGGGATTTCAAGCAGAGAGTATCGATACTTCCAGGAGAGTATTGATGTTGCCCCTATAGTATCGATACTTAGGGTGACAATATCGATACTGAGCCCCCATTTTAACAACAATATAGATTTTTAGTACCGATACTTATAGGAGTATCGATACTTGACCCTAGAGTATCGATATTACCCGCATCAGATGATCAAATTTGACCCAGTTAAGGTACGTAAGAGCTAGGGATGGTCCGTAAGGATAAAACTTAGTCCTTGAGGGACATAAATGGCCAAAGGGGCCCAACGACACTCGTAGGAGTGGGTTACAACCAATGTAACAACATATATGAGTATATTTATAGAACACATAACATATATCTATGGATGGAAGATGATTGTACAGGTTTTATCGATAAGCGATTTGACTGAATAATCATATTATAAAACAATAAAGTCATTTACCGCAAAAACGACCGAGAGTGTCGGGCATACATTTATCCTTTTAATTCGAGGGCGAATTGAGGGAAAGTATAGTCATAGCGAATAGAGTATCGTACTTAGAAATGAATCCGAGTTAGATATCGGGTTAGCCAATATAACAACCAATAACAAGAAAACATAGTAATCGCCATGAAGTCCCGAAACGCGTAGAGAGTTCCCAATGTCAAAGAATGACTAAAATGCCCTTATATAGTGAATAACTAGATCAATATAGATGATCAATCATAACAAATTAATAAACTTCTCATAATGTTCTAGATTAGAGAACGAGCGAGATAATAATTAGGAAGTACAATAAATGAGAATATAAATAGCCTATAATAACTAAAGAGATAAGAATAATAAAACTAGCCTTTGTATGAAACTCGAGAAGTAGCAAGGTCAACCAAGTTACTTTAGTAGTAGGGAGATTGTCTTGTTTGTTAGTATGTCCAGGTATATACCAGTCAGTGCCAAGGCGCTTCAGATGCCAGCTTGGCGCTATGTCCCAAGACTTGACGAAGTAAGTTGGTGGGTTGTACGTTTCCGATGAAGCTCTAGATTTCACCCCATATATCCAATGGGTAGGGTGTACAATTTTTATGCAGTTCTGGATCTTACCCAGGCACCCAAGGGTATTCTGGCAGACTAGATGGGTGCATGAGCTTCGAGATGCAGAACCCTCAGCCGTACCATGATACCAGGCACAACTTGTGTGTTTCATTATAGTCTTAGAATTGGATTCATATAATTCATAGAAGAGTTAGTATTGAATTCAAATAATGCGCAACACAATCAGTTTTGCATTTAAATAATGCTAGTAGGGTCAATATCACATTCATATAATGCACGTTAGGTACAATTATTAGGGTTAGAGAACCTTTAGATATATACTAATGGCTAAGCCCTTAGCAGATGATTTAGGGAAGAATGGGATCCTTACTTCAGTGATAGATCAACTAACCCTTAAGTAGGTAGTACTTGATATAGATCATTCATATACCTACTTTTTAGTACCATGTCTTTAGCATGCTTGTGTTTATAAAATTCTTATGCTACTCTAGATTAGTGATTATACTGTCGGGCTTTGTAAGCTTGGCCTTTGCATATTTTCGTTGACAGGTCTGTAGATTGAATAATTTGAGGAGCATCGTTGCAGCAGGACTTCCAGCATTTCCTTTAGAGTATTATAACATAGCTTAGTGGGTATATGTATTCATAGAACCTTACTCATGTATTCAGTTTATTAAACTTAGAGTTTGTATTACTTTGGTTTTAAATTATGTGTCACAGAGCTTTGATTTTGTAAAATATTTATTATTGTTATTTATGTTTAATTATGATACCATTCAGCATGTTTGAAAATAAAATGAACATGTTTTAAAAAATCAAGGGTTATCTCGGTAGCCTTATATGACACTTTAGGCCCAATCGGGTTTTAGGTGTTACAGAAGGGGTTGACACCATACAAGACGGTTTGGCCATGCATGTGTCCTTATGAAAAGAGGAAACCTCATAAAGGATATATTGAATATGCAAAAGGGATGCCATATAAAAGCCATGGCAAAGTCTTTATATAAAAAATAAAGGGACATGGCCGAATAGATACAAGATGGTTTAGCCATGAATGTGTCTCTATGAAAGTACATGATTTAATGCTAAATAAACATGTCCCTAAAGCCTTATAATGGTCTGGTTAACTCTTAGTAGCGTAGATGCCTTTTTTAGTCGAATGAATTGCATTGGTTCAGCCTTGAGTTTGAAATTAGTGGCTCACAAAAGGCCTTAGCGGAATGGTTAGGTGTTGCTTCACTTGGGAGCCCAGCTTCACTTGGGAGCTCAACTTTCTGGTGGAAGTTGCGTAGGTCGAATATGCTTATTTCTCTTCATCCTTAGCAACTAAATGTGAGGTTAAGAAGGCTTGATTGAATGGTTATGAACCCCTTGAGTTTGGATCCTATCATGTCCCATGTGAAGTGCATATCCTTTAAAGAATGCATATGGTGGCATGCTTCAATCACATGACCTTCTTGATGTAGTATGCTTCCCCACGCCATGATAAGGTGAGGTCTTGACCACTTGATATAGTTTGATGCTTAAGTAGATGTAGACACTCATTTTCATCCAAGATTTAATTCAAACAGCTTTTTCTATCTTCTTCTTACATTATTATTTTCTTTTTAGTATTTTATAAGTGTCATAAATACTATTACTTAGTATTCGTATTATGTAATGTTTACTTATATATTACTAATTAATAGTAATTATTATTATTAGCATTTATTATTTATTTTTGTGTTTATTATTATTATTATTATAATATGGGCATAATGGTCTTTGTTTACATCTATAGGTCAAATTTACAAAAATCAAGGAGAGCTCAATTATAAGAGAGTCTAACAAGCACATGAAACTTATGGTAAACAAAAAACCCTAGCAGTACAAAGATCCTCAGCCATCGTTTCCATTCCAGCTAGGCGTGTCCCGTACATGTGCAGAATAAAAGCCATTCTACATGCAGAAATTTCAGGCTCCCCCAACTAATCTTTCGCAAGAAAATCTTCTCCTGCAAAGAAAAAAGAAAGGACCATCAACAACAAATCTCAAAGAACAATTTTCAGGATTGAATGTTTCTTTGATTGGTTGGAAAGGGGAATATTTTAATGTATAAATCGGTAAAATAACATAATCAAAAGGGGGAGGGATAAAATATAACGCAGAAAACAATGAACAAGAGGAAACCATTGTACTAATCAATTAGTCTTTTCCTTTTTCTTACAGTGTACTCCCTCTCTAGCTTTACTTTTTCACATTCAAATACAAATCTGATGAGTATTTTCGAAGAACATGCAATAGAAAAAGAAAAATAGGAGAGTTAAAACAAACAAATAAAGGAGGAGGCTTTATTTTCAATCGAACCCCAGTCGTCGACTTTTGGGCTCTTCGTCGACGAATCCGAACGATGAGGAGAAAGAATGGACAGGCAGAAAGAACATAATTATAACTCAAAACGATCAAACGGTGTACGACGGCTGATCAAAACAAGGAAAAACGAACAATTTTTGTCTCTTTCATGGCAATCCGAGCATTTTTTGAAGAAACGGTCACCAAATTTAGACTCAGGAAACCAAGACGAGCCACCCCGTAAAATTTGGCAACAAACGACCCTGTCCGAGAGAGATCACTGGCGACTTATGGCAACTGTGTGAAGAAAGAAAGTATGAAAAATTTGCTTTTTGGAAATGCGCGCAAATAATTTTTGGTAGCAAAAATTTTAACCTTTAGACTTATTGTTATATTTTATGGGTAAAATCTTATTTCTGACGTTTAACTTTGATTTTAAATAATTTAATCCGTAATTATATTTATTTTATTTTGACCAATTTTTTATTTTATTGTTTATTTATTTATATCTTTATTTTAATATTTTTATTTTTACTAATACCTTATTTCTATTTTGTTTTCCAGGTTCATTCTTAATTTTTTTATATTGTTAATTCTTATTATTTAACTTTATATATTTAACTTTATATTTTATCCACTCCAATCCTCAAATTAATTTTTTTGAAGTTGCTAATCTTTATTTCATTTTTTATTAATATTTTATTTGTTTGTTTTTTCAGGTTCTCTAATGGAAGTTCATGATTTTCTTTTTACTTATTATAACTTATTTTATTTTACGTATAATTTTATTTCATCTTTAATATTTCTATATTAGTACATCATTTTCATTTTAGTATTTATCTTTGTTATTTTATTTATTTACTTACTTATCGATATGTTTATTCTTTTAATTTTTTGGGAAAGATACAAGAGGATTTAACTTTGAAGGGATCAATAATTAAATTGAAATTTAATTTTTCAATTTTTAAGACAGTTGGGTAAACGTGTGGTACCGAAAAAGCTAATTCGGGGGTGCTTATTCTTTCCCAATTGTACTCGACTCCCAAATCTGACAATTCTTTGAGAAGATGCATATCCGGTAAGTGGGCAAAATAGGGCTTTCGATCTACCTCATTCAAAAATGATCAGTGGCGACTCCATCACAATTCCAAGTCGAAGCGTGAACCCGAGACAACCTGAATGACCATGCGACATATTGACAACTTCGTTGGGGACGTTAAGAGTCAGGCCAAAATCAATTACCTGGTTCTTTTTTTATTTACCTTTGATTATTTTTTAAAATAAATAGTTATACTGATGTTTTCTCTCAGTGATTTTAGATTTTCAAAAGAAAAGCCGTTTCAAGATCTAAACCTGAGCTCTAAACCCATTTATGTGGGAGTGAAAGCGAAGCCTATGTGAGAATTTATTTTTTGTATATGCCTAGCCTAACCTTCGAGATTCGTATGCCTTATGTCTTCGTAGGAATTTATTCCTCGTGCAGGCATAGGGAAACGTATCTCTTTGACTCTAACTCAGCCCGTATAAGCCTATAGTGGGTTTAGGATCGAGGATCTAGTAGGTCTAAGGGGGCATCAATTAGGAGAACTCGGGTCCCTTTTCTAGAACCCAAAACATGTTACTACGGGAATTAGAGTCTACCCCTAAACCTCTTACAAACCCTAGGATGTTGTTGCTTTATTTCTTGCCTTTATATTATCGTTCAAAGCATGTGAACTAGAGATATATGCGGTTATGATTATTTTTGGAGGAATGCATGCACGATTAGAAATCATGATTGGGTATATAATGCGGGGTAGGAACTGTTATGATTTTTTGTTGTAATTATTAATTCACTATACTAACTTCTTTTTCTTTTGTTTCTTTTTTTCGTTTCATTTTACTTTTGCATCTGCATCTGCATCATTTTATAAGAGATATTAATTTGCGAAGTATTCGTCAAACTCTGGATAGTTTTCATTAATGTACAAAAGGGTTATGATAGAAGAGGCTAAAGAACGTTAGGCCACGATTACGATCTACGAAAAATGAAAGAAAATATGACCAAGAGATGGCTACGTTAGCTGACTTCACATCAATTGAGCAGAATGACAACCAGGAGTTGTGATGCACGTGTGGCAAACACGAGATAAGGTGTTAATGTAGTCTACAACTCTATCACAACTCTGAAATCAACAATAAAAGTGAAGACATGATGCATGATAGGGAGAATCCATTTCAAACATAACGAAGATTATAGGAGTAGATCAAGTTAGAAGATGACGAGATTAAAGAAAGCATTAAATGTGGAGTCTTGAAAAGCACAAAAACATCATGGAGAATTTAATTTGGACCTTTAATTGAATCATGTATGGTTATGGCTCAATCAAGCATCCAAATATTCAACCTCCCACCAAAGGTCTAATTCCATGACTCAATCTTTTCACCGTTGCCGATAATGCCACTTAAATTCAAATAATCTTCAAATTGCCCTCAATTCGATTTGAATTGAGTTACCGGACAAAATTTGGTTATGACACTAATTTTAATTTAATCTAATAAATTGATCGTTCAATTAGGATTTGACATGTGTTAGCACATGATCATTACACAAGTGTCAATACATGATTAAATGATTTTATTTATTAATTTTAATTTATTTAATTAAATAATCTTTCTATCTAATCAGGAGTGACATATGTCACCATCTGATTTAATATAAAATAAAGGGACTTCAAATTACACTTGAGGAAGAAAAGGAGAGTGCCCAAATCATTGCACCGAAGGTCCATAGTGGTTTTAAACTTACAACAAATTGTATTTATCCTTTAAAAAATTGTTAATGATAAAAAAAATATAGAAAAAAATAGAAGTAAAAAAATTAGAATTAAAACCTAGAAAAATTATAAAGTAAAAGAGTATATAAATAATTAAAATTTTAATATTTTATTTATATCTAAATACATTACATATATTTTTTAAATTATAATTAATGGAAGATTTACAATAAAAATAATTGTAAGATTTTTATATTTTAAAATTAAATCAAATATTTTTATAATTTCATTTTTTTATATTTTAAATTTAAATATTTTTATATTTTAATACCAATTAGGTGATACATGTAGATTTTAAAATATAAAAATATTAATTTAAATTTTAGATTTATTTTTTAATTTCAGTTTTATATTTTTGAAATTAAATATTAAATTTAAATAGCTCGAAACATTAAATTTAAGTAAAATATTAAATTTAATTTAATTAGAAATCTTCCATCAATTCAATTTAATATATATATATATATATAATTTATTTAGATGTAGATAAAATATTTAAAATTTTAATTATTTATGTGCTCTTTTATTTTATAATTTGTTTAGGTTTTAATTCTAATTTCTTTTTAGTTCTATTTTCTTTTAAGAAACTTTTAAAGAATAAATACAATTTGTTGTAAGTTTTAACCATTGGACGCTCTCCATTTCCCTCTATGAAAGTTGGTTCGATTCCCCTCAAGTACAATTTTATGTCCTTTTATTTACTATCTAATTATGTGGAGATACATATCACTCTCTGGTTGGATAGAAAATTTATTTGATTAAATAAATTAAAACTTAATAAATAAAATCATCCAATCATGTATTGATATGTGTAACTAACAACACATGTCATGATCTTATACTAACATATGTTAGATTTTATTGAATGATAAAATAAATTTAAATTAAGACTAAATTAATAGAATATAAAATATTAAAGATTAAATGTATAATTATATCACATTTTTAACTGGCATGTCAATATTTCTGTCAACTGATTGAAAAAATTAAAAGAATAGTAACAAAAGTAAAAGAGTTAAATAATTAAGTGGTCAATAATATATTTTATTCTATTATTAATTTCAATAATAAATAATTTTATAATTTATTTATTTTCTATTTCAATTAAAATAATAATAAAACTATTGTCAAATACCCTTTAGCGGGAATTTTCCCACAAAATAATTTTACCTTCAAATATTCGAGACGAAATTAAAATTAGAACATTCAAGATAACTCATTGATAGATTTTTTTTTATTCATATGAGGTAAATATAAACAAAATTAAAATTAGAACATTCAAGATAACCCATTGATAGATTTTTTTATTAATATGAGGTAAATATAAGGTAATATCTATTAAGAAAAATATAATTCTCAATCTTTCGGCATTAAAGATTTACACTCCTAACATATATGTGCTCTAACTCGGATCATAAAAAAATAACAATAATTTTTTACTACAAAGACTATTTGGTTCGTGTATACTTCGTAGATAAATAATTTATAAAAAAAATTCTTAAAAATTGATATTCTTAAAGAGCCAATCAAACCTTAACATATTTCATCCGAAGATCAAAATATTTAATCGCAAAACCCAATCTATTTAAAATGAAACTTATTATATAAAATTAAATTAAATAAGCGTGAACAACCATTTTGTAATAAAGCAATTTGATATCTTATATACTTGTAAGAAGCAAATTTGGTAGTGGTATAATCTTTTGGCTTTCCTATAATTAGAAACTTTTTTTATAGAATATTATGCCTCGTTAAAAACCTAGACTTGTCTTCCATATTACAATAGTAACATGAAGGACAAAGGAAGAGAGAAAAGAGTGCCTACTACTTTTATTAATTAGGAGAATAATACACTGCCATCCCTCACATCATACTTTAAAAGCCTTAACCTTAAACACATAAGACTTAAACACCTCTTTTTGCTAAAACTTTAACACTGATTACATAATACTGAAAACAAAATCCCTGCAAAAATGTAAGGGAGTCTAGCACGCTAAAACCCCAAAAAAAAAAGCCTAACGATCATCATATACCATCCTTAGCTAGTCTGTCCGTTTCCCAATTAGCAGCTCGCAAGATTTGTCTTAACATAATATCCTTCTCATCCATTATGGAAATGATCTCCTCCACCAAGGATAGAAACATAGGGGGGGCTTAGTTCCAAATTCTTGATCCACTTCAAAGCATTACTTGAATCCGATTCTAAAATAATCCTCTTATTAAGACCGACACCTGAATCAGACAACATGCACAACCCCCTCTTTATCGCCAATAATTCTGCCATAATCGGAGGTCCCCCCAACCTTATTAGAGAACCAATGAATCAACACACCTCTGTTGTCCCTTATAAGTCCATCTATACCACATTTATTCCAACCACTCACCATCGCCCCATCAACATTAATCTTTATGAACCCATCTGGAGGAGGAGCCCAACAAGTATGTTGGGATCCACTTTTTTCTGTCTACCAACCGAATCAGCAATGGTTAAGTCATCCACTAGGGAGTCAAAAAGAATCAGCACAGCATCAAACCTAGCAGCAAACCAAGAGACTATTCGAAATCGAACAATAAAGAACATCATCACCACATCCAACTTTCCTTTCATGAAGATAACCTCATTCCTACATTTCCATATAGTCCACAGCACAGCCCTTAGGATAAATTTCCAAATATTGGAATTCTGTAATAGATCATCCCACATAATAATAAAGTCTAAGATGTTATTAGGAATCACCAAAGAAACATTCCACAAATTTGCAAATCTAACCCACAAACCCCAAACAACCTCACAGTACAAAAAAAAAAGATGAGAAACATATTCCACAAACCTGCCATACAACGAACATAAAGGGTCTTCAATCCCAGCCACACCTCGCTTCAACAATTCCTCTTTAATCGCCACTCTCTGATGAGCAACTTGACATATGAAAGTTTCAACACGTGAAGGAGCTATCCTGACCCAAATATGTTTGTCCCACTCAGCCTGAATCCCCTGATTACCAGCCGTATCAAACAAATTGCTAATACAAGACTTAGTTGAAAAACAACCCTCTCTATTCCCTATCCAAATCCAGTAATCGTCCTCATCAAGAGATAATGAGATGTTGTTCAATGTAGAAATCAGCTGCAACCATTGTTCAATCTCCCAATCCACCAGATTTCTTCTCATTTGAATATCCCATACCCAGCCTGCAGCATTGGTCACCGTAAACTCCACCACTTTACCCATTTTATTATTCGAAAGTGCATACAATCTAGAGAACAAGTCTTTAAGAGGGATTTTTCCCAACCAAACATCATGCCAAAACTCCACAGAATGATCGTTTCCAGCTTTCAAAGGCAAATTTCTCCTAATGCAATCTCCAAACTCATCATATGAAAAGAAGTTATTAATCACTCCTCTTCAAATCCAAGAGGCTCGAGCAGTTGAAGTATTCCCCAACATTTTGGAATTCAGATCCAAATTGTTCACCTAACAAACCACCCTCTTCCACCAAGAATCCTTTTCAGAGGCAAACTTCTAAACCCACTTTCCCATCAGTGCTTTGTTCAGAATATCTAAATTCGAGATCTCTAGACCCCCCAACCTTCTCGGTTTACTGACCAAATTCCAGTTCACCCAATGTATGTTTCTTCCATCTGTCAAACCCCCCATAAAAATGTAGCCATGATCGAATTTAATTTTTGCAACACAGTTCCTGGAATTCTAAAAATAGCAAGGAAATAAGTGGGAAGGGAGCACATCACTGGTTTAACCAACACCACCCTACCTGCTAACGCTAGAGAGTTTACCTTCCATCCAGTCAACTTATTATGAAACCTCTGCACTATTGGCTTCCACATTGCAATGGAATTTCTCTTGGACCCCAAAGGCAATCCTAAATACCCTGCTAGAAAATTACCCACTGAGCAACCAATTTCATTAGACCAACCAGCTAGCACCTCCTCCTCAACATTTATTCCAAAAATTCTGCTCTTAACTAAGTTAATCTTCAACCCCACCAATAACTCATAGATCCGTAACACCCTTCTAATATTCTTCAAATCTCGGATTGATGCTTTGGAAAAAAAATAATAAGATCATCCGCAAACTGCAAATGCGATAGCTTGAAAGAACTTTCTTGAACTACTAACTCAAAGCCCGAAAACAATCCCATATCCACTGCTTTAGTTAACAACAAATGAAGCAATTCACCACCCAAATTGATTAAACAAGGGGGATCGCGAGCAACCCTGTCTAAGTCTTCTTTCAGTATAAATTCTATTCGTAGGAGTACCATTTAGTAAAACCGAAATAGAAGCAGTTGACATACACTGATACATCTAAAAGCACCATTTTTCACCAAACCCCATTTAACCCATTATTTTCAACAAAACCAACCAATCTACCGAATCATAGGCTCTCTTGAAATCCACCTTAAAGACTACCCCCTCCAACCCTCTCTTCCTCCAAAAATCGATTCCTTCATTTGCTATAAACGAACAGTCCAAAATATTCCTTCATTGAATAAACCCAAATTGAGATGGACTAATTATCTCATTAATGCACAAATTGAATCTTCTAGCTAGGACCTTTGACAAAATTTTATATAAGCCTCCCACAAGGCTAATAGGCCTAAAGTCCTTCATCCCCTCCGGATTGTCCTTCTTAAGTATAAGGGAAATAAAGGAATGATTCACCTCCAAGTCCCACTCTTTCCCCATATAAAAGTCCTTAAAAAACAACATAATATCCTCTTTCAAAGAAGACCAACATTTCTTAAAAAAACCTAAAATTATACCATCCGGCCCAGGAGCTTTGTTGTTGTCCGAGTTGGCAATTGCTTCCCAAACTTCCTCTTTTGAAAATGGCTTCTCAAGTGCTAAACTCTGTCCTACCAATAATTTTAGAAAATCTAGATCTAATTCCTCAGCCTCCAAAAAATTATTCTGACTAAACAGACCATTAAAAAACTCCACCACATAAGCTCTAATTAAGGTAGGGTCTTCTACTACTTCATTACCTACTTTGTGGGACTTAATACCATTTTTTCTTCCTCTAACTGAAGCACTATGATGAAAAAAATTGGTTTTCTTACCACCATCCATTCTCCATTTTTAGTTTTTATTTTTGCAACCAAATCGATTCTTCTTTCTTTTGTAGCTCCCATAGTTCTTTTTTTGCTTCAATTATTGATTTCATTGACACCGAATGAAGACCTTATTGCATTTCCAATTCCAGATCCTGAATTTATTTCTCCAATAATCTGATTTTTCTCGGTAACTCTAAATAACCCCTCCCAGACCATCTCTTTACCACATCCTTCACCCGCTTTAGCACCTTAGACATGGGCTTCCATTCTTCCTCTTTACAAAGTTTAACTAGCTCGTTCTCCATCATCTCACTAAACCCATCCTCCTCCAGTACATAGTTAAACAATCTGAACAGTTTCTGCCCCCAATTACATTCTTTGTTCTCTAACAGAATAATATTGTGATCTGAAACAGACCTTGGCTGCAATGACTTACTTATATTTGGAAAACAAGCTAGTAATCTCTGATCAACTAAAAACCGATCCAACCTCTCAAACGTGGGAGCTTCCCTATTATTACACCATATAAAACGACCTCTAGACAAAGGCAAATCAAACAAATTGGCCTTACTCACAAAGTCTCTAAACATATTCATTGTTACCGAATTCACAGCCCCTCATTCTTTCTCTTCCTGTGACAACACTGCATTGAAAACTCCTCCTAAGCATAATAGACAGTCAACATTATCCAAAAATGATAATAACTCACTGAAACACATCTCTTTATCTGCATCCACACTAGGGCCATACACATTAATAAAACAACAACTTCCTGGTACTCATTCCAAAGTCCCTTTTATTACTACAAATCTACTATTAATGACTACATCCTTCACCACAATCTCCTTCTGATTCCACAAGGTTATTAGACCACCAGCATAGCCTATAGCAGGAGATATTGCCGAACCAGTAAGTATTTTACCCCCATTTTCCTCATCAACATATGACTGACAACCTCCAATTTTGATTATTGCAAAAATACAAATGTAGGTTTCTTCTCATCAACAAATCTCCTAATTGCTCGAGCTTTCACCATTCTACCCAACCCTCTAACATTCCAAGACAACATTGACCACTCAACCATCATTAACATACAATAACCTTACTTCCTAGTTACAACTACCTTCCCTCTTTCGAGTTCCTTTCATTAACCATAGGAACCATTTTGTCCATAAAAGCTTTCTCTCCTCCTTTGAACTTCACACCCAACAACTTGGAAACATTCCAACATTCCAAAGCCTATGCCACCCCCTTTGTCTCATTCACTGCAAAGGATTCAGACTCATTACCATTGCAACTCTTAACTTCCTACCTCCTGGAATATACATTCTTATAAAAACCTCTCTCGATTTTGCTTACTGTCGCGCATTTCCCAGAATGACGACGCATCACCGGTGAGACAGACACGTTATGCAACTTTAAAACAACTTCTTCAACATTAGTTACTTCTACATAATTAATGGCAACAATATTTGATCTTAAATTCCTTTGAACATACCCATTTGTTAGACTCCTATCCATGCTGGTACTCAGCCCATTTTCTTGAGCAACCGTGTCCTGGCCCAATATGATATCTCCAATGCTCCTCTCATTTTCTCTCCCTTCATTAAAATCCTCTGACACTCCCTATTGACTAGGAACACCACCTACTACTGTCTCCTCAGAACAAAAGTCAACAACCAACCTTTTTTTATAGCCTACTTTTCCTTTCAAATTTTCATCGATAAACGTATCATCTCCTTATTGAGCACCTCGAACCCATGTTTCAACCCTATCCTGAGAATCTGACAAGGACTGCTGCCCCAACTGCTCTTCATGTCCTTCCTGAACATCCCACTGGCTCCAGTCCGATGAGTTCTCCTCCTAATGATCCACTGTTCCATCTTCTTCAACCATATCATCCAAGACCGAAAAAAAATCATCACTCACTTCTACCTTAATTTTAATGGTAAACGATCTTCCATACGTATTGACAGAGACCTGAGAAGGAATATCAAAAGGACTCTCCACAACAAATGTGCCACTCTACAATCCGTTTTCTGAACTGTTTTCTCCTGGATCTTCACTAGCTTGCCCCATCTCAATGCCAAGTTTGTAAAGAAAGGAACCGTCCAACAATTTAATGGAACACCTATCAAGGAAACTACACAATAGGCTAATGGAAAACAATTCTCATCCACCACAGATTCCAACCTTTTGAACCATAAGGACAATACCTTCCACTTATCTTCCATCGCTGCTTTTTTTTCCTCCACTGAGTGAAAGACTATCAAACATGCATTTTTTGCATATCCCCATCTTACCACCTTGACATTAAAACCCTCGGTCCTTAATGCCCTCTGCACAAATTCTACTTCAAAAATCCCCTTACAAATTCCTGTTAAAGAAGACCTTACCCATAACCTCTCCTCCATTGAAATAAACACTTACAGAGACTTTTTCACCTCCCTCTTATCTCCAACATTACTCATCTGCTGGCCATCAACTTTTTTCACCCCCAATATTATATCCTTATATGTCCTACCATCATGAAAATTGTTTAACAACTCCTTCTTCCCTACATCTTCCACTATGGGTATTGGTTTTTTCCTTTTAGACTCCTCTACACCTACATCTTTTGACCTCACCACAATATGTCACTTCAAGTTCCTCGCAGCACTATTCCTCTGATATTTTACAATCGACACCATTACCCTCCTCACATCGATCACTACGTTATTCATACGCTCCATTGCCTTAAGCAAATCCTCCTTACTTGCAAAATACATAAAAGCAAACATACGACCTTATAGTTAGGTCTCATATTAACAAACGGAATATACACCTTAATAACCTTGCCATGAAAACTAAATCGTTTCCATAAAACACTTCTATGCACTCCCTTCCTGAGATTATCTACAAACGCTACCAACGGAACTCCTCTTGGCTCCGCTCTACCTCTGTCTAAAGAAGCACGTTCACTCTCTCTCTAGCTTTCTCATTCATGTTTTTTCCAACACCCTATAATTAGCAACTTATATTTGTTCCATCTTTCAAAAAGGAGAAAAACGATCATTTCTTTCAGGCGATTTTTGGTTCCCTATTAAATCCCTCAAAGAAACCCGACTGTCAGAAGGAAACACAGGATTTCAAAGATCGGAGTAATTGCAAGCATCGCGCCGGAGAAAATGGACTGCCCTCCTGGTTAGTCTCCGTATTTTGTTTTCCTTGTGCTTCCTATTAATTTCACGAATTCACTTTCCAACCTCCAAGTTTCTGTGCCGTTTTCATTTAATTCATCTTCCAAACTGTTTAATTTGTTAGTCTCCGATTCTTAGTGTTTCGCGTGGTAGCTGAGGAAATCGAAATTGAAAGAAATAAGAGATAATTTAAAATCGAACGGAAGCTTACTGCTAACCTTACTCAGTACAATATTCTTTGCTCTTCCCCCCCCCCCTTCTGTTGCTTTTCGATTCTCTGTTTCTTTTCCTGCTTAATTGCTTTTTGTTTAGTGGAGATCTATGGCGGTTATGCAATTGAAAGCCGTGTAATAGCTCTATAGGTTCCGGCGTTGTAATTTAAGGTTGAATTAAAAGGAACTAACTCTAGGCATCATTTTTAATTTTTGAAGTACGCTTAAGGTATCATTAATAATTGAATATGAGGTTTCTTTGGAGTTTGAACGTTCTTGATAAATATGTTAGAAATACAGGCGGATTATTTATTAAATCAACTCCAAACGAACTTAAAACTATTCTGTGATGTCTTATGAGCACATTCACCCATTGATTACACCTGAAGAGGATGATCTATACTGCTTTATCTGTCTAATTTATACTCTCTAACTTAGTTCTTGAGATGAACTGGGTTAGGGTATGACACCAAGCAACACAGAGGAACACTTTTGTTTTCATTCTTAACCTTTTCTTGTCAATTTCAACATCCATGGGACTGCAAATATAAATTTTGGATCAGTATATTGGTCTAATGTACTCTATTTGGAATTGTTCAACTTGTAGGAAATTCGCAAGATATGGATGTTCCACCGGTTGAAGGTGTTGCAGGGGGAGGGACAGCCTATGGTTGGAATGATGCTGGTTTACATGTTTCAAGTTCACTCAAGGGCTCGACTGACCCTACAGAAGTTCAAACTGCTGATTTAGTACATGTGTGGTGCCTCCCCAGCACAGCAAATGTTGGACCGCAAGAAGTGCCTAGAAATTTAGAGCCTGTAAGTCATTGTCACGCCTTTTTATTTTTGTTTAACATCTAATAGGCACTTCGGTTTAGGGATACATTCATGCAGGTCCAAGGGGTAGATTTGGATGGTCTTTATTTTTCCTTCCTATATCTGGAGTAGGCTTTTACAACTCTGTTTGTTCACTACATGCATGCAAACACTAGTCACAGCTTGTTGTTTTGATTTAGACTTGCATGTTTATATATCATTATCAAATTATGGTTAATAATTAATGTGCTCATTTTCATTGACCTGTTAATGTTTGTAGGGGTGGAAATTGTTTCTTTTGACTTTCATTTTCGTCCAAATAGAAATATAAATTGTATTCACTTTCTCACTTTCCATACTACTACTGTTTTGCAATTCTGTGTTCATCCTCGCATCCTTATGGTCTATGGGGCAGACTTCAGGATAGATTTCATTGTATATGATTTGCATATTATAATTTTATGTTTCCTTCTCAAGAGAGCTCCTTTTGGTTGTATAATGTGTAGACTGAAATAAACACTTGGGTTTTTGTGCATAATTGATTTTTTTTTAATTTTTTCTTTTCTATATTCTCTCTTTTTTTTCTTCTTTTTTAGTTTTGTTTTTGGACACATTGGTTACAAGAACAAATTTAAGGATTGGTTACTACAAGAAATGACTCAGATGTTCTTTGAATGGATGTCTCCCACTTGACTTATAATGAATTTTTTAATCTTGAAGATAAACCTTCTGGCAGCTAGAAATGAGAGGGAAAGTGTACAAATAGCTATCCGTCCAAAAGTCTCTTGGAGTGGTTCTAGTATTGCTGGAATCGTGCAGGTTCAATGCTGTGACTTATGCTCAGCATCTGGTGATCGGTTAGTTTCTAGACAATTTCAGTTCTTTGTTTTGTGATAGGTTTAGATTATCTCCCCACCATATTCCGCTGTTGGCAGGTTGATTGTTGGTGAATCAGTAAAACTGCGACGAGTGGTTCCCATATTGGGTGTACCTGATGCTCTTGTACCTCTTGATCTCCCAATTAACCAAATAAGCCTACAACCTGGGTATGGCTCTGTTCTAATAGTGCATGCTTTGCTGGCATGAACAAATGCTGAGTGGTCCTTAATCCATATTGCTTGGCACTAAGAGGGCCGTGTTTGTTTTTCCCCTGCTGCAGGGAGACAAGTGCTGTTTGGCTTTCAGTAGATGTGCCAAATGCACAGCCTCCAGGTTTATATGAAGGGGAGATCATCATTAATGCTATAAAGGCAGATACAGAGTAACATTCCTTCCTCTTTTTTACACTGTTTACCTTAGTTTTTATTCTGTCCATTAAAATCAATGAATTGCATTTATTAACGGAGCATGCTTAATAGTTTATATGCCTTTTGTATGAATCGAGTAGTGTTACCCATATTATCTCATACTTCTTATTATAAACATGTAATCTCAAGAATTCGTACCTATAATTCAGATCTTCAACACAATGCTTGGGCAATGCTGAGAAGAGTCAACTATTCACAGAACTTCGTAATTGTCTTGATGCTGTGGAGCCTATAGATGGAAAACCATTGGATGAAGTGGTGAATATCCGGATCTGTTCATTTTTTTGGTTCCTATTACGTTTATGTTTCCTTTCTCTTTTTGAACTGTTCATATGATTAATTGCCTTGTAGATGGAGAGAGTGAAATCTGCAACTACATCTTTAAAAAGAGCTCTTTTTTCTCCATCATTTTCTGAGTTCTTTTCGGATAATGGGCCAGTTGATATGATGGATGAAGATGCCATATCAAACCTTTCTGTACGAGTCAAGTTAAGTTTGACAGTTTGGGACTTCGTCATTCCAACAACTCCCTCACTTCCTGCTGTATTTGGTGTATCCTGTATTTTATCTGTATTTATGATTTTTTTAGGCCGCCACTTCTGAGTTATGACTGAGAAGACAGACTAAAGGGTTATTAGTCTTCACTTTACCCTTGTCTACTAACTAAATTCAGATTATATTTGGAATGGCTGATGACAAGTTATAGGTGTTTCATTTTCTCCTCTCTAGAGAACTTGTTGTGTGCTTAACCATGTGTCTAGATATCTGATACTGTAATTGAGGATCGGTCTGGTGTCGAACATGGGAGCAGTGAGTGGTATAATGCATTGGAGCAGCATTTCAAGTGGCTTCTTCAGTACAGAATCAGTCCATACTTTTGTAGATGGGGTGATAGCATGCGTGTTTTGACTTACACGTCTCCCTGGCCAGGTAACAAAGAATTGACATTGACTGACCTTTACAGCTGTGATTGCTTCCTTTTATTCCCTCTTTGGTATATATATTTAACCACTTCTACTACTGCAGCGGGTCATCCAAAATCAGATGAATTCTTTTCAGACCCACGGTTAGCTGCATATGCTGTTCCACACAGTCCAGTGGTCTCCCGGTATAGAGCTAGTTGCATGCTCACATCTCTCAGGTATTTTAGTTACAAAAACTGATGGATATGCTTATTGATGTGCAACAGTAATGAGGCAGCAAAGGATTATTTGCAGAAAGAGGTCGAGATATTGAGAACAAAAAGTCATTGGAAGAAAGCTTACTTTTACCTCTGGGATGAGGTATTATCTGTTCTTCAATTGGCCGAAAAACTAGTTGTATATGGAACTCTTGACACACTGATGAGATTGTATTTCTTTCTGCAGCCACTGAATATGGAACAATACGAATCTCTTTGCAACCTTGCGAGTGGGATTCATGCTTATGCTCCTGATGCTCGCGTTTTAACCACTTACTATTGTGGTAAGATTTCACGCCCCTCTTTGTTAAGTTTTCTATTAACATGCCAGCTACCTCTTTCAAAAATCATAATTTTCCCTTGAGTAATTTTTTGTCATCTGTTTGTATGTGGAATCAATAGTTGCAACCACATGATATGATAGTATAAAGTTTCCCCCTCTCTCTGAGGGTACTTGGTAATTTTTTGTCATGGTCCAACTTCTAAAGGCTTATTGATCTGCTTCTCTAGTTGACGTGCTATAGTATCGAGATTATGTATTTCAGGAGTCATGTCCCTTTTTTGCAAGGCATCATTTTCTTAACTGTTGCAATGTTTGACCTGGTTTGCTTCTCTCATGCAGGACCAGGTGATGCTCCTCTTGCACCAACTCCTTTTGAGTCTTTTCTAAAAGTGCCAAAGTTCCTACGCCCTCACACACAAATCTATTGTACAAGGTATCTCTTTGCTTATTATAGCTCAAAGGGTTCTTCCTTGTCCTGAAGAATAAGTAAAACTCTTTGTCTTTGTGTGCAGTGAATGGGTATTTGGTAATCGGGAGGATCTTGTTAAGGATGTTATTTCTGAATTGCAGCTAGAAAATGGAGAGGTAATGCTCTTACTGGTGGTTCTGCCTATTTCTTGTCTGGTTAGGGGTGACCTAAACAAGCATCTTTATAATTATTGTCTTGACTTGAATTAATCATTTTCTTATGATTCTTTGTGGGAATATGTTATTTACTTACTTTGATCCTAGCAAAGTGAACGGATTCCTACTGGATTCTTCCTCAAAAATGTTTAGTGTACTTACCACCAGTTGAGTTGTTTCTTTGTCCTGCAAGTGTGGCATTGTACTGCGGCTTTGCAAAGTTCATATTATGTATTTTGTTAAAAATATAACTAAGTCCCAGCATGAAAGTTCCAAGCACCATGAAATGTGATGTTGATGGGAGTGAGGTTTTATATTAGGAATGGTGGACTTACGTTTGCATGGGTCCATCCGACCCTCATCCAAATTGGCATCTGGGAATGCGAGGAACACAGCATCGTGCTGTTATGTGGCGTGCATGGAAGGAAGGTGGAACCGGTTTTCTGTATTGGGGTGCCAATTGCTACGAGAAGGCAACAGTTCCCAGTGCAGAGGTATTCATTCAACATCTCAAATCCACAATAACGTATCTGAACTCTTTCAAAGAAAACAAAGATTCCTGAAAATGCAAAACATTCCTTTTCGTGCAGATAAGATTTAGGAGAGGCCTCCCCCCAGGTGATGGCGTTTTATACTACCCAGGTGAGGTGTTCTCATCTTCGAGTCAACCGGTTGCTTCGCTTAGACTAGAGCGAATTCTTAGTGGCTTGCAGGTAAGGCAAATTTCCACATCTTCGTCGGTGCCATGCTCTAAATATAGAAAGATGATAGTGGTAAATTCCTGGTGTACAAGTTTTGCAACTAATTTACTTAAAATTGTATTTATTATGCTTGAATAGGACTTTGAATACCTGAAGCTTTATGCGTCAAGATATGGAAGGGAAGAAGCTCTTGGTCTTTTAGAGAAGACAGGTGTTTATTTAGGTCCGGAGCGATACACTATGGAACATATGGCAATTGATATGATGCGAGGTGAGATTTTCAACGCCTGCAGATCATCATCAGGTTCATAAATCATTTAATGTTATTACTTTATTTTTTGTGATCCCATCTTCTTTCATATTTTAGACATCTTTTTGTACTCTTAAATCAGTAAGAGACGAGCTTAGTTACTCCTCGCCCAACAATTTATATTTGTGTCAACTTGCAGTTAGGATATAGGTATGCTATGTCGTCCTTTTTTTTATTATAAATTTTTGTGTTTGACAAGTATTTGGATTTGATACTGAAAACTTTAAAATTTTCGAGAATACAAACTTTTAATGGCATATATATTATTTTAAAGTTAAATTATTATGATAAATGTTACCAAAGAAATGAACATGATAAACATATACGAATTTGTAATTTTCAAAATATACAAGTACAAATATGATATGAACAAATAATATAAATTGGTGATTAATTGAATAAACTTTTTTCATTCTATCAAACACTTTTAGAATAGGGTACATTGTAATTGTGATCGCTTAATTTTGATGGATCTTAATCTAATCACTACCTTTTATTTTTCTAATCAAATAATTTAAAGTTAACAAAATTGATAGATATACTTATACATTTGATCTTCATTATTTACATATTTCATTGACTTGATTTTAATTTAATTTAATTTAATAGATTTAATTTTCTAATAAGTTGATGACACATGTTAAATATTTTTATTAATTTTAATTTATTTAATTCAATAAATTATTCTTTCAAATAGATGGGGACACAAATAGTGTTGAGGAAAACTGAACTTGGAATACGGGGAGGCTTGGGCATGTCTTTGCCAGTAGGTCAAATTACGCATTTGTGATATGAAATACGATATTATGTATATATATCTTATTATGTAGTTAATGTTAAAAAATAGAAAAATAATGAAATAAGAATATTTTGGTATTAGTTTTGTCACGAATAATATTCTTTAATTAGTAGTTATTGATTGTCTACGATGACTCAAAAAGTTTAATGTCAAAATAAAATTATTAAAAAAATTTAATGACAAAATTAATACACCTTTAAAAATTTATGTCAAAAACATCCTTTTGAGTATCAATAGTCATATTCAAAAAGGCATAATTTGTCGACTTCATTACGGTGTCAAAAAGATCCATCCTTATTATTATGCATTTAAAATTTAGTGGTCTCGTGAAATAATTAAAGTTAAAATCAAAATTTAATATTATAATTTTAAAAATTAAAAGTTCAATAGCATAAACATAGTTTAAATTTAATAGTATCGAATGCAGTTTACCCTTAGTTTATACTAAAATTTATAAATATTTGAATAACAAAAATTTAAATTTATATTATTTAATCTAAATATTCAAATAAAATTAAACAAATATGCGTGTGTAATATTGATTACCATTAATAGAAGATGGTAGGTTAGTTAAAACGGAAAATCTCCCGGTCTTTAGATTCCAGCTAATTTGGATGATCATTAAATATGCCAATTCCAACTGCAATACGTAATAGCCTACGGAGTACCGTTAAGCATCATAAAGACAGTTCTACCCCCATCGAAATCCCCAAACAACCGATACTCGTAGCAAATATTAGGATATCAAGATGTCAAATCCGTCAGTTAGTTTCAATTTTTGCCACGTTTAGGTCAAAATTATCCCTAAAATGATTTTCCAAGTAGAAAATTGGAAACCTAGGCTTTAGGGAATTACGGCTGCCTTTTTATGGTGACTTCCCCTTCCCTTATTTCCTGTTTCTAGGGTTTCATTAGCATTTGCTGAGCTTCGTCGCCCACAGAACTTTCTCGACTTTAGAGAAGATTCTGCATCTCAAAGATTTGGAGTCTTTTGTTTCTTTAAGGGTTTCATCATAAGGCTAGCTGAAAGAAGAACCGGTTTCTGGCGGTTCTTTCTAAACCGATCGATTCATTTCTGTTTTTTTTTTCTCTTCAAGAATTTTGGGAGTTGGGGTTTTCGATTTGATGTTTCTGGTTTGATGGCACTGTAAAGGTGAGTTTTTCTGCCTTGTTAATTCGTTGTTCTTTCTTTGAATTTTTACTTTCTGCTATGCAACTTTTGGTTTGTAGGAATTTAGGATTTCTTTCCATTTTTATGTACTGTTAGATAGTCTTGTAAACCATCTGATTTGGAAATAGATAAAATCGTATCCGCAAACTTTCCTTTTTCTATTTGTTTCTCTGTTTATATAGTTGGTTTATTAACTTGGTATCTGCAAACTTTTGTGTTTCTTTCCAGGTTTCTAAATTCCTGCTATTTTTTGAAGGAAGAGCAGGAATTATCTATTTTTAGTAATCTAAGGATTATATGTATTACAAAGTTATGAGATATTCTTTTGCATATATTAGTGACTTTTGTGTTCTTTGTAATAGACTGCTCGAAGCAAAATTGCTTTGCTTAGGAAGATAAGATGCCACCTACTTGTTTTTGGAGGCTGAAGAGTGCAGTTCAGAGTCGAATTCAGAGAACAGAATGTGGGATTCAGGATTCAATAGAAGTTCTGATAGGTACAGGGAAGCTAGGGTTTGGCAATTATAGGCTTTTTCATTCTTTAGGATTTTCGACACTAGCAGATTTGCGAGGACTTCTGCAAACAGGGACACTTTTGGCTGCAAGATCTGATTCTCTCTTAGCGAATCGAAGAAGGAACATTTCTGTTGTGGGAGCAGTTTCTCGAACCATTTCTGTTCCATCTGTTTCAGGTCCTGCTTTCCAGGTTTGTAGCTATCATATAGATAGCGCACTTGCTGACGCCAGTCAAATACCATCTTCAGTGAGGAAACTACTGAGTAAACCTATGGCTGCTTCTGGTTCTAGAGTTGCAATAGTTGGATATCTTGTTGATACAGAAAAATTAAAGCATGAGCACCTTTCATCATCAACAAGTAGTGCTGACATCTTTTACAGCAACAAACGATTGAATAGCTGCATAAAAGCTAGAATGAGCTTGAAAAACCATGAGAAACCTAACAATTCACTCATATATGGATATTTCATGTATAGTGCTGGAAAAAAATGGTGCAACTTCAATACTTTTTCGGGTTCAGGTTCCAGGGCTTTCCATAGTTCATTGCCTTCTTGTTTGTCAGCTGGAACTGCGCCTGACGTTCCCTTTGATAATTCTGCAAGTGAAGAGCAGGTTAACAATTCATCTGCATCGTCAGAAGAGTATGTACTCTGTGCAGTTTTGAATCTTCTTTTGCTAAATTATTTCACTATTTTTTGCGATTTATATTTATGCCATGTCTGAAAATTATGACAGGAAGATTTCTTCTGGAAAAACTCTGAAGCTGCTTTCAGGATCATGCTATCTTCCCCACCCTGACAAAGAAGATACTGGGGGAGAGGATGCTCATTTCATATGTGCAGATGAACAAGCAATAGGTGTAGCAGATGGAGTTGGTGGCTGGGCAGATCTAGGTGTTGATGCAGGGCAGTATTCTAGGGAACTCATGTCTAACTCTGTATCTGCTATTCGAGAGGAGCCCAAAGGTTCAGTTGACCCTGCACGAGTTTTAGAGAAAGCTCACTCTAGCACAAAAGCTAAAGGTTCCTCAACAGCGTGCATCATAGCACTGACAGACCAGGTAAATTGTTCATGTTTTGGGCTTGGGTATCATTTTTTGTTTCTATTTGCATCATGGGTTGATTTTCCTGAAATAATTATTATGAACGCTCAAGAATACTGATCTTAGCCAAAATTGTGCTTTATGTTCTTAACATGAATCGAGGAATTAATGACTTGCAATTGGATATCTTTATCCAAATGAATTTGTAAGAAGTTTCATGAAATAATTATTATGAACTGAGGAATTAATGACTGGCAATTGAATGTCTTTGTCCAAATGAATTTGGATGAGGTTTCATCCTCTGTGCGGAGAATAATCTGTCATGGGCCCTGTCCAGAAGGTTTTCCCTTGCAAATTACCTTAATATGGGGTAAAATTCTGCGCCAGTTACTTATAGTTTGGTAAAACTTGAACTTAAAATTGAGACTTTTCTATTCAACCAAAATTGTACTTCAACCTTCTTCTGGGATGACTGAAATTTTTGGGTTTTAACAGCAGGGTCTTCATGCTATAAATCTGGGGGACAGTGGTTTTATGGTGGTTCGAGATGGATGCACTGTATTTAGGTCCCCTGTTCAGCAGCACGATTTTAACTTCACATATCAACTTGAGAGTGGAAGTAATGGTGATTTACCCAGCTCTGGTCAGGTAATTAACACATATTCCACTTGTGCTCTTGCTGGAAACATGTCTTCTATTTTGACTTTATGATGTTGAAATTTCAATTATGTTATCTATGGTTGAATGGATATTTTCTTAGGTGTGGCCCTAGCATGTTAGATGGGTGTTTCTGTTGACTGTTTCCTGCTGATGATAACTTAAATATTTAAAATAGGAAAGGATAGCGTTTTATATTTGTTGATAATTGAGAGGTCAACCAAAATATTTATTAAGCACTGGTTTCCATGTTATGATTCCTTCTGCGTCTTTTTGCACATTTTATACCCAACCCTCAATTTTTTTCCAATATTAAAGAATAATTTCCAGCTTGTTTAATTATTCATGTCAGGCTTTATTTTATTCTATTGTTGTGAAATATCTGAATGACCTAAATCTTCTGTCCAACTCAGGTCTTTGCAGTTCCTGTTGCTCCAGGGGATGTTGTCATTGCTGGTACAGATGGGCTGTTTGATAACTTGTACAATAACGAAATTACTGCAGTGGTGGTTCATGCAGTGAGAGCTGGTTTGGGGCCTCAAGTGACTGCACAGAAGATAGCAGCTTTAGCTCGGCAACGAGCACAGGATAGAGATCGACAAACACCTTTCTCAACTGCTGCTCAAGATGCTGGATTCCGCTATTATGGTGGAAAGCTTGATGATATCACTGTTGTTGTGTCATACATTACTAGCTCAGAGGGAGTATGTTCTTTCTCTCTTGCATTTGCTCTTAATGATTTCTTTCTTAAATTAAGGGAACTAAAAACCATTTTCTCGTTTACTTAGCTACAACAATTCCTGGTTTTATATGATATTCTTTCCTAACACAAATGACTTTTCCTAGCTAGCCTTGCATCTTGGGCATTAAGCTAGGCTAAAGGCTTTAGGAATAAGAGTTGAGTTTTGGGCTATCTCTTTCCCCTTTGATCTGTGTTAAAATAAACATGGGGGGGGGGGGGGTTCCATTTGGTTGGTTTTTATGAAGCCTTTTGGTTTTAAAAAAATAAATATAAGTCTCTCCTATTGTTTTGAATTCATGTTTACTTGTTATTTTATTTTAATTCTTACTTAATGCAGGAGAACAAGTCTCGATGAAGTTAGTGAAGCTAGGTTTGCACGATTTATCGTTCGGTCGATCGGAATTTTGTTATAAGAAGGATTGTTGATCAGTTGGAATTGGACGATGGAATGGACTGATGGATCTTTTGTTCTATGGTGTTTTATTAACTGTGTTTCTTGTTTCTTCCATATTCCTTTATTGTCTTTCTGTCTATCAAATGAATCCATGTTGAAACCTCAACATTTTTGTAAATATATGTTACCGGTAGTATTTCTTGACTCGAGCTTATTTTATATATACATGAAATTAAATGTTGTTGCTGGAAAAATTAATTAAAAAAAGGGATCTTCCTCTGTTCCAGTTCCTGTTAAAGTTGGCTTTGATCAGTTCAAATGAGAGAATTGGAAGCTTTGTTTAGTATGATGCATAAAATGAGATATTGTAATTGGTAAAAAGATAATTCAATTAAATCAATGGATTGAACTCTTAACACAAATGATTTCTCTCACCAAAAACAGTTTAATCATTCCATCTTCTCAAAATAAATAGTCAAATGAGATGCACCAGATCTAAATATCGTCTTCTCTACTGAGAATCAACGAGGACCCTAAACCCTAGATCTTAGATTTGTTAAAGGAAAAGCCTTTCATCCATCGTTCTTTGCTTGCATTTACGAAAGAAATGATGGCGGCGGTCACTTGGGGGATCTCCCAGCAATCTCACGTCTCCCGATGCTGCTCACTGTTGTTAGTCCCAACACCTCAAAGTGGTTTGATTGAAATCAAATTGAAAAATTCAGTGATTTAATTGATATTTTTTTGTTCGAGGGTCAAAATAATATTAATCTCATAATTTAGTGAAAGAAGTTTAGCTTTATTTTTTATGATTAAGAGTTGTTGCATCGTCTACCGCATAGTTTGTGTGATAGTCCCTTGTAAATTTGGCTTTTTGTTGCCCGAAATTGCTGAGAAATTGCGAAGGATAACAATGGTTGTCTCTTTGTTGTCAACTTGTAAAGAAAAAGCATAATCTAAAGTTGGTTTTGATTCTATATCTTTGTCTGAATGAAGATTGTAACACATTGTGTCATTTTGATTTAAGCAATGTGAGAAGACATGTTTCTGGTTTCTGTTTGGACAAGTGTCAGGGGGTCCTTTCATAATGGTTATCATGTTCATACATTTCTGAATCGACCAATCACAACCTATCACTTTCATTCCAAATAAATAGATCAAATCTGGATTTTTCATTTCTGTGTGTTTTTCTTTCTGGATTTTCTGACTTGGGTTTCTGGGGAAAATTCACTCAGAATCACTTGTATCACAGAAAAATCGAAAATTTTCCATCGACATGCAAAATAGACTTAAAAGGAAAACCTTTTGTTTTTTTGGCATTTTTCTACTCTTATCCATAGATAAATAGACTGGCCACTTAGCTTTTTTGTGGCTTAAATCTTTTGATAAATCTCTTTCTTTTCCTTCAACTTTCTCTATCAAAATTTCAAAAAAAAAAATCTTTTTTTCCTTTATTTTTCTATGAAACTTTCTCAGCTTCATCAACAGAAAACATGTTCTGCAAGTTCATTTATGGTTACCCTTTTAACAAACTTCATCCTATTTCCCGCCAATCTCCCATACAACAATGAAGATGATGCATGAATATTCACAGAAAGAAAAACTTTCTTTTAGGCTATAGTCCTCAAAAAAACATTCATGGACTTCAACTCAGACATAGATTTCAATGATGTCTTTGGTGGTCCACCAAGGAGGTCATCAGTTCAAGAGACGAGGTACAGTTTTGGTGAAAACCTGGATTCATCATCTTCAGGTTTTGATGAAACAGTGGTTGCACACCGAAATCCATGGTCAGGTCTGAGCGAAAAGCCGGTGTTCGGAGAAGAAGGGACTACGAATCATCGAAGAAGATACTCGAAAAACGACTTCTTTGATGATATTTTTAGAGGGAATCAGCCTTTGACTTGTTCTCCAAAGAAGTACGAGGGGAAGGACCCTTTTGAATCAGCTTCACAGCTATTGAGTCCTTGTAGGCCTTTGCCACCAAAGGCTGAACCTTTTAGCAGTTCATTTCCTTCTCAATTCAGGTTCTGAATTTCACTCTTTGGTCTTCATTTTGTTACATTTAATATTGTCTTGTAACAGTGTTTCATATTGTCCCTAAATTGCTCTAAATAATGTCCTTTATATACTTACCATATGCTGTTGGTTGATGAAGCTGAAGCCATTGAAAACCTTAGAAAAAATCGAATATACCCGTATTAGACACATACCCGAATCTAATATTTACATCTAAATCCGAATAACATGGTACATTTATAAAGTTAGCCAATGGCTTACTTATGCTACCTTTTAACTTCCCAGCCTTCCTGCCAAATTGAACAAAGGAGTGGACCTCCCTATTTCTAAAAGCAAGGATGGCTCTTCAAATGGTTCAAGTTACCATGCATATTCTCCTATGACAAGATTCTTAGGCCAAGCAAATCATGATAAAGAACAGGAAACGAGAAGTGCTTTCAGAGGTGATTCGAAAGAAGATTCAAGCAGTTCGGGAATTACTGGAAACGAAAACCGGTTTCACTTCTCGATATACAAATGGGCAGACAAAGGAGGTGTGCCATTTGCAATTCCTCTAAGGGGAATTCATAGGTTCAAAGAAAAGGATAAACTGCAGAGATGCTCAAGTGCTAATGGTTGGATAGCTTGTGAAAGTATAGCAATGGAACCAAAAGTGAATTTTCATAACAATTTCAGCTCTACTGATAGAATGTCATCAAATGACAAGAATAAACACAGTTTTCCTATTGATTGGAGGAATGAAGTCAATGAACCGGTACAAATTATGGAGGAAGGCAACATTCCGAAGCCCGAGTCAGAAAGTTGGCCTAAAAGTACTGATAAGAAGGTTTATGGTGACACTGTCTTGCCTAGTTCAAAGGCAGAAAACAAGACCCAGTATTCCCCTAGGAATTCATGGGATAATGGAAAAGGCAGAGATAGAGGAATGGTCAAAGAGTTCATTAAAATTTTCAACCAGGAGGCTTCACCGAAACTTGGCGCTGACATCGCTTCTGAGAATCATAGCTCTAGATTGAAGCAAAGACATAATGCAAAGCCAGAGATTGAACCAAGAGTTAGTATGAATCAAAAGGATGAGAAAACTCACATGCCTAAAATGCAAAAGGAGAAGAAAATATCTGCAGATGTTCATGTAGGCGGTAGTATGTCGAACAGTGCATCAGAAATGAATACTAATGACTCAGAAAAAGACACTGGTTAGTTCATCTGGTTTTCTATGTTTACATCATTGATATATTGTTTTAATGAATACACCATGAATTTTCAAATGTTCAGTACTAATCATCCACTTACTCCATGCTGGCATCAGTTTCTGATGGCTCCAAGAGTATTGCTGAAGATCCAACAGAATCATCCGAGGTCAACTTTTCGGTATGCCATTCAATTCATGATTTCACTTCATGTCTATCTGTACATCTCCTGCAAAATAGTCGATATATTCTGGTTTTCGATCCGACTGTGCGTTGTATTGATATATGAAAGTCAATATTTGACTGCATAACAGATAGAAGACCTGACACTAGTTTCAGAAGAGAAATTTTTTCCAGAATATGGCATGGAACATGAAGAAATCCAGGTAACAAATAGTACACTAAAAGAAGCTATAAACATATCCACAAACACCTATGTTGCTTCACGTTTTTTTCAGCCAGATAGTAATTCATTGTATTGCAGGCCATTGATGCTAAAATACGGCAATGGTCAAATGGAAAACAAGGAAATATCCGTTCACTGTTGTCAACCTTACAATATGTAAGCTATGTTGTTCCTGCTCTTTATTTTTTCTCGAAATATTTATGTCCAACGCTCATATTGAACACACGGGCATTGGATACGACTTCCAAGGATCCTCGAAATACATTGAAAAACATATAAAAATCCGACCGTGCCTACACATACCAACACTCGCAATGAAGTCACGAGTAACATAGTTGTATGAAACAGGTTCTTTGGGCCGATAGCGGTTGGAAACCAGTGCCACTTACTCATATAATCGAAGGACGAGCCGTTAAAAAATCATACCAAAAAGCTCTGCTGTATCTTCATCCAGATAAACTACAGCAGAAGGGAGCTGCCTCATACAAAAAATACATTGCAGAAAAAGTCTTCGACATTCTTCAGGTAATGTATAATTCCTTTTAAGCATTTCTTCTCATATTGATTTCAGTAAAGGTCCCAATATCTATATCCGAGTATTCCGAAACATAATCGAAAACTCGCATCCGAATCCTAGTCTTTTCATAGGGGTAATTCTTTGTGATAACAGAGGTGAAAGCTTAGAAACTTGTACATGGAATCGGTGTTGGCCTACAAAATGTGTTTGATATGATTAATTATTGTACTTCAAATAATCTGCAAGTTTATACAACTGGACAAGCGCTCCCAGACAGACCACATAGGAAACTGCATAGGCTGAAGTTTCATACACATGGGGTGACTGGTTGTTTCCCCACAATCTATTTAACCTACCTACATTTCTTCTTATAGGACAAAAGCCCTAGCTGCAACTTATCACCGTGTTGGTCCGGACTTCGAGTTTTTTTATTTGAAGTAGTCGTGTCGGACACTTGTATTCGATAAATGATAATATCTTTTGATAATAATTCGAATACATGAAAAAAACCTTTTGTGATGCATGTGATTATGTTTTAACATCTATGAGGTGCAAGACAAATTTGATTTCAGTTCAACTCTCGTCATTGCAGGATGCGTGGACTCAGTTCAACTTGCTCGATTCGATCTGATTTACTATTTGTTCAACCGCGACATTTCATCTATTCAAAAATGAAACAAAATGCAAGAGCTCGGGATAAGAGGAGAATGCACATGATTAATACATCTTGAGATATCTTTTTTATTGTTTACATGCTTTATTTGTACTGCATTGGAGTTTAAAGAAGAATTCAAATTCAATCTTTAGAGAAAAAAAATGATTGGTTGATTGAATAAAATAGAACAGGAAAAATGGAGATAGAAAATAAAGGGTCCATCAGAGTTTGGCTTCATGTGAGCAGAGCCTGCAACAATGCTCTGATTGGTGAAGAAGAGATGAGAAATATAGTGTCGCTCACTCTCCTCAATTTCATGCCGTTTTGACTGTGACACGCTTGTCGTTTTATGTTTCCCCCTCACTGTGGGGGAAATTGTTATCTTTCCTTGCTATTTACATATAACTTGCTGCCATATAAGTAAGTATACAGTACCTTAATGTCCTTTGCTTAATATAAATTTCAATTCTTTAATATCAATCGAATCTTAATTAAATTAATATTATTGTTATTACAATACCGAGCATATCACCGGTAAAATTATTATTATTTCTTTCTTTTTGAATTGCTTTAATGTTTATGTTAAATAATTATTTTTAAGATTCAAAATTATTTTATTTTCAACTTCTCAATAGATTAATATTTACATTAGCTAAAATCAAACGTTTAATTATATGTATCATTTATAATATATTCATATTTAAGTAGGTAACTCACATGATAACCGGAGCCCAATTAATAATTCATAACTAATTCTATATAGAAAAGCAATTGTAATTTTAATTTTCTTAAAAAAATCAAAATCTAATCATAATCTTATTCAAGGAGGATTAAGCGAACGTGGGATGGGAATCATGTGATACAGTTTGTTTTTATTTAACCAAAGAAAATTCCAAGCGATGTTAAATTTAAAATTAGATATTTGAATAATTCGACCCACAACTTTAATGGAAAAAGTTCATAAAAAATGTGGGGAAAACAGTAAAATTAAGGGAAAGAAAGCGTGGAAGTGATTGAGGACGGAGTGAAAAAATAAAAAGGGGGTGGGGGAACAAAGAAAGGGGGCGAGATTGGGAGATAGGGAGAGGGAGGGAGATTGGGGGAGAGAGAGGAAAAGCTTAGCCTTGTCTCTTTCCTCGTCTTCCTTTAAAGCTTTGAGCTATTTCCAGTTTTCAGGCGGGGGGAGCTTAAGCTTTTATCCTTCATCTCTCTTTAACAATAAACGTCTCATCATCATCATCGTCATCTTATTCTCTTCTTCTTCTTCGTATTGTTTTCTCTCCGTTCGCCGCCATACAGAATCTCGAAGCCTTTCCTTTAAAGGCAACTCACCTTCGATTCTGTAGTGGCGGCTTGCTTTTCGTTCAACGCCGAATGGCCTTCTCTCGACCTGTATGCTCTCTCTCCCATTTTATTATTTTTTTACGAAAAATGCTTTTGGCTATGATCATTTGATGAAATTATGAGTTTTAATCTGTTTGATTCTCTGATCTTTCGCATTGTTGTTCTTCTGTTTTTAATTTCTTCTGGATCTGATGTGATTCTTTTCTTCTTGTCAAATTTATTTATGTTCCTTTTCGCGGAGTACCAATAACGTTTCTCCTTTTATTTTCATATACACAAATAAATAAATTATATTTCCATCTGGGAATGTATTTGGAAATATGCTGGTTTGATGGTTAAATTTGCCGCTAAAAGTTTCTGTCCCCCCTCAATTCGGACATGTAATTGGTTTATTTTTCCTTTTCATGGCTATAGGTGTTATTTCCTTGATATATCTGGGAAAGTTTCGCATCAATGCAGGGTTAATTAACTAGTTATGTTATCATTTACATGGTTTTGGTTTTTTATTTTATGGTAACAATAGTTTTTAATGTGTGTAAGAGTATATAAAAAATCAAGCATTTTTATACGTGATTTTTTTTATAATATGAAAAACCAGTTTGCTTCTCTTTGTATTTGACTTGTTCCACTGCTGGTCTTAGGGTGTGTTTGGTTGAGTAGAAAGTTGGAAAGAAAATTTGATGCGTAATAGAAGTGGGAGGAAAGAAACTAAGATAGAGCCATATTCCATCCTAATGCAGAAGAACAAATCAAGAGAAAAAACGAAAGCGATGTTAGTTCAAAAGTTTCATTTTCTTTCCTCTCCTTTTCTAATTCTAACCCCATTTTCCATCTTTCCATTTTTCTATTCTCTCTACCAAGCATAGCCTTATAAATGTTAATTGCTCTAACTGAAGGATAACAATTAACCATTGCACTTAACCTTTGCTTCGGGACGTCTCTGATATTTGGTATTCGTTGAACGAGGAATTTGTAATGTCAACAGATTAAACTAAGGGATAGTCTTTGGTAAAAATACTTGTATAGATGTTGTGCAGTCTTTGAATACAAGAGCGGTCAATTCTATTAGAGGGTTTTTTTCGACTTATTTTCCGTTATCCGTCATTGTCTTGTTCTTCCTATATGATGATTATGAAATAGCGTACGTACTTTAAGACAGACTGCTAACGTTTGCTAATTTTACTCCAGGTTGTGTAAGCATTAATTGAAGTCTGTTACTATCATATAAGAAGTCCGAGCTGTACACCTGTGTATCTCAACGTATACGACCTAACGCCCACAAATGGTTATTTTTACTGGGCAGGCCTTGGTATCTTTCATTCTGGTGTCGAAGGTTGGTTGATAACATTTTTACTAGAAACGATTTTAATTCTAGTTTGTCCTTGCATATAATTTCTCAGCTAATTAATTGAGTTGGAAATATAGTGGTAGAAGCAATACTAAATTGCCGGCATTATAACATTTTATGACTGCACTGCACTTAAAATTATGTCATAAGATGAAGCAATGCACTTGAATTAAATATGCAATATACAGACTTGTGTCTTAGCTATTGGGTTTTTGAGTTTTAAGTCCCTTACTCTGTATAGTTCATGGTGTGGAGTATGCATTTGGAGCTCATGACTACCCAACCAGTGGTGTTTTCGAGGTTGAGCCACGACAGTGCCCGGGATTCAAGTTTAAGAAATCGATATTCATTGGAACCACATCATTGGACCCTGCACAGGTAAGGGATTTCATAGAGCACTACTCGGAAAGGTACAATGGAGATACATATCACTTGATTGTCAAGAACTGCAACCATTTCTGTGCTGATATTTGTAAGCAGCTGACAGGTAAACAAATTCCTAAATGGGTAAATCGACTGGCAAGAATAGGTACACTATTGCATTCTTGTTATGCAAGATCATAAATCGTTTTTCTGATATGTCGCCTTATTTTTCTCAATGTTGTATTTGTCACCCATCTCAAACTTGTCTCTGTGCCAGGTTCAATGTTCAACTGCATTCTTCCTGAAGGCCTTAGATCTGCAGTTGTAAAACACGATCCGAATTACGAACCGCAAGATAGTGAGAAGAAGAGACTGAGATTTTCCTTTAGTTGCCTGGCTTTTGTGTCGAGGCAGCGGAAATCTTTACAACTTCAATCGCCCTCAAGAAAATGCCTACTAGCATCATTGGAATCGAAAAAATAGATGGAACAATGATTTTTGTGGAAAGGAAAGTTAAGAATTGGGGTTTTTTCTTTGGCATTTTGAGGGCATCCCTACCAAGCTCCAGAAAAAAGGCTTTTGATGGTTGAAGATTTGTTTTGGTGTTGTGTTGTTTCTTTAGGATGTTGTCATGTTTGTAACACAACACTAATGTGCTGAAAATTTGTTATTTTGAGATGTTGATTTATTTATTTCTCTGAGACAGTCTAATGAATGTAAGTGTCTAAATTAATAATAATTTTTTAATTTTTTTAACCAGTGTCCATAGTTTTATTGTTGCCAATAATTGTACAAGTTTTCTTTTCTTTTCTTTTCTTTTCTTAGTGATGTTGAATACTGAAATTTTACGAGGTTGTTATTATTATTAGACATAGAAACCTATTTTTTAGAAGAATAATTTTAAAGAAAATTGAAATGAAAATATCTTAATATGCTTTTTCATTATCAAGTGATTGAAATTTCATGGGGAAAAAAACGATATTAAAATATGATAAATTATTTTATGTTCCCATTTATCACGTCATCTATGATACCGGTAAATCACATCCATCGATTTTAAAATAATTTCTAAATAATCATATTATTGATTGAAACTACAGATGACGTGGTAAGCCGGACCCATCTAATAATTTTCCCTAAAATATACTTACAAAAATGCTGTAAAAATGTAATAGTTTTTCTTAATCTTCTGTTTATTCTATTAGAAAAATTAAATTGTTCAAGTTTAAAAACTATCGTTTTCTAATTTCAATTTTAAATAATTTAGTTAACGTGATATTAAGTAAATAAAGCGAAAAATGATCCACTGATTTTAGTTTTTTATTTTTTATTTTTATAAAGAATTGTTAAATCACTCATCAGATTTCGATTCTTAATATATTCATTTACCTTATCTAGTAAAATTTATTTATTACAAATTTTAAAATATTTTTTCGAAGAAATACAGTAAAGGATAACCAAGAAAAATAAATTTCAGAGAGGAGAACCCAAATAAAAAAAATCAACATTTCAGGAGTAACTGCCCCACTACATTTACAACCAATAATAAAGTAATTAACATAAATAATAGAATCAAACAATGACTGTACAGATGGAGAATCCAAACTAGCTTTGACCAAATAAACCTGCAGGAACCCAAAAAAAAAAATACATTTCAGATTTACAGTAGTCAACTTGCTGTAGGAACCCAGCAAGATACATGGCTTTGAAACCAACAAAAAGGGCCCTAGGCGTGGCTTATATAAGATGATCCTGGCCATACTTTTCATTAATAAAGTTGACAACATAGTTGCAATGGTGTTGTCAGTGCAAACTAAGAAACTCAACTGATAATAGATAAACATGTGGAAGCAAGGTTGAAGAATTTATCAATTGTTTTCGGATGCAAAACACTAGACAGACTATTATTACCATCGAGAGCGGCAATGTATATATTCGCTTCTCAGCCAACCCGATATCCGACAGTATCAAACCACCCTGCAGGCAAGAAAAGAAAAGCAATACTGCTTCAACTCTTCATACCATACCAAGTTCAAGCAACATAAAAATGAAGACAGTTAAAGTAATAGTGTCGTATATACTGTAAGCATCTGATTACCGTCAATGGAGTTGCATTTTATGATTTATCTGAACTGGTTAACATAGAATATTTTCTTAAAAGGCCCTGGTTTAGCTTTTATACTAACCGTTGGGAACAATGTAAGAGACATATCTAAGAGTTCCTGCAAATAACATGACAAAATTTCAAAACAAAGTTGATACCTTAATACAACAGGTACTACAGGTGTTCCAGCTATAAAGGCACCAGTCTTGAATGGGAGGAGGTGTCGTAATCGGTTTTCGCCCGGGTACGAATTTTTTACTTGGCGGGAAAAGTGATGTGAATAAATGTTTTTTGAAAATAATTTGGGAGTCGCCATCGGCCTTTTGGGTCAGGTAGGTCGAATACCTAAAAATTATTTTTTTAAAAGAGTTTTAAGAAAACATCAATTAAAAAAATGAACTGATCTGCGTTTATAACCAAAAATTCGTTCTTTTTAATAATAACAAGGGATTCGTGGTCGGTTACGTTTAGGGAAGGATTAGCACCCCTACAACGCCCAAAATTGGTACTTTTTAATTATAAATTGTCTTTATTATTAAAAATTCAAAATATATTTAATTTATAATCCTATTATTTCAAAATTATATAAAAAATATTTAAAAATATCGGAAAATGACTTCTAGGTGCCTTAAGACAGCTCTTTTCTTTGATATTAATAAATATTAATTTGAATAAAATTAAATAATAATTTTTTATAATATTTAATTTTAAAATACCAGAATAGGACATCCAGTTGTATTAAGACTGCCCTTTTCTTCGATAAATATTAAAATAATTTATTGAAAAAAATAAATTATTATTTATTATATATATATTTATGACTACATAATAATAATAAAAATATTTAAATATATAAACAAATAAAATTAAAACAATAAAAATATAATTAGAACTATATGAAAATATTTAAAATTGGTGACTAGATTATAGTAAAATTAAAATTAAATATCCAATTCTTAATTAATCAAAATTATAGGGATTAAACATGCTATTTTCTTATTTATTAATTCAGTGACTAAAATAAAACTTATCTAAAATTCGAATATCAGATTAAAATAAATTAAAAATATAAACTCGGGATTAAAATATTAATTATTAAAATTAAGGGATTAAATCTGTTATTTACCCTAAATATATTATTTTAATATAAAGGACTAAAATAAATAAAACTAAAATTTAAAGATCAAATTAAAAGGATTATAAATTGATTTAGTGACTAAAATGTAAGAGTTACAAGTTATAATGGCTACGGACGGGATTTAACAATTAAAATTTACACAAATAGTCCTTCCTGAAACGACGTCGTTCGGGAAGGCCTATTTAAGGTCTGAAACGGCTGGCCCGAAGGGCCAGCCTTCATTTCTCAGTTTCTCCTCTCTCTCTCTTCTCTGAGAGAGAATTTTCTCTCTCGCTTCTCTCTAAAACAGAGAGAAGCCAGCCGGCCGGCAGCCGTTCGTCGGTGTTCTTCCGCCACCGGCCACCGCCTTCGGTGGCCGAAATAAAATTTTTTTATACTAAAACATAGATCGGACCGTCCTAATGACGGTTCCGATGGCTTTTTCTTTTAAACGGCTCCCGATCGGA
This sequence comes from Hibiscus syriacus, assembly GCF_006381635.1. Taxonomy (NCBI): domain Eukaryota; kingdom Viridiplantae; phylum Streptophyta; class Magnoliopsida; order Malvales; family Malvaceae; genus Hibiscus; species Hibiscus syriacus. Next base: position 1,033,354 of record NW_024062903.1, read on the forward strand.
GCAAATCTAAGAAATATACCTTCGGTTTTCGAAGGTTTTGGTGAGGTCCGGTGGTCGTGGCTTCCTCGGTAAGCTTCTTTTCTTTCTTTTTTTTTTCTTCTGTTTCTTTGCTGGTTTGTTGGGTTGTTGTTCTCTGTTTTGTTGTTTTTGCTCTGTTTCTGTCTCTCCGGCTCTGTCTCTTTTTTCGCAGATGGGGTGATGGCTTTATAGCCATCACGGTGTGGCCATCGGACCGGGTAAAAGAATGGAGTCTGGTGAGTCACCGGACTCCCAGTGGTGACTCACCGTTGGGATGACATGTGTGAGGCTGGAGTGGCGGCGAGGCTGAAGATGATGAAACCCTAATTAGTTTTAGGGTTTCGGTTTAACTGGGCCTGGACCAGTATGGGTTGTAATTGGGCCTGGATTTGGGCTTTGTAATATTAATAAATAATTAATAATAATAATAATAATAATAATAATAATAATAATAATAAAAATGGGTAAAAAAAAATTAATATCTTCAGCTGCCCCTCTTTGCTCATTCTTATGTTGACAAGATTAGGGAAAAGACGAAAATATAATTTTTTTTATCCATTTAGCTCCACTTGACTATGATGGAGATGTTGAATAAATTCTTCTCTTTCTTCAGATGAGTTCTTCTCATTATGAACTTTCCGCTGGGGATGATGTTGACCTCTTTCCTTCTGTGATAGAGTCATTCAAAAGGTTGAATAAGCTCTACTCATTATGAACTTTTTCTTTCTTTTTCAGATGAGTTCTTCTCATTATGAACATTCTCTGGAAAGGTTGATCCATCAAGTGATGGATTTGAGAAAAAGGTTGAACAAATTCTTCTCATTATGAATTTCTTCTTTCAGATGAGTTCTTCTTCAGATGAGTTCTTCTCATTATGAACTTCTTCTTCCTTCTTCAGATGAGTTCTTCTCATTATGAACTTTCTCTGGAAAAGCTGATCCATCGAGTGATGGATTTGAGCAAAAGGTTGAACAAGCTCTTCTCATTATGAACTTCTTTTTCCTTCTTCAGATGAGTTCTTCTTATTATGAACTTCTTCTTCTTCAGATGAGTTCTTCTCATTATGAACTTCTTCTTCCTTCTTCAGATGAGTTCTTCTCATTATGAACTTTCTCTGGAAAAGCTGATCCATCAAGTGATGGATTTGAGCATAAGGTTGAACAAATTCTTCTCATTATGAATTTCTTCTTCCTTCTTCAGATGAGTTCTTCTCATTATGAACTTTCTCTGGAAAAGCTGATCCATCAAGTGATGGATTTGAGCAAAAGGTTGAACAAGCTCTTCTCATTATGAACTTCTTCTTCCTTCTTCAGATGAGTTCTTCTTATTATGAACTTTCTCTGGAAAAGCTGATCCATCAAGTGATGGAATTGAGCAAAAGGTTGAACAAGTTCTTCTCATTATGAACTTTTTCTTCCTTCTTCAGATGAATTCTTCTCATTATGAACTCGAACTGGAAAAGCTGATCCATCAAGTGATGGATTTGAGCATAAGGTTGAACAAATTCTTCTCATTATGAATTTCTTCTTCCTCTTTCAAGTAATGAGTTCTTCTCATTATGAACTCTACCTGGAAATTTTAATCCATCAAATGATGAATTCAAACAAAAGGTTAAACAAATTCTTCTCATTATGAACTTCTTCTTCCTTCTTCAGATGAGTTCTTCTCATTATGAACTTTCTCTGGAAAAGCTGATCCATCAAGTGATGGATTTAAATCTTTGCTAAAATCTTTGAAATTCCTGTCAAAATTCAACATGGATGAGAATGAATGAAAATGCACCTATTTTTTTGCAAATGCCTAAATATGATGCATGATTGTTAAGTTATTTGATTTCAGATTGGTGAACTGAATATTTCTTCATTTGTAGAAACCCAATAAATCATTCTTCTTCAAATCAGAGAATCTATCATCTTTGACAAATGTAGATGTAGATATAATGTCACAAAATCTCTTAAGAATAAAACTCAATAGTATAGGCTCTTGAAAAGCTTGCATTAATGCAACATGTTAATTCTGATAACAACTCATCTGATTATGAAGTGATCTTTCAAGATGATTTCACAGATATCGATAGTTCTTTTAATACCAAGAAATCTTGAATTCTGATTCTGATGAGGAGAATAAACTGTTATTCTTGACAAAAATGGGATTCTCAGAGACTGAAGCTTCAATAGCCATGGAGAGATGTGGTCTAGATTCATCAATTGCAAAATTGACAAATTTTATATGTGCTGCTCAAATGGCTAAGGTTACTGACACATTTCTTCCGGTAAAAGATGGGAAGCCATTATGCAATGATCCCAATTAGAAGAAAAGGTGAAACTTGGGCTATGATTTTTGGGAAAGGAATAAGCAAAAGAAGCTTTAAAAGAAACTTCTTAATGAAGACGATCATGCAATTTATCTTTTAATTTCAATGATTGTTTATGGGTTTTATATCAAACCAAATCAGAGAACTCAAAGAATACTTCCAGAAGATGCTATTAGCACATTCCTCTTCCAAATTCAATAACCGGTTCTGTGGTTCATACCAAAACAGATCAGATAACTCAAAGAACACTTCCAGAAGATGCTATGAGCACATTCCTCTTCCAAATTCAATGATTGATTTTACCAAATCAGATCAGATAACTCAAAGAACACTTCCAGAAGATGCTATGAGCACATTATTCTTCCAAATTCAATGATTGATTTTACCAAACCAGATCAGATAACTCAAAAAACACTTCCAGAAGATGCTATGAGCACATTATTCTTCCAAATTCAATGATTGATTTTACCAAACCAGATCAGATAACTCAAAGAACACTTCCAGAAGATGCTATGAGCACATTATTCTTCCAAATTCAATGATTGATTTTACCAAACCAGATCAGATAACTCAAAGAACACTTCCAGAAGATGCTATGAGCACATTATTCTTCCAAATTCAATGATTGATTTTACCAAACCAGATCAGATAACTCAAAGAACACTTCCAGAAGATGCTATGAGCACATTATTCTTCCAAATTCAATGATTGATTTTACCAAACCAGATCAGATAACTCAAAGAACACTTCCAGAAGATGCTGTGAGCACATTATTCTTCCAAATTCAATGATTGATTTTACCAAACCAGATCAGATAACTCAAAGAACACTTCCAGAAGATGCTATGAGCACATGGCATTTGTTCCAGTTAATGTTTGGACTGGGATATCACAGTACTTATTCGATGTAAAGCCAGAATTTGTAGATTCGAAGCATTTTCATGCTACTACACTGAAAAGGGCTATATTCATAATTCTTCCAATTAAGAACATATTTTCTCTTATTCTGCTTTCTCCATGTGCTGATGCTTTTCCATTGAAAAAGAAATGATGGCTTTCTTGGAATCCAAGAACAAAGTTGAACTGTTTATAAACATATACAGGAAGTGCCAAATTGACAGAAAGGATCTGTAAGGCTCTTGAAGCTTATGACAAAGAGCCACATTCGAGTGTCCAGAAGTATGTTCTTGATGAGTGCTGAAAATGGAATCTAGTATGGGTTGGAAGGAATAAAGTTGCTTCACTTGAACCTGATGAGGTGGAAATGCTTCTAGGTTTCCTTAAAAACCATACACGAGGATCTGTATAGAGACATGTTTCCCAGTGATATAAATGTCTTGTTTCTTTTTGCTGGAATCAGTGCTGCAGAGGTCGCCTTCTACTGTCTTAGTATATCTTTGAAAACAGATGTGCAAGAACTGAATGATGATCAGTTGGAGCAATTGATGAGTAGATTTGGCGGATTCGACCTTGTTGTCGGTAGCATCCCGTGTAACAATCTTGATGGAAGCAATAAACATCATCATGATGAACTAGAAGATTTTTATTGGTGCATTTTCTTGCAATGACTGCTACGACAGCTGTCTCTTCTGCTGTTCCAATATATCCCATTCTTTTCAAATCATGGAACGATTTAGTTAACAGTAAAACTGGTCATCCTCAACTTTTAGAATACTGTAACAAATGTTACCCTATATATCCAGAGTGCAAATAATGACTTGTTCATGGATTTATGATGATGATGATTGGCTTACTTTGTATTCCATGCATTTAAAAGTATTAACATAAAGTGATATCAGAAATTTTTAACTTATTTCAAAATTATGTTAATTCATAGAAGAATAAATTGAATTTTCGAAAATAAATTGAATCTCAAATAAATTGAACTTGAAATAGATAGAATTGTATTCAAAGTTATGACAAGCATAAGATTGATAAAAATTCAAATGTCTCAACAAATTATTAGCATAAGTATTTCTAAATTAATCAAATTGACACAATTTAGAGTAATGATGTAAGCTTTTGTCTGGAATATCTCAAACGTTGTCAAAATGCTTGTAGATGTGAAGTTTCTCCCAAACTGTCAAAATCTTAAGAGGGTTCAATTGCCAGATGCCTAATATCAACATGCATTTGAGCTGCCCTTTCAGGTTTTCAACTTAAATCCTTCCTTTGGTTACAAGATGCCCTTTGCGGGTTTTCACCTTGACCCCCTTTTTTTTCCTTTTTTTTTCTTTCTTTCTTTTTCTCTTCAAGCATAATATTTCTTGACAGAATCCGAGTTTATTGGATTTCTCAGAATTTTTCCATCCATTTCTACCAAGATCAACGCTCCTCCGAAAAAAGCCTTTTTTACAACGTATGGCCCTTCCCAATTAGGCATCCATTTCCCACGGAAATCTTTATGTATAGGCAAGATCTTTTTTAGTACTAGATCACCCTCTTGGAATTCTCTTGGATGTACTTTTTTGTCATGAGACTTCATCATCCGTTTCTGATACATCTGTCCATGGCAAATAGCTTTCAATCTTTTCTCCTCAACAAGATTCAATTGATCAACTCTAGCTTGGATCCATTCAGATTCATCCAATTTTATTTCTCTCAATATTCGAAGCGATGGAATCTCAACTTCAATTGGTAAGACTGCTTCCATCCCGTAGACTAAAGAAAACGGTGTTGCCCCAGTAGATGTTCGAACAGTAGTTCGGTATGCATATAAAGCAAAAGGTAACTTCTCGTGCCAATCTTTGTAAGTTTCAGTGGTCTTTGTAATGATTCTCTTGATGTTCTTATTTGCTGCTTCAACTGCCCCATTCATCTTTGGACGATATGCCAGTGAGTTTGCATGTTTGATCTTAAACTGTGCACAAAGTTCGGTCATCATTTTGTTGTTCAGGTTCAGAGCATTATCTGTAATGATCCTTTCTGGTAGGCCATACCGGCAAACTATCTCTTTCTTTATGAATTTGCAGATTGTGAACCTCTTAATATTGGCATATGAAGCAGCTTCAACCCATTTGGTAAAATAATCAATTGCCACAAGGATGAAACAATGTCCATTCGATGCTTTTGGTGTGATTGCTCCAATGACATCTATTCCCCACATAGAAAACGGCCAGGGTGCTGTCATTACATGTAAAGGAGATGGGGGTACATGAATCTTGTCTGCATATATCTGGCATTTATGACATTTCCTTGCATAATCAATGCAATCTGTGTGCATGGTAGCCCAATAGTATCCATATCTCATTATTTTTCTGGCCATGGAAAGACCATTTGCATGTGTTCCACATATTCCACTGTGTACTTCTTCAATTATGCTTTTAGCTTCGCTGGTATTTAAACATCTCAATAGCATTTGATCATTGCTTCTTCTATACATAATCTCTCCATCAAGAAAATATCCAGCAGCCATTCTTCTCAAGGTTCTTTTATCAATTTCCGATGCATTTGGTGGATAACTTTGATTTTTGATATATTGCAGAATATCATGATACCATGGTTTACCATCTACCTCTTCTTCCACACTATAACAATGTGCAGGAATTTCATATACTTGCATTTTGATTGGCATCATATCAACTTTCTTAGTTGCCTGAAACATAGCAGCTAATGTAGCCAAAGCATCTGCCATTTGATTTTCTTCTCTAGGGAGATAATTGAAGGTGACTTTCTCAAATTCTTTCACTAATTTGAGGGTAAAATTTCGGTATTCCAACAATTTGGGATCTTTTGTTTCCCATTCTCCTCGTAATTGATACACCACTAATGATGAATCTCCATATATTTTGAGACATTTGATTTTTCTTTCTATAGCTGCTTTCAATCCCATGACACAAGCTTCGTATTCCGCCATGTTATTGGTGCAAAAGAACTCCAGTCTACTTGTAAAGGGATAATAAATATTTTCTGGAGAAATTAACACTGCCCCGATTCCTCGTCCCAAAGCATTGGATGCTCCGTCAAAGTAAAGCTTCCAAGATGCAGATGCATCATTTGTTCTGACTTTTTCATTCATGGATATGCACAACAAATCTTCATCAGGAAAATTGAAGCTCAAAGACTGATAATCATTTGATACACGACTGGCCAGAAAATCAGCTATGACACTTCCTTTTATCGCTTTTTGGTTGACATATACAATATCAAACTCAGATAATAACATCTGCCATCTAGCCATTCTGCCTGTCAAAGCTGGTGATTCCATTAAGAATTTCAAAGGATCAAGTTTGGATATCAGCCAAGTAGTATGGTATAACATATATTGTCTGAGTCTTCGAGTAGCCCACACCAAGGCACAACATAATTTTTGTATTGGTGGATATCGAATTTCACAATCAGTAAATTTCTTGCTCAGATAATAAATAGCTTTTTCTTTTCTTCCAGATTCATCATGCTGTCCTAGTACACATCCCATCGAATTTTCGAAGACCGTCAAGTAGAGAATTAACGGTCTATCAGGCATTGGTGATACTAAAATTGGGGCATTGGATAAATATTTCTTAATAATATCCAAAGTTTCTTGACATTCTTCATTCCAGACTTCAGGATTATTCTTTTGAAGTAATTTGAACACTGGATCACATTTGTCAGTTAATTGAGAAATGAACCGAGATATATAATTTAATCTTCCCAAAAAGCCTCGAACTTCTTTTTTTGTATTGGGTGGTGGAAGATCTTGAATTGCTTTTACTTTATCTGGATCAATCTCGATTCTTTTTTTGCTGACCACAAATCCCAAAAGTTTCCCGGAAGTTACCCCAAAAGTGCATTTAGCTGGGTTGAGCTTTAATTGATATTTCCTCAATCTCTGGAAAAGCTTTCTCAGATTTTGAATATGTTCTTCTTCAGTTCGGGATTTGGCAATCATGTCATCCACGTATACTTCAATCTCTTTGTGCATCATGTCATGAAACAAAGTTACCATGGCTCTTTGATACGTTGCCCCTGCATTTTTTAATCCAAATGGCATCACTTTATAACAGAATGTGCCCCACATGGTTACAAATGTTGTTTTTTCCATGTCTTCAGGATTCATTTTTATCTGATTACATCCTGAAAAGCCATCCATGAATGAAAACGATGCGTGTCCTGCAGTATTGTCCACAAAGGTGTCTATGTGAGGTAATGGAAAGCTATCTTTTGGACTAGCTTTGTTAAGATCTCTGTAATCCACGGGAACAATGTTGGCTACCCATTCTGGGTATTTGGCTGCCTGTAGGAAACCTGCATTGATCTGTTTCATCACTTCCTCTTTGATCTGCAACAACATTTCTGGTCTCATTCGCCTGAGCTTTTGTTGGACCGGTTTATATTCTGGATTGATTGGAAGCTTATGCATCACTATATCTGTACTCAAGCCAGGCATATCTTGATAAGACCAAGCGAAGATATCTTTGAACTCTTGAAGAAGATTTATCAATTCTTGTTTTATCTGGATTGTCAGAGTAGTACCAATTTTCACCTCTTTTATTTCTTCATTTGTTCTCAGATTCACAGTCTCAATCTCTTCTTTGTGGGGTAGAATTTGTTTGTCTTCTTTTTCTACCAATCTTAATAGTTCAGTAGGAACATCACATTCCAGTTCATCCTCACACCCATTGATTTCTTCCAGACATATGGGTTGCTCTAAATTTATCTCTTGATTAAATTTAGGAATAAACATGCTATTCACATGGTGACACCTGCAAATTTAAGTCAGACATATTTCCAAAAGAATATAGTAAATTTATGAAATAAATAAATGTATAAATGTAAGAAAATGTAAAGAATGATTGCCATCTGAAAATTTTAAAGAAAATTTCTTATATTTAACATAATTTCCTTTACAAGATAACAAAAAGTTTTCATATTTTTGAGCTAAACATAAAGATTAGTTCTGAATATTACTCTGCGTTAATATTAAAAACTATAGGAAGATCTTCAGTGGTCCAATTGTTGAGTGTTTCTCCAGGAAAACATGGGCGAATCCTATCCAAGTATTTGCCAGTCTTGTTGTCATTCATGATCATGTTGATAAATAATCCATTCATAGCTTCTTCAACTATGTTTTGATCTTTCGTCAACTTTTCTTCTTTAAAGGTTTCAACAAGCTGTTGTTCTACATTAATTGTTCCCTCTGATCTGAATGTGGTCTTCAACTGTGGGAAAAACATGTGTTCCCAAATGATTTCTTTCCCTTTCAACCTTGCCTTTCTGTCTTCACATCTTCTTTTCATCTCTTTGTTCTTTTGCTGAAAATTGGGCTTAAATCCAAGCCCAAAACGATCTTTCTTCATCTGTATATTTACAGGAACCGAAATCCCTTGAAGATTCTTTCCTAAACCTTTCCCAGCTTTAGCTCCGATGCCTAAAGTTTGTCGTACCGTCATCTTGGTACAATCAGATAATCTGGGATATGGAATTTTACTTCCTTCTACAATAAAGGTTGCATTTACAAATTCAAGAGCTCGGAAAGAGCATTCAAGAGCATCATCATTGGTTTCGATATATGGAACATCACTTGTTACAGACGTAATGATTTCTTCTTCAGCTCCGACGCATATTAGTTGTCCATCAACAACAAATTTCAATTTCTGATGTAATTAAGAAGGAACGGCTCCTGCTGAATGAATCCATGGCCTCCCTAATAAACAATTATATGTAGGGTGGATGTCCATCACCACAAAGTCAATATTGTACACGACTGGACCAATTAACAACGGTATTTCCATTTTCGCAAGCACATCTTTTTGAGTACCATCAAAGGCTCGTACTACATTCTGATAGCTCTTCATGTGTGATTTATCCACAGGCATTCTTTGAAGTGTGACTAGAGGCATCAAGTTGAGAGCGGATCCATTGTCAATCAATACTCCTGGCAACACATGGCCATGACAATGTGTCGTGATATTCAAAGCTTTTACTGACCCCATTCCGCCTTCAGGTATTTCATCATCCGTGAACGATATATAATTGTCAACGGCTATATGTCCCACAATTCTGTCAAGTTTATTGAGGGATATATCTTCAGAGATAAATGTTTGATTGAGAATTTTCATCAAAGCATTTCTATGTGCTTCTGAATTCATCAATAGATCAAGAATAGAAATTCTCGCTTGTTGTTTGTGTAGTTGTTCAACCACACTATACTCACTATGTTTTAGGAATTTCAAAAATTCTTGAGCTTGTTTTTCTGTCACAGGCTCATTGAATGCTGGAGGGGATTCATCATCAAATACCTTCTGAGGTATTACCATGGCTTTTCCTTTTGCTTTCACTTGTTCCGAGGCATTGGATGTTTCGGGAGAGTAACATCTCCCACTTCTTGTAAAGAAACCGACTTCACTCACTGCTTCAGATGTCGATGTTGTACCCAAACTCTGTATTTTCTCTTCCGTTTTTTCTAGAGAAACAGATCCTCCTACCATTGAAACATTGGTAGTATAATTCCAAGGTACCCTGCGGGTATCTTTGTATGGAAATGGTAGAGGAGTGGTGATAACTACTTTCGGCTTTATTGGTGCAGGAATCACCGTAGATGATTTCACATTAATGATCACAAGATCATTTATTCTTTGACTAGGTTTAGAATCCTCTGATGAGCAAACATCATCTTCTTTTTTCCCTGGTTTTTCTTCAAAGAATTCCATTTCTCTGTTGTTCATCAATTTTTGCACCAAATCCCTAAACTCAGGACATAGTTGAATTTTATGCCCCTTCTCTTGATGATATTCACAATAATTCTTGTCTTCATTCTGCTTTGGCCTGAATTGTTGTGGAATTATACCGGCTAAAGAGAGTTGTTGGAATACCCAAACAAAAGGAGATTTAATTTCAGAAATGTCAGTTTTTGCTTTCTTTCTGTTCTCTTCCTGAATTGCATTCACGTTTTTATCTCCATGATTTGGCAATGGATGATTTGATGCAGATGGTGTATTAAAATTCCAACTTTCCAGTGTTGATCAAATTTTGAACCACCCTTTTGAATGCCAAACAGTTTTCAATAGAATGACCCGTAATTCCTTCATGGTAAACACAGTGTGCCTTTGTATCATACCAAGGAGGGAATGGTGGTTGCATGGGAACCAAAGGATAGGGCCGTATGACATCTGCTTTTAACAGTGAATCATAGATCTCAGCATATGGTACTGGTAAAGGTGTAAAAGATAACCTTTCATTTTCCTTTCAAGATCCTCTGGACTCTGCTCGATTAGTGTTTGTTTCCTCTTTCTTAACCCTTGGCTGGGTTATTGTAACACTTTTCGATGAATCCTTGTTGTAAGAGTTTGCATTGTTAACTTCATTCTCTTTTTTTCGGTACATAGGTCTTTTGGAACTAGACCCCTCATTTGATTCAATTTTACCACTTTTCAAGACATTTTCAATGAGTTCTCCAGAAATGACCAAATCTGCAAAATTTCTGGTTGCATTCCCCTTTAGATGATTTAAATAAGGAGCTTTCAATGTATGGACAAATATTACTGTGGCCTCTTTTTCTGACAAAGGTGGTTGAACTTGGGCTGCTGTGTCACGCCATCTCTGGGCATACTGTCTGAATGTTTCATTATTCTTTTTCTCCAAATTTTGGAGAGTCCATCTATCAGGGACCATGTCTGTTACGTGGCGGTACTGCTCTAAGAATGCTTTAGCCAGATCTTTCCAGGATCTAATGTTGGCTTTGGTCAATTGAGTATACCATTTTAAAGCTAGTCCTGTCAAACTATCTTGAAAGCAATGAATTAACAATTTCTCATCTTTCACATATCCTGTCATTCTGCGACAAAACATAGTAATGTGGGATGAAGGGCATGTGGTACCGTCATATTTATCAAATTCGGGAGCTTTGAACTTGATGGGGAGGATTAGGCCTAGAACCAAACTCAACTCACTAGCGTCAAACCCATAGAATGATTCAGTTATTTCCACGGATTTCATTCGTTCCTCTAAGCTCTTGATCTGTCTGGTTAATTCTTCATTTACTTTTCCTTTCTCATTCAGCTCATTCAAATCTGGGATTAAATGCTCAGTATTAAGATCCCCTATTTTCACATCTGATATAAGCGGATTTTTGCTTGAAGATGCAGGATCCACTTGTCGATTTTCATGTGGTTTGGCTTCTTGAAATACTGATGTGCGAGCATTGATTTGTATAGGTGTAGTACCAGAGTGATAAATTGGTTCTGGTGGAAAACCTAAAGGATACATAGGTTCTTGGTCGAAAGATACAGGATTTTCATGCATTTTTCCAATGATAGCCTGTCTTTTAAACATGTCTTTTATTTTCTGCATCATGATGTCCTGTGAGTTTGCAATACTGGCTTCAATTTTCTCTAGCTTCATTCTCATTTCTGTTTGTTCTTTATTATGCTGTTCCTCAATACGTTGTATTTTATCCTCCATAATTCTCTTAGTAGCTTGTCTAGTACCGTAGTGATGTTGTATTTCTCTTTTGTCCAGAATAACTGCGATTGAAAAATCTTTTGATATTATTTTTTCCAAATTTTAATTAATGAATTTTATCTTAATAAATATCCATAAAGAAAATCATGAAATGAATAATGAATGTATGCAAAATGTATGTATGCAAAAAGGTATTGATCCCAAAAAATTAACTGTCATAGAACAACTTTCATCGGCATACAAAAGTTTCTTTATAATAGTTCATAACTACAGATAAGGCGTAGCTTTCCTATTAAGCTCTATAATTTCTTTCATTAACCTTGACACCCTCTTTCTGAACTTAGAGACTAGATCAACGTGATGCTCAATTATTTTAGCTTCAACAGCTAATTCCCCAACATATCTAGCAACTTCGCTCATTTGTACCATGGCCTCGAACACCATATTACTTCTTTCTTCACTTCTTTCAACATATAAATCAATTGACTTTTGCCATTGTTCATTAGTTCCTTCCAGAGTTTGCTCTAATTCAGTGATTCTGACTTGACAATTGTGCAGAATTTTTTCAAGATCTCTAATGCGTCTTCGCAGTGAAGCACTTTCCTCATTACTTTCTTTGAGATCATTAGGTCCTAGACGAACCTTTTCTTGAAATAATGACTCTTCAAGTTGCAAAATGTAAGCGTTAAACTCTGAGTTTTTGTTTCTAGACTGATCCAGATCTTCTTCAAGCTTTGTTCGTGCTTCTTGCGTTCTTTGATTAAGCTTTTGGATTTGAACATTCTTGTTTCTGCATCTTTGCATCCAATTACTAGCCACTTCTTGCTCTACCTCAAGTTTGGTGTTGAAATTCTTTCTTTCCAGCTCCTATTTTTCTTTTTCAACATTGAATTCTTCAATCTTTTGGCCCCTGACTTCAAGTTCAGCAATCAGCTGGTTCATTTCAGATTCAAATCCCTTGAACATGATATTTTTCTCACCTTCAAATTTATCAAAGATTTCATTCTTCATTTCTTCTAAATCTTTAGCTCGATCCCTTTCTCTTTGCATTTCATTCATGATCTCGTGGTGTTCAGCCTTGTGTTTTATAATTCGCTCTCTTCTGTCGACCTCAAAATCTTCCATTTTTTGCTTTCCTTTCTCAAGGCTTTTGAGTAGACGGCTATTCTTTCCTTTCAGATCTTCAACTCGACTTTTCTCGATGTTCAATTCTCTGGTCATCTGTACCGTTGATTGGCTTGGTCCTGATGCTTTCCGGGATTTATATAACTCTTGGTAATTTTCTTTAATGCTCTAAATTCACCATCAACTTTTTCTTTGTTTTCTCTCAACATTGCACATTGTGATGAATGAAAGTTAATATCAACACCCAACATAGCTTTATCTCATCTCATTTGCTCTAATTCTCTTGACCAGCCTTCTTTTTCTGCTTCAAATTCAGCTCTCAGGATTTCAATCTCTGATGGAACCACCTTAATGCGATCTTCCATAGAGATATCCTCATTTTGATCTGGTAGAGGAATATTTTCATTTTTCCTGACATATCTCCATTCCTCATAATTAGGAGTTAGCATTTCTTTTGCTGCTTTAGCTCGGATACAAAAAGTTGTTTTCCAAGCTGTAACGGCTTCCATGATATTTCTTTTATAATTTTTGCTGTGAAATGCGAACTCAGATGAATGTAATCCAGCGGTGACAGGTACAAATTGACGACCTTCATACTGTCTTATGACCAGAAGTGGTGCATATCCAATTCCTCCCCATAATCCGAGCAGCATTATCCAATTGTAATCACCACATTTGTAAAAGAATTCCCTTTGGATTTGCCACGGGGCTCGCCAAACAATGTCATTACTTTGCAGATTTCGAAAGGCATTAATCCACATATCTTTCTTAATTTCTTTCGGCCATTTCTGCTCCAGAAATTCTTTTAATGGTGAGTAATCCGTATTAAAGCGTCGGTATGAAACCTTTTCTGTCCTCCAGAAATGACTACGGATCCAAACATAGAACAACTGGGTACACCCTGAGAATCGTCCACCTCCTAGCTTTCTACAAGCATTTAACGATCTGAAGGTCTCTGCTAGAATTGCAGAAGCAGGATTAATCTTTTTCGGTAGCTGTTCAAACAAATCTACCACTGCAGCTTCAACATATCCCAATACTTTTGGGAAGATGACCATACCATACATACTCAGAGCAAATAGATCGAATCGTACTTTAGTGTCTGGATGACTCTGAATAAGTTCTTTAATGTTGGTCCAAGCAATGCCTTCGCTTTCGCCTTTTTGTTTTGTACGGGATGCCACCCATTCTTCTCGTACCCCGGCAATCTTTGCTAATTTAACTCGAAAGGGTTGAGTTTTAATTGACTTTGAATAGATTCGATTCTCTAAAGCCCCTTCTATATGTAGCAAAGTTGTGTACTCTTCAATAGTAGGGACCAAGTCCTCCTTATTGAGAGTGAAATAATTGTACCCTGGATTCCAGAATTGAATTAGGGCTCTGAGTAATTCATCATCAACTTCGACATAGAGCAAATATGGGATGTCTCCGTAAGTATGATAAAACTGTAATTTTTTGTTTGAATCCCAACTTTCCCAAATGCTTCGCAAATCTTGCATATCATTTCTTTTTAGCGAAACTGGAGCATAACTGGCCAAGTCAGATACATAATCATCCTGCAGACTGTCTCCTTCTTGTCTTTATAAGTCCTCAGCCCACTGTCTTACTTCTGAGTTTAGAATTATTTGATTTGAACACTTTTTATCCATGGATGAAGGCTTTCCAATGAGACAATTAACACGATGATCAATTCATTTTATCCTGTATGATGCTATGCAAAATAAAAAAAAATAAAGAACACACAAAAAGAAATGAATTAGTTTAAAGAATTTAACAATAATATCTACCTAAATATCTTTATTTAAACATGCTTTTTCATAATTTAAATAATTTAAATTTACATGTAATTTAATCAGTAAAGAAAATAAATAAATTAACAGGAAAGTTAGAATTCATTTCTCCTGTGTGTACACCTATTTTGGACAAAATTTCGGCATGACTTCAGACCGAGAGAGTTTCTAAGTTTTATTATATGCATGGTTTCAGATCTAAGAATAAAGGTACCCGAATTGTCCTTGTTATTGCCCCCTTGGGTTAATAACCCTCAATCCTAATCCATCACAGACTAAAGTGGATCGAGTTCAATTCGAGGGGATACATTTCTCTATGCCTGACACGGAGAATAAATTCTCACGAAGACATAGAGCATATGAACCCCGAAAGTTACTTGCTAGGTCTGACACGGAGAATAAATTCTCACGAAGACGTCGCTTTCACTCCCACTTAAAAGGGACAAACTCAATTATAGAGCTTTGTGTTATGCAATGCAAGTGTTGTGTGTGAGGAGAAATGTTCAAACCTCTGACAGAAAAATAAATAATGAAATAAAATATTTGCAACTAAAAAAAATATTAATAGGAAAAATATATACATACTATGAAAATAATAAATATATAAAAATTTGAAAAGAAAAAATTATAAATTAAATATATAAATTTTAATTTATAATTAATAGAGATAATTTATAATTGATTTTAAAAGTTTGACCAGTCCCCAGCGGAGTCGCCAAGCTGTCGTAACCGGTTTTCGCCCGGGCACGGATTTTTTACTTGGCGGGAAAAGTGATGTGAATAAATGGTTTTTGAAAATAATTTGGGAGTCGCCATCGGCCTTTTGGGTCAGGTAGGTCGAATACCTAAAAATTATTTTTTTTAAAGAGTTTTAAGAAAACATCAAATAAAAAAATGAACTGATCTGCGTTTATAACAAAAAATTCGTTCTTTTTAATAATAACAAGGGATTCGTGGTCGGTTACGTTTAGGGAAGGATTAGCACCCCTACAACGCCCAAAATTGGTACTTTTTAATTATAAATTATCTCTATTATTAAAAATTCAAAATATATTTAATTTATAATCCTATTATTTCAAAATTATATAAAAATATTTAAAAATATCAGAAAAGGACTTCTAGGTGCCTTAAGACAGCTCTTTTCTTTGATATTAATAAATATTAATTTGAATAAAATTAAATAATAATTTTTTATAATATTTAATTTTAAAATACCAGAATAGGACATCCAGTTGTATTAAGACTGCCCTTTTCTTCGATAAATATTAAAATGATTTATTGAAAAAAATAAATTATTATTTATTATATATATATTTATGACTACATAATAATAATAAAAATATTTAAATATATAAACAAATAAAATTAAAACAATAAAAATATAATTAGAACTATATGAAAATATTTAAAATTGGTGACTAGATTATAATAAAATTAAAATTAAATATCCAATTCTTAATTAATCAAAATTATAGGGATTAAGCATGCTATTTTCTTATTTATTAATTCAGTGACTAAAATAAAACTTATCTAAAATTCGAATATCAGATTAAAATAAATTAAAAATATAAACTCGGGATTAAAATATTAATTATTAAAATTAAGGGATTAAATCTATTATTTACCCTAAATATATTATTTTAATATAAAGGACTAAAATAAATAAAACTAAAATTTAAAGATCAAATTAAAAGGATTATAAATTGATTTAGTGACTAAAATGTAAGAGTTACAAGTTATAATGGCTATGGACGGGATTTAACAATTAAAATTTGCACAAATAGTCCTTCCCGAAACGACTTCGTTCGGGAAGGCCTATTTAAGGTCTGAAACGGCTGGCCCGAAGGGCCAGCCTTCATTTCTCAGTTTCTCCTCTCTCTCTCTTCTCTGAGAGAGAATTTTCTCTCTCGCTTCTCTCTAAAACAGAGAGAAACCAGCCGGCCGGCAGCCGTTCGCCGGTGTTCTTCCGCCGCCGGCCACCGCCTTCGGTGGCCGGAATAAAATTTTTTTTATACTAAAACATAGATCGGACCGTCCTAATGACGGTTCCGATGGCTTTTTCTTTTAAACGGCTCCCGATCGGAGCAAATCTAAGAAATATACCTTCGGTTTTCGAAGGTTTTGGTGCGGTCCGGTGGTCGTGGCTTCCTCGGTAAGCTTCTCTTCTTTCTTTTTTTTTCTTCTGTTTCTTTGCTGGTTTGTTGGGTTGTTGTTCTCTGTTTTGTTGTTTTTGCTCTGTTTCTGTCTCTCCGGCTCTGTCTCTTTTTTCGCAGATGGGGTGATGGCTTTATAGCCATCACCGGTGTGGCCATCGGACCGGGTAAAAGAATGGAGTCTGGTGAGTCACCGGACTCCCAGTGGTGACTCACCGTTGGGATGACATGTGTGAGGCTGGAGTGGCGGCGAGGCTGAAGATGATGAAACCCTAATCAATTTTAGGGTTTCGGTTTAACTGGGCCTGGACCAGTATGGGTTGTAATTGGGCTTGGATTTGGGTTTTGTAATATTAATAAATAATTAATAATAATAATAATAATAATAATAATAATAAAAAAAATGGGTAAAAAAAATTTAATATCTTTCCCCATTAGTTGTTGTTCCCTCTGTTGTCAAGAAGAATATAAATCAAATTTTACTAGTTACGGATGGGCACAGGAAAATTGATGCTTGGAATGCTAGGAAATAGCAGCTACACATAAATATACACTCGTAGTGTGTGCACCATAAATTAAACCTTGTGAAAAATGTATAGTGAATATATAAGATGATCAACCTGGAAAGAGCATCATCATTGGAGCCAATTCATTTTGATGTGCATTACGAGCTCTGTCGGTCACAATGCCTGAAAGAGAAACCAATTAGGCACTGTACTTTTGATCAATTAAAGTGGCAAAGAACAAATTTGATGTTGTCAGTTCTTCTACCTGCAACACCTTTGAAGTCTGACGATTTTGACTCTCGCTGAACATAGACACAACCAAGACATTTTCTGTAAGAAACAAACTAAATATCATTCATCGCTCCAATTCAAACCAATCTATTTATACCAGGAATGGCAACATACAACACAGAAAATATAGAAATGGTAGGAAACATACGTCATAGAAGAAACATATAACTGTCAAAAACAAATGGATGAACTCAAACATTTACCAAAACTGAAGATTTTTATTCTAATATAAATGGTGACATTGTTACAACATAATATATGAACCTTGTAGATTAGGAGATTAGAGTGAAATAAAGGACAAAACTATTGCCATAACGCCATAACTATATCAAGATTTAAAAGGAAAAAGGAGAACAACTTATCAATTTAATAAGAAACAAAAAACCAACGACGACAAGTCGACAACCAAACCATGGGAGAAATTTACAAGGATAAAATTAACTCTCACCCGATATGACCAATAAAGGGAAGTTTACTCACTGATTTCTTCAGCAATAAAATCCAAGCATTTCAATTCAGAAAACCAAACAAGAAATATGTCAGTTAAACCAGCAAAAACTTGCCTTCAATAGCATAATGAACAACCAAAACGTGAAGAGTGGCTAAAGTTAACAGACCTTGGCAACAAAACTTGGAAAGGAAGAGGACATATGATATAAGATATCTAAATATGATAAGTGATTTGATACGATTGCTCCAGGCCTTTCTTGCTCTTCTGATTGTTTGGTATTCTGTAGAAAAACCAAAAACAGAAATATAAAATTTAGGAAAATACAAAGCAATTACTTCTTATGTTTAACTGAAGTCTGTAAGCTTCCATAATTAAATACATATAAATTATCTTTAAACTTGCCAAATTGGACTACTAAAACCGCTGGATAAGTATAGTCCTACCTCGGTTTTTGAATTCTCTTGGGTATTTGCGAAGTCCTTATGAATTTCATTAATCCAATAAAATCCTACAGTAAAAAGCAGCAACCTAGATAGAAAATCGGCCCGACTGGACGATCACGGCTCACCTGCACCCACCCAAGTGTGCAAAATCTTCCTGCTCTTCCTTTAGATTCGGGACCGAGAATAGCGTAAAAATTCTACAAATCAAGTAATATACGACCAGAATAGCCATTACCAAAACGAAACGTATAGGGAGAAGCATGACGAGGGCGATGCCTATCAGTAGTTTCTCCTTCAATGGCACCTTTCCGCGCCCCATGTAACCGTACACGTCATTGCGCACGAAGGCAGCGAATTTCTTCTCGAGCTCCTGGATATCTTCGGCGGCGGATTCAAGGAGGGGGCTGTCGTCGTTAGGGTCTGATTCTCCGGCCTTGGCCGGTTTTGTATTAATGCTATTGAGTTCGGATCCCATGTTGATTCCACGAACCAAATGGTTCCCTAAATATGTTTATTTGTTATATTCATAGATAATTAATAGATTGAACAGGGAATTTGGATTTGATCGGTCACACTCTCCATAGACATTCGTTTATATTTCTGATGACATCCGTTCTTATATCCGACGACATCTTTCTTCATTTTTAATTTTTTTTACATAATTTTATTTCTATATAATTTTTCAATGATTTCTCTCTCAAATTATCAACTATTAACTTAATAAATGTATATTTTTCTCTAAGTTAGTGATGATATTTAATTTATAGCTCGTTTGTATAGTAACTTAATTTACAATTTGTAGAATGAAATAATCTAATATTAATTATGTTTGGATAGATTTGTGTTATGGAGGGTCATGTGAGAATGTTAATGGTGTTTTACAATATATCTTTTTACACATGAATCTTCAACTAAAATTGTCATTAAAAAAGTTAACTTATGAAACTCTAATGTTACGTGTTTCAAAGAAATTGAATTTAGAGTTTCTAAGTGGATTTAGGCTATCTTATCATAGAAAAGGTAAAGTTTATTTGTTAACCGACAATGAAGATGTTGAACGATTCATTGCTTACATTAGTGTTTCACAAGATAATGTTACATTGTATGTTGTTGAATCTAGAAGTAGTGAAGTTGAGTCAGTAAAGGGTAGTAATCAACTAAGTTCTTCAGCCCCAGTTTATGGTACTCACAATATACAACGTTGTTATCAACCTCAAAATTTTATGGTTCCACCTAGGACTGTAAATGAGACGAGACAGATAGCGAGCTACTCGAGATCGACTCGATCAAGGCTCGATAAATACTCAGATCGAATGGACTCAACTCAAGCTCAACTCGAGCTCGACTCGAGTTCTTAACGAGCCGAAACGAGCTACTCGATATTCGACTCGAAAAGCTTGTGAGCTACTCGAAAAAAATGTTATATTATAATTTTAGATTTTTTTAAAATTACATTATTACAAATATATTAAAAATACATTATTGATAATTATTAAATTTTAAAAATATATTAAAAAAATTCTATAATACAACTACCCTCAAATTTTAATTTTTTTTAATTAACCAGCCAAAGTCCAATTTTTACATTGTATATTACTAAAAGGAAAATAAAAGCCTATTTAATTAAGCACATGTTAGATTACACGTGCTTGGTTGATTTTTTTCTTTATTTTTTAATTTTTTACTGTACAAGTACTTGACAACGTAGAAAAATAAAATAAAATATAAGAAAAAAAACCAAACAATAGAAAAATTGAAAATGGTTACAAATTATTTTTGAATAAATATTCTTATATTTATTTTAAATTAATAAAAAATTATTATCTAATGACAAATATTTAATATATTTCTAATGATAATATTTTTAATAACTAATTTTTTAAATTGTTGTTATATTTTGAGATTTCGGGTTCAAATATCATAAATATCAAGGGTTTGAGCATTTAATATCAAGATACTATATTGTACATACCTCATAAATCAATACCAAGTTGATTAATTAATGTATTTATAATGAACCCTAAACTCTAAACTTTAATCCCTAAACCCTAAGCCCTAAGTCCTAAACTCTAAACCCCATCCTTAATCTCTAAGCCCTTAATCCGATTATGTGATAGGGATTAAGTTATGCACATGAAGGTAACATACAAATTATGCAAAATAATATGTTTCGCTTCTCAATGATACACTATTAGTGGGGGAAATTTGGTAATGAAAACCATGAGAAGCATATCGTCTCGACAAACAAATTTGTTAAGGAAAGTAATCCAATTCTAGGTAAATCCAAACGAAAACTCGATGAACACACAGATTGAACTAACATCGAACACGTTCACAGATTGAGAAGTTATTAAAGGTGCAATAGAACATACGTTAAATGGAATGTAAGCATGTATGCCATTGAAAGGACCAACGGTGAAGCCTGTATATCCGACCATTGCTCCATGAACTGCGACGTGAGCAAGTAGGGCGCAGACGCAGTAGAAATTATCCGAAGCGATGCTAGGAATAGCCCGGATCATGTATGTAGGATCTGCAAACCAAATTTCTCAAGTCAAAAATTTTTGTACGTTATTTAAAAGGTTGAAATTAATAGTAAGTACGTAAAATGTTAACCTATATATTTTCTCTGAGCCGTTTTTCTATATATTCATATAGTCCACCTCTTCCTTTGAGATAGAGTAAAACAGAAAGTGTTGGAGTTTGGGTGAAATGAATGGAGAAGAAGCTGATATACAGTGGGGTTTGTCTTTGAAAAATTGTGTTGGCAGCATTCATGTGAGCTGAGCTGAGAAAGCAATTGAAACCAGGTAGGATAGTTATCCGACTTAGATTGCCCACATCAAGCATTCACTCAACGCCGCTTTTTCCGAGGTTCTGTTATGTTCTGCTGCGCCATAAACTAGTGGCACCCGCGTATTGATATTTCGATTGTTTGGTATCTTTATTATCGAACCAGGATTTGGAAATATTTATATATCGAATTATATAATTATAATCTATAAGAGATATTGGACGTGTTTGAGTATTATATATAATCTGCAATATAATCGCTATTGTTTTATGATTTCAATTGCGTAATTAGTTTTTCGAAGCAGCCAGCTGGTGGCTGAATGCATTGTCAGTATCCCACATCGTTAAGATACAAAGAGACGACGATAGAATCTGCTTATAAAAAAAGTGGGTTTCTTCATTAAAGTTTCATATCTTTCTCGGCCTTTTACATAAGATCAAGTGTAGAATTTGTTCTTATCAGTTAATTTTGTTACGTCAGATAATGTTATTAAGATATTAAATTTATCAGAGTAGCTTGGTACTGAGACTCGGGTTCATGAGTGTTGTACTACAGCTTTGAGTTCAAAATTGAGCTTCAATTGAGTTTGAGTTACAATTGAGTTTAAGTTTGAGTTTTAATTAAACTTGAGTTTTGAGCTTTAATTAAGCTTTTAAATTTTTGAGTTTAAGTATTTTTGAGTTCGAGAAAAATTTTAGGTTAGCGAGTTTTCTAAGTTGAGTTTATATTTAAAGTTTTTGAATTTGAGTAAAGTTTGACTCGGCTTGTTTATGCCTCTAGTTCTACTATAATTTCATCACCAAGAAAATTTTATTTCATCACATTTTTAATATCAAACACAATCTCAAAATCTATAATTTTTTCTTAATCCAAATCTCAATAAACTTTTAACATTAAATTTCGGTTTTCGTATTGACTAGTTAGACGATGATAAGCCAACAGAAAAAATTTGAGTACTAATCAATATTCAAAATTTGATCTTGGTCAATATCCGGATTTTGATATTGGTCAATACTTAGATTTTGATGATGTTTTAGAAGAAGAAGCAAACTCTACTTGTAATGATTTTGATATTGATCAATACCCGTATTTTGATGATGAAACAGTCGCTGCCGAGGAAGTTAAGGCTATGAATGAACATGTTGAACATCCATTCTGTAATTCATATAACCCTGAAAAAGAAAAAGAAGAAGAAAAAGAAGAAGAAAAAAAGAAGAAAGAGTCACAAGAGTATAACTGGAATATGTCAGAATTACTTCAGATACCAGAAGAAGAGTTGGTAAAGATAACAGTTGATTGTTACACAAAAGTTATTCGTATCAAGAAAGATGATTGTTTTGATACAAAGGAAGACTTGAAGATAGCTTTGTATACAAAATGTGTGGAAGCTGGGTATCAACTAAAAGTTAACAAATCAAGCAAAGATCGTTTCGAAACAAAGTGTATGATTGACAAAAACTGTACGTGACGTATGATTGCAAAAAGGCTAAAAGATTGCTAAATGTTTCAAGTTATGACTTTTATTGATAAACATACATGTTCAAGAACCCAAGTTTTTCCTCACCATAGACAGTCAAACAAAAAGGTGTTGTGTGGTTTTCTGGCTAAGTTAATGTTTTTGAATGGCATGGTATATCGGAGACATGAAATTATGACTGACATGAATGCTCAGTTCAAGATTAGTATCTCACATTCTCATGCTTGGAGAGCCAAATGGCCTTGGAATTGTTGAGGGGGTCGCCAGAAGCATCGTTTACCCAACTGTCGGCTTATTGTCACAATTTAAAGCTGAAAAATCCTGAGTGGTAACTCATATCAAAATAGATAGAGATGGATATTTTGAGTTGTTGTTTATCGTCATTGGTACTGCAGTTAGTAAATCAATATAATTTTGTTGACTCATTTTTGTTAGTTACATGCATTTCACATTTAAATGATTATATTTCTTGTGTATATTATTTTGTAGATTCGTTCGTTTATTACTTGCATGCGCCCAGTTATTATAGTTGACAGAGCACATTTGAAATATCGATACCTTGGAGTAAACTTATTAGCAGTAGCCATGGATGCTAACAATGAGATTATTAACTTTACCTTTTGAGACTATTAACTTAGGTGATTTTTAAATGCAAACGTTGTATTATGTGTATTTTATGTGTTAATGCATACATTTTTTGTAGTTAGGCATGCATTATAATGTTGTACTCCTAACATCACATATACTAGTAACTTGAGTTTGAACATTGCTATGATCTGTTCATTTGTTATCACTTATCAGATTGTTGTCTGTTATCTTTTTTAAGGTGTTTGCCTTGAATTGAAACTAGAAAAAATGGTTATTGTGAACTTCTCCAGATTCACAACTCAAATTCGCAACTCGAAAATTAAATTCCTAATTCAAAACTCAAATTCGCAACACAAAAATCACAACTCGATATTAAAATTCGCAACTCGAAAATATAATTCGCAACACGAAAATGAAATTCGCAACTCGAAATCGATCTCGATTTTCATTTTCGCGTTGCAAATTTAAATATCGAGTTGTGATTTTCGTGTTGCGAATTTGATTTCCGAATTGCGAAATCGATTTTCGCGTTGCGAATTCAATTTTCGAGTTGCGGTTTTCATTTTGCGAATTTGATTTTCGAATTACGAAATTGATTTTCGCGTTGCGAATTCGAATATCGAGTTGCGATTTTCGCGTTGCGAATTTGATTTTCTTAAAGGTAGTGTACCTTCAACATGTATTTTTTGCCTTTAACATAATGCAGATTGAAATTAAATAAATCAATTAAACAAAAAAAAATAAATTTTATTTGCACTTTACAACACATTGGTGTATTTGCCACAAACAGTACATCCAACCTAAAATGCTCCTAACAATAGGGAGCTTACAGACATTGATGTATTTACACTTTACACTTTATAGCACATTGATGTATTTACTACTTTTGATCAATATTTCATCTAAAACAAAGAGTAACATGTTAACAACCCTTGTTCAAACTTACCAATAACAAATGGTTGTTTATGCACACTTTCAGCACCTGATGAGATTGTAAGCATCTCAATATTTCTCGGCTTCAAACCTATGCATAAAACTCACAAGTGAAAATCATGTACATTCTAATCACAGTTCAGAGTCATATAGACAAGCGAAAGGAAATTCTCACATGGTCATACTATCACATATCGACCACTGGATGCAGGTAGGCAACGTCTCGCATATATCTCTCTAGCCATAAAATGCTGAAACCACAACCCTACTGCACATCTATCTCTATCTGTCGGAGGTAGAAACTGTTTACCTCCTATCGTCATACGTTCCAAGCACATGCATACAAGCGGACCACAATCCCCTCTGGATATTGACGTTTGTTGTGGCACTGTCTTGTCTCTCATCATTGTAACTTTTAACTTATTTGGCTTCTCATTTCCTGAATTAGTCCAATAAGAAATCGCATCTAAGTATTTAGCTCCATCCCCTACAAATAATATCTTTCAAATCAGACAATGGTATGTAATTCAGCATGCTGTCATATACTATCGTCTTCAGGGATGGGAGCTGAAGCTCGACGAGAAACCAATGACGATGTTCAATAACAGGGGTAAATACCTGCAATATAATAAATAATACTTCAGCTGCACACATCAAATAAATTTTATGAACACCTTTAAATATGCAAAAATAAATACTAATCTTATCGACCTCCCACAACACATGATCAAGGATAGCTTTGTCATTACCTAACGCATATAAAGCGTTTCTCTGATCTTGCAAGTGAGCTGCGTGAAAAGATGAAGGCATAATAGTCCATCGCGTCTTTTTGAGTTTCTTCAATTTCCTTAAAATCAGAAGTCGTGTTACCCATGCATCAATATGCTGTTTTATAAAAAAATACATATATTAGTGAATTTAATAAATTTAAAAAAAAATAAAAATCAATATAAAAAGAATATAATACTTACCCTCCATTCGAAATATCCATTCTCTTCAATCCCTAATAAAATACCCTACCAAGACCGCTCAAGAAACAAATGTGTATTGTCTATTTTGCATATGTCGGTGAAGTACCCCTGGCTCTGCTCATGTAGATAAAAATCAATTGTGGTCTTAGCTAAAACTGTATTATCCTTAATTGTGTCCGGTATTGTGCATATCTCATGCCGAGGAATGGTATTGGCCGATAACTGATACGAAAGCCATATCTGATCCATCATACCGGGCACAAGAAGGGGTTTACCAATATGTCGACATAGTATGGAATGTGGATCCTGAATGATGGGAGGCTGATCTTGAACGATGAGAGGGTCCCCTTGAACGATGGGAGGGGTCTCTTGAACGATGGGAGGGCCTCTTAAATTATGGGAGGGGCCTCTTGAACGATGAGAGGTGAATCCTGAATAATGGGAGGTGGATCCTGAACAATGGTAGGTGGATCAGGCTTCTTCTTACGCAGTCTTGGAACTATTACAGTGAAAGGAGACTTAATGGCAGGTTCACGACGTCTGATACGTGAACCCCGTCGTGCAAGAAAAACCCGACGTAAAACACCTACCTCATCCGGCCGCTAAAAATAAATTAATACATAAATCAGTAAATAAATAGATAATGTCGAAAAAAGGTTATTTGCGTTTTTAGTATAGTATTTCTTATAAAATTAAACAAACTTACCTCATTGCGTAGAGTATGAACCTCATTCTGCAATGATGAAACAATCTCAAGTAGAGCACCTACTTCATCACATAAAACAGCTACCTCACAACGTAAAACACCACTGTCATCATGTAAAACAACTACCTCACCACGTAAAGACCCTACCTCATCACTTCATGCACCATTTTCATCACGTAAAGCACCGACCTCATCACGTAAAGCACTGACCTTATCACATAAAGTACCTAAATCATCCCGTGGAGGTGGAGAACGGGGAGATAAATATCATGGCATCTTTACTGGTCGCCTATCATAAGGTAATGGTGGAGAAGAGGCTCGATGATGTGATGGAATATGTGATGGATCTTGGTGTCGAGGTGTAGAGTCGGCTAGAGGTGATGGATCTCGGTGTCGAGGTGTAGAATCGGCTTGATTAGGTGATGGATCTCGGTGTTGAAGTGGAGAATCGACTTGATGAAAAAGTGGGGGGTGCTCATCATCCGTCCCATAAAAAAATGCCTACTAGCTTGCCACCAATCAGTGGTAACCTCAGCCTCTGTGGGTCTCAATGTTTGTAATGAATAGTTTGCCTCCTAACAATATAAAAGCCCAAACAAAGTCAAACGTATACTAGTAATAACTTGTTTATATATGGTAGTATTTGTGTTAACTTACATCATTGATCATCATATATGGTAGTAACTCTTCCCAATCCAACAACCGGATCCTTTTCCAAGTAATAGCCCTAGGAATATCATTTGAATTCTTGATGGCATAAGTACGCATGCTGGGAAATATCTCAAATATCCAAATCTACAATATAATACACAAACATTAATTTTAGTAATTGTTAAATAATTAATTTTGGAAACATTATATAGAAATTCTCACCTTAAAGGCCCAAATAAAGCCTACCAAAGTGTATTTGAAACCATGTCCACGCAAACTACGACAGTCTCAAAGGAAGACGACAATTTTTTCCAAGTAGCTTTCCATAGATATGAACCCCACGGAAACACGTTCCATGCATCTAGGTCATCTACCAATAATATTAAATCCTTACAAATAGGATGTCTGCCCTATTTGGCTAAAAGGTCGGCATACAAAAGTAACAAAAGGCATACTCGGACAACATCAAGGTCATCCATCCGAGTAAAACCATCTTTAAGAAGTAATCTTCTCAAATCATCGACGTGTAAAGTGGCCTTCACCTTTGCTAGCTCAGGAAAAACTTGAAATAACCATGATGGGCGGGCGATATGACTAGTGTACAAACCTAATTCATCGTGTCGTTCGAAATGTAGACCAATGACCAAGTAAAACTCCTCCCGCCCAAAATGAGTATACGCCAGTGGAAAATGAAACCATATCTCCTCATCGCCACGTTGTATCCCCTCGGGTAGATCGTTAGTCATAGTCTGTAGAAACAAATGAGTCAACAAAGCATCTCCACTTGGATGTTGTACTTTCAGCCATGGCCCGAAACAAGTATTCTCAAACAAATTTCTTTGGACATGTGTAAGTGTCGACGCAATTGTAGTGACTAGGCTTAATTTATTCATTAAAGTCAATGCAGCCGAAAAAAATTCATAACAAAAACAATAAAAATACCAAGTTAGATATACTAATAATATACCAAAAACTACAAATTATACACATTAAATAGACATGATATTAAACAGGGAAAATATAACCAAATATGTTTCAAACTAGCCCGGTATTCACCCAAGTCATTATTCTATCATAGTTCACAAAATGCATCAGATAACATTCCAGAAGTAAGCACTTATATAAACATTTAAAATGACAACATATAGGTTTAGTGCAGGTTCAAGGCAACATTATAGAAGAGTAGTAGTTTATTCTTGAAACTTAAATTCGCAACACTGTGAAGTTAGTATTTGTCTTTGTTTTTTGGTTGAAGTAATGCAATTCATTCAAGTTTCAATTTACAGAAGAATAGTAGTTTATTCTTGAATCTTAAATTCGCAACACGAAAATCGCAACTCGAAAATGAAATTCGCAATACGAATTTTGAATTCGCAACTCGAATTTCTTTTTCGCATTGCGAATTTCATTTTCGCGTTGCGAATTTTATTTTCGTGTTGCGAATTTCATTTTCGAGTTACGATTTTCGTGTTGCGAATTTAAGTTTCAAAAATAAACTACTATTCTTCTGCGAATTGAAACTTGAATGAATTGTATTACTTCAACCAAAAGACAATTACTAACTTCACAGAGTTAAAGGTTAAATTGTTTAGCAGTATTGGCAGCAACAGAATGAATTTACTAAGCAATCTAAGTGAAATGATTAATCTATATATTGAAATTACGAGTAAATTTAATATCAATTTAAATATGAAAATGATTAATTATCTAATAATAATACAAAATTTTCAAAATAAAAATAATTAAAAAATCTAACCCTCGGTAGTTGATTTTTCATTTGTGGCCGTGAATGGTTGTGAGAGGGTGGCTGTGAGAGATGGAGATGGAGGGGGGTCGTCGGATATGGGGATGGATGTCGCCGGAGATGGGGACGGATGTCGCCATAGAGAGTGAGAGATGGAGATGAGAATGAGTTGCGATTTAGGGGTTTAGGTTATGAGTTGCGATTTACGGGATATATTATTTACATTTGTGTTGCGAAATTAATATTCGTGTTTCGAATTCGAAAATCGAGTTGCGAAAATAAAATTCGCGTTGCGAAATTGAAACACGCTTTGCGAATTATAAAATCTTGTTGCGAAAAGGACATTTGTGTTGCGAATTTAAAAATCGTGTTTCGAAAAAGAAATTCGTGTTGCGAAATTGTCAAATTCGAGTTGCGAATTTTACTTCTTTGTTGCGAATTCCAAATCCGTGTTGCGAATTTGGAAACTGTGTTGCAAAATTATAGTTCGTGTTGCGAATTTGAAATCGCGTTGCAAATTCGTTGGTTATTTTTGCAAATCTAAAAAAAATTGGTTAAAATCGTATATTATAAGGTATTTTCGGTCACTCAAGTTATTTTCTCTTACAAATTTCATCGCTCAATTTTTTTCTTACCTATTTTTAATTTATTCACTAAGTTTTAAATTTACATCAATTTTTATCAATTGATATTAAATTATAAATATGAAGATGTTAGGGCAGCCGCGTAAGTTGATGTAAACTATTTTTACTGATATGAAATTCACATATAATCGATTTCCCTAAAAACAATGGAAAAAGATGACAAATATGAATCTGACCTAAAATTAGAATGTTTGTATAATAAAATATTTAAGAAACAATAAAATACACAATAAATTAAAAAAATAATATAGTTTCAGAAGAATCTAGACTATGATAATGAAAGTTTTTATATATTTAATATTATTTTTAATCACTTTAATATTAAATTTTTTATCTTTTATTAACGTATAATTTCTAATTTTACTTTATTGATTCAGCAGGTCATATTCTAAAATTCCAATGCAATCGATTGAGATTAAATTGGCTTAAAACATCATACGGGTAAAAAAAATTAATCCAATAGATCATTTCTAAAATTAACTTAAGATTTAGACAAATGTATAATACAAGAAAAACTTGTTACATTTCACATAACGAGTTATTTAAATAATATTTTTTTATTTAAATTCGTCGTGTCAAAATAACGAATTTTAATAAAATATATTTTTTTATTAATTTTTTCACGTTAGATTGATAATTTTTAATAAAATATGACGAATTTCAAAATATTATAACTGCCCCAAATAAATTATGTGGTGCCGTATTGGATTAAATAATTAACCCAATTATGATATTCGGCCAAAATTGCCACCGATTGGTCCAATTCTGTAATATTATGGGCTAATGTAAACTTTGGATTCTTTTCCTTCAACGGTAAGAAAGAGAAATAGAGGAAAATGACTTAACTGCCAAGTGTCAACACAACCGTACCCACCCAATCAGTTTTTCATCACCAACATTTGGGTGACAGTTTTTCATCACCAACATTTGTATGTTATCTCAAAAGTATACCCATATTTCGAAAAATTCAGACCTAAATTTTTAAAAAATTTCCCAGAGATTTTGATGGCTAAATTGATGGGAAAAAAACGATAGAAACGAAAACGATAAATTAAATTCATTATAGGGACAACAGTTACTCTTAAACTAAACATCAACAATTGTAGAGTTTACATGTAAGAAATTTACAAAAATAAATAATTCAACAATTTGTAAGCAGTAATACCAACCATTTATGATCAATTTCTCTATTTCTGTAAAGCATAATAGTTAAAATTGTGATAAATTAAAGTAGAGACACTACGTTGTCAATTTTGAAATGCCAAATTAGGAAATGAAATTGAATCAAATATAGGCAAAAGTGATATGACATTTCCAAATCACAAGATTTGCTCTAAAAAAACAACAGATATCAAGGGAGCGGAGCAAAGTTAGACCATGAAAGAGGAAACTTGTGGTGACCAACAAGACCCAAATGAGAATATATTGCAGTGCCTCTCAAATGCCCCTTTCATCCCTTATGGTTTGTTTCACTTTCTTACAATAGAAAAACATTTCTTCTTTATGACAGCCTTGCCTCACTCCAATGCACCTAAAATGACGCCCATGAAGACACTACCATTTCTTCGGGAGACATCCGGTTGCTTCCTATTGCTTCTCCTGATTGCTTCTCTTATTCATTCGTCTTCGTCTCGTGCCTTCTCCGATTCCGAGTTCGCATTCATTGCTCGTCGTCAGACCTTGCATCTACGCGAGAACGATGACTTGACCGACGATTATGAGTCTCATGTGAAGCTTAATTTCACGTTCGAGAATTCCGGACTCAAACGTGCTTACATTGCATTTCAAGCATGGAAAAGAGCTATATATTCGGATCCTTTTAAGACCACTCGGAGTTGGGAAGGTCCCAAGGTTTGTGATTACGAAGGAGTTTTCTGTGCACCGTCCCTCAAAGATCCCAAGTTGATGGTTGTAGCCGGCATCGATCTTAACCATGCCGACATTGCCGGATATCTGCCGGTTGAGTTAGGCCTATTGACTGATTTGGCTCTGTTTCATATAAACAGTAATCGATTTTGTGGGATCATTCCCAAGAGTTTCTCCAAGCTCACTCTTCTACATGAATTGGATGTTAGCAACAATCGTTTCGTTGGTCCTTTCCCCAAAGTTGTAATATCAATACATTCTCTCAAGTTCCTTGACATAAGGTACAATAATTTCGAAGGCGAATTGCCATCGGAGTTGTTTGAGATGGAGTTGGATGCATTGTTCTTGAACAACAATCGGTTTGTGTCGAACATTCCGGAGACCTTAGGCTCGTCTACTGCTTCCGTCATCGTCGTCGCCAACAATAGGCTTTCCGGTTGTATTCCGAACAGCATCGGGAAGATGCACAATACGTTGAACGAGATTGTGTTCCAAAACAACAATCTCACGGGCTGTTTGCCGATGGATATTGGGATGCTTGGGAATGTAACAGTTTTAGACATTGCTTCGAACACGTTCAACGGTATTTTGGCGAAGACATTTAAAGGGCTTGGCAAGATAGAAGAGCTTGATGTTTCAAATAACATGTTGGCCGGTTTTATGTCGGACGACGTCTGCCGGTTGCCGAGCCTGAAGAACTTTTCGTTTTCTTATAACTATTTCAGTGGCGAGGCTGAATCTTGTCTGCCATTGAATAGGAAGGGCATTGTGTTCGACGATATTGGTAATTGCATACCTGATAGGCCTAAACAGAAGTCAGCTAAAGAATGCCAACCGGTGGTAAGCCGACCAGTCGAATGCAGTAAGTCGAAATGCGGTGGTGGCGGCGGTCAGTCACCGCCTAAACCGCCTAAACCTACAGATGATGACCCTTATGATCAATCACCTGTTAAAAGGCAGCGGCCTCCACCTCCACCAAAACATTTGCCACGACCAGTTGTTAAGCCTCCCGTCCACTCCCCTCCTCCGCCAGTCAAATCTCCACCACCACCACAACCACCACCAACAGTCCCCTCTCCACCACCTCCGGTTCACTCACCACCACCACCACCACTAGTCCACTCTCCGCCCCCACCTGTCCACTCTCCGCCTCCTCCGGTGTATTCTCCTCCTCCACCTCGGTCTCCTCCTCCTACCCCAAAAAGAGAAGTCATTCTACCACCTAATATCGGTTTCCAATACTCATCACCACCTCCGCCAAAGTTCCCAGGATACTAACGAGAACATATTCAGTTGTAATTGATTTTAGTAGTTTTACAATGTTACAACATAAACATAGTGTTGTATAGTTTATAGCTAGCTATCATTCCAAAAAGAGAATGTTTATAATTCTCTCGTGCAATACTCACCGGCAATATGTTTACCTGAAAATATGATAATTTAGAAGTAAAGCTGTGCCTGTGCATATGGACTATTGTATTATCTCTTCCAGTTTTCTTTTTTATATAAAACAATTCTCTTTTTTATATCAGAAATAAGAGTTATAGTCAGATAATTTTTAAAATAATTTGAAATTACATAAAAATATCAATTAAGTTAAAAAAATTTAACCACACGTAATAATAAAATTTTCTTATAAATTTGGGTGAATATAACTATCCAAGATAGAATATGTTTAAAGATTTAATTTTTAACAATAATTGTTTATACTTATGTATATGTTAATACTCGAATTTAAGACTTCAAGGAAATATATATATATCAAAAATTTATTTATCAAAACATTAATTGGCCTTTATTGAATAAAGAAAAGAACAAAATGTAAATCTCGAGAAGTCTAAACGAGAATACAACTAAGCAAAACACTAAAAAGAAAAACCATCAAATCATCTTTTTCATAATCCCTGAATTCTTGGATTGTTTGCTTTTTTTATAAAGATAACCGAAATGCACCCAAGAAACCGAAGTTGGCTCATTAAGGTTTATTTTTATTTGGTTGGGGCCACCCACTAAGAGCGCATACTTAAGCATTGAATTCGCTTTTCACTTACTTTACTTAGAGGGGTCTCCAGTACGGAGTTCCTTTGGTTTGCTTCTAGGGCAACTTAGAGCAAGGGATCGTCATAAGACTTTTGCTGTTGATTTTTATAATCAATCCACATCCGTCGGCCATAAGACTTTGGACATCAAGATAAATTCATAGTCCCGAGATAAGTAATTTTCTGAGGAAGAAGGGGAAGACAAGAATGGTTGTTCATTGATCGACCGTCCAATCCAATACTCGTATTTACTGGCCAATTCAAGCATTTCCTCTGACCGTACTGCATTGAATCTACTCAACGGTTCCGGAACGAGCATTTTTTAGTATGAGTTGAGAGTCAAAGGAATAGCTCCAGAATATTTTTTTAGGCTTTTAGTCATATGTATTCCCTTCTTTGAGTGTGCTAGTAATAAGCTGAGAAAGTAAAATCGCGAGGAAAAACTAGTTTGGGGACTAATTGTGGGGTGTACTTTTTGGGCCTGAATGACTTTGCTGGCCATAATGGATGGGCGTGGAATGATCACTCTATTAATTCAGGTGAAAGCCAATATGTAGTTCGTGCTCTCCACCGAGTAAACAAAAGATGTAGTAAGTGATCTAGGGCTACGTCATCCGTGTAACATCCTCCATGTCGGGTGAGTGATTAATTTGCAAAGTTTCAACATTTGATGATTAAAGTAGAATAATTATATAGTTTAAAAAGTATGGTTAGTAAATATGAGATGGAGGTAGGGACCAAATGGTCATTTGTAAGGAAAATTTTAATAAAAAAAATATGTTATGGGGATATATGAGAACCCACGTGGAGTATTAGGTTCCAGAATACTCTCATTCCTTCTTTCTTATTTCTTCTCTTCCTTCTCCAAACGTGGGCTTGCAATTAAAGGTAAGAATCTGAACCTTGGTAGTTTCTTTGATTTTTAAGATTGGAAATGAAAGCTTGGATGTTATATAAGCTAAAGGAAAGCTTATATGACATTAAAACAACAAGATAAGTGTTTTAGAGAATGATTTGGAAAATGAATTTTTAGATGAAATTTTGATAGGAATGAGTTTTTGAAGTTTGAATAAGATTTTTGACTTGTCAAGAAGCTAACTAAGAAGTATGAGGTGTTAGAATTCAAATTAGAACATATTGGAATTTGGGTTGGATTCTTAAATTCTACATGGAGAATTAGATTTCTAGGTTTTAGAGGTATTTAATGGATAATAATCAGTTTAAGTAAGTGTATGAAAGCTAAGAGTAGTAAAGGGATTGAAATATGTATGTTTGAGCTGAAATGGGATGATTTCCGAGCTCAAATTAGGATTTTCGGGCTAGGGGAATTGGTACCCATTCAAGGGGAACCGATACCCCTTCAACGAATATGATTTCCAGAATGATAGAGGGGAATCGATACCCCCAAGGGGGAACCGATACCCCCTCATCGTATATGAAATTCCAGAATGCTTGAGGGGAATCGATACCCCCAGGGGGGAACCGATTCCCCCATGAGAAAAAGAAGAAGAAAGAAAAGAAAGCAAGACTAAGCTATAAATTCTTTAAATTAGTAAGCTATTAAAGCTTAATTTCAAGACATAGACGTCTGATGATCATCTTAAAAATTATGTTTATGTAGATACCGAGCCTACTCGAGTTCGGGAACAATCTACAAGTAGGATCGATCGAGGAAAAGGCAAAGAAGTATAGGTGAGTGCATATGCATAGCATGGATATAGTATTATATTCAGTTCTAGACTTGTGATAAGTCTAGATTCCATATTTTGACATATGACACATTCCATATTATGATACATGACATGAATTTATATTATGTGTATTGCATGACATGAATATGCAGAAAAAGTTATATGAGCTATGTGATAAAGGTATGTAAATGATATGTCTATGTGATAAAGGTATGGAAATAATATGACTACGCGATATGAACTACGGGAAATGTATAAGCCCATGTTATGTAGATGAGAACTATATGTATAGTTGGCATGCCAAGGGTAGAGGGTATACTCGGTTCTTTAGGACATATGTATATCCTTTGGAACCTGTGTGAAGTCTTGAAAGACACATACTTGATCCATAGTATATGTATATGATTCTTAAGGAATTCTACGTGGTCCTTATGGACATAATTCTACGGGCACTTCGGTGCAATTCTACGGGCACTTCGGTGCAATTCTACGGGGCACTTCGGTGCATTTATACGAGCTGTGGTGACAGCATAGTGCACAACCTCACATTACTCAAATACCTTAGGTTCTCAATATGCTATCATGGGCCAATAAACTTATTAATACAGAATAATGAATGTTACAGTCATACGCTTACAGGTATGGATATTGATGAAGTATACTATATTGATTAAGTACATGTTTGCATCTCATCTCATATGATCCTGACATTTTCATTACATTACATTGCCTTATTATTATTGCCTCACTAAGTCGATGACTTAGCGTGTGAGTGTTTCACACGTAGGATCCGAGGAATTAGACGAGACAGGTGAAACAGCTTGACAGTATTACTCCTGCAACCATCAGATCAGAAGCAACTTAATCAGTAGGTCATTTTGTTATGTAAATGGCAGTTGGCATGTAATTAAAGGGTTAAGTTGTGTATGCTCTGAATATTTTTGTAAACTTATATTACAGTATGTATATTATTGTATTTTCTTAATATAAGTTCAAATATTTTACTATTATTTATTAAGAGTTATGTTTTAAAGTCGATGTAGTATCTCTGACTCATATCCGGGTCGGGTATGGGTTGGGGGTGTTACATTTAATGGTATCAGAGCCATGGTTTAGCCGATTCTAGGCATAAACCAGAGTCTATGGAGTCTTTAAATGGAATACATGCCAACAAATAGTGAGAACTTCTGATCTGGTATAGTATGAGTATGCTGTTTTGCTAATAGGATAATGTGTTTATTCTTATTAGATGTCCGGACATAATAGCTCCCGAAGTGAAGCGGGAGAAGATAGGCATGCTGAAAGCAGTAATTCACCTGCCCTGGCCAGGCAAGGTGAAGAACAGGCATCTCAAGGAGTGCCTGTGCAAGATCAAGATACGTTTTTCAGAACGTTAGACGCTATTCTGACGCGTCTTCAACCTCCTGTTCCATTAACTCCACGAATTAATGTAGCAAAAGAGTTAATAAGTTTAGGAGCTCCCGAATTTAAGGGAGAAGCTGAGGAAGGTCCGGTGTCAGCGGATCTTTGGTTGAATGATTTGAAAATCATGTTAGAGGGTCTCCACTGTTCTGAAGTGGAGAAATTAGATGGAGCTGTGTCTTTATTGAGGGGTCAGGCGAGGATATGGTGGACGAATGTCACCATGAGAATGTCAACCGACCAGTTGACTTGGTCTTTGTTTTTAAAAGAATTTAAAAACAAGTATATTGGAGATCAGTTTATCCGACAAATGAAGCAGGAATTTATGAATTTGAAGCAGATGAGCCGCTCTGTGTATGAGTACGAATGTGAGTTTAATAAGCTGAGCAGGTTTGCAGCTGAACTTGTGCCTACTGAGAAAGATGCTTGTGAATGGTTCGTGGAGGGCTTGCGCCCTAGACTTAAAGAAATGTTGATAGTATTAAACCTGTCCTCGTTCCAGGAGGTGATCAATCGTGCAAAAGCTCTTGAAAGGGCTCAGAATGAAAGATTTGGGGACTCAAGAGTTCAGACATCAAAGAGGATGACTACTTCTTCTGGCTCAGCACCAAAAAAAAGGGGAAGAGACTCGGGATTTCGATCACAAACTAGATCAGAATCAGTTGCATCGTCTGCTAGGGGAGCAAGTCAGGCAAGAACTAGACAGACGCAGTCAGTGGAATCCGGTGCTGGGAGATCTACTCCGGGTCAAAGGAAACAGTGTGAGCACTGCGGGAAAAACCATTATGGGGATTGTCGTATGGCAGCTGGGACTTGTTTTCGATGCGGAGAGGCCGGACATTTTGTCCGGGATTGTCCCTTGATTGTTGGTGAGCCGGCACCATCTGGAAGAGCTGGTTCTTTCTCACAAAGAGGACGAGGAAGAGGCAGAGGAAGGAACCCGTCTGAATTCTCTGCTCAACCTGAAGTTCGATCCACTGCTCGAGTATACAACCTAAAGACAAGTGAAGACCGTGATGACCCTGATATTATAGCAGGTACTTTTCAGTTGTATGATAAATTAGTATTGGTACTGATTGATCCGGGTTCTAATTATTCTTATATTACAAGTAAGTTAGTAAAAGAGTTGGGGATTCCCTTAGAAGCTACGAGTAATGAGATTATAGTAACAACTCCGTTAGGCAATAGTGCCCGGGTGAATAAAGTTTGTAAGGGGTGTCCCATAAAGATTCAGGGAATTGAATTCCCTGCTAATCTGATGGAATTACCCTTTGACGAGTTTGAAGTGATTCTGGGAATGGATTGGTTGTTCCGGTATTATGGAGATGTTAGTTGCAGATTGAAAAAGGTAACTCTGAAAAGTCCAGACGGAATAGAGATAAGTGTGAGCAGTGAAAAGTTTAATCCTTTAGCAAATGTAATATCAGTGATGTCTGCCAAGAAATTATTGCTACAAGGATGTCAGGGTTTTCTTGCAAATGTGATTGATTCAAGAGCTCAAGAGAAAAGGTTAGAGGAAATTCCAATAGTTCGAGAGTTCCCTGATGTTTTTCCTGCTGAATTGCCAGGATTACCTCCGGATAGAGAGGTAGAATTCCAAATTGAAATAATACCGGGAACAGCTCCGATTGCAATGGCACCTTATCGAATGGCTCCGAAAGAATTGCAAGAGTTAAAGAATCAATTACAAGAATTGCTAGAGAAGGGATTTATCCGACCAAGTGTATCGCCTTGGGGAGCTCCGGTGTTATTTGTTAAAAAGAAGGATGGATCAATGCGTCTTTGCATTGACTATCGACAGCTCAATAAGGTGACCATCAAGAACAAGTATCCCCTTCCGCGCATTGATGACTTGTTTGATCAACTAAAAGGAGTTTCGGTATTTTCGAAGATTGATCTACGTTCGGGTTATCATCAATTGAAGATCCAGGAGAAAGATATTCCGAAGACAGCTTTCAGAACGAGATATGGTCATTATGAATTCATCGTAATGCCATTCGGAGTAACGAATGCACCTGCTGCTTTCATGGATCTTATGAACAGGATTTTTCAGCCCTACTTGGACCAGTTTGTTGTTGTCTTTATTGATGACATACTAGTGTACTCGAAATCCCATGAAGAGCATAGCACACATCTGAGGATCGTCTTGCAAATTTTAAGAGATAAAAAGTTGTATGCCAAATTGTCCAAATGTGAGTTCTGGTTAAAGGAAGTAATTTTCCTGGGGCATGTGATCTCGGCAGTTGGGATTAGAGTAGACCCTCAGAAAGTTAAAGCTATAATGGATTGGGAAGTTCCTAAGAATGTGTCTGAAGTTCGGAGTTTTCTGGGACTTGCCGGTTACTATCGAAGATTCGTTAAGAATTTTTCGATGATTGTGCTGCCTCTAACAAAGCTAATGAGAAAGAACGTACCATTTGTTTGGACTTCTGAATGTCAAGAAAGTTTCGAAGCTTTAAAGAGAATTCTGACGGAAACTCCGATATTGGTTCAACCGGAATCTGGAAAGAATTTTGTAGTATACAGTGACGCATCCCATAACGGGTTGGGGTGTGTATTAATGCAAGAAGGAAAAGTGGTAGCGTACGCATCGAGACAGTTGAAACCACATGAAAGGAATTACCCCACTCATGATTTAGAAATGGCTGCTGTAGTATTCGCTCTCAGGATTTGGCGTCATTATCTTTATGGGGAACGTTGCTACTTATATACGGATCATAAGAGCCTGAAGTACCTGATGACTCAAAAAGAATTGAATTTGAGGCAACGTAGATGGGTAGAGTTCTTAAAGGATTATGATGTGATAATTGACTATCATCCCGGAAAGGCTAATGTGGTAGCAGATGCTCTGAGTAGAAAGACGGTTGCAGCTTTACGAGCTATGGATGCAAGATTATCTTTAACGGGAGACGGTGGTCTTTGTGCGGAATTAACCCTTAAACCAGCATGGTTGGAACGAATAGGAGAATTGCAAGGTAAAGATGAAATGTGTTTGAAAAGAATTGAGCAAGTAAAGAACAAAGAGATTAAAGACTTTGAGATTAAGTCAGATGGAAATCTATATTGTAAAGGAAGAATTGTAATACCCGACAATGACGACTTGAAGAAAGAAATATTAACAGAGGCTCATTGCAGTCCGTTAACGATGCACCCGGGTGGAACCAAGATGTATATGGATTTGAAGAATCGATTTTGGTGGTCAGGGATGAAGCGAAGCATCACCGAATTTGTGTCTAAGTGTTTGATATGTCAACAAGTCAAAGCCGAGCATCAAGTTCCATCAGGATTATTGCAACCGCTTTTCATTCCTCAATGGAAGTGGGAAAATGTTACGATGGATTTTGTTTCGGGGTTACCCTTGACCCCGAACAAAAGAGAATCAATCTGGGTAGTTGTTGATCGATTAACTAAGTCAGCGCATTTCCTCCCGGTTAGAACAGATTTCTCTATGGAAAAGTATGCAGAGCTGTATATTAGAGAAGTTATTAGATTGCATGGAGTACCTGTTTCCATAGTCTCTGATCGGGACCCTCGATTCACTTCTAGATTCTGGAAATCTTTGCATGGAGCGTTGGGGACTCGTTTAAACTTTAGTACGGCTTTTCATCCTCAGACTGATGGGCAATCAGAGAGAACTATTCAGATATTGGAAGATATGTTGAGAGCATGAGTAATGGAATTTAAAGGATCATGGGAAAAGTATTTACCGCTGGCAGAGTTCGCTTATAACAATAGTTATCAGTCTAGTATAAAGATGGCCCCATATGAAGCATTATATGGAAGAAAATGTCGTACTCCATTAAATTGGTATGAACTCAAAGGCCGAAGTGTTCTTGGTCCGGATTTAATTCAGGAGGTAGAACAGAAAGTTCGAGAAATTCAGCATAACCTCAAAGTGGCCTCTGATCGGCAAAAGTCCTATTCTGATCTTAAAAGGAAAGAAATTGAATTTCAAGTTGGAGATAAAGTGTTTTTAAAAGTGTCTCCATGGAAGAAAGTGTTGAGATTTGGTCGAAAAGGAAAATTGAG
Organism: Hibiscus syriacus; assembly: GCF_006381635.1. Taxonomy (NCBI): domain Eukaryota; kingdom Viridiplantae; phylum Streptophyta; class Magnoliopsida; order Malvales; family Malvaceae; genus Hibiscus; species Hibiscus syriacus. The sequence continues at coordinate 1,073,380 of NW_024062903.1, forward strand.
TCCTCGGTTTATTGGACCATATGAGATTGTAAAGAGAGTAGGACCGGTAGCATATCAGCTAGCTTTACCACCTGAGATGGAAAAGATACATGATGTCTTTCACGTTTCAATGCTTCGTAGATATAGATCTGACCCTTCTCATATCGTGACACCAGAAGAGATTGAGGTTCGTCCTGACTTGACTTATGAGGAAGAACCGATTCAAATTTTAGCACATGAAGTTAAGCAATTGAGGAACAAGACCATTCCTTTGGTCAAAGTGTTGTGGAGAAATCACAAAGTAGAAGAAGCAACATGGGAGCGTGAAGAAGATATGCGACATCAATACCCACATTTGTTTGTGCAATGAAAATTCGAGGACAAATTTTCTTAAGGGGGAGAGATTTGTAACATCCTCCATGTCGGGTGAGTGATTAATTTGCAAAGTTTCAACATTTGATGATTAAAGTAGAATAATTATATAGTTTAAAAAAGTATGGTTAGTAAATATGAGATGGAGGTAGGGACCAAATGGTCATTTGTAAGGAAAATTTTAATAAAAAAAATATGTTATGGGGATATATGAGAACCCACGTGGAGTATTAGGTTCCAGAATACTCTCATTCCTTCTTTCTTATTTCTTCTCTTCCTTCTCCAAACGTGGGCTTGCAATTAAAGGTAAGAATCTGAACCTTGGTAGTTTCTTTGATTTTTAAGATTGGAAATGAAAGCTTGGATGTTATATAAGCTAAAGGAAAGCTTATATGACATTAAAACAACAAGATAAGTGTTTTAGAGAATGATTTGGAAAATGAATTTTTAGATGAAATTTTGATAGGAATGAGTTTTTGAAGTTTGAATAAGATTTTTGACTTGTCAAGAAGCTAACTAAGAAGTATGAGGTGTTAGAATTCAAATTAGAACATATTGGAATTTGGGTTGGATTCTTAAATTCTACATGGAGAATTAGATTTCTAGGTTTTAGAGGTATTTAATGGATAATAATCAGTTTAAGTAAGTGTATGAAAGCTAAGAGTAGTAAAGGGATTGAAATATGTATGTTTGAGCTGAAATGGGATGATTTCCGAGCTCAAATTAGGATTTTCGGGCTAGGGGAATCGGTACCCATTCAAGGGGAACCGATACCCCTTCAACGAATATGATTTCCAGAATGATAGAGGGGAATTGATACCCCCAGGGGGGAACCGATACCCCCTCATCGTATATGAAATTCCAGAATGCTTGAGGGGAATCGATACCCCCAGGGGGGGGAACCGATTCCCCCATGAGAAAAAGAAGAAGAAAGAAAAGAAAGCAAGACTAAGCTATAAATTCTTTAAATTAGTAAGCTATTAAAGCTTAATTTCAAGACATAGACGTCTGATGATCATCTTAAAAATTATGTTTATGTAGATACCGAGCCTACTCGAGTTCGGGAACAATCTACAAGTAGGATCGATCGAGGAAAAGGCAAAGAAGTATAGGTGAGTGCATATGCATAGCATGAATATAGTATTATATTCAGTTCTAGACTTGTGATAAGTCTAGATTCCATATTTTGACATATGATCACATTCCATATTATGATACATGACATGAATTTATATTATGTGTATTGCATGACATGAATATGCAGAAAAAGTTATATGAGCTATGTGATAAAGGTATGTAAATGATATGTCTATGTGATAAAGGTATGGAAATAATGACTACGCGATATGAACTACGGGAAATGTATAAGCCCATGTTATGTAGATGAGAACTATAGGTATAGTTGGCATGCCAAGGGTAGAGGGTATACTCGGTTCTTTAGGACATATGTATATCCTTTGGAACCTGTGTGAAGTCTTGAAAGACACATACTTGATCCATAGTATATGTATATGATTCTTAAGGAATTCTACGTGGTCCTTATGGACATAATTCTACGGGCACTTCGGTGCAATTCTACGGGCACTTCGGTGCAATTCTACGGGGCACTTCGGTGCATTTATACGAGCTGTGGTGACAGCATAGTGCACAACCTCACATTACTCAAATACCTTAGGTTCTCAATATGCTATCATGGGCCAATAAACTTATTAATACAGAATAATGAATGTTACAGTCATACGCTTACAGGTATGGATATTGATGAAGTATACTATATTGATTAAGTACATGTTTGCATCTCATCTCATATGATCCTGACATTTTCATTACATTACATTGCCTTATTATTATTGCCTCACTAAGTCGATGACTTAGCGTGTGAGTGTTTCACACGTAGGATCCGAGGAATTAGACGAGACAGGTGAAACAACTTGACAGTATTACTCCTACAACCATCAGATCAGAAGCAACTTAATCAGTAGGTCATTTTGTTATGTAAATGGCAGTTGGCATGTAATTAAAGGGTTAAGTTGTGTATGCTCTGAATATTTTTGTAAACTTATATTACAGTATGTATATTATTGTATTTTCTTAATATAAGTTCAAATATTTTACTATTATTTATTAAGAGTTATGTTTTAAAGTCGATGTAGTATCTCTGACTCATATCCGGGTCGGGTATGGGTTGGGGGTGTTACAATCCGTTAGGTGTTTTATAACGCCAAGGTCCGCGGATGGAGTTAAACTTCAAGGCTCTCTGGTCTTTTCCACAATCCAACTAAAACCCATGAAAGCTTCAAGTGGTGAAGGCCAACATAGAAAAATATAACATATTTACATTCCAACCAAACGGAGAGAGAGCACTCTATGATGGCTCTAACCTGCGCCTATCCTCAGCAGCTTGCTCTTCCACTGCTCGAGGAGCCTCCTCGATCCAAAATCGATCATTTTCATCGTGATTATGCATCGTTGCCAATAAGTGTGTTGCTTTGTTACCCGACCGATAGATATGTCGATAGGTACATGCATGTAATCCCCTTACTTTGCCTTTTGCTTCCCATATTAGCACACTAATCTCAGAGTAATCAGTGTTTTTTGAGGATAACTTTGAGATCACAACTTTTGAATCCCCTTCAATCATCACATCCCTGAAGCCCAAATCAACAACAAGATCTACGGTGTGAATGATTGTCGTTGCTTCAGCAGCAAATTCCGAGGTAATCCGATTCATATTTCTCCTGCTTGCCCCCATAATATTACCCGCAACATCATAAATTAAAATGGCTGGTCGTGTTGTATTCCTTGCTTCTTTGAAACATGCATCGAAGTTTATTTTGACACACGGGGGAGACTGTGGACTTAACTGAGCGATAAAACCTGATTAGGATAGTTGGATCCTTGCATTTGCCATGGAAAAGTCTTGACATTGAGTACGAATGGAGATAATAATCTCATATACCCCATCTTTTTCCCTTCATGGTACTGTAAATTACGTGCATATTGTCGTAACCGTCCTTCAAGTGGGCATAGAATTGGGCTTCGACGTAAATAAAACATGCTAGAGCTGCCACCAAACATTTAGTATTTTTTTAAGAAAAATTTAGGTTGACCGAACACCTTAATTTACCACCTTACCTGATCTGTGTTTTACCAAAAATATGTCAGATTCGGGAGTCGATTACAGTCAAGGAAGGATTAGCACCCTTACACTGCCTTTTCGATACCAATTTAATTTTTCGATTGTCTTAATTACGAACATTAAAAGTTAAGTTGAAATTTAAAAGTTTGACCCAAACTACTTACCATTAAAGGATTTGAAATTGACCTAAAAATATAAATCAAATCAGTTTTAATTATTAAAGTAAAACAAAATTAAATTAAGAAAATATAAATTAAAAGGGTTTAAATGCAACATCTTTAAAATTAAGGACCAAATTGGCAATATTTAGATGTTGCAAGAAGAAATAAAAAGTCATGAGGGGTTAATTTACGAAAAATAAGAAAATTGTACAAGGATTAAATTGAATAAATTTGAAATTCATGGGCAAATTTACAACATGTGACCAAAACGAATTACACATCAAAAGTTTAGGGACTGTGGAAATAATTAAACTATTTGCTAATTACCCTTTGATCTCTTATAAATACCCCACAAATCCTAAAAAAATTCATTTCAACCCCATTTCTTAAATATCACTCTTCGTTTTTTTTTCTAAACTCTCTCAACCCAAGCCAACCGGCCGAATGGTCGGCCACCGTTCTTAGCCATGCACTGCCGCCCAGCCGTCGCTCCGACCACCGTCGTCGATGGTCGAAATCCTAGGGGCTACCCGAAAATGCTTCTCTAAACGTCCTAAAGCCGAACCCGAGCCCCAAATTCCCTAAAAAAACCCTCAAACGACGTAGATCTACGTTCAAAGTTTTGGCTTTACCTTTATCGATGGTGACTTTTCGACTCTCTGGTGACTCTTCTCCTTCTGACGAGGCCTTTGTGCGTTCCCGACATTCTTTGACGAGACAAAGCCTCCAACTTTGTTTTTTTGCTTTCGATTTCGAATGTTTTTTGCCTTTGGGTTTCTATATTTGGTACATTGTTTTTTTTTTGTTCTTCACTTCGATGATGTTCGTGATTTTTTTTTGGGTATTTTTGTGATTTCCTCTGTATGTTACTTGGTTGCTATTAGTTGCTTGATCGATTTTTTGCCTCTTCTTGTTGTCTTCGTTACATGGTCGAAGACTTTTATAGCCCCGTAACCGACCGTTGTGGTCCTGAATATCTCAGGGTGTTGTTGATTCTTCCGGGGTGGTTCAGTCATGTTCAACAACGTTGGTTGTTGGTGCGGCTGGAAAGCTCGGGATGGGTCAGTCCTAGATTGTTCGGCCGAAAATCCCACTAGTTGTTGGCGCATGGCCTCCACGCGCGCTGCTTGCTTCCTCTTGTGCGACACCCCTGATTAACATGGAACCCTAACTCTTTATTGGGCTTACCAGTTCAATAGAGAATAAAAAATAGTGTTTCTATTGTACTTACCTTGCTGGGTTGGGATTTCGCCGGAGTAACGGAGCATCGGTCTTGTGTGAGATGAGCGACGCCGTGAGAGAGGTAGAAAGTTTAGAGCGAGAGATGAGAGTTGAGGAAGAATAGAAATGATAAGGGGATTTGTTTTTTTTTATTTAGTCTAATCGATGGCCATCATTAGATGATTGGGGCAGTGGCGTTGGGAGGCATCCATTGAGGTTCACAGCAGCGTTGAGCGTGGGTAGGGAAAGTGAAGAGTGAAGCAGGGAAAGTGAAAAGTGAAGTGTGAAAATTGAAGAGTGAAGCGTGAGGTTGGGTATATTTTATATTAATTTTACAGTAATTTAGTTTAGAGTGAAGCGTGGGTTAGATTTATTATTTAGTTTAGGTTTTATATTTTTTTTGGTAAATTAAGGTTTAGCTACTGTGATCTTAGGGGTTTATTCTGGTTCCAGTACTTGTTATTTGGTTAAGTTGCATTTTAATCCCGCAAGTGTATTTATTTCATTTGTTTGTCATTTGGCATGGTGGTCCATTTTAAATACGTGTACATACAAAAATATATATGCATGAGTTTGTTTGTGCTTAAATTATTTAGATATGTATTATATGTATGTATGAATGCATTTGTTTTCAAAATCCTACGAACAATGAATAATGGGTATATTTGAGCATTGGTATGTTAACATATATATTTTGTGCATAATTTTGGATGTATGTTTACATGTATATACGTACTATGTTTTTTATTTACTTATTTAGTATTGGTAGTATGTATATAATGTATTCTTGTTTTCCAAATATCTTTATTATTTTAATTGGTATAAAACCATGTAGATTTATTGCTAACTTATAATTTTAATTGCATGTAGTTTTATCTTCTAAAATAGAATACCTTCTTAAGCATGTCTAAAATAATAAGTAGGATTCACGTATACTTATTCATTGTATATGTATATGTATTCTTGCATGAGATGTATGACATTATAAATTACTTGGCATCATTGTTTGCATAATTTTGTATGTTACCCTCATGTGCATAATTCGACTTATAAATACATAATCGGACTAAGGGTAATACCATTTTAATTTAAAATTGTCTTGAGTGACTTGTCTTAACTGATTATAGGGCCGTTTTGACCATTTTAAATTAAAAGTGTATCCCGAAAGTGAAACCTAAAAAATCGACTCGTCACCTAAAATTTGGGAACGAAAGAAAAGGAAATGTTCATTTATTTAAATTTTTCAAGAAAAGGTTGTTACAACTCATATCAGATCTGGTATCGATATTTTAAAGTCGAATTTGTAAATTTCATTGCAAAGACGTTAGTTAATCGACTAGGTACCGATTTAGAGCGTTGTGGGGGTGCTAATCCTTCCTCACTCGTAACCGACTCCTGAACTCATTTTTTGGTAACACAGACTTTAACTTGTTGTTTTAATTAAAATTAATTTTTATTTAAAATGACAAAACGTTTTTGGGTGTCCAATCACACCCTAATCAAGGATTGGTGGTGATTCCTCGAATCTTATTTTTCTATCGTAAAAGAAATCCCAAATTTTTCGAAACGAGAGGTTTTCTAAATCACATTTTCTTTTAATTAAAATTTAACCAATAGAGAATGAATTAAAATATGTGGTTTTTAAAATCTCATTTTTTTGAGAAAAAAATAGTTTCGACAGTAAAGTTGTGGGTAGTTGGGCAGAAGAGATGAACTGGGGCATTACTCGATTAAAGGGTAAATCTTTCGTTGTTTACATTCTTAAAATAGCTTGGTGTGATTACTTATACTGTATACGGGAAAAAAGGAATTATAGGCAGTTTAGGAATGTGCCTAGGAATATTGATGATATTGTAGACTGTATTAAAGGGATTGTGAGTGTAAAGGTACTTAGGAAAGCTATTAAGAGTGATGTTGTCAATAGTGATCTCTGTATAATTTGGGGGATTCATTCTTCTTAGGGGATGTTAGCTTATGATTTTTTTGTTTTGTAGCAGTGTGTTTACTGCTTCTTGGATAATAAACTGAGAAACTTATTCAAAAAAATTGCTAAATTTTTACTTAATACAGCCTGTGGCGGTTGCCCATGTTTGTTGTCATGTTCTGTTTACAAGCAAAATGTTTGAAACAACACAAATATTTCAATAAAGAAATACAAAAGGACTCGGTGTTGATTTCAAACATGATAACTACAGATACTTGTAATTATTATAACTTACAGGCTGCATTAGGATGCTAAAGATTGTCACTATTGTGAAGCCTAAGAGCTTAAGGACTAGTGATATAATTTTACCATTTTCATGAAATATTTTAATGATTAAATAAATATATATATGAACGTTAAACAAATCAAACACGAATAACTTCAAAAATATAAAAAATATATATAAACAAACACAAATATATGTTCGAGAAATATGAACGAATATGTGAATTAATCAATAGTGTGAGTAATTGTTGATGACTTTAAAATCTTACAATTTATAGGATTAAACTAAATGAAACCAAACTTTAAAGAATCTAAAACATATTTATCAAAATCAACTCTTCTGTGAAATAAAAAATATATATCTTTGTCAGACAGCAGTGAAGGCATTGCTGCCTCTCTTTCCTCCTACAATTTCATTTTAGGTGGTTACTGTTTCATTCGGTAATATTAATAAAACATTTTCTTTATTTCTTTTAAAAAAGTGAATAATTTGTTTTATTTTTGACGATTTTTTTATTTAAAAGTGAAGAATATAGCATTGTTTTGTTTATATGGATTAGATCTATTAGAAATTAGTTTATGTTTATGTGTATTTATGATCATCAATGGATGGAAAATATATATATTTTTTAAAAAGTGATTTTTCATTTATTTTTATTATTTATTGACGAAACATTTTCTCAGACAATTTCATTTTTGATAGTCTTTCTTTTATTGATAATATCATATAATAAATATGAATCATTTGTTTTTGTTTTTGTTTTAATAAAATAGACAAGTGTGCATTAAATATTCAAAAAGTTTATATTTATTTAATTTAGTCCTTGCATATGAATTTAGAACTCTAAAATCGTTTGTAAGCATAGACAAAGTTAGATCGTATATCGGGAGAGTATGTTATTTAAGTTTAAAATAATAAGGATTTATTATATATTTTGATCTAAGAAATTGGAGGAAATGAAAGTCTATTTTACTTAAATTTTAATTGATAAGGACCGAAATTACTATTAAACCAAAAATTTGAGAGGAACATGAACCCCTCTCACTCTTTATATAATTCCGTCTCTGTTTTTTTTTTAACATTGTGGTGGAGCTTTTATTAAAAGAGGAATAAAAGAAACAAAAACAAAATGGTGGCTCGCTGTTCACCATTGCACATCACTTATTGGAGAAATTTCAGAATACCTTCATTTCATACAAAATCCAAAGAATCACGGTGGATCGATGTTCCGACGATTCCGACCAACAAGCTCATGTACATCGGTCGACGCCTCTTCGACCTGGAAAAGATCCGTCGGTTCGCTTAATCCTCGTCGAGCGAATGCATGGGCCACTTGGTTGCTGCTTCTAGGTGAGAACATAAAGTTTCAGGTTGAAAATTGGTCGCCTTACGTTGAATATCAATAATTAAAGCCCGAATTACTGATAGATCCATTCCATTGGAGTTGATACGCTGGATGACATATCTAGCATCCCCTTCAATTTTAATATCCTTGAAGCCCATCTTCATTGAAATAAAGACTATGGAGTAACGCTTGTGCTTCGAACGCCAATCTCACCTGATACGTACAACGTCAACAAGCTCTTATTGAGACCCCGTTGTCGTTCCCAATACGACAGTAAATAACATTCTCTAACAAATCCCGGGCACTTCAAACACTCTTCAAATTAGTGAGGGATTGGAGTTTTTCTTTGCTTGGCAAAAATCAATCGTAGCAAAGTACCTAGCACGATAGACCCTTACCACTGACGAGCTGGGATTTTGAATGAGCCTCCACCCTGTTTAGTTAGGAGAGCAATATTAAATTTTCCAAAATCTTTAAACCCAAGTCCCCTCCTTCAGCCGACACAACTCTCTCCAAGCACACCAACGAATTCTCCTCTTCGATGTCGAGCTTTGCCCCTAAAAGGTGATGTCAAATACTCTAAAACGTCATTGGAAGAAGAAAAAATGACATGACATAGATAGGTAGAGATTAAATGATAGATTTGATAAGCACCTCTTTACCGCCCGCAGACAGCAGTAGTCTATAACTCCATTTCTGTGTATTAGCAATAAAGCAGTCCCTAAGCCCCACAAACGCCATCCTCTTGTTTCTCCCAATAATGGTTGGAAGATACAAATAGCGTTCCAAATTGTTCGAGCTATCTACAACAAAAATACGACAAATGCCACTTCGATACGATGTGCACACATTGGAACCAAAAATGCCAGATTTCTCGAAATGGACCAGCCGTCCCGAAGCCCTACAATAGAAATCTAAGAGAGTTTTAATCTGATTAGCCCCATACGATTTTGCTTTCCCAAAAAACATACAGTCATCTGACAGAAGTAAATGAGTGATCAAATGAGCCCCTCACGAAATACGGAGACCTTTTAAACGACATGCCTAAGATGCAGAATGCAACAACGTAGACAAGCCTTCAACACATAAAAGGAATAAATACGGGCTTAAAGGATCACCTTGGTGAAGACCTTGGGAATGAGTGAAAGATTCCCCAATCATCTCATTCAGGACAATCGCATAAGAGATTAATTGAACACAACTCATTATCCAATATATCCATTCTATCGCAAAACTCATTCGAGCCATCATAGCTTTGAGAAAATGCCATTCCACCCTATCGTGAGCTTTATTTATATGCAATTTCAAAGCGAAAAACCCAATCGCCCAGTCTGCTTATTCTTTAAAAAAATAGAATGCCTCATAGGCCACCATGATATTGTTAAAGATCATACAACCAAGAAAAAGAATGCTTGGGCTTCGTCAATACAGCCATGCAAACATACTAAAAACGATTTGTCAACATCTTGGAGATAATTTAAAAAAGAGCATTGCATAAACTAATGGAACTGTGACATACCATAGGATTAGAAACTTTGGGGATCAAGACAATATATGTTCTGTTGATATCAACCAACGAGGAAGTCCCTGCGAGAACTTGGAGACAATAGTTTGTGACATCCTCACCCACAATCCTTATACCATCTTCTTCAATCGCTTTTAAAGGAGACATGGACTTCAACACACTCAAAAGGCCTGGTCAATCGTTCATTCATCTTATCAGTAATGCTCGGCCTAATGGCCTCCAAAATTTCCGTTGATGCCACATCTTTTTTAGATGTAAATAACTGATCAAAATATTCTATGACCACTCGACTCATTGCAATATGATCATCCTACATATTTCCATCACTGTCTTTTAAGCTCGTGATACGGTTCCTACGCTAGTGATTCGATGCTACCTTATGAAAAATAACATATTCATGTCCCTATGTTTAAGCTAGTTGGCTTTGACACGTTATTCCCAATAAAGTTATTCTCCATCATCCTCCATATTTAATGTTATCCTCACATCAATCAGCTTCTCTAGCACTTCATCAGTAACTTGTGCTTCATTCAATTGGTTTAGTCTCGTTTTCAATTGAGTTAATGTCAATGATTTCTCATGTTTCATTTGGCGAAACCAAATCTACAAAATGCTTCTCAATCGCTTTAGCTTGTCCAACAAAAAAATTTCACCCATATCCCATAGTCGTTTGACTTCTTGTTCCAAGACTCTTTAGTAAGCCAGACAGCTTCAAATCGAAAATGCCAGTGAGGTCCAGAAGAACTAGAAAAAGCGTCAGGATATAATAGGAGGGGATAATGATCGGATATCGAATGCTGAAGTAGATCAAGTTTGAAATGTGGAAATAGATCCCACCATAACCCATTCGCCACCCCTCTATCCATACATTCTCGGATATTAGTAGCTTCAAACTTTCCTTTTTCCCATGTAAACCACTTTCCATTATAACCGATATCACTAAGTCAACAATTGATCAAAACTGCTTAATACACATTCATTTGGTTATCCGTACATAGAGAACCTCCTGCTTCTCATGATTAAGCAAGATTTCATTAAAGTCTCCAATAATTATCCAGTGCAGTGCCATCTATGTCCATCAGAATCCTCATCAATAACTACATCGATATGTCTCGCAGAGTAAGATTGTAACCATATCCTACAGTCATTCTTCCAACCGAAACTCAGACCACTACTCCAACCAATGACTGTCCTAATCAATAACTACATCGATATGTCTCGCAGAGTAAGATTGTAACCATACCCTACAGTCATTCTTCCAACCGAAACTCAGACCACTACTCCAACCAATGACTGCCATTTTAATTCCATTCGGAAAATCACAAATACAACGAACATTCTCCATACTAACTAACTGTAACTTAGTCTCCATAAATAAGAGTATTGAGGGGTTCGCTCTTTAACTGCGTGTTTAAGACGCCTAATTGCTCGAGGTTGCCCCAGGCCTCGAACTTTACAGCTAAGAAGTTTCATTGCTCCTGGCTGACTCGCTGAGCATGGCCTGCCGATATAATTTAACTTTGTTGTGCCAACCTGTGTGCAAACTCCCCTACCCAGCACCTTTTCCATGATCCATGACCACCTCTTCCCGAACTTTAGGCCTCTTTTTGAGCTCCGAGTCAGTAATCGGATTGTCCTCTTCCAAATTGTCCATAATAACATCGAAGTCCGTTAAACCAGACGTACCTTGGGCCATGCCGATTAAGGCCTTAGTCAGTTTCTCCTCTTGGCCCACCACAGGTTGAGTAGATTTGGCTACTTTTGAATTCCTGACTGACGCTAGACTAGGATAAAAGATCTCCCCTTTTTTGTGATAGAATTTAATTCAATTGGCCAAATCCTATAATTTACGTTGGTAGAGTCCCATGGAACTTGGATTTCGTAATTAACATCTTCCCTCAACCAGACTCTCCCCGATAGAGCAGCCTTTCTCGATGGCACTCAGACAGATCCCAAGCCATCGAAAATTCAATGTCCCCATGCTTTGCCTGTATCGGGAAAAAAAACTCTCATCATGCCCTAACTTATCACAAACAAAGCAAAATAAAGTCGATTTCTCATACTTGAAACGAACATAATGATAACTACTATCCTTCAACTGAAACTTCTTCTTTCTTTTCAACACCAAAACGAATATCCATCTGAACTCGAATCCTCGTGATTCGTTTATACCCGAGTGCTATAGCGTTAGTATCATATTCCACATAAGTACCAATGAAGTGTCCCAAACCCTTCGCTATCTTCTCCATCATGAAACCTAATGGAACATCCTGAACCGGAACCCAATAATTTTGATGAGACAAAGGAATTGTTTTAGGGTCTTCCCCTTCTTGAATCATGTGCAATATCAGAAGATGAGAGCTGAAATTCCACGGACCCCGCCTCAATCCGATCCACATCCATCTCAAGGAATAATCAGAATATGAACTTGTTGTTACCTAGATATGAGATTGCAATGCCCCCCACCAAATGCCAAACGTTTGCTAAAGTCGAACGCATTGATTGGAAATTAACCACGCTGGATGTTAAGAATGTGCCCACGAAACAAAGATCATAAGAAATATATGTTTTTCCGCCTCATCCCCCGCATCAAATATCTCCTCCTTCCCGGTATGCAACTCCAAACTAGCAAGTTCATCACCAATATCCGCCATTGAAACAACTTTGAAAAACAAAGAGAATACCAAACTGAAAACACCGTGTCAAAAGACAGAGAAAGCAGGTCAAAAGACAGATTATTTTTTTAATTTAGTTTCGTCTCTATTTACAAGTGTTAATAAATTCGATAAAATCATCAATATTATATGTGACTTTTAAATTTAAAATAAATTCTTTTTCAAATAACACAATGATGACTTTAATAAAATTGTAAATATTTGATGACAACTTTGTTGTATACTATTCATTTTAACCTATTTTTTCTAAAAGTTTTTTTTACATAGCCTAAAACTTTGTTTTTTTTATTTCACATTATGAGAGAGAAAAAAACCCTTGTATTCTCATATTTATCCCATAATTTCAATGTTATTAAAACCGGATTAGCACAGAATCGATAAAGAATCGGAAGAACCGACTGAAAATCGGGAAAATTGGGGTGAACCGACTAAAAACCAGGAAAATCGGGGTGAACCGGCAAAACCGGTTTGAATTGCCGGTTCACTTTTTTTCTTTAAAAACAATTAAACCAAACGACGTCGTTTGTTCAACGAGCCGAGTCAAATTCAAGTATTGCTGAGCTCGACTCGAACTCGAAAACTTTAAAAGTAAGCTCAACTCGACTCAAAAACTCACGAGCTAAAAATTATCAACTCGAAATATAATATTAAAACTTGAAATCAAAAAGGCTCGAACTCAAAAAAAAATTAGAAGTTCGATTGAAGCCTAAAATTTGAGCTCAATTGAAGCAAAAGGATAGTTCGCTTTGTGCTCACAAAAAGGCTCCATGATTTTGAATGTCAAATTACCTCTATTATTTATAGAAGTAAGTTGAGATGCTCGTCTATGTTTCTTAGCCATGTGGGATTGTTTTGTTCTCATATTTTTACATTTTAAACTTTTTGGGATACTATTCTATGTTTCTTAGCCATGTGAGATTGTTTTTTTAAAAACAATTAAACCAAATGACATCATTTGTTATAATTTTTTAAGCCCCAATTTTATTTTTTTATTATAATTTTATAATTATATTTATTATTTAATATGTTTTACCTTAAATATTATGTTTTAGTTAATTTGAATTATTTTTGTTTCACTTGATTTTATGGTTTTTCATTTATACATGTTATGTCTTGTGATATTTTTATACCTTTTAATATTGTAAACTTAAAAATGTATTACATATATATTAATATTGCTTTGAATATTATGTAAAATTAAAAAAATATATTATTTTATATAAAATCCGATTCAACCGTGGTTGAACCCGATTAAACCAATGAACCAGTAAACCAGTACCTTCACCGATTCAATGTCCGGTCCGATTTTAAAAACATTGCATAATTCTTAAAAATTCAATTTCTAAGAGTGGGACCTGAACACGATCATATTGACGTAAGGCTGAGGAGAAAGGCGTGTGGAAACCACATGGAATGTCGGTTCCTGTAGTGAACCAAAGACATAAATTTTCTTATGCCGGCTCGGCTAAATCTTTTTAGTTTATTTAAGATAAAATTTTGGATCGAGGAATTCAGGTGTTCTTAAATATTATAATACAACAACAACAACAACAAAATCCTATTACCATATGTAATGGGTAAGGGGAGGTAGGGTAGTAGGTTGTCCCCCAACACCAGGTTGAGAGCAGCTTCCGTGGAGGACCTCCGACAGTCAAAAAATTAAAAATAAAGATAAAATACAATGCATACTTAAATAAATAAATAAAATACGTAGTTGAACAATCTTCATATGCAGTCCTCATATGCACGTCTGTAGTGGTAAGTAATCCCTGCAAATAAATCCCTATATAAAAATATCTGCATATAAACAGAAACGTAAGACCCGGCCAAAATTATAAAGAGGAAACATGTTGAGCAGTATACACAAAATTCAACGATAGCAGGCTTCGAGAAGGGATAAAGTCAAATGGGTTAGAACCTAAACTAAGACAACACTACTCCGCTACCTTAGTTCTAGGCCTTCATAAATTCCAATGACAGAAACGTATAAAAGTATAAGTAATGAAATACTACAAAGGCATTAAAAGAAGACAAAGATGATACACGGATGTGACTCGCCCTACTCGGCTACCCTGGTCTTTAGTCGCCATAATTTCCTATCAGAGGTCATGTCCTCGGTAAGGGCTAAATCCTTCAAATCAGATCTCAAGCAGTCTTAAATATTATAATAATATTTTTTTATTAGTCTGAAGTGAATATAATATAATATATGTTGAAAGATTTTTAATCATTTTATATCGAAAGTTCATACCATTGTATTAGTGATGTTTGAACCTTAAACCTCATACAATAATTGTTTAACCACTGAAACTGCTTGATGATAAACTATAATAATAATTATATCAATTAAACTAAGGTTTCGAACAAAATAAAAGAAGTTTAACTTAATTTTAAGTTTCATCAAACTAATTTTCTCAATATTTCTCATCTTATATCATGGAATGATTTGAACCGTGTTGCCTTTACAAATGCACAAAAGTAAAAGAGCATGTAAAGTGAAAAAATAAAGTGCGATTAGAGAGTCCAGTGCGGTCGCATCGGCATCTCAAACCATAGCCACATGATAGAAATGCTTTCCTTCGCCTTTTTTCTATGCTGCGAGTTAACTCACTTTCTCTTATTGGACCATATTTTGAATTATGTGCATGAAAACTCAAATATCTGAAGAAAAATTGCTGAAATGGTTATCATTTCGTTGGTTATGTAGTAGCATTGTTTTAAATTAATCGATAAAATAAAGCTAAAAGCATGATTCATTTCATGTTATATTGTATAGTCCCTTCAGGGAAACAACAATGTACAATCTATGGTACAAGGGAGGCTGTTATCCCGAACAACATAAACCTAAACAGTTTCATGGTTCAACTTCATCAACAATAAGGAGAATTTCAAGGAAAAAAAGTTATCCTCGCATGATCTATGAGATGAAAGATAACACTGTGTAGCTTTGACTTGCAAATATGTAGATTTCGGACGGTCGGACCAGCTGCGTTCTATGGTGTATACAAGTATGTAGGCTCACTGACGTACAAGAGAGTGCTTCGTTTTTTAGAATATTGATCAGTTCCCATCATCGTATTAGAGAATTTGTTGTCATTCGTGCGATGACTGCATTTTTCTCACTTTAACTTCCAGTGACCGAACAACGCTTGGATAGTTCTATCCTGAACCCAGTGGGAGGGAGAGCATCGCCGCGTATGACAAGGTAAACAATGAATGCCATATATGCAGCGGTCCATATACAGATCAGTAGTCCAAACAACAGCCCCTTGACTTCGGAAACAAAGAAATCAAACAAAAGATACCCATTGATTACTATTACAAGGGCAGCCACAGTCCAGGCCAGTCTCTGCAAAATAACATAAAAACCATCAAATTTAGCTGTGTTTTTTCTACTGATACATGCAAGCATTCATTGGATATTAATTCGCTTAATATCATCAATCGCAGCAGTACAAGCAGATGCAAAACTGTAGACACCAAAAACTAGCTACAAGTTTCCATTTCCGAAACATGGAAATCGGAAAGCTGTCTAAGATTTTATGATTGCAAAATATACTTTGCAAATGAATAAACAACTAAATGGAAGTGCCTAGAGAATAGCAATGAACATGTATGTCATAAGGTAATTTAGGATAACACTCCAACAAATGTCAAGAATACTCCATCCCATACGCTTTCTACATGTACGCAAGCATACCAAATATCAGCCAGTTTTATTCCTTTCCACCGGTTGGCCTAGGCCCCGGCCAATAACAGTGATGACAAAATGAGGGCAACGACCCTCCAGATGAGTAAATGAATACAGAATATCAGTGAAAGGAAATATTAGATGGGTCCTTTGGTTGCAAGTTTTGCATTACTTGTACCAAAACTTGATAAACTATAGGTCTCCATGATAGAAAATCAATTCAATTACTTGTGTTTAAAAAACAAACTGGTAGATATGGAGAACAATAAAAGTGAGGCAAGCAGCCATGGAGATGGGAACATAAACTTCTGGCAGTTGACCATGTTTGTTATCATGATCTATTCACAATCAAAATGTCAAGAATATTTATGCTAACATATACAAAATGACTCGGTATATATTTCAAACATGATAACTGCAGATACTTCTAGTTATTAAAACTAGCAGGCCAAACTAAACTACCAACAATAGTCACTAATGTGAAGCAACAGATAGTAGAGATAAAACTAAAGACAAGTGAAACAGAAGGCGTACCTGGAGAATATGCCCAATCCTAAAGACCCCCATGACCTGCTCCTTAGAGACCAAGGTTAGAAGTGGTATGAGTGCAAAAGGAATCTGTATTGACTGAAGTACATTAAGCCATTCATTCAAGGTATCCAAAGAGGCTTCAGACGTATTAAAGACAATCGCTACAATAATTGTCGGCACAATTGCAAAGCTTCGTGTAATCAATGCCCTCAACCACTTCTTCAAACGAAGATTGAGGAAACCTCCCATTATAAATTGGCCAGCATATGTCCCAGTTATTGTACTGCTTTGTCCAGCTGCTAGCAAACCGATACCCCATATGTAAAGAATTGGGAAGAGTCCTCCACCATACTTCTCCTCAAGATACTGCCCTGCGTTTACTAGTCCTATGTTATTCGCTTGTTTTGTACCATAGAAACCCTTGGCAAATATCGTTGTCACAAACAAATTGATCATAAAGGAAACCAGAAGCGCAATGGATGACTCAATTGAGTAGTAGTTCAGTGCCTCTTGGACTCGGCCTCTCTTCTTCGGATCAATCTTTCTTGATTGTACCAATGCAGAGTGCAAGAATACGTTATGAGGCATTATAACACAACCCACAACCCCCACAGCTTGCCGAATTGTTTTCGAGCCAATTCTAGGAACCAAAATACCTACAACAATGGCAAAAAAAAAAAAAAATGATACTTAAAAAAAATTAACTTGATAGTGACTGATTATTGTTTTTATTTTTAAAAAGAAGCCAAACCTATTAGTAATTCTTTCCCACTGGGTTTTGTATCACCAAACATCCAAGCAAATGATAAAGCCATAGTTGCTATTAAAACAGCAAAAACAGCTTCTAGTTTCCTGACTCCATAATTCTCCAGGAATAAAAATATAAAACTGTAAACAAAGAGAGGGTGGGTGTAAAACTTGTTAGAGGTGAAATAAACTAGTACAAGTTTAAATAGAATCTGACTTGACCTTCCCCAGTTAAGTACCAGAAACCCGAACTTCAGATTCAGAATAAACTAAATTTATATCACCCCAGATAAAGACTTTTACCAATCCGATGCTGTAATTAAGACACCTGCCCATAGCGGCAAAGCTCCTTTACTCAAAATTTGGATAGCTATAGCACTCCCAATAACCTCTTGAATGTCAGCTCCAATAAGGGCCAATTCCGCCATGAACCATAGCACAAAACGAGCACAAGTCGGATACTCCTCCCGGCAGAGTTCCGCTAGATGCCTGCCAGTAGCCACCCCGAGCCGAGCCGATAACAACTGGATCAGAAGGCCCATGACGGTAGCCCACATCAACAACCAAAGCAGAGAGTAACCCGCAATTGCACCAGCCTGCAGATCACCTTCCAAATTCCCCGGATCTAAAAACGCTATACTCATCAAAAAACCCGGTCCAGTAAACATCCATAGCTTCTTCCAGGAAAAGGGAGGTACATAATCGACGTTTCCGATGGATTCCGGGGTTTCCAAGTCGACAATGACGATTTTCTCTCGGGATTCGAATGCGACCTCGTTTTCATCATCGAACGACGGGGAGGAAGGAGGTTGGGATGGTAGGAGGCGTTTGGATTCGGATTCCTCGGTGGTGTCTTGGTCCTTGTCCGGTTCTTCTTTCAACGAATCCTCCTCTCGGGTTGGGCAATTCATCGTCGAGGTGAATTGTATTAGCTTGTTTAGCTGCCGCCGGTACTCTTCTGTTCGAGTGGTAAGCTTTACCGTCGAACGTGGTAAGGCGTTGAAACTTCTATCGGCTTAAATTAAATTAAATACTCTACTCTATTCAAGCCAGCTACGACCGTCTCGTATTAGATCAGGTAAGGATTATTTTTATATTTTATATTAAATTTCGTTCTAACTATATTTTTATCTAATTTTTAATTATTTTCTTATAATTAGTTTATAATAGATAGAAATATTGCGTTATAAAAATAAATTAAGACAAAGAAATAGAGCTTCACTAGCTAATTGTGTCTTAATTTGTTAATAATCCAAAATTTTAAAAATAAAAATATTTAGATAAAAAATTGTGTTTTTTATCTTATTTTTGCATACAGTGGCTCTAATTTTGATGTTGTTCGTCGATTGCCAGTGTTTTTATACATTAGATTTTATTTTTTAAATTTCTAAGAAATCTGTATTTATGATATTTTCTTTACTTTTTGAAATGTTTTCTATTTTTTATTTGTCGTTTGATCATTTATTTATTTATTTATTTCTCATGGATGGATTTGATATCACTTTAACTTATCAAGATGACACATATTTGTTATCTTATTTATCTCCCTTAACCCCGAGGGTAATTTGGAGTGTGTCATCACCCTACTGAAGGGTGACGTCATAGATTGGTGGGAGACCATCGAGTTGGCCATGGAGCCTGAGAGACCGAGGTGGGAGCACTTCTGTAACACCCCAACCCGTACCCGACCTGAAAACGAGTCTGAGATGTCACATTGACTTTTAAAAACGATATTCATACAAAATATCAAAACTTTTGAACTCATTTTAAGAAAATACCACAATATTCTATCAAATTATGTTTCGTATAAAATTTTGAGTCAAAAACGTATTTATGAACAATAAAATACGGTATGAGCAACACCATATAAACAGTAATGAACAGTACCGTGAATAATACCGAATTCTAAAAAAATTTCCATATTGTTTTAGGGGAACTGATTCCCCTGCTACAGGGAATCGATACCCTGCTACAATATTGCTACAATACTACTACAGTACTTCCGTAAAATACGTATAAATTCATAATTATCTTAGTTTTTATCCGTATAAAATTTCCATATACAAATACACATTTAAATCATTACTAAATTCAATCATATGATTTTACGAACCAATAAAAACATTTCAAATTCAAATCTTTATTACATGCCAACCACTATCATTATTACAAAATACATACTATTTCATTCTTTTCTGATCTAATCTTTGGAAAGGAGAAACTGACCTGTCTTGCATAACTCTTGTTAATCTTCCTCTTCTCAATACCTACGCGTGAAACAATCACACGCTAAGTCGTTGACTTAGTGAGGCATATAAAACACGTAACATTACTCTACTCATATCAATGCATAAATAATTAATACTATCATATAATATAGAAACATATATCATCATTTATCTTCTTCGCATTGTCCTTAATCTCTTAGTCATATGCTCTTGTATCTAATATTCTTAACCAAACAATATACACATCATCATATAATTCTTATAACAATTCATATCATCAAAAGTATATACATCACATATATTATATTTTTGTTATCTCTTTAATTAGCTCATGGTACACTTGTGAGAACTAAGAATATGTGAGTGCATTGAGGTTGTGCACAAATGCTGTCACTACAGCTCGTAAAATTCCCACTAGGGGCACTGAAATTTGTCCCGAAGGACCACTATGTCCCGTAGGACCACTGTATTGTCGTGAATGACCACTATGTCCTGTAGGACCACTGTAACCCTCGACTCTTGGCATGCCAACTATACCACTAGCTCTCATATCACATAACATGGGCAATATCATTTATATCATTTCACATATTCACATGCACATTTCACTTTTCATATGATGTCATAATCATATGTCACTTAGCTTATAACATTTCTCTTGTATTCATATGACATGTAAATCATTGTCATATCTTGTTATCATATGATTCACATACATCACTTATCACATATACTATATTTCACTTATCACATATACTTCAATATCATTTGACTTATTTCACTTTATTACATTAAAGGTTAAACATATAGTCTTATGTTCATATAATCTCATTTTACCTTATCAGTAAATACTACTTATTTTGTCTCATCTTTTCATTTATTTACATAAGCCATTTAGTACTTACATGAACATATTCACTCATATAATCAAGCATACACACATTTCATGTCATTCATTTCATTTTCTATATCCTTATCACATAACTTATTTTATTTCTCATGTTCTTATGCAAGCACACATATATATATCATACAATGAATAGCACATCATGTTAAACATATCACATATACATATAATCATGTAACTCATGTCACATACAATGACATTTTAAGAGTTACTTCTTACCATAGTAACTCCGTCACTGGCTCATCGCAAGCCAATGTTCATTCTATAACATAAGCACAATTAAATTGCACTCACCTTAGTCTTTCTTTGATTCGACCCTAATTCTTTGATTGTTTCAGAATTTGTTTAGGCTCAATATCTACATAAATATAACATTTCAAAACAATTATCAGAAGCCTAAACCTTAAACTTGATGTTAATAACTTATGTTGGTTTAATGAACCAAAATTCCATTTTTTCTTTAGGGGGAATCGATACCTCCAGGGGGAATCTGTACCCCCTGCGTAATCTGGAAAATCTAGAATTTTACTGTTTAAACCCGAAAATCATCAACTCTTCACTCAATTCTTGTATTTTAAGCCCCTATCATACCATTAAACTCAACTACCATCACTTAAACCAACTTATTTCCATATAAACCATATTTATCTTCCATATCTCATTATGATTCTTAAAATTAAGAATCATACCAAATTTTCCACATGTTCTAAATTCAATTCTAATATTTCATACTTCTTTATTTCACTTATGACAAGTTAAATTTGACTTCCACTTCTAATTATAAACTCTATTCCAAGATTTCATTCAAAAACTCAAAATCTTTAATCTCTCATATACCTTTCATTTTGTTGTTTTAGAACAAATTAAGTTTTCCTTAAGCTTAATTATCATCTAATGATCATAAACCAACTTTTAAATCAACAAATAACCAAGAAATCAGAAACTTACCTTTGAGCCCGGGAGATACGGGAGGAATAAGAAGAAGGAAGAAGGAAGAAGGAAGAAGGAAGAAGGAAGAAGGAAGAAGGAAGAAGGAAGAAGGAAGAAGGAAGAAGGAAGAAGGAAGAAGGAAGAAGGAAGAAGGAAGAAGGAAGAAGGAAGAATGAAGAATGAAGAATGAAGAATGAAGAATGAAGAATGAAGAATGAAGAATGAAGAATGAAGAATGAAGAAGAAAGAGTTTTAAGATAACTCTTCCCCCACCCCCACGTGAATCATATTTATTAAGGAAAGAAATATATTTCCTATCAGATGACCATTTTTCCATTTAATTCCTTGGATAATTACTAACAACTTTCCAGAAATATTCCCAAATAAATTATTGAACTATTCAAATGTTCTACTTTAATCACCAAATTCTAAAATTTTACAATTTAGTCACTAACCCGTAATTTGGGATGTTACAACTTCTTGTTCGAGTTTCAATAGAAGTATATTGGGGAGGATCACACCGAACACTTGATAGAGTAGTTCCTCTATCTGACCTAGGGAGACATATCAATGTTTGAGTATGAGAGGGAGTTTCTCAGACTAAGTCGATACGCTCTAGATTTGGTGGCATCTGAATACCATTATTGTATGAGGTTCAGGGAGGGCCACAATCTTAACATTCTCACCCACCTATGATTTTTACCAAATTAAACCGTTAGGCAAAAGTGATCGAGAGGGCTTTGAGGATGAGGTCCAAAGCTTCATTTGCTATATCAGGGTAGAGTCAGAGGATAATAGAGTCTTCAAGACCCACTCAGGAACTGACCAAGAGGGTTAGAGATTCTTATGGTTCATGGAGGACCCCAGCGAGCCAGTCTAGGAGACTAGACCAAAGCATGGACTATAGAGGTAGATCAGGGCCCCGTATGAGACCCTTGTCGACAACGTTAGTGGTGAGTACTAGCGGATCTGTGAGTACGTCTTACCCATCCTCTTAGACATGCGGGAAGAGAGATCTTGGAGCATGTCATTTTGGGACTAGAGGATGCTTCAGTTGTGGCTCGTTAGATCACTTCATCAGAGACTACCATGAGGCATAGATTATGACCCTAGAATCGACTCAAATGTTAGTTAAGAGGGGCCGGGGACCCTTGAGAGGTGGGAGTTTCATTGTTTGACAGCACAATAGAGGCACTACTAGATCTGTGTCCGGTTTAGAGCCTTGGCTAGCCTCCACTAGTATGTCGTCCAAGCTGAAGAGGAGTGTCATGTAATTTCCATGATCTCATGTACTTTTTCTATGTTTTAACATTAGTAGACCCATGATCCACCCACTCCTACATATGTTATGACTTAGTCCAAGAAAGAAACCTTCCAGTCGAGGACTTAGAGATAGAAGTCAGAGTGTCTAGTCCTCTTGGGTTAGACATTTTGGTCGAAAAGATCCACCGCCGATGTCCAGTTAAAATTCAATGCCAAATTTTCTCAACCGATCTAATAGAGTTTCCATTTAGAGAGTTCGATTTGATCTTGGGCCTGGATTGGCTTTCGGAGCACAACGCTAGCTTAAGGTGTAAGGCTAGACAACTCAAGCTCATGAAGAATTATGGAACCAAAGTGGTGATGTTTGGCGAGAAATCTAGGTGCTCAAGGATCGTTTAGGCAGTAAAGGCTCAAAAGATGATCGATCGGGACTGTGAATCCTTTTTAGCTCATGCGATCGATGCCGGTGTAAGGCTAGACAACTCAAGCTCATGAAGAATTATGGAACCAAAGTGGTGATGTTTGGCGAGAAATCTAGGTGCTCAAGGATCGTTTAGGCAGTAAAGGCTCAAAAGATGATCGATCGGGACTGTGAATCCTTTTTAGCTCATGCGATCGATGCCTAAATTTCTATCCCCACCATCAATGATATTCGAACCGTTAGTGATTACCCTGATGTGTTTCCATAAGAATTATCGGGATTATCGCCAGATTGAGATATAGAATTTGGCATTATGGCATTATCGGGTTCTACTCCATATCAATTGCTCTCTATCGTATGGAACTGACAGAGCTCAAGGAGTTAAAATTCCAACTTCAATAGTTGTTGGAGAAGTGTTTCATTTGACCAAGCATTTCTTCTAGGGGAAAGTCATTCATTTTTTTAAAGAAGGATGATGGGTCGATGAGGTTGTGTACTAACTACTGTTAGCCAAAAAACTATTAAGATTCGATATCTACTCTCTAGGATAGATGACCTTTTCAACCAGCTTAAGAAAGCGTGTGTGTTCTCTAAGATAGACATAAGATTTGGGTACTTCAAGTTGAAGGTTAAGGATACCAATATAGCAAAGACAACGTTTAAGACGAGGTATGGCCATTATGAGTTCCTTATAAAGCCGTTTGGACTCACCAATGCCCCGACGTCATTCGTAGACATAATAAACTGATTTTTCACCTATATTTAGATCAATTTATAGTGGTTTTCATAGATGACATCCTCATGTACTCACGATCTGAGGAAGAGCATGACATACATCTCTGTATAGTTCTTTAGACTTTCTAAGACATTCAGTTATTCGCCAAGTTGGGGAAGTATGAATTATAATTGTCCGAGGTTTTATTTATGGGCCAAATTGTGGCAGCAGATGGTATCTGGGTCGATCCCAAAAAGATTCAACTCGTATTAGAGTAAGAACCGCTTTAGAATTTGACCGAAGTGCGTTGTTTTTTTGGTCCTTGTTTGTTATTATCATTGATTTGTAAAGGGTTTCTCGAAGATAGCTACCCCAATTAATAAACTACTTCAAAAAGGAATTCCATTTGTATGGGAAGAGAAGTGAAATAAAAGCTTTGATCAATTGGATATCATATTAACACAAGCCCGCATTTTAACCTAACCGGAGTCAGGAAAAGAATTCACAGTGTTTAGCGATGCCTCGCTGAATTACATTGGGTGTGTCCTTATGCAAAAAGGGACAGTGGTAGCTTATGCATCTCTTTAACTCAAGCTCAATGAGCGAAATTATCCCACCCACGATTTAGAACTTGTAGCGGTAGTTTTTGTGCTTAAGATCTGGAGACATTACTTGTCTGGTGAGAAATTTCATAATTTTACCTACCACAAGAGCCTTAAGTACCTACTCATGACGAAATAGTTGAATTTGAGGCAGTGTAGATAAGTCAATTTGTTAACGAATTATGACTGAATAATCGACTATCAACCCAGAAAATGAATGTTATTGCTAATGCTTTGAGTAGAAAGTCGATGTCGGAGTTGTGAACCTTGTTAAAATACTTGAGTTTATCTAATAATAGTGGGTTGTTGATCGAACTTTGTGTAAAACACAAGTTAGTAGGTGAAGTTAAGAGGCTATAGATTTCAGACAATCACTTAAGGAATCACATGGAGCTAGTCCACCGAGGCAAGGCCCCACATTTTGAATTACACAACAGAGGCTCACTTTAGTTTAGAGGTCGTTTATGTATGCCTGCTGATGAGTAATTACTTAGTAAGATCATCCATGAAGCACATTATAGTCCACTCTTAGTTCATCGGGGTAGTAACAAGATGTATCAAGAGCTTCGATTGATGTATTGGTGGCCATGTATGAAAAGGGAAGTGTTTGAGTTCATTGCGAAGTGCTTTGTATGTTAGCAAGTTAAAGGTGAACATTAGGTTTCATTAGGGTAACTCCAACTGATTTAGATACCACAGTGGAAGTGGGATAGAGTGACTATGGATTTCATGATTGGGTTACCGATAATTGGACAAAAGGCACGATGCAATGTGGGTTATAATTGCTCAATTGACCAAAACAACACACTTCCTCCCAGTTCAGATGGATTACAGCTTAGAGAGGGTAGTGTAGCTATATATTTCTAAGATAGTGAGGTTCAGTGGAGTTCCAACCTCAATCATATCCGATAGAGACCCTCGTTTCACTTTCTGATTTTGGAAAGCCCTCAGTGAATCCCTAGGCACCAAGTTACACTTTAGTACCACATTTCATCCTTAGACAAATGGTCAGTCTGAGCTTGTTATCTAGATACTATAAGACATGCTCAAGTGCACCATCATATACCTTAAAGGTAGTTGGGAAGACCATTTTCCGCTAGTGGAATTCACATATAACAATAGATATCAGTCTAATATTTAGATGGTTCCTTATGAGGCTTTATATGAATGAAAGTATAGGACTCCAATTTGTTGGACCAAACTCAATGAAGTAAAGATAGTAGGCCCAAATTTGACCAAGGAAACCAAAGAGAACGTTCAATTGATTCAGAGTTGGTTAAAAAAAGCTTATAACAGACAGAGGTCGTATGTAGGCTTAAAAAGCAAATATATTGAGTTTACTATAGGAGATAAGGTGTTTCTCAAGGTATCCCTATGGAAGAAGGTGCTTTGTTTTGGGCACAAAGGAAAGTTAACTCCACGCTTCATAGGACCATATAAAATACTTGAGAAGGTTGGCCTTTTGGCATATCGATTAACTTTACCCCTAAAGTTGTAATGTACCCATAACGTGTTCCATGTATCCATGCTTAGAAGGTATCATCCTAACCTTTCCCATATAATACCCTTAGAGCAAATTGAAGTAAGCCAAGACATAACCTACAAGGAAAAACCCATAAGGATATTGACAAGAGAAGTGAATGAACTAATGAAAAAATTATTCCTTTTGTAAAGGTCCTATGGAGAAATCATGGCATCGAGGAAGCAACATGGTAAACTGAGGAGAATATGCAGATTCAATATCTCTTCTACCCAGTAAATTTCAAGGATGAAATTTCTTATTAGGAGGGGAGAGTTGTAACTCCCAAATCTTGGGTTAGTAGTTTTAGGTTAACTCGAGGAGATTTATATAAACCCATTAGACTTATAAAAAAAGCTTGGATCAATTAAGAATGTAATTGTGCTTGTTTTAAGCCCAAATAGTAGAAAAAAATGTCATTTTAATAACTAAGTGGAAGTTGAATGACTAAAACGAGCATTATACCCTCCTTTCAAAACAAAGGATGGTTTCTTTTAATGATGTTGATGTAATATGCCTTAATCACTCCCTTTTTCCCCTTATTTTTCATCATTCTTTTGTCTTCTACCAATTTTCTTCTCCTCCATCTTTCTCCCTTCAAGAAAATTATCAAAGGTGAAAACTTGGCAAAACTCAAAGATCATTTTAGGACTTATAAGGTAATAATCATAATCTACTAACCTCAAGCTTTCATTTAAGCTCTCAATCTCAAAGTTTGGTCACAATATCCATAAAATAGGTTTTAATGGGGATTCAAGAAACTAGGGATTTCTAGCCCCTTTTTAGTAAGATTTGGTATAGAAAAGTGTTCTTAGCATTACCTTGGTCTCTTAATCAATTTAGTAACTCATTTTCCCTATGTTATATTAATGAGAAATGTTAGAGAAGGTTCTAAATCCAAAGGAAAAGAGAAGTTAACTCTTGGTTTATTCTGAGACGTTTCTAGTAGTTAATCTTAAAGGTATCACATTTTTAACCTTCCTATACCATTTGTGGGTCATTAATTGCATTTGTTTAGCTAGCACTAGTTTATGAAATATTTGAGCATGTTAATGGTAGATTCTAGCTTGAAGTGTTTTTAAACATGAAAATAACTCCTTATAACCTCTATACACTTAAAAAGACTTAAACATCAACTAATGGCCTTAAGAGGGAAAATAGGTAAGGTAAGGCTAAAGTTTCGTGCCCAAAACAGGGCATTTCTGGTTTTGAGTATCGGTATTGAAAGAACATTATCTATATTATTCATCAGCTAGCTTGAAATAAGAGAGTTTTGGAAGGGTAAATATCGATACTTATCCATAGAATATTGATATTGTTGGTCTGATTTTGGTACTCACAGGGTAGTATTGATACCGAGTATACTTAGTAGATTCTAGTAGGCAATTTAGCATCAATACTCATAGGAGTACCGATACTGGGGGTAGAGTATCGATACTCCCAGTAGGGATATTGATAGTTAGGCATTTTTCAAAACGATACTCCAATTAAGAGTATCAGTGCCCTCGTCATAATTTAATTAAGAAACTCATCACATCTCAAGTATTTTTTGTTAGGGGGTCAAAGGCCATCTAAACTCCATAAATAAGATTTCAAGTGAGAACATAATTAATGACTTTAATTACATCTAGAAACGATATAAATTAGGAAATTGTAAAACTAACCTTGTATGGTGCTCGAGAAACAATCAGAACACATGGGTTACTATAGTAGCTAAGTAAACGTTTGTGTGGTAGAATGTCAGGACAAGTCTCAATTAGTGCATAAGGCACTTCTTTACTGACCGGGCGTAGATGCCCCAAGTACTTGTATAGAGTAGATTGGTTGGGTGAACTTTTTCGATGTATAAATTTCATATCTCACCCTAGGTATGCTAGAGGGGTGTGTGTCTGAGATGTAGCGAAACCATCCAACCATACCATAATGTCTACCTCTGTATGTATGTTTAGCTTAGCATCTCCTCATGCTAATAATTATGTTTTCTAGCATGTTCGTGTAGTGGACATATGTAGTATAAATTGGTCATTAGCGTGTCACTGAGATTATGAGCTCAACATTCAAATTTTTTTTTCACGTCCAGGTTCTTAGGAGGAGCGTTTGAAGAGCTTATCGTGCAGTCTGCATTCTAGATAGTATAGAGGACTCAGATAGACTCGAAGGTCTCCTAGACCGCTCTCAGTCCACTCTATCTCTATAAGGAGTTGTAGCCTTAACCTTTTGAGTACATCTTGAGTATATTGTTAAAGGGCATGTATTATATTTGGACCTTTTGTATTCAAGTCAACTATTTTTTGAGATACTCTTTTAAATCAGTTTAGATGTATTTTGGGGGTTACCAATTTGTAAACTTAATTATTATTATTTTATTTTATGATTATAATAGATGCTCTTAAATTGGTTTTTATAATTGCTTTAATTTTTTTTTTGGATAAACCACTTCAATGGTCCCATTTAGCACACTAATACTTTGATCTTTGAATCCTAGTAGAAGGATTCTACACTTCTACTCAGGACGTATAGAGGACTCATATAGACTCGAAGGTCTCCTAGACCGCTCTCGGTCCACTCTATCTCTATAAAGAGTCGTAGCCTTAACTTTTTTGGCATCCTTTGTTCTCTCTACCAAAACATTGAACATCTCGTCATGATGGGTCACTACCTGCCTACGCAACTCATATATAAGTTTACAAGCAATCTTAGAAAATTTATCCTTCTCAATAGGTACCAAACTTGAACCATACTTCAACAACTTCAGGAACTCAATCTCATACACAGAAGTAGTCATATCTCTCTAAACTAGGTCCTAAAACTACTATCGTCTCTGCGTCAGATATCACTCTCCCTGGAAACGGTTCCTAAAATGCTTTATAAATAAATCCCACGTCAGACAATCGATTGGAACACTACTCACTACAACCAAGTGTGGGCATTCATATTCAACATAGAGACAACTCTCAAATATCTCTTCCCAATTGGTCAACACATCTCTTAGTATCGCAATGCCAATCATCAACCTCAGTCATAGCTCTATTAGTAGGGCCTCCAAAAGTCCTAACTCCATTAGCAATAAGGGTCTAAGTGATGGGAACTTCAGGTGTGACACCTACAACATGGATTACACCCTAAATCAACTGAATTAATTGCCTACAGAGATTCTCATCCAAAAAAAAACTTGCAGGCTCGGTCCTAGAAACTGACACTCCACTAATCAGGATGGTCAAACCTATACCAAGGGTATCTGGTGGATCTATTAGAGTTGTAGGGGTTCGAGGGGTAGAAGGATCTATCGGAGCCGGATGATCTAGAAGCGTATTATTTAACGGGTCAGTAAATCTAGTCGTTTGACCTCACCTAGTGTTATTCTCAGGGAATCTCGAGGCTTACTACATAAAGATAAAACTTAATATTATATTTGACACTTGGAGTCCTATAAACAGTTAAAGTCATAAAAATTTGGTGACATGGACTTTGTAACTCGATTTGTAAAACATTTCACAACCTTACTTTTATTTAAGACTCATCAATAGTCTGAGGTTTTATTTTAATTTATATTTGAGGGGTGCAACACGAGGACTTCCCAGGAGGTCACACATCCTAGTACTACTCTCGCCCAAGCACGCTTAATTGCAGAGTTCTTATGGGATCCGATGCATTAGTGCTGGTAGGATCACACCCGTCATGACTTACGCCCTTAATTTATTTAAGGTATTCTCTTTGTTATCGTTTTCTTCTAATTCATCCTCACAAGACTTTCAAAACTCGGATTCTACGAATCATAATAGTATTTAATGGGAATATTACAAACATTATATGAATATGTTAGAAAAATATTAATTCAATGATAGGTTTTTATTATTATGATTAGTTTCTGAATTTTCAAATTAAAAAATATAAAATTTTATTCATACATCGTGATATAACAAACATTATATGAATATGTTAGAAATATACTAATTCAATGTAGGTTTTTATTATTATGATTAGTTCCTAAATTTTCAAATTAAAAAATATAAAATTTTATTTAGACATCGTGATACCACTAATTGTAATCTCGTAGACCTAGCCTATATTTTACGACTGAATCTAGTGAATTACAATAAAAATTTTTGAAATATTTTCAAAATTTTAATTAAAATTATAAAGTCAAATTGACTAATATAAAACATAAATTATCACGACTAAAATAAAATACCCAATAATTAGTGACAAAATAATTCATGCATCAGTTGTAATATAAATTGTCATAACACTAGTATGTCGAAATATAGGTACATTTCACCACAATAAAGGCAGTTTGAAAGATAAAAACATTACAAAAAATATATTGTATGAAATGTGTTGATCCTCCAAGTGTCGAGTCTAGGATGTCTATCCAAAAGTATCTTAAAGGGAAAAGTTTGGGGGAGTGAGCTAGGGAGCTTAATGTGTTCCAATAAGTGTCGAATAAAACATGCGAATAAATTTCAAAACGGATTTCAGAATCATAGTATAAAAGTGACAATATGATTTTATTTGAAACACATAGCTACCCTTTAACCGTACACCATATATAGTTCCCCAAAACTACATTCATAAGGACTTACTCTAGGCCCATTGGACCTAGGAGCCAACCTAATGAAGCATCTTGGGTTCATAAGGACTTACCCTAGGCCCATTGGACCTAGGAACCAACCTAATAAAGCATCTTGGGTTCATAAGGACTTGCCCTATTTGAAGCGTGGAAGCTACTTGAGGGGTGTACCTTAGGTCCATAAGGACTTAGCCCATACACAAAGCAAATGATCCATCCTAAGGGAGTGCCTTATGATCTATAAGGTCTTATCTAAGGCCCATCGGGCCTATGAGCCCACCCAAGGGTCACCTTAAGTCCATAAAAAATTATCAGCTTGATTGGAGCTGAACATGCAGAGCTCCATGTCAAATCCAAAAAAGTACCCAGTAAAACAGTTTTAAATAATATCAATAGTATCAAGAAATCATAAATCATGCATATTTATTTTTAATAAAGACATTAATTATAGAACAAGTATCAGACAAACACGATTTAAAATTCACTAAACAAAAATTAGATTTTAAAATAGATGAATATTTTGAAGTCAAATTGAATAAGACAATCACATTTTAAATCATATAAAACAGTCATGTGCACATGATAATTCAGATAGATATTTAAAACAATATATAACACATAAGGAACACACATTGTAAAAAGGGTCGGTCTCAGAGATTTACTAAGGATCGATCTCGCTACGATGTATAGTAGTACATAAACCTAAATAATATCAAAATAGAGTTATTACACGAGTAATATTATAACTAGAGTATTTAATAGGTTTACCAAATCATATGAGTAATAACGGGCTCATGCGAATGACTAGATCAAGAAGAGCTGGGTCGGAGAGACGTATGATCGAGAGAATCACGAGTACCTTACATAATTAATAAAATAAATTAGTTCTTAGTCCAACCTTAAAAGTATTTATCCAAAACACTTAAATTCATATGCATGTTTGGATTCAAATGTCAGTTTGGAGGCTTTCAAGTTAGAATTTGATGAAACAGACTTCAAATTCAAACTTAGGATGTTGAAAAACATAGAATAGGATATAAATAGTCAAATTTGTTGTCAAATTCAACGGTCAATGCTGGTAAAAGTCAAAGTTAAAGTCAACGAGTCAGGTCAACGATCATGTAAATAGTCAACGTTTCTATGTAAATAGTTCGATTCTACCAATTCAGTTGGACCAACCAGTTCAAGCAGAGTTGGTTCAAACCGAATTGGGTTGGTTTGATCTGACCATATCAATCTTCTAGAAGGCTCTCGACTAAAAAAGAAACCCCGCGCACAAAGGAGATGCATGGCGACGTGTGTGGAGGGGCAACATGATAGGGGAATGGGTCAGTTACTCCACATGCAATCATTCATCAATACCAACAAAAATCAGTTCGGAAACACACTGAAAACCAAACAAAATAAGCTAAAAAAGATGGTTGAAAGTCTTATATAAGGCGAACAAAGAAAACACCAAAATGAAATTACTCACCAGTTGGGTTTTGATCACGAGGCATCAGGGAGTCTAGTGGTGGTGGCCGTGTGACATACATGTATTATGATCTGTCCAAATCATTGAAAATAGTGAAAATGCTTGGGTTTTCTAACGAGCCTTCGGTAATCTCTCCACAATGATCAACGGGGAGTCTCGATGAATGGAACACTGAGTTTTGATCACGGTGGTCAGGCGTTTATAATGATGATGGTAGTGACACTCATCGATGAGTGATGATTGATATTAGAAATAGGTGTTCCAACTTGTCTTCTATATTTTACAATGATTGATGAACAATTTGGCTAATCTGGTAGTTATGGTTTGATCAAAATGTGAACAAGTACTCCGTAGTAGCGACGGTGCTTGCTACGGCTAACCATAGGAGGATGAAGGGCGATGCCATAATTTGGGGGAATGTGGAGTTCTTTAAAAGTTTTATTATTCATGAGGAAGAGGTGATCTAAACAACAAAATGGGCTTAAAAATCCAACACAAGTCAATGTAAGATAAAATTTTATTAATTACCATTAGGTACAATAGACTAGTCTAAATGAATAAGGCCTACGTGAACTCTCTAGAGGACGTGGGCTCAAAACCTATGAATCATACCTTTTATTTTTATTTTTAAAAGCCAAAGGGAATGAGTAAATCGAGGTTTAAGTCTCTGAACTTTCTTGGTTCTTATAATTGGTTCATGAATTTTTATTAAAACATTGATTTAGTCCCCGAAATTAGTCCAAGAAATTAAAATTTTTAAATCCAAAAAATCCAAGGTGTGACATTTTATATAAGTCCATTATTAGCCTTGTAGGAAACCTTGATCCAAATTTATGTCAGATTGGGCTTGGATTGAGCCCAATTGGTAATAAAAAGGCATTTTTTATTTGAGTCCAAAGTTTGAAAGACCAAGGAAGTAATTTACCCAATTTTATTTTGAAATGTTGACTCGTCTTAAATGGTATGTGGTCACACAGCTGAAAGGGGCTATTCTCTTCTCTTTTTCTTCACACAAGTTTATCTTCTTTCTTTCTTTTTCATCTCTTTCTTCTTCATAGGAGGTTAAAAAAGGTTCAAGCCTTATGATTTGCAAGTGTAATCCAAAGATACCAGGGTAAGGGTTGTAATCTCCTCATCATTAGCTTTCTTCCAAACCCAAGATTGTAAAGTTTGGATATAGAAACCATAAGTGGGGGTTTAGAGAGGTTTTGGAAAGCCTTGAGAAACCAACTTGTTTTCGGGGGATTTGAGCTTTAAAAACCTTTCTTAACATCTTCCTAGTTCCCAAAAAAGCTAGTAATTCATGTTTTTTTTATCATTGTTTGGCAAGAGAAGTTAGAGAAAGATACAAAACCAAAGGAAATGAGAAACTAGAGCTTGGTTGAGTCTTGAGTGTTATTCAGCAACTTAGGAATCAAGTTAACACATTTCTAACTCAACAATATCATTTGTAGATCACTAGATGTGTTTGGTTGGTTTGCATGAGTTCATGAAGCACATGAGTACATCCATGGTAGATTTCAGTTTATGATGTTATTTAGTATGAAAATTGGCCTATAATGACCCCTTTTAACGTATATAAGACTTAAGTAACATTCGGGTGCCCTAATAGGGCTTTTAGGGAAAGTTGGTTATATTTTTTGTGCTTAAAACATAGTGTTTCTAGGTTTGTGTATCGATATTGGATGAACAATACCGAGATTGTTCTTTAGATAGCCTAAAATAAGGGTTTTTAGTTGGCGGTATCGATACATATTCATATGATATCAATATTTTTCGTTGAGTATCAATACCTAAGGGTAGGGTATCGATACCATCTTCATATTACATATTCCAGTAGCCATTTTTGGTATCCACACTCATGGGAGTATCGATACTATACAAAATAGGGGTATGGATACCCTATATAAGGATATTGATACCGAATTAATTTCCAAAACATCGAACATAATTTTGGTATCGATACTCAAGGTTTTATCAATACCCTAGTACAGAAGTATCAATACTCCAAATAAGGGTATTGATATTGTCAAACTTTCTTAGATTCCGGTATCCAATTTTGATATCGATACCAATGGTGTGTATCAATACTCAGTGGTCAGTATCAATACTAAAAGGCTTAGTATCGATACCATCTTCTTAAATTGGGTAAGAAACCCAATTTAACTAAGAGGTTTGGGAAGGGGTCTAATAGCGCCAGAACTTCACTAAATAAAATAATAAGTGAGATCAGTTAATGAATGCAACTACGACTAGAAACTATATGAGTTAAGATGACATAAAACTAGCCATTATGTGACGCTCGGGAAACATTTAGGACACCTGAGTTACTCTAGCACTATGGCGATCATCTTGCGTGTTTAAAATATCTAGATATATCTCAGTTAGTGCCTTTAGTTGTTGGCTGGGCGCAAATGCTCTAAGACTCTAAGGAGTGAGCTGGTTAGGTGTACGTTTTCGATGTAGTTTTGGATTTTACCCCATATACCTACGGGTATTATGGGTAGGCTAGAGGGGTGTGCGTCCTGAGATGCAAAACCCTCTGACCACACCATGATACCTACCTCAGCTTTTCTTGTTAATGTTCTTGTATATTCATACCTATGCCTGCTAGCATGCTCATGTAGTGAATTCACGTAGTATAGTACAATTATTAGTGTGTCACTGAGCTTGTGAGCTCAGTATTCGAAATTTGTTTCAGTGCGCAGGTTCTTAGGAGATCTCTCGAGGAGCTTATCGCCAGTCAGTGATCTAGATTGCCCAGACACCATGTACGTCTTGAGTCTTGTAGAAGGCATGTATTATTCATAGACCCATTTTGTACAAAGTCATAACTTTATTTTGGAAATATTTTATATGTATTATTGGAGATGCATTTTGGGAGCTCCCCACTTTTGCAACTTAACTATTTCAAACTTTTATAAATATGATTTTCATGATATTTTAAATAAATGATTTAAGGTCATCTTAAAAGAAAATTTTTGGGTTAGCCACTTCGGTGGCCCCTTGTAAGACTCTAGTATGTCGATCTTCGGGTTGGGTCGAATTAGGGTGTTATAAATTTCTTGTGTCAATTATTATAGAAAAATATCACAATTATGTATTTAGTTTACATGTGGTTGTAAATATTTAATGTAATTTTAATTTTTTTTTCCAATAAAACTAGAAGCACCTATAAAAATTTAGTAGTTTCCATTTTGTTAAAAATATAACTACGTATTTAAATAAAAAATATGTTTCAAAAAAATTAGTTTTAATTAAAAACTACATTCAAGCATTTGATTAGAAAAAAATGTAATAATTAAATAAAACATTAAAACCAAATCTATGTACTAAAATATACATTTAAGTAAAAATGTATAGTAATATTAGGAAAGAGTTTTTAATCTATATATATTTTATCACACCCACGATGTACAAAAAGAAAACACGTTCAAATAAAATAAATGTGTACCAAAATTTAATTAACAAATAAATATAAGTAAATATTAAAAATTTGAAAGCATAAAAATAATTAAAGTGATATCAACATAAAATAAGATATGTACAAGAGATAAGATTTAAGATTTAACATGGTTCAGTCTTGTTTACTTCCACGGACGAGATGAATAATAATCCACTATAAACGTAGATAACATGAAGAGTGCAAATCACATGTATTTCAAAAGCCGATATAAATATCAAAATCCGGTATATCTCAAAATATTCTTCCAATATCCCTATAAAACTCTCTATAAAATAAGCCCCAAGAAGTTGCAGAAATCCCAAAAAATAATTACATCTTTCCAAAATAATTCTGTCTCATATAACCCTAAATATTAAGACAATCTTTTATTTATAGATTCAAATACTTGGTTACCAAGAATTCTTTTTTCTTAAGAATTCTTACCTAAAATAATTTTTTACTTCATTAAATAAACGTAATTATCCAACAATCTTCCACCATTAGAATTACATTAAAATCTAACTTAATCACCAATTATAATTTAGGTAAAAATATAAAAAATCTCTCGTTGATCTAAATTTCATCAAAATTGATTTTAAGTCTTCAACAACTTCAATCTTTTTGTAAGTCACATATCTATTGAAGCACCACTATCAAGTCTTCAACAACTTTAATTCTTATGTAATATCCATTGAAGTATCATTGGATCAATCGAGAATTACTCCACTACAACTGAACTCATTACAACAAATTCATCTTGCATGTCTCCAAAATTGCTAACAAAATCCGCAACAACAAATTCCTTCAAAAATTCACAACCTTAACCATAGCTCATGATACCACTTCTTAGGGATTCGAGAGCGAAAAAAATAAATAAACTGATATCAATATAAAATAAGACATGGAAAATAGACAAGATTTAACGTGATTCGTCCTTGCCTACCTGCACGAGCAAGATGAACAATAATCCACTATAAACGTAAAGATTACGAAGAGTACAAATACATGATATCACATGTATCCCGAAACCTAACATTGATAACAAAACCCGGTATATCTCAAAACACTCTTCCAATATCCTACAAAATTATATTTACAACATAAACCCCAAAAGTTACAAAGATCCCAAAAAAACATTATATCTCTTCAAAACAATTCTCTCTCGCATTACGCTATTAGTTAAGACATAATCTCTATTTACATAGTCAAATATTTGATCATCGAAAATTCTTTTTTTTATAATAATTCATATCTAAAATAAATATTTATTTCATTAAATAAACTTAATTACCTAATATTTTTCGACCATCATGATCATAATAAAATTTAACCTAATCACTCATTATAATTTAGGTTAAAATATACCAGTAGATGGTAAAGTATTTGTATATATACAATTCATTAGGTGCCTTTTAAATCCTTAGGAGGTGATTGTTGATTATTTAAAAAAAAAATGTTAAATGGTATTTCAGTCTATAAAATTGTATCTAATTATCACTTTAGTACATGATTTTTTTTAGTTTAGTTTGACCCTGAACATTTTAATAGGAATTCATGTTACACCAATTCATTTTTTGGTAAAGACAATCAAGTGACACTCTTTGGTACATGACACAATATATATTAATTTTGAAATTTCTCAAGAAAAAATTATAGAAAGTTTAAAAAAATCTTTAAAAATTGAAGAAAAAACCAAAAAAATTCAATTTTTACAATTACATATTTTCTCAAATAGTTTCTTAATTTTTTTAAAGATTCTTTATAACTTTTTTTTTAATATATATTATGTGTCCAATGACATATTTCTAGGGTACTCATGTGAATTTTTTTATATAAAAAGTTGAGTTAGATTAACATGTATTGTTGAATAACTTAAGGACTAAACTGAATAAAAATATTTATCCAAGTACTAAAGTAATCATTATGTACAATTTCAGAAGTCAAAATGTATTTAATCTTTGTAAAAAATATATAAAATTATGAAAAAAATATTATTAGAATAGTATTCATTTAAAATAATTGTATTTCTATTTTTTACCACTAAATTAAGACTTAATTAACTAATAACACCAACTCAATTAAATATGGTATAAGATATTTATATTTTTTTTATCAAATACGTTAATAAAAATATATCAAAATTTTATTGACTGAGTATTAGTTTAGTTAATCTCGTTGCTAATGTAACATTTAAAAAATTATGTTTAAGTATACTTAAATATAATTGTCTCTGATTTAAAGAATAAGATTATAAATAATTTAGACATTATAAACTTCAATTTAATAAATATATATATATATATCGAAATTTTAATATGAAAATAAATTTATATTGTAATCTTATATTTATACATAATTTTGATGAATTCATTTTCTAAAGTGGGAGTGGGACCTTTGCACTATCATGTTGATGTTAGTCGTTTGATGTGAAGCTGAAGAAAAAGGCGTGTGGAATAACTGTCGCTATAGCGAACCAAATGCGTAGCTTTCTTAAGTCGGATCGCGTCGGATAGATATTTTCTTTGAAATTTTATTTGAATTGAATTCCAACTATTTCGAAAGCTTGTTTTACTAATTTAGAAATAGTAAAAAATATAAAATAATATTACATATTTTTCTTTTGGTAAGTACAAAATATTATCTGTTTATAATTTTTTTTTTCATTATTTGATATTGAACGCTCAAATGTACATTATATGCTATGAATAACTTTGTTGCATTTTAAGGTACATTATATTTTCAAAGGGTAAAACTTAATTTTAGAAATATTATGGGCGGGAAACAAAAAATTGAAAAATGTAAGTGTTGAAAATCTATTTTAAAATCTATGCTATTTATTATAGTACATGTGTAATTTGTTATGCGCTCGTGATAAGTTTTATAAAATATATTTTAAACTATATAATTCGTTATATGGATTTGATGAAAATCGTATGAAACTCGTCATGGAAACATGATGAGTTTTAATTGTTTATTATATTTTATGAAACCTATCACAATGATATGTATTTCCAAAATTCTATAGCAAATGATTTGAATCCTAAATTAATTTTTCAACATTCATATTGTCCTAATTTTTTTCGTTTGGATTATTTTTTTTGTGAATAAGGATGGATCGAGAGGGCAGGTGGGACAATCATCCCTTCTCTTCGAAAATTTAAAATTACCATATATTTTAGATTTTTTACTTTTGAAATATATAAATTCAAATTCGTTTTTCTAATATAAAATCTTATGTCAGTCCGTGATTATGAATAAAACATATAATCATTTATTATACCATGAAATGATTTGATTCATGTTGTCTTTACATGCGAGAATATAAAGCGATTAATGGACATCGGCATAGGCATCAATGAAATGATTTGATTCATGTTGTCTTTACATGCGAGAATATAAAGCGATTAATGGACATCGGCATAGGCATCTCAAACCACAGCATCGGCATCTCAAACCACAGCCACTACATAGGAAATCAATGCTTTTCATTCACCTTTATAATGCTGAGATTTATTCCCCATTTTCTTATTGGGTCATATTTTGAATTATGTACATGGCAACTGAAACCCCCTAAGAAAAGTGGTCTTGTTTAGAGAAATAAAAAAGGAAATAATGGTCCAACCATAATCTTCTTCGGCCCATACCTTATAACAATTCTATTTACATTGGGGAAATTCAGGTATGCAGCATTTTAATATCCTTGATGCAGTATTAATTATATAATATGTTATTAAATCATGAGAAAGTACACGGTTTAGTCTAGTGACGACTCACCTTAACTCATATGCTTGAGTTTATTTCCCCCAAAACCATATTTTGCTCATCGCTCACATGCCATGCATATTGATCAAATCCAAACTACATTTTTTTAAAATACTGTTAAACTAACCCTAAACCAGAAGAGTGGCATGCGTAAATGAAGGTAAGTCGAGAAAATTTAAGACTTAAATTGAGCAGACATGACAAGGTATAGATTCGGTCCATCCAATGGTTAAGAGAAAAATTGGAAAATGAAGAATACCTCGTGCCCATCTCTCATTAATCGTATGGTACAAGTAATATATAGAACACACAGCTTATTAACTAAGGCTAACAACCTACAAACTGTACAATAGGAACATAACTAACAGAAAACAAGCTACTCCTCAACACTCCCCCTCATGTTGGAGGGTGAAATACATCTCTCACCCCCAACTTAGACAGTAAGTAATCATGCTGAGCAACGCCCGACGCCTTGGTTAGAATATCAGCCTGTTGTTCTAAAGTATGCACATGTTCAACTTGTAGCAAGCCCCTTTGGATCTTTTCTCGGACAAAATGACAGTCGATCTCGATATGTTTGGTCCTCTCATGAAACATCGAGTTAGCAGCAATCTGTAAGGCAACTTTACTGCCACAAAAAAGTTTCACTGGTGTATTAGTATCAACACCAAGTTCCTTCAGCAGACCCTATAGCCATATTACATCAGACGTTGGTGTAGCCATGCTCCTGTATTCAGTTTTGGCTGAAGACCGAGCCACTATATTCTGTTTTTAGACTTTCAGGAAACAAGAGAATCACCCAATTTGATGCAGAAATCAGTGACAGACTTCCTTGTCATTGGACAAGTAGCCCAATTCGAATCACAGCTCGCAACCAATTGACAGCTACTTGTAGCCTTCAACATAATACCCAAACCGGGGCTCTTTTTTTATATAACGCATTACACGAAAAGTAACCTCCAAATGATCTTTCTTTGGTTGATGCATGAACTGACTTATGTGTTGAAAAGAATATGCAGTGTCAGGTCGTGTATGTATTAAATACAACAACCTACCAATTAGCCTCTGGTATACAGCTTTATCAACAAAAGAATCTGCTGCAGCAATACCAACATTGTAATATTCCGCAGTAGTGAACCGAACATTCTATTCTAGAGGTGTAGAAGCTGGTCTTGCTCCCGTTGCTCACGAATCCTGAATAAGCTCAAGGGCGTATTTACGCTAATTCAACAAAATGCCCTTCTTTGTCCTCAAAACTTCAAGACCAAGAAAGTACTTCAACTCCCCTAAATCTTTCATGTGAAATTTTTTATGCAAAACAATCTCTTGAGATCAATAATTAGGTGGGCATCATTTCTCGTGATGAGAAAATCATCAACATAAACTAAGAGCACCACAATCCTATGTCCCAATTTCTTAGTAAATGGAGAGTAATCAGGCTTACTATGAATGTAACCAGCAAAAAGCAAGGCAGCAGTAAGCTTAGGATTCCATTGTCGAGACGCCTGCTTCAAGCCATAAAGGGATTTCTAAAGTTTACAAACAACATTCTGTTGTAGAGTACAAAAGCCCTGAGGTAGTTCCATATACACGTCCTCGAGGAAATTCCCTTACAAAAAAGTATTGTTGACATCCATTTGCCACAAAAACCAATTGAAGACAACATCAAGAGCCAAAACAAGTCTAATAGTGGTAATCTTAGCAACCGGAGAAAAGGTTTCCACAAAATCTACCCCTTCTCTCTGATTATAGCCCTTGGCAACTAGCCGAGCCTTAAATCTCTCAATTTCACCAGAGGCTTTATACTTGACCTTGAAGACCCATTTACACCCAATACAAACTTTCTGAAGTGAGAAAGACACAATAGACCAAGTGTTATTCAACTCAAGGGCATGGATTTCTTCTTGTATTGCTTGGACCCATTTGGGATCAGTTTTGGCTTGGTTCTAAGAATGAGGTTCAACAGTTTGAGAAATAGAAGAAACAGAGGTCTGTGTATGGTGAGGTAAATGAGAATAAGATAATTGGTTAGATATAAGATTCTGACCTGAAATAGAAGTGGATTGGCAGATACATATGTAATCATTCAACCAAGTAGGAGGTTTAGAAACTCTGGAAGAAATCATAGTGGAAACAGACCTAGGTGGCAAATGATTGAATCTATCTGTTAAAGCATTAAGAAATTACCGAGAGAATTTGCAGAAGAAACGGACTCAAAAGTACTGCTAGAATCAATGACCAAGTTTAAAGAAGAATTTTCAGGAAGACTGGTAAAAGAATCATAATGGGAAATGAAATCAGATTTTGGAGATGTAGGAACAGGAACAAATGAAGGAAGAGAATATGATTGAAGAAAAAGACAAGGAAAAACAAGAAAAAAATTGTAAAAAATCAGAATCAGATATATCA
Source organism: Hibiscus syriacus (assembly GCF_006381635.1). Taxonomy (NCBI): domain Eukaryota; kingdom Viridiplantae; phylum Streptophyta; class Magnoliopsida; order Malvales; family Malvaceae; genus Hibiscus; species Hibiscus syriacus. The sequence goes on from NW_024062903.1 coordinate 1,115,221, forward strand.
GGTTGTGAAGGGAAAAACAAATTTGAGCATGGTGCAACAAGTTTAAATGGAAAAATGGTCTCATGGAATATCACATCTCGATTAACAAAGAAAGCTTTAGAATCAAGGTTAAAAATAGCATAACCCTTTCGTGTTGAAGAATAACCAACAAAATTAACAGGTATAAACTGAAAATTTGTCAGAATTCTTTGGTTTTGTAGCATAACATAAACACTAAAAAACTCTTAAATGAGATAAATTTGGTGACTTATGATGAAGTATTTCAAAAGGAGTTTTATATTGAATAACTACATATGGCAACCTATTAATCAGATAATAGGCAGTGGTATCACACTCACCCTATGATTTAATAGGAACATAAGAGTGAAATCTAAGAGTCCTAACTTCCTCTAAAATATGCCTATGTTTGCGTTCAGTAACCTCATTCTGTTGGGGGTCTTGACACGGAAGCTTTGATAAACTATACCAAGAGGTGTAAAGAAAGATGAACACTCAGAGTTAAAAAAAACTTTGACCATTGTCACTCCTAATGACTTTGACAGAAGTATAGAACTGATTTTGCACTTGAAGAAGAAATTGTTTGAGAAAAATAATTGATTCATTCTTATGCTTCAACAAATAAATTCAAGACATTCTAGTATGGTCATCAACAATTGTAAGGAAGAAACGGTGTCCACTCACGGGCGGATGCACTAAGCCCCCTAGGGGTCAAGTGCATCCCTATTATTTAGAAAAAAAGTGAAATTTAGTATAATATGTTAAAGAAAAAAATAAAAATAAAAATTTTTGCACCCCCATTATTTTAAGAAAAGAAAATTAAAATTTTGGACTCCATTTATAAATTTCTGGATTCGTCACTGTGTCCGCTATGAGTAGATATCCTATATGGACCCCAAATATCAATATGGATGAGCTGAAAAGACCTATAGAACGAGAACTACTATGGGGTAAAGGTAATCTAGTCTGTTTTGCTAAAGGATATACAAAACATTGAAGCAAAATATCAGGTTGTATTTTAACAAGCTACAAAAACTCCATTTTATTTAATTACGAGAAAGCAGTATGTCCTAGCCTAGATGCCAAATACAAGCAGGATCACCAACAGTAGACATACAAGAAACATTACAACATGATAAAAAACCATCATGAATCTCTCGAGGAGAAGGGACCGAATCCAGGGTCATAAGAAGGGTAGGATCTGTTGACAATTGCATGGTATTCTAGATGGCAACCAACAATTGTTAAACAATTTTGCATGGCTTTCTTGATGGCAGCTGGTGGCTGTAAGAATTCAAAGGTGGGCTGCCTAATTTTATTGAAAATAAAAATGGAGAAATGCATTTTAGTTCCTGTACACTTTAGGGTATTTATAAGATTAGTCCTTAAGCTTCAACTATAAATACTATATCCCATTTAGCTTCAAAATCATCCTAAATCATTTCTTCTTCCCAATACTAAAGAGTTTAGAGAGTTCTCTTGTGAGTTTTGAGTATTTTGTAAACACCTGTAAATTTTTCTCTTTAGTAAAAGATCTGCAGCAGTCCGGAGACGTAGACATAATTGGCTGAACTCCGTTATCAATTTCGGGTATTATTTTTCCACTTTATTTCGCATTCCCACTAATATAGTTATAGGGAAATTACTCGTTTATTTTTCAACACCTGGTATCAGAGCTTTTGGTTGTGAATTTTGTCAATTTTTTACGAGTTTACTATTTATTACTATTCATGTAAATAGTGAATTTCGTGAATAGTAAAAATTTTGTAAGGGATACGAATTTATCGACGGAGGATCTAATACATGGTAGTTCACAAGAATTGTCAGAAACGATCCAAAAGAAGCCAGATTCGAGTGGGAGCGATGATTGCAGACGATAGGAAGGTGAAAATTGAGAAGTTCGATGGTGTGGACTTTGGCTTTTGGAAGATGCAGATTGAAGATTTTATTTACCAAAAAAAATCTATATCAACCTCTCTTAGGAAAGAAACTAGAGGACATGAAGAATGAAGATTGGGCTCTTCTCGATAGATGAGCCCTCGGAGTTATTCGACTGACGTTATCTCGCAATGTTGCTTTCAACATAGCAAAGGAAAAGACCATGGCGGGTCTTATGGCGGCTTTCTCCAGTATGTATGAGAAGCCATCAACCTCAAACAAAGTTCACTTGATGAGGGGATTATTCAATTTGCGGATGGCGGAAGGAGCATAAGTGGCTCAACACCTAAATGAACTCAACATAATCACAACCTAGTTGAGATCCGTGGAAATTGAATTCGATGATGAAGTTAGAGCTTTAATTCTCTTATCATCTCTATCAGATAGTTGGAATGCTACTGTTAAAGCATTCAGCAGCTCATCGGGAAACAACAAATTAAAATTCGACGATATTCGGGATTTGGTATTGAGTGAAGAAATTCGACGGAGAGAATCGGGTGAAGCATCAAGCTCCCCAGCCTTGCACATGGAGTCTATAGGGAGAACTTCAGAAAGAAATTCAAATCGTGGCAAATCAAAATCCAGAAGGGGAAAATCAAGAACAGGGAAAGAAAGATTTTACCTGTTATAATTGTGGCAAGAAGGGTCACTTTAAAAGAGATTATCGAGCACTGAAGAAAGATATCAGAGCACAAGAATATGCCAACATGACAGAGGAGACATGTGATTCCATGATTCTAAGCGTCAACAGTCTGATTGAATCATGGATCTTGGATTTAGGGGCATCTTTCCACTCTACCCCATGCTAAGAACTCATGGAGAACTATGTCAGTGGTGATTTTGGGAAGGTTCATCTAGCTGATGATGAAACCTTGAAGATCGTCAGAAAAGGAGACATCCGATTAAAGTTGTCAAACCAGACCACCTAGAAGCTGAAAGGAGTGAGACATATTACAGGCCTCAAAAGAAATTTAATTTCTGTAGGACAGCTTGATGGACAAAGATATAGTACAACCTTTTCAGGATGTGAATGGAAGATTACCAAAGGAGCACTCGTCATTGCTCCTGGTAAGAAGACTAGTACTCTCTATGTAACCTCAAATTTAGAGAATATCATTGCAGTAGCAGATGCTGATGGAAAATCAAACCTATGGCACCAAATGCTTGGCCATATGAGCGAGAAAGGGATGAAGAAACTTTTTTTCAAAAGGGAAGTTGTCGGATCTAAAGAGTGTAGATTTCGGACTATGTGAGGATTGCATCTTTGGCAAACAAAATAAAGTCAGTTTTGCAAAGATTGGCAAGACACCCAAGGCTGAAAAGTTAGAGTTGGTTCACACTGATGTATTGAGACCATCTCCAGCTCCATCTCTTGCAGCCTCACTATATTATGTCACATTCATCGATGATTATACAAGGAATGTGTGGATTTATTTTCTGAAGAAGAAATCAGAAATCTTTGATACCTTCAGAAAATGGAAAGCCATGGTGGAAAATGAGACTGTTTTTGAAAGTTAAGCGATTGAGGTCTGATAATGGTTTGAAAGTTAAGAGATTGAGGTTTGACAATGGAAGAGAGTACAAAAATAGTAGATTCAGAGATTTCTGCGTAAACAATAGGATCAAGATGGAGACAACAGTTCCCATGACACTACAACAGAATGGCGTAGCAGAGCGCATGAACAGAATTCTAAATGAACGTGCCAGAAGCATGAGGATACATGTCGGATTGCCCAAATTGCTATGGGATGAATCTATCAACACTGTAGCTTACCTAATCAACCGTGGGCCCTCAGTTCCTTTGGATGGTGGAATACCAGAGAAAGTTTGGAGCAAGAAAGAAATAAACATTTCTCACTTAAGAGTGTTTGGTTGTATTTCTTATGTACACATAAATTCTGCTGAAAGAAGCAAACTTGATGTCAAATCCAACAAATGCGTCTTTGTTGGTTATGGTGGTGATGAGTTCGGTTACTGATTTTGGGACTACGTAAATTGGAATACCATCAGAAGAAGAGATGTCATTTTCAATGAGAATGTGATGTACAAAGACAGGACAACCATAGAATCAAGTAGCTCCATTACCGAAGCTGAAACAAAGGAATTAGTTGAGTTCGATGAGATTTCCGGAAATGATGTTCAGATCAGACCAGAAGCAATTCAAGAAGAACCAGGCACACCGGAACTAAGACGCTCCTCCAAAATTCCTAAACCAACCCAACGTTATTCACCTTATTTGCACTACTTGTTGCTGACTGACAATGGTGAACCAGAGTGTTATGATGAAGCAATGCAGGTGGAGGATTCAGTTAACTGGGAGTATTCCATAAAAGATGAGATAGACTCGCTTATGTCAAATCAGACATGAGAATTAGTTGAATTACCACCAGGCAAGAAAGCGCTTCATAACAAGTGGATTTACAGGATCAAAGAAGAGCACGATGGAAGCAAACGCTACAAAGCATGATTGGTTGTCAAAGGTTTTCAGCAAAAAGAATGTATTGACTACAATTAAATTTTCTCTCAAGTCGTGAAATTGTTTACAATCAGACTGGTGTTGAAAATTGTAGCTGCAGAGAATCTACATCTTGAGCAGTTAGATGTGAAGATAACTTTTTTTCATGGTGATTTGGAGGAAGAAATCTATATGAGGTAGCCAGAAGGCTTCATAGAGGCAGGCAAGAAAACCTGGTATGCAGGTTGAAGAAGAACTTGTATGGTTTAAAACAAGCTCCTAGACAGTGGTACAAGAAGTTTGATAGTTTCATGGGTAGCAATAGTTTTACCAGATGCCAAGAAGATCATTGTTGCTATATTAAAAAGTTTGAAAACATCTTCATTATTTTATTGTTGTATGTTGATAACATGCTTGTTGCAGGTTCAGACATGCAAGAGAGGTTCAGACATGCAAGAGATTATAAACTTGAAGCAAAAATTATCGAAGCAGTTTGCAATGAAATATATGGACGCTGCAAAGCAGATTCTTGGGATGAGGATCAAGAGAGACACAAAGTCGGGGACTCTGATGTTATCACAGGCTGAGTATATCAACAAAGTACTCTCCAGGTTCAACATGCAAGATGCTAAACCAGTAAGTACACCTTTAGGTGTTCATTTTAGACTCTCCAAAGAACAGTCACCAAAAACGGAGGAAAAACGTGCATACATGGAGAAGGTGTCGTATGCCTCAGCAATTGGAAGCCTGATGTATGCCATGGTTTGTACTAGACCATATATTGCACATGCAGTGGGAGCTGTTAGCAGGTACATGAATAATCCGGGCAAGGTACACTGGGAAACAGTAAAATGGATCCTCATATATATGTGAGGTACTACAAACAAAGCACTTTGTTTCAAAGGTGGAGATACGATACTGACAGGCTATGTAGATGCTGACTTAGCCGGAAATGTTGACATCAGAATGAGCACTACAGGGTATGTCTATACTCTAGGTGGTACTGCAGTGAGTTGGGTTTCTCAACTACATAAGATAGTTGCTCTTTCCACAACTGAAGCAGAATATGTCGCTGTTATAGAAGCCAGCAAGAAGATGGTCTGGCTCCAAAGTTTCTTGGAAGAGTTAGGCAAGAAACAAGAAAACAATGTCTTATATTGCGACAGTCAAAGTGTTATCCATCTAGCAAAGAATTCATCTTTTCATTCTAGGACGAAGCACATATAATTGAGATATCATTTTATCTGGTCTCTTTTGGAAGATGGGATTTTGAAACTTGAAAAGATTAGTGGAGCTCAAAATCCGGCAGACATGTTGACAAAGACGGTGACTACGAACAAACTGAACTTGTGTTCAGCTTCAGTTGGCATGCTAGAGTAACAAGACCAGAAATACTGTTGCATTGATCGAGGTGTGAAGATAGATTAAAACCAGTCTTCGAGTGGGAGATTGTTGACAATTGCATGGTATTCTAGATGACAACGAGCAATTGTTGAACAATTTTGCATAGCTTTCTAGATGGCAGCCGGTGGCTGTAAGAATTCAAAGGTGGGTTGCCTAATTTTGTTGAAAATAAAATGGAGAAAATGCATTTTAGTCCCTATACACTTTAAGGTATTTACAAGATTAGTTCTTAAGCTCAACTATAAATATCTTATCTCATTTAGCTTCAAAATCATCCCAAATCATTTCTTCCTCCCAATACTAAAGAGTTTAGAGAGTTCTCTTGTGAGTTGTGAGTGTTTTGTAAACACCTGTAAGTTTTTCTCTTTAGTAAAAGATTTGCAGCAGTCCAGAGACGTAGGCATAATTGGTTGAACTCCGTTATCAATTTCAGGTATTATTTTTCCGCTTTTATTTCGTATTCTCACTAATCTAGTTATAGAGAAATTACTCGTTTATTTCCCAACAAGATCAAGAGGGGGAAAACACCTGAAATCAGAAACGGTCCAACATTGCTGTAATCGCTAGTGAACAGATTGGTAAAGAAATTTACCGCAGACTCTTTAAGGGTCGTATCATCGTTGCACCAATCACCATCATTGATTTTTAGGGATGAAATTCTATTTTTTAATTTCTTGTCAATAGCTCGCTGATGAAAATATTTAGTGTTGAAATCACCAAGCAAAACCTAACCTGATCGGGACTTCTGCCTCCAAATAAGCTCTTCTTTGTCGAGTAAATTTTCAAGCTCGATAAGAAGACCAGATTCCAACTTGTAGAGAAAAGGTCAAGAACGAGTTTGAGTAGCCTTTTGAATACCATAGATACGAGCCATGAGAGTGCACTTTTTTAACTCCAATAAAACCAAAGATTTGTTCCAATTGTCCACTGCCGAAATGAAATTGGATAAGGTATCCGTCATGCAAGAAGAGAAGTTCCAGTTTTCTAAGATTATCCTACTGAAATCTTCGTGAGAAAGCCACGTAGAGATATAGTGAAAAGGGCTATGGTTATTTCTCCTAGGAGAGTGACCCACTTGCAAAAGAATTGGCCTATGGTCGAAACAAAGACGAGAAGAGGCTGCATAATAAATTTCGGATTGTTTTCATCCTAATAAGAATTACATATGAATCGATCCAAACGAGCATGGGCGAGACCTCTCGACCAAGTAAAATCCATCCCTGAATAACCCATATCTCTCAAACCTAGGGATGACAAACGGGCGGGTCGGGTGCGGATATCCCCTCCCTCATCCCCATACCCACCTAATATTTTTCAATCTACCACCCGCCCACCACCCATGATGGTTACAAATTTTCAAATCCACACCCGCCCACGCGGGTATATTTTTAAATCCATCCCCACACCCACTAGCGACATACCCATCTAGACCCGCCTGACAGCAAACTAATGGGATGTTGGAGTTAGTTCCCAGACAGTTCGTGATGGGGTAGCAACGCATGCTTCAATTTGTCAGAGGACTGGCTCTACGAATGTTATGGAGACAAATTGTAGGGAGCATGTAGTCGCAGAGCTGGATTGTTGAGTTGCTTTCGATGTTAATGCTCATAGTGCGCCTAATATGGGTTTTGAGGGGCTAAAGAACATGAAAACTGCTGCTTTTGATGTTAATGCATATAGTACGGCTAATTTGTGTTTGGATGGACAGTATGGGCTAAAGAACATGGAAAGTGACGTGGTTAGTGGGATTATGGGTTTAATCAAAGAGCTGAATATTTCTCTAATTAAAGACTAAATATCCTTAATATTTCGTTAAATTATATGTTATATATTATACAATATTAAAATTATAAATTAGTCTCTAAAATTACATCTAAATTCATAATGGTCCAAAATTTAATAGATATTTAGCTGGGCGGGCGGATGTGGGGCGGGCGGATGCGGGGCGGGCGGATGCGGGGCGGGTAATGTCTCAAACCCATTACCCGCCCACCACCCACTACGGGTACCACTTTATAAATCCACACCCGCCCACTACCCGCTAAAATTATACCCATCCCCGCTCCAATTGGAGCGGATGCGGTGCGGAATCCACGAAACTGTACCCGTTTGCCATCCCTACTCAAACCATAGTCAAAGATTAAATTGTGGAATGCGCGACTCAAAATAGTAGAGGAATCACATCCCTTTCTGTCAGAAGTAGTGAAATGATCCAAGGCGATCGCATGGAAGCAACTATATTTCTCAAATGAGGCCATAAAAATCTTACGACCCAATCCTGAAGGGCTAGCATAGACGATAGTAGCATAGAAAGAATTTCCACTCTGCTTGGAGATGATATGACAATGAATAAATTGTGTGATTAAAAATAACCTCCACCGAAATCATATCATACCAAGCTAACCAAATACCACCGGAAAACCCCATGGCCTTAATCCAATGGGAATTCGAAATCCAAGCGAAACAATAACCGAATATGCTTTACAGCCACTAAAACAAGGTTCCACAAATAAAACCAAATCCGGATGAAAATCATGCAAGAACTATATGATGGCGGGAATAAATCTAAAGTACCCACAACCCTTAACATTCTAAGATAAAATTTTTAGATTCATTTGATAAAAACAGGCAAAGGAAGTCGAGGTTACCGTGCTTATTCAAGCATTGCCACAGCATGATCACTGTCAAGCATTGACACAGCTTGGGCACTATCAAGCATTACCACGACATGGTTACTAGCCATAACAAGATGATCTCTGTTAAGATGAACACTGGGTAGGGGTCTTGTTGACGAAAACGGGTAAAGAAAACAAAAGAACACGAGAATTTTACGAGGTTCGGCAATGTGCTTACGTCCTCGGTGCCTAGGCGGCGCTAGAAGTTTTTATTCAATGATATTTTAGGTCTAGGTTACATCTCTATTTATAATAGAAAACCCTGGTACATAATTACAAAATTAACCCTGTACCGTACCGCGGGGCCTGCGCCCCCGCACCCCCAACCCACATAATTCGTAACCCCACAACGAGACTTTCTTTGTAAGGACAGTTGATGTTCACTTCACTCACTCCGCTCCATCTCCTGTCCTCTTTACTGGTATATTTATGAGCCATACCTAACAGGTCTATTTCCTGTTGCTAAGGGAGGGACCTCTGGCTGTAACTCAGTCATCTACCTGCCATTATCAGGGGGATCTCCCGAAGGAGAATTCTGTGAGTTGATGGAACCCGACTCGCATCCGCAGAGATAGCTATGGTGTTTGGGTTAGCATTCTCATCTATCACAACGATCAAATGCTTGGATCCATCTAGAGGAACTATTTTAGAGGTAGAAGCAGCAAGATGAGAACCTCCATCTCTCCCAATATTTCGAGTAGGCACCAAAAAATCAACAAGAGTGGCGACGAGGGGTTTGCGTACATTAACTGTTTTGGATCAATTGGTGACTGCCAGAGCTTTTCCTTTGTTTCTCGATCTGGGTTTTGGCATGGGTATTGGCTGGTTGTTGAATTTGAACTTGAGGGGGAGTCTGGTATCAACATTATGCACATTGCCACCTTCGTTTTCATTAACAAATATCGGGTTGAATCTTGAGTCAGTGAAACCCACAACATTAGAAGCGCTTGGCAAGGTCTCCGATTTCTTTTTATTTCAGCGCTGGCGTCTTTCGACAATAATCTAAGGATCAAAAGGTCCATCATTGAAGGTCTGGTTCGTTGCAATAGACGCCTCACCAGTCGATTCTTTTTGTTGCTCAGATTGACCTACACGGAAGCCATCCAAGGTATGTCCATTCGTACCACTTTTAAAGCTAACAACGGGAAGAGTCTCATATTCAACAATCTGAGTTCTTTTATTGATTATAATTTTTGAAATAAGGGGTTTGTTGAGGTCCACTGTGACTGCCATACGAGCAAAACTACCTCTCCTACCGTTCTCTGTCTGTTAATCAATTTTAATGACAGGACCAATGCACTCGCCTATGTCCATGATAATGCTACGTTTATAGAGGGTGACCGGAAGGCCAGAAAATCTTATCCATGCCATGACAGTCTTCAGGTATGGATCAGAGGAGGAAAAATCTGGAGTCCATCCAATCTTACGTCCCAACAACTTAACCACAACAGTTTGTTCAAAAGATTTTTCGACCAAGGACAGAAATCTAGAAGAAAAGTGATAGTCGGCAGATCATCATAAGTACTCCTTACGACATCGTCTTCCTCAAGATCAATGTCTTCTTCATCCATAATCTCATCATCTTCCTTTGGGACAGAAGGATTTTCCTTCAAGAGGGAGTCTTTGTAAGAAAGAGCAGGACCTGAGTTAATCGCTTTAGTAGTCACACTATCGATCCCCTCACGATCAGGAGGATCATCATCAATTCGTCGTTGCTTCCTAGGGTTGCATGGAGCGGAGGCATCGTCTTCAGAGAGAGTAGTCATTAGGGTTTTTTTAGCAAAAGTAATTTTTTTGAACAAAAAAATAGGTAATTATTTAAATGAATGTTTTATTCATTTTCATTTGTCATTTTCTCAAGGAATCCCTTTCCAGTACGTCTTATGAGCTGAAATTTCGACTTTGAATCCCAACTGGTCCTCGCCATATATATTATTTAGAAGTTCTCTTCCTCTTTTTCTCATAGCTTATCACTTGATATTTATAATTAATATATCCCTTTTATATCTTATATTATGTCTTTATTATGTTTTTTAAAATCATTATTTCGTAACTTGAGTTCATTTTCTTTATAAAAAAAAGTTGGTGTTTTCTTCGTGTCGTTTGGCAACTCGAGTTGCTTAACCTAATCCACCAATTCATGAAGACAAATATCCAAAATGGCGAAGTTACTATAAAACCAAGGGCTTGAATTTCGTGCTTAATTCACCATCTTTTAACACTTTTTTAATAAAATAATGATATAAATGAATAAAAAATATTTTAGATAAACATATATTAAAAAACTTAATAAAAAGTATAAGTGAGATAATAATAAATTTACATTCAAATAGATAATAACCTGTAATATTAATTTAATTAATAGTTTATTTCTTTTTGGATATGAAAGGATTATCGTATAGAAGTACTTAAATAAATATAATTTTAGTTGAAGATTCATTAACAATATATATATATATATATATAACACATAAGATTCAAGGGGTTGTATGATGCTAATAGAAAAAAAACATTAAAAAAAAACTCTTCTTGTTGCTTTTACTTGGTTTTGCGGAGGCGATGGCACCAGCCCTTAAGGCTGGTTACTGGCCGCCGATTCTTTTCTTTCTTTTGTTATTTTACCTTTGAATAAATTGTTTTTAGCAGCAAGGATGGTGATGGTGGTGGCCACTGCCTCGCGATTGAGCGGTTCGTGTTTTGTCGGCGTTGTTTTCGTCGCCGTTGTTTCTTTTCTTCGTCTCTTAGTTTGAATGGAGTGTGTGGTTTTGTTCGAAAGATGTTGTCCTCTGGCCGCTTATGTTTTTGTGTTTTGCATTTTGTGTTTTTTGATGGCACTCCGAACGGTGGTGGAGCGATGAATTCAGCAGTGTTGGTGTTAATGTGTCCTTGGTTGCTAGAGGATTCTGCTGCAGAAGCTGGGTTTGACTTCCTGTTGTTGTAATATGGTGGTTGTTGGTAATAGTCTATTTCGACATGCCTATAGTGTCGATTGGAGGGTTGTTTAGTTCTGGTCTGAGTTTGCTGACAGCTTCTGTAACTTGGGAGTTTGCTTCTTATGGAAGTTCAACATTGTTGAGAGGTCCATGCTTTCTTTGATGGATATTTGGTCGAGGGCGGAGTGTGGCATTTAGTTTCTGTTGTTATGGCGGATGGTTATGGTTTCGTTGTGGCATGTGCAGAAAATATTGGTCCCGAAAAAGGTGGTATGGGGGATATGCAGTTCAAGGTGTTGAGTCAGAGGTATTTTATCGATAGTGGAATGTTGGCAGCATTTCGGTGCATATGGATGTCTTAGTGGAGTTTATCGCAACTGGTGTAGAGGGGTTTTTTGAAGTCTCACTTTTTCTAATGTTGGGCCTTTTTTCAAGTCTGTTGTTGAAAGTTATGGGCAAATGGAGTTTTTCAAAGTTTTAAGTCAGTGGTGGCTTCCCATTCTTTTTCTTTATTCCAGGATGCAGGATGCGCCTTTTTGGAATAGGTGGTTTTTTTCTAAGCATGTGAGGAGTTCTTTCAAGTTAATTACTTTTTTTAAAGGAAGAAGTCGAAAACGTAGGTCGGAGTGGGTTGTATTATCCTAGAGTTTCGATGATAGATAATGAAAGCCATGGTGGGGTTATTTCTGGGCGTCGTTTGGGTTGTGTGTTTGAAGTTGAAACAACTTTAGCATTTGGTGATGCTTTGGTGTGGATTCTTCAGTTTCATGAGAGAAGGTGCTTGAGAGACGGTTGTCAATCGTTTCAGCAGTCGGCGTTTGTTGTTAGCCGCCTTTCCAGTCCAGTGTCTTCCCGTTATCCTAGGTATGGGTTAGATTCTGTCAGTTGTGTTATTTGAGAGACTTCAAACTCTTCCCAGGCCAATTGATATGGGAGAGAGGGTGTTCTCGAGTTGCTATCGATTCTTGGAATTAAGCTATTGTTTGTGTTTGAGACTATTGCAATCCTATGCAATCTGGGAGCTAGTTATTCTTTTTCAGAAAGTGCATATATCCAACTCACAGTGCCTGACATAAGTTTAGTTTGGGTTGCTATTGCCGGTTCATCTAGATGTTATTTCTTTGCATTGGTTTAAGCGTCTGCGCTCTTGTTCCAGTTATAGTCCTCTATTTTTCATTGGTTTGTATTTGGTGTGTGTTGTGTGTGTGGACTGTGAAAAATTAGAATTTGTTGTGTATTCCATCCTTCACTACAAGAAAATATACCTTTAATGACACATGAACGATGACACACGCTAATTTATGACTTGCAAAAAACGTGTGTCATAAAAAAATGTCATGTTTCTTAAAATCTGAACAATTTATGACTTACAATAATGTGTGTCATATTTAATAGTCATAATCCAAAAAAATTGCAAAAACACGGAGTACACTTTTAATTGTGTGTCATCTGTAAAAGTCATCTTTTAATTTCCCCCCCCCCCCATAATTTTCATCCTTTCCCGCTTCTTCCCCCTGGATCATCAGTTCACACTAAACCTATGCTTCCTTTTTTTCTCTTTGCATTCATGTTACCAAGAAACACGATATTAAGAGATCAAATGGAGAATGCTTCTTCCCCAAACCCTACCCTCTAAAATCCAAACGAGAACACCCAAAATCATCAAAGGAGAATTGATACAGGGGGTAAGAAAGACAATGGTTAGAAGAGCCAAGTGGTTGTAGGAGCGGCAAAAGTTGAACAAAATCCTTGTTTTTTTCATTTTTGTAAAGCCAAGAGATTATTATTGTTCCATTAAGAAGAAATGGCCAATGATCCAAAGAAGAGGTTTCATTCCATCATGGACAAGCTCTTCCACTCCATGTTTTCTTTTTTCTATTTTTTTAAGTTTTAACCACTGATTTGTTTGATGAAACTTGAAGTTTCAATTAAATCTCATCACTACTGCTATTTTTTTTATATAAAATGTATTTGTAATTGTAATTAATGGGTAGTCCATCGCCACCGGGAACGGGAATGGGGATACATGAACAATTATTAGGAGCAAAGAAATGCTCAAATCCAACGTATTCTTTAGCAGCAGAAGAGAATCAGCATGGCTTAGCTGCGAGTGAATCTCCACTTTGCAGACCATGGGATAGAGGAGATCTTCTCAGGAGACTATCAACTTTCAAATCCATGACTTGGTTTGCTAAGCCCAAGGTTTCTATTCTATCTTCTTTATATTCTTACCCTACCCTTTCCTATGCTTTTTGGGTTTTTTTTTTAATTCAAAGAGATGATAATGTTTTCCATTCTTTTTAGGTAGTAAATTTTGTTAATTGTGCTATGAGAGGTTGGGTCAATGTGGATATGGAAATTCTGGCCTGTGAATCATGCGGAACACATCTCCTATTTTCGACCCCACCTTCTTGGACACAACAACAAGGCATGTTATGTATCTAATATTGCTTAATTTTTTCCAGATAGTTTGAAAATTCTAGTATTTGTAGGATAAATTAGATATCATTTTTTTTATGTTCTTCAGTAGAGAATGTGGCCTCAGTGTTTAGCTTAAAGCTGAATAGTGGACACAAATTGACTTGCCCTTGGATTGACAATGTTTGTGATGAAAGACTGACTGAATTTCCTCCCACTGTGCCTGCTGATTTGGTTGATAAATTCCGGGCGAGATCGAACTCACTCTTTCAACTTATGACTCTTCCAGTAATTTCATCTTCAGCCATTGAATTTATGAGAAATCCTCAACTCGAAGAATTTCTCAGACAACCCCTAATGGTGGATTGTCTGAAAAGGAACGCTGAATTTTCTCAAATAGAATGTATAAAAGATGGATATGTTGTGGATTATGCTAACTTGTACTATCATGTATGAAACTTGTTTCTCATTGTAGTTTGCAATTAAAAACACATTAGGGCTGAAAATATTTTCCAGTCTCAGCTTCATAGGAACATGTACACTTAAACATGCATGTTCCTTTATGAAACTTCCTTCTACTGCAATTTCATATCATTCCACCTGCTTTGGTAAAAAAGAGTGATAATAATCCAATGGTTTCTCCAATTTATGACTTTACAAGTTTAACATTTTCTGCATTGATGATTGTGGTTTTATCATTTATGCATTCTTGAGTTCTTGTTGGTGTTGAAGATTATTAATTTTGAAATTTTCAGGCTCAAAAGCTTATAAGTCTTTGTGGCTGGGAACCATGTCCACTAACATACGTTGTTAACTTCAAGGATGGTCAGAATCAGTTTGTCAAATATGCTGAAACTTTAAGTTCACCCCAGGAAGTTGATTATGGACTAAATTTGTGTCTCAACTTCCATGTAGCTGATGAAAATGAAAATTTGGAGACAAATAAAGACTCTGGGAATTCTTTTAGATTGCAGTATGATCACAAATATGTTGTTTGTGTAAGAGATGATAATTTTAGAAACGTCACACCATTGGAAGGAACCAACGTTGCTGCAACGTTGCTTAATTCTCAGTATTACTGGAAACATTCTTTAATAAAATGTAAGTTCCACTATCAATATACCTTTTGTTCCTAATATTTTTCGTGTTTTTAATTAGTTCCCTTTGTTTGGGGCTCTACTCCTATGCTTTTAACTGATATATGAATTTTTTGTTTTTGCCTTTATGATATCCTTCGTGTATTCTATTTTTCATGCATATAGCATCACAAGCCTATTTCAAAGTTAAATTACTATTAATGGTATATTCCCGAGGACATTTAACTTATATGTGACTTATGTGGTTACTAGCTGATCAGTATGTATTGTAGTAATCTAATTTGCTACATCAGTGCAATTGAGTAATTCATGTTTCCATACTTTATGCATTATTGTCCGTCTTTCCCACATTAGAGGGATTGCAATTGGAGTTCTATGTGCCAAGGTGGGTATTTGAGTTATACTATATTTCTGGTTTAGAACTTGTGAATTAAGCATGCTGATAAACATCTCAAGTATCAAATCCGCTGTTCTTTTCTTGAGGTAGAGTTAATTGAATTATTTTGATTCTTAGTTTTGACATAATTGGACTGCTTAGCGTTGTACTATTCTTGTTCCTTATCACTTCATTTTCAATTTTCTTTTGCAGATATATAATGAGAAAATAACAGATTTATTGGATCCAAATCAAAGAAACCTGCAGGTAGAATGGATTAGTATTTAACTTTTCAGTTTCCAAATCAATGTTGTTTTGTAACTTTTTTATATATTGGTAATTGCTGATGAAACTTATATGGTGTTTTATTGGTTTTATGGCTTAATTGGGTAAATCCAGAGAAACATTGTGGATTTTGTGCTATAATCCTTCTGATACAAAAAAAACTGATTTTTGGCTTTTTGATAGACTGTACATGGATGCTTAAGTTGTCTCGATCTAACCTAGATATCAAGATATGTGTGATATTTGTTAGAGATGTGATTTATCTAAATTCACTTAGACCAAGAAAGTTTAGTTGAATGCCCTCCTTTGTTTGATTGATTAAGGATTTTCGGAGTTCAGACCCACTATGTTACTCCTTATAATCATTGGAATCTATAACTAATTTTGGTAAATGGATATCAATCACCTTTTCCTCTGAGCGAAATAGAATTCAGTAGCATGTTTGTTGCAAGTTTGAATGAAAATCATCATTATAACCGAGAAGGAATGGTGAATTACCCATATGTAAATAGAAGTATCGCCTTAAATAACAGTGTAACTGTGAGAAATGAAAAGTAAAGCTTTTAAAGCTTAAGATACCTTTACCACAAATTTACTTGATTTTTCGTTCTTTTCATATTACTTAGTGATGAGTGATGACTTGATAACCATAAATGAAAATGTTTGCTCTTTACAAATGTTTGGACTACTTTATGTTCTCACCTGAATATAGTTGATGCTTGATTAATATATGCAAAGTATTAATTCCTGTATGTCATCGGCAGTTAGTTCAAATAAGGAGTGGAAACCAAAGGTGATCAACTCTAATTTTGGGAAGGGTTCGAGAACAGCTGGTGCATTTGATGTTCCTACTAGTTCAGTTGAAGCCAATGCTCATTCGCAGCCTGTTTCAAGAGTTCTCGACTTTGAAGAAGCAACTTCAAAATTACAGAAGAAGCTAGAGGAGTTGCATCTCCCGCAACGTCGACATGTTTGATATTCGCAAAGAATGAGTATCTTATGTGGAAAACTTTATTATGCCGTGATATTTTGTATCGACATATGATTATAATATTTTTGATAACTTAATGTTAATATATTGTATGCAAATGGATTGCTTATATATAATATGATAAATATATTTAGTATTATGAGGCATTAAATGTGATTTAGTTTGATTATTTGTCAATCTACAATATATATATATATATATGACATACAATTACGACACACGAATGTGTGTAATCTTTTCTAATGATGTGTGCTTCAATGACACGCAATGTAAGTCATAAATGCGTGTCATAAATTTATGACACACAAATGTGTGTCGTCTTCTTGAATTAGCAGAAAACATACTATTGGACTCATGATGTTTATGGATCACTTTGCTTCTCTCAAATTAGAATGTTGTTTTGTTAAGTCTCTCGATTATTAAAATACCCGACTATTTATATTTTATAAACTTGCCCTTTTATATTAAAATTGATAGTCGTCTGAGCTGAACACAAACATGTTAACTGGGATATGATAAAATTTAATATTCATAACTGTTTGAGCTGTATTTTGTAGATAAACTCTTTATTTGTATTATGTCGTCGAGCCAATGCTTGAAACATTATGTCACCGAATTAATGATTTTAAAATATTTTTATAATTATTAATATTTGTTCGTACTTATTTTTTTGTCAACAATTCAAACATATATTTATATAGTAAACGGTCTTCCATGTTTAATCTAGTTGACATTCACACATGGAAAGTGGGAGAAAATTATCTTAATTCAAAAACACGTTTTCTAGATTATATCAATGTTGACTTTTTATTTTGTTGGCCACATGATGTTGACTTTATTTAATAAAACTCCCTTTGGTTTCACCAATGCACTTCAAACTATTGAAAAAGCTAAATTAATGGTACATTTTTGGTCTTATGCTTCATTCCATCCCTCTATTTTGTGAAAGCTGTGAAATTATTCTATCTATTTTAGTTTATCAGAATATGATCCTCGTACTTTATGAAAACTGAAAGACTAGTTCAATTGGGTAATACTATTAAGCTTTATCATTAAATCATTAACTTGTAAAAATAAGCATTTGTATGCAAAAATCAACATATCAAATTTATGTGTTTATCAATTATTGGATTAACTTGTCAATTTTCATAACATATGATAATCAATTTATGATAAACTTAAAGTAAATGGGCTAACTTGTCAAATTTTGTAAAGCGAAGGTATGAAATCCATGATAAGGCCTACATTTATAACCTAATATGCAAGTTCAAATCTATTGTATATTTAATGACTTGTAAAAGTTTAGGGGTCAATTTGATCAAACTTTACCAAGAGATTATTTTGATCAATTTCAGTTCTCTCTCGCTAAATTGTTAGTGAAATTGTTTTTTTTTCTTCTTATTTTTATTTAGGATAATAATAACTCTCAATGTTTACATATTTTATCTATTTAATATTAATTATATTCTAAAATCTTTCTCAATAAACAGAAAATTCATCTGCGCCTTTTAAACCTTTCTCAATTCTAAAAGGTTAAAATGTGTTCTAAATCCTTGTACTCTTTGCACATTTGGAATTAAGTATTCTTACTTTTATTTCTAGGATTTCAGTCCATTTACTTTTCATTTAAAAATATTGTATATTATTATTATAATAGTTCAACTTATGGTAAACTATGATTAAATATTGGATTTGGCTCAGGTATAATGTGTGCTTATTAGGGTGATTAACACTCCATTCGACTCGAAATAATATTATTTCTTAATTTTATATTTTTTGATTCAATTCAAATTTTTTTCAGTGTTTGAGTTCTAGTCTACTTTGGATTTTCAAATTTTAAATAAATCTAAAATTAAAATGCTATCGTTTTGGTCTTTAGTCAAGTAATTTGATTACTTTGTGAGTTTGAGTTCTAGTCTACTTTGGATTTTCAAATTTTAAATAAATCTAAAATTAAAATGCTATCGTTTTGGTCTTTAGTCAAGTAATTTGATTACTTTGTGATATGGCCTCTAATTTATTTTGTTTCTTGAGTTCCTTTCTCGATTAAGTTTACTTTTGATCAAATTTGAAACACACGCTCCTCAATCATTATAGAATACCTATGTGGATTCAATTCATATTCTTGACAACAAATTTCCGACGTTTTCAATTTAGTTGTTTAAGTTTGCATAATTTCCTTATTTCTTCAATTCTTCCTAGTTTTATGTCTATTTTCAACCAAATTTGAACAACATGCTCTTTCACCATTGTAGAATATTTATGTAACTTTAATTCTTATTTTAAAAATATTTTTTTATTTTCAATTTAGTCCCTCAAGTTTACATTTTATTTGATTTGGTACCTTGATTGCAACTTTTGACTCCTTTGTACTCCATTCAATACTTATTCCTTAAAATATATTTTTTTAAAATAGCATTATAAATCTATTATATAATTTTAAATGATATTTTATTAATTAAATAACGTTATAAATCTCACTTATGCATGTAAAAAATAATATTGTATATGATTAGAGAGAGTTGTTTAATTTGGAACCAATTAGTATCATGACATTATTAATAATTATATTTAAATTTAAATAAAAATATTAAAAATATATCCAATTTGAATTGACTCGAATTTTATAAAAACAAATAAAATAATAATAATAAAATCCAATTAATAAAATAATACTCGTAAACTCGATTAACTTGATCGAATACTCACTCCTAATATCTATACCCATAGACCAAAGTTTGAATCCAAAACCCCATTTCTATTTCCTTTACTTTTCATTAATAAGGTAAATACAAAATGTTATCAACGATTAATCAAGTCTTATATTTGGCTCAATTGTCAGGTGCTCTTAAACTATCTTTTCCCTGGTTTCAGTCTGCCAATTCTCATCTTATTTTCCTTTCTTAATTATTATCAACAAGATTATAACACGTGTCATTATCTTATTGGAGGATTATTAATTTTTTTAATTAAAATATAATAAATTAACAAAAACTATAAAATAATGTGAACTAAATATGTAATTATATAAATTTACTTATTTTTTATATAAACATTTTTATTAACAATTAATGTATAATAATTTAATTATAAAAAATTATAATTTGATGATAACAATAAAACTGTTCCAATAAAATAGTGACGTACAGGCGAAAGGATAGTTGACCCTAAATTATTATAATATTGAAGACTAAATTGAATTTATAAAAATCAAACGGCTGCCGGTCCATTATTATTTTTAATTAATCACTAGTATTTGATTTATTAATTGATTAATTTAGATCGGGCACTATAAAGATAATGACGACCCTCCCACCCTAGTTTACTTCATTCGCAAACGTTATGATTCGAACCCCTAACCTTACTTAATAACCTAACGTCTCACCCACTAAATTAATTGGTTGTTGGTCGGGTCCACTCTCTTATATCATTTGAAGAAAGAATCCCACGTGAATTGTGGACATAACTTTGACTCCACTTCCGGTTACAGGTAAAATAAGTGGAGCTCTGTTTCGTTGGTCCACAGATGACTATTTAATTAGATTTGCATTAAAAGCTGTTAAATGTGTACACTACCAGCTAATCTCCACCTTTTGACCTTCTGCTTTTTCCCTTTTATCATCCCTTTGATACGGTCTTCGAAACCTGTTTATCCGGTTGCCGAGGAATTTTACTTTTAGGTAAAATGTACTAAAGACCACTGAATTATTTTCAAAAGATCCTTATAGTCACCAAACTTTTGAAAGTTGTAAAATTTTAAAATAATTATTAAATTTTGTCAAATTATTACATAATTATAATTAAAATTATCCATTATTTACACTTATTATAATATTATAGTGACCAATATGTAAATCTTTAATAGCTATTTTATAACTTTTGACAGTGATCAAAACAGTCATTTGAATATAATTAAGTGACTTATGATGTAGTTTATTCTTTACCTTTTTTAAAGCATGTAGGTCAATGGGCTGACAATTTGGAATACGTGGAATGATATTATTGGACGGTATGTTTGAGGCTGAAGGACGAGAGATGTCAGGTGACACGATGCACAATGCATTGTGTTGTGAAGGCATCGCTTTTGACTCGAATCAATTAGCCTTACTTTTCTGACTTTTCTTTTTCTTTTCATCCCTATTTCAAGTCGTCTCCGATTCCAAGTATTTCCCTATAAAATCAAATTTCTGGGTTTCTTCTTTGGAAGAACGAAAATGGCGGTGGAATTGATGATGGGATATGGTGTTGCTGGGGAAACAGCTTTGAAAGAAGCTGCAACTGCTGGGATTCAAGGCTTTGAGGAATTGATAAGATTGATGTCCAAAGCTCAACATCTTTACAATCAAGACGATTCTTTTAAAACTTCTTCTTCATCAGATTCAGAGTCAAGCATTGAGATCCAAGCTGCTACAGATAAGACTGTAAATTCTTTCAAGAAGGTTATTTCTTTGTTGGGTCGTCCCAGAGCCGGCCATGCTCGGTTCCGACGCGCCCCGGTTAGTCCTCTCCTACAAGACGAGAAACACAAGCGATTAGAAACCAAAGCAAAGGTGTCTGCTTTTAAGCCGTTTTGTCCGGCACAACAAGTTCATAGGTTGCCTCCTTTGCCTCATAATCATCAACAGAGTAAAAACAGCGCTGTTACGGTGGCGGTGAAGACCGGTGAAGGATCTGGCACGATTAATTTCTCATCGATGACAGGGGATAGTGATAGCATGCAGCTGCCATCTTTCTCTTCCCATGGTCCATCTGGTAAACCTCCACTTTCTTCCTCTTTGAAAAGGAAATGCAATTCCATGGATGCTGCTGCTCTCAAGTGTGGATCATCATCTGGTCGTTGCCATTGCTCCAAGAAGAGGTTGGATTTTCATTCCTTTGATCTAATTTGATCTTAAAAGTTTCATCATTTTTATTGACTTTTTGTATCTGATATAGGAATTCAAGAGTGAAGAAAGTTATTAGAGTTCCAGCAATCAGCAATAAGATTGCTGATATTCCTCCTGATGATTATTCCTGGAGAAAATATGGGCAGAAACCAATCAAGGGTTCTCCTCATCCAAGGTGAGTTTGTTGTAGCTTGGTGTTTCCGAGTCAAATTAACTCGGTCTCTGAGTTTCCCTGAGTCGTTTCTTTTTGCAGGGGGTATTACAAGTGTAGCAGCGTCAGAGGTTGTCCTGCGAGGAAACACGTGGAACGAGCATTAGACGATCCGAAGATGCTGATTGTAACATATGAAGGGGATCACAACCACAGGCAAAACATCAGTGATGCACCGGCAACTATGATCCTGGAGTCATCTTAGTCTCCCCCAATACAACGGCCCTGAAATGATCAATCAAAATCGAATCAAACCCAAGATCAGACAATCTGTAAAGTTGTAAGAGATAGTCAACTTGGATCCATGTCTTTAGGGTAGAAGACAACATAGGATCCATTGTTTTTGGTTGTCAGAAGACTGTTCACACAAAAACAGAAGAAAATAAGGCATGGATTTGGTTGGATTTGAATCATGCAAGTGTCGGTTTCTCTGTTTATTTATTTATTTATTTAATGTTCTTATACTCAATTTACCTAAAAAAATTTCCCCTTTTACACATAAGAATAATGATAGACGATATGGTGGTGGATCGTTGATGCTGTCATTTTAATTTGTTCCTACGTCTCCATTAAACCTCTGAATTACGACCCATTATTACACATTTATATTTAATGACATGCAAATGGGTGTTGCTGTCTTTTTTATTATTGTATCACACAAAAGAGGGTGTCTTATATATGAAGGTTGACCTTTGCTGAATTTAAATAGTGTTGAAGTGTGACAAAGAAAGAACAAATAAGGCTAATGTGGTTGATTTTTTGTTAGCTTGTGATTGTTGTGGCCTGACGTTGACTTTGTGAATATTGGGCAAGTCGAAAAAGTATTTCAAACAAATTGTTATGTGAAAGATTTTAGGATAAATTACAATGTATTATGTTTACTGTTTCAATTGTTTCGATTATTAAAAGTTATAAAACATCATTCTATCATTTATATATTTTAAATTCATTTTTTTGGTTAAATTATTAATGATCGTTTGAGTTGGATGTTAACTTACCGACTAGATGTAATAAAATTATATTTTAATGAGACATACAAGTACCACCATTGCTTTCAAAGACATGCTCGATGACATAGCTCGACGACATAATCTAAATAGAGACTCGATCCATAAAATACAATTAAAAACAGTTTTGAAATCATATTTTTATTTTCATATTCCATTTAGTAAATTAACGTCCAACTCATATTACCGTAAAACTTTTAACCGAGAACGATGAGTTTGAAACATATGAATAATCAAGTGATCATTTTGTAATTTTTAATAGTTGAGGGGACTGAGCAATATAGTATCCTATATTCGGGGACCATTTTATACTTTACCCAATATTTATATGACTTATAATATTTTATTTGGGTTGGTGTATTTTTTGGTACTTTACCCAACGAATCTAAAGACAGCATAAGCTTCAGATATGTTCAAGCAGTTTAAGAGTTAGGGGACTTGCATCTCCCTGTGATTCAACTCGGTTTGAATGTAGGAAAATAAGAAACAGAACTGGTACCCAACACTCACGATTCTCGGAGCTTTGGTTACAGACTTTGGCTTATTTATTTTACAGCGTCCGAGTAGCGTATTAATTGATCTGGGAATCTTACTATAATGCCAAAACTTATCACTAATATTAATTGATTCATGCTCTTTCTTTGCTTAGAGGTTAACGGTGTCGGTTGGTGAGATTGTTCTTCACTGCTTTAAGCTTGCGAAGGGCTTCTCTCATGGTGATCCGTCCATCGGGGGAAACCGAGGTGCAAGACAGTCCAACTCCGATGACTGTTTTTAAGCAATCATGGTCTCGGTTGATCGGCCGGTTATCGTACTGCAAATTTTGCAACAATAATAGGAGTTCAGGGTCAACAATCTGGTTGACATTGGAAGGGAAAGCCGATTGTGTCCATTTAATGAGACTTAATTCTCCGACGAAGCTTTCGTGGGTTGGACTCTTTCCTGTAAATAACTGCAGCAACATCACTCCAAAGCTGTACACATCCCCTGCTGTTGATGGCTTCCCTCCAACCCCATACTCTGCATCACACAACAGATTCATTAGTTGAATCTTAGAGCCTGTCAATAGCATTTTGGGGCGTTTGTGCTACTACTAACCTGGAGGTATGTAACCTATAGAACCCTTTGGGACATTGGTGGAGCTAATGGAAGGTTGATCGCTTGATTGCTCCATCAGCAACCTCGCCAACCCGAAATCGCCGACCTTGGCAGTCATGTCTTGGTCCAAAAGAATGTTGCTGGGTTTTAAATCATAGTGCACCACGGGCACTTCACAGTCGTGGTGCAGATAATCAATTGCAGAAGCCACATCAATGGCCACATTCAATCTTTCCATAACATTTAACCTGCGTCCATCAGCATTCCTTTTGTTCCCCTTAAGCCAGTCTTCGACACTGACAAGGCATTCGTACACCAATGCCAGGAATTCCACGTTTTTGTTGTCCAGACCCGAGCATGACGTGATTAGGTTGACGAGATTGCGGTCCCTCACGTTTCTTAGAGCTTCACATTCGGCTCGAAAGCTCTTTTAGGATCCGATCCGTGTTGCGGAAGACGGCTATCGGATAGAGCAAAATCGCAACTGATAATTTGAGAAAATAAAAAATGAAGATAAAAAGAGACACAAAATTTACGTGGAAAACCCCTAAATAAAATAGGGTAAAAACCACGGGCAACGGTATAAGAATTTCACTATGAGAAAATATGAATTACAACTTCTCTCGATCTACCAAGGAGAAAACAATGATAATTCTCTCTTTATAAAAAGGAGAAAACAACTCTCAAGAAACTCTCTAAATTCTCTATAGTATTGGAAGAAAGCTAGAATGCTTTGGGATGGTTTTGAAGCTAAATGGGTTAGGGTATTTATAGTTGAAGCTTAAGGACTAATCTTGTGAATACCCTAAAAGTTTAGTGACTAAAGTTTGTATCTTGCCCATTTAGTTTTCAACCATTGTTGCACCTAATTTTGACATTTTATATTTGGTGCCTACCATTGTTGAAAATTTCATTTTTTTTCAACCTTGCTAAATGCACTTTCGGTGCATGCTTTCAACAATCTCTCACTTGAAGATTTGATTGGAACAATCATATCTTCACACCATTCTTTCTATCTTGTACCATCATGTTGCTTACGTCTCTGACAGTCCACAAGAGGATCGACACCAGGTAAATTTATCAGCTTTGATTGCCTTCGTCATGAAATCTGCTATGTTGTCTTTGGTATGGATCTTCTGCATATCTACCGTTCCTTCTTCCACCTTTTCACGAATGAAATGGTACTGAACTCGTATGTGCTTTGTCCTTGAATGAAATGCTGGATTCCTTGCTAGATGCAAGGCGCTTTGACTGTCAAAACACATAGAGACATACTCTTGGTTGTGCCCAAGCTCCTCCAATAGCATCTTCAACCAAATTGCTTCTTTACTGGCTTGTGTAGCTGCTATATATTCTGCCTCTGTTGTGGATGTATACACAACTGACTGTAATTTTGAAACCCAGCTTACAACTCCACCAGCAATTTTGAACACATATCCTGTAGTAGATTTGCTTTTATCCAAATCCCCTGCATAGTCAGAATCGACATACCCATTTATAAGTAAGTTTGATATTCCGTAATATAATGCAACATTTGAGGTCCCTTTGATGTATCTCAGGATCCTCTTTACTGTATTCCAATGCTCTTTGCCTGGATTCGCCATGTACCGACTAACCACTCCCACTGCTTGTGCAATGTCTGGTCTTGTGCATATCATAGCGAACAATAAACTTCCCACTGCTGATGCATACGGTACTCGAGACATCTCCATCCTCTCTTCTTCACTGCTAGGACTCATACTGGAGGATAATTTGAAGTTAATAGGAAGAGGGATAGAAATTGGCTTACAATCTTGCATGCTGAATCGTGACAAGATCTTCTTCAAGTAATTCTTTTGTGAAAGCCAAATCTTCCTATTACTTCTGTCTCGGTGAATTTGCATCCCTAGAATCTTGTTTGCTGATCCCAAGTCCTTTATTTCAAATTCCCTAGCCAGTTGTGCCTTCAATTTTTCAAAATGATCTTTGTTGGGTCCTGCAACCAACATGTCATCCACATACAACAACAATATAACAAAATCGTTATCACCAGACCTCTTGAAATAAGCACAAGGGTCTGCATTAAGTCTGTTGTATCCAAGGCACATAATGAAGGAATCAAATCTCTTATACCAACATCTCGGCGTCTACTTTAGATCGTACAGAGATTTGTTCAACCTGCAAACCAAGTTCTTCTTTTCTTCTTCTTCAAAACCTTCAGGATGAAGCATGTAAATCTCTTCTTCAAGATTTCGATGAAGAAAAACTGTTTTAACATCTAGCTGCTCTAGATGTAAATTCAATGTAGCACACATTGCCAAGACTACCCAAACTGTTGTTAGTCGAACCACAGGAGAATTTTTTTTTATTGAAATCAATACCTTCTTTTTGAGCATATCCTTTGACCACCAGTCTTGCACAATACCTCTCCACTTGATCGTCACCATTTCGCTTGATTTTAAAGACCAATTTGTTACCAATTGGCTTCCTTCCTTGTGGTAGTGGCACAAGGTCCCATGTATTATTTTTATGAAGGGCTTCAATTTCCTCTTGCATCGCCATCATCCACAGTGAAGCATCTGAGTTGTTTATTGCCTCATGGTATATTGATGGCTCACCGTCCTTTGTTAAAAGGCAGTATGCAATATTACCTTCTATAACATAATTTGAGTGCCAATTGGGACGTCTTCTCACACGATCTGATTGACGAGTTGTTGGAGCTTCAGAACTCTCTGGTTCTTGTTCATCATGTGCTAGTTCTGCTTCAGAAGAATCTCCTTGTTCAAACTCTTTTTCCACATGTATTTGTGTAGTCTCTGACTTTTCAGCGCTATCATCGTCTTCTTTTCTTTGTAGTTTATCTTCTACAAAGATAACATCCCTGCTGATGATCACTTTACGGGTAGTGGGATCCCACAAGCGATACCCCATTACTCCATCAACATACCCCAAGAATTTGCATTTCCTGGATTTTGGATCCAGCTTTGAGATTTCTTGGGAGTTGTACATCACGTACACAATACTTCCAAATATATGGAGGTTTGAATAATCAGCTGGTTTACCAGTCCACATCTCCATTGGTGTCATCAGCTCTATTGCAGTTGATGGAGCTCGATTCACTAAATAACAGGCGATATTGACTGCTTCTGCCCAGAATGATTTTTCTAGGCTTGCAGCCCTTAACATTGCTCTTGTTCTTTCTAACAAGGTTCTGTTCATCCGCTCTGCCACTCCATTTTGTTGAGGAGTGTTCGCCACTGTGAACTGTCTTTTGATGCCTTCTTTCCTGCAAAAGTCATCAAATTCTTCGATTGTGTATTATCCTCTATTATCTGTTCTGAAACACTTGATATTATTTCCAGAATCAAGTTCCACCCGCACCTTGAAGTTTTTGAAAGTTGAAAACACGTCTGACTTCTTCTTAATAGGGTACACCAACATCTCCTGGAGTAGTCATCAATAAATGAGACAAAGTATTTTGCTCCGCCTAAGGATGTAACTGGTGCTTGCCATACATCAGAGTGAACCAATTCTATAACACTTTTACCTCTAGAATTTGATTTGTTGAATTTCAATCGGTGTTTCTTACTTGTTATGCAATGCTCACACAAAGGAAGTATTACCTTTGTTAAGCCTGGAAGTAGCTTTTGCTCCACAAGGACTTTTATTCCTTGTTCTGACATGTGTCCAAGTTTCTAATGCCATAGCATTGCAGAATATGAACTACATGAGGCAACAGAGGCTTCTGCTTCTAGCAAAGTCTCTCCCTTTAGCATGTACAAGTTTGCAACTATCTTTTTGCCTTTCAACACCACAAGCACTCCACGGAACACCTTCATGATTCCTTTTCGTGTTTCAATCTTGCTTGCATTATTATCCAACAATCTGTAGGATAATAAATTTTTCTTCAGGCCTTTCACGTGCCGTACATCTCGAACAACTTTAATTGTTCCATTATACATCTTCAATTTGATGGTTCCCACGCCAATGATAAGACATGATCATTGCAACTATACACAGATCCTCCTGAGACAGGTTCATACTGATGGAACCATTCTCTTCTTGAGGTCATGTGATATGTTGCTCCCGAATCAATGAGCCATATATCTACAAATCTTTTTCTGCCTTCCACGATGGTTGACGCTTCACAGCATAGAGCATCTCCATCATCTGAAGTGTTTGCGGTATTACCTTGTGGATTGGAGTTTTTATTTAGACTCCAACAATCCTTCTTCAAGTGACCCTTCTTTCCACAGTTGTAACACTTTAAATTCTTCTTGTTCCTCGACTTCGATCTACAATGTTTGTGACTGCTGCTTTGGCCACGTTCTGTTGATCTCCCTCTCATTGTTGTCAATGCTTCTGCTTGTTACAGATTTACTTGTCTGTCTTCCTTGTTCTTGCGCCGATTTTCTTCTTGTAGAACAGCAGCTGCAACGTCATCGAAGACTAGACTAGTGACATTACTGTTTGTCAAGTTGATGATGAGTTGATCCTACGAATCCGGTAGACTTTGAAGTAAAAGTTCAGCACGTTCTTGTTCTCCTATTTTACATCACCTGAGTAGTCATCAATAAATGAGACAAAGTATTTTGCTCCGCCTAGGGATGTAACTGGTGCTTGCCATACATCAGAGTGAACCAATTCTAGAACACTTTTACCTCTAGAATTTGATTTGTTGAATTTCAATCGGTGCTGCTTACTTGTTATGCAATGCTCACACAAAGGAAGTATTACCTTTGTTAAGCATGGAAGTAGCTTTTGCTCCACAAGGACTTTCATTCCTTGTTCTGATATGTGTCCAAGTTTCTAATGCCATAGCATTGCAGAATATGAACTACATGAGGCAACAGAGGCTTCTGCTTCTAGCAAAGTCTCTCCCTTTAGTATGTACAAGTTTACAACTATCTTTTCGCCTTTCAACACCACAAGCGCTCCACGGAACACCTTCATGATTCCTTTTCGTGTTTCAATCTTGCTTGCATTATTATCCAACAATCTGTAGGATAATAAATTTTTCTTCAGGCCTTTCACGTGCCGTACATCTCGAACAACTTTAATTGTTCCATCATACATCTTCAATTTGATGGTTCCCGTGCCAATGATAAGGCATGATCATTGCAACTATACACAGATCCTCCTGAGACAGGTTCATACTGATGGAACCATTCTCTTCTTGAGGTCATGTGATATGTTGCTCCCGAATCAATGAGCCATATATCTACAAATCTTTTTCTGCCTTCCACGATGGTTGACGCTTCACAGCATAGAGCATCTCCATCATCTGAAGTGTTTGCGGTATTACCTTGTGGATTGGAGTTTTTATTTAGACTCCAACAATCCTTCTTCAAGTGACCCTTCTTTCCACAGTTGTAACACTTTAAATTCTTCTTGTTCATCGACTTCGATCTACCATGTTTGTGACTGCTGCTTTGGCCACGTTCTGTTGATCTCCCTCTCATTGTTGTCAATGCTTCTGCTTGTTACAGATTTACTTGTCTGTCTTCCTTGTTCTTGCGCCGATTTTCTTCTTGTAGAACAGCAGCTGCAACGTCATCGAAGACTAGACTAGTGACATTACTGTTTGTCAAGTTGATGATGAGTTGATCCTACGAATCCGGTAGACTTTGAAGTAAAAGTTCAGCACGTTCTTGTTCTCCTATTTTACAGCTTAAGGATGTAAGTTGAGAAAAATAAAGTGTTCAATGTATTTAAGTGCTCCGTCACTGAAGTAGATTCTGGCATACGAAGAGTGTACAATTTTCTCTTAAGGAAAATTTTATTGTGCAACGATGTGGCCTCGTACAATTTGGTGAGATGATCCCATATCTCCTTAGCTGTCTTCTTTTCCTTGATGCTTGACAATACTTCATCTGCTAATGCTAGATGAAAGTTTGCCATAGCATTCCCGTCCATTTCGATCCATTTGTTGTCATCTGTGAAATCCACTAGCCTTTCACTGATAGCTGCTAGACAACCGTCTTTCCTTAGGATAAACTTCATCTTCAATTTCCAAAATGAGAAATTTTTCCCATTGAATTTTTCAATATCAAATTTCGTTGTCATATCTTCTTTTACGGATAGCTCCCACTATTTCACTATCGTGAATAGTTCTCTGGAACTTTCAAAGAATGGGTAATAACTTCTTATTTTCTTATGTTGGAGGATCCACCTTTTGGTGGCAACCACAAAGACAATAAGCATATATTACACACTCTAATATGGCTCTGATACCAATTGTTGTGGAAGACGACTATCGGATAGAGCAAAATCGCAACTGATAATTTGAGAAAATAAAAAATAAAGATAAAAAGAGACACAAAATTTACGTGGAAAACCCCTAAATAAAATAGGGTAAAAACCACGGGCAACGGTAGAAGAATTTCACTATGAGAAAATAGGAATTACAACTTCTCTCGATCTACCAAGGAGAAAACAATGATAATTCTCTCTTTATAAAAAGGAGAAAACAACTCTCAAGAAACTCTCTAAATTCTCTATAGTATTGGAAGAAAGCTAGAATGCTTTGGGATGTTTTGAAGCTAAATGAGTTAGGGTATTTATAGTTGAAGCTTAAGGACTAATCTTATTATAAATACCCTAAAAATTTAGTGACTAAAGTTTGTAATTTGCCCATTTAGTTTTCAACTATTGTTACATCTAATTTTAACATTTTATATTTGGTGCCTACTATTGTTGAAAATTTCTTTTTTTTCAACCTTGCTAAATGCACTTTCGGTGCATGTTTTCAATAATCCGCCCTATATCGAGGACCTTGATTGCGACAAGGATGTCATTAAGGAACGCTTTATAAACCAAACCAAAGCTCCCACTGTCAATCAAATTTCTAGGGTTGAAATTCTGAGTTGCATTGCGGATCTCATGGTATGAGATCAACTGGTGTTGCTCCTTCATCTGTCCAGAATTTCCAGTGACTTTGTACTTGCCCTTTTTTATATAGAGCAACGAGGCTACAGTGAAACACAAAGCAAATGTTACAATCACAGCTACACTAAAATAAACTTTGACTAATGTTCCATGGCGACCACGCGTGCTCTTACAAGTCAAGGGCGAGCAAAGTTTTCTGTTACCCTCCAAATGGACGTTAGAAAGATTCTTGAAAATCCCACCGCTGGTTAGAGTTCCTTCCAAGTCATTGAAAGAGAGGTTCAACGATTTAAGGTATTGGACCTGATAGCTTATCATCGGCCATGTATAATTTCTCCAAGCTGAAGCAATCTTCAATCGAGCTGGGAATATTACTAGACAAATGGTTCATAGACAGGTCAATTGCAACAACACTTTTTAGAAGTCCGATCTCTTCAGGTATTGGTCCATTAAAAGAATTCTTGGACAGGTTCAACACAGTGCTCAAGCTTGGGATATTGAGAATTTCTTTGGGGATGCTTCCGTTGAGTCTGTTGTGGGACAAATCCATAGAGAGCAATTTCTGGAAGTTTTGAAAACTAGACGGTATTTGACCCACCAGTTGATTTGCAGATAAATCGATTTGGTTTAACTGTCGAAGATCACCAAGATTGCTAGGAATCCAACCAGATATCTGATTTCTGGCCAAATATAATACTTGGAGTTCCACCAGTTTACCGATCTCAGGTGGTATTTCGCCGGAGATGGAATTGTAACTCAAATTAAGCAAAGTCAAGACAGTAAGTTGGGCAATTGATGATGGTATGTGATAGGGAAGCGGTGGCGGATTGATGAACGTTGCTTTTGTTGAAGAATCAAACCTAGAAAGCTCTAGACTCGATGAAGAACAAAGGGGATGAATAGGGGAAGGTGGCGGCAGCAGCTAGGATTCTTTAGGGTTTTTTTTATGTGCTGGAATCAAGGCAATAAGATTAGAATAAAATAAACAAAAGATAAATAAACGGAAGATGAAATAAGATAATAAAGAAATCAGAAGATCTCCCTTATGAAGGTGAACGATAAAGATGATTGATGGTGCGAATGGATTTGTGGATAATAGATGGATAAGTGTCCTATCGAGCCCTCCTAGTCGCAATGAAAAGGTAAACACGATAAATGGATCTAACCAACCCTCCTAGTCGTGATGAAAAGGCAAATTGGAGTGTGAAGATTAATCTCCCTCACAAGAACTTGAAAGAACTCCAGGAGAAGAAGCTTCGAAGGCTCAAGGCAATCAACACTTGTAAAAACAAACTCTCGTTGTATTATTGATCAAAGAAATCTGAATTACAAAGTTGAATGAAGCCTCCTTTATATAGGAGCTGAATTCTAAAGGTCCTAAATAACTAAAGAATAAAATAATAATAAACTAAACATGTTTTAACTCTAATTCCTAATAAAATAATAATAACTAAAAATATTGTTTTAACCCAACCTTAATTCCTAATAAAATAATAAATCTGATCCTAAAAGATAATTAATCATCCTATATTAAATTATATTACAAATAATCAATATAAATATTGAAAATTCGTAATATTTACAAAATAACGTATTAATCCCGTATAGGATTTCCTGCATGCACCATCTTCAGTAAAATGATCATATCTTGAGTTCCCGATATCGGATTGATGCGATTCAAGAACCGTTGAAAATATAAGAGACAGAAGGTTGTATGTACAGAAGACATGTTGACCAAATAATATCAGGATCCCATTCAAAAAGTCGTCTCAAGTCTGCTATTGTTCTGGTCTTCTTTTCCAATGCTTGGACGAGTGGATCATTTGGAAGAGTTATTACTTCTTCCTTTGATGTGAGCCTTGTGATGCATGTATCATCCTCCCTTTCTTCAAAAAGATTCGACCTCGAATCTGAAACATTAAAGGGAGCAACATTAGAATCGTTTAATGATTCATTCACATTATTCTTACCGAATAGATATGCTTTAAATCTTCGAGACTTTGTTCTTCTAATAGGTTCGAGTAGAAACATTAGTCCAAAGAAGCATGTATTCTGGACTCTGGTGCATGTATCATTCCCCCACTCCTCAAAAGGATTCGTCCTCGAATCTGAAAATCCAAAAGAAAGAGAATTAGATGTGTTGAACGGAGAACTTGTGAAACATTTACTAGGATCAATGTGATACGTGTTTATGCATTTTAGTCGAGGTTTCTTCTTTATAGGAATTGATTTCTTGTAGTCTTGAAATCCTCTTTTACATACAAGTCTTGTAATATGATGCTTTGGTTGAAATTCAACATGGCGTCGACCTCTGTTGGCTTTCTGTATGATTGCTTCAGATAATTTCTCCATGGTTTTATTCTTGTGTGGCGAGAATGAGTGTTTAAAAACCATGTCAACTGGTTTGTTAAAGTAATCCCTTAAGTCTCCTAAGTGTGGTTCATGAATTAAGAATTCTCGGTAGGAGATTTGTGGACTGTAAAACCTATTTAGTTGGCAAGGAAACTCATATACAAGATAAAGCTCATTAGAAGCACTTTTAAAAGTATGGGTAGAATTATCAAAAATATCCGAGTTATTGTGATATACATCTTTGATATGTTCAATTCTCGAATAGTAGTATGCGTTTGATAGGTAAGAGTATACCTTCGTGGTAGTGCATCGTCTATTGTGTTTTTCTTACCTCGGTCTTTGGACTCCCGTAAATCGTGACTCTTAATTGATATGGCATAGTGATTAGGGTTTTCAGGTGGTAACCCGTCAGGAGGGTCACCTAGCACTATTCGAAACTCTTGGCGATGGAGATGGTGGTCCAGTCTCGTGTTGCTTTTACTTTCTCATCATTTACATGGATTCTCTGTGCATGACTATAAAGCATGTGGAGTTGTTCAAGTCATGTTTCGTCATTAAGATGGCATCACGACTAAGGCTTTCCTGGTGTAGCCTTTTTGTAACAAATCTAACTCTTTGGTTTCTTCGAGATTGTATGTTTTGTATGTTTGACGAGGTATGCAACCTTGAATTAGATTGGTTTGGTGTTATTTTCCTCTTTTCGGTGGTAATTCGTTAGGTGGATCACCTAACACTTCTCGAAAATCCTGTAACAAAGATGAAAACACTAGGCAAATCCTTGTTAATGTTAGAAATCGAAACAATTGATTCCCTAAAGTGAACAAGGATGGAAGGTTGTTTGTAAAGAAGGTTCTCTCTCAATTCTTTTGTGCTCATACATAGATTTTGAGTCACTCTTTTCTTCTCACAATTAGGTTCACTCACCTCCCATGGGTCATTATTCTTTTGGTTTTTGAAACTAGTGACCTCTTTTTCTTTTGCCTCTTTCTCAGCTTTTTCTTTTTTTACTTTCTCTACCTCCTCACAAATTATCATTTGATCTTTAGGGGTTGGAAGTATGTCATTCTTTGCTGGTCGTTATTTCTCCTTGTCAGGTTTGTCATCTCTTGGCTTTTTCAGAGAAGATGGAGTAGAAGATGAGGAAGGATTTGAAGGATTACATTGGTAAGAGGATGAAATACCTTGGTAATATTCTCTGAATCGGAATCTCCTTTGTATTTGTGTTTCGATTGTCATTGCTTTCTTTAGTGTATCTTCGAGGTTTTCGTACTCATGGAGATCAAGAAGATCAGTGATGTTTGAGTTTAAGCCGACGACGAATCTTGACACGGTTACCTCTTCTTTTTCGGTTATGTTAGCCCTATTGAGTAAGGACTGCATCTCCTTGTAGTAGTCTTCAACTAAACTTCTACCTTGTCGAAGTTGGTGTAGTCGTAGTTTAACTTCTCGTGTATAATGTGTCGGTAGGAATCGCTTCCTCATGGTTTGTTTGAGGTCGGTCCAAGAAGTGATTGTTGGAATTTGGAAGTTCTGGATCTTTTTCCTTGTTTGCATCCCACCAAGTTCGAGCATATCCTTCGAATGCATGGTGATGAGGTGAACTTGTTTAGCTTGGGGGCAATCATGGTATGCGAACATGAGATCAACTTTTCCTTCCCAATCGATGTACCTGTCTGGATCGTTGTCTCCTTTGAAAGACGGGATCATGAACTTTGGTTTTGCAAAGAGTTCGGGTGCTTGTAAACGTGGTTGTTCTCGCCTGGGTACCAAAAGTTCAACATTGTTTGGTCTTGGATTTTGGTTTGGTAGATCTAGTTGTGGTTCTTGTCATTTTCTCACGGTTTCATCAAATCTTTCAACTTGAGTCGTGAGTCGGGAAAGTGTGGCTAAGATAGCCGTAAGTGTCTTGTTGTTATTGTCGCCCATCCTGAATCATAACACTCAAAAGAAAATTTTAAAGTAAAATAAAAATAAAGAAAGAAATTCAACAAAGCAAGAAACCTCACAAGTCACTCCAAAAAAAGTAACACAATGAGAGGCAAGTAAGCCGATCTTGTACTCTTTAAAACTCACTTTACCAAGTAGTCGTGTTCGTATCGGAGTTTGATTACTAGCAAAGGCGATAAGAAAAACCTAAAAGTTCTAAGAGGCCAAACAAGGGTTAGACTCCAAGAGAACGAGAATGCAAAGAAGGAAGAAGTATGCAAACTCTTTAGTCCTACTAACACAATGAAGATAATGTGTTAGATAATGCAAAAGAACAATAACAAGGAAAAACGAAAGAACCTAAAGCACTAAGAGTCAAAGAAAAAAAAGAACCAACCCAGAAACCTAGAAAACGCTGGATCAATTTGAGAAACGTTTTTGAGGGGGTTACCGGTGTCAAAAAATTATGGAAAAATTCTTGAATGTCTTTTGATGCGTCAAGAAGCCACCTGTAAAATTTCAGAATCAAATACCTTCAGTACTATCCAGTAGACTCTGTTGAACGGTGAGTCCTCAAACAATCTATTTTTCTTGATCGCTTTGTTCGAAGGTGTTTTTGATCTCAAAAAATTCTGATTTTTGGTTTGAATGATCTTCAATATATGAATTTTCAATATGAAAATTTTCACCACGAAATTCCTCCTGTACAATTTTCAAGAAATTCGACAAGATTCTAAACCGAATCTGCCGATGAAACTTGAATGATGTATTTGAAGGCTCCAATGAACTCCGATTGGGGTGAAATTTGGAATGGGGATTAATCTTAGAATTAATATGATATATGGATAAAATCAGCCCTAAATAGCTTCGTTTGCAATTTTTTTGAAATTTTGGCTTTTTTGAAATTTTGCCTTTTTTTTATTATTATTTTGCCTTTTTTTGTTTTTTTTTTGAAAAAAAATAGTAAACTAACAAGAAGGATTTGAATCTAAATTAAAATTAAATAAAAATAACCTGAAACGATGAATCTTCTCTGAACTAGCTCCGTTGGGGTACCTTGACAGTGTTGTGTGCAAGAACATACAAGATTGCTTGCTTCTTTCCAAGAATCGGCCCAAATTTGATACCAATTGATAGGGAAGCGGTGGCGGATTGATGAACGTTGCTCTTGTTGAAGAATCAAACATAGAAAGCTCTAGACTCGATGAAGAACAAAGGGGATGAATAGGGGAAGGTGGCGGCAGCAGCTAGGATTCTTTAGGGTTTCTTTTATGTGCTGGAATCAAGGCAATAAGATTAGAATAAAAATAAACAAAAGATAAATAAACGGAAGATGAAATAAGATAATAAAGAAATCAGAAGATCTCCCTTATGAAGGTGAACGGTAAAGATGATTGATGGTGCGAATGTATTTGTGGATAATAGATGGATAAGTGTCCTATCGAGCCCTCCTAGTCGCAATGGAAAGGCAAACACGATAAATGGCTCTAATCAACCCTCCTAGTCGTGATGAAAAGGCAAATTGGAGTGTGAAGATTAATCTCCCTCACAAGAACTTGAAAGAACTCCAGGAGAAGAAGCTTCGAAGGCACAAGGCAATCAACACTTGCAAAAACAAACTCTCGTTGTATTATTGATCAAAGAAATCTGAATTACAAAGTTGAATGAAGCCTCCTTTATATAGGAGCTGAATTCTAAAGGTCATAAATAACTAAAGAATAAAATAATAATAAACTAAACATATTTTAATTCTAATTCCTAATAAAATAATAATAACTAAAAATATTGTTTTAACCCAACCTTAATTCCTAATAAAATAATAAATCTGATCCTAAAAGATAATTAATCATCCTATATTAAATTATATTACAAATAATCAATATAAATATTGAAAATTCGTAATATTTACAAAATAACGTATTAATCCCGTATAGGATTTCCTGCATGCACCATCTTCAGTAAAATGATCATATCTTGAGTTCCCGAAATCGGATTGATGCGATTCAAGAACCGTTGAAAAGATAAGAGACAGACGGTTGTATGTCCAGAAGACATGTTGACCAAATAATATCAGGATCTCATTCAAAAAGTCGTCTCAAGTCTGCTATTGTTCTAGTCTTCTTTTCCAATGCTTGGACGAGTGGATCATTTGGAAGAGTTATTACTTCTTCCTTTGATGTGAGCCTTGTGATGCATGTATCAGTATGTTGCCAGAAATACGACTCTCTCCAATGTACAGTTTCCCGAGCACCTTGGAAAGATTACCGACGGATTCTAGAATTTCGCCTCCCAAAGGATTACCATCTAAAGCAAGAAACTTTAGAAGAGAACTGTTGGTTAAAGAAGTGATGATGTACTCAACACCATCATCGCCTGTGCTAACAATATTGTTGTACCCAATGTTATACATTTCTAGATATGGAAGATTTCCCAAACCCGGTGGCACTGTTCCTTCAAGAAGATTGTGTGCCATGCGAATGACTTTTATATTGGTGAGATTGTGCAAAGAGCCTGGAATCCCACCGGTGAACTTATTGAAGCAAAAGTTGAAGACCAAAAGATTAGGGAGTGTGACCCCAACGTTGTAGGGAAGTCTGCCCCAAAGATCGTTGGAAGCTAAGGCCAAAACAACCAGGGAAGACATGTTGTAGATGGAAGAACAGTCCCCGTAAGATAATTAATGGTGAGGTCAAGTACCTTAAGACTTCGAAGACGACTCAACTCGGTGGGAATGATTCCAGTAAGATTGTTGGTGCCCAAATTCAGAGTGTCGAGTGACGAAATATTTGCTATAGAAGCTGGAGAATTCCACCCGTGAAAAGGTTTCGTCCCAAGTTTAGAACTTGAAGATTGACAAGCCGGTCAAGGTCTTTAGGAATACCTCCTGTAATCCTATTTGTCATCAAATCAAGAACTGTGAGCTCAGTCAATTTGGTTTATATTAGATGGAATCACACCAGATAAGCTGTTTTGACTCAAATTTAGATATCTCAAGCGAAAAAGATTCCCCATTTGAGCAGGCAGTGCACCCGAGAGTTGATTCTCTTGAAGTTGAAGAGAAAGAAGGACAGGTTTCCAATGTGAGGGCTTATAGACCCTTGAAGATGAAACCCAGAAAGGTTGAGCTCAACCACTCTAGTGCTGCGTCCGTTGCAGACAACTCCAGTCCAGTTACATGGAGATAAGTTCGGCTGCCAATGTGAAAGAGGATTCAGGGGTCCCGAAGTAATTATTTGTGACTTGAATGACAGCAAAGCTTCCTTGTCTGTAACAAGGCTTGAAGTTTCTGATTCAATGCAAAGGAATAAGCATTTGAAACATAAAAGAAGAGCAGAAATGTGAATTGAAGGGAAGAAGATGAAGGCATGTTTCTTCTGAAGTAATTTGCGTGATCAAGTATGAAAGGTGACGAGACTCAAAGTACATCAATATTGTTTGGTATTTATAGAACTCTATTGTTAAATGATATTATTAATTGGACTTTTCTTTTATATTAAGAAATTATAGATAAAATATTATCATTTTCTCTAATTTTACGTTAAGTCGTCGTCGTCGTGCACATACGTTGCTATCTGTATTTTGTCTTTATTATCATTTTGGTAGTCTTGGTGATCTGTACAGAGGCGGCTATGGCGTTTTTCTTTACTATTATTTTCTTTAATTTTATCTCTTAATCAAATGCATTTCAGAGTGCAAATGGCAAATGGCAAATGGCAAATGACAACAATTTAAAACTCTATTGATTATTATTGTTATTTTTAGTATTAGATATCACATCCATTTCGTGCTTAAGACACATATCAGAGAATATGAAAAATTATATAAATTTTGTCTAAAAGGAAAAAATCTAAGACATATTTTACATCAGTCATACAATAATAACACGCAAATGTACAATTTTTTTCCTTCAATTACTCAATGAATAAATATTTAAAGTTTTATATTTAAACAATTAAAAAATTCAAAATCTAAATTTAAAAATCTTATGAATAAATTTGTTGTTTTGAGTTATAAAAAATATATCATAAACTTGATCAGACTTACGTCATAAACTCTGTCAATTATTGTTTATGAAATATTTGCTATTATATTATCTAAAATTGTTTGATTATTGTATTGACATGAATATGATCAAGTTTAATATTTATCTTTTGGGAGTTCTAAACAACAATTTTTGTCATGAGATTCTCAAATATAAGTCTTATATTATATGGATGTTATATTTTTAAGTAATTCAAAGTCGTCGTCTTCTGACTTTCCCTTGTTTTTTCCTTCAAGTTTCTCTGAACCGTTGGATCCACTGAGTCTATACCTTGTCATGGCTGCTAAATTTTCTCAAGTTGCCTCCGCTTCTCATGCGACTTTTTCTACTGTTAGTTTGATATTAACGCTAAAAAGTATTCCTTGAATATATTAATGTTTTACAATAGGAAAATTTTAGGATATATACCAACACCGAAATACACCACTAATTTGGTAGGATAAAGTTTTTAAATGGTTATTAAATTACACTAAAATAATCATTTTGAACATTAAAGTTTTAAAAAATATTACGCATTTAATTATCATTAAATTGTATTACTAAATAAATATTACGCATTTAATTATCATTAAAAAGATAGCATAACATGTTGAATTAAAAAAAAATATCACTCGAACCCTTAATCATAAACTAAATTTCATATTGATATTTTTTTAATCTTTTGAAGTAAAAATTCTAAAAAATTCTATATATATATATATATATAAATTTATGATTCATTTTTAAAATAATAAAAATACTTTTTAAAATTTATAATTTTATAATTAATCTTTTAATTCATAAAATTATAATTATATTTGTAGAAAATATGAATTTGTTAACTCGTATTTTTTTATATTTTTATTTAATTCTGATTATATTTGAAAGTTTGTAATTTGTAATTTTTGAGGTCCAACCATTTCAGTTATAAAAAATGAAATCATTTTTTATCAAACAATGTGATTCAATTCTTTAACTTTTGTTTAATACTTTTAAATACAATTTGAAAAATATATTTATAATTTCAAAAATAAATTTTAAAAATTCATATACTTAAAAAATATTTTTCTATTTTTTAGAATTATTACTTAAAAATATTGAAAATATAAAAAACAAAAATTTAATCACAATTGATGTGATTTTTTCTAGAGTTAGTTTGACATTAATGTTAAAAAATATTCCTTGAATAAATTAAAGTTTTACCAAACATGTGCAATTTTAAGGTTTACGTTGAAAAGACTAATACTGTAAAATATTAAAAAAATAATTTAGGATAATCTTAATTTTGATATAAATATAAGATTTTAAGATTCGTGAGATATCATACATTTGCATCTTTCAAGATCATTACGTATAATGAATTATTCTTATTATCATATTAAATTTTATATCTCATGTATATATTATTTTACGTGTATTTCGCTTTTTTATTTTTCTACTTATGAATTCTCAACGGATGCTGCATGCTTTGTTATCGAAGTTGTTGATGATTTAACTGTAATTGACTTAGGGTTAACTTTGAGGATTCCATAAGCTTAATTTCAGTTCTTGATTGTTTTTTGCGATGATTTAGCTAGACACGAAGGTATTTCGCTTTTTTATTTTTCTACTTGTATTTTGTGTAGGGAAATTGGGCTTCTTGGATCAACCCCAACACAACAGATATTTGGAGCGTATATATTGCTGCATTTTCCTAGCCCAGTTCGATCGAATTACAATGATTCAAACCGAGTTTCGATGACACCCAAATCCAAAATTTTGCCAAATTTTACATCATAATTATTGGCAGTGAATAGACCCAAAAAGTGCACTTTTAAGCACATGTTTTGCCCCTGATTCAAATACGAAGCGAGAAGTGGACATTCTCCCGTATCCTTTCAATAGCACGATCCAGGACAGCTATAAAACAATTGAACTCAACCAAAGTAGGGTCAGGATGACCTCGCATCGATTGAGCAAGCCCATGTAGACACTAATTTTTCGCCACTCAAGCAGTAACAACCCCTGATTTTCGGCACACTCAATCACCACAGCAACAAACCCGATTTCATAGGATTCAAAGGAAGCACAAATTAGTATCCTAGTTCAACTAGGAGTCTAGAACAGTGTGTTTGAAGATCTATAAATGTATGTAACAAACGATGAAACAGGGGGAAACGCCACGAATATCACGAGAATACAAGGAAAAAAAATACAACACAAAATCAGAGAAAATATATATTTTTAGAGAGATTTTCGAAAAGAAAAGGCAGTAAATACCATAGAAAGGTGTAAAGGTTCCCAAGACGCTAACGAACAACATTTTTTAAAATCAAGCTG
Source organism: Hibiscus syriacus (assembly GCF_006381635.1). Lineage (NCBI taxonomy): Eukaryota > Viridiplantae > Streptophyta > Magnoliopsida > Malvales > Malvaceae > Hibiscus > Hibiscus syriacus. The sequence continues at coordinate 1,156,477 of NW_024062903.1, forward strand.
ATCCAAAGGTGGTCGACAGCAAATCGGAGAGGGAAAGCCGAAACATTTATCGGCCATTTCGTGGTGCTAGAGGTTGTTTCATGCAACAAGAAGGTCGGATCCGCAACCACGGCGTCAAAACGAAACTCCCCGTTAAATTTAGGCTTGAACGGTAACAGTGACCGGCGGCGTGAGGCGGCGTACGGTGACCGACGACGAGCATTGTGGTGGTTCCATCGTCGGCCCTTGAAAATTGGAGCAGAGGCGAGAGGCACTTCTCTGTTTCCATCTCGTGGAGAGAGAGAGGAAGAATAAAGCAAATTAAAATTTGGTTTTCAGGAACACTTGTGCACTGGTCACGCCTTCCCAGGGTGTAACCCATTGGGTTTGGAATCCTTAAGGGTAAAATATAGTTCAGTCCTCTAATGTTTAGCACCCTTTACATTTTGGTCACTCAAGTAAAATTTCAATACTTTTAATTTGGTTTTTGAATTTATTATATTTACATTTTAGTCCTTAGTTTATGATTTATTTAAAAATAGCCTAGGAATTTATGCATGTTTTAATTTAGCCCCTTTTATTTCGTTATGTTTTTGTATTTTGATCTTTTTTTTTAATTTTTGTTAATATTTATTTTCTTAACATTTTTTATTTTTATTTTAAAATTTAACCCTTTTTTATTTATTTTATTTCATTTATTATTATTATTTTTTGTTTAATTTATTTCTATTCGTTTTCTTTTTAGTAAATGTTATTTATTTCTATTTATATATTCCATTTATTTTATTATTATTCTTTTTAAAATTTCGTTATTTTTTGTATTTCTTTTATTTGGTTATTTTTTTGTATTTTGATCTTTTTATTTTATTAGTTTTTAAATTTTAATTTAAATTATTAACTTTCGTAATTAAAGACAACCGATAAATTAATTGGTACCGAAAGGGCAGTACAAGGGTGCTAATCTTTCATTGACTGTAACCGACTCCTGAACCCGACACATTTATGATAAAACACAAATCAAGTAAGATGGTGTCCGATCCACCTAAATGATTTAAAGTGATCGATGGCGGCTCTAACCCAATTATTCAAGTCGAAGCTCAATTCTGGACTCACCCGAAAAACGGCTGCCGCGACAACCCCTCAAAACTTGTCTAGCATGGTTATGAGGTACGATCCCCACAGTAGTCGACCCCGTTAGAGGATCCAAAGAGCCATCAAAATTGAGTTTTACAACACCAACAGGAGGGGGTTTCTAACAAGAAAAAGTAGCAGGAACCAATTCCTCTAAGTTAGAGACCGTGACAGCTCTATGTAGCTCTGGCTATGAGATCGAGAGGTCTCTAAGAACTCCTATGCAAAAAGTTGGGCATTAATAACAATGAACCACGTTGGTTGCAACCTGTCATCATGAATGTATGGGTTATGATTAATGTTTTTAAAACCGGATCGAACATTGAATCGGTGAAGGTATTGGTTTACTGGTTCAATCGAGTTTAACTGTGGTTGAACCGAATTTTATATAAAATAATTTTTTTTTAATTTTACATAATATTCAAAGCAATATTAATATATATATATAACACTTTTTTTAAGTTTACAATATTAAAAGGTATAAAAATATCACAAGTCATAACATATATAAATTAAAAACCATAAAATCAAGTGAAATAAAATGATTCAAATCAAATACAACATAATATTTAAGGTAAAACATATTAAATAATAAATATAATTATATAACTATAATCAAAAAAATTAAATTGTGGCTTAAAAAATCATAACAAATGATGTTATTTGGTTTAATTTAAAAAAAAAAAACAATCTCACATGGCTAAGAAACATAGAAGAGCATCCCAACTTACTTCTATAAATAATAGAGGTAATTTGACATTCAAAATCATAAAACCTTTTGGTGAGCACAGAGCGAACTATTCTTTCGCTTCAATTGAGCTCAAATTTTAGGCTTCAATCGAACTTCTAAATTTTTTTTGAGTTCGAGCATTTTTGAGTTCAAGTTTTAATATTATATTTCGAGTTCGAGTTGAACTTGATAATTTTTAGCTCGTGAGTTTTTTAGTCGAGTTGAGCTTACTTTTAAAGTTTTAGAGTTCGAGTCGAGCTCAGCAATACTCAAATTTGACTTGGCTCGTTGAACAAATGACGTCGTTTGGTTTATTTTTTTTAAAAAGAAAAAAAGTGAACCGGCGGTTCAAATCGGTTTTCAGCCGGTTCTACAGGTTTTCTATCGGTTCATTGCCAGCCTGGTTTTGTGAGGTAACCGGATCGGACAGACCACCGATTCACGGTTCAATCGATTGAATCGGCCAGTCCGGTATGATTTTAATAACCATGGTTATGACCATTCCATAAGTTCCAAAGAACGGTAACTAAGCCTATAAATCGTGCAAGGCCTAAGGCCAATAAACACTACTCGGGCAACTAAAGAGGGTTATCCACAATACTAAAAGAGATCCTCACAGGATAGCCTGCAAACCGAAGAGCTTCTTGAGTGCGAGGAAAGTCACGCACAACATAGAGCACCGTCTTCTCACTCACTTGACACATCAGAAAAAAACTGTCCGACGTTCGAGCGGCCTTCAGGAGACTATGAAATGGAAGAGCTCCCTTTGCCACCCGCCACACAAAATATTGTTAGCTTTACAATAAATTGAAATAACTAAGAGAGAGTGAATTGACCTTTAAAACTTTGTGGTGGAAGCTATAAAAAAATAAACTTTTGTACAAGAATTTTAGACTGGTTTGACTTTCTAAACCAAAGTCTACATCTACTACCTTAGCATCCACACTAAGGATTTATCAAATCCACTAGATTTGCAAACCTTTAAGGACAAGGTGTAACCTTACAAACACTTCAAGGTTTATACCCAAAACCTTGAATACACTAATTACAAATTTAGCAAACAATAGAAAAACCTCACAAAGACAAAAATGTTTACACAAATTAAACACTCACCAAAAATCACACTTGAGCAAATTTAACAATGTAACTCACAAATGTGTTATAAATGAATTTGACAATTTTTTGCTTTAAAACTCTATTGATGTTGGTTTGATGTTGCAATTGACTTTCTTGCTTTTCTCCATTTGAATCTTGGTCCCTTTTATGTCTTCTAACATCAATCTAGTTGTTTGGAGCCGTTGGGGGTTGATTTGAGTTGTTGGAATAATTAATTTTGAGCATTTAATGCTCACATGCACATTTGGTATCAATATCGGAATGTTGGTATCGAGACTGAGCATCCTAACGATCAAAATTATAGCTGTTGAACACTTGGTATAGATACTATTTGAATGAGTATTGATACTCAACCACCGATTTCGATACTAGGACCATGGTCTCGAGACTGAAAAGCCTTTTGGGATTTCAGTATCGAGACTAACACCATGATCTCAAGACTAGGAGGGGTTTTGGCTAAAATACAAGTGTTTATGAGCTTTAAAACTAAAATTATAATTTTTGAAAATACTCAAAAACACCTATGATTATTTTTCACACTTTAAAATCATTTATGACAAATTCTTTATAAAATTGTTTAACAACTTAAATTATTTAAAAATTCATGTTATATCAAAATTAAAAGTTAGTTCAACAAATACGGATATTGAGAAGTACTTGTAACTTAGCGATGATCTTCCACGCTTTAAAGATCGATCCTTAGGCATGAGTAATGTAACACACATAACCCGTATAATTATACTTATACAGATTATAGATGTCACCCAAATTTCGAAAACTATTTCCATTTAAACTTTTGATTTGAAATTTATTTCCTTAAAATGTAATTGATATTTTAAAAATATCATATCATATAATTTATATTTTGTTATAGTAAATTTAATTCAAAAGAATTTTTTTAATAGTGAATAGTAAACAGTACCCGTGAACAGTGTACCGATGCATTGCTACAGTGACGTGAACAGTGCACCGATGCACCAAATTTCAAATTATATTTGTACATCGATGCACTGCTACAGTGCATCGATGCACTGCTACATTACCGCTATAGTACTGCTACAGTGACTGCTACAGTACTTCCGAAAATTACATATAAAACTCATAAAAATTAACCTTTCATCGCTATCAAGTTACCAATTGTTTTCCAAATTAATTCAACAAAACAAATTTAATATTATCAAATTACATTCCATTATCTAAATTAAATTCCATCATAGGATGTCTTACTAATGGTTGAAATATACCTCTCGATGCTTGATGTCGTTCTGGACTCTTTATTCTTATTCTTTGCTTTTTACCTACGCGTGAAAATCATCACACGCTAAGTATAACTTAGTGAGGCAATTAAGATAATAACAATGTAATACAATTCATGCATGATTTTTCCATGTCAAAAATCAAAATGTCATTTACTCATGTAACTAGCATATCCAATATTTATCATGATCAAAATAATACAACTTTCTTAACAATATACATATCATTTATCCCATAAGCTCGTAAGCTTATTTTACCAACATACTTACCATTTATTTCCACAAGCTCGTAAGCTTATTTTAATACTTACCATTTATTTCCACAAGCTCGTAAGCTTATTTTAATATACTTGCCATTATTCCATATGCTCGTAAGCTTATTTTCATACTTACCATTTATTAACCAATAAACCATAAATCATAGCTCATAATATAACTGTATGAGGAACCCGGTATAGGAGTCAAATATTGCACCGAAGTGCTGAGGTTGAGCTTTGCTCACCTAATAATGCACCATAGTGCTGAGGTCGTATTTACCTACCTAGTACACCGTAGTGTTTGTATTGTGTCTTCACTAGACACTAAGGTCTGCACTATGTGCCTTCTTTAGACACTCTAGTGCTACCTAATATTGCAGCTGCTAGACTCTATTGGCATGCCATTAATACCACTGATCCTCAATAACATACTTGGACATATAATCAATTTTATTCGATCCATCCATGTCAAAGTATATCATTTAACATTGGGCAGTTCATACCCACAATATTATTCATGATAAAAATCATATATGTTCATGATAACATCATATGCAAAAATCAGTGATCAATGCATTTTATATTCAACCTTTGACATATTTAGAATATGTCAATTATATGATAAATGACATAAATATCATGTCAACATAAGCAAGGTCGACTTATCACAAGTCTTCCTGATGACGTATAAAACATCCATGTATAATATCATGCATGTATTGCACTCACCTTGATACTTTATAATTTTCCAAATTTGTGCCTCACTATTGTTCACAATAAACCCACTTGACTTGCTTCAATCGCAAATCAATCATAATCTGTATAATTCACAATTTCATAACGATACATATGTTAGTATTTTACTAACATAAACATATCCCACAATAACTCCATAATATTTTTGATACTCATTATCTATCAAAATACTTAACTCTTAATAATTTCTTTTAACATTGGAACCAATTTTTCCAATTTACACAAAATGATCCTTCACCATTTTATCACTTAGGATTTCAATACAAAAATTCCAGTATTGAAAGTATTAACAACCAAGTACCCATAAAAAGGCATAATTACAATAAACACTCCCAACAAATTTGAAATTTGTATTACAATCACCAAACTTTCTAAAATTTCCATATTCAGACAATTCGCACTACCTTTAAAGAATCAGTACTTTGTATTGATATACACACTTAAATTCAATTACGTTTCTTCCATTGAAAGATAGACTCGAATACAAATCTATCCATATAAATAACTCCTTCGAATTCATTCTGTACAATTTATGGTGAATTTTCAAAGTTGATCAACAGAATCTGTTTTGCAGAATCTGCTGTCCGAATTTTTTGACCCTTCCTTGGTTAAATTCATATCTTTTTGTATACACCTTGAAATTGATCCCTGCTTGTTTTAAACGAAACTATATCGATATATGAACATAAATATATAAAAATAACCTCGAAATTATTTTTATATAATATCTGGTGAATTTTCGAACCTACTGCCAGATTCAAAATCCAAACTGTTTACTTTAACTTCACTCTTAGGTTCTTCATCAATTCTTATAACCAATTCTTTAAAATCACTTAACTCTTCAAAACCCATAAAACACAAGAATCAAAATCCCCTTTCATCAACTCAAGATGAACTTGAACACTAACAATAGGATGCAATATTGGTACCAAAAGATAGCGTTTTTCGCATATAATAATTTTCTATTTTCAGCATACTCAAAATCTTAAGGAAATTGCTTGAAAATGAAATTAAAGCTTGCTCTTACCTTTGAAGAAGCTCACGTCTGGTTGGAGAAGAAGATGAGCAAATTTTGTTGAAATGTAGAGAACATCTCATCTTAATTTACCTTAAATTCCACTTAAATGAATACAATATTCATTTAATTGGGATAAGACCAAATCACCCTTAATGAATCTTCTTAATTACCATAAAACCATGACAACTCATCCTTATCATATTTCAAAGTCAAAGCTAAATTATTTTGACTTTTAATTCCGAAATTTCCCTTGAATTTTCAAAATTTGCGTTTTAGTCACTAAATTCCACTGTTTCGATTAAATCTGAAAAATTGCACATTTCCAAACCAAATTTCTCTGATCCAAAATATTAAAATAATATTTCCAATCATTTTATAATATCCTTCCAATTTTTGTAAAATTCCAATTCGATTTGAATTACCGATTCCTTATCGGCTTTAACCATTTCTAACTTTTCTTTACTAAAATTCCAAATCCAAAAATATAATTTCTATAAAACCCCACTCTCAAGAGTAAACTATCTCTTTATGGAATAAAATTCTTTTTAGGAAATTTACCACTTAATTCCCTAAACTTTTTCTCAATTTTCTACTTTGACCATCAAACTTTTAAAATTTTCATTTTGGTCATTATCCACATTTTGGGGGTATTACAAGTAAGATGTTGGAACTAGTAATATCTTGATCGTAAAGAATAGTATCCAATATCATGATAACCCCATACAATTGTATCATCTTGGCACGGAGAAATGGTTATCGCGTGGATCTTAACAACAACGCTCAATGAGACCACCTGGTATACTAATGTTTCATTCAAACGAGCCATTCCAAGGACCATCAATTCATGACAACGAATGAGATTGTAGGGGTGTTCCAAATATGTACAAGCAAAGGATAATTTGGATGAATTATCCTATGGGTCGTTATGCATACATATAGGATGGTTGATTCCCACCCTCTAGAAGAGGCTATCATGCATGGTACCCAAAACATGATGGGCCCCTCTCCATGAAAAAGAAGGGTTATTCCCAATTTAACATGTAAGATATCACCATACGGGAAATATTTAGCATGTTATATCTTATCCATAAGATAACTAGGCTTCTTTATAAGTCGCCAAACATGTTTTCCATGTAGCACCAAATTGAAGCTACATATATCGCGAAAGCTTATTCCTCCAACATTTTTTGGCATACACATTATCAACACGATCATATGCCTTCTCTATATCGAGTTTAAGGGTCACACCCTTGTTTGGACCATTTTTTGATGAATGTAGGTAATAAAGTAACTCATGAGCCACTAAAATATTATATGATATTTGATGACCAGGAAGAAAAGCCGCTTGATTCTCACTGATACAAGATGCAATATGAAACTTTAGCCATTCCACCAAAACCTTAGACACAATCTTATATACCGCCATGCAAAGATTGATGGGTAATAACTATTTCATAAGATGTGGATCCTCTAGCTTAGGGATCAGAAAAATATACTTTTTCACTATAATCATATCCATTGATCCATTCAGAAGGTTCATTCATAACTTGACAATATCATCACCTATCAGATCTTAGTGAAGACGAGAAAAAAAACTCGTAGAGAGGCCATCAATGCCTGAGGCTTTCCTAGGATAAATTTCTTGAAAGGCGGTAATAATCTCTTCCTTAGTAATGGTAGACAGAGCTTAGAGTTAACATCCTTTGAGATAACATATTCAATGGTGTCGAGACGTTTATTTGCCCGCCGACAAAAAACAAACATATACACAAATAAGTGTAATTGGTCTCGAAAAAGTAAGTGATTTTCTTCCTTGAATCAGATAAAATACAAATTTGAAGAGTCGCCACTAATCATTTATAGAGGTGTGACTGATAACCAAAATTATATGTTATTTTAATAAAATTCCTAAGAATAATATTAAAATAACATAAACAAGGTCTGCTTACCAGAAAAATGAGTTCGGAAGTCGGTTACGTGTGGGGAATGATTAGCACCCCCACAACACCCAAAATTGGTACCTTTGTTTATTAAATAATGTCTTTGCAATAAATTAAAAAATTTGTATTTAATTTAATTTATGATCCCATAAAAAGCATTTGGAATGATATTTTATACCAATAATCATTTAGAAATATATTCCTAATATGTTAAGGAAACATTTCTTATGACTTGTCGTATAAAATAAAATAACCATATTACAAATAATAATTTTAATGATTAAAACATGAAAATATCAAAATTCTAAGTTTATTATTACAAAAAAAATTTAATATGTGAAGTATTATGATAGTAAATAATTCTAAAAATAATATTTAAAACTAGAATATTAAAACTAAAGGATTAAATTGCATAATGATAAAACTAGAGGCCCTAATTCAAAATATCATAAAAGATATATACTATTAATATAATTTAACATATATATAAAATATAGATTAAAATATAAATTATTAAATTATAGGGACTAAAATGGATATTTAACCTAAATATATATAAGCAGTGACTAAAATGAAAACAAATAAAATTAAAAGACCAAATTAAAATGTATAAGAACTTGATTTGATGGCCAAATTTGAAGAAATACAAAATCTAAGGGACCACGGGTGTAATTTACCCATTACAAAAATTTTACAAACACCCCCTCCCCAAAGCGATACCGTTCGGGGAGGGTATTTAAACCAAAAAACCGGCCAAAGGTGGCCATTTATCCTCATTTCTCTCAAAATGCTTCTCTCTTTTAGAGAGAGAATCTCTCATCCCTCTCTAGGATTCCCTCACCGGAGGGAATCCGTCCACTGGACGGCCACCATATGTCATTGCCGACAGCCGCGGCCGGCCACCACTCAATATGGCCGAAAAATACAAAATCACCCAAAACGTAGATCTGAACACCCTCTATCCGAATCCGAGTTTTTTTTCCTAAAAATTCTGAAACTCTCTAGATCTAAATATATACCTTCGGTTTTTCAATTTTCCCGGTAGCGCGTGGGAGATCCGATGATGGTAAGACATCTCCTTTTCCTTTCGTTTATTATTTATGGTTGCCTGCTCTCTGTTGCTCTCAGTCTCTCTTTCTTTCTCTATGTGTGTTGGTGTCATTTTTTTGTATAGATGATTGCTCTCCTTCTTCTCTTTGCTTGCAGGTTCGCCTTTTATAGGCATTCATAAATCGGTCGTAATGATAGATTTTCAGTGAGTCACCGGACCTATAGTGGTGACTCACCCTAGATCGATGTGATGTGTGACTCTCTTTGATCTTCTGAAGCCTTCCTTTTGAGGTTGTGGCGGTGTGTCATCGGGCAGTTAGAGCACTGGAGGCGGCAGCCGGAATATGCCCTAGGGTATAATGAAACCCTAGGGTTTCTACTGGGTGATTGTAGACCATTGATCTTCTGGATCGGATGGCTGAGAACTGTTGGCGAAGTTGGAGAAAATGGTGATACCATAGATGTATTTGGGCCTTTTTGGGCTTCTCGAGTTGTTGGGCCTGAACCTTGCTTTGTAATTGGGCATTCGGGTCTTGTAATAATAATAATAATAATAATAATAATAATAATAATAATAATAATAATAATATAATATATTATATATAATAAATAATAGAAACGACACTCGGACGAAAACAAATGTCGACAACTGCCACTTTTTGCTCATTTTTGTGTTAACAAGAATAGAGAAAAGATAAAAAGACAAGAAGTTTTCGTCGAGTGGACTTAATGCTTTGATGAGAAATTCATTCCACTACTCTTTCGTGGAGATTGAATTTTGATCTGATCTTGCTTCACTACTCTTCTGTAATGGCTGAGGATGATTTGCAAATGATTTGCTTCACTACTCTTCCGTGATGGCTGAATTTGTATTACTTCACTACTCTTCCGTGAAGGTTGAATTGAATCACTTCATTACTCTTCCGTGAAGGCTGGATTAAATCACTTCACTACTCTTCCGTGAAGGTTGGATTATTTACTTCACTACTCTTCCGTGAAGGCTGGATTATTTACTTCACTACTCTTCTGTGAAGATTTTACAAATGTCCCTAAGGACTTATCATCTGGCTCGAAAGTCTAACAGATGACCCTAAGGATTTACAAACTACCCGAAGGTTTTACAAATAACCCAGAGGTTTTACAAATTACCCAGAAGTTTTACAAATTACTCGGAGGTTTTACAAATTACCCGGAGGATTTAGCATTAAATGAGAAACTTTTGTAATCACTTTCTCATTTTTAAAACAACTTGTGGGTTGTGTAACATGCTCCAAAATTTAATGCTTCTTCTGTTGATTGCGTCCATCTATTCTTCAGATGTTTGCCTCTCAAAACATGACTCTTGCATTTGTGATTTGAATTCTACCCTATATTCATAAGGTATTTTGTCCCTTCATCTTCATGTGAAAATGTAAATGCAAATGCAATCAAATGTATCAATGTAATGCATTTTATTTTATGTAAATGATGTCCTTATGAATGCATGAATGTTGATTCAATCTTCTTTTGACTCCAAAGTAACGAGTTTGATCTTCTTTCACTTGATCACTCCTTTTCAAGGTTTACTTCTGGTATCAGTGTAGCAACTTGTGTTATCAAGCTTGCATTAGCTGATCAACTTGTATCTTTGTGTCTTATTTTTCCTCCATTTGCATTAAAGTCTCAGAAGAATTGTTTCACTTATGGAACTCTTGCCACACTCAGAATTATGACCTGGTTTCCACATTTTGTCTTTGATAACACTGCTTTCTTTGCCTGAACTTGTGTAGAAATCCAATAAAGCTTTTATCTTTGAAAAGAGAATCTATTATCTCTGAAAAGCATCGTCTATTCTGATTTGACTTTTGAAGCACATCTAAAGGAGGATCATTCCTAATTCCTTTCATGTTTCCACATCTAATCAAATCTCAAACAAGGCTATTTGTATCACATTGTGTTGAAACGTTTATCAACAACCCATCGTTCAATCTTAATTGGCTCTACTAGTTTCTTGAAGATTTCATTGCCCCTTTGTGGAAATAACTCTTTACAATTTCTCATTTCTAACATTGGGGTTGTAGAAGGCAACCTTCATCTTGAGTTAACAAAATTGAAACCATATGATTACTACATTGGTTTAGCACCATAATCACTGGTTCGTAAAATATTTGACAACACATTCATCATTTCCTGTGGCTTCTGCCCAGATTTCAACTAGGGAACTCTTCCCATGATGTTCAGAGATTTTTGGTATGACATCACAAGGACACTTAAGAACAAAGTTCATTGGGAATACAAGTAGGATGTTTTAACTTGTCAATATCAATGTAGGTGAAGTTACCAGTATAATACAACTGTCATTGTTTCACCATTTTCATTCTTCATACCTTTCTGTTTCATTGAAATTATTTGTTCAAATCAATGATTTTTCTGAAGGATGATACGTTGAAGGCTTTTTCTCCTCCCCTTAGTTCTTGCTTTCATATTTTGTTAATGGGTTGTAAGGAACGAATGATACTTGCTTTGTGCTTGTTTATTTAAAACCCCACCATGAACTAATCCTATTTGGTGGGAGTTCACATGGATGTTTAAGTATTTATTTTAATGAATGGTTGTTGTTCTATGCTTTATACTATTTTGTTTATGAAATTTAATGCTTTGAGGTTGTAGGAGCTATGAGAGTAGCCTTTCCTTAGAAGGTGCTTAGGGTTCGAGAGAATGCCTTGGCAAAATATCTTTAGTCTTCGAGAGAAGTTAGGGAGGAACTACATAAACAAAGGGCTCTAGGTAGTAACCTGGCCTAATCCACCTTAGAGATAAGGATAGGATTTCATACGACTAAAAGGAGTAAAGCATAACTGATAGGTTAGATGTTAATGCAGCCATAAAAAGGTATTGACGAGACATATCATGTTATCTGAACCAATAGGATCACTGCAGGGGTTTACGCCAATCGGATTTGCTATGACATCTTTAATATGTCGAGTCCTTTACTAGAGATAGCTTAGGACACCTTAGTAGACTCTGTCGGGCAGGCTAGGCATAGAAGAAATACCATTCAGAGAAATAGACTTAGATTTTCCTAGTGACTCCCATCGTTCATTCCCATAGCTGCTTGTCGTGTGAGAAAGCTAAAGTCCTATATATTAAATCTAGTATTTGCATTTTTATTTTTCCTTGGTATTTTACATTTTCTTGCACATATTACACATTAAATTGCCACAACATATTCAATTACTACTATACCACCATCATTCCATTTCCACACCAGTCATTCCATTTTGCCACAACATTATCATTTGTATATACCATCACTAACTTTACTTAGGTGACAAAGTAAAGTGCCTTGAAAAATCTATTTGATTTCTCCAATTCCCTGTGGAGACGATACTCTATTTATCACTTTATTACTTGTTCGATTGTGTATACTTGCACACATATTCGCACCCGTATTCAGCACTCAAAAATAGCGAACAATATTCACTAGACTCTCTAAATTGCCTCTTAACTTTATTGTTTTCAGAAAATTTGATATAGGTCTTTGGGATGTTTTTAGGGTTGTATCTTTCCAATTTATCATTAAACTTGTAAGCCAGTCTCGAATTACTTCTTCTTTCTTAGTTTTGCCTTTTTTTCTTTTCAATATCATATGTTGTATGATCTTCACTTGCCTTGGTCTTATTAACTTTATTTTGGGAATTGAATCCCAATTGTCGCAATTCTCGATGGAGTGTCCTCGGATTCCAGCATGATATTCACAAAAGACTTTCTCATTATACCAACTAGGGTATGGAGGCAACAAAGGTTTAGCCAGACATGGGGCAATAAGTTGGGCTTTGAATAACTCGAGATATAACTTGCTGCACGAAATTGAAGGAAACTTGGGTAGAATCTTCTTTGACATTACTGTCTCCTTACTATTATTTACTTTGCTTTCATGAAGACCTTGTGACTGATGACCAAAATGTTTGCTTTGAATGCTTGACTCTTGACCAACATTATGAGAGAGACAATGATTTGAAGATCTCTATTCCTCGACCAATTTTGAGTTTCTAAGGAGTTTAGGTTTTCTATTTTCAAAACATAACAACCCCTCTGCGATAAAGTTTTAGACCTCTAACCTCAGAATTATGCAATTTTCCGTAAAGTGGCTAAAATCTCCAGAATGATAATGGCACAGATCATGGTACTCTATTCGCAAATAAATACTAGGAGGAATGAGTGTTACATGACCACTTTCAAAGAGAAAAGGGTAACAAGTTTGAATGTGAGATTAGAATTGGCATTTGATCCTCTTTTTTCCTTCTTGTTCTTTTTAGCCTTCTGATCCTCTTTCATACTTCTTTTCTTTGGCGCCAACTCAACATATTTTTGGAGTTGCATTTGATTCCCACAATCTTTTACAAGTTCCTGGTCCTTTGTCTTCCTTGTATCGGTTGCAACACCAGCGTTTATAATCTCGTCCAAATCCTTTGTAACTGGATCTTTTAAAGGATTTTCTCCATGAATCACGATATTCACCATGTCCATTAACTTGATCATTTGTTCTCTTGACTCATTCTGGAAAACTCTTGTTTGATCAATCATCTCTTGTTGGTTTTTTACAAGTTGTTCTTGGATTTCGTAACACTGCTTACTCGTGCTGATATTCCATTCATTGCTTCTAATATTTTAGAGACCAACCACAAATGACTTGAATGCACTTTCAAAACTGATTCATAATATCATGCATAGATTATTCCCATGTTCTCATGATTAACGCATGTTAACATGTTATGTAATAACTGTGAATGTAAATTGAATAAATACAAAAATTATAATGCAAATTATACAACGTACATGCATGTACGAAAAGGATGTCATTCAAGAGTGATCATCTTAAAACAGTTTTCATTGAACACAAAAGGTTTTTAGTACATCCAAAAGATCTTTACATATAAGGGATAACCTTCCCTCATAACTTCTCTATCTCCCTAAAAAGCCAATTTAATTTCCATTTATGCTCCAGATTCGAGTTGTCAATCTGCTTCAATTCCTTATAAAGCCAGCTAAGTCTATCAGCTTGTGGGCTATATTACTTGCTTGAACAATAACTTCATTCATGTCATTGTCGTTTTGCTGAATCTAATATGTCATTTCTTGGAGTTGTAGACAATATTGCACTTTTTCCCTTATAAGAGAGCCTTTGTGTTCAAAAAGTTCTTGTACAAGATCCCCATAATCATCTACCATCTTCATTAATGAATGGTTCTGGGCTCTAGTGGCTTTTAATTCAGCACCAATCTCACGTTGATAGACCAGATATGAGGTTTCCATATTGGCTATAACCTTATTCAATATCTGATTTTCAGCTTGACATGTTCCCAAATTGATGATGGTTATATTGCGCATTTCTTCTGCAACCTGCAACCTGTAAGTCATAAGAGAATTTCTTTGCTCATTATTCATGTATATCTTCATTCTTTTTCCAGTGCACATCATCACTTTTCAGTTTGATAATCCCTGTTGTCCATTCTTATAGGGTATTTCCTAGGCCAGCATTTTCAAAGGCTTGAATGATTATTCGAAAATCATTAAGCATGGTTTTAACCTCTGTGCTCAATTTCTTGTTTTCATTTTTCCAAAAACAGTTTCGGATCATGGATCGAGCCAAGCATCACAACTTCTTCTACCCATCCTGTATGTTATCCTTTTGGTTCCGTGTTGGAATAGAAACTTATTCTATTGTATTAGTAGACGAGATTTTACGAAACATTGTATTGTATTAGTAGTAGAGATTTTACGAAAAAGGGTCTTGATGGGAGAAAATTTTCTTTTTTCAATTTTTTCAGTGCGAATTTTACACAACATGGGGAAATCACTATTTCGAATTGAAAATTGATATTTCTAATTGAAAAGAAAAAAGAGCTCTATCATATATAATGAACTGCTACTCCAGGTTCTCACAAAAGAGAATTGTTTCCTTCAACATTCACTCATTGTTCGTTAATAACCCTAGTGATTGTATCTAGTATGCATATTCTGATAAGAAATAAAATATTCAGTTGATTTTTCATCGAATGACTATTCATCTATTGTACTTTCATGTAAATAGAGGCAAGAAAGCTCTATGGAAAAATCATGGTTCAATTTGATCTTGTCTAAGGGGGAATTAGAATACAGATGCGGGCTAAGTAAATCAATGGATATCCTCGGTCCTATTGAAAATACTAGTGTAAACGAAGACCCGGCTAGAAATGATACGGATAAAAACATTCATGATTGTAGTGACAGCTCTAGTTATTACAGTAAGGTTGATCATTTAGTTGGCGTCAAAGACATTCGGAATTTCATTTCTGATGATACCTTTTTAATTAAGCTTGAGCTTCATAAAAACTTTCTCCATTCTGAAAGCTTTATTGATACTCTTACCGTAAAATGCTTTTAGTGCCAATCTAACAGGATCTTTGGGTACATAGCTTTTAACGTTTATGAGAACTTCCTTAAGATACCAGTTCTTGGTTGCGTTATAGTTCACTTGATCATTAAACCCTTTGTCCATAATGAAAACCTTTGATTTCGATGACCACTCTTGAATCAACACTCTTGATTATTCCATGATTATGCAATGCAAGAAAAAGAAATCAATATAAACAAATTAAGGCCAAAATAAAATATATATACATAAAAAAGATCATATCTGTAAATACATCCTATCATCATGCTTTCTAGTTTCATGCTTTGCTTGGAAAAATAACCTAACCGTATGATTTCTAGTTCGCATGCATTTATTAAAAAAATAAAGTAATAATGCGTAAATTAAAAGACTCAACATGTTTTTCCTTGTGTGCTAACCGTACATGACTCATTTGTGTTAGGCTCCATAGACTTAAGCTCTAGGTTTATTATATGCTGGGTTTTGGCTCTAAGGTAAAAAGGGTCAACGAATTGTCCTTTGTTGGTGCCCCCTTGGACTGTCAAGCCCTCAATCCTGGTCCATTACAGACTTTTGGATCGAGTTCAAGTCGAAGGAACACACTTCCTTATGTCCATACGGAGGTGAAAACCCCACGAGGAACATAAGGTGTAAGCTCGCGGAATGGTCCCCTATCCCATACAGAGGTGAAAACCACACAAGGGAGTAGTTTCTCATTCAAGCTCAAGAGGATAAGAGCGGGGTTTTAGCTCATGTCATGAAATGTTGTGCACAATGGGTGAGAAAAAGCATAAAAAGAATAAAATAATGTACATCATGTAAATTTATTCTAAAGACCCATAATTAAATCTGAAAACATAAAAAACAAGTTTGTATGACTATTTATACAAAAAATGGTTAAAAAATCAAAGATTTAAACAAAATTAAAACAAAATTATAATTTTATTGCAAAGATAATTAATTAATAAACTGGTGGCTTAACTCTCTAAAAAAATTGTCCCTAGCAAAATCGCCAAGCTGTCGAGACGTTTATTTGCCCGGTGACAAGAAACAAACATGTACACAAATAATTGTAATTGGTCTCTAAAAAGTAAGTGTTTTTATTCCTTGAATCAGATAAAACACAAATTTGAAGAGTCGCCACCAATCATTTATAGAGGTGTGATTGGTTACCAAAATGATATGTTATTTTAATAAAATTCCTAAGAATAATATTAAAATAACATAATTAATGTCTGCTTATCAGAAAAATGAGTTCGGGAGTCGGTTACGTGTGGGGAAGGATTAACACCCCTACAACGCCCAAAATTGGTACCTTTGTTTATTAAATAATGTCTTTGTAATAAATTAACAAATTTATATTTAATTTAATTTATGATCCCATAAAAAGCATTTGGAATGTTATTTTATACCAATAATCATTTAGAAATTATTCCTAATATGTTAAGGAAATATTTCTTATGACTTATCGTATAAAATAAAATAACCATATTACAAATAATAATTTTAATGATTAAAACATGCAAATATCAAAATTCTAAGTTTATTATTACAAATAATTTAATATGTGAAGTACTATGAAAGTAAATAATTCTAAAAATATTATTTAAATCTAGAATATTAAAACTAAATGATTAAATTGCATAATGATAAAACTAGGGGCCCTAATTCAAAATATCATAAAAGATATGTACTATTAATATAATTTAACCATATATATAATATATATTAAAATATAAACTATTAAATTAGTAGGGAATATATATTTAACCTAAATATATATATATATGTACAGGTAGTGACTGAAATGAAAACAAATAAAATTAAAAGACCAAATTAAAATGCATAAGAACCTGATTCGATGACCAAATTTGAAGAAATACAAAATCTGATGGACCACGAGTGTAATTTACCCATTACAAAAATTACACAAACACCTCCTCCCTAAAACGATGCCGTTCGGGGAGGGTATTTAAACCCAAAAACTGGCATAAGGTGGTCATTTATCCTAATTTCTCTTAAAATGCTTCTCTCTTTTAGAGAGAGAAGCTCTCATCCCTCTCTAGGATTTCTTCACCGGAGGGAATCCGTCCACCGGCCGGCCACCAAACGTCGTTGCCGACAGCTCACGGTGGCCGAAAAATACAAAATCACCCAAAATGTAAATCTGAACACCCTTTATCCGAATCTGAGCTTCTTTTTTCCTAAAAACCCCGAAACTCTCTAGATCTAAGTATATACCTTCAGCTTTTCGATTTTCCCGGTGGCGCGTGGGAGCTCCGATGATGGTAAGGCCTCTCCTTTTCTTTTCGTTTGTTATTTGTGGTTGCTTGCTCTCTGTGTATTGGTGTCCTTTTTTCGTATAGATGCTTGCTCTCCTTCTTCTCTTTGCTTGCAGGTTCTCCTTTTATAGGCCTTCGAAAATCGACCGTAATGATAGATTTTCGATGAGTCACCGGACCTATAGTGGTGACTCACCCTAGATTGATGTGTTGTGCGGCTCTCCTTGATCTTCTGGAGCCTTCCTTTTGAGGCTATGGCGGTGTGTCATCGGGCAGTAGGAGCACCTGGAGGCGAGGGCCGAAATATGCCACAGGGTATAATGAAACCCTAGGATTTCTGCTGGGTGATTGTAGACCGTTGATCTTCGTCTTGATCGAATGGCTGAGAGCTGCTGGCAGTACTGGAGAAAATGATGATACCTTATATGCATTTGGGCCTTTTTGGGCTTCTCGGGTTGTTGGGTCTGAACCGGATTGTTGGGCCTAAACCTTGCTTTGTAACTGGGTTTTCGGTTTTTGTAATTATAATAATAATAATAATATATAATAATATATAATAATAATAATATATAATAATAATAATAATATATTATATATAATAAATAATAAAAAGGACTCTCGAACGTAAACAACTGTCGACAAATGGCATCAAGGATATGATTATCAATAACAGGGTTAGAAGTGGTAATTTTTTTTATAGAAGTACGAAATTATAATGTTTCGAACATCTATCTTATCAGTACACCAATCACCTTGAGTATTAGAAAGCACTCTCATCCAAATTTTTTTTCCTTCTCCCATGTCCTCGAGTATGGAAATAGGATGTATTCCTATCCCCGTGAGACATCCACATCACACGAGATCTCTGAGCCTAATATTGTTCCTCCTTGTCAAGCAATATTTTAAGTTCAGTTTTGGCCCTGAAAAAATCTTCACAAGCAAAAGTCGAGGGGTTACGATGGACCCCTCGTTAACCGATTTATGTAGCTCCTTAATACGAGCCCATGAAGACACAATGTGGTCATTAGGCATGTAAATGAATTGAACGTTCATCGAATCGTTTATGAACCGTGCGGCGGGAAGTTTGTTTATGTTCGTTTATTTATTAAATTGACGAACATGAACAAGATTTTGCGTTCATTTAATTAAATGAACGAACACGAACAAAGGGCTCGTTCATTCATTTATGTTCGTGAACGTTCGATTATATGTTCGTTTATGTTCGTTCATTTATATTCATTTATGTTCGTTCATTTATGTTCATTTATGTCCATTCATTTATGTTCGTTCATTTATTGAAGTTGTTTGGATTTCAAGAAGATTGTTTTGTTGAACAAATTAACTTTAAGACTTTATTATGTTCGTATAGCTTATTTATGATTTATGTATGTTTTTGTCGTATTCGAACAAATTAACTCTAAAGTTGCAGGTTATATTAATGAATTTTAAGTTGTTATTTTTGTTGTTTACTTTTTTTACATTCATTTGTTGTGTTCGAATAAGTTTTTTTTTGTGTTTGTGTTGTTCGTTTATTGTGTTCGTTTATGTTCATTTATTATGTTCGTTCGTGTTCGTTTATCATTTAAATGAATGAACACGAACAAGCTATATTCCTTAATGAACGAACATGAACAAAAAAAATTGTTCGTTTATGTTCGTTTATTTATTAAATTAACGAATATGAACATACCTCCGTTCGTGTGCGTTCGGTTCGTTTACACGCCTAATGGTCATGTCCCCAATGACCCAAGGCATAGCCCACTGCTGCAATCTTATCTAGTTCCCCTATCAGTTGCCCATGCAACTTTAACTTTAGCACAACATTTCTTGTCGTTCGCCTAGCACGATTCAAATATAAAATGATCGTCCAGGCCCGGCTCAAGCACAACTTGATCAACAACACTCATATATATTAATAGGTAACAATGATCGGAGGTAGCGACAAACTCAGAAGTAACACGAATATTTGCATGCCGTGATAGCCAGTCCTTAGAGGCTACAAAGCGATCCAATCGTTCTTTAATTGCGTAAGTGCTATTCGAACCAGAATGCCATGTAGACCATCCACAAGTGGGTTTACAATCAAACAAACCATTACTACTAAGTGCAGTTCAAAATTCGTCCAGACGACATCTCGCTTTTTGGCGACCACCAAACTTTTTCGAATCGTATAAAATCTCATTAAAGTCCCCTCCTACGAGCCAAGGGAGAGAAGAGATCCTACCAATTGTGTTTAATGTATCTCAAGTGAGATGCTTTAGGTGATCAGAATATGGACTATGTATGCCAGTAAAGTGAAATTCATAAAAACCATGATGAATAATAGCGTCAATGAATGTGAGAGTAAGACAAAATATCAATGTTTATTTCATTATTCCAAAGCAACATTAAACCAGTACATAATTGTTCATTATCAACCATAAAGCAATTGTCCATACTTAGTTTGCACCTAACAGAGCCACTGCTAGTTTGCTTTAAACGTGTTTCATAAAGAAATAGAAGAGAGGGAGAGACACAGACGATATACCGTCCTAAAGCACGAACTGTCGTAACATTGGCTAAGCTACGACAGTTCCAACATAACAGCTTCATGGCGTCCAATGAGGCTGCTCCGCAGCCTCTGCCGATATCTTGTTCATGTTGCCAGTTGTCCCAACCCCACTATTTGAAGTAGAAGACAATCCCGAGAGTGTAATGAAACGTTGCGTTTCATATGGCTAGGGTAAGTCTATGCCCATCTGAGTTGAACTATGTCGTTTTAACTGCTTACATAGAAATATACATAGTCTGCATGATCGTGTAATTAAAATCAACGAATGTCAATTTTCCATACCCAATCATCTTTTTTGATATGGAATATGAGCAAATAACAATCCAACCATTTTCTTGTTTCCACCAATAGGTTACCATCATTTCGCAAAGCTAAGTCACAACCACGTGTACTTAGTGTCACAAAAATATAAATTGGGATAAGACAAGGAAAAATAATAGGTCTAATCTTAACAAAGCAGGGGAGTATGTAAACACAGTAAGGTTGTGTGACTATATATAATCTAATAAAAGACTGGCGTAGAAACAACGATGAGAATACTATTGAAAGTAGGATTCCACAAAAAAAATGGATAAATAAATTCCTTTGTTTCAGGACTCCTAGTCAATTTAAAATATAAAATTTCTCTTTGAGTAAAGTACCATAAATCACCTAGGTTCCCACGTACATAATGAGGTCGCCATGCAACGATGTTGGGCCTTAAGGAGTTAATGAAAGGATACTTTCCATAATGCCTAGGTGAAACTTTAATGAGACAATGCGTTGTAATAAACCAAATATGGCGTTTTAAACATTTGCATGTAGCCCTGCAAGTTTTATGTGATGTTGTTTCAAGAGTCCATAAACAAACAAAGTTTCCAATCCTAAGAAATTTCCTTTTATGGGAATATTTTGAAAAATTGGTTTGTTCTTTCATGTTCCCTCATAACGACTATCCAGTTAACTTAATCGACAGAGAACGATGACTCGTATCAGATTAAAGCATATAGAAAGGCGATATGTGTTTGAAATTATGTGGATGTAGCAATGCAATTTGACTTAAAAACCAGAGCCCAAAATCATTCAAAATGTAAGGAAGTGATCGTTGGCTTGCACGCATGCATGGCTTGCATGGAAACTTGAAATGAGGTGGTGCCCATGTCGTTTAGCCTTAATAAAATGGAGCATTGGAGAATAATAGTTCCACCCATTAATGTAAAAACCCAAGTACTCATTTTTTTAAATATATAAATTATATTTATAATTTTATTTTAAATATCTACATTTATTATATAGGTATATGAATTTTCATCTCCAAAAACAGAAATTTGGATACACATATATGAAAATATTTTAAAGTATCTCTAAATATGTGATTTGTAGAAATATAAATTTTAAAATTTATTAATTAAATTTTTATATTATGTGAATTTATTATAAAATTAAATTAATATATTTTTAAGGATTTATAAAAAATATTAATTAAATGTTTATGTGAATAGATGAATTTTAAGGATTTATAAAATTTTATTTTATTAATATGATATTTTGGTATATAATTTACATTGACAAACGTACTAAAATATTTTAATATATATACATATTAAAATGACTCTCTCAAAAGATAACGTTGAATTCCGGTACTAGTGCTTGACTCGTCTTGATTTGACTCGTGCTTAACTCAACTCGATACTCGATAAGTTTTGATTAAATTGTTCTCGTTAAAAATGTAACCACCTATCCCGACCTAGACATTACGACCAAATCTCGGAGATCATAATAGTCCGGGTTAACAAATATCACGAATTTCGTATTTTAACATGCATCATCAAGAAATTGATATAAATTCGTAAATAGAAATAAAAATTAATAATACATACGATAATAAGAGTATGAAATCCAAAATAGGTAAAAACTTAGTATCACAAAGTCCAATATAATATATTTAATAAATCAACAAAAAATAAATAATATAAAGTCTAAAAACGTTAATGTGATGTCTGTAAGGAAAATTTGCTACTAAACGATCCTCCAAGTAATGGTCGTAATCCTAAAAGTCGAAAGGATCTGAAAAAGATAGAAACTAAAAAGTGAGCTAAAAAGCCTAGTGCACCCTCTAATGTAAAACATATATCATAATGATGTAATTTAAATTTAGACAACAGTAAATCAATTGACCATTACCAGAAAATATAACAGGAAATTCACACAACTTTACCTTTCACTGTAGATAACAGAATGGGGATGTTACCCTCTGAAGAGGATCCCAGTCAGAAACAGAAGTCAGAATTTGGGTCAACACTTAAAGTCAACAGTTAACGGTCAAAGTTAATAGTCAGGTCAATGGTTTACTCAACATATTCAACAACCAACTGGTTCAGCTCTTTAAATTGTCCCAAACGCGCACAATGACACGTGGAGACTCATCCGGAGGTTGAAATTCAACGAAAATTACATGTTTGTATTCTAAAGCATGAGGAGTCACTTACAATTTTTTTTTCCAGAAAAGAATGATGGAGTTGAGTTTTTTTTTTTAAAAAAAAAAACTCAAATGCTTGACCCTTCCCTAATTACAAACAAAGGTGGCGAGCGGTGAACCAAAGGTACCAGACAAAAGAGGACGGCGAGACGAGTCAATTGGTACTAGCGGTGACACCTACGAAGGTCAGACTGTCGACAAACAAGGCTAAAAGGAAACAAACAATGGTTGGGAGAAAGAAAACTTGATACAATTGGAAGGGAAAAAGAAAATACAAGAGGAATGGAAGAGTGAGTTTTGAAATATCCTTAAAAATTGGGAAAATTATACCATAAGTCCTCATACTTTCAAGAGTTTCCATAATGGTAATAAAATTTTAAAAACATCATAAATTAGTCATCAAAAATTGGAATGTGACAACTCCCCCTTAAGAAAATCTCAGCCTTAAAATTTTACCTGATGGAAACAGATGAGGAAATTGTATTTTCATGGACTTTTAAGTCTCCAGGTGACCTTTGAAAGTTACTGTTACTCCATAGAATCTTAACCATTGGTATATGTCGATTTCTTAAAACTTGATCCTCATAAATAAGAATCTGAATAAGTTTCTCCTCATAACTTAGATCAGGTATTAACTCAAAATCCTAAGCAGAAATGATATGCGATGGATCATAACGATAGCGCCTCAATATAAAGGCATATAAGACATCATGAATGCGCTCAAGCTCAGGCTGTAACTCAAGCTGATATACAATTGGTCCCACTCAACACATAATCTGATAAGGTCCAATAAACCTCATACTCAACTTACCTTTACAACCAAACCTAAGAATCTTCTTTCGCAAAGATACTTTCAGAAAGACTCGGTCACCCACATTGAACTCAATATCCCACATTTTCATATCAACATAATAATTTTTCCTATCAAAAGCATCCTTAAGCATATCTTGTATCAACCTAATTGTACTCTCGGTCTCCTAAATAAGATCGAACTCTACAACCTTCCTCCTGGATAACTTAGTCCAACATAACAAAGTATGGCTCCTATGGCCATACAAAGCCTCATATGATGCCATCTGAATACTATTCTGATAAATGTTATTGTAGACAAACTCAGTCAATGGAAAGTGAACTTCCCAACTACCCCAAAAATCTATAACGTATCCTCTTAGCATATCCTCCAAAATATAAATAACCTTTTCAGACTAACCATCACACTACGAGTGATAAGTTGTGCTAAAATTTAATCAAGTGACCAGAGCAT
This sequence comes from Hibiscus syriacus, assembly GCF_006381635.1. Taxonomy (NCBI): domain Eukaryota; kingdom Viridiplantae; phylum Streptophyta; class Magnoliopsida; order Malvales; family Malvaceae; genus Hibiscus; species Hibiscus syriacus. The sequence goes on from NW_024062903.1 coordinate 1,180,659, forward strand.
CATGAAAAGCCTTCCAGAAATGCGATGTAAACCTAGAATCTTGATAAGAAATAATAGGTAAAGGGACCCTATGAAAGCAAACAATCTCATTAATATATAATCGAGTCAATATGTCTATAGTATAATTAGTGTGAATAGAAATGAAGTGAGTAGACTTGGTGAGACCATTAACGATAACCCATACCGAATCCTTCTTGAACTGCATCAACGATAATCTACTGACAAAATCTATAGTTACTCGCTCTATTTCCACTCGAGATCTGAATAGATTGAAGTAAACTAGAAGAAAATTGATGCTCAACCTTTACATGCTGACAGATCATACACCTAGCCACATATTCATTGACATCTCTTTTCAAAGCAGACCAATAAATACATTTCCCTAAGATTCCTTTACATCTTAACACCGTCAAGATGCATAAAATAATGACTATTATGAGCTTTCTGCAAAATAACATTTCGTAACTCAACATTATTCAAAACATAATAACGTCCTTGAAAGTATGATACACCATCCTTATTAAAGGTATACTCAGAATCAAAACCCAACTCAGCTCGTTTTGCAAACGAAAATAAGGATTCATCAAGAAATTGCTTCGAATTAATCTCAACCGCCAAAGTAGACTAAACTTGAAGTTTAACTAACAAGGTACCATCATCATACAAGTTCATACTGACAAACCTCACCCTCAAATCATTAGTCACTTTACGACTTAAAGCATTAGCAATTACATTGTCCTTTCTAAGGTGATACTCAATGTCAAAATTATAATCTTTTAGGAACTCCAACTAGTGGCACTATCCTTCTGAGTCAATAAATATTTCATACTTTTTTTTATCGGTATAGATATAATATTTTTCACCATACATGTAGTGTCTTCAAATTTTCAGTGCAAACACCACTGCAACTATTTCCAAATCATAAGTGGGATAGTTACACTTATGTGACTTTAACTGATGAGATGCATAAGCTACTACTCTGCCATTCTAAATTAGATGAGAACCTAAACCAATGTGTGAAACATTACTGTAAATTGTATAATCCTTCCCAGACTCGTGTTGGATCAAAACTAGAGCTTGAGTTAGAACTTATTTCATTTGCTCAAAACTCGATTGTTGAGCTTCACCCTAAACAAAAGGTACATTCTTCCTCAGAAGTTTCATCAAAGGGTCAACAATTATGGAAAACACATCTACAAACCTCCACTAATAACCTACCAAACCTATAAAACTACAAACCTCAACCACATTCTTAGGTTGTTTCCAATTCAGAATAGTCTCAATCTTTTTTGGATCAATAAAAATACCCTTAGGAGAAATAATGTGGCCCAAGAATATTACTTCGGTAAGCCAGAATTCACACTTACTAAAATTCGCATAGAGTTGATTTTTATTCAAAGTTTGCAAAATAACCCTCAAATGCTCATCGTGCTCAGCCTCAGTCTTCTAGTAAATCAGGATATCATTATAAAAACAATGAAAAACTAATTCAGATATGGTTGGAATACTCAGTTCATCATATCCATAAAAGCAACATGGGTGTTAGTCAACCCAAATTACTTCACTAAAAACTCAAAATGACCATATCGAGTCTGGAAAGTAGTTTTTGAAACATCAGAATCTTTCACCTTAAATTGATAATAACTAGACCGAAGATAAATGTTGTAGAAAATAGTTGCATCACTGAATTGATCAAATAAATCATCAATGTACGATAACAAGTATTTGTTTTTAATCGTCAGCTTATTTGGCTTTCGGTAATCGATGAACAAACTCAATGATCTATCATTTTTCTTAACAAAGAGCACAAGAGCCCCTAAGGGAGAGATATTGGGTTAAATAAAACCTCAACCCAACAAATCTTGTAACTAGACCTTGAGTTTTCTCAATTCCTTAGGTTTGATGTGATAAGGTGCCATGGACACCGATGTAGTACCCATATACAGTTTAATTCTAAATTATATTTCTCTCAGGCGGTACACCAAGAAACTCTTTCGGGAATACCTTTAAAAATTCTCTCATAGCATAAATATGTTTAATTCCAAAAGTAGACTTTCTCAAATCTAGGATATAAGCAAGGTACACTACGATACCTTTTTGAATAATTTTCTCAGCTACTATGGTTGATAAAACATTATATAAATAACCCCATCGCTTATTGATCAGAATAATATCTCTATCATCAGAAGTCTTTAGAACAACTCTCTTATGTTTATAGTTTAGATTAACCTGATGTTCTTTTAACTAATTGGTACCAAGAATAAGGATTGACCAACATGAGATTGAACAGTAACAAGACATGTATTGGGCTCAACCAGAATGTCTAAATTATGGGCTATAGAACTCCCAACGTACGAATGGGTAGACCTGCCATCAAGCAAAGAAAAATAATGAACATAATGGATAGTAAAAGTACCTGCAATGACACTTGGATCATCGTGATTCTCATGACTTCTGGTAGCATAAACAAGTACAGGCTGCCTAGCCTCTAACCTCATGAAAACTCTATCCTATGTAGATCGCCCCTACTCAAAGAACATATTACATGTCTAGATGAGACAGATCGGCTCTAAATAAGACCCCTTAGTGTTTGAGATTATCCCTAAGAACAAGAAAGAGTCTGATATGTCAGAGTAGGTCATTGACAATCTCTCAGAAAATGCTCATTAGAACCACACCTGAAATACACTTCCAATTTTTTACGACACTCACCATCATGCTGACAACTACATTAAGTAAATGTAGGAACAACTTAATTTGCAGAAGAAATACCCTACTCTGATACCAATTAGAAGAAGCAACACATCTAGACCTAGAATCAAATCTCGAATTGTCATCTTTCATATATTTACTAGGACCCTCAGAACATAATTGCTTCCTTTTATAGTTGTGTTGTTCCCTACTAAGATCTTTCATCTCCTCAGCAGTCTTAGCTCGACCCACGAGATTAACAAAGTCCCTCTCAGGATGGGTAGTTATCCTTCTATGGATCTCAACACACATACCCTTCTTAAACAATATACACTTGTCTTTCTCGATAGTGATAAGTCTAATTGTATATTTACTGAGATGCAGAAACTCTAGCTCATAATCCTAAACTGATATATCACCATGCTTCATATCCTTAAATTCTTGTTTTTACTCTTTCTGATAATGACTACCCGTCGTGGGAACTTTTTTCCCCTTATAGGTCCTACAAATGGTTTTTAATGAGGCAATTTTCTTCAAAAATAAGAAGAAGAAGAAGAAGAAAAATAATGATTACCCACAAACCAACTCCGAAAAGCACTCCAAAAAAAACTCATAAGTCAATTGATCCCTTAAAGTAATAATCTTCACTGAATTCCACCAACTCAGGGTATCATTATTTAGTAGCAAAATAACATCCTGAAGTCTCTAATTCATTAGATAATTCATCTCATCCAAAAGATGCTTAGTATCCTCAAGCTACTCTCTCCAATAGGTGAGGATGCTTGAGTAGGCCCTCTAAAGTACTCCACCCCGTTACGCAACATAGTCGACAAAACAATAATGGTAGTGTCCTTTGGTTGAACCCCAACAGATATCTAAATAAATACAATACTGCTTGACCAACAACTATATCGTCTAAATCATCAGTAGATCTACCTCTAGTGGTAGGTGTATGCTCAATATGCTTAATCGGATCAGAAGAAAAAAATACTCGAATATGTCCCTTAGACGACTTGACCTCAAGAACTAGAGGATCTTTATCAGTATTAGTTACTCAACCTCCACAGCCCCGAGTGCTACCACCTCTATTGGATAATGCAAAAAGATGTCGACATCTATGGGGTGGCATACTATCTACTGAGTGGTGTCTAAAATAAAAAGTAAACATAATCTAAAGTCAGACCCAGTATCAGTGTCTCGAAATACAATGTTCATATTCGAAAACAAACAAGACTACAATCATTTAACAAATTTTTGCCATTAAAACAAATTTCAGAAAATATTTCTCATACCCATTTTTTATGCATGTTAGAATTTTTTTCAGAACAATATAAATTTTCGATAACACAGTTCGAGTGTTAAACCTACTCTCTGATACCTTAAATGTAATCTCCTAGACCCGACCTAAACGTTACGATTGAATCTCATATATCACAACAGACCGAGTTAACATAGATCACAAATTTCATATTATAACATGCATAATCAAGAAACCAATATAAATTCGTAAACAGAAATAAAAAATAATAATACATATGATAATATGAGTTTGAAATCTAAAACATGTAAAAATATAGTATCCTAAAGTCCATATAATATATATACAATATCAATGGAAAAATAAATAATATAAACTTTGAAAACATTCATATGATGTCTGTAAGGAAAATGTGCTACTAAACGATCCTCAAAGTGCTGATCGTAATCTTAAAAGTCTAAAGGATTTGAAAAAGACAAAACTAAAAAGTGAGCTAAAAAGTCAGTGTGTCCTCTAATGTAAAACACATATGTCATAATGATGTCATTTGAATCCAGACAATAGTAAATCAATTGACCATTATCGGAAGATATAAAAAGAAATTCACATAACTTTACCTTTCTTCATGGATAACAGAATGTGAATGTTACCCTCTGAAGAAGATCTCGGTCAGAAACATAAGTCAAAATGAGGATTTAGCCCTCCAAAGAGGATCCTACACAGAAACAGGATGGAGATATAATCTCATGTAGAAACAAAATGGGAATATAATCCCCTGTAAAATAGGACGGGGATATAATCCCATGAAAAATTAGAAATACATCAATATAAAGATTAAAAGTGATGCAACATTAATCAGAAATCAGTTATAAACCAGATAAATGTAACTAGAATACGTACATGGATACATATAACATCATATAACATAATAACTTATAATATTAAATGTATCAAACAAGTCAAGGGGATACACCTATAGTAGCTAATCGGTGCTAGTTAATCCCTACGCCTCATATGATAGGTCACATTAAGCCCTACGTAATGAGGACCTAAAAATAATACCATTCTATGAATACAGAAAACATATATCTAAATAGAAATAGACAATAAAGTCATTAAATAGCACTTACGCATATCTTGAGACGAATGTGTAGAATCGAACTAAGCTAAATGAGAGTGGTTAAGATCTATTGGAGAGCGATGCAGAGACACATGTTCACCTTAAAAAATAACACCAAAAAGTGATTCCAAAATCTCACTATTTACTTAACATATTTACGACTTTAAGCGATAAATGATGCAAAATAGGTTTTTCGAGTCAGAATTTGGCAAAACGGGATATTGAAACAAACTCAGGACATCGAAAAATATAAGATAGGGGCCAATGAAAAAGTCAATGAAAAAAATTAATGGTCAGGTAAATAGTTCAGTCAACTGATTCAACAGCCAACCGATTCAATTGTTAGTTGATTCAACCCTTTAAACTATCTGGAACAATCCCACACGCGCTTGACATCGCATGGGTCACGTGAAGGCTCCTATGACGGTCAAAATTTAACAAAAATTTCTAGGTTTGCATTCTAGAACATGAGGAGTCGTTTACAATTGTTATTTTTCAAAAAAAAATGGTGAAGATGGGGTTTTTAATAAAACATGAATGTTCGACCCTTTCCTGAATGCAAATGATGGTGGCTGACAACGAATTAAGGGTACCAGACGAAAGAGGATGACAAGACAAGTCAACTGGTACCGGCGATGACACCCACGACGGTTGGAGTGATGACAAATCAAGTCTAAAAGGAAACATACGATGGTTGAGAGAGAAAACTTGAAACAATTTGGAGGGAAAAAGAAAAGAAAAGAAAGAGAGAAGCGTGAGTTTTGAAATATCCTTAAAATTTTGGGTAAACTATGAATTGGTCCTCATACTTTCAAGAGTTTCCAAAATGATACTAGAACTTTAAAAACACAATAAATTAGTCCCCAAAATTGGAATGTGACAAAAAAATTGTTATTCGACTCGACTCATTGCTCGTTAAGCTCACCATAATTTTTTCTTATTTTTTAATATATGTAATATCTAATAATACTATATATAGCTTAATATAAACATAAAATAACAAATTTAACAAAAAAATATCATAATAGTGTGTAAAACACTTCCAAAGTTTAAACTCTAAAGTAACAACTTACAAATACACTATACTAACATATTACAATAAAAGTAACTCTCATTTTTAATTGGTCCTTAAATTTCTAAATATTCTATTTTTATCCTTAATTAATAACTTTCATTCTAAATTAGTCCTTAAACTTTTGAACAATTTAATTTCATCCCTAAACTATGATCCTCTTTCTAAATTATTCTCCATACTTTTGAATATTCCAATTTCACCTCCAAATTCATCCAAATACGTAATTACTTTCAACCATAGTTTAATCTAAATTTTGTTTTCTTTCGAACATATAATAATATAACTTGGCCTAATGATTTTATTAATAAGAGGCGTGAAGAGTTTATACATATAGTGTGAGATGAAATTGGAGTGTTCAAAAAGTTTCAGGATTAATATAGAATGAAGCTCATAGTTTGGGAATGAAATTGAAATGTTCTAAAGTTTGAGGACTAATTTAGAATGACAGTCAATGTTTAGAGATAAAATTGAAACATTTAAAACTTTAAAGACCAATTTAAAATGAGGGTCATACTTTGAAGACATATGATGCAATCAACTAATAAAAAATAATATATAAGATTTTACAACTTTTAAGGGGACAGATGGCTCGGATCCATCTGTGATGATGGACCACAAAGAGCAGACGCATGATCTTACGTTAGGTGAATGGACCAGAACTTTAAAAAATTTAGGTGGCGGACTTGAACTTATAAAATCCTTGAGGGACGAAAATAATTTTTTAATAAAAAATACATAAAAAATACAAATATATAATAATTTTAAATTTTTAGGGAACGACTACCACCCACCCCGTCTAGGTCCATCCTGTTCATCACATAAGAAAAAAAAAGTCAATATTTGCAGAATACGAGAAGAAGAGAATTCAGTTGATGGAACAAAATCATGCATTGTATATGATATTTTAGACTGCTAACGCTACTGAAAGAAAAATATCATTTATATCCATCCATATTACTGATTTATCACTTCATGCCTATTGGTATTGTTCATTTAATACAAATAAAATAAAGAAAAGAAAATTAAATTAAATCTTTGGTCGAAATTCATTTTGATCATGTTCACATTGACTCGAGTAACCTATGTTAGTTTAAAAAGAACATTAATTTATACTAATACTTGTATTTATTACTGTTAAATTTAAATGAAAATATTTTTTATATTATTAAAAAAAGGTAATCCAAGTCGACTCGGACTAGTTTGAAGTAAAATTTACATTATCTAAATTTGATCCAAACCAATCCGTAACAATAAAATAAATGACATTAGAGCTCGTCTTTGTCGTAGACCATACTGATTTCGATTTTTTCTGCTTTTGTTCACTTCACAAATAAGAGAAATAGGAAGAAAGACAGAAGAAGCAAAATGATAAATTGGTTATCTAAACTTTGAATCTATCTTTTTTGCATAGGGTTTTCTGATTTGTATGGGGTATGTGTTTTATGTTGTTTGTCCTTGAAATTCTTAATTTTAAAGTCATATTTTAATTAATTTTTGAACATGTTACGTCATCTAAATTGATAATGTGATACATATTACATTATTTAAAGTGATAACGTGATATGTGTTACGTCATTAGTTAAACATATGTAAAAATATTCACTATTTAATTGGATACTCATCACTCCTCATGTACACGTTTGTACTCACTTGTATCTATCTGGCAACAACCTCAATTTTAAAGACTGAAAATTTGAGATAGGAAAAATGATATCTTGAATTCTAAAAAATATTTATACCTTAACGTTTGATTAAATTACAAGTCATGTACTATAAAATCTTAACATTTACAGAATACTCTATGAAATTTTACCTAAATTCATAATGGTTCAAAATTAGATAGTTAGTAGGCAAATATAATGTGAGTAAAGCAGGGCCGGCCCTGGGCCAGGGTAGGAGGGGCACCCGCCCAGGGCCCACAAAATAATCTTTTTCAATATAATCTTTTTTATTTTTTCTGATAATAAATTAAAAGTTTGTAAAATAAAATAGAGTAATCTATGCATTTAGTATTTATACTATCAGTTTTGATCCGTTTTAGTACCTAATTTTTTAATTTTTTTCAAAATCATATCTAACCTTTAGTTTTAATTTCATTTTAGTACCCGTCGTTAAAAACTTAACGCGTTTAGTACATAACTATTAGTTTTTGTTTGTTTTAGTACCTAAACTTTCAACAACAAAAACTTAATGTTAAATTTTGAATGGATACTAAAATGAAATAAAAAAACTAAAGTTTTTAACAGCGAGTACTAAAATGAAACAAAAATTAAATTTTACGTATGATTTTGATTTTTTTTTTTAAAGTTTAGGTATTAAAATAAATCAAAACTAATAATTTAGATACTAAATACATTATTTACTCAATAAAATAATGGGGCCCATGAATTTATTAAGGTGTCAATTATCTTTATTGAATTTTATATTAACATTAATAAACTATTCTTTCATAAAATTCTAATTTAATATTTCTTTCTCAAAATTCAAAAAAAAAAAAATCAATGGAACTCTTTAATTTTGGTATTTCCAAATTCCCACTATCAATTTACCAAATCTCTTTCCCGATTTTTCATATCAATGAAAAAATTTATTAACATTATTTTTTTTCAAAACTTAATGAGAGGAAAAAATTTAAGTATAATTAGTATGTTTTTTTTTCTCTTTCATGTTTCACTGATTCATCTGAAAATTATTATTCTTATTTTTTAATTTATCATATTTGTATCACACGTAAAGTCACAATTTTTTGTTATCAATTATGGCGCTTGAATAATATTGAAGATCATTCTTAAAATTCTAGGTAGATCATGTTTTCAAATTCTTTATTTTAATTTTATATATTTTTAAATTCTAGAAAAGATCGTTCTTTCATTTTCAAAAGCTATGTTTGTATTGAGAAAAATATGTTGGAAAGCATTGATGTTGACACTATCATCAATGGTTTTACATTAAAATATTTGAATGTAATATTTTTTTTATAAGTATTGTTATTCTTAAATATATTTTTGACATCTTTTATATTGTAATAAATTAATATTTTTTAATTTTAAAAAATCTAATAAAATATTTATATTAGATATTTCTTAATTTTTTTATATTAGGGGCCTATTTTTTTAATTTTCTCCCCGAGCCTAAAAATAGTCAAGACCGACCCTGGCTAAAGTCTCAAACCTATGGGTGTAACTTTTTATATCTATGTCTGTCCATTGCCCTAATACTTACATACATCCCCATCTCAATTGGAGCAGGTATGACGTGAAATTCACAAAATTATACCAGTATATCATCCTATTTATGAGACCCTGTCAACGTTATTATATTATATATAACAATGTCTTAATCAAACAAAAATCCACTTCCTCCTAAAGAAAAATGAAAAGAAAAACTTTTTAAAAAGTGTTCATCCCAGTCCAAAAACAATCCTTTTTTGCTTCCTTGTCCATAAACTGCTGGTTTCCACAAATGAGATAAGGACCCAACATAATCATCCCAGGCTTCAATTTCAATTAATTAAATGATTAGGTAAATAAAAAAGGAGGTAATTAATCTACCATCATTTCTAGCTGAACACCAAACTAATTATTTACCAGAAATGTGTATGTAATATGAAGAAGAAGAAGAAGAAGAAGAAGAAGAAGAAGAAGAAGAAGAAGAAGAAGAAGAAGAAGAGTGATGAGCTGTAGTAGATAGTTATAAAAGGAAAAGAACAAAGCAGGAATCACGAGAATGGCAACAAAAATCACTGTCAATATGAGATTCAAGGGAAATTATGTATCATTCCAGAATCTATATATATTCTGTGAATGTTTTTCTCAAGATGTCATATTTTACTCCAAAAGCAATAATTTCTAAAATTCCGTTGAAAAGAAAAAAGCATATTAAAAAACCAAGAACGAAAGGGAAAAGCTATGATATTTGGTAATTACATGTGAACTTTTAGGTCCAATAATTCAATCACGAGAGCCAAGAAGAAACAAATGAAGCCAAAGGGGATGTCTATAATTCTCTTTTAAGTTTGGAATCTCAGAAAAGTAAGAAGAGGGCAAAAGAGAAAAATGGAAGAAGAAGAAGAAGACAACAGGCTTTAAATCCCATCAAACATCTCTATTTATCCTTTTCCTTATATCTGCTACGTTTTATTACGAAAATAAAAAAAACCCATGGATTCGACAATAGCTAGGGTTTGTCTGGTTCCCATGTTAAACGAAAAAACCAAAAAGAGTTTCATTCAGCGATTTAAATTACACTTGCGATCTGTTATGTTGCGTTAATCACGATTGCAGAAGAAACAGATACTATTGCAGTCATACACTAATAATTTCGAATGGTACCTTTAACACTATATAACTGTTACTATTCCGATAGCATACTACTGTTTAAATATATGATTTCACGACTGCATCCATCCATGGCCATGTCAGTGCCTGGTTTTAAATGGGTGTGCGAGCTGAGAGATTCATTGTCAGACAAGGGAGAGATATAGTCACGGGTTTGTCTTGAAATGCCCTTATTATTTCACCCTAGTACTCACAGATATATTCATCTCTCTCTCTCTCTCTCTCTCTCTCTCTCTCTCTTTTTAAGGCATAGTTTCCAACAGCTTCTTGCTTTGGTCCTTCAATGGCTCTGATGTTTGATAATTGTGAAGGAGTATTACTATCACTAGACTCCCGCAAAGCAGTTCCGGCACCATTCCTTACAAAAACCTACCAACTGGTCGATGATCCGACCACAGATCATATAGTTTCATGGGGTGAAGAAGACACCACTTTTGTCGTTTGGAGACTGCCTGAGTTCGCTAGTGATTTGCTTCCCAATTACTTCAAGCACAACAATTTCTCCAGCTTTGTCAGGCAGCTTAACACTTATGTACATAAAGAACTCAACTTTGCTCATAATAATTCTCCTTTTGTGTTCTTGGTTTGTGTACTAATCTGGGTTTTTTTTCCTGTTGGTTTTGGATAATGGAAAACCAGGGTTTTAGGAAGATTGTGCCAGAGAGATGGGAGTTTGCCAACGAATTCTTCAAGAAAGGAGAAAAACACTTGCTTTGTGAGATCCATAGAAGAAAAACTACACACCCAGCTTTAAATCATCATCACTATCCTCTGAATCCACCGAGTTTCTTTGATTTTCCTAGTAGAATCAGCTTCTCCCCAACTGAGTCAGATGAACGCGGCAACTGGTGTGATTCACCGCCACCACTTTTTTCCACTGGAGGATATAACAGCTCAGTGACAGCTTTATCAAAAGACAACGAAAGACTAAGAAGAAACAACAATCTGCTAATGTCTGAACTCTTACACATGAAGAAGCTTTACAATGACATTATCTATTTCGTTCAAAACCACGTGAAACCTGTTACTCCATTGTTCCTTTCTGGTCCTCCACCTCCTGTTAACACCAATAATTCATTATTACAAAAGCCATTGAACCAGTTTCTCGGGAATTATCCCAACACTCCAAAGCCCCAAGTTCAGGTCTTGAACTCTCCGACAGAAACATCACAGAGCTCCTTAACGATCGTCAAAGAACCGAGCAGCAATAGTTGCAGAATAAAGCTGTTTGGTGTAAATTTACAGTCGAAGAAGAGACTGCATCCCGAGTATAATAACACAGCAAACATGGAGACTGGCAAGGCACGTTTTCTTGCAAAAAGATGATTTACGGTTGAATTTCATGCCGCCTTCTACATGACAGTTTCCATTAGTTTTATGTCTGTTATAACCTAAACATGTATACAGTATTTTTTTGGGGTTAAAGTGAAGAACACCAATCTTTGATGTTTTGCTCAGTTTTCCATTGGTGCAATTTATTTGTTCATCATTCTGATATCTGTGTGTTTCCCAGTTGCATTAATGGAGGAAAGAGTGAGACACTGAAAGCGAAAATGAAAAAGGCTGAGAGAATGACTGTGTCAATGACAATTTCTCTGGAGATTTCTCCATTAATGTATGATGCGTACAAACATACTCTTTGATATAACACTTCATCTGAATTCAGATATACGGTAGATATCACATTGTTTTCAATAATATGATTATCGGTTGATCAAGATTAAAATCTCCATTATCATCTCTTGTTCCCATCAACTGTCAGTCAACATATTAGAAATATATATATATATATATATATATTAGCAAAGTTAAAGTTAGAGCAGCAGGCATCTCGACAGCTTCTTCGCTATTTCTCGAATGCTGTGATGCATGAAAGTTTTGAATATGTATATAATATAATTCTCACAGTATCTTTGTCGTGCCTATGAATATGATTTCTTCTTCGTCTCACACCAAACTATACTAAAACACCCATAACCCTAAAAGCCTACCCTATACATATGTCTTTGGCTCTTTTACTTTTGTAAATTCCTTGGGTTATGTCCGCACGTGATTCCGACATTAAGTGCGCCTGTGATGTACAAGAAATACACAAAACTAGTCGGATATTCTAGTAATTTTTTAAATCCACTATGTTCACGTCTTCATTCCTATTCCTTTTCTTCCAACACTTTCCTGACAATTTATGGATAAAAACTACAACAGAACACATAGTACATTTGTTAATTAAGATCCATTGAACTTGTCATAAAGTGCGTTAAAGCAAGATTAATTTTGAAATTGTTTGTCTAATTTTCTTTTTAAACTGAACTCTTATTTCTTTTATTGAGAAACAATCAATATTTTACTATGCAACCCCAATCTACAACCGGAAAAAATTGTAAAGCTTTGTCAGTTAAAAGAAGAATAAAATATTATAAAGAACTGGCTCACACATTAGCCAGTATCAGGAATTCACGGCTAAGCACACAAGCCATTTTCTCTTCCTATTTTCTACCTATTTTCTACCGTTAATTTTAATAGTCTATTTTATTAATCTAACGATCCTAAAATCATATAAAATTAAAAATAGTTTACAATCATCCCGTGTGTATATATATATACATTAAAATATGTTCTTTTTAACTTAACCTATTTAAAGTTGCTGTCATTTACAAGTTTTAATGACAACAAACTGTAAATGCTTTGCAGATATCATCAATTCTATATCTCTTTGTGAGAAAAATAAGTTGTGAGAGATGAATGGCATTTCCATTTCCTGGGCAAACTGTCATAGTAAGTAAAAACAAAACTTCAAAGGTAAATTTACATAGAAGCATGGAGGAACTTATTGCTTGAATAAGAAATATTTATGTCTCAAGACATGGCAATTTTTGTACAATATTTATTATCTCCAGCAATTTTTGTTCATCAAACTGGAAATAAATACAGTGGGACATGGAAAGAAACCATTGATCCAAGCAGAAATTGTATAAGAATGCATGGCAGGTGAAGCAACCAGTCAATGAAGCCATGTGGCGGGTTCTACGGGAAGATATAGCCTTCACCTTGCAAGTTGATGGACCTGGTTGGCTATCATCGAACTTGTCATTTCATGGGCTCTCCTTTGAGATGATCTCACCTTGTTCATTATCTTCTCCATTGATGACCATCTCTTCTTTTCCAGCTTCATCTGAAAGAGTGATGCTATCTACTGAATTCCAAAAGCTAGACAAATAATGAATAAAAGAAATAGAGGGACGAAAAACAGCAATCTCTAGCTAGTTAGGAAGACTCAGCCTTTGCCTTGTGCAGGTTCTCCCATGCAATGATTTTAGCTTCTTCTCTTTTGTAAAAAACACGTGTGGAAAAAAATACCTCAACTCTTGTATATTAAATATTTCAGTACACTACATTTATATACAATTCAACTACGTCAGTTAACATACTAACTGACTTCCAACTAACTGCTAACTAATTAACAATCTTACTAACTAACTCTCAACTTCCTAACACTCCCCCTCAAATTGGTAGTCCAAAGATATTTTTGACTCCCAACTTGGAAATTAAATACTCATGCTGCCAAGCTCCCAAGGCTTTGGTTAGAACATCTGCTAATTGATTTGCTGTTGGAACATAAGCTGTGTTGATCACCCCTTCTTTCAGCTACCCCATTTTGCTGAGGAGTATCAACACAAGAGAACTGATGAACAACACCAAAGGAAGAGAAAAGAGACAAACAGTCTTTGCTAAAAAATTCAGACCCATTATCACTACGAATGATTTTTATAGAAGCTTCAAATTGAGTATGGACCAAAGAAAAAACTTTTTTAAAGAGACAATGTCATCAGACTTTAGTTTCAGTAAATAGACCCAGGTCATTCTTGTACAATCATCAATAATTGTCAGAAAAAAACCTATAACCACTATGAGTAGAAATTCTGTATGTACCCCACAAGTCCATATGAATCAGATAAAAAGGGAGACTAGACCGAGACTGACTTATTGGGAAAGGCAACCGAGCTTATTTAGCTAAAAGACAAATCGAGCAAGAATGAATTACAGAGGAATCCAATTTACAGTCACCCAACGACATATGATGCAATTTGAGAAAAGAAGCATGTCCTAAGTGAGAATGCCAAATGGAAGTTTTATTATGAATAGAGGACATACAATGAGTTTTAACATTGAAAGGCACCTTAGAAGCAAAACTAATAAAAGAACCAAAAGAATGAAGAACTTACAAGCCCCCTTGTTTCTTACCAATCCCCAGCATCTTGCTACTGAAGAGATCCTGAAAGACACAAAAATCAGGATAAATCTGAACAACACAATTTAAGTCAACTGTCAGTTTGGAAACAGATAATAAATTGTGAGTGAAGGATGAGACATATAGTACATTTTGTAAATAATGAGAAGAATCAAACCAATAAGAACCATTATGTGTTATAGGCAAGGTTTTACCATTCGGGAGATGAACAAATCGTGAGGTACATGCAACAGGATTACTCAAGCATTCAAAACTAGACAACATATGGTCAGTAGCACCAGTGTCAAGAATCCAGGTAATCAAATTACGTTCAGAAGTAGGTAAACCACTATGAATCATGCCTACAAAGTTGGCATCAGCAACATCACCAGAATCATGAACATCCTTATTGAGGAGCTCCAGCAATCGGTTATACTGGTATGTTGTAAACATTGGCACCAACGGAGCAGTCACAGGGGAGGACTCAGAACGAGTATCATTCTGTTCAGAGTTAGCCACCATAGCAGAAGAATACTTCTTTTCCTTTGTAAATTTGAACTCAGGAGGGAAGCCATTGAGCCGATAACACTGCTCTCGTTTATGGCCACAAATTTTACAAAAGTCACAGACTCCATTTAATTTACCACGACGAGGAGTAGAGGAATTGGAGTACATCGCTGTCACATCAGAAAGAGGGGAAATACCGAAAGATAGATATCTCTATGACTCCTCCTGAACCACCATCGAATACGCCCGATTAACCGAAGGAAGAGGATCCAGAAGAAAAATCTGGCTCCGAATCGCAGAATATGTCTCATTCAGCCCCATTAAAAACTGAAACAATCGTTATTGAAGAGCATGATTCAAGGCTTGTAAAGAATCAACACAGTTACAGGAAGATACATGAACTAATGCACTGTATTCATCCCAAAGTAATTTCAGCCGCGAATAATAGGTGGAAATGGATGAATCGCCTTGAGTAAAGAGAGCAATCTCTCGATGTAAGAAGAAAATTCGTGACCCATCAACCTTGTTGAAGCGTTCCTTCAGATCTTTCCAAACAAGTGCTGCAGTGGAAGCGAATACCAATCCCGCAGAGAGGTCAGCACTTACTGTGTTCAAAATCCATGAAAGAACGATTGCGTTACACCGATCCCACTACGGTTGCAAGAGTTTAGCAAAATCACTCCGAACATAATCACCGTCGACGAACCCTAACTTGTTCTTCGCTAGCAGCGCAATACGAATCGAGCGGCTCCAGAGATTATAATTCTCAATTCTCGTCAACTGATACGAGACTAGTACAGTCCCAGGCGTATCCGACGGATGAAGGTAGAGAGGGTGCGTGAAATCAATCGATTTCATGGAAACAAAGAAAGAAGAGAAAGTGAATCAGTGGAAAAAAGAGGCAAAAAACAGAAAAGGTCGAGCCACACGAGACCTTTCCTCTAATACCATGTAAAAAACACGTGTGGAAAAAAATACCCCAACTCTTGTATATTAACTATTTCAGTACACTATATTTATGTACAATTCAAATACGTCAGTTAACATACTAACTGACTTCTAGCTAACTGCTAACTAATTAACAATCTTGCTAAGTAACTCTCAACTTCCTAACATCTTTTGACCCTGCAGAAATGAGAGAAAGAGGTTGAAATATGAAAAACGACCAAATATGTCCTGTAAACATTTCAATCTCTTCTCATGTTCTCGTTGAAATATCAGCACCAACGTAATTGCATTTATTTATTTATGTTATAATTTTTTTAATGTTTGTAAGTTTTAAGATTTAATTGTTGAAGGTTAAGTATTTCCTTGCCTATATAAGAAAGCTTCGTGCTAGCTTTCTAAAACACACTAAATAAATCAAGTGTTCTTCCATTAATTTGATTAATTATTTCGTCCACTTATTATTTTGAGCATTTGTTAGCCTCTGAGGTATTCAACAATTGGTATCAAGAGCTTTGGTGAGGGTTGTTCGGTTGTTGCTAAAGTAGTTCTAACTTCTACAAAGTGAAATGTTGTTTATGAAGTAAGGCAATACGGCAGTCAAAAATACTTTCACAAACTAAAGTTGTTATGCTGTGAGATTTTTGAGTTGGACCTAGCGGTTCCTATTGGTGAATTGTATGGTGATATCATGTTGTCTCCTTCCCCTCTTCTCTTTTTCATCACACTCTTTGTCTTCTTCTTCCAAAGCTCTCATCTTCTTCTCTAGAAAACTAAACAAAGGTGTTAGCATGGTGAACTTGCAACCCTAATTGAGATTTCTAAGGTAAAAGAAGTGGGAGAGACCTCTCAAGCTAAGGGAAAGGAGAAGTTTACCTTGGGTTGAGCCTTGAGCACTTCTAGCAACATAGGAATCAAAGGTAACACACTTCAGGCTCAACTATACCATATGTAGGTAAATTAAATGTGTTTAGTAGGTTGCATGAGTTAAGTAGCATTTTCATGGTAGAAATCGAAAATCAATGTTTCCAGCATCTTTATATCCCTTTTATGATCCTTTAATTATACATAAGACTTTATAAATAGTTGGGGACCCTCAGTAGGGCTTTTTAGAATGGAAAGGTTGCATTTTCCGTGCCTAAACAGGGTATTTTCGAGCGATGGTATCGATACTAGAAGAATAATACCGATATTGTTATTAAAACAAATGGTAAATTCAATAGCGAGTATCCATACTCATTCAAAGAGTATCGATACTGTGGTGTTGGCCTCGATATACATAGGGTGGTATCGATAACGAGTTCACTTAGCAAATTCTAGTAAGCAATTTTGGTACCGATACCTAAGGGGGTATCGATATCGGTACTGATACTCTCCATAGGGGTATCGATACTCAGTCAATTATCAAAACATTGAAGCTAAAAATGTTATCGATACCTAGGGGTCAATATATACTCAGGGGTCAGTATCGATACTGAAGGCTGAATATTGATACCTATAGATAGTTTTGGGAGAGAACCAAAGAATTTAAGGAGTAGGTTATAGGGGTTCCATTTATACTAGAATGCTACGAAATAAAACTGCAAGTGAGAACATTAAATTAACCTAGAACAACTAGAAACAACAACTAGGATGAAATAAAACTTATTGACACTCAAGACACAGTCGTGACACTCGAATCACTTTAGCAGATACAATCGTGGAGTTGGATATCCCAGTCAGTGCCAAGGAATTTATCGCCAGTTGGACGCAAATGCCCCAATACTCGACGAAGTGAGTTGGCCAGGTGTACATTTCCAATGCAGATTCTAGATCTCTCCCAGGGTACCTTCAATTATTCAGGTAGACTAGAGGGGTGAGTGACCTCTGAGGTGTAGAATCCCTCAACTGCACCATGATGTCCACCACAATATAGTAGACTAGTATCTTTATTACCCTTATACTTGTGCTACCAACTAGCATATTTAATAAATCCATGTAGTATAGTACAATTTTTAGTGAGACACTAAGCTCATAAGCTCAGCGTTTGGAATGTGTTTCCGTACGTAGGTTAGAAGACCGTTCATGGGGAGTTATCATCCACGTATTCCAGTGCAACATACCAGAGCAGCTGAGTATTTCATAGTATGTCTTGAGTCACCGTTAGAGGGCATATAGTATTATGGACCCTTGTATATTCAGTCATAACTCTTGATTTAACTCAATATTGTATTATTTTGAATATTTTGGGAGTTCCCTCGTACTTGTAAACTCAGTTGTTTCTTATTTTCATTATTATTATTATTATCATGGATGATTTTATTAGATACTTGACATTCAGTTATTTTAAAAGAAAATTTTTGGGCTACTTAGATGGTCTCGTGTGACATCGTGATTCAATGATCTTCGGGTCGAACTGGATTAGGGTGTTACAATGAACCCCTTTGAAGTGCCTATGAATAAAAAAAACTAGTCCAAACAATCTTCAAAATACACTCAAAGAATTCCCCTTCAGATAGCCAACCATCCAATCCAAAAAAATCATTCCATCTTTGTAACCTACAAAGAAACTGTAAAAGCCACATAATCATATTTTAGACACTACAAGTATAATAACATTCACCAAAAATATGATTTCTTGTATCCCAATACAACATAACCCATAAGAACTTTTAAAATCATCCTCATTTTAATCAGTCTATCCTTAGTGGATACTCTATCAAGAATAGCCATTAAGGACAAAATAGAGAACTTAGGGACATGAAAAGGCAACTAAATGACATGTTGTCATTGAACCTTTTCCTTTTTATCCCTAATTTCATCCCAAATCCACCTACTACTGACCTTCCTCTAGTCAATTCCCCCAACAAAGAGGGACGTAATAACTTCTCTCAAATTTAATAGTTTCTTCAAGATCCGGCCTACTAACGACAGACATAAGATTCTAGTCATTCAAGACATATTCCATGTTCTAGGAAACCAATAGAGAGACATCTCCAGCAAGAATACTCTTAATAAGCAACAATGAACATGACCTATTCTAGCAAGAAAGGTCTTTAATTCCCATGCCCCCTTCAGACTTCAAGCTGTATATCTGACTCAAACTGACCTTCGCACCTCTAGCAGATGAGTCACTCCTCATCCAGAAAAACACATACACAACTGCTCTATTTTTCTAATAACATTTTTAGGAATGACCAATTTCCTACACAAAAAATTAGAGATACTGAACAACATAACATTAATAATCTGTAATCTCCAACTATAGTTGAGTTTCATGTGAGACAACACATCAAGCTTTCCTATTATCTTCTCCAAAAAAGGTACATAGTCCTTTTCAGTGAGTTTCCTGGTTACTAAGGGAAAACCAAGGTACCTCATAAGGAGCTTACCCATCCCAAAACTAGTAGCAACCTGAATTCTTTCTAAGGCCCCATCATCCATTCTACAAGCAAAAATCTCAATTTTAGCAGCATTCAACTATAAGCCAAACATCCTATAGAAAACCTCAAGGACACTCTTCACTCCAAGCACAAAATCTACATGCCCATAACAAAAAATAAGTAAGTTATTAGCAAAACATAAGTGAGTCATAAAGATTCTCTTACACTTAGGATGATACTTAAAAATCCCCTCATTAGTAACAACCTTCAGCATGTGAGAGAGCACATTTATCACCATAACAAACATATAAGGTGACAATGGGTCATCTTGCCTCACTCCCCTTTGTCCATCGAAATAACCAACCAAACTCTCATTGAAAACCACAGAGAATTTAGAAGTAGTCACACAAGCTCTAATTCATCTTCTAAATTCATCGGGCAACTTAGAGTAGCTAGCACTTTCAACAAAAATTAACTGAATCAAAAGTCTTATGCAAGTCAATCTTAATGGCGCACCTAGGGGTTAAGGATTTTCTAAAATACCCTATCACATTTTCTTGAGCTTATAAAGTATTATCCACTATATTTCTTTCTTTAATAAAAGCGAACTAACTAGAAGAAATCATCACAGGAAAGTAACTAGACAACCTATTCACAATAACCTTTGTTATATTTTTATAAACTACTGAAAAACAAAAGATTAGACGAAAATCCTTAGGCTTGCTAGCATTAAGAACCTTAGGAACAAGGACAATTACAGTAGCATTAAAGGCATGTAACAACTTAGCTTCCTGAAAAAAGTATCCTACAATAGCTAAAAAATATTCCTTGACATCCACAAACTTACATTACCCGCAACAAGAAAGTCTCTAAGGCACCACAACAGAAATGGAAACAACTAACCCATCTCCCAACATGACATCCACATACTCAGGAACTTTACCTCCCATACCTACTTCTATACAAATCTTAGCATACTCAACTCTTTTCTTAGATGCAATAATAGAGTCTATATAGAGATGAGTATCTATAGTACTAGTAATGTAACTCAATTCATTCTTCGAATAGAGTTCTAAAGGCACATTATACAAATACAACCAAACATGCATTTTCTAAAGATCAAAATCTAGTTTCCTCAATCATGATTCCCACTTCCTAAAAATCAATGGCTTATTTTGAATATGTCATATTCCATTCTCCAAGACCTAATCTTTAGAAACCAAAGAAATAAAAAAAACATATAAGTTTAAACTAGCAAGACTAACCAGAATCGGAGCTGTCTTTCCCCATAATAACTCAATAATTTTCTGTATAGAATTTAAATTAGGTGCCGGCTTGATGAACTGACCCGCCAGAGACAACTTTCATTATGAGATTCCATGTTTCAATACTTCATAATGAGACTGAACAACTGAGACCCCCTCACGAACAATCAGAGGATAATACTCTAAAGTCTACTCTATCATTCCCATAAGCAAATACTTTCAATCGATCTTGGAAGAACCACTCATGAGTTAACAAAGAAATAAAAGATCTAACCACTAGAACCAACAAAGGAATCTGATCAAAACCCACCGGAGTAGCAACGAAAATCTCAAGCTCCATTAGACCCGCTAATGTGCGCCCAGAGAAAACCGTTAGCGTACGTCATCCAAGAATAAAACATGACAACATGAATCCATTCGAGGGAAATAAACTTTGCAAACCTATAAGCAAATGAAATTATTCTAATGAAATCTACAATTTTTGTTCTTCATTTGAACAAGGAAAACACTGGATATCTAGATAAGGGATGAGATCAATCACCCTTCATGTTACTACTTCTATTTTGACTTCCTTCTTCCTACCTTTTCTCTTGACCAGTTTCCTTTTGTGACAGTGGTGTATGTTGGACAATGTGATTTTTTGATGATATATAAGGTCGCTGGAAGTGATTTTGATGGTTACTGTTGGAATGGTTTTACAAACTTAAATAAGTAAAGTGTTCAACTCCTAAATAAATAAATAAAATTTAAAAATAATTATATTTTCAATAAAAATATAATTTAATTATATTCATATTAAAATTTATATCAAATAATAATAAATGGTTAATTGTGGAAATGCTATTATACTCTTTTATATTTATTTAATAAGGATAATTTTGTTAGTGATGTGCATCGGTGTGTCACATTAATGATGCGTTTTGGTATATGGGTGCGTTCTAGAATTTGTCATGTTTCATAATCTAAAAATAATATGGATATTTATTAGGAAATTAACTTTTTTAATTCATTGCTTCATTCATTTTATTTAATTATATCAACTAATAGTTGATAAAATAAATTTAAATATAAAACATTATTATTATTTATTTTATTTTATTATATCAATTAATAGTTGATAAAAATATTTTTTTATAGAAAGTTGATAAAATTAATTTAAAATATAATATAATATAATATAATATATTATTATTTTTAAAAGTGTTAACTATACGTTGATCACTTTTGTTTATGTTTTGTCTACTTTTCCTCACCGATTTAAAAAAAATTGGTCACTTTACTTTTTATTAACTAAGATATAGTCACTTAAAGTTAACTGACATTAGATATTTAACTTATTGATGACATGACATGCTAATAAAATAGATTAATTTTATTTTAACCCATGACATTCAGATAAAATACTAATTATGGATCTTTTTATAAATCAAAGGTAGTTTAGGGGAAAAAATTCAATTTACCCTTTTCTAATATGTTTTCTTCCCAAATTTAGCTTCTCCGCCGCACACTCCGATCGATTCTCCGACAAAATCCCCAACCACTTCATCCCCTCCACAGTGAATAACACAGAGTCAAATACCTCTCAAATCGAAGACGTTTGCCAAGCAATTTCTCTTGGTTGCATCCTCAAAGATACCAAGTTTAATGGTTGCATCCTCAATAACACGGGAAAATTCAAGAGTCACTTAGTTTGGCTCGTAAGATGGTTTATTCAGGTGAAGAGCTCGATGGATTCAAATTTTCGACGATTTTAAAGGCTTTTGCTTGTGGGAGTAGTAGAATGATGTTACCGTAGTTCTTAGGAAGGATTGCCAATGCCCAGATGGTGAAATTGAATGTGGAGCCTGATGAAGTGCTTTACACAGCACTGCTTCACTCGTATGTGAAGAATGGAAAGTTTGAATATGCGAGGATTGTTTTTGACATGATGTTGGAAAATAATGTGGTTTGCTCAATGGCATTGATCGCTGGATACATGAACAATGGATCGGTGGATGAGGCTGAAAATGTGTTTAACAAAACAGTTGGAAAAGATGTGGTAGTTTTCAATGCAATGATCAAAGGTTACAGTAAATCAGTTGAATCTGATAAGAATGGAATTGATATTTTGACTGTGGAGGGGATGAAGTAGTTGGGGATTTCTGGATAATTGGTTGGAGTGTGTAACGGAGAAGCTAAGTTTGGGAAGAAAACATATTAAAAAAGGGTAAACTGAAATTTTATCCCTAAACTACCTTGGATTTATAAAAAGATCCATAATTAGTATTTTATCTGAATTGCATGGGTTAAAATAAAATTAAACTATTTTTTAACTTGTCATGTCAGCAATCCGTTAAATGTCTAATGTTAGTTAACTTTAAGTAATCATATCTTAATTAAATAAAAAAGAAAGTAATCAAATATTATGTTTTTTGGAATTAATGAGGAAAAGTGGAAAAAAACATAAACAAAAGTAATCAACCGTATAATTAACCCTTTTTTAAAATAAGGGTAAACTACATAAATGAACACCCAACTATGGGCTTGATCTCGAAGTGACCACCATTTTCAAATTTGCGTAAATATGACCACTGAGCTATTCAAATGATTTCAATATAACCCCTTGTCGTTAACATTTAACAGAAGTATTTAAATGGAAGTTAACAAAATTGGTCTAACTAGGGTATGAGTCCTTGTAAAGTTACGTGTCACATTTTGATTGGATTAAAAATTTATGAAATTAAAAAAACCTCATCAGATTTGACATGTGTCACAATTTGATTGAAGAAATAAATTTATTAAATTAAATTGAAATTATGACTTAATTAAAAAAATTAAGAATTAAAGTTAATCTTGGTGATCAATTAATTGATTCTATAATATAAGGGATTTAATCTATAAATTTAATACATGACTAGATAAAAGATTTTAAAGTTAATGATTAAATTAAGGCATTAGACAAATTAAAAATAGAATCAGGATCAAATTACATTAAATGAAAATTCGATGAAACAAATCATATACAAGTAGTGACCAAAATGGAAGAAAACAAAGCAGGGTACCAGTGTCATGAATATGCAACTTTACAAGGACTCGTGCCCTAATTATACCAATTTTGTTAACTACCACGTAAACTATAACATCTTAATCTGATCCGACCCGAAAATCGAAGGACCAAGGTATTACACGGACTACTGAAACAATTGACCCAAAATTTTCTTTAAATTTCACATGTGATTAATCATAAGAAAATCATCCATGATAGTTATAAAGTAAAACATAATAATAATTCAACTTATAAAATAAAAGAAATATGCAATGGTAAATCTCCAAAATACAATAAGTTTGAATAGAGTTATGACTTGAATTTATACAAGGTTTATAAAGTTCATGCCCTCTAAATGACTCAAAACATACTATAGAAAACAACTGATCTAGAATGTATTTGTACGATAAGCTCATCATCGATCATATAATGACCTGCACATAGAAATAAATTTCGAACACTGAGCTTAAGAGAGCTGTGTCACACTAATAACTATACTATACTATATGCATTTATTTTATAAACATGCTGAAAAGTAGATGTATGTGCATACAGGAGTATTTAGTACGTGCTAAGGTAAGTTTAGTGGTGTGATCGGAGGAATTTTTCGCATCTTAAGATGACACCCTAGCCTATCATGGATACCCTCAGGTATCGGGGTGATATCTAAAATTTTCTACATCAAAAGCATACACCCGACCAACTTACTCCATCAAGTCTTAGGGCATCTATGCCTAGTCAAAAATTGAAGGCCATCCCTGAACCTCCTATAATGGTGAGCCTCTAATGCTACAAGCTCTCGTGCATATCGACTTAGTATAAGGAACTCTCACTCATACTCGAGTACAATTCTGTCGCCCTGCATAATATGCAGAAATTGGTCCCTCAATTCATCTCTCCGATATATATCTGCTGAAACTACGATAAAAAATACTCCTATATAGGAATCTATGGCTTCATAGAAAACTCTACATTCTTCCATAAATCGATTGTATCACCCTTCAGAAGGCTAGTGATACAATCTAACTTGCCCTCGGGAGTGAGATACAACTTGCGCAACGTATGAAGAGTCTCCCTAAGCCACTGGTTTGTTACGATGAGGTCACCATCTCTGGAATCGTAAAAGTCAATGGTCTTGTACCTATGGAGCCTCTCAACTTGAGACTCTTAAGGGGTTGGTACAGGTGGGGTTGCTGGTGCTGCAAAGGTAGAGGGTGCAACTAGAATACTAGGAACGATGTGAATTATCTGCATGTGTGTGAACTTGAGGTCCTTGAAGAAGGTCGCCTTGTCGACCCCTACATCTTTCGATACCTCAAAATCTAATTTTAGGACGAACTCGTCACTGGTATCATCAGTAAGGAAGACACGACTCTCTTCCTGACCTTCGTGACTCGGAGCAGTACTATTAGCCATTGTCTTAGTCTGCAATTAGAAAGAAAAAAGAGGTCATTATCATCATTCTATAGACTTAAGTATTATTGAAACTATAGAGGCATGTATTTAGACACACACTTCATTAACTCTAACATGCGGGCCCTATGAAGATCCAACCTGAAGATCGAAGGACCAAGGTATTACACGAACTACATAAACGACTGATCTAAATTTTTTTAAAAATTTTATGTGCAATTAATCATAAGAAAACTACCATAATAGATATAAAGTTAAACATAATAATAATTTAGCTTACAAAATACTGGAAATACCCAATGGTAAATCTCCAAAATACAATAAGTATGAACATAGTTATGACTTGAATTAATACAATGTCCATAAAGTACATACCCTCTAAAAGACTCAAGACATACTCTAAAGCGACTGATCTAGAATGTTTCAATGTGATAAGCTCCTCGCCGATCCTCTACTGACTTGCGCACATAAACAAATTCTGAACGCTGAGCTCACGAGCTTAGTATCACACTAATAATTATATTATACTACATACATTCATTTTATGAACATGCTGACAAGTAGAAGTATAAGCATACATAACTATATAGTACGTGCTAAGGTAGGTCTAGTGGTGTGATTAGAGGAATTTTTTGTATCTTAGGATGACACCCTAACCTCTCTAGGACAACCTCGGGTATTGGGGTGAGATTAAAAAATTTCTACATCGGAAGTATACACCCGACCAACTTACTCTGTTAAGTCTTGGGGCATATATGCCCAACCAGCAATTGAAGTGCCTTGGCACTAGCATATATTTTCAGATGATTCTAACGAACTAATCGTGTTCATCTACTAAAGTAGCTCGGGTGTCCTGATCATTTCCCAATAATCAAACAAGGGCTAGTTTTATGTCATCCTAGTTTTATTCCATTTCTAGTTGTGTTTGCAACTTTAAGGTGTTGTAACATCTCAAAGTCTGGGCTAGTAGTTTCGGGTCGGTAGTAAGGTCTGTTTCAGGATTTTTGATAAAAAAATATTAATATCCATATATTTAATTGATAAATATGTTCTAAAATGATTTAAAATAGTTTTGAATTATGATTACTATATTTAGGAATTTATAATTGGTTTTACAAAGTGACTAAATTGAACAATTTGAAAATTATGATTTTAGTGACCAAATTATAAAATATCCTAAATAAAAAATCTATGAAGCTTATTTTACCAAAGCTTATGTTCAGTGTTTTTCCCTCCAAGTTTAAATGTATCTTAATATCTCTTTTTGCCAAATTTCCATCTAGATTCATTCTCTTCATCTTTCCTCATTTTCATTTTTAATTGTTTCTTTCATTTTCTCTCATCCAAACACTATCATATTTTTCTCCCAAATTCTCTCTAATGGATGGAACTCTTATTTTTCTTCAATTTTTATTCCTTTGTTGTTGATTCTTGTTCCTTTCTTCTTGATTTTCTCTCTTCAATCAAGATCGTTTCTTCTATTTTCTTCCTCTTGTCGTTTTCTTCCTTAATCACTTTGGTGTTACCATTGTTTATCTTCATCTTCATAGCTAGTATGGTAATTCTCTTTTCCTTGGTTCATTTTTTCTTCGATGATTAATTATTTAATGTGATTGATGATTTTAATTGAACAATTGTTTTAAAGAGAAGTTTGTGGATTAAAAGTGATTTTCGGAGGTATTTAATGTTCTATGTTCTTGATTGCTTTTCAAGATTTTCTTGTGTTGATTAAGATTTTTTTATGATATTATTAATATACTAAATCAGTGTTTCAATCTCATTTGATTTGGATATCGATTTCATTAAAACAAGCTTGATTTTGATTTTTTTAGAAATTCGAGAATTAGAATTTGTTGAGGTTAATTCTGAGGTTTTATTTGAGTTTAGTTACTGAAATTAGTTGTTCTTGAACAGCTCTTGTTGAGGAGAAGTGGTATCGATTGAATCTAAAGTTTGGAGAGTAATTTCAGTAATGTTTTCAGCAATTTTGATCTTTTCGCTCTGTTCTAGAAACAAAAAATTCTGCTTTGTTTTGGGGGTGTTTTTTATGGGTTATTTTTTCCAAGGTGTTTGATGTGTTGATTTTTGAGGAAAAAATGGTTCTTTGTGTTTTGGTGAGCGTTTTCTAAGTGTTCAGAAGCTATTTAATTAGTGGACAACAAAAGTGAGTGACTTTCATTCTGTGAGGATGAATAAGTTCAAGGGTAAAAGAAGGTGGTTTAAGGTGTTCTTTAGCTTGAACTCTGGTATATATGATTCATTATTGATGCATTTAATTGATATGGAATGAGATGTGAGAAGTGGATGTGTTATGTGAATTGTGTTTGTGTTGCGAATGATGCATAGAAATTTAAAAAGCTATTTAAAATGATGAGTTGACCTTGTCGTTGTCCATGTATGTGTGGTTGATCATGATAACCAATTTCAATTAGTGTTTCAAAATGTGTTTGAAAGTGTATATGTGAAAAAATATGTATTATTAACAACCAGTTTTGATGAACTTGGATTAATTAGCTATTTATTCTTAATGAAACCTTTGGATATGAAATACATGCCTAGAAAAGAGTACTCTAAGTGTTTTATATAAGTGTATTTGATATCGGGGTTATACGGGGTAAGGTTGATGCGTTGAGCTATGCTTCGAAAAGATTACGGGGTAAGGTTGGTGCATTGAGCTTTATTCCAAAGTAAAAAGGGGGTTGTATGAAGTTTGTTTATCTAATGAGTGAGTTGTGTTTCAAACAAAAGGTCATTGATCTTTAATTGAGATAATGTGTGCAATGTGTGTGACTTGCTAAAGAGGTAATTGTGCGTGACTGTATGTGTTTGCTACTGGATATACAAGAATAAGATACATACGAATATTTTGGATTTTATGTGCATTTAGTGTGTAATATGTGAACACAAAAATATGACATGATGATATGAATGTTGAGGTAAAAACAAGTGAGGTGTGATTGTATATATGGTTTTCCTTTAGCTTTGATATGTACATAACTTATAATGTTAGTTGTTCACTAGGCTTTTTAGCTCACACTCATTGTTAAACACTTTTCACAGGATTAGTAGCCGCGTCAGAGGTGGGAAGCTAGTATTCAGAGTGGTCAACCAAGGCATTTCTAAATAAAGTGTATGTGGTTCAAATCCATGTGATGGTAATGTGGGAATAATTTTGGGACCTAGACATTTGTTACTATGTTGAGTTATAATGAGTGTGAATTTTTTGTGGACCATTAGTTTTGTGTTAGAGATTTTTAATTGGTTTGATTTGTTGTTTTGGAAATGTTTAATGCATGTTATTGGTTGAATTGATCATGAAAATAGCCAAATGTTAATTGGTACCTTAAAGAAGTGTTTGATGTGTACAGACAAGTGACACTAAGTGTACTAAACTTATTAGACTCACAGGATGCATGAAATGATCCAAAATGCATAATTGGACTAGGTGACTTGTGTTAAAAATGAACTTTTATGCAATGTTCAACTTTTGGTGCCAAATCCTTGTATGATGTCGTGACTTGTGTCATATATATGAAGTGGTATGAAACTATCCAAGCATGTATCTAGTCCATAGGATTGATTATGTGGTTTGATAACTCGTTTATGCATATTCTTAAGGATTCTGCACTTTTCCAGAAAAATAATCGACTCTTTTAGGGGAAATGATCGATCTCTTTTTAAAAATGATTGATCTCTTGGCTAGAATGATCGATCTCAAACTTTATGTTTTGCAAATGATTTATCCCCCGTGAAAAACGATTGATTTCTTGTCTATGTGCTCGATGAAAAAAATGGTAAAATTGCATTCATTATAGGTCATGTGTCCCTAAGTATTAGTTTGACCTCAAAATGTTTGTTTAAGTTTAGAATGGTCCTAAAATTGATTTGTTAATTAATATTAGACCTTAACTTGAAATTTATTGAGACTTGAGTTGTCACACTTTAATATACCTAATTACATAATGGAAGTGTCAATTGCATGTTTGCTGAAGGTACGCAACTTTTGAATTATTTATGTTTTAGTCCCTAAAAATGTATATTCAATTAAGTCCCTATTTGATATCCGATTAATTTGGAAATTTGCATGTCATTAATTAAGGATTAATTATGAATATTAGTAAGAATAATTATGTAATTTACATTGAAATTGTTTATGTGAAATGATTGTTTAACCCTTATTTGGTTGATGAATTAGATTTTGTAACGTTTTGATTTTTAAGTAATGTTAGTTTATTATTGATATTTTTTTTGCCACATGTTGCATGATATATGTTTTTAAATTTGAATGCTTTCACATAATGCACATGATTAGGATTTTGTTTTTTCCGACAAGATCAAAACTTAATGTACGCTCAGGTATTTGGGCATTTCTTCATAATCAGGTATGGGGTGTTACAGATGTTATCTTTTGTAGTCTTATTTCATATGTTCAGGCAACTCTAGACCCCTTTTACCCGAATATTTAACTTAAAAGGATTTCTTATCCAAATCATGATGAGGGTACTAATACACTACTTAGGGTTCAATACTTACGAGCTGAAGTATTGATACTTCCCTTGGTATCGATACAAATTTTTTGGTTTGATGTTTGGAAATAAAGATGAGTATCGATACATTTATTTAGGGTATTAATACCCTCTTTATGGTATGGATACTCCATTGAGTATCTGTACCAAAATGGCCTACTGGAATACAACTATAAAAATTGGTATTGATACACCTCTATGAGTATTGATACCCTAAAATAGTGACTCTCTATGAACTAGTATCGATACTCTTGACCCCCAGATGCCTTATTTTGAACCATCTAAATAATATTATCGGTATTATTCCTCCAGTACCGATATTCAGACCTAGAATACCCTATTTTGGGAATAAAAATATACCCGAGACCCTACCTATTCACCTTCCTAAGGCCACCAAAGTAATGTTTAAGTCTTATGTGAGTTATTAGAGGTTAAAAGGAGTCACCTTTCATGCTTAAAAATATTACAAATGAAATTCAACATGAAAACGCTTGGGCATGCTTCATGAACTAAACTAACCAACCATGCACATCTAATGAACTACATATGGTATAGACAAGTTAGAAATGTGTTATCTTTGTGCTAGGCTACTGCAAAACGTCCTATTTCAACCAAGAACCAACTTTTCCTTGCCTTTGGTCTTGAAACTTTCTCCAATCTCTTTCACTAATCACGACAAAGAAAATGTTTTATTAACCTATTTAAGATGAGGTTAGGAATATTTCCTTAAACTTAAATCTATAAAAAAAATTGAGTTGTGATCTATGGTTTCATAAACCCCCTTAAACCTCTATTTAGGGTCACTTGACCAAATCTTAATTTTAAATGCTTGAATGAAAGCTAGTGAGGAATGGATTAGAACTCTTACCTTGGTGTTTACAAATTGGACTTGCAAGATCACAAAGTTCCAACATTTTATTGATACTTGGAGAGGAAGAATGAGATGAGAAATAGGAAGAAGCCAAGCGAGCGTGGGGAAAACAAAAAGGAACTCAGACGTGATATCATCAAACATAAATATGAATAAATCCTTGTTTTAGAAGATGGAATATTAGCCTTTTTAGTCCTTCATCTTTTCTCATGAGACTAAAAATATCTTTTTTTTTATTTTAGGGTTAACCCAAGCCCAAATTCTCACCCTCTTGGATCAAGGCTTTACACAAAGCTAATGGGTTTACCTAAGGCCCTTACGGTTTAGATCGAGACTCCTAACCTAGGATTTGGGGCATTACTGATACATGCATCACAAGGCTCACATCAAAGGAAGATGGACTAACGCTTACAATTGATTAACGCGATCAAACCTTTGAAAAGAATATCAAAATAACAATAGACTTGCGACAACTTTATGAATTAGATCCTGGTATTATTTGGTTAACATGTCTTCTAAAGTTATAAGTGAATGTCTCTTAGCTTTCCAAAGGTTATTGAATCGTGTCAATCTGATATCAGGAACTCAAAATATGCTCGTTTTAGTGATGACATTGCATGCATAAATTCCTGTACAAAATTAATACGAGATTTTGTAATTATTACGTACTTTTAATATTTTTATGATTATTTGTAATATAATTTAATATAGGATGATGCATTATCTTTTAAGATTAAATTTATTATTTTATTAGGAATTAAGATCACATTAAAACATTATTATTAGTTTATTATTATTTAGTAGGAAATAGAATTAGAACATGTTTAGTTTTTTATTATTTTTATTCATTAGCTATCTAGAGCTATTTAAGGAGGCTTTTATTCAACTTTGTAATCAAATCTTTTCTTGAATACAATGCATTGAGAGTTTATTTTTGCAAGTGTTGATTACTTGTTCCTTCAAAGCTTCTTTTCATTAAGTTCTTTTCAAGTTCTTTGTGAGAGAGATCTTCCCACTCTGGTTTGCCTCTTCATTGCGATTAGGAGGGATGGTTAGAGTCATTTATCGAGTTTGCTTTTCATTGCGACTAGAAGGGTTCAATAGGATAATTATCCATCTATTTTCATCTTCCACAACTCCATCGTCGTCAAATCACTGTTATCGCCTATCACCACCAAAACCCCAATTTTGGCTAAGTATCTCTATCATTTTATATTCATTGTCTTCTTTTATTTTCTTATTTTATATTTATTATCCTACTCTTATTTCCTTTTATCAATTTCCAACAACCCTAAATCTCTTAAAACCCTAATTGTCATCTCCCCTTTAATTATCTCTTCCATCTCGTTCTTTGATCGAATCTAGAGCTTTCTAGGTTTGATTCTTTGACAAGAGCAACAATCCTTCATCTGATGTCGTTTCTCTATCAGTTACATAAACACCTCCGTTAAATGTTAACGGTATGTGACTACATTAAAACCATTTAAATAATCTAATGGTCATATTGACGTAAATTTAAAAATGGTAGTCATTTCGAGACCAAACCTCATAGTTGAGTGGTCATTTATGTAGTTTACCCTTAAAATAATTTGAAACCACTATGACTTCAAAAACTTTCTACTATGCATATATACCTCCATACTATTAAAGTAAATACTCAATATGTTAAAAACCTTTATTCAATATGCATTTATTATTTTTTAATAATTTTTTATAATCTAAAGTGATTCTAAAAAAAATTATATCATTGAGATTATTGATGTCTTTTGATAAATATTATTTTTTATTAGTTTAGGGTGAATGTAAGATAATATATGTTTTAAAAAAATTTAACAACTTAATAATGAAAAGTAACACTCTTATAATCTATGATGTTTAAATTTATAATCTCTAATAATAACAATAATTCTTTTAGCTAGTTAATTCGTGCGTTTAAATAAACATTATTAATAAAATATAATTTCTTTAAATTGTGTGGATGAATATAAATTTTGTAGAGAAATGGAAGTGACGTTATGGGTGTTCACTTTGATGAACATCATTTCTTTAATTTGTTCTTCATAGAAATGCGTGTCACGTTGGATGCGTTACCTGATCCTTTAGCCGTATAAACTATTGAATTCTCTCTCGTCAACTACCTTGTTCCACTGCCTTTAAAAACCAATTTCAACAGTAATCCAAACCCAATTCCCTCATTCATCACTTCTTCATTTTGCTCCATTTTTATTCTGTAATAATGGCCACTACTGATTTGAAATCCGATTACTTGTTTGAGATGATGAAACTTCACTTGGCTTCTGATGCTGGTAAATAGCTCATCAAGAAGATTGGCCTCGTTTACCAAATCAATATTGCCCCCAAGGTTAACCCTTAACGCTTTTTCAATTTCTCCCCCCAAACCCCTGTTCTTCACTTTCGATTTCATTTTAATGATCTGTTTATGTTTTTATAGAAAATTGGGATGGATGAGGTTTCTTACGTTGTTGATCTCAAGAAAGGAGAAGCTACCTAACGTTAGCGGAGTTGTCCTTTTTCTGCAATTATATTCTGCTCTTGTTTTTTTTTTTTTACTTTTCTTTTGTTATTATAGCGGTGTTTGGGTTTGTTTCTTTTGCTCTGCCTGTTGATAAATTGTAGCTTTCTAACTTGTAAGGATGGAATTGGGTTTGAAGTTTGTATCTTCTGCAACCTATATGTTATGTGAATATGTAAGGTATGAAACTTGAATCACACATCGAAAGTATTCTTCTAGTTAGAGCAGTTCTGGTATAATATGTAGTTTTTCTGGCGTTGTTTTCCAAAGAATTACATCAATTGGGGTTGAAACCATGCACCATATCTCTTGCTGCAACCGTGTCACACCAATCATGGGGCCGAAATAGTAGTGTATGTCCCGAGCTAGATTAAGTTAAGCATTGTGGCGTCCGATGGGGTGTCTTAATTGCGTTGTGATAGGTGTGCATAATTGCATGTCGTGAGAGTTAAATCTCACATCGAAAATGTTAGATTTCCTTATGGAATTTATATGGATTTAAGCTCTCATATTCTGATATTGGCGAGTTAACCATTGCTCCTTTTCCAGTAACTATATTCTGAAGCCATTAGGGATCTTTCCCTTTTCTTATGCCTTCTCAGCTTCTCTATCGTCTTTATTTGCGTATTCAACTATCGCTATGAAAACCGTAGCAAAGCAGATCCCATTTAACTAATTCAATAGCTTCACCATTGTTGTTTTTCACCATCAACACATCCTATTTAGTTTCTTTTCAGCTTTCCCTTCTTTCCTTTATTAGTTTTTCAATGGCAAAATCCATTAATTTCACCTAACTAGCAGGTTAGGGGGTTATTGGTTACCTAACTCTCTTTAACAGATGATCTTATGTTAAAGATAAGCGATACCGCTTGTTTCAGTAAGTATTTTGCCTTTTGAAATTGCTTCTCATGACTTTGCATGTGGTTACTAAATTATCTCTGTAGCATGCTCTTAGAGATTCAAGCATGATTACATCAATGAATAGATTTAAACGAGCCATTCACTCTTTCACTAATATGATTTATGAAGTTGATAATGACCTATTGCTCTGAACATTAGGTAAATATGAAGGGGGAAAGCCTGATGCTACGTTTTCCTTCAAAGACAACGACTTTGTAAAGGTCGCCACTGGGAAGATGAATACCCAGATGGCTTTTATGAGGTGAAAAATCTCAAATTTCTATTTCTTTTCCCTTTATTATTCCATGGGAGTCAGCAATGTTAATCTGCTTAGACTTTTGAGTCCGACAATTAATACACAGTGCCATTGATGATGTAGGGGTGCGATGAAGATCAAGGGAAGCTTGAGTGCTGCTCAGAAATTCACACCCGACATTTTTCCAAAGCCAGCAAAGATGTGAGCAGAGATGTTATGGTGCTTGAATGCTATGATATTAGTAGGTTACCAAATAGGATGGCTTCTAATCGTTAATGATTTGGATTTTAAAAGCTCCTGTCGTATTTATTGATCAATTGCAGCATGTTTATTTATTCCACTGAAATTATATGCTTTGTCGCACCATATTACTCATCTTTTGGGTCGTTTTATAGTAATGTGCAATACTTGTATCTACACATATTTATATCGATCTCGGATAACTTTATTTACGGATTCATATCTCGAAGCTTGTCTGGCTCGCTCTAGCCGAGTGGTCCTTGTTAGGGTGCATCAAAATTCGACCCAAGCTAAGATGATCGAAACTGAATTGACTTCTGATGCACCCTAACAAGGCCATGGATTGTTTTGCGAAGTTTACATATATGAGATGTACAATATTCATCATATTGTTCAAAGCTGAGAGATCGCACCGTATAAACATCTCTTTTAACAGGTTTTCCTTGAGAAACACGTCATTACTAATAACAAAATAACATTAATCTTTACTTTAAAATATTAAATATTTTTTTCTCAAATAAATAATTTTGTTTCTAAAGTTTAAAAAAAAAAATATCACGTCCAATCAAACTCTCAAATTCTGTTCATATTCTCCCACTCAATAAATTATTGATTCCAATGAAAATTTCAGAAAGAATCTTCTGCCGTTGAACACTAATTTAATTTTGAGTAAATTACACCAACTGCCACTTAATAAGTCTATTGGTTACTTAATTTTAGAAAGTCGTAATTGAATCACTCAATTAATCGATCGTAATAAATAGATTATCGTGTAATTAAATTGCAAACACCATTTTTATGTGGAATATTGTAACTATATTTCAAAAAAAAAAATGACCAAGTCAATTGATTATAACAATCATATCATGTAATATAAAATCTAGCCTTCTATGGTAGTCGATGAACCTTAAATTTCATCATAAATTTGATACCGATATCCTCATTTGATTCATTAAATTATATTCTTGAGAATATTTCTCGAAAGCCATGAAATCATTTTAAAATGTTCAAACTTCTTGAACCTCTATCTCTATCATCCACTGTGAGATGTTCTTTGTCTTGAGGTATGTTCTTCCTCTCACTGATGATAGCTCGACCACTGTTTCTATTCTCCAATGGATCACCAATATTTGAGAAGCCCAAAATCTAAATAACTCATTTGCAGTAAAATTGAATAAATTGATTGTAATTTTTCTTTTAAAATTACAATGATCTATTTGTAAGCTTATTAATAAAAGAGTAAACTATGGTGTAATTTACCCCAAAAATAATTGAAAATATTTTCCTACAAACGGTCAAGACTTAATTACATGAGCTTATTGTTACAACAGACTAATAGACTCAATTGTGACTTTTCAAAATTCAATGACTAATTAATAAACATACTGATAATAAAGTAGTATATACTGTAATATAACCTTTAATTTAAAAGTCCACGAAGCAACCAACACGCAGAAACGTTAAAAATTTCCCGAAATAAAACCAACTGATAGTTCAAAAAGTTGATATTCATCTTCCTCCAGCCAATAATTTCCCAACTCCGTAAAGCATCAATTACGCGTTAATGGCTAAAAAATCCAAAAATAAGCTGGCGAAGACACACACAAGAGATAGTTTAAAACCCTCAGCTGCTCTGTGCCCCAAGGACACACAAAACAAAACTAAAGGTAAATATGTTCAATTTACTTTGCTTCATCTTCGTCTTCTTCGTTTTCTTCGTTTTCTTCTCCCCTTTTGCCACCTCCACCTTATTGTTCCAGGTACTCTCTTTCTCTCTCTTATTAGGGTATGAATGTATGTTAAAAACATGATTTTTATGTTTGGGTCTTTGAATTTGGATTTTTTTTCCAGGGTTTCAACTGGGAATCATCCAAAAAGGCTGGATGGTACAACTTTCTCCGGAACTCCGTTTCCGATATAGCCAACGCCGGCGTTACTCACGTTTGGCTCCCACCACCCTCCCATTCAGTTAGTCCCCAGGGTACGAAAATTGAACTAGCTTAATCAAGTTCAAGCTTTAGTACAAAAATTGGTAAACGAGTTTAATCGAGCTCGAGCTCAATTGATGTTTGATGGAACTCGAGTCGCGTATTGAATCCCCAGTTTTGGATTATGCTTGATGAGGCTCAGACTTGCCACTATTCTGAATCGACTCGGCTCGATTACACCCCTACTATATATATGTGTGTGTGTGTGTTAACTGATGTGAATGATTTCCATGAATGCTGCAGGCTTTGTGTTTGTTAAATTGTGTTGAATTAGCAATCTTTTGACTGTATATGAATATGCTCAGGATACCTGCCGGGAAGGCTATATGATCTCGATGCATCAGTGTATGGATCTGAGGCCGAATTGAAGTCGTTGATCGATTCTTTCCATCAAAAGGGAGTCAAATGCGTTGCTGACATTGTGATAAATCATAGAACAGCCGAGAGGCAAGATAGCAGGGGTATATACTGCATTTTCGAAGGTGGAACTTCTGATGATCGTCTAGATTGGGGACCATCTTTCATTTGCCGAGATGATACGGCCTATTCCGATGGCACAGGGAATCTCGACAGCGGAATGCCCTATGAACCTGCCCCGGATACCGATCATCTCAATACGAGGGTACAGAACGAGTTATCCGATTGGTTGAATTGGTTAAGGACTGAAATTGGATTTGATGGATGGCGTTTTGATTTCGTAAAAGGGTATGCCCCAAACATAACCAAAATCTACATGGACCGAACTTCACCGGACTTTGCGGTCGGAGAGAAATGGGAACAGTTAAACGACGGACAAGAAGATTCACATCGTGCCGACTTGAAAGATTGGATCGAAGCCTCCGGAGGCGTCGTGACGGCATTCGATTTCACCACAAAAGGGATTCTGAACGATGCTGTGCAAGGGAAGTTATGGAGACTGAAGGACTCCAATGGGAAACCTCCTGGACTGATTGGACTCTTACCCCAAAATGCAGTAACTTTCATAGACAACCACGACACTGGATCCACACAAAACCAATGGCCGTTTCCAGCTGATAAAATAATGCAAGGATATGCTTATATTCTAACCCATCCCGGCATCCCCTCCATAGTAAGTTCACACACTTTGCACTTTTCCATTTTCGTCTCAGGGTCATTTTATTTCACTGACAACAGATTCTTCTGTTTTCTCGCACTCCAGTTTTATGATCACTTTTTCGATTGGGGGTTCGAAGACGAGATCAATAAACTGGTGGAAATCAGGAACAGGAATGAGATTCAAAGCACAAGCACAGCTAATATTCTGGCTTCGGAGTCTGAACTTTATATGGCAGCCATTGATGATAAAATCATAATGAAGATTGGACCAAAGATGGATCTTGGAAACCTTGTTCCTTCCAACTACCAGCTCGCCACCTCTGGGAATAACTATGCAGTGTGGGAGAAGAAGTGACCAAATTGAAAAAATAATTGAACAAAAAGAAACAAATTGTCATTTAGATTATGTTGTAAAGATTGGCCATTTGTTGTATCTTTTTACAACTAAGTTAAATTCTGGCAGAGTGTGAACTTGTAATTCATTTGGTCATTGTTTCTTCCATATTAACAAGATGAAACCATTCCAAACCAACTTCAACACAAAGAGACATCAAGGGCTTACCCCTCAACCTGCAAGCCCAAGCAAGTTTCAGCTCCCAGCACATGACACTCCTATTCAAGTGGCACAGACGTAGGACCTTCTCCCAAACCTTCTTAGAGAAATCACACTGGAAGAATAAATGATCTCGGGTCTCCATCTCATGTCTGCAAAGGATGCATAAACCGTCGACCTGCAACCCAAACTCAATTAGTCTACTTTTATTTGGAAGCCGATCTAACACCGTCATCCATGCTATAGTCGAATTCTTTGGAATATGAGCAGGGTGTCACACTAATCTCTCCCAAGAGACCTTGTCCTTCTTCAACCTAATCTCTCCCAAAATATGGCCAACCGAAGAGAAGGCTGAGCCTAACATCCCCTGGATGCTAGCAGCCTTGCTTCTGAGGCGCAACAAACATCTCCACACCCAACTACACCCTTGGGGATCCTCAACCTGCCAAAAGGAATCTCTTTTGAGAACATACTACTAGATCCATGCAATCCAAATCGAACCATCCTTCAAAAGAATCTTCCTGATCAATAAGAGGAAGCAAGCCTGGCTCCATCAGAGAAGGTCCTTAAACCCCGATCCACCCTCCGATTTTGGGCTGCAGATGGCAGTCCAGCTAACCCGAACACCCTTGATAAGCTTGTAATTATGGATGCTATGAAGAACAATTTGGATGAGCTGCAGACTCCCCGCATATGAGAGCTTCCTTGATTTTGAGTTTTTATTTTGGCTTCAATTATGACAATGAGCCGTTAAAATCTGAACGGTATGATGATGCCAGTAAAACCACATCATTTTGATGTGGTTACGATATTCAAAATAACGTTATTCTAGATATTAAATTTTAGGGGTGTATTGATTTATCATTAAATTTTTAAACCATTCACGTTGAACTTTTTTGTCTCCACTGACAATGAATCATCACCCTTCACCGGTCGTCATTCGCAACAAGATCTATATTAAAACGTTCGTATTTTACTCTTTCTTTTCCTAGGATTAGTTTTTCAATAAATTCACTAAAAATCGATGAAATTAAACAAAAAACCCTACCTTTTTTTAGGTTTGAAGACTTTCTCAAACTTGAGGGGTTGAAGTGTTTGTTCAAAAGTTAGAACGGTTAGAAGCATAAGTTTGAGATGACAATCAACATAACTAGTCTTATTGGATGACATCAAAGTGTTAGCATGTCTAACCTTTAGATAGATTTTCTTTTAATTTTGAGTAAATTTCATGGAAAACCAATTCGATGAGAAGAAAGATAAG
The DNA here is from genome assembly GCF_006381635.1 of Hibiscus syriacus. NCBI lineage: Eukaryota > Viridiplantae > Streptophyta > Magnoliopsida > Malvales > Malvaceae > Hibiscus > Hibiscus syriacus. Next base: position 1,220,090 of record NW_024062903.1, read on the forward strand.
TGAAATGTAAATATTTTGAAATCCATCTTGTGGCGAATGTCAATTTGTGACAGGCGGCAATTAACTGTCACTGGCGACCAAGAAAATTCAGTGCCTAAAATTGAACTTTTTAAAGTTAATGATAAAACCGATACACTCTTAAAGTTTAGTGTCTATAATAGTATTGTTTTCAGCATGAATAACCATGCCAAAACGACGTCATTTTGTTTGTATCGTCAAAGTGACAGAAAGATTTGGCCTCATCATCGTGCCGTTCAAACTTAATGGTCGAATATTATAATTGAAGAAAAAACCAAAGTTCAATGCTATAACTAAAGTAATCGAAGGATCAATGGTTTAAACGATACATGGTGTGTTCAGTGATATCCCATGTAGTTTACCCTTTGTTTAAATCCGGTATTATTCAACTTGCATACATACGAACCGGTCTTCTTGTATGTAAACTTGTATTTGAAGAAACGGTAGAAAAATATGTAGTTTCTTGGAATACCATGATTGTTGCTTATGGAAAAAATGGCTTGTTTGATGAAGAGATGATTTTAATATAGAAAATGAGAGCACAAGCTGTGGAAGCAAATTATTTAACAGCTGCCTGTGCCTTCTATCTGTGCTAATGCCAGCCCATGAAACCATCCATTGTTTTGCTATTAAAGCTGGTATTGTCAACAATGCTTCTGTAATTACTTCTTTACTTTGTGTACATGCGGGAAAGATGACCAAGTTCTTTTCATTCATTATAAACATCAATTTTACAAGACTTGACATCCCAGTAAATCAAAGCCTATACAGAACTTAATCATCTTTTATTTCTTCAGATCCTCTAGCCATATAACCCTTCCCCGTAACCAAAAGTGTATTCTCAACTTCATCATACATCAAAGAACACACAAAATTTACACTCTGAGATTATCTGGAAAATCTTAGTCGAATACTAATAGCCACTGAGACAACCCAGAAAAAAGAACTTGAGGTGAAATCACAATGGCAAATATAACGCAGCATTTCATCGACATACTTATTAGGTTCTGGACTTGGACTTGGACTTGGACTTGAACTTGAACTTGGACTTGGATTTTAATAGGCTCAACTTTTTTCTGTTAAAAAACATGGCTATCTTGGGGAACAGTTGCTTTTTCTTCTTAAAGAGCGCTGCTTCCGGAGATGATTCAGATTCCGTGCTACTTCCATTGACTGCCTTTGAGCTATCTAGAGTGCTGCAAGGAGAAGAAGGTACAGCTACACCTTTCTTCGTTTGTTGCGTCCCCTCAAAACTTGTTCTTGTAGGCTTTCCTCCATGACTCAATTCAGTAGCCTTTCGCCGCTGCTCATGTTCAGCCCTCCATTGTCTCAATTCATGCTCTAAGCCTAGCTTCCCTTCCTTGGCCTTCTCAGCCTTCTCCAAAGCAATTTTTAGTTGTTCCTTTCTTTCAGCCATCTCTCGATTTACTTCCGCCAACTTCTCCAAGCTACTGGACTGGGATCTCTTAGCTACCTCAACTTGAGAAATGAGAGCTGCCAGCTTCATGTTGGCCTGTTCCTCCGCCTCATATGCACATTTACTGAGGTCATAGTACTCCTCTAAGCAAAGAACTAAACCATCTGGCGAATCGACATTATCGGTTCTTTGAGCTGATTCATGACCTTGCAATGCTTTAGTAGCATCTAAAGCTAACTTCTTTGAAGCCTCAGCTGCCTCTATCTCCTTTTGAACTGCAAGTAATCTACTCTCCATGGTACTTGCTCTAGCCTTTGCTTGCTCAGCCTCTTCCTTTACTTTTCTCAGTTCTTCATGAGCCGTTTGAGCAAGTGACTTGGCCTCGAGAGCCTCTTGAGTTGCCTGCTGCAATTTTTTTGGCACCTCCACCATTTTATCTCTGCCCTCTTTTTCATTCATCTGCACTGAGTCTAGTCTTGACTCAGTGTTATCCGTGTCATCTTTTGGAGAAGCGACAACAAGCGGCATGCCTTCTGTTTGCTTAATGGTGGCAAGAGAGGACTCTTCCTTTTGAAGCTCTGATTTTAATGAAACAGCAAGCACTTTCAAAGAATCCACTTCTGCAGTTGTTTTTTCTATTTTGAGCTTCACCTCTTCAAGTTCCTGCTTTGCCGAGGCAACCACAAATGGTAGCTTAGTGAGAGTTCTTTTTTCTGGTGTGTCTGACACATCAGTGGAGTGTCCATTATTTTCCAAATTGAACTTAGACTCCCTATAAGCAGTTAATTCAGATTTCAAATCATGCAGAAGTATTGAAGCAGTGTCTAGCTTTGGTTTCAGATACTTTTCCAATTCGATTTGCTGAACGACTTTCTTGAGCTCCTCTTCAGTCTGTTTTAGATCCTTCTCCCAATGAAGAGTATCTTGGTCTCGGCCCACAGCTGCTCCAATCCTTTTCTCTTCTGCCACCATATGGGCAGCATTTGCAGACTCCAGGGACTCCTTTGTGGCCATCAGCTCAATAGTCAATTCTTCCACTCTCCTCTCAACCTCTTTCGAAGCAGAAACAGCTTCTTCAGCTTTCTTAACAGCCGTATCTCGCTCAGTCACCATTGAAGCATATTCCTTTCGTAATGTTTCCATCTCTTCGTTAATAGATTTCAGCTCTTCAACAGCAGCAGCATGCCTGGCTTTAGCAACCTCAAGTTGTTCCTTTGCTGCAACACTAACCTCATTGCAAATCCCTTGTTCCATCTCCTCCGCCCTGAGCATGGCAAGTTCAGAGTCTTGTTTTGCCTGATTCTCTTCAGTTTGTGCCCTCTCCAGGCTTAGCTTCAACTCACTTATTTGTTTATTTGTGCTGTCCAGCTCCATTAATACTCGAATTTTTGCCTCTTCAGCATCCACCGACCGTCTCTTATATGCAATCATCTGCTCCTGTAGTTTCTCAAGGTCTTGGCCCGCACACCTGCGCCTCTATGGCCAAAAAAATTTTCAAGTTACATTTAGCAAATATGAATGAATTAGGCAGAGAAAAAAGAAAGAATTATGTTTAATGGTCATTAATAGTTAAAAAAGACGGAGAACAAAATTGATGATAAACAGCATTCACTATACATGCCAAAAATATATTGCTGTAGCATAGATTATATTAACATTCACACCACTATAAATATATCTAATATACCTCTGGATTTTGTGTTCTACAAGATTTCCATCTAACCATTCCTCCAAACTTGGAACCTGCTTCTTTAACAGAATCAAAAGGTGATGCTGTATCAATATGACCTTTATTCAAAACACCTCCTTTTGTCAGAGCAGGGCTACCGGAATTTGGGTATTTAACCATAGAAGTGATCATCTTTTTACGAGGCAGAACAAAATGACTGGCATGGTCTACGTTCCCCTTTTTATCATATTCTGCCTTAGAGTCATTGATCTTGGAAGAGGATGAAGTAATGCCACCAAGAGAATCAGCACCTTGAGTCTGTTGTTCATCCAATGTATCTTTGACGGATCCATCAACAGAACTGGGGGCAACAAGATGGGGTTGAGTAGAATCATTGGGTGATGTTATCTGGTTATTACTTTTGGAATCAATGGAAGCAAAATGGGCATTTTCAGATTTTTGTCCATCAGCAGCATCTTGGGAAGATCCAACATCATGGGAGGAAGCAGAAGACAAAATCATGCCATTGTCACCGTTGGCAACAGAAGAACCAACAATTGTATCAGCTTGTTGAGGTTGCTGACCATCAGCAAAACCATGTATAGCTCCAACAGCAACTGTGGTGACATCTATGGGGAGTAAAGAAAGCTCACTGGCTGATGCTACATGGTCAATATCGGAATATCCAACCTTCGGGTTAGAAGGCGGAGGAACAATTGTGTCCTCATTATGACTATGTGAAACAGAACTAGTATATTTAGATGGATGCTCATCTGGACTGTCATGTACTCCCCCACACCTAGAACCTTCCATCAGCGTACCCTGATGATCAATCTCAGGTTGATCAGTGACCACTGATGAAGCTAAAGATGCAGTATCTATTATATGGTCTACTTGTCCTATAATTGGGTCATCAGATTTTGCAACCTGCATATGTGAAAACGGCAAGGAGTCTGGCCAAGGTGTCTGAAACCAACAAAATAGAAGCCATGTAAGGGAAAGGTAAAAGAAGCTCACTAGAAATCATTGCTTAGTCCATCTAATTCCAGAATTTGTATTTTGTCAGTGACAAAAATGTTAAAATGAAAACCTGAAATAATATGTTTAGCAAACATCCAAAATTTCAACAAACCAGTTAGTGTCTGCCAATGTATTCTTCAATAGTAGATCCTCAATCTAAGCACCGTCTATGTTCTACAATTTATAGCACATATGACAGGTTGAAAACAAGTTTTGACTAAAAAATCAGAAATGCAAGAGTAAACAAGCCCGATAAATTTAATTTCATGTAAAATCCCCTTTTCTGGTAATTTCATCCAAACTTAAAATAAATGGAAATAGATTTCTATCCCATATGGTCATCTCTCTTCAAACAACAAAACCAGAACCACATTCTAAGCTCAGCCCTGCAAATTCTTGTTAGGAATTCGAAGTGAAAAACAAATCAACGCAACATTAACATACATGCGCAAGATACGAGATTTAACCCGGTGAAACCTTTCCTACCTAACCTCCAAGGATGAGAAGAATAATAAACTTAATCAATAAATCTAATTCCGTAAGACCTAATACTTGGTCATCAAGGAACCTAATTCTATAAGATTTTCAGTCTAAAATTAATATTTAATTCGAAAATAAACTTAATTATCAAGTAATCTTCAACAACTAGAATTACAATAAAATTCAAACCAAAAATAACTTTTAGCCCGTTGCGTTCACAATTTTCATCAATTTGACCATTAATCTTTCAAAGTAAATAAGAAAACATCATTAATTGAACAATATAATTTTCCAATCATCTATGTATACAGCTTTTTAAGGGTCAAACTGATAAAAAGTATAAATGTAAAGAACTAAAAAAGTCGTTTTAACTTTTTATAGGCTCCATGTCGGCATTTAATACTGAATTTGAACATAAGTTAAAGGGAGGGATCAAGATTATCAAATCAAAAACAGTAGAGGGGCTCGGTTATTGAAAAAAAAAAAGGTAAAGAGACAGAATTTTAAATTTCAGTACAGAGACCACCGGCATATTTAAACCTAAAATAAAATAAAAAGAAATAAACAAATCAAATTAACAAATTTAAATGAAAGCTCACGGGAAAGGAGGTTGAGCTAATCCAAGTTGATCTGAATGCCGATTGTTTCTGCAATAAACAAAGAAAAAAAAAGGGAAATTAAATGAAGGAACTAAGCCAGGCTTCTCAGGTTATCGTTTATACATTCATTCAACTCGAATCCCAGCAATCTCAGAATTCTCAGAGCGAAGAGCTAAAACAGAGGGTCTGCCGCTTAATTCATGGAAGAAGAAAAACCATTTATTAGGCATAGATTAATAGAAAGCTAATTAACAAATTTCATTCCTAAAAACTGAAAAGAAATGTACCGAAAAGAACTTACCCTGACTAACCAGAAACAAACAGCGAAAGGTGGAGGTGTGTTAATTTATAATCAACGCCAGAAATACAGGCTAAAAACAACCATTACTAGTGGTTAATCCTTTTACACGTCAAACCAATGCATTTTTTCCTATTTTGATAAAACTAATTTTTATCATCCATTTTTAGTTTTTTTATATATAATTTAAAATAAATTATAAAGAAATTAAATACATGTTAATTATCCTTGACATGATGTATCTATTTTCTACGTGGGATCTATTTTATCATCCGGGTTTTTATACATCAGCTTTGCTTTATTTTTGTTGGAAGAGTAGATGGACATTCGATAATTTATAACTCTCTAACTTTTATTGATACGAAACAAAATACGTTACAACGACGTTATCCTAATATTACAACACTAGTTACGTCTAGTTAACCTCGTTATTCTAAGCTTTACTAAGTTCTCTCAAATTCTCTTTAGCTTTCACTCATATTTTTTCCTTACATTGTATTACTCTAAAAACTAACAAGCACATATATATATAGTGTATTAAAACCGCCTAAAACTTGTCGCCTTATAACTTCTTAATAATTAATCAAATCATAAGTACCACTTGTAAGCTTTGCTATCGACGTTGCCTTAATTTTAATTCTCTAAGTGGATAGTCCATGTCCACGTGTCGCCTTGAACTTTGCTTAATAATTAAGTATATTGTAACTTCATCATTGTTGCAATTTTATAATTTTTTTGTGAGACCACCTAAGCTTTTTACACAATTCCATGAATGTTGAGTTTAACTTTCAACACTCCCCTCAAACTCGACTTTCCATTCTAAGCTTTTCTAAGTTTGTCATCTCCAATCGATTCTTCATTTGTTATGGGATCACTCTTTGCAAAGAGACTAAATAGTAAAACATTATTTAATTCATAATCGTTGTACCTTTCTGGTATTCTTCTCTCTCTTGTGGATCTTCGAACTTTTGTGGGAGGTGCTTCAGAATCTTCTATTATGTTGCTAGCAATGTTGATGCTGCTTGAAGACGATGGTACATTTTGCTGAGGACCTTGATCATCAGCTTGTTCATCTTGATTGATAAGATCGTCATCTTTATCTTCATTAAAAAATAGTCCTTCAACTTTCTTTTCCTCTTTGCTCCATCTCCAATATTCTGCTTCATCAAACTCGACATCTCTTGAAATTATTACTTTCTTGGTAATAGGATTATATAATCTGTAAGCTTTTCTTCTTTCATCATAGCCAATGAAAATATATTTTTCTCCTCTGTTATCAAGCTTCTTTCTGGTATGTTCATAAACGAGGGCATATGCGATGCACCAAGCCATGAATGCTGAGTTTAACTTTCAACACTCCCCCTCAAACTCGACTTTCCATTCTAAGCTTTTCTAAGTTTTTCATCTCCAATCAATTCTTCATTTGTTATGAGATCACTCTTTGCAAAGAGACTGAATAATGAAACATTATTTAATTCATAATCGTTGTACCTTTCTGGTATTCTTCTCTCTCTTGTGGATCTTCGAACTTCTGTGGGAGGTGCTTCAGAATCTTTTATTATGTTACTAGCAATGTTGCTGCTTCTTGACGATGATGGTACATTTTGTTGAGGACCTTGATCATCAGCTTGTTCATCTTGATTGATAAGATCGTCATCTTTATCTTCATTAAAAAATAGTCCTTCAACTTTCTTTTCCTCTTTGCTCCATCTCCAATATTCTGCTTCATTAAACTCGACATCTCTTAAAATTATTACTTTCTTGGTAAAAGGATTATATAATCTGTAAGCTTTTCTTCTTTCATCATAGCCAATGAAAATACATTTTTCTCCTCTATCATCAAGCTTCTTTCTGGTCTATTCAGAAACGTGGGCATATGCGATGCATCCAACAGGTGTCCAACTCCTGGTTTCTGTCCACTCCATGCTTTGTTTGAAGTCATATACTTCACATTTTTTGTTGGACATCGATTCAATAGGTAAACTGCACATCAAACTGCTTCTGCCCATAAATTTCTTGGTAGATGTTTACCTTTTATCATGCTTCTCGCCATGTCAAGAATTGTGCGGTTCTTTCTTTCTGTAACTCCATTTTGTTGTGGCGTGTATCTGACTATCAGCTGATGGATGATGACATACTCTTTACAGAATTCTTCAAATAACTTTGATATATATTCACCTCCTCTATCTGATCTGAGTATCTTCAAATATTGGCCGCTTTGTTTTTCCGCCATTGCTTTAAATTCTTTCAATTTTTCCAGCGCTTCTGACTTTTCTTTCAAGATATAAATCCAACATTTTCTACTAAAATCATCAATAAAATTTAGATAGTACTTGTTATCGCCAAGCGATGGTATATCAAAAGGATCGGATATATCTGTGTGTACTATCTCCAGCGGTCTTCGGGCACGCCAGGATCTACCAACTTCAAAGCTTTGTCTATGTTGTTTTCCTTTTATGCAAGCCTCGTAGAATTGATTTGGAGGGTTGATCTCTGGTAGTCCTTTCACCATGCTTGTTTTTTATAACAACTTCAAACCAGAAAATCCAAGATGTCCATATCTTAGATGCCATAGCCATGAATCATCTTTGATCACAGTCTTCATGCACTTGACTTCTCCCGACTCGATATCAATTGTAAAGAGACGATTTCGAGTCATATCAGCTTGAGCTATCAATTCTCCTTCTTTATTTTTGATGGTAAGCGAGTGATTCTTCATCTGCACTTCATATCATTTTTTCAGGAGTTGATCGAGACTGATGATATTGCTTTTCAAAGCAGGTACATAATAAACATCTGAAATGTATTTCTTTTCTTCATTTTTCTTAGTAATCATGACTTCGCCTTTTCCTTTTAGTTCTACGTGCGAGTCATCTCCGAAAGTTACTCGCCCATGGACTGTTTCATCTAATTTCACAAACAGTTCCTTTTGTCCACACATATGGTTACTGGCATAATTATCAAGATACCAAATATTTTTCTTGAATTCTTCTGTAACATCCCAAATCAGGGTCAGTGACTAAATTGCAAATTTTAAAAGTTGTGTTTAATTTAGAAATGAAATTTAAAAGTCTTGGGATTTAAGTAAAGAATTTTAATATTGGATTAAATAGCAAAGATGGATGAACTAAAGGGGCAAAATGGTCTTTTCATAGGAAAGATTTTTTTTATCTTCCTTTTTGAGTATTATAAACGTGGGAAATATGAGAGAGTTCCAGACTTCTCTTATTCATTCTCTTCTTTTCCACCGTGAAGCCATAAGCAAAGGTAAGTTTCTTCATTAGTTGATTATTTGTTCAACTAAAGGTTTGGTTATGATTATTGGATGATAATTAAGCTTAAGGAAAGCTTAAATCATCTTAAAAACAAAGGATGGTGGAATTAGGAGAGATTAAAGATTAAGAGTTTTTGAATGAAATTCTGGAACAGAGTTCTTTACTCAAATTGGAAGATAAATTTGACTTGTCAATGGTTGAATTAAGAGATATTAAGTGATGAAATTGAATTTAGAACAAGAAGAAAAATTAGTGTGATTCTTGAATTCTATGTAGAGAATTAGATTTTGAAGTTAAAGATGTATTGAATGAGTAGTAATGAGTTTAAGCATGTATATGTAAGTTAAGAATAAGAAAGGGGATGGTATATGAAGTGTTTGAGAGGAAATAAAGTAATTTTCGTGCTGAAAAATGATTTCTGAGTTAGGGGGAATCAGTACCCATTCAAAGGGGTACCGATACCCTCTGAAACGACTGAGCTCCAGAATGTCATGAGGGTATCGATACCCCCAGTAGGGAATCGATACCCCCTAAAGAAAAAATGTGAATATTGGTTTAATAAGTTCGTTTAAGTTGCTAGTATCTAACTACAAGGTGTAGGTATCTAATGATTGCCTCAAAATGTACATTTATGTAGATTCTGCGCATAAAGCAATTCCGAAACATTTGGCAAGTAAGATCGATCAAGGGAAAGATAAGAGATTGGAATTGACTAGTGAGGCCAAGGTGAGTGCATACTAGTGATATGTAGTGTTTAATGGAAATAAGACTTGCGATGAGTCTATTTCCTAGAGTAATATGCATGAAGTCATGGACATAATTATGTGTGGTTATAATTATATGTGATTATCTGTATTACATTGATTGTATGTATGCATGACGAAAGATAATGATATGCTTTGTATATGCTATATGATTTATGTAAGACTTTATTATGTAATAATGGAAGAACATGGAATAAGTTATAGGATAGAGTCATAAGAAATGAAATGAACATGAGAGAATAAGATAATCAAGTATAAGTTATATGATATGGTATAAGTGATTATACGAGAAATGTTAGGAGACTCTAAGAGAATAGTATGAATTCGAGGGCATAAATAAGGATACATAAGTTATATAGGGAAGATTGATAAATTAAAGGAAACTATGGTTTATGTATTATAATGAAGAGCTACAAAGTTTTATTAAAGAGTATTGTGGAAGTCATGAGAAATTGAACTAAATAAATAGATGGTTTATGTGAGTGGAAAAGGAAAATGATATAAAATAAGTGGAAATTATTTATAAGATAGCATGAGACTAATTGAACATGTAATATAAACTTTATAAAGGAGTACTTGGGTAAAATCATTATATGATACAATTATAGATTATTACTATACAAATTATATTGAAATATGATATATGAGAATATGAGTAAGTTTATAGGATATTGATAGGACATATAAGAATATATAAATGTATGATGATATAAAAAAGGGAATACAAAGAAATGGAGCATAAGGTAGATAATATGATATCAGTTATTATATATCTATATGATATATGTCGTCAGGTAATATGAAAGGACTCTGAAAATTAATATAAGCTATGAGAAAGTGTTCTAGGTGTTTCTATGTGTTATATGAAGCATATATGATCATATATGAACAAGATATGATATGTATGTTTATATGAATATCTGAGAAATGATCTAAGCTATATGATATGATATATGTGATTATATGCACTTTGGGATATATGGTATATGACATGGATCTGTGTAACTACGCGAGAAAGTATATAAGATATGTGACATGTAAATGTGACTCATATGAAAATGTTCTATGAGTAATTGAACTATGTGTTATGTGAAATGATAAGTATAAAAGAAAATGCCCATGTTATGTGTCTTGAGAGCTAGGGGTATAGTTGGCATGCCAAGAGTCGAGGGTCTATGTGGTCCTTCGGGACATATATGTATTCTTTGGAACATGTGTGAAGTCTGGTGAGACACATACTTGATCCTTGGCATATGTATATGATTCTTAAGGAATGATATGGGGTCCTTCGGGACATATATGTATTCTTTGGAACATGTGTGAAGTCTGGTGAGACACATACTTGATCCTTGGCATATGTATATGATTCTTAAGGAATGATATGTGGTCATTCGGGACATATATATATTCTTTGGAACATGTGTGAAGTCTGGTGAGACACATACTTGATCCCTAGTATATGTATATGATTCTTAAGGAATGATATGTGGTCCTTATGGACATTATTATATGGCACTACGGTGCAATTCTACGCGACACTCCGGTGCAATTCTACGTGGCACTTCGGTGCAATTATACGAGCTGTGGTGACAACATAGTGCACAACCTCTATAGACTCACATATCTATAGTTCTCACATGTGTACATGGGCTTTGAAAAGAGAACATAGTTTGATATAATGATATGTGTATTTCTCGTGACATGGTAGAAGTGCATATATATCATGGTGATATGAGATGCTATGTGATATATGTATATGATGTGTGATATGATGTGTGCATGATATGATATATGTGTGATAGGGGTTATGGTATCTGTTACATAATATACATGAATATATGTTGATGTATATGTAAATGAGTTGTATAATTTGATAGCATAAAACAGTCATGCATGATTAGTGGGTATGAATTCCATTAGATGTATTTTTCTTTATGCCTCACTAAGTCATCGACTTAGCGTGTGAGTATTTCACACGCATGTTACAGAAAGTGAATATGGAAGCTGTGAGGAGCAATACAGGTCAGCATCTCCCTTACAAGATTTTATATCAGAAAATAGATGAGTTAAATGATTTTTGTTATTTTGAATATAGTTGGCATGTACTAATTGATTGAGTTAAATATGCTCTGATCGATTTTGGTTATTGTGGTAAAATTATGTAACTAAACTGCTTTTACTCTAAGGAAAGTTTTAAATTTTCTTTGAATTTTGTCAAGAGTCAAAGTTTGAAAAGTCAATGTGACACCTCGGACTCGTATCCGGGTCGGGTACGGGTTGGGGTGTTACATCTTCATTTCCATTATAAGTGAGGAATACACGAGATTTTTCAATTTTTTCTTCTTCAGCTGCTGTTACGTTATTTCTTTCTTCTTGTTTAGGAGCAGATCTACACTCATAACTATAATGACCATACTTATTGCAATTATAACATTGTACCTGAGATTTATTTCCTTGCTGATATTTGCATCTACCTCGGCCTCTGAATCCTCGTCCACGGCCTGATGTTGGATTATTTTCACTTATTTGATCGGTATCATATGATCGACTACCACGTCCACGAGTTCCTCTTCCTCCTCTGTATCTCCCACGATAACCACCACGATTTCCTCGACCTCGTGTGTAGCTGCTGCTAGCTTCTCCTTCGTTGATATTCATCTTGCTTTGTAGAGGTTGCTCCTAATTTTCAGAATCTTCATTTTGTTTCATTTTCTGCTCATGGGCTTGAAGTGAACCCACAAGCTCATCAATTGATATTTGAGATAAATCTTTTGATTCTTCGATTTTCACAACCATGTAATCGAATTTTCTTGTCAATGAACGCAAAATTTTTTCCATCACTCTAATATCGTCGAATGATTCATCATTTCTTTTCATTTCATTCACGACCGCTTTCACACGGCTAATATAATCATCTATGGTTTCTGTATTTTTCATTTTTAACATCTCAAACTCAGCTCTGAGAGTTTGTAAGCGTACCTTCTGTGCTTTTTCGACACTTTGTAGAGATTTTTGCAAAATCTCCCACGCTTGTTTTGTGGTCTTCGCATCAGAATTTTTTTCAAAGATAGATTCGTCTACTCCTTGAAAAATAAAGAACAACGCTTTTTTATCTTTTTTTGGAGATTCATTCAATACCTTCTTTTCTTCATTGGCCAGGGCTGCTTTAGCTGCTGCATTTTCAGGCTCGGTGTAACCATCCTCGATGATATCCCAACAATCTTGGGAGCCTAGTAATGTCTTCATTTGAATGCTCCAATTGCCATAATTCGTCTTTGTCAATCTCAGGATTTGTGGTTGACTCATGTTGGCCATCTTCTCCACCACGTTGAACTCGAACTAAGCTCTGAGGCCACTTGTTGGAAGCATAGATGGGCACTCGATAATTTATAACTCTCGAACTTTTATTGATACGAAACAAAATACGTTACAATGACGTTACCCCAATATTACAAAACTATAACACTAGCAGCGACTAGTTTACAAACATAACCTCGTTATTCTAAGCTCTCTCAAATTCTCTCTAACTTTTCTAAGCTTTCACTCATATTTTTTCCTTACATTGTATTACTCTAAAAACTAACAAGCACACACATATATATATATATAGTGTATTAAAACCGCCTAAGACTTGCCGCATTATAACTCCTTAATAATTAAGCAAATGATAAGTATCACATGTAAGCTTTGCTATCAACGTTGCCTTCATTTTAATTCTCCAAGTGGATAGTCCATGTCCACATGCCGCCTTGAATTTTGCTTAATAATTAAGCATATTGTAATTTCATCATTGCTGCAATTTTATAATTTTTTTTGGGATCACCTAAGCTTTCTACACAATTCCATGAATGTTATGTTTGACTTCCAACAATTTTTGCATGTGGGATCTTATAAAGACTGTTTGATTCGTGGGAAAATGCTGAAAGGAATAAAATTTATTAAAGCGATCTTCAATTTAGTAAAGCAATAATATAAGTGACAAAAGTTAATTGAAATTGAAAAAGAAAAAGAAAAACTAGGCCTAGCATTAAAGTTCGTCTCCCCCTTTAATGGAGTTTTTGCAATGAGCGATTGCAGATTGAATCGCTGCCTGCAGCTCTTCCATGGTGCTCTCACTGGTTGAAGAAGGATACCCTTTGGCTGCAGCAAGAAGTCCACTATTTGAAGGTGATGTTCTCATTGAAGGAGGAGCTGAATAATAGTATCCTCATCTCCTTCCTCTCAACTCTGTTTTTTTGTTCCTCAAATTACCTGAAAATGAGCAAGCTTGCCTCTTTCTTCTGAAGAACAACAATGGCCTAATCAATCTCGTGTACCTCTTTAACACATCGAATCTCATCTTCTTCTTGTGATTCTCTTGCTCTTCTGTTTCTCTAACCCCTTTCTGCTATCTTTTTAAACCGAACAAATGGAAAGACTTTGACTTGTTTTTCACTTTTACTTCATGTTTCTGGACATTGCCGTTTCTTTTTCTGATGGGTTGTTTTACAGACTTGAGATCATCGAATAAGTCTCTTCCGGGAATGTTGAAGCCGTCCGATGAACTCGTTGATAATCGTGGGGAGACGGGGGGGGTGAGAAAGGACATGAAGGGGAAGCAAGTATCCATGGAAGAATATGTCATCGGCCGGAGACAAATCGACGGCGATGGTTTTATGATCGGAAGATGAATGGAGAGAGATTGTGAAGGAGAATTCATGAGAAGGGGAGGTCGAGGTGATGAGCCTTTTTTTGTTTCCTCTTTTAACTTCCCTTCTTTTCCTTTATCTTCTTCTTCATGTTGATGATGGTAAGTATTCATGATTGATACTAAAGCTACCTTCAAACAGAAGATAAATTCTTAAATTTTGTTGTGTGAAAGAATGGGAGTATGGGGTTTTAATTAGATTCTTGAAAAGCAAAAATCTTAACTAAACTACCAAATAACTTATCTTTAACTAAAAACATATCTACTCAATTGTTTTAAAAGTAAATAATTTCTCTCTTTTATTTTAAAATTATTTGACTCTATTGATAATACGAATTAGTAAGGGTCTAAATGAACTAAGCTTAAACGAACAAGGTTATGTTTGTGTTAATTTATTTATTTTTGAATGTGTTCGTGTTCGGTTCATGTTCGTTTAAATTTTCAATATCGTGTTCATGTTCGTTTATTTATTTTTAAAAGTGTTCGTGTTTGTTCATTTAATGTCTACGAACGTGTTCGTTTATATGTTCACGAACGTGTTAATGAACATGTTTGTTTAGCGTTTGTTTCATGTTCGCGAAAGTGTTCGTTTATATGTTCACTAACGTGTTCATGAACATGTTTGTTTAGAGTTTATTTAATGTTCGCGAACGTGTTCGTTTATATGTTCAAGAACGTGTTCATGAACAAACTAAAGAAAAATGATAAAATTACGCCACCAGTACTTAAACTCCTGAAAATTCATAGTTTAAAATGCAACTTTTATCACGTGTTATATTTAATTATTATCTTCACCAATATTTAAAATATAAAAAAAATAAAAAAAAGGAAAATCTGGTAAACAAGTTGATAAACGAGTTCATAGAAGAGATTGTTTGTGAACATAAACGAACTGAACACACATATGTTCGTGTTCGTTCGTTTATTAGATGAACATAATTTTTTTTTGTTTATGTTCGTTTATTTAGCTTAACAAACAAACAAACAAACATAAACGGACGTTATACGAACGGTTCACGAACAATTAATCGAACACTCTGTTCATTTACCCCTACGAGTTAACACTAAATTCATCTAATATACTATTTTTAATTAAACTTATGTCATGAATTAATACTAACTCAATTAAGAAAGTATTAAAGATGTCTTTCTTAAAATAAATATTTTAGAAGTAATTATGTCATTTACCTTTTCCTACGTTATTTTCAACCAAGAATTATCCATATGTTATCTTTAAAAAATTCTCACTTTCTCAACTACTTATCTTTTAAAAATCATAATTATTGAATTCATCAAGTACACTCATTAGTTAAATGAAATATTTTTTTTAAAGTCTTGAGTTCGAATAATTATGTGTTGTAAATTAAAATTATAATTACTATCTATAGACCGATTTCAAAATTAGTGTTATATATTAACTTGATATCAATTTAATTATGAAATTATTAATATATTTTTATTTTAATGATAATTAATATTATTAAATGACATGAAACCGAGAATCAAAAGAAATTTAGATTAAAAACCATCAAAATTTAGGCACAACAGTCGGAGGAATTGGATGGAATGTAATTGTAAAAATCATATTCTTGCATCTCCATGACTATAAAACTGGGTTGTTCTTCTTTTAAAGACATAGATCCAAAACCAACAGAGTTGATTCAAGTGGTAAGCAGTTTGATGTTGTTAGTGTATAAATGTTAGTGAAGAGTTAGTTGTAAGTAAAGTTGTTAAGAGTGTTGTTGCTAGTTAGTTAAAGAAGTGGTTGCTAGTTAGTTAAAGAAGTTGTTAGCTGGCATTGTTAATCAGCTAGTATAAATGAGCTGGTTAACCTCCTATCGTGTATGCAAGATTATTGAAATGCAATACAAAAATTTCTTCTATCTTCTCCTTTATCTCTTTGTTACATTACAGTTAGAGTTTTATCTCAACATGGTATCAGTCGCTAATTCCTGGTGCTGCTGTGGTGTGGCTTCCTGCTGCCATTCATGAAACTCAAGTGCTTGTCGTCTGCCTTCATTGCTTCATCGTTCTTTACTTCTTGATCTGGTACGTGTTTCTTGAAGTTCAGATCTGTGTTCTTGCCCAATATAGTTGATCTTATGGCTGATCCGACTCGTGACGAGAATGGTTCTTAGATTAATTCCCCTACGAGCTGTACTGCTACTCGTGTAAGTCCCATTCAGCATATACCCAAACATGATACGGTTAAACTCACTGAAAATACGTATTTGTTATGGAAACATCAAGTGTCGTTAATCGTTGATGGTTATGGTTTGTTGAAGTTTATTTCGCCTAATATAGTTATTCCAAGTGAATTTGTTACCAATGATGCTGGGCAAATCGAGGAAAATCCAGAATTCTTGGCTTTCAGGCAACAAGATAAGTTGCTTGCCTCCTGGTTGTTAACTACTGTAAGCATGCAGATTCTGCCCCACCTCACTGGTCTTACCTCTGCAGCTGCTATTTTGAATGATGTGACACGTTTATTTGGTGCTCGATCTAGTGCGAAAATCTCCTCGCTTCGCCACACTTTGCATTCACAAAAGAAGTCTGGTCTGTTTATTCATGAGTTTTTAGCAAAAGTCAAAGCTGTGTGTGATTTACTAAATGCTTCTGGAAGTCTTGTGACTGAGCAAGAACATGTTAGTGTCATTTTAGCATGCCTAACTATGGAGTTTGAATCCGTTATTGCTATAGCTTCCAGGGAAGAGGTATCATTGGACACTCTCACAGAAATGCTGCTTGATTGTGAGGCTCGACAGAAGATGTTCTTAGGCGATGGACTCTCGGCCAATGTGGTTCAGTTAAAGCCTGATGGTGAACCGAATGTTAAAGATTCTATTGATGATCATTCCTCTCAAGTGCGTGATCAGCAGGGAGGTGGTTATCGAGGACGAGGTCGTGGACGAAGTTATAACACCAACATGATACAATGTCAATTATGTGGAAAGTTTGGGCATGTTGTCCAGAAGTGTTACCATCGGTTTGATCGTGATTACATTAGGGTTGGTGACTCTAGTACATCAGCTGGGAGTTATTCAAAACGACCAAATGGTTCAGGTATTGATCAACATCAACCTTCTGCAAGGGGATATAATCATACAGTGAACACGATAACATATCCTGGTCTTGTTCATGCCCCTTCCCCGTATTTGTATCCACTCAGTTCGATAGCTTTTGGTGCCTTATTTTGTTCCCTAACAGCCTTTGTTACTATCCATCTTCTGGGTTCGCAGTTGGTTCTCCTAATGATGGTTCAAACCCTTCTGTAGTGAGCCAGAATCCGTTATTGACACCCTCAACACCTGCAGCCTTTGTTTCGATGATTCCATCCTCAGGTGTCCAACCTCCTTTGAAGTCCACGAATGATGCTGTTTGGTATCCTGACACTGGTGCAACTCACCATGTAACTAATGATCCATCCGTTTTCCACTCAGGTATGGTGTACATGGGTGACAATGACTTGCACATGGGCAATGGCGATGGCATTAAAATTGCACATATGGGGAAAAGTTCTTTATATTATAATCTAAAACCCTTACTTTTGCGAAACATGTTACATGTTCCTAACATCAAGAAGAAGCTGATTTCTGTTTCACAGTTTACACGTGATAACAGTGTTTTTCTTGAATTTCACCCATATGAGTGTTTTGTGAAGGATGCTCAAACACGGCAGGTTCTTCTCCGAGGGAGGCTCACGGATGAGGGACTTTATCAACTACTCCCTTGTGCTGAGACGTGCTCGAATGCTCAGTTAAATCATGTTTCCATGGCTTCAGATCCCATGGATCTGTGGCATCGACGCCTTGGTCATGCTTCCAGCGAAGTAGTGAAGTCTGTTATGAAGCATTGTAATGTTTCATTTCATAAGAATAAGATGAAACATGTGTGTGTTGCTTGTATGCAAGGGAAGGCTCACAAACTTCCGTTTTATACTTCTACCTCGCAATATAATGAACCTTTTCACTTAGTTGTTTCAGATGTTTGGGGTCTTACTCCTTGTAATTCATTAGATGGTTTTTCATTTTATATTTCCTTTGTTGATATCGCAAGCAGATACACCTGGCTTTATTTGCTTAAAAGAAAGTCTGAGGTACAATCATGTTTTATTAACTTCTGTAAGCTAATTGAGGTATAGTTCGGCTGCAAAATTAAAATTTTACAAACAGATGGTGGTGGAGAATATCAACCGCTTAAGGGATGGCTGCAGCAAAATGGTGTTGAACATCGAATCTCATGCCCATGCACCTCTAAGCAAAATGGTCGAGCTGAGCGTAAACACAAACACATTATTGAAATGGGATTAACCATGCTTGCTCAAGCATCTCTACCCCTAAAATTTTGGAGTTATGCGTTTGTGTCTGTAGTCCATCTTATCAATAGGTTGCCCACTCAAGTGTTAGATGAAAAATCTCCATTTGAGATATTGTATCACAAGGTGCCAGAATATGATTTTCTGCGTGTGTTCGTGCTTCCCGTGCATGAGGTATGCCAATCACCACAAGTTGGAATTCAGGTCAAGGCAATGTACTTTTCTAGGATATAGCCCGTCTCATAAAGGCTATCGATGTTTGGATGATGATGGGAGGATGATCATCTCTTGACATGTTGTGTTCAATGAACATGTCTTTCCTTTTCAACAAATGGGCAACTTCTCGAAAAATAATTTGTGTTCTTCAGCGGTCTCTAATGGGTTTCTTCCTGTTGTTACAACTTTAGTCTTTGGACCGAGTGGAGTGAACGAGGGCATCACCCCGCATACTGTAAATTCTCCATCTACTAATGATTTGTTGTTACCTGTGGAACAGGTTATTGTGGACTCGGTTGATACGCATAAAACAACGTCTTCGTCTGCTGGTGGAATGTCTCATGAGGCGCAAGTTTCTACTGACTCAACAGATGTTCTTATACACTCTACACCACCTGGGAGTGTTGCTGAAGAATCACCACCTGGGAGTGGGGCTGAAGATACTGGTCATATACAACGTTCTGGTGTTGAAGCATGTTCTTCGCGTGACATCATGCCACCCACTCATATTGATCAGACTGCCCCTGGTCAAAACATTCATCCTATGGTTACACGTAGTAAGAATGGAATACGAAAACCCAAGGTGTTAAATGTGTCCTTGAGTGATAAGGAACCTACAACAATTTATAAGGCACTTCTTTACCCCCATTGGAAGGCTGTTGCACAGGCTGAATTCGATGCCTTGACTCGCAATGAAACCTGGACATTGGTCCCTCTTCCTAAGGGTAGGCGAGCTATGAGTTGTAAATGGCTTTTTAAAATTAAAAGAAACGCCGATGGCTCCATTGCACGCTACAAAGCTCGTCTCGTGGCTCAAAGGGTACTTGATCTCAGAAGGTTTTGATGTATCAAGATCAGATGCTTCCTTGTTCGTTTGCAGAACCAGTGCTGGTATGATTTATCTACTGGTCTATGTAGATGATATTATTTTAACAGGAAGTTGTGTGAGTGAAGTACAAACTGTTATAAACAAGATTCATGCAAAGTTTGCCTTGAAAGATCTTGGACTCCTTAAGTTCTTCCTGGGCATCGAAGTCCACTATGACTCGAATGGTTTAGTATTGAACCAACAAAAGTATGTGCTTGATTTGTTACAAAGGAGTGGATTTGCAACAGCTAAGGAGCTTCCTACTCCCATGATAACTCAGTGCAAACTCTCTGCAGTCAACGGAACACTTCTTGATGAAGTAGCTAACTACAGAAGTATTTTTGGTGCTCTCCAATATGTGGTGATCACTAGGCCAGACATTGCCTACGCTGTTAATCATGTCTGTCAGTTCATGCAGGCTCCTAGAGACTCACATTTCCAGGCAGTCAAAAGAATTCTACGTTACTTACAAGGCACATCAGACTATGGTCTGAGGTTTTCATCCTCGTCTCGACTATCATTGGTGGGCTTTGTTGATGCGAATTGGGGGGCTGATGTGGTTGACAGACGATCTACATCAGGATACTGCATCTATTTTGGTGGCAATCTAGTGTCCTGGAGTTCTCGCAAACAGCAGGTGGTTGCTCGATCCACTGCTGAAGCAACATATCGCAGTGTTGCCGCAGCTGCTTCAGAAATCATGTGGCTTATGTCTTTGTTCAAGGAGTTGCAGTGCTCACTTCATGGCAAACCAACCCTTTGGTGTGACAATACAAGCACGGTTGTTGTATGTTCTAATCCAATTCTCCATTCAAAATTCAAACATGTTGAGTTGGATTTATTCTTTGTTCGAGAAATTGTAGCAGTTGGCCGCTTACAGGTACAAGAGGTTCTAGCATATGAGCAGGTTGTTGATGCTCTCACTAAGTCACTATCTGCCCCGATGTTTATCCGTCATTGGCAGAAACTGTTGGTCACTCAGACTCTTAAGGATGGGTTTGCTTTGCTAACCAGCTTTTCCCAAAGTTTGAGTGATGATGATGAAGCTGAAACTGTGAATCACAAGGAGAATGTTAGTGTATATGAATTGCATGAAGAATGTTCATCAAAAGCCAAGGCTGGAAATGTGAATTGTATGAGGAATGTTAGTGTATAAATGTTAGTGAAGAGTTAGTTGTAACTAAAGTTGTTAAGAGTGTTGTTGCTAGTTAGTTAAAGAAGCTGTTGCTAGTTAGTTAAAGAAGTTGTTAGCTGGCGTTGTTAATCAGCTAGTATAAATGAGCTGGTTAACCTCCTATCGTGTATGCAAGATTATTGAAATGCAATACAGAAATTTCTTCTATCTTCTCCTTTATCTCTTTGTTACATTACAGTTAGAGTTATATCTCAACAGGTGTCACTTAAGTTATGTATCAGGTTTGATTCTTGGTAATTTATAGACCAAAAATGAAATAGATTAATTGAGAATTGAGGTCTTCCTAAAATCATTATATCTATTTTTTATATTTTTCTCTCAAGTTTATATCAAATTTTCAATAATTAATTTATTCTCTTCTAACAATTTGGGCTGATTATTCGAACTAACATTTATACTCATCTCCTATATGTTACAAAAGAAAATGGCATCATGTCATTTAACTTGTCACCATTTTTTATTTAAAAAGTACAACTTAATCTGATCAGGGATAATAAAAGTTTGAGAATTCTTGAAAATATATAAAAATAATTAAAAATCATAAATAATTAAAAATTATGTTTTGAATTTATATTTGTTTCTAAAATTATAATTATGCTCAAATTTTTAGACTGAAATTAATAAAATTTGAATTTTCAAGTATTTATAGGATTTTTGTATCTTTTGTTTTATTTAAATTATCTAATTTTAACGATGTTTAGTTTCCTTTTATTTTTTAATATACATGGTATCATTTCATTTTGTTAAATGTAGATAGTTCTATCATATGACCGTCTATTTTATGGTAAAGAACGACAACAAATGAGAGCGATGAAAAATGATATAAAAATCAAAATATTTTTAGTTGGACGTCACATAAAATGCCAACTTTCAAATATTCTCAGTTGAACTGAAAATGTTATAAAAAAATGTAAACTTTTTTATTGTCAACTGAAAATGTTATACAGAATGTAACATTTTCGAATGTCAACCAAAAATATTATAAAAAATATTTTTAATCGAAAATATTTTAAAATTTAATATTTTAAATTACGTCTAATAAAAAATGTTATGATTTTTATAAAATTTTTCGGTCGCACCTATCTTCCGCCTTAAATTAAATTATTTTTCTTTATATTCTCCCAAAAAATGCCATACGAAAACGAGTATGCAGAATAATAGTAAAGGGGTAAATCGGTAAAAGAATTGTATATGCACCAAATTGGTGACTAGGGATGGGCATGGGACCCGAACCCGACGGTTTCCTACCCGACCCGATCGGATCAAGTTGAATTCGAGTTTAGGGTAAAAATACTCGACCTGACCCAGTCCAGAAAAAATATAATTTTACCTTATATATTTAGGAATAATTATAATAATACACTTTACATATTATTTTTTTCAATTAAATCAATGTTTTTATTGAATAAAAATAATATTTTTTTTATTATTTCGAGTCGGGTTGGGTTCGGATTTTATTTAAAAAAATCGAGTCGGATTCGGGTCGGGTGGAGGGTATATATTATACGGGTCAGATCGGGTTTTGAGTGGATGAGTCATTATTTTCGGGTCAGATCAGGTAGACCAAAAATCCGACCAAACCCGACCCATGCCTATCCCTACTGGTGACTCAGATGCAGATGTAGTAATGTGAGGCAAATAAGATATTAAACCTATAATTTTTAGAGACATGAATTTCGTATTTTTCAATAATAACAGGGACCTAAGTTGTATTTACACCAAATAGTGATCCTAAACAAAATAAATTGAAATACCAGGCAAAATAAGTGTTGCGATATGCCTAGGTAATAGTACAGAGAAAAGGGAAAAACCAGAAGGTCCGGAACAACAGTGCACTGGAGCGGTTACTCCCTCCATTTTTACGTGGATTGGAAAAATCATAGAATAAAAGTGAATTTCGGTTTAATACTAGGATCTGGTGAAACCTATTTGATCCATTTGTTTGTGGGGAAGAAAAAGAATATGGTGGGATGAAGCGGTGGGCTAAGGAGGTAGGAGATGGCTAGAGAAGGAAGAGGACTGAATTGGGGTGGTCCGGGTCAGTGTTCGTATAAAAGAATCACTCTGATCGTTTTCTCCTTTAACATCGTTATTGTTCTCTATTGTCTTCATTCTCTCTATTCTTCTCTCTACATTTATTCCAACAAAGATGATGGCGGTGAGTTTCTCTAAGCTTTGCCTTCATTTTTTTGGAATTTTTCTCTTGATTTGTGTTTTTATTTTATATTTTATATTCTGTAGTTGTAAAACTTACACCAGATCATATAAGGAAAATGGAAAAATCACTTAGGATTCGAAGAGCCAATGAACCTATAGAGCTTATTAAATTGGTATGCAATTATGCTATTGTTTGTTCCTTTTTGTTTTTAATTTTCCCTCTGTTTGTTGTGGTAGTATTGAATGTTGATATCTGTAAATAAAGGTAAAGCGATTAAAGCCTGAACTTTGGGGTGGAGAATCAATGCCTGTAGCTAAGCTGCCACAAGCAGTTAAGAATAAGATAACCGAGGAGATACTGCAAAGATTGAGAAACTTGAGACCAAATGCTACTGCCAGCGAGCAGCAAGGTCGTTGTCCGCCTTAATATTCTTTTCATTTTTTCTCACTGTTTTGGTAATTTATCTTACTGTTTAAAGTGAACATGGTGCTGTGTTTCTGTTCATTCTTATTTGATAACAAGTGTTCTATTGTGGTATATTTATACATGGATTGAGCATTTATGTTTAGCATGAGTGGGTTGTATATTAAATGCAATAAAGACATTGCAATTTTAGTGCAGACAATATAGGTTTGAATTCTTTTGTTTTTGGGTACTTAGAGTATGACTACTGGAACATAAGATTCTTAGTGATCACATTCTTGATCTTTGCAAAGGCAAACGTGAATTTCTGATAATTATAAAGAAACCCATTTTGAAACATTGTTCCTGTCATCCTTGATGTGTGTTTTTGATGTTCTCATAAGCAGAGTACTTCAAAAGGAATTAATAAAAATAGGAGAGTTAAGTGCTTAACTATGCATAAGCTCTAGGATTCATGTTGTTTAATTTTGGCTGCTTTCGCCTCCTTTTTCATTTCTCCAAGCATTATAATATATTGATCTACTTCATCCGATAGGCTAGGACTGGATGCACTTTATAATGCAATCAATAGCCATAAATGGGATAGATCAATTCTCTAGTGTTTCTATGTTTAAGTTGCTTGAGTTTACGGCTATTCTCTAATTCTCAATTCATATATTTTCAATCACTGAAAAAGTGTATGATACTTTGAGATTCTTGATTGAATAAAAGTTTCAACATTCCGGTTAGGAGGATATATTTCTAACCAAAACTTGTTAAAGAAAAACAATGGTTTTTTGCTTGCATGTTTTTTTTCTAACTACCACTAACTTTAAAAAACCAAGGTCTAACTATAGATATAATCATTACGTAGCAGAATCTTTGCATGGTTGTTCTTGATGCTTTTGGAGAGTCACTTGTAGATGCACTTTTCTTCCATTTATTTTGGCCTATAAAGGGCCAACCTTTTATACTCTGCTTTTGGTTTTGACTTGTAACTTATATCTTAGACTCCTTAATGGTAACAGATACCCTTTTCAACCATTGGGTTAGAGTTACCGTTGAAGTGTTTGCTGTTCTTTTGAAGTTACAGATACCCTTTTGACAAGCATTATAATATATTGTGATTCTTGTTGAATGTTTGCTAGTTATTTTGTTGATTTTCATCTTGGGTTTACAGAAGCAGTCCAAACCTGGCGCCACAAGAAACTTAAAGAAGCCAAAATGTTAGCCGATGGAGGAAAGGGATTGAACTCAACTCTTCTGCAAGAGGAAGCAGGTAACTGATAATCCGAAAGGTGGTATATTTTGTTACTTTTAGTTAATTATCGAGATAAAAAGCTTTAACGATTTTTACTTGTCGCAGAACTTTAAACATAATATTTTGTAGGGAATTTAGTAAAAGTCTTGGAGTCGGATTGGGCTGCGCTGTCAGAAGAGATTGGCCTTTGGATACCCACTGCAATTGAGAATCAAGAACACAATGATAGGCCTGTGGGTGTGGAAGATACTGGTAATTGTTCAGTTTCTCCTGTTGATCAAAACCATGAATTTCTGTTGTCAATATCTACATTACTCTAACATGGGAGAGACTGTTGGAAAGGGATTGTATCCGATCCAACAAGGGTATGCTCAAGTTTTTTTTTTTGAAGTTTTTCTTTATTCATATAATTGGAGGATCATAGGTCAAAATAGCCTGCATATTATTAGTTAATATTATGATTAGAAATGGTTGTCAATGTGGTCTAATTCTCTTGTACAGAAGATAAAGAACAAATTTTAGCAGGGAGGCCTCTTCCACCAGAATGCAATCCTGAAATTCACACCGATTATGATGGTGATTGTGTTCAATGGGGTCTTTCAAACCTCCAAGAAAGTGCAGCTGATTGCTGCCAGGCTTGCCTAGATCAGGCGAAATCCGCGAAGCCAGATGAAAAGAAATGCAGCATATGGGTTTATTGTCCGTCCGAGTCCGGTTGCTATTCCCCAGATAAATATGAACACAAACACATGGTCTGCTGGCTGAAATACGTAAGTGTTCAATCCATTAAGTTACCATTTCTTGGCACATTTACATCCAACAGAAGTTTTTTGCAACTCAAAGCTAATAAAAAAAAACTGAATTGCAGTCAGAGAAGCCGTCTTTGAACTTTAAGGATCGATACTCTGAAGAATATAGAAATAGCCACCCGAATGTGCCTGTTTTCGTTCCTTGGGTATCTGGTGTCATAAGCATCTGAAGTCAATCCGAAATCTTGCTGTCGAATCTTCAGGATGCTCCATTTACATCTGATCAACCAGAAGTCAATTTTTTTTTATACCAGGAACAAGATGAGAATTTAAGAGACTTTTCTTTGTAGTTTAATCAATTCCATTGAGTAAAAACAATGGATTTTGTTGTTAGGGGTCACTTGAATGATTTCCTAAATAATTAGTTGACCATCTTAATTTGGTTCAAGAAAAACACTAAGCTGACACAAAATGTTTTTATTAAAACATTAATTCATTAACTTTCTGAAGGTAATTTACAACAACTACCTTAAATTATGAACAAGTAGCAAATGTACCAGCACCTGAGAGATCTGTGAAATGGCATGGTAGTTGGGTGGCTCGTTTGTTATTGGAAGATGGTAATCTTCTTTTTAAATGCAGTAAAAATGAAGATATTTCCTCATAAAAAATGGCTCTATCAGCTTTTGTAGTTTCTGTTGAGAGGAGGCAGGAGGACTGTAATGGAGTCTTGTGGCCAAGTGAATGGCTTTAGGCTGTTTTTCCTCATGCTCGATCGCTTGTTTTCTCATGAACTTGTCATTTTGACCTCCAGGAAGTTAATTCGACTTCCATGTTATTAAAGAAGCTGATTGCTGCAGGCATGCATTGGGAGTAGGTTGTGCAACTTAATTTCTTCGTCTTCATAAGAAACATATATATGCTTCAAGTCCTTAGGTTCTGTGAGGTAATAGATATGCATCTATTCATCATAACCTATTCTTTTCGCCCACAATCCATTCCTGCATCAATTTGCATTTCATTTTAGTCTTACACATTTGGTAATAAAAGAAAAATACAATGATCAAAACATTAGGCTAATCAATCCTTATTAGTTATTATATATACTCTTAATTGTTTTACTGAGGGAGGCTATCATCAAATGCTATGAATGAACTCGGTAATGTAAATTCTTCATTTGGGACATTTAAAAGGAAATTTACAAATACTATAAAACCTTAATTGACTATCAACAACATTAGTTTGGAACTTAGTTTTAGGTGTAAGGCTCACCCAAGAGTAAAGAGTTCCTGGAGCTTAAGCGTAAGGCGAAGACGTCCTCCTTTCATAGGCGAAACATACTTTTTATACTAACAAACCTATAAATTAATTATGGGCCACACCTATTATATATTGATTCACTCCAGAAGCTTGTAATCTCTTTCTCATACTCTACTCGTTCACCATTGCTTGCTCCCTCCTCAAAAATCAAGATCTATTTGTTTCCAAAGCATTTCAACAAAGTGTAGGGTTACATTATAATAAACTGACGATTGCACGTTCAAGAGTCAAGACACGTGGACATAGGATAGCTATAGATGGTTGCCACGTGGAATGATAATTCCTCCACACAACTCAACAAAAGAATATGAGAAGCACTTATCCCTAGATAAAAAGCGTCTATCCCTGCTCAATATCTTGTTCTCTACCCCTTTTATCAAAATTTGTCACGTATTGAATTATATTTGATTATTTTAATATTGAAAATCATTATTTAATTTAATTTTAAGATATATATATTAAGTTTATAATCAATTTAAAATCTCTATAGTATTCTAAATTATTGTAAAAAATAAATTTTAAAAGGAAAATATTATTTTATTTAAAAAAATTAATTAATTTCACTATTAAATAAATAAATTAAAAAACCCAATGATGTTATAAAAACAATGTGGTATGTTTTGGTGGAAAGGGCAGGATATTATAAATATCCTGACGGATGAACTTGTGTTGTAACGTTTATTTTTCAAAACGAAAATGGTTTTTATTTTTAAAGTGAAATAAATCTATATATTTGGAAAATTGAATAAATTTTAAAATCGGAGTCGTAATCGAATTTTGGGTTAGGTAGGTCGAGTACCTAAAGTATCTTAAAAATAATTTAAAAATTATTTTTAAAACAAACTTGATCTACATTTACCAGAAATTTATTTTTAAGTGATCGGAAGTCAGTTACGTGTGGGGAAGAGTAAGCACTCCTACAACGCCCAAAATTAGTATATAATCGCTTATACATCATCGTGATGGTGAAATTAAAAATACTAAAATCAAACATTATTTCACGAATTATTTCAATTCTCATTAATTAATTCGTTTTGAACCCAAAGAAATATTCCCTATTTTGAGAAGAGGCCACTGGATTTACACGTCCTCCAACGAGAATGCTTTCCCATCTACCTCTTCCCTATACGAGAATATTCCCCATTACTTATTTAGGATCTCATATTACGCACTAAGGGTGTGTTTGGTTGGGGGAATATGAGATTCTCATGGGAATGAAATCCACATTCCCCCGTTTGGTTAGCTCGGGATCCCATTCCTGGTAATGTAAGATTACCAATAGTGAATTTTTTGTATATTATCGGGAATGTCATTACCTCCATTTCCTTAGGTATTGTTGGATTACCGACGTTTTGGACTAAAATGCCCTTAATTTTTTTTCTTTCAAAAATATCATTCTTCTGTCATTGAATAATAAAAATTTTACGAAAGTTAAATTACAAATTTATCCTTAAACTATTTTAGATTTATAAAAAAAAATTATATGAAGTTCAGGGGTTAAAATAAAATTTTATCATTTCATTAAACCTTTTTATATTTTCAATTTTGTAATAAAAAATTATATAAATTTTATGAATTTTATTTTTTTTAAAGAAAATATATAAATATTTTCTAATTTGTTAAAAAACAAATATATAATAAGGACAATTTGGTCAAATATACATTCCAATAATCTTTTATTCCTTTAACCAAACACGGTAATCTTACATTCTTGTTAAGCCAACCAAACACAAAATACAACATTCCCAGTAATCTTATTCCCTGGTAATCTTACATTCCCACCGGTAATCTTACATTCCGTGAACCAAACGCACCCTAAAAATTAAAGTAACATATAAAAAATGAGCAAATACAAGATCATTATTAAAAGGTAATTATCATTCATTTTTTTATTAAGACATACTTGATTATTTTTAAAGTTCGCTTTCGTTCGAACATCATATTGAATCGTACTACATCGATAGGTTGTACTTTTCACATCCATTCTACAAAATTCATTCTTAAAAATTAATGCGAGTATTAAATAAGTGTAATGATAAGTATTATCGGATTTTAGGGGTATTCTAACATTTTTTAATAAAATATTTAAAAAGTTAACCATATTAATGCCCTAAAATAAACAAATGAATGCTAACATAAACTTTGATACAAGGTAAATATAATTAAAAGAGAAAATAACCTCAGTGACCAAAAATCTCAGATAATATACGATTTTGACCAACTTTTTTTGGATTTGCGAAAATGACCAACAAAATTGCAATGCGATCTCTAATTCGCATTGCGATCTCCACTATCGCAAATTCGCGTTGCATTTCGCGTTGCGATTTTTCATTTCGCGTTGCGATTTTCCAGTTCGCGTTGCGATAGTCTACAGTTGTCGTTGCGATTTTCCAAATTCGTTGCGAAAATTCGGTGTGATAGTTAAAAAAAATATTTTGTTTCTCTAAAAAGATAGTATCCGCGAGGACGTGTCGAAGACACGTATTACCACGACCACGACCACGACCCGACCCGACCCGACCCGATCCGACCCGATCCGAGACGAGAAGGACGGCGGCGGCGGCGGCGCGCGAGAGTCCCCCTTGTTCTCTATCACTCAACAAGGAAGTGAGAAAGCCAAGCCTTAAATACTATTCCCAATAATGTTTCCAATACTATGTGGGATTTGAGCATTACCAACACTTGTTCCCAATACTATGTGGGATTGAGCCTTAAATAGTGATATTATTTTTGAATGTTTTGCTTAAAATTGCAATAATCGCGATTGATTGTAGATTGACTTTTAATTATGACATATTTAATCGTATAATACTAATGCAATTGGTTGCTAATTCAGTTGTTTTAAGGTGCATGATTGTTAATTGTTTCCTGAATAATCACATTGTATTGGAAAAAAGTGTTGGTAATGCTCAATCCTACATAGTATTGGAAACACTATTGGGAATGGTATTTAAGGCTTGGCTTTCCCACTTCCTTGTTGAGTGATAGAGAACAAGGGGGACTCTCGAACGCCACCGCCGCCGCCGTCCGTCTCGGGTCGGGTCGTGGTCGTGGTCGTGGTCGTGGTAATACGTGTCTTCGACACGTCCGCGCAGATACTATCTTTTTAGAGAAAATTCTTAAGAAACAAAATCTTTTTTTCAAACTATCACAACGAATTTTCGCAACGAATTTGGAAAATCGCAAAGACAACTGTAGACTGTCGCAACAACAACTGTAGACTATTGCAACGCGAAATGGAAAATCGCAACGCGATTTTCAACTATCGCAACGCGAATTTGCGATAGTGGAGATCGCAATGCGAATTAGAGATCGCATTGCGATTTTGTTGGTCATTTTCGCAAATCCAAAAAAAGTTGGTCAAAATCGTATATTATCTAGAATTTTTGGTCACTGAGGTTATTTTCTCTAATTAAAATGGCTATATCAGAACTAAGGCAAAACCACGTGGATCTATTAGTAATAAACTATTTTTATTTTATATAATAAACGTGTAATTGGTTCCAAGGATGATCATTTAATAACCTAGAAGGATCTAAAGTGTAAATATTTTATTTCTTAGAGCATGGCAAATTAAGAACTAAAGTGTACTGAAACTAAAATTTAAGGGGTCAACTCAAATATTCAGCCAAAATAAACAAAACATGGATGATGACTAGAATATAAATGGAATAAAATAGAGTACTTGAAATGAACTAATTAAAGTATAGCATTTGGTGACCAAAATGTAAGGTTACAAAGCTACAGTGGCTACAAAAATAATTATCCCAATTGTTGAATGCGCATCATCTCTCCCTAAAAAACGACACCATTTTGGCACGAGAATAAAAGGCCAAAACATGGCTGAAAATGGCATCACTCCCTCATTTTGTTTCTTTCCTCTCTTTTTTCCCAAAATGAGAAATTTCATTTCTCTGACCTTTATCCTCATCGGGGGAAGCCAAGAGTACTCCGACTGTCGTGAAACCTTTCCAGCAAATTTGATGGAACTACCCTTGAAAGAGTTCGACATGATCCTAGGTATGGACTGGTTGTTTGAGCAAGATGTCAATTTGAAGTTCAAAGCCAGGCAGCTCAAGTTCAGGGAAGATGATGACACCAAATTAGTAATGAACAGTGGGAATTCAAGCCAGTCAAGGTTAGTGTCTACCATAAGAGCCCAACAGATGACCGAACAGGGTTGTGAGGCCTTCTTGGCTCATGGGGTTGATACCCAAATCTTAGTTCCATCATCTTTGGATATCCGAATAGTGCAAGATTTTCCCAACGTGTTTCTAGAGGAATTTTTGGGTTTGTCGCCCGATCGTGAGATAGAATTTGGCATTGAGGTAATTTCTGTCGTAGCCCTAGTGTCCATTCTCCTTATCCGCATGGCACCAACAAAATTAAAAAAGTTAAAAACTCAGATTCAGGAGTTACTAGAGAAAGGTTTCATCCGACTGAGTATTTCCCCTTGGAGAGCGTCGGTCCTGTTCATGAAGAAAAAGAACGGATCAATGAGGTTGTGCATCGACTACATACAATTAAACAAGTTGACCACCAAGAACCGTTACCCATTTTTGAGGATAAATGATCTCTTTAACCATTTTAGGGGAGCGTGTTTATTCTCCAAGATTGACTTGAGGTCAGGTATTATCAGTTGAAAGTCAAGGATATCGATATAGAGAATATAACTTTCAAGATAAGGTACGGTTATTACAAGTTCCTAGTGATGCTGTTTGGACTCACCAGTGCCCTGGCTGCATTCATGGACTTGATGAATTGATTTTTTTCAACCTTACTTGGATCAATTCGTAGTAGTGTTCAAGACGACATCCTAGTGTACTCTCACTCAGAAGATGAGCATGATCAATATCTTCGCATTGTTCTTCAGATCATTTGAGACCGTCAAATGTATACCAAGTTTAGGAAGTGTGAGTTCTGGCTCTCACAGGTAGCATTTCTTGGGCATATAGTGTCAGCGGATGGCAACAGAGTTGACTCTTAGAAGATTTGAGCAATAGTTGATTGGGAACTACCTAAGAATGTTTTAGAGGTACGAAGCTTCCTAGGTTTAGCCTGATATTATCGTCGTTTCATTCAGGGCTTTTTATGATAACTACCCCTTTGACTAAACTGCTTCAGAAATGAGTTTCCTTTTTTGTGGGATGAGAAACGACAGAAGTAATTCGACCAGTTAAAGACCATCCTAACTCAAGCCTAAGTTTTGACTCAATCGGAGTTAGGTAAGGACTTTATAGTTTTCAATGATGCCTCGTTGAATGACCTTGGATGCATCTTGATGCAAGAAGGAAAGGTGGTGGCCTATGCATCTCGTCAGATTAAACCCCATGAGCGTAATTATCCTACCCACGATTTTGAGCTAGCATCTATTGTGTTTGCCTTGAATATTTGACGACATTACTTGTTTGGTGAGAAATGTACATCTTCACGGATCACAAGAGTCTTAAGTATCTACTCACCCAGAAGGAGTTGAACCTAAGATAACATATATGGGTTGAACTACTCAAAGATTACGATCGTGTAATAGATTACCATCCGAGAAATGCCAATGTAGTAGTAGACACCTTCAGCAGAAAATTAATATTAGAGTTACGAGCCCTTCTGGCATGGTTAAGTTTATCCAGTGGCACTGGGTTGTTAGTTAAATTGTGAGTTGAACCATAATTGGTAAGTGAAGCCAAGAGATTGCATAGTTCATATGATTGGTTGAGAGCTCGTATTGAGCAAATATGTCAGGGGTCGGCTGTGCATTCTCGCAGATGCTTAGTTGTGTAGTAATATTCTCTAAGAGGCGTATTACATTCCACTCTAAGTGCATCCAGGCATTAATAAGATTTATCAGGAGCTTCGTCGATTGTTTTGGTGGCTGGGCATAAAAAGTGAAGTGTTTGAGTTCTTCACTAGATGTCTAGTGTGTCAACAGGTAAAGACGGAGCACCAGGTTCCTTCAGGTCCGCTTCATTCCATTTAGATTTCTTAGTGGGAATGGGACAAAGGGACCATATACCTTGTGACCGGGTTACCAATGACTAGACAGAGGAATAACGCAGTTTGGGTCACATCTGACCGTTTGTCCAAATCAGCTCACTTCCTCCCACTTAGGATGAATTACACCTTAGAAATTAACTCAGTTGTACATCTGAGAGATAGTGAAGTTGAATGGTGTACCCAATTCCATCATATTAGATAGAGATCCTCGCTTTACTTCCCTTTTCTAAAGAGCCCTTCATGAATCTTTAGGCACCAAACTAAATTTCAGCAGAACTTTCCATCTCGAGATAAATGGCTAGTCAAAACATGCTATTCAGATCTTGGAGGATATGCTTAGGTGCATTGTTATAGATTTTGAGGGAATTTGAGAAGACCACTTACCTTTGGTGGAGTTTTCTTATAATAATAATTTTTAGTCGAGCATTCAGATGGCCCCGTATGAGGATAAGATAGTAGGTCCAGACTTAATCATAGAGACAGAAGAGAAAATTTGGTTTGTTCAGAACCAATTAAAGGAAGCCTCAGATAGGAAGAGGTCTTACGTAAACTTGAAGAGTAAAAATGTGGAATTTGCAGTTGGGGACAAGGTATTCTTCAAGGTCTCTCATTGGAAGAAATTACTTCGCTTCGAGCACAAAGAAAAGTTAACTCAACGCTTTATAGGACCTTATGAGATGCTTGAGAGACTTAGACCAGTGGCCTAGAGATTAGCTTTGCCCACAGATTTGGAGTGCATTCATAATATGTTTCATTTATCTATGCTCAGAAGATATCGTTCCGATCCTTCTCATGCCATACCCCTAGAGCAAATCGATGTTAGTCCAGATATGACTTATTCAGAGAAGCCAGTTAGAATTCTAACAAGGGATGTGAGGGAATTAAGGAGTAAAAAGATTTCTTTGGTTAAGGTGCTATGGAGGAACTATGGTGTTGAGGAAGCGAATTGGGAAACCAAGGAGGATATGCAACTCCAATACCCTCACCTCTTCTTTCCATGTAAATTTCGAGGATGAAATTTTCTATTAGGAGTGGAGAGTTGTAATGCCTCGATTTCTAGGTTAGAAGTTTTGAGTTATTTACATTTTTGGGAGATTCCAGGCCTTAGAAACGTTTTAATCTTCCTCTAAGTTTTCCAATAACAATAGTAACTTATATGTTATTTTCATGTTAGTGAGAGAAGTTGGAGAAACCTTTCAAGCCAAGGGAAAGGAGAAGCTAGTACTTGGTTGAGTTTTTGGGGATTTTAGCAGCCTAAGGTTTCAAGGCAACTATCTCCTAACTCAATTCTACCACATGTAGCTCATTAGATGAGTTTTAGTTAGTTGTATGAGTTGTAGAACATGTTCATGGTAGATAGCATTAATAGATGTTTTAGTGTATTATAAATTCTCTTTATGACCCTTTTAATTATGCATAACACACTAATAACAATTGGGCACCTCAATGGGAAGTTTTGGGGCAAAAGTTGGCAACTTTCAAGGTCAAAACTAGGGATTTTTGAGTAGATGTATTAATACTGGAAGAACAATACCGATACTATTTTTCAGTCAAGAGTAAAACAATACAAATTTTAGGAAGAAGTATTGATACTGTTGAGTTAATTGATTGACGAATATGGCCAAGAGGGGGGTGAATTGGCAATTAAAATTTGGTGGAAGCTTTTGCAGAAAATTGAAAGAAATTTGCACAGCAATTTAGAGTGGTTCGACTTTCTCAACCAAAGTCTACGTCCACTACCTTAGCTATCCACACTAAGGATTTTCCAAAAATTCACTAATTTGTCTTTCTTTTGAGGACAAAGAGTAACCTTACAAACCCTCAAGAATTATACCCCAAATTCTTGAGAACACTCTCTCCCAAAGAGAACAATACAAATTTGCAAACTTACAAGGAAATCCTCACAAGGTAGATTGTTTGCACAATTCTAGAACAAAGAAAAGAACACTCAAGAATGAATACAATTGAGCACAATAAGTGTTCTTGAAAGCAAAATGAATATTGAATGAAAAATAGGCTTGAAATGCTCAAACTTGAGTTTTGATGCATTCTCTTTGATTCTCTCTTGATTCTAGTTGCTTGATGTTTCTTGTTTTTGATCAATGGCTTCTAAGCTTGCTTAAATACACATTGAATAACTTCTGAACGTTGGGGATCATTAATGAAGGTTTTGGAGCCGTTTAAGTGTGAAAACAATTAATATTTATGCTTGGAGCGTGGGGGGAATCGGTACCCCTAATGGGGAATCGGTTCCCTAGGTGTAAAATTCAAATATTTCGACTGTTGAACAGTGGGGGGAATCGGTACCCTGGGGGGAATCGGTTCCTCTGAGCATACTGGAATTCTCGGAGCCAACCTTCAGGGGGAATCGTACCCCCTTGGGGGGGATCGATTCCCTCTGAGCAATCTGGAATTTTGGCTTTGAAATGGTTCGAAATACTTTGTAAATTGTTTGAAATTATTTTAAGTTTAAAACTTAATTTTACACTTGAGTAAGGATTAAAAATGACATTTGAAAGATTTGGAGTAATATTTTGATATTCGAATAATTATCGAATATACTTAGAAATATTTGGAAAATCTTAAAATTCATTTATCTTAATTTGTTATATCGAAATATCAAAATGTTTTCAACAATCTCCCCCTTTTTGATATAACAAAACATTTTAGTAATTTTAAGATTTTGAAATCAAGTTTTGAAATTACTCCCCCTTACTCTAACACTTCTCCCTTTTCAAAAACTCCCCTTTTAAATTAATAACATTTCTCCCCCTTTTTGTTAAATAAAAAAGATTTGTAAAAGAATTTAAACAATGTTTTGAAATCATTTAGCCAATTGATTATATATAGTTTAAGCTGCTAAGATCACAATCAAGAGAAACGTTAGCCATTAGTTCATAATCATATTCATAAACAATGTGACATGGCAAAATTGGTCATATATCTAACATGATGTAAATGATGAAAGAATGAAGAAATTTAACCACACCAAATATATAAGTTCAAACATCCATAATCCATCAAATAAGTTCAAATATCCAACAACAAAAGGAAAACAATTCAAAAACATTCAAAATGTTTAAACAATAAGCTTTAAGTTCAAAGTACTAAAGCAAAACACAAAATCAAGCATCCGTAGGAGGATCGGGAGGAGGAAAACGAGCTCGCATAGCGGCCATATCATGAGTGAGTTCATTAATACGAGCGTTGGTTGCTTCATTGTTTGCACGCATTTCCTGAAGAATTTCCAATTGTTGAGTTCCCATTGTGGATAAATGGGACTCTATAGAAGTAAAGCGCGAATCTATGGTATCATATAGAAAATCGAATGTCTCTATAAAAGATTGAAAATATGGGGTATTTTCAGAAGATCAAACCCATTCACCGGTGTCCTTATTCTTTATCCATCCCGCTCTCGTTAAGGAAAGAAGATTAATTTGTTTCTTTAGAGGAAAGACGACATCTAGACCTACTCTAAGCCCGGCTTTAGAAAAAAGATTACTCAGAATGCAACCGTAAACTAGAGATGAACAGAGTTTCTTGTTAGGAACAAGATTTACGGTTTCAACGATTTCAACAAAAATAATCAGAGGTAGGTTTATTTTAATACTGTTTTGGAAACAATGTAACCACCAAAGATCTAAAGCACGAAGAGTAGAGTAACGACCTCCGGATGATCGAAACCACCAAGAAAATCATTAGATGAAGAAAACGATCATGAAGGTCTAAGACACTCACACTATCCCTTCTTTTGTACCGAGAACCTAAAAGCTGTTTTTCATTTGATATACCATCATTATCTAATCCTAATTCATTAGCTATGTAAGCTGAGTCAAGATGGATGAATTGTCCTAGGAGATAGGAATGAACTGCTATGGTTTTTGTTTGAGCTCGATTTTTAACACACACGACATTAGAATAGAATATGCGAACAAGTTGATGGTAAACTATAGGTTCAAGGTCACAAAGTTTATCAAATTTCCACTCTTGTGAATGAGGAAGATATCTAAAATTGATATCTATCATAGCTTGACGAGAATGGATACATTCTTCTCTAATTTTGTAAGAGTCAAAATATTGATAATACCAAAAACGATGATTTCTAGGAGCAGGATGATTGAAGCACGAGTTTTTGATAGTCATATTAGGATCAATGGGATTAGGATTAAGAATTAGAATTTCAGGAATAGGAGGAGGATTTTGAGGTGGATTTGGTTGACGGTTTGAGCGACTAGATGATGACCTAGCACGTTTAGGATTGGACATTGTTTAGAAATCAGAATAGAATGGATAACCTGCAATTTAGAAAACACATGTATGCAATTCAATTAATCCCAAAACTCAATTGAGTTCTCAATATTTCAAGGTTCTCTAAACCAATCCTAATGGGCAAAGTTTTTGAAAACTATTAAAAAATAAGGTTTTAAAAATCAGTATATGTATAGTTTTCATAACAACAACATAATTCAATCAAAACACGATAATTTGAAAAACAATTTTTTTTATTTCAAAAATTTCAAAGAATTTTGGAAAATTCTTGTGTTTTTGATGAAATTAGTTGTAAAATCAAGTTTCTAATCACTAAACAATCAATGCCCGATCACTATTTCTATCTAGAACTAATTGAAACTAGTCCTATGTTCAAAATTAATGAAATAGAGAGTTTAGAAAAATTTACCTTGAAAGATAAGATTAAGTGGATTTTGATGTTGTTTGCACGATTTTAATGATGCTAGCAAGTTTAGAAGATGATATTTTGAAGAGAATTCCGATTAAAAACATTGTTTTGAGGCAAAGTGGAGATTTGAGAGAGTGGAGGGGAGAAACGACGTGAAGAGAAGAGAGGATTTGAGGTAAAAACAAGGGTTCTGCCCGATAAAACCAGAACCCCAGGGGGTATCAATTCCCCTAGGGGGAATCGGTTCCCCTTCAAAGGGGGAATCGATTCCCCTTCAAGGGGTATCGATTCCCTCTGCCCTATAATTTAAAAATCTATATTTTAAACACTAAAAATGCTAAATTAATCTTCTCTAGTGGTATTGGCAACTCATATATCAAAAATTAATTATGTTCAATCAATCAAATTAGTCCTTAAACTACATTTGAACATAAAATTAATTTTTCATCAAAAATCATAAACTCCCCCTAACTAATAGCAATGAATGTAATCATAAATTACTATTATAAGCATTTTTCATTTAGTCTTAAAAGTGCTAAAATTATTTTAAACACTGAGTGAAGATAGGTCAGTTAAACCTAATTCTCTCCTAAGTGTCCAAAAACGTTCCTTATCTAAAGGTTTTGTAAAGATATCCGCTAATTGATGCAAAGTATCAACAAATTCTAGAACTACATCTACCCTAAGTAAGAACTCGTCACTAGAATTATTGGGATACGATACACAGTTCTTCATTCTACCATTGCGACTACGCTCAAAACACAAAACCATCACCACTTCTGTAAAAAATGATACAAAAAAGAAGCACCATCAAGATTTCAGTCTTATAAGAGTGCTTTCAATACCTAGGAGCAATGTATTCACTAATACCTTACTATAACTGACCACTGGGTCCTAAGATCAATTCAACCCGACGCTTTGATACCACTAAATGTAACACCTTAATCCAATCCAACCTAAAGTATGGAGGATTTAGATGTCATAAGGAACCACCTAAGTGCTTAACATTTTTTTTAAAATCAATACTTATAATCACCATTTAAAAATCAGTAGTTCAAATAGTAATAAAATACTTTTATAAATCGGAGCTCCATGACACATAATTTAAACCAAATAATAGAACTCAAAGTTTACAATCCTTAATACATAAGTAAGAGTCATATGAATACATATGCCCACTACAAGTAACCATACAATACTCTGTGAGGAAAGATGGAAATCCTACTATGACGGTGCTCCTCGAATGACTTAGTATACGAAACTAAGATTTGAAAACATTTGAATGCCGAGCTTATAGATCCCAGTAATATATAATCTAGAGCAGCATATGAATCTCATAAACTTAAGCATGTTAGAAGACATGATATTAAGCAATAGGTACATGCATAATACTAATCAAGTGCTACTTGCTTAAGGTTTTATAGTTCTACATCTTTAGTGTAAGTCTCACGCTTCTCTTAGTCTCTAATAAAGGCCTCACTATTAGTAAACATATACTAGGGCTCTATCTTCAGTGTCATCCTATAATGCATCATCATGCAACACATAATGATAGTACCTAAAATCACAAAGACTCAGGTACAATCACACAAACAAGGGTAGGCATCATGGTGTAGTTGAAGGGTCACTTAGCATCTAGGGACTCATACCCATATCTCTTACCCAAAGTACCTTAGATGAAACTTAGGTCATACAGTGTCAAAATCTTCATCTAGAAAGGCCCTTATTGCCTAGTACCTAAGATGCATTTGGGGTTACATAGCATCAAAGCCTACGTCCTGCTAGTCTACTCCTTAGAGCACTTAAGCCGCCTCTAGGGTCACATAGCATCGGAGCCTACGTCCTACTAGCAACTAAAATGTCATCGTAGTAACTTGGATATGTTTAGATATTTCTTAAACAATTGGACGATCGTCACTCACACACACAAGTAACTCATGTATCCTCATCATTTCTCGAGAGGCAAAAAAAAAAGTATAAATCTTATAAAATCTTACCTCATAAGGTTATTATGGTTATCACACATGTAACATTTTTTTTAATTTTAACACTAGTAGGTGAGATCACTCCTCACTTACTACAATTTTGTTTGTTCCTTCTCCTAGAATGTTATGCTAGAACGTAATAGTGATTTAGTGTTTTATGCCTTAAGGTAATTCATAATCATTCTCATCACACTTACCATCAGTTCACCCTTGAACTGATAAGGCACCTTATACATCTTTTATTATAGGTATTCATGTAGTACTCACTTTCTTCTATCAAACTTGTCATGTTATTCATCGTCGTACTCGTTGGTACACCATTTGGAATAATCCTTCATTCACGATTACTTAATACGTGTTTGATTGAAGCTACGCGAAAATATTTTGTCTAGTACGGTTACTTCAGTCATAACCCACTCCAAAGAGTATTTGTAGGAACCTTTTTTCCATTTAAATCCCTCACGGACTATTTCCTACCATTACCGGCCATTTGGCACTATCGTAAAAACGTCCTCAAGACAAGAATCAAGCAAGAATCCCCATCATGCTTAAATACCCAAATCCATATCAAACATCATGATTATGAAACTATAAAACCACAAAGGATTATAAATACACTACTTTAGCTTGAGAACCAGAAATGAAACTTATTTCTTAGCCACACTCATATCCTTTAGGGTTTGGTTCCTCAACTCCCACTTTCTCTAGTAAACAAGGAAACCAAAGCTTTAGATTACAAAACCAAAGTTGTTGGAGGGATTAAGCATGAATAGAAAACTAAATAGAACATAGGAAAAGCCCTTACCACAATATTGGATCTATGGATATTGAAGGGAAAAGGAGGAAGAAGATAAGATGAAAGATGAGAAGAGGAAAAATGTTCAACTTTCCCAAAACCTACGCCCAAATATAGGTAAAAACTAAGGATGTCATAGTCTTTTATATCAAAGGTATAATTGCACTTTTGGTCCTTCGT
Source organism: Hibiscus syriacus (assembly GCF_006381635.1). Lineage (NCBI taxonomy): Eukaryota > Viridiplantae > Streptophyta > Magnoliopsida > Malvales > Malvaceae > Hibiscus > Hibiscus syriacus. The sequence continues at coordinate 1,260,431 of NW_024062903.1, forward strand.
ATTTTGCCTTGTCTTTAAAAATCCTCTTTTTATAGCCAATCGAGCCTAAATTATACATAGTTAAGCCCAAAATTGACCCAATGCTTTTAATTGAACCTCCACCCAGTCCATAAACCTCTTGGGTCAACCTGACACTACCGACACAAAATTCGGGGTATTACAACTCTCATTTCCTTGAAAGAAATTTCGTTATCGAAATTTACTTGGATCGAATAACGATTTACTCTCAATTCGAACACCTAGAAGCCTTAGAGCGTATAATCTCTTATCATGTTTGATCTTCATGGAAGAAGTTCCCGCAATATAACCCAACTCAGAACCTTTCAAAATCGATCTACGAATTTCCAAAGGACATGACCTATGTCAAAACTTAGGCAAAAACTTTCGAGAAGCACAAAACCACCAATCCTCATTCTGGTTATTCTAATATGGAATACTTAAAACATTTTCATGAGGGCAATGCTACTCCATGATTTTAACTATTACTATTAAACCCTTTTTGATATCTAGCTTGAGACAATCAATACATCAACTGTTTGAAAACTATAAGTCTCTCTTATTGAACATATGTAACTCATCATACTACATGTCGAGCTCTTACAAACATTTTCCATCCATGGTCTCTCTACGTAACTTTGATTCAATATTTATACATGCTACTCTTCTGATATCATTTTCCTTGCCGTTCACATACGCACAAATCAACAAATATTGCATCTAAAGTAACCATGGTTGAGAATCGAATACTTACTTAGCGAATTAGTTACATTTGTCCCTTCTAGAGAGAACTCAACACAGAGAAAAAATATCTCACAACTGCATCCTGACTTAGGGTTTTATGACTCAACATATGTACTAAAGACTGTTTACTACAACTATACTATTCAAGGTTAGATAACACTAGTTAAATAACACATGAGGTACTTGGTCTCCATTAGCCTTAAGCATAAAAATCCATCAGGTTTTTTGTCATCACATGACACTAGGAATGTATATAGATCACGCTCTTGTACAAACACGAATATAACAAGAATAAAGTTTGGGGTTGAGAACTCAAACACTTATTTAACCACGCAAGAAGACTTCACGGTGTAGCCTAGGTCACATATCACCACAGGACTTAAACCCTACAAGTCTATTAACAAAGTCACTTTGGATTGGACCTAGACACACTCATATTAGGAAAGTTCATCCATTAACCCCACATAATTAGTAACTCACTTCGATTCTTAGAAGTTTTGAGTAATCTATCACACATGATTAATGATCGCAATGTACACTACTCTACGTCACAAATGCATTTTCTTGGGGATATACACCTCTAAATCCCAAATTAGTATTATTCAATCCCTACGGAGATGGTTGTATGAACCATCGACTCTCGAGCCATACATACACTCTCTTAAACTCAGTTATATCATTGAATAACCACCTATATGCTCTCTCATGCAAATGCTCAAGTGAATGGTTTTACCAAAAACATTTCTCATTAGAATCAACCCTCAACTCAAAAAGAAATAATCAAGAGGTCTCTGCACCCCGAGACTCACAACTCACTATCTTACCCATAATACCTTTAGTACATAAGGTAAGATCCAAAACTGTTGCGTAAAAACATACACCCAACTAACTTACTCCTCATGAGTACAAGGGGCATCTACACCTAGTTAGCAACTGAAGTGCCTTGGCACTAACTGAGTTATATCTTGATATTTTCTGGCAACAAGATGACCTCTACACTGGTTAGAGAAACTTGGGTATTCTTAATACTCTCACGTAGATATCTACCTCTACTACTAAACTTGGGACTACTAAACTTTTATAGGACTGGTCAAGTGAACCCTCAACTAACAATACAAAAATATCATCGTAGTCTCATATCTGACTTGACAGCTCAGGAAAATGCTCATCTCTAGACTCATAACCTTGAGTTCCAAGCAACTCCTGAGTTAACAAGTTCACTTAGGTTATCTACTAAGCCTGATCTAAGCACTCGAAGAATATCTAAGATAACCTTGTCTATTCCACTAAGACTTGCTAGCTATCTCCTACTAAAATACTCTTTCCACTTAGTTCACTTGGATTACACGAAATAATGCACGGGCTCGCGTATATTGATACAACATTATCAACTAGAATCATTCATACTTGGCATCCAAACAACTATATTAACATCCTCTATATTGGAAACATGTTGACATAATCTTTTATTTTCCTGTTCAATCATAATGCTAACACTTCTTGAGTAGACCCTCTAGTATACTAGATTGTTGGGACTGTTTTTTTAATTTAGGGTAGTCATTCACAAGATTTTCTAAGAATCCACATTTAAAACACATCCTAGTGAGTCTCAAGCATCTCCCTCAATGTCTATTTCCTCAAACACTTAGGATACATTGAAACGCTATTGGAACCATTTACTCTTGTCACAGACCGTGAAACTAGCGGTATCCTACGAGACCATACTTTCAACCTCTGACTCGTTCAGTAAGAATGAACTGATGTCACCCTCTTTTGCTCATGAGAATTCTTGGCTCTATTGGTCAATTGATTGAGATAGGTCTACAAACACTAAAATCCTCCTATTCATCCTAGCAATACCGTCTACTAAATTTATCCTTATATCCTACACTCTTTTCACTACCTTAACCCATCGTGTCAACTTAGAGAATACTTTAGGTGGATATGTTACCACTGTGCTTGATTACTTATGTGAAGTCCTTCAAAGGGCCTTCTCTACCTTAAGGAATCAGTTGAAATAAATTCTAAAGCATATCGAGTCAACCAAAAGAATATTTTATACTCGAGCATCATTTAATCTCCTTGACCGATAGGGATGACTGAATCCTCAAGACATTCATATACGCTTCGTTGCCTCAAGACATTCATATACGCTTCGTTGATATGCTTGGCTTTATACTCACTTAGATACTGATCACACATGGGTAACCCGAGCTATAGAGCAATCTCCACAATCACTCACTAGTCGATAATGTTACCCTTGAGAAAAGTAGTGTCACATTCTAGTTTACCTAGGATAAAGTTGCTTCAAAGTCCTCATAATTTATCTCAACCACTAATCGCCCAAAATCGAGTCATCATAAACTAAATCGTATAATTTTAATGTCTTAAACTTCCTTAGTCCTTCTACCAGAGACTCTATCAGTGCTGTCATACTCAGAGCAGCTGGTTCAGTAGTCTATGCTCTCCAAAAAAATGTTCACTATCTCTTTGTGTGTAGAAATAAATCCTCTAAAAATATCATTTTAACGACTCTCACAACCATCGAAACCTTGCGATCCTCATCCCTAAGTAAAAACTCATCGCTAGAATTATTGGGATGTGAGACACAGTTATTTGTTCTACCATCGAGACTACGCTTGAAACCTAAAACCATCACCACTTCCATAAACAAGGATACAAAAAAGAAGAACCATCGAGATTTTAGCCTTATAAGAGTACTTTCAATACCTAGGGGCATGTGACGCCTTACTATAACTAACCACTGGTCCTAAGATCAACTCAACCTGACACTTTGATACCACTAAATGTAATACCCTAATCCAATTTGACCCGAAGTCCAGAGGATTTAGAAACAAATACTTTTATAAATCAATACTCATAATCACCATTTAAAAATCAGTAGTTCAAAATAGTAATAAAATACTTTTATAAATCGGAGCTCTGTGACAAATAGTTTAAAAAAAATAATAGAACTCAAAGTTTATAATCCTCAATACATAAGTAGAAGTCATATAAATACATATGCCCACTACAAGTAACCATACAGTACTCTGTGAAGAAAGATGGAAATCCTGCTACGATGGTGCTCCTCAAACGACTCAGGATACTAAACTACGAACTGAAAACATCTGAACACTGAGCTTACAAAGTTCAATAATCTCTAATCTAGAGCAACATATGAATCTCATAAACATAAGCATCCTAGAAGACATAGTATTAAGTAGTAGGTACATACATAATCATAATCAAGTGCTACCTACTTAAGGTTTGATAGTTCTACTTCTTTAGTGTAAGTCCCACGCTTCCCTTAGTCTCTACTAAAGGTATCGCCATGAGTAAACGTATACTAGGTCTCTATCCTCAGTATCATCCTACAATGCATCATCATGCAACACACAATGATAGTACCCGATATCACAAAGATGCCTGGTACAATCACACAAATAAGGGTAGGCATCATGGTATAGTCTAAATGTAACATCCCCAACCCGTACCCGACCCATATACAAATCCGATGAGTTACATTGACTTTTCAAAACCTTGACTCTTACAAAAATCATGAAAAATTTAAACTTTCATTAAAATAAAGTTAACTAATTTACATAATTATAACCACAATCTTACAAAATCGATCAGAGCATATGTAATTCCCACTGTGTCTACATGCCAACACGCTTATTACAACAAAATACATACTGTGTAAATTACTTTTGATCTGATCTTCTGGTGGAGGTATGATGTCTTTGCACAACCTAATTATGGTATTCTTTCTTTTTGGTACCTACGTGTGAAACATTCACAGGCTAAGTCAAAGACTTAGTGAGGCATATAATACGATAATGCATTTCCTAAATCATGAACATGCAACCCAATTATTTCATATGCAAACATAACCATCATATCACTATTCAATCATATCATATATGATCAATCATTAACAAACAATAACATAACATCTTATAAGAAGTAAATTATCTTTTTATATCTTTTATGTGCCCATGTATATTCCTGAGAACCTAAGGTATGTGAGCACATTGAGGTTGTGCATATATGTTGTTACCACAGCTCGTATAAATTCCTACTAGGGGCATATAAAATTGTCCCTAAGGACCTCATATATGTCCCGAAGGACCACATATATGTCCCGAAGGACCACATATAATTCTCCTTAAGGACCACACATATATTCTAAAGGACCAAATATGTGTCCCGAAGAACTACATATACGTTCCAAAGGATTACATATATGTCCCGAAGGACCACATAAAACCCTCGACTCTTGGCATGCCAATTATACCTACAACTCTCATCTCATATAACATGGTCTTGTATATTTATATGTTTCATATGATTAAATAAATTCACCTCATATACATGTACTCATATATTCATATCGTTTCTCATGTAATCATATATGTTCTGTCTTATAACGAATATCATATGTGCATATAATCACTTATTTCACATATTATAGCTTATGTTTGTTCCTTTATATTCACATATACCACGTAGCATATATCAAAACATATAAACATATATTACATATGTATGTACTCATAATGATCATAACATATGCATGTTTATAACTTATTGAACCATGAAATATAAACATAGAAAATATACTTGTCCCAAGTCTTGTTTCCATAAACCAAAGTTAATACTATATTATGCACTCACCTTAGCCTCACTTAGTCCAAATCAACTTCTATGACTTTATCTCTCTCTTGATCGTTCCAGAACTTGCTTATACTCAATATCTACACAATCATACATTTGATATGCATATCAGAATTCTAAGTATCATAATTCGATCCTTAATAACCCAAGCTAAAAGAAATGCTTAATATAATTTTCCACTTTGAGTAGTATCGGCACCCAAGGCATGGTACTGATACTTCCTTTGTTGTGGTATCGATACCATGATTTGGTATCGATACCCATTCCCGGTTCTGGAATTCTATCTTAAAAATGGTATCGATACTCATTTAATGGTATCAGTGCCCTTCAGGTATCGATACTACCCTTAAGGTATCGATACCACCCTTCAGGTATCGATACTACCCTTCAGGTATCGATACTACCCTTCAGGTATCGATACTCTTTGAATAACTTATCCACTATTGGCTTATGGTATAGAAATACTTATTCATATAGTATCGATACCCTCACCCCAAATATAATATTTTTATCTTTGAAGTATCGATACTGGATGAACAATACTGATACTCCTTGCCCAGAAATCACTCATTTAACTTGAAAATTTCCCAATACCAATTTAAATTTTCCATTTTGAACTCCTTTCATGCCATTAAACTTAGCTACACTTACTCAATTCATCTTATGTCCATATAACACATCATTATCTTCAAAATCTCATCATATGCCTTAACATTAAGAATCTTACTAATTTTAAAACATGTTCTAATTTCATTTCTAACACTTCATACTTCTTAATTTAACCGATGACAAGTCAAATTTAGTCTCAAACTTTACTTACTAACTCTCTCCCAAGATTTCACTTAGAAACCTCTTGTCTTTAATCCTTCCTAACTCCTTCATCTTTTGGTTTTAACACAACTTAAGCTTTCCTTAAGCTTAAGTATCATCTAAAGAACATAAACCAAGCTTAAAATTAAGAAATAATCAACAACAGGGAACTCACCTTTCTAAATAAGGTTTCACGACTGAATGAGGAAGAAAGATGGAGATAGTTATGGATATTTTTCCTTGCCCTCTGCATCTCCACGTGTATATAAAATAACCAATACCGGTATTTGGGATGTTACACCAAGGATCACTTAACATCTCGGGACTCACACCTATCTATCTTACCCAAGGTACCCTAGATGAGACTCGGGTCATACAGCGTCAAAATCTTCTTCTAAAAAGGCCCTCGTTACCAATACCTAGGACGTCTTTGGGGTCACATAACATCAAAGCCTACTTCCTATTACTCTACTCCTCATATTACTTGAGACACCTCTAGGTTCACATAGCATCGGAGCCTATGTCCTACTAGCAACTAAAGTGTCATCGCACTAACTTAGATATGTCTGGATATTTCTCAAACAATTGGATGATGTTTACTCACACACACACAAGTAACTTAAGTGTCCTTATCATTTTTCGAGTAGTAAAAAAGGTATAAGTCTTATAGAATCTTACCTCATAAGGTTATTATGGTTATCACATATGTAACATTTTTATTAATTTTAACACTAGTTGGTAAGATCACTCCCTCATTTACTATAATATTTTTTGTTCTTTCTCCTAGAACTTTATGCTAAAACTTAATAGTGATTTAGTATTTTATGCCCTTGAGGCAATTTATAATTATTCCCAACCTCTTGGTATATTATAACTAGTTCAACACTCGATTCAGATATAGTTCATTGACAACGACTCCCTAATCATTCTCATTAAACTTCTCATCGATTTACCCTTGAACCAATAAGGAAACTTACATATCTTTGATTATAGGTGTTCACCTAGTACTCATTTTCTTTTATAAAACTTGTCACATTGTTCATCTTCTCACTCGCTGGCACATAATTTAGAATGATCCTTCATTTATGATTACTCAATACGTGTTCGGTTGAAGATACGCGAAAGTATTTTGTCTAGTATGATTATTTAGTCGTAACCCACTCCTAAGAATATTTGTAGGCACTTTTTGCCATTTAAATCCCTCACAGACTAAGTATCACCATTACAGGTCATCCTTAACTTTTACGGGACTTGACAAAGTCGAATATAACCATCTAAAATGAGTAGTATCGATACCATACATACAATATCGATACTCTAGGTCAAATATTTATACCCCTTTGAGTATCGGTACCATAGACAACTACTTGATTACAAAATTTACCTCTAGTATCAATATAATTACCCTTATTATCAATAACAGGGTTGTAGTATTGATACTCTTCCTCAGAGTATCGATTCTCCCCTTATAAAATGCCCAAAAATCGACAGTTCATCCAGTATCAATATTGTTTATCCAATATTGATACTATAACATAGAAAACTTAGAAATAGGCTCAAGAAATACTCATGAATCCTCCCAAACACTCTAGTTTGGTCCAAAATCAACTTTTTAAGCTTATGGGAGTTATTTAGGGCCATTTAGCACTAAAACAATACAAGCTTTATCACAAAAATGTCCACAAGACAAGAATTAAGTAAGAATCCCTATCATGGTTAAATACCCAAATCCCCATCGAACATCATGATTATGGAAACTATAAAACCACAAAGGATTAGAAATAAACTACCTTAGCTTGAGAACCCAGAATGAAGCTCATTTCTTAGCGATACTCACCTCTTCTAGGGTTTGGCTGCTCTACTTTCACTTTCTCTAGTAAACAAGGAAACCAAAGATTTGGATTACCAAACCAAAGTTGTTAGAGGGATTTAGGATGAATATAAAACTAAATGGAACATGGGAAAAACCCTTACCACAATATTTTATCTATGAATCGTGAAGGAAAAAATGAGGAAAAAGATAGGAATAAAGATGAGAGAAGGGAAAATGTTCAATTTTCCCAAAACCCACACCCCAACCTAAGTAAAAACCAAGGATGCCATCGTCTTTTTATCAAAGATCTAATTGCACTTTTGGTTCTTCACATTTGTCTTATACTTAAAAATCCTTTTTATAGCCAACCAGGCCCAATTGATATCCAATTAAGCCCAAACTTGGCCCAACGCTTTTAATTGAAACTCCATAAGGTCCATAAACCTCTTAGGTCAACCCGAAACTATCGATCCAGAATTTTGGATAATATATTCATTCATTGTTGAATCTTTACGATTTTAAAATATATTGGTGCCCTTCCTAAATAGGACATCTTTACTATTGGGATTGAGAGTCTGACGCTCCAATAGTTGAAAATCCACGATGACCAACCAACATTGATCTTCTACCTTTTCCTTCTCCCTTTTTTGTTTGGTTGAGACATCAATTGTTGTGTTTTAGTTTAGATGTTAGTTTTGATTTTCTTGGGGTATATGATAGCCAAGTGATTTAGAGGTTTTTTGTTGTGTTTGGGTGGTAGTAGATGGCTAGAGTAATGGTGATTAGTGGTTAAGGCTTAATGATAGTTTGGAGAAGAAAAATATATTGAAAAAAAGGGTAAATTGTAAATTTATCTGTAAATTATTTTAGATTTGCAAAAAGTCCATAATTAAAATTTTATCTAAAGTTCAGGGGTTATAATAAAATTAAACTTTTTTATTAACGCGCTATCTTAATAATCTATTAAAGGTCTAACGATAGTTAATTTTCAGTAATCTTATCTGAATTAAATAAAAATAAAAATAACTGAATATTATATTTTTTGAAATCAATGAAAAAAGTAAATAAGACATAAACAAAAGTGACCAATCATGTAGTCAATCCAAATATACATATTGTAATATTTTATTTTTTTATTTTAGAATAAGTTAAAATAAGTTATAGTTTAAAAAATATATTGAAAATTAAAAGAAAAAATAATGTATTTAAGTGGTTAAATTATAAAATATGCTTAATAATAATAATGATAATAATAATAATAATAATAATAATAATAATAATAATAATAATAAATCCTTCAAAATTAATAATTATCCTAATAGTAATATTAGAAGAGCACATTTCCATTTTTAAAGGGAATGCAATCTATTTGTTTGCAGTGGTCTGTGGTCGTTGACCCAATTCGGCGGCCAAAGTAACGCGCCATGGCTCGAACTTGCCTTCACCTAATTTCGTTCCTTCTAATCGTCGCTGCCGTGATCTGCTTCAATCTCTTCACCGTCGATGCAAAACATCATCATCGACGCCCGATGCTCCTTCCTCTACAACTATCCTCACACAACCATTCACAGTACCGGCACTTGGATAATATCCGCCGTCATCTCCAGCAAGCGGGACTCTCTCCTTCCACTTCAAACGCTCACATGAGACTCTACGATGATCTCCTTTCCCACGGGTCCCACTCCAATAAAAAATGTTCAATTTTTTTTCTTTTCCTTTCTTATTTTCCGAAATATTGAAATTTCATTTTGGTAATTTGCAGTTATTATACTACTCGATTATGGATAGGAACGCCTCCTCAGGAATTCGCACTTATTGTTGACACCGGAAGTACTGTAACTTATGTTCCTTGCTCCAGTTGTACACATTGCGGCAATCATCAGGTTCGGTTTCTTATCAAAGTAGTAAAGTCCAACCTTCCTAATAATATTAATCAATTTGAAAAATTCATGCCTTTGTTTTGTATTGAGATTGGGAGAATTAATTAACCTTGATCGATTTGAAATTAGCTAGTTATCAGTTTAGTAGAATTACAATTAAGTTAAATGCCGTTTTCGTCTTATTTTTTTATCCTTCTAATAAGGAAGTGAGTTAGAAATTGATTTGCAAATCTGTTAGTTAGAAATTGATTTGGGAACTGGTGATTTTTGGCTATATTAATGTCTTGTTGGAATCCAGGATCCAAGGTTCCAACCGGATTTGTCTAGCACTTATCAACCTGTAAAATGCAATCCGAGTTGTAATTGCGATGATGAGCAAAAGCAATGCACTTATGACAGACGCTATGCTGAGATGAGTTCCAGCAGTGGCGTACTTGGGGAGGATGTTATTTCTTTTGGGAATGAAAGTGAACTTGTGCCACAGCGTGCTGTTTTTGGTTGTGAAAATAGGGAAACAGGTGACCTTTACAGACAACGAGCTGATGGTATAATGGGTTTGGGTCGGGGACAGCTTAGTATCATGGATCAACTTGTTGATAAGAATGTTATTGGTGATTCTTTTTCTTTATGTTATGGTGGGATGGATGTTGGTGGAGGTGCAATGGTTCTCGGAAATATCACTCCTCCCCCTGAAATGGTGTTCTCCCATTCAGACCCTTTCCGCAGGCACACTTCTCTTATAGTATTGTATTTGTAGATGCATTTTTCCTAATAATTCATCTGTTTCTTCTTATTCATCCACTGTATTTTTTGAATCTCAACAGCCCTTACTATAACATTGAGCTTAAGGAAATGCATGTCGCTGGAAAGCGACTGAAGTTACCAGCTGGGGTCTTTGATGGAAGGCATGGAACAGTCTTGGACAGTGGCACAACATATGCTTACTTACCAAAAGATGCTTTTGTTGCATTTAGAGACGCTGTAAGATCTAGTTGCTTTGAGATTCCTGCTAAGTTTAGTTTGTTTACTAGTCGAGTTATGTTTTCTATCCTAGGATTAATATCGCTTTACAGAAGCCAGAATTATTGTTTGAGGTTTAGAATAAGTTTTTGATTTTGCATGCAAGATTTAAAAGCATGGGTTTTGTTGCATTTACATGTTCTCTAATAGAAGAATGTGTCGAGAATATCTAAATTAAATATTAGATAGGATCAGTTTTAATTAGATAGAATCAGTTTTTATTCTATTAGTTATTATATAGGATCATTTTTAATTAGATAGAATTAGTTTTTTTATTCTATTAGTTATTAGATAGGATCATTTTTAATTAGATAGAATCATTTTTATTCTGTTGCTAATTTTATGCATCTTTTTATGTAAAGTTGTTACATTGTAAACTCTATTTAAGTCAGCCATATACAGCAGAAATAAATATGATTTATTCGGAACAAGTTTTTTTCATCTTTATGGTGTCAGAGCCAAAATGGCCAAACCCTACGATGATACCTGGTATCGACTAGAGTTCTACTCGCTCATCTTCAATCACCCTAAACACTGAATCCTTCCAAAACATATTCATCACTTCTCACAAGTTGAATGGAAATAATTTCTTACAGTGGTCACAATCTGTGAAACTGTTTATTCGTGGCCATGGAAAATTCGGCTATCTCTCAGGTACCACTACGAAATCTGCCGAAGAAGATGAAGAATCTGAAAGATGGGAGGCAGAAAACTCGATGATTATGTCTTGGCTCATAAATTCCATGGATCCGAGTGTAGGGAGAACTTATCTCTTCCTACCTACTGCTCATGACATTTGGAATGCTGTGAACGAGACCTATTCTGATCTCGGGAACGCAGGACAATGGTTTGAACTAAAAACTCGGTTATGGAAGCTAAAACAAGGAGAAAAAACTGTCACTCAATACTACACTGAACTCAAGACCTTGTGGCAAGAGGTTGACATGTTCAGCGACTACGAATGGAGTTGTGCTAAGGACAAGGCTCTATTCCAGAAGATGGTGGAAAAAGAATGCGTCTTCGAATTCCTTGTCGGCCTTAACATGGAATTGGATGAAGTCAGAGGGCGCATTCTTGGTCGTGAACCACTACCAAGCACAAGAGAAGTCTTCTCCGAAGTCAGACGAGAGGAGAGCCGGCGGACAATCATGCTTGGAGGCCACTCACCAAATCCCACCGAGTCTTCTGCCTTGTTCTCGGGTCAGCCATTACGTCGCAACGATCGTCGGAACGACAGAGATCGGCCAATCTGCGAGCACTGCAACAAGCCGGGACACACTAAAGCCAAGTGTTGGAAGCTACACGGGAAGCCAGCCGAGAATTTTTCAGCCAATCGAAATTCTCGTAATGCAAAGGGATTCTATGCCTCATCTGAAGATGCTTCTGAAGAGCCGAAACCTGCCACAGAACTGTCTGCCTTCAGCAAAGAACAACTAGAGCAATTGTATCAACTAATGAGTTCTCATTCCATATCCAACACTCCTAACCCATCATCTTATATTGCCTCTTCATCATTAGCCCAGAAAGGTACATATCCTACAGCTTTCATAGCCGGTTCTAAATCAAACCCTTGGATCATAGATTCAGGGGCAACAGATCACATGACCGATAATTCCTCCATATTCTCATCTTATTTTCCTTTATCTGGTAATCTGAAGGTAAAAATTGCTGATGGCTCCCTAACCTCTATAGCTGGAAAAGGCTCTATCATTATTTCTCCATCTCTCACATTACTAAATGTCCTACATGTCCCAAAGCTCTCTTGCAATCTCATCTCTGTTAATCGTATTATTCATGATTGCAAATGCATTGCTACAATAACATTTGCTGGATTTGAATTTCAGGACCCTTGTTCGGGGAAGATGATTGGCAATGCTAAGGAGGTTGATGGACTCTATCACTTGGTCACGGACAATCCTTCAGATAAACAAGTTCAGAAACCGAGATGCTTTACTACCTTGTATTGTGAGAATGAAATAATGTTGTGGCATTACAGGTTAGGCCATCCTAGTTTTAATTACTTGAAATATTTGTTTCCAAATCTTTTCAAAAAAAAGGACGGTTTTTCTTTTCAGTGTGAAGCTTGTGAATTGGAAAAACATCATAGATCTGTTTATCCATCTTTAAAGTATTGCCAACAAAACCTTTTTCTTGTGCATAGTGATATTTTGGGCCCTTCACGAGTAAAAACACCTCAGGATCTAGATGGTTCATCACATTCATTGATGATCACACTAGAGTCACGTGGATTTATTTACTAAAAGAAAACTCCGAGGCAGCAAGTGTTTTCAAAAATTTTCACTCACTGATCAATACTCAGTTTCAAGCAAATATTCAAGTTCTTAGAACCGATAATGGTCGAGAATATTTTAATGCAATCTTAGGTGATTTTTTGAAACAAAAAGGAATTATTCATCACAGCTCTTGCATTGATACTCCCCAACAAAATGGAGTTGCTGAAAGAAAAAATAGGCATTTATTAGAGGTGACTAGGGCTTTACTGTTTGCTATGAATGTTCCTAATCGTTTTTGGAATGAAGCACTCTTAACGTCTTATTTGATAAATCGAATGCCTACAAGAGTTCTTAATTATATTACTCCTTTGCAAGCTCTAAAGAATATGTTTCCTGAAAATAGATCTTTCACTGATTTAACACCTAAATTTTTTTGTTGCATTGCTTTTGTTCATATACACGGCCAAAATAGAGGAAAACTCGATCCCCGAGCACATAAATGCATATTTCTAGGTTTTTCACCAACACAAAAAGGGTATAAATGCTTTGATCCTAATCTGGGAAGTATTATTTGAGTATGGATGTCACGTTTTTTGAAAAACAACCTTTTTTTGACAAAAACTCTCTTCCGGGGGGGAATGACTCTGAAATGAGTTTTTAGGAACAAACATCCTTGCCAAAATCGGTTGTAAATAGCTCAGTGGAACCAATTTATATTTCCGTAACTAATCCTAGGATTTCACAACCTATAAATTCACAACCTCGTGAGACTCAGGTAGAAACCAACTTGGAACCACCTACTGAACTTCGTGTTTATTCTAGACGGATGACTCGACCAAGTAATGTTCCACCGGCCCCCAAGGTATGCCAACCATCGGACTCGACTATGGTCCAAGGTACGACTTCTCTTTCTCCTATTTCTTCTCCAAATTTAGAGCCTTCTACAGAATTCTTTGAACCCATAGCCTTGCGCAAAGGTGTTAGATCATGTACCACAAAACATCCAATATCAAATTTCTTATCTTATAATAAACTCTCTCCAGATTTCAAAGCTTTTTCCACCAGGATTATGGATGATGCACTACCTAAGTCGATACATGAAGCTCTAGAAGTTCCGAGATGGAGAGAGGCAGTTTTTGAGGAGTTAAAGGCCCTGAAGAAGAATGACACGTGGGATCTAACTCCTTTACCTGAGGGGAAACGATCTGTAGGCAGCAAGTGGGTGTTCACCATCAAATACCATGCAGATGGCTCGGTCGAGAGATACAAGGCAAGACTCGTAGCACGAGGCTTCACTCAGACATACGGCCTTGACTACGAGGAGACCTTCGCACCTGTGGCCAAACTAAACACCGTACGTGTCCTACTCTCACTAGTCGCCAATCTGGATTGGACTCTCAGACAGTTTGATGTGAAGAATGCGTTCCTAAACGGTGAGCTAGAGGAAGAGGTGTTTATGGAAGTTCCTCCAGGCTTTGATGAATTGAAGAAGGATGGCAGGGTCTGCAAGCTAAAGAAATCCATTTATGGATTGAAACAATCTCCGAGAGCCTGGTTCGAGAGATTCACGAGAGCTGTTAAACAACATGGTTACACTCAGGCCCAGTCTGATCATACTATGTTCTACAAACACAATAATGATAAAATTGTTGTTTTAATTGTGTATGTAGATGACATTGTTATGACAGGAGATGACACAGTAGAGTTGGAGTCGTTGAAGAATTTCTTATCCAACCAGTTTAAAGTCAAGGATCTAGGACAACTCAAATATTTCCTTGGAATGGAGGTGGCTAGATCCTCAAAAGGTATAATTATCTCGCAAAGGAAATATGTCCTCGATATCTTGAAAGAGACCAAATTACTCGAATGTAAACCAGTGGCGACTCCTATTGATCCGAATCAAAAACTCGAAAAAGAAGATGGTGCTGAGCCTGTGGACAAGAATCGGTATCAGAAGCTGGTGGGGAAACTGATTTATTTGCCATATACGAGACCAGATATTGCATTTGTTGTGAGCTTGGTTAGTCAGTTTATGCATTGTCCCTCAGAAAAACACTCCAAGGCTGTTTACCGGATTCTTCATTACTTGAAAGGGAGTCCTGGTAAAGGAATCATGTTTTCGAAGAATGGAAGTCGAAGAGTGGAGATCTTCACTGATGCTGATTGGGGCGGAAGTTCTACAGACAGAAGATCTACTACCGGTTATTGCTCCTTTGTCTGGGGCAACTTAGTTACTTGGAGGAGCAAGAAGCAACCAGTTGTCTCTAGAAGCAGTGCGGAGGCCGAGTTCAGAGCCATGGCGCAAGGAGTATGTGAGTTGTTATGGCTTAGGAGGATCTTGGAGGAGCTGAAGGTTGAAGGAGATAAACCGATGAAGTTGTATTGCGACAACAAATCGGCAATCAGTATTGCTCAGAATCCTGTACAGCATGACAGGACCAAACATGTCGAAATAGATCGACATTTCATCAAGGAGAGGCTGGAAAATGGCGATATCTGCATATCGTTTGTTCCATCATCAGAGCAGCTCGCCGATGTTCTCACCAAGGGACTGTTTACTACGATGTTCGAAGGATTTCTGTCCAAGCTGGGAATGATCGATATCTGTTCTCCAGCTTGAGGGGGGGTGTCGAGAATATCTAAATTAAATATTAGATAGGATCAGTTTTAATAGAATCAGTTTTTATTCTATTAGTTATTAGATAGGATCATTTTTAATTAGATAGAATTAGTTTTTTATTCTATTAGTTATTAGATAGGATCATTTTTATTCTGTTGCTAATTTTATGCATCTTTTTATGTAAAGTTGTTACATTGTAAACTCTATTTAAGTCAGCCATATTCAGCAGAAATAAATATGATTTATTTGGAACAAGTTTTTTTCATCTTTAGAATGACTACACATTTTGTCATTTGTTATAATCTATGTTACAAGGGATCTGTGGAGAAACTGAGTACAATGTCATATAAACTAGTCATCCTCATGAAAACTGCTTTATTTCTTTCTTTCCAAGTACTTGGAGATGCTACTTCTTATGGGTCCTGTTCCTTTCTGAAGTTTGATGCGTGTCTATTCTGCATGATTGTTATCCTTAAGCATGAATGGTCCATTTTTTTAAATTGTTATTGGGGAACTGGTCATTGCACTTTAACAAGGAAACATAAAGTATTGGTAAACTATTAATTAAGTGACTTAGTGTAATTTGCATTTGTTTAGTTATTGTAGAAGCCCTGAATAATTAAAATGTTCTATAATTGTTGGGGATTGATTCTGTGGTCTAGTCATTTGGATATAGTATTCCATCAACTTTTGCTTGGTCTGTGCCTCCATCTTGAAAAAAAATGTCAGCTACCATGGTTAATCTTTTTTTTTTTAAAAAAAAAACCTAATTGTTCTATATTTTTTCTAACTGAAAATATTCCCTGAGACTTCGATTTTATTTGTAACTTTTTTTAATTTTTTAAGCTTAACCTAGTTAACATAAATATCATCATCTATGTACCTGCATTCTAATGTTCAGACCTGTTCTGCATGTTTACCTGGCTTTGTTAATGCAGGTCCTAAGGGAAGTCCATTTTCTAAAAAGGGTTCATGGTCCTGACCCTAATTTTGATGATATATGTGTTTCTGGTGCTGGAAGGTTCTGCCAATTACCTTTTTGTTGAATGCTGAAATTTATTCTTCCATTCTTCTTAATGGTTTTTCTTGAAATGTAATACAGGGATGTTTCCCAACTATCAAAAACTTTCCCAGAGGTTGAGATGGTATTTAAAAATGGAAATAAGTTACTACTGTCTCCAGAAAACTACCTATTCCGGGTAATTAATCTTTTTTTTAACAAAAAAACACTTTACTTGCTTGAAGACCAGAATGGGTCACTGGTTGGTGGCAAAGCTAATTTAAGTGGTTATAAGACATTATTGCCTCATCTATTTTCTATGCTAGCTTTTCAAATTGCTATCTAACACATATCTCTTATGTTTCTGTCTCTTAAACGGTATGCTTTGTAGCACACAAGGCTTAGTGGTGCATATTGCTTGGGAATTTTCCCAAATTCAGAATCGACCACTCTTTTAGGAGGTATGTTACTTCATTCGTGAATCCAAAGTCCCCTCACTCCTTCTATGCATGTCCATCTTTGTATGCTTGTTCGTAGCATAGTATGTCGTAGTTTTGGAAAGTCCAAGGTTCTTGCAGTGTACATGATGGACCTTATGCTTTTCCAACTCGATATATCCTGTTTGTTTGCATTATTGTGGTGATAATCTCTTACTTTTGTAATTTTATTTTGCGGCAGGAATTGTTGCCCGGAACACCTTAGTCACCTATGATCGGGGTAATGACAGGACAGGCTTTATGAAAACTAATTGTTTTGAACTGTGGATGAGAGTGTGGTCATCTGTTGCACCTGCACCAGCTCCTTTAGTTTCCCAAAGAAATGATACTAACAGGGAAATTTCTCCAGCATCAACCCTAAGTGGATCACCACCAAATGTTCTTCCAGGTGCATGGCATATACTTGCTTCCTCACAATGTTTCCCCTGTTACTTGGTTTCTTCCCTTGCATCTTTCCATGAATGGATGTATCATGGTCACCATATATTTCTTTCTTCTATATAGTACAGCAGCTCTTTTCTCATGAATGGAAAATTAAGGCACACGCAAAATTATGTTTCTCATTTATAATCTGGTTTCTAGTCAGATAAACCCTTGCAAATATGGAAAGAAATGTAGCATGTGGCAACTTTTAACCCCACTTATAGAATCTCCATTGCAAGTTATCCAAGATAAATCCTTACAGAATATATATGTTTCTCATTTATAGTTTGGTTTCTAGTCAAATACAAATTATGTGCATGCATTTAAAGCTTATTATAGTTGAGATGGCCTAATTTTGGATCACATCCTTTTTAATAATCTTGTTTAGCCTATGATCATCTTTTTGTATTAGCAGAATGAGCTTATTGATTGCTTTAGAATAATGGTGTTTGCACGACGTGCTGCTTTTTCTTTTTTTATTGTTGACACTTAGACTGATGATAATCTTAGTAGTTTTAGTGATCGTGATGCAAGCATTTATACAAATTGATCTTGTAAATGTATATTTCCTTTGATGATGTCTCCAGAATGAGCTTATTGATTGCTTTAGAATAATGGTGTTGCACGACGTGCTGCTTTTTCTTTTTTTATTGTTGACACTTAGACTGATGATAATCTTAGTAGTTTTAGTGATCGTGATGCAAGCATTTATACAAATTGATCTTGTAAATGTATATTTCCTTTGATGATATTGTCTCCTCAAACATGATAATCAGGTTCATTTCATATTGGATTTATAACGTTTGATATGTCAATTAGCACAAATGATTCCAAATCAAAGCTAAACTTTGAGGAGCTTGGAGAATTGATTTCCAAGGAACTGGAAGTCGATAATTCACAGGTGCAGCTGAATTACTTTGACTTTAACCAGGTTTTTTAGGCCTTGTGGGAATTAGATTTGAGGGTGTGCATTGGAGTGTTATTAAAATATTTTATTTATCACTTCACTTTTTGTGTGGTTTTGTCACTACATGTTACTTGCAGATTTAAGTATATGTGTTCACCTGTCAAGTAGCCTACTAGCCCACCCAAAGTTTGAATGGGTTGGGCTTAGACAAAAAAGGTAGGCCTGATAAAAAACCATCTGGACCCAGACAGATTTCTTTCTGGTCAGAGGCCTAGAGCTCTAGATATTATGCATAAGCTACCTTGAACCTAACTCTAACTAGCCCATGAAGATATCTAGTATTTAACTTTAACCTTGGAGTTATTCTTTATTACCATGTGATTATGTGGGTTTCTTCTTGTGGGTACTGTTGAGTGGGGGATATAGGAAACTGTAAGTAGTGTTTAAGTTAAACTCTAAACCCTAACATAAATAAAAAACTACGTGTTTAACTTAAACTCTAAATCCTAACTTATCTAAAAAACTATCTCCTAATTTGTAGAAAATATGACTCCTATCTTATCTAGGTCTCTGATTCATGTATATAAAAATCTCATGTATCCTCTTGTGTAATATGCAATTGTTCTTTGAATAAAAATGATTTCAAAATTAAAAAAAAACCCTGTTTACCAGAATCGGAAAACTCTGCTTACCAGTGTCGAAAAACTTTGTTTACCAGTGCCGGAAAACTTTGTTTACCAGTGCCGGAAAACTCTGTTTACTAGAGCCGGAACCGAAAAACTCTGTTTACCAGAGCCGGAAAACTCTGTTTCTACATGGTATCAGTCGTCGGCGTCGATCTCAACCTTGCTTCCGCCGCCGTTCGTCATCATTTCGACCAGCAGTGTGCCTTCTATGCACTGCAATCCTTCCAATTGTGAAATTCTTCGCAACGCCGTCTTGCTGTGCAATCACAGTAGTGCCACTTCTGTCATAGCACTGCTCTCCTCGCCGTATTGCTCTTGTCGTGCCGCCGGTCCAGCGCTGCCCTCATCACAGCAGCAACCCTTCTTGTTCCGCTGTTTGGTACTTGTTCCCGTTATTGGTAACTATCTGGCCAACATATTTCCTCACTGCACAACCCATTCGATACTCATCCTAGCGTCGATCTCCTCAAATCTCTGATTGTCACTTATAGCAGTGTTCCCTACTAGTTCGCGACATATCCCAAACTCTCAATTCCTTGACAGTCATGGCATATCCTTCTTCGTCCAACTTGCCATCCGAGGCTGAAACTTCCATTGTTCAACCGTCTTCCTTCTGAATCGGTTTCCTCGTCCATTACTTGTCATCGTATAAATTGTGAGAATTATATTGCTTGGTCTCACTCCGTGCATCTGTTCATCACTAGTCTCTGGAAACGACAAAATCTCTTTGACAATATTCCGGTCCCAGATCCCACCGACCCCCAATACGACACTTGGCTCACCGAGAAAACCACGATTTTGTCCTGGCTCCTCAACTCTATGTTGCCTGACATTAGTGCGAACTTCAGGCTCTACACCACCGCTTCGGGAATCTGGAACGTTGCCAGGGAGATGTACTCCAATCAAGAAAACTTGTCCACTCGTTTGCCATTGAATGTCGAATCAACGACTTGAAACAGGGAGATCTCACTATTACCCAATACTTCACTCAGCTGCCTCACTTATGGAAACAAATTGATCTATTTGAGTCTCCTAATTGGAAAACCAGTGTAGATGCCAAACTCTACAAAGAGCTACTTGAAAAATGACGTATTTTTCAATTCCTATCGGGGCTGTCCGTCTCTCTTGATGATGCCGTGGCCGGATTTTGGGCATCAGGTCTCTTCTGTCTCTTCGTGAGGTGTTCTCTGAAGTTCGCCGCGAAGAAAGCCGTCGCTCTCTAATGCTTGCTCCACCCGTTGAAAGTTATGCCTTAAATACCCATTCATCCAGTGACACCCGTGTCATGAAAGGTCGTCCCTAGCGATCACTGTCGGAAACTTGGTCATTTTTGTGATAAATGCTGGAAGCTCCATGGCTGTCCAGCCAACTGGACTCCATCCAAATCCTTCTCGTGTCCATATCACGGTAACTCTGCTGTAACGACATTGGAGGGTGGTTCCTTTTCTCTTCAACAGTTGAACGATCTATGGCAGATGTTTGGTCATTTACAGATTTCTCCTGCTACCGAGTCCAAGTCTGCCTGCACTGTTAGTGAAGGTAGTTCTCCTTTTACCTTCTTATCCCCTTCACTAGTGTGTGCCTCTTGGATTGTTGATTCCAGAGCAAGTGATCATATGACGGGCAACGTCAGTTTATTTTCCACATTTCACAAAAATGGTATCTCATGCTGTGTTCGTACTGCTGATGGCTCCCTATCACCGGTTAAGGGCAGTGACTCAGTTCGCATTAATAGCCACATTACTCTACCTAATGTTCTATTTGTTCCAAGTTTGACTTGCAATCTTTTTTCGATTAGCAAATTATCTACTCGAATAGCAAATTATCTATTGATTTGGGTTGTACTTCTCATTTTACTCGTGATTATTGTGAATTTCAGGATTTGACCTCGGGGATGGTGATTGGCAATGCTAGGCGTCGTGGTGGACTCTACATCCTTGACGCTCCTCCTTATACTCTCGGTCCCAACCACTCACTTGCACCATTTATCTCTTCTTTTGTTTCAGTTTCTCCCACAGATGTGGCTGCCGACATTGTGTTATGGCATTTTAGGTTAGGTCACCCAAGTTTTTCTTATCTTGCAAAATTGTTTCCCAAATTATTTAGAGAAAATAACTTCAGTGACCGAAAATGCCTTATAATATACGATTTTAACCAACTTTTTTTGGATTTGCGAAAATAACCAACAAATTCGCAACGCGAACTCCAATTTCGCAACACAGTTTCCAAATACGCAACGCGAATATGTAAATCGCAACACAGTTTCAAAATCGCGTTGCGATAGTACTGTTTACCTATATCGGTAATTAGCGTTGCGAATTTGAAAATCACGTCGTGAATTTGAAAATCACGTTGCGATAGTACTGTTTACCTATATCGGTAATTAGCGTTTCGAATTTGAAAATTGCGTTGCGATAGTACTGTTTACCTATGTCGGTAATTAAGTTGCGAAATTGGCGAATTCGATTTGCGAAATTCGCGTTGCGATAGTTGTGTTTACCTATATTGGTAATTAGCGTTGCGAATTTGAAAATCGCGTTGCGCTTTTGGAAAATCGCGTTGTGATTTGGGAACATGTGTTGTGAAATTGGAGTTCGCGTTGCTAATTTGTTGGTTATTTTCGCAAATTCAAAAAAAGTTGGTTAAAATCGTATATTATAAGGCATTTTCAGTCACTGAAGTTATTTTCTCAATTATTATTTATTAGTAAAAATCACGCATCATTTTCTTATGACATTTGCTCTCTTGCAAAACACATTCGGAGTTCTTATCTTACTTCTCCCTTTTGCTTGCTTAAACCTTTTTCCTTAATTCATAGCAACATTTGGGGACCTTTACGGGTTACGGGTTTCCATGGAATTCGTTGGTTTATTACTTTTATTGACGACCACTCTCGTATCACTTGGACCTTTCTTATGAAGGACAAATCTGAGTCTTGTACCATCTTCAAACGATTCCAGAAAATGGTTGAAACACAATTCCAAAGTTCCATTGGCATCCTTAAATCTAATAATGGTGGGGAATACCTCTCTCAGTCGTTGGGATCCTTCTTCCAGGAAAACATAATAGTCCACCTCACTTCCTGTGTCGACACTTCACAACAAAATGGGGTCGTCGAACGTAAAAACCGTCATCTTCTTGAGGTAACTCGAACACTCATTTTTTCTTCTAATGTTCCAAAATACCTTTGGGGTGAGGCTCTCTTGACAACTATTTTTCTAATCAATTGTTTGCCTAGTAAGATTCTTGCCTTTAAGTGTCCACGGGATATCATTTCCATTAAATTCCCTCACTTCAAACCTTTTACCTCTTCTGTTCGTCTTCGTGTCTTTGGTTGTACTGCCTTTGTCCGTGACCACAATCCTCATAAATCTAAACTTAATCCTCGGGCAATTCGGTGTCTTTGTAGGTTATTCATCCCGTCAGACACTTCACAACAAAATAGGGTCGCCGAATGTAAAAACCGTCATCTTCTTGAGGTAACTCGAGCACTCATTTTTTCTTCTAATGTTCCAAAATACCTTTGGGGTGAGGCTCTCTTAACAACTATTTTTCTAATCAATCGTTTGACTAGTAAGATTCTTGCCTTTAAGTGTCCATGGGATATCCTTTCCACTAAATTCCCTCACTTCAAACCTTTTACCTCTTCTGTTCCTCTTCGTGTCTTTGGTTGTACTGCCTTTGTCCATGACCACAATCCTCATAAATCTAAATTTAATCCTCGGGCAATTCGGTGTGTCTTTGTAGGTTATTCATCCCATCAGAAAGGTTATCGTTGCTATTCTCCTACAAAAAGGTTCTTCACATCTATGGATGTCACTTTTCAATAACATAAACTGTTCTTCTCAAAAACCGAAATCTAGGGGGAGAGTGAGTCTGAATTTCAATTTTTATCGATTATTACTGAGTTACTCATCAATCCATCTTCTACTAAAAAAAATATCACTCCACAACCTCCTAACACCACCATATGTGATAATGAAAACCAATCCATTAATCCCATCGACCGAATATTCTCATCTACAAAAGACGGCCCAAACATGCCCTACTTTCCACACTGCAACCATTGCATTGTCAAGAGCCAGAATTGGGCTTAAATCCATCAACAGACAAAGGAGATTGTGAACAAAGTAAGTTGGATGTGGTAATTGATACTAGTGAGTTACTAATTGCTCAAAGAAATGGAGTTAGACGATGTACAACTCATCCTATTAGTAAATTTGTTGCTTATGGGAAACTAATGTCTGATTTTAAGACTTTCACAGCTCATGTTGATCATATTCACATTCCAGAGACCATAGAGGAGGCATTAAAAAGTCCTGAGTGGAAGAAGGCAGTTGAAGAAGAAATTTCAGCTCTAGAAAACAACAAAACCTGGGTCATTGTTGACCTACCTAAAGAAAAGAAACCAGTCGGCTGCAAATGGGTCTTTACTGTGAAATTTAAGGCAGATGGAAAAATTGAGAGATATAAGGCTAGACTTGTGGCAAAAGGGTTCACTTAGACTTATGTAGTTGACTATCAGGAGACATTTGCTCCAGTTGCAAAACTTAACACTGTTCGAGTTCTATCATCCTTGGCAGTGAACAAGGATTGGATACTTTACCAATTAGACGTAAAAAATGCATTTCTCAATGACAATCTTGAAGAAGAGGTTTATATGCAAGTTCCACCAGGAATTCATTCTAGAAATAACCGGGTATGTAAATTACTGAAATCCTTATATGGTCTAAAACAATCACCTCGAGCTTGGTTTGATAGATTCACAAAGGTAATGTTACAAGACAACTGCAAACAATGTCAATCTGATCACACCCTGTTTGTAAAATTGCTCCTGATAAGAAGAAGTCAATCTTGATTGTCTACGTTGATGATATCATTATCAAGGGTGATGACTTGGTAGAAATCGAGAAGTTGAAGACATTACTAGGAAAAAAGTTTGAAACCAAAGATTTGGGAACTCTGAAATATTTCCTAGGCATGGAGGTAGCGAGATACGAGAAGAAATCGTCATAAATCAAAGAAAGTATATTCTAGACTTACTTTTTGAAACTGAAATAACTAATTGTAAGCCCCCAGAAACTCGTATGGAAGTTAACTTGAAATTGAATAAAGATGGAAACCCGGTAAACAAGGAACATTATCAAAGGCTAGTTGGTAAACTCATTTATCTATCTCTAACTAGACCTGACATTAATTTTCCTGTTAGCGTTGTTAGTTAATACATGAATGATCCAAGAGAAGAACATCTGGAGGCAGTTAATCGAATCTTAAGATATCTAAAGATGACACCAGGACATTGGTTGATTTTTAGAAGACATGAAGACAGAACAATTAAAATCTTCTCAGATTCAAGCTGGGATGGAGAATTAACAGATAGAAGGTCAACCATGAGATACTGCTCATTTGTGTGGGGAAACCTAGTGACATAGAGAAGCAAGAAACAATCAGTAGTCTCCAGAAGCAGTGCAGGACATAATATAGGGTGATGGTACTCGGAATATGTGAGAGAATTTGGCTACAAAGACTCTTAACTAAACTAGAGATGTGCGGCAACAACAATTTTGAACATCTGAGTGACAACAAATTTGCGATAAGCATTGCAAAGAATCCGGTGCACCACGACAGAACAAAACATGTGGAGATCGACAGACACTTTATTGCAAAAAAAGTAAATGGCGGAACTGTGAAACTAAACTACGACCCTTCACAAAACCAACTAGCAGATGTATTGACCAAGGCAGTTCCAAGGATTACCTTTGACGAAATTACATCCAAGTTGGGTCTTCACAATATTTACTCCCCAGCTTGAGGGGGAGTGTAAGTAGTGTTTAAGTTAAACTCTAAATCCTAACTTATCTCAAAAACTATCTCCTAATTTGTAGAAAAGATGACTCCTATCTTATCTAGGTCTCTAATTCATATATATAAAAATCCCATGTATCCTCTTGTGTAATATGCCATTGTTCTTTGAATAAAAATAATTTCAGAATTAAAAAACCCTGTTTACCCAAACCGGAAAACTCTGTTTACCAGAGTCGGAAAACTCTGTTTCTACAGAAACTCCCAAGGGTCATTTTAGAATTATAGGTCTGTCCATCAGTGTAATGAGTGTCCATGTATGTTAGCTCTATGTTTGACAGTTATCAATTTGCCTTTTATCTGTTTTGCCATATCTATGTGATTGGTTAAATGTTTCAGGTTCGCCTACTGAATGTCACTTCCAAGGGGAATGAATACCTTGTTAGATGGGGCATTTTTCCTGCTTCATCTGATAATTACATTGCTAATTCCACTGCATTGGTATTACCACTACTGAGATACACATATTTGCGAGTTGAAATTCAGTGTTTTCCATCTATTTGTTTGCAGTTTCCTGAGAGATTTGGGAATTATAATTTGGTTGAATGGAATGCCGAACCTCAAAGGAAGTCGTATGTTTCTTTTGCCATTCTACTTTCATTATTCCTTTTATGCTTTTTACTGGTGTGGATTGAATTGGCTAGTATTTTATTGTGGTGAACAAATCTTTGGACCATGACGTTGGGGTCACAGTTGAATGGTAGGGCTAGGATGCCAGAATGCTATTGATAATAGAAAGATGAAGTGGGTTGGCAATACAGTTGTAGTTTGGATGGTTCTGCCACGGAAAGGCATCCTTTAGCACTATTTTTGCATTTCAGGATGTGATTATTAGGAGGGATGTGAGGGGCACATAATCAGCTATGCACCCCTTGGTCAAAACCATTTTAGTAGACCATGATATAATACCTGTCAAGGTTCCAGTTTAGGACTTACCACGAAGCTATATTTACCTGAACCGAGATAGATGTGTAACGCACGGGTGGTTGGCTACAATGAATTCTTATGAAAATAGGGTCTTAACAATCATGTTCATGTGGATGCAAGGCCGAACCTGGGTCCTATGCAATAACAATAGAAATAGGATTCTGTACATCCGTACGGATTTTTAGAGCAGTACTGCCAGAGTTATTCATTTTCTTATTTTGAGGATGTTTCTTTCCTTCCATATATTGTTTCTTATGGTATAGCTTGTTTTCTTACCGGAGTTTTACAGGTCATGGTTTCGACATCACGTTCTAGCTGTTGTACTCGGATTTAATGCAACTCTTAGTTTGTCAGCAATTGGGATATGGTTAGTTGTTCGACACAGGCGAAAATCAATCAGTGCTTATGAGCCGGTTGCTTCCCCTATTGCGGAGCAAGAGCTTCAGCCTCTTCAATCTTAACCGCAGAATTGGTTGGTGCATAGTTTCCTTGTATAATATATATCTTGCATAGAATACATGCTTTTGGAGTTGCTCAGATGGGTGAGGTGATGAAATATTTAACCCCTTGTAAAATTCGAGAAAGAAAAAACAGACCAGTATAGAGAGAATATATGATTAGACAAGATGGTCACATATGTTTTTCTTTTTCACTATGATGTATGTCAATATGTGCAAACATTAAGTAATTAAAATCAACATTTTCCCATTTGCTTTGGGAGACCCATCTCCATGTGTATTTTCGTATAATTAATTTCTTTATATTTATCAACTATAATATAAATTACATTTAATTAAGGTTACTAAAGAATGAGACCAAATTCACGAGTCATATAATATAAATTATTCAATTAGGTATTTTTTTTATAAAACTGCAGTAGATATAATAATATATATTTAAAGACTCTTAGGTGGTGTTTGTTTTTGCAGAGGTAAAAAGTCTGCAGTCTGCGGACCACATCTGCAGGCATCTGTAGCAGAAGAGGTGGACCAAATGTCTGCAGTCTGCAAGAAGAAGACTGTTTTTTAACGTCTGCAGGCTGCTAAAATGAACTGAAATATAAATAAACTGATTTTTTAAACTTAAAAGCGTTTTGCAATACTGAGATTTAAATAATTTTAGTTTTATAATACTGAAATTTAAATAATCCATACAACTACAATAATAAATTATTTAAAATAAATCAATCCATATTTTAAAATAAATCAATCTATACTAATAAATTATTTAAAATAAATCAATCCATACAACTACAATAATAAATCAATTCATGTTTTAAAATAAATCAATCCATACAAATAAATTATTTAAAATAAATCAATCCATATTTTAAAATAAATCAATGGATACTAATAAATTATTTAAAATAAATCAATCTATATTTTAAAATAAATCAATCTATACTAATAAATTATTTAAAATAAATCAATCCATACAACTACAATAATAAATCAATCCATATTTTAAAATAAATCAATCCATACTAATAAATTATTTAAAATAAATCAATCCATACTAATAAATTATTTAAAATAAATCAATCTATATTTTAAAATAAATCAATGGATACTAATAAATTAGTTAAAATAAATCAATCCATATTTTAAAACAAATCAATTCATACAACTACAATAATAAATCAATCCATATTTTAAAATAAATCAATCCATACTAATAAATTATTTAAAATAAATCAATTCATATTTTAAAATAAATAAATCCATACTAATAAATTATTTAAAATAAATTATTTTAAAATAAATCAATCCATATTTTATAATAATTTATTTTAAAATAAATTATTTTATAATAAATTATTTTATAATAAATTATTTTAAAATAAATTATTTTATAATAAATTATTTTAAAATAAATTATTTTAAAATAAATAACCTTATTAAATTATTTAAAATTATTTTAATAAATAACTATATTTTATAATTGTTCTTGAAGAGGTTTGAAGACCTTTGAAGACATGAAACCAAGTCTGCACCAAGAAGAGCTCGCGTAGACGTTTGAAGAGCTTCTGTTTTCTTAAAAACAAACAGTCTGCGAAGCCTAATGTCTGAGCGTGATCTGCGCGACACAAACATAAATGGTTTTAAGAGCTTGCACAGTGAAAACGAACACCACCTTAATCATTTAATAATAAATCTGCAGTAGATATAACATTATATGTTTAAAGAATCTTAATCATTCAATAATGAATGCTCATATTAATGGCATATACAATGCTACCTAGGACCTTATGGACAAGGATGGACTAAGAGAAGAGGTGGGTGGAGGCAGTCTTTCACTTCGAAAGTTTAAAGTTATCATATATTTTTTCTATGTATTTTTTATTAAAAAATTGTTTTCACCATTGGAATTTTATAAGTTTATCTCCCTTAACATAAAATTATGTGTTCGTTTCTATTCATAGAATAACAACAAATTCCTAAACCAATTAGGCCGTTAGTTTGAGGTCGCTTAGTTTGTGTGGTTGATGTTATTTAGTTTGTATTGTTAAGTATATTTTTAGGATAATAGTATTTAATTTTATTAAATAAAAAATAATTAAAATTACATAAATAATTAGTGGTAACACACTAACAATAAATATATCGTATATTTAATATGTTTTTTCATGGTAATTTGTTAATAATTAGGAATTAATGTAAATATAAATGTTTAAATTATATTCAAAGTTAATTTTATGTATCTAAATTTTTTTGGTTAAATATAAGTGTTCAATATTTTTAACGTTATACTTTTATGTGTCTGAAATGTAACGTCGTTAAAAATCATTAAGTGACACGTGTCGTGTTTATATTTTATAAAAAATATTAACAAAAAATAATAAAGAAACTCTGAACCCCCGTGCCTCCCCACCAACGGCAATTCCCCTTCCCCCAGCCGCAATTTTCTCTCCCCTTCTTCCCGGTTTTGGCTCCTCATCCTGTGTATGAAGACCAAATCTGATTGGGATTTTGAAATTTAAATTTTGATTTTATTTTTTTTTAGAGATTTATGGTTTTAATTTAGGGATTTGAGTATTAAAATTTAGGGATTTCAACAATAATATTAGGGGTATAAATATGAAGTTTCAACTAGCTTTGTTAGACTAATCAATCGACATTAGCTTTCACCTAGTCTGAAGTCGGCCTTTTCCACCTTGATCACAATCGTCTGATCCATTGATCGGCGATAAGATGGTTTAAACACTTTTTTTTTTATATTAAGTCTAATACATATGGTAGCTCATAAAAAAAAAGTTGGTGGAACAAATTGATCCAGCAATATATTTAACATAGGAAGTTGCGGCTCTCTTTATATTGTGAAATAAACTATAACTAAGAAATCCAAATAAGGACACTCTTTAGCTAAGAAGAAAGAATAAAATTACCAAAGGTACCTTTGTTTCAATTTTGTCCTTGGAAATATCATGGTTGACTTGAGTGCATGAAATTAATGCAATACTAAAATGGAGGAATAAACATGATTGCAATCCATAACCCTTATTGATGGTAAGTAATAATGTGTTATATTAATGATAAATGATTTATTCCTTTTAATTTACACCGAAAATAGTTATTAGTGATTTTTTTAATTTATTAAAGTTGAAGAAGATCGTCTTAAAAAAGTGTAATGAAGGTGTATATTGTAGACATTAGTTTTTTTGCCCATTTTTGTTTATTTATTTATTATTATTATTTTACTATTATTTTTATTATTATTATTAAATAAATTTTATTATTGTAAGCCCAACATACAACAATCCCTGAGCCCAAATTACAAAAGAGGTCTAACAATGACCCAAAAACCCAATCTGGTCCAGACCCAAACTCGGAGCCCAAATGTGTAACCCTAAACATGATTAGGGTTTACATCTCAACACCCAACCGCCAACGCCATCAGCCGTTAGATCTGGCAAGATCCAACGGCCCAGAACCCTCCAGATAAAAATCCTAGGGTATTATAACCCTAGGGCCACGCGGCCACCTCTGCTCCCACCGCTCCACGTCGCTCCAACCACTGCCACGCCCTAATTGAAGGCTCCGAAAATCCCAACGTTAGTCGTCCACGTCCCAGTCATTCGGTGAGTCACCACATAGTCCGGTGACTCACCGAAAATCAACTTATTATCCGGTCCGAAATCACCAGCAGGAATACAGCAACCAAATCATCAAATATCAAAACACAAAAATATAGAGAGACTCACCGAAGAAGCGGCGCTGTCACTGGAGTTCACACGTGCCTCCATGCGCCACCATCGAGGTCGAAATACCGAAGGTATTTCTTTAGATCTACAAAAATATGAGGCTTTTTAGAGAAAAACGGGGGCCAAATTTGGTCTTAGATCATTCCGATCTATCTTTTGAGGGTATATTGTATTTTTCGGCCACCAGCGACGGTGTTGGCGGAGGCGTAAGACAATCGACCGTCGACCGGTTTCCCTCTAACGAGGGAAACCTAGAGAGAGGTCAGAGCGTTTTTTATTCTCTCTCAATTAGAGAGAGAATGAAACAAGAAAAATGGCCCTTAGGGCCGGCCATTTGGGTGTTTATATACCCCTCCCAAACGGCGTCATTTTGGGAAAGGGTATATGTGTAATTTGTGCACAAGGGCAAACCCTTTCCGTAATACCCATAGTTTTATAACTTTATGTTTTAGTCACTTAAATCAATTTATAATCATTTTAATTCGGTCTCTTAATTTTATTTTATTTATAACTTAGTCACTGCCATACATTTATATATTTTAGGTAAAATAAACGATTTAGTCATTGTAATTTTAATAATGAATATTTTAATCCCGAATAATTAATTAGGTTAAATTACACTGTTAATATTCTTATTTTATGATATTTTAATTTATGACTATTAATTTATATATTTTACATTTTAATCTTACTATTTTTATTTTATTTGTTTTAGTCATTATTTAATTGCAATTTTATTATTATCCTTATGTTCTAATATTTTTATATAATATTTAATTATTATTTTATTTCATATGAATATATTTAATTAAATAATAGTATTTATTTATTTTTCTAATATTAAGAAAGGAGCTGTCTTAAAATAACTTGATGTCCTTTTCTGATCTTTTTAAATAAATAAAATACTATAATTTAGTTTTATTTAAATTATATTTTAGAAAAAATTGTCATATTATTATTATTATTATTTATTTAATTATTAATATTAAAGAAATGGGTTGTCTTAAAATAACTAGATGTCATTTTCTGATATTTTTAAATAAATAAAATATTATATTATATTTTTATTTTATTTAATCATATTTTTAATATTTATTTATTTATTTTTAATATTAAAGAAAGGGGTTGTCTTAAAGCAACTAGGTTTCCTTTTATGATATTTTTAAATAAATAAATACCTTATTTATAAAAATCATTTTATATAGGTTTTTCCATTAATAGAGACAATTTATAATCGACGGGTACCAATTTTGAGCGTTGTGGGGGTGATAATCCTTCCCCAAACGTAACCGACCACGAATCCTTTTTTATTATTAAAAAGAACGAATTTTTGGTTAAACGCAGACTGGTTTATCTTTTAACTGACGTTTTCTTAAAAACTCTTTTAAAAGATGATTTTTCAGCATTCGACCTACCTAACCCAAAAGGCCGATGGCGACTCCAAAACATTTTATAAAAAAAATAATTTATTTTTTTACATACTTTTCCGCCAAGTAAAATTTCGTGCCCGGGCGAAAACCGGTTACGATAGCTTGGCGACTCCGCTGGGGATCCTGATCAACCTAAGTTAATTATATATTGTCTCTATAATTAGAAATTGAGAATTCAATTTTATTTAATTTATGATTCTTTTTATTTCTTTCAATTTATTTTATACCTTGTATATTTTTGTTTGTATTTAATTGCTTTTTAGATATTAATTTTTGTGTGAAAATTTCTCCTCACACACTACACTTGCATTGCATAACATAAGCTCTATACCCGAGCTCTTTTCCTTTTTAAGTGAGAGTGAAAGCGACGTCTTCGTGAGAATTTATTCTCCGTGTTAGACCTAGCAAGTAACTTTCAGGGTTCATATATCCTATGTCTTCGTGAGGATTTATTCTTCGTGTCAGACATAGGGAAATATGTCCCCTCGAATTGAACTTAATCCGCTTAAGTCTGTAATGGACTAGGATTAAGGGTTTGGCAGCCCAAATGGGCACCAACAAGGACAATTTGAGTACATTTACTCCTATAACTGAAACTCTGCATATAATAAACCCTAGAAATTCACCTGATCTTAGACATCACCGAAACTCTGTCCATAGGTGTACACAAAGGAGAAATAAGTTCTGAATTTTGTTTTTTATTTATTTTGTTTTTTATTTGCATGCGAACTAGTAATCATGTGGTTAGATTTATTTTTCCAAACAAAGCATAGAACTAGAAATCATGAGGTTAGGATTTTTATACCATGATAGATAGGATCTTTTATTTCCATTAATTGGTACTAACCATTTTTTTTTACATTTGACTTTAACTTGTTTATATTTATTTCTTTTGCTTGCATTACATGATCATGGCATAACCAGAAGGTGCTGATTTGAGAGAGTGTTCATCAAATTGAAAAGTTTTCATAAATGGACAAAATTTTTTATGATCAAGCAAACTATGACGCAGCCAATGAATGACCTCCTGAGGGAACTCTGAGGATAGAGGAGAGCTATGAACACAAAGATTCTGTTAGATTGATACCAAAAGCATTTTATGGTAAGAGTATCAATAGAAGCATTCAGAAGGAAGGAAGTTTTTATGAAGCTCAAGCACGTTTTTGGAATGGTGAAAACAATAAAATAAGTAGAAAGATGCATGTGTGAGTATTTCCAAAAGATCAGTCAAGCCTTTCAAAATGCTAGCATAGGAAACACCCTAGAAGAGTGGATAACAGGGGTCACCAAACTAAAAAAGAATTGCAACATACATGAAGGTCGAGCTAAGAAGTTTTCTCATCGTTTACGAATTGTAGAAGAAATGCACAGTATATCCATCATCAATTTGGAAAAATATCAAGATAAAAATCAAATGTTAAGAATACTCATAGCCAATAAAGAAGCCTCATATCATATCCATTATCATGAGATTAATACTGAATTAAAAGAAACTAAAGCCAAGAACAATACATTGATGAAGATGGTAGAGGATTATGCAGATCTTGTCAAAGAACTCCGTAACCATAAAGATTCCCTCACAAAGGAGAATGAGCAATGCCTACAACTCTGAGAGTTGACACAGAAGATGAAGAAAAAAGACAATGTCATGGAAGAAGTTGTTGTCCAGACAAGCAATATGGCTCATTAGCTGATAGACTTAGCTGACTTTACAAGGAATTGAAGAACATTGAGAATTCAACTTTTTATCAAAACTAACTTGGCTTTAGAGAAGTTAGAAGTGAAGGTTATCCCCTATATGTAAAGTTAGGAGTGAAATCTATCCCTATATGTAAAGTTTTGTTTGATGTACCTAAACTTTTGTGTTCAATGAAGGCTGTTTTAAGATGATCACTCTTGAATAACACCTTTTTCATACATGCATTTGCATTTTGCATCTTTACATCTTTGCATTTTCATTTTACATCCACATATTTGCATTTGTATTTACATTTTCATCTTTGCATAGTTACATTTATATTTTAAATCTTACATCATGCACTTGCAATTTTGTTTGTTTCAAATTATATTACATGCATTAAATCATGAAAATATGGGAATAATTCGTGAAGAATTCCATGATAGAATTTTTGAAATCAAATTGGAGCTAACTTGGTCTTTCTAAAGAAATATAAGAACCATGAATTAGATTTTAGAAAGGGTTGGTAGAATCGAGAAATTCCAAGAACAACTCATAAAGACTCAACAAGAGATGATTGATCAAGTAAAAAAGTTCGAGGGTGATTCAAATGAACAAATGGACCAAGCAAATAAATTCCAAGATGAGTCAAGAGAACAAATGTCTAAATTGATGTATATAATGACTGATATCATCTATGGAGATAAATCCTTAGAAGATCATGTTGTAACAGATTTGGATGATATGATGAATGCTATTGGTCTAGCTGATGCAATGAAATCAAATGACCAGGAACTTGTCAGGGAATGTGAAAATCCAATAAGTCTCCAAAAATTGGGTATGATATCGAAAAATGTGACAAAGATCAAGTTGAAGGGAAACAAGGAACAAGTTCAAGTGCCATTAAAGAAAGCTAAACAAAGCAAAAATCTAGACAATCTTTCACAAGGTTTTCAAGATGATGACAAGGAAAATATTAGGTCAAAAGAATTTCTACTCAATTTTCCTTCAGTTTCATGCAGCGAGTTATATTACAAGTTGCTCCAAGCTCAGATTATTGCTCCATGTCGAGCTAAGCCTTTGTTTCTTCCATACCCGAGTTGGTATAATGAGAAACTCTCTTGTGACTATCATGCTGGATCCCGAGGGCACTCCATCGAGAATTGTGGTAATTTCAAATGGCGAGTTCAAGACCTTATGGTTTAGGGAATCATAGAAGTGGATATTAATGATCAGTCTATTTTGGTTAAACAATTGGGAATTAAACCTCAAAATAAAGTTGATAGTATCAAAACAAGTGAAGTACATGCCGCAGAGGACGAGAAAAACAAAGTACTTGAGCCAAGGATAAAACATTCAACTCTTAATACCTGTCTAATTATAAATGATAAAAAAGTAAAAGGATAGGTAATTCGAGACTGGCCCATAGGTTTAAAAAGGTATGGGGCAGATGTAATCCAGAAGACACCTCAGATACCTATATCAGATTTCCTGAATACAAGTAGAGAATCAATTGGAAAAGAAATCAGCAAAAGAAAATTCAATCAAGAAGCGAAAGTTGATGATATGAATGAATGTTGCATCCAAAACCCCTTCAATCACAAAAGACCAATTAGGCGTTCAGAACGATCACAAAAGTGAAAATCTCTCGATCAAGAAAAACTCTGAAGGCGTTTCAAGAATCTATTTCAGATCTATACCCTCATTTGGTTAAAGGTCAATACATTACATCAAGATCGGTTAAAGTGTCACCAAAACCTTATGCCCATTGCTATGATCAAAATAACTTCAGTAATTTTCACTTGGGGGTATCAGGGCATTCAACAGGGAATTGTTGGTCGCTATTAAAAGAAATAGAGACGCTCGTTGACAATGGAGTCTTGACACAATAAATGATCAATAAATGGGGGGTAAATAAAGATGAAAATCCTGGGCCAAGTACACACCCAACATTCGAGGAATGATAGAGCAAGCTAAACAAAACAAGTGGAAGTTGTTATATACCACTATAGTATATTTCTATTTTCAGCATCTTGTTTGAACATGTTTTTTTGTTCCTTTCTCCGCCTTTTGTGCAATAAATGCATTTGTGTTGCTTGTAAGGTTATGAACATTAAATCAATTTTGCAATCTTGCAGTTCTTTGAATATCAATTGGATTAAAAAAACTCTTCATGATTAGAGTTATAATCTTTGGCAAAATATTAGGATTGAAAACCAGAAAAACAAGGACCCTTGACCTTACTTCAGAAGAAATATACCCAAACAATATCCTATTACAAATATGAGATAAACCTTCTCCTATTGAAAAGAATTACAAAAAGGCTTGGTATTTATATATAGGAGCGTACAACATGGGGCATCATTGGTTTATTACATTACAAAACTGACTGGAGTATTTTTCTATTGATGAAGTTCGATGATGAACCTAATCTTCACAAAGGTAAATCTAGTTTAAGTCAGTTGCTGGGGAATTGAACTCTAACGAAGAGATTTTTTCTGATTTCCACCAAAACACCTAGACTATAACAGGTTCTCCTTAACAAACTGATGCCTTATATATATAGAATAAAGTTTGAGTTATCCCCCTAAAGTATTTGGTTAATCTCCCCGGCTTTATGGATAATATTCAGCTAGTCTGTTATACTATTATATGCAATAAAACTGTCCCTCTAGAGCAATTGGTTAATCGCCCTAGCTTTATGGATAAGTTTCAACTAGCCTGATAAAGGTGGTTATATTATTATATACAATAAAGCTGAATTCAACAAGCCAAAATGGAAAAAAAGTTACTGCATAAGGATGGAAAGGTGGTTAAGGAACACCTGTTATAGTTAACCTCACACGAGCACTCAGAAATTTCACTTTTTAGACTGATATTTTCTCACTGCTTTTGCTAGAGTTTACAAAGCTTACACAAATGGAAAATTTTAGAGAATTGAAATAGAAGTATTCTAGTAATTGGTTATGCAAGTTGCGTCATTTTGTACGCATCCGGTTAAAATACCAAGTCCTTCAAGTGAGGCATGTGGAAAATTTCACAAAGAGCGAGAAAGGAGTGACATCTTAAATAAATGTAACCATAGAAAATAGGAAAACCATCCTGAAACAAACCAAATTTTGATACTTGTCAAAGAGCTATACTTCTCAAACATTAAAGAGCTATTAATGTATTTGATATTCTTTGAACTCATGCTTATGATTTGATTCTATTGTGAACCTTTTATGGGTAATACTTTACAAAATTCTTTCATTCTTTGATAAAGAAATGAGAAAAACATTTTCAAATAGGACAATCGCAAATGAGGAAGGTCCTTGAAGCAAATTGTTGCCTATTCTACCACTATTGTAGAAAAAGAATAAGCAAGGCCGAAATGATGAAGAACTTCACATTTCTTGAAAGCAAGTGGTTTGAGAATCCAAAAAGTCTGGAGAATTGAGCTTGTAACGATCTCCTGTGACATTATTAGCCACTCATCAAGAAAGATTACCCTATTTAAAAGGGACACTTATCTCATGCTGATGGAAATAAGCATCACTATACAAATTACTTCCCCCATCCACCAATCCATATCCCCTAGAAGATCCTCCAATCACAGAGCTATAAGTCCCATTAGGTGTATTATATGAATGAACAAGTCCACCACGTGCACTGTGGTTAGACTGTGATACTGGCTCAGGTCTTGATACATCATTGTTGCCTCTTCCATATAGATCATTTTCTTTGGCGGGATTATATCCATTATGTCCTTCAGAAGATTGCTGAACTTGAATTTGAGAACTTATAGGCATACAATAAGATATTGGAACATATTCTACACTTATAGATCTTTCATATTGGGTAACATTGGTTATAGGATTCCAAAAGTAGAGATAACCAATTTTATCATCAACTAAACCTTTCCACGTTTCGGGAATAGTGGGATATGGCAGTGAGTATCTTGGAGAAACAGAAAAGGCAGTCGTTGTAGCAGCTATTGCAAGAAAATGAACCAACAAAAAATCTTCTAGTTTATCCCGATGATGTTTATTTCTTCCAATAAGGTTGTTACACGGGATGCCACTGACAACAAAGTCGAATCTGCCAAATATTCTCATCAATTTCTCCAAACGATCATTATTCAGTTCTTGCACATCTGCTTTCAAAAGTATACCGAGCCAGTAGAGGGCAACCTCTGCACCATCGATCCTAGAGAAAAGAGACAGAAAATTAATACCCCTGGGGAACATTTCTCTTAAAACCGAAAGATGATAAGCCATTGTGTTGGCCTGGAATGGATTACCAAGCTATTTATACCACTTTGTCCGACTAAATCCCTCCAGATCCAAAAAATGGGCACCTCAGTAAGAAGAGTCACATATCTAAGACATTTCCGTCAGAATGATTGATTACTTCTTAAGTTTATGACAACATGAAGAAGAATCCTTCAAGTTACATAACAACATTGTTGTTTAGTGACACCAGAATGAGAGTATTCAAGATAAACAGATTTGGGGCACGAATAAAGCCACAAGTACCCATAACAGTGCATTGGCAAAATTGGACCTCGTAGGGATCATGAGATTCAAATAAAACAAACATTGAGAATAAACCTTACAGTTTAAAGTGTTGGGGTATTTTGAAGGCCCAATTTAGACAGATCTATGTGGGACATCTCGAAGGCCCATTTCAACCAGAAATAGAATGTTGGGGCATTTTGAAGGCTCACAACAATATGAATATTTTAGCACTCTTGGAGGCTCATCTCAGCAAGAAGTAATGTTGAACGTATTTTTAAAATATGTATCAGTAAATGTTGGGGCATTTTAAAAGTCACTTTAGACAGATCCATGTAGGGTATTTTTAAGACCCACGTTAGTATAAATATTTGGGCATTTTTGAAGGCTCGTATTAGCAAGAAGAAAATATTAGGGCATTTTGAAGGCCAATTTCAGACATAAATGATTCATGTGAGGTATTTTGAAAGCTTATTTTGAGGCCTCACATCATCAAGAAACAATTTTGAATGCATTTGGAACGTTCATATCAACAAATACTAGGGTATGCTGAAGGTCCATATCATCATGTGTCAAGATAATTGATTTGAGCAAACATTTCCAATAAGATAAGAAGATATGAAGAATGAAAATGGTGAAACAGTGATAGTGGAGCTGACTATACATAATTGCTTTGTTCATCATACAGTTGTATTATTCTGGTGATTCGATGCTGGCAAGCCAAAGCATCCCACTTGTATTCACACTAAGTTTTGTTCTTAAGTGTCCTTGTGATGTCCTACAAAATCTCTGAACATTATGCAAAGAGTTCGATGATTGAGAAATCTGGGCAGAAGCCATAAGAAAGAATGGATATGTTGTCAAATGTTTTACGAAAATCTGGGCAGAAGCCACAGGAAAGGATGAATGTGTTGCCAAATGTTTTACAAACCAATAATTATGGTGCTGAACCAAAGTTGCGATCATATGGTGTTTCCATTTATTGATCTGAGATAAAGTTTGTCTTCTTCAACCCCAAGGTTAGAAGTGAGATATGATGAAGATTTCTTTCCATGAGAAGGGAAGCTGAAATTTTAACAATAAGAAACTAGTGGAGCCAACTAAGGTTGAACAACAGGTTGTTGTTAAGCATCTCGACATGATATGGTCTGAATGACTTTGTTCGAGATCCAATTAGATGTGGAGACATGAATGGAATTAGGATAAATCCTCCTTGTGATGTGTTTTAAGAGTCAAATCAGAATAGACACTGCTCTCTTAATTAATCCCCGCTAAGTTGGGCATATCTACATCTACATTATTCAAAAATGATATATTCATTCTTCAAAGATGATAGATTCACTCTTCAAAGATGATAGATTCACTCTTCAAAGATGATAGATTCTCTCTTCAAAGATGAAAGATTTATTGGATTTCTACACAAGTCCAAACAAAGAAAGCTGGTGTTATCCACAATAAAATGGGATAACAAGGTTGTAATTCAAATTACGACAAGAAGAACATAAATGAAAATTTCTTTTGAGACTTTAATGAAACAAAGAAGACACAAAGATGCAAGTGGATCAGATGTTCATCAGAAATGCCAGCTTGAAATGACATTTTGGCTAAGTAAAAGGAAGACCGAGTTCACAACTTTGAAATCAAATAAAAATGTGGATCATTTTATCAATTTTAAATATTTGACAGGAATTTCAAAGATTAGCAAATATTCTAATCCATCACTCGATGGATCAACATTTTCAGAGGAGTTCATAATGAGAAGAACTTGTTCAACCTTTTGCTTGACTCTATCACAGAAGAAGATAGATCAACATCAACATTTCCAGAGGAGTTCATAATCAGAAGAACTCATCTGAAGATGAAGAATAAGTTCATAATGAAAAGAAAAGAACTTGTTCAGTCTTTTGCTCGACTCTATCACAGAAGGAGATAGATCAACACCAATATTTCCAGAAAAAGTTCATAATGAGAAAAACTCATCTGAAGAGGAAAAAGAAGTTCATAATGAGAAGAACTTGTTCGACCTTAGCTTGATTGATCATCTATGGAGTTGAATAAAAGAAGAACCTCACTTGAGGATCAATATTTTCAGAGGAAGTTCATAATGAGAAGAACTCATCTAAAAAGGAAGAAAAAGTTCATAATGAGAAGAACTTGTTCAACCTTGCCTTAATTCATCATTTATGAAGTTGAATCAATGACACATCTTTCGAGGATCAACATTTCCAGAAGGAGTTCATAATGAGAAGAACTCATCTGACGAGGAAGAAGAAGTTCATAATGAGAAGAACTTGTTCAACTTTTTGCTAGATTACATCACAGAATGAGATGAATTATCATCCACAGTGGAAGAGTTCATAATGAGAAGAACTTGTTCAACATTGTCATCCTAATCAAGAAAAGTCAAATGGACAAAAAACTTATTGTCTTTTTTATCTTTGCTCTATTCTTGTTAATACAAGAATGAGCAAAGAGGGGCAGCTGTAGACATTAGTTTTTTTGCCCATTTTTGTTTATTTATTTATTATTATTATTTTACTATTATTATTATTATTATTATTATTATTAAATAAATTTTACTATTTCAGGCCC
This sequence comes from Hibiscus syriacus, assembly GCF_006381635.1. Classification (NCBI taxonomy): domain Eukaryota; kingdom Viridiplantae; phylum Streptophyta; class Magnoliopsida; order Malvales; family Malvaceae; genus Hibiscus; species Hibiscus syriacus. The sequence goes on from NW_024062903.1 coordinate 1,300,928, forward strand.
AAAATACAATAATCCCTAAGCCCAAATTACAAAAGAGGCCTAACAGTGACCCAAAAACCCATTCTGGTCTAGACCCAAACCCGGAGCCTGAATATATAACCCTAAATCAGATTAGGGTTTACATCTCAGCACTTAGCCGCCAACGCCATCAGCCATTGGATATGGCAAGATCCAACGGACCAGAACCCTCTAGATAAAAACCTTAGGGTATCATAACCCTAGAGCCACGCAGCTGTCGCCTCTGCTCCCACCGCTCCACGTCGCTCTAGCCACTGCCACGCCCTAACTGAAGGCTTCGGAAATCCCAACGCTAGCCATCCACGTCCCAGCCATTCGGTGAGTCACCACATAGTCCGATGACTCACCGAAAATCAACCTATTATCTGGTCCGAAGGAGGCTCGGAGATGGCTATAAAGGCCACCCAAATCTGCGAAATAAAGGAGGGAGGAGAGCAACCACCAGTAGGAATACAACAACCAAATCATCAAATATCAAAACACAAAAATAGAGAGACTTACCGAAGAAGCGGCACTGTCGGAGTTCACACGTGCCTCCACGCGCCACTATCGCGGTCGAAATACCGAAGGTATTTCTTTAGATCTAAAAAAAATATGAGGCTTTTTAGAGAAAAACGAGGGTCAGATTTGGTCTTAGATCGTTTCGATCTATCTTTTGAGGGTATATTGTATTTTCCGGCCACCGGCGGCGGTGTTGGCGGTGACGTAAGACGGCCGACCGTCGATCGGTTTCCCTCCGGCGAGGGAAACCTAGAGAGAGGACATAGCGTTTTTTATTCTCTCTCAATTAGATAGAGAATGAAACAAGAAAAATGAGAAAAATGGCCCTTAGGGCCGGCCATTTGGGTGTTTATATACCCCTCCCAAACGGCGTCATTTTAGGAAAAGGTATATGTGTAATTTGTACACAGGGGCAAACCCTTTCCGTAATACCCATAGTTTTGTAACTTTACGTTTTAATAACTCAAATCAATTTATAATCATTTTAATTCGGTCTCTTAATTTTATTTTATTTATAATTTAGTCACTGCCATACATTTATATATTTTAGGTAAAATAACCGAAGTCACTGTAATTTTAATAATTAATATTTTAATCCTGAATAATTAATTAGGTTAAATTACACTGTTAATATTCTTATTTTATGATATTTCGATATTTCGATATTTTTAAACAAATAAAATACTATAATTTAGTTTTATTTAAATTATTTTTTTAGGAAAAATTATCATATTATTATTATTATTTATTTAATTATTAATATTAAAAAAATGAGTTGTCTTAAAGTAATTAGATGTCATTTTCTGATATTTTTAAATAAATAAAATATTATATTATATTTTATTTTATTTAATCATATTTTTAATATTTATTTTTTAATATTAAAGAAAGGAGTTGTCTTAAAGTAACTAGATGTCCTTTTATGATATTTTAAAATAAATAAATACTTTATTTATAAAAATCATTTTATATATGTTTTTCCTTAAGATTATCCGATCGAATCTGGAATAAGGGGATCATAAATTAAATTTATATTCTAATTCTTAAATTTCCATTAATAGAGACATTTTATAATCGACAGATGCTAATTTTGGGCGTTGTGGGATGCTAATCATTCCCCAAACGTATCCGACCACGAATCCCTTTGTATTATTAAAAAGAACGAATTTTTGGTTAAACACATACCAGTTTATCTTTTAACTAATGTTTTCTTAAAAACTCTTTTAAAAGATGATTTTTCGGTATTCAACCTACCTAACCCAAAAATCCGATGACGACTCCAAAACATTTCATAAAAAAAACTATTTATTTATTTACATACTTTTCCGCCATCGGGTAACGACTATCACGTGTAAAATCCAAGTGCACAGTAATAAGAGAGGTTCAGTGGGTCGATAACCCCCTCACATTAAATCCAAAATGACAGCTTCTGAGTTAGCCAAATACATTTGCATAGTCTTGGAGAATGTTGAAGTAAAAGGGAGTTCGACCAAGCCTCTTGACGTGGCGGTTGTCATGGTTCAATCCTCGGATGATGAGAACCTCCAGACATCGAATGATCCAGTTGACCTCTCAGAGGGAGAGGGACTCGACGCCGAACTATAAGATTCGTTTCCTTGATTTTATTTATCTACTAATAAGATTTTGTGTTAGAACTATCAGGGTGTGGCTAGCCTCGTCTTTCGTAGATATTTTAAGTGTTTCGTTCGTGAGTATAGGTCGATTGTCGTGGTGCTTATTGAGCCTCGGATTAGTGGTCTTATTGTAACAATGTGGTGACCAAGTTGGGTTTCCTCATTCGTTCTGTGTTGAAGCTCATGGTTTCTGTGGTGGAATTTGGTTGTTGTGGTCTGATGCAGTTGTGGTTAATATCCTTCATGTATCTAATCAGTTCATCAGCATGATGGTACAAGAGAGCAGTAGAGGTCTTCATTTCTAGTTCACCGCAGTTTATGCTAGCCCTCACAGTTCATGTCGAAAAAATATCTGAAATCAGCTTGCGCGGGTTAATCCGGGGAATGGTGTCCCTTGGCTTGTCGGGAGAGATTTTAGTGTTATCCTTTATGCTGATAAAAGATCCGGTGGGGCTTGGGTTCAAAAGTTTGGGAATAGGCTTTTTCCTGATTTTTTGTATTCCCAAGGGCTCTCGGATATGGATTTTCGTGACCCTCCATTCACCTGGGCGAGGGGGACTCTATGTAATACACTAAAATTTAGGTAAGTGATCAAAATGTAATTTTTAAAAGTTTAGTGGTTAAAGTAGAATATTGGAAAAGTTCAAGGACTAAAATAATAATTTTACCAAAAATAAGTTTGAACCTGTAAAGGAATAATTCTTCCCAAAAATGATATTTTTTTGTGAGAATCATATTTTTTATTCGGAGTTTCTATAAAAAGCTATAAAGCGATAAAGTTTGGCAAATAATCGAATAATTGGATCAAATAAAAAATTCAGGAAATTTTGAAGGAGGAAATTAAAATGTAAATAATTTCATTTTCATATTTTTAATTGGTGAAAATTAACATGGATTTATGGATTTAAATTAATTTTCCACGTTAAACCGAGATTGATGGATTATAGTGACTAGATTGTAAATTCAGAAAAACTATAAGGAAAAAATTGAAAAGAATGAATATTTTGTTCATATTTGACTTTGAATGATGATATGGACAAGTGGCATGGTAATTGGCAATTATCATGATTTTTAAAGGGTAAAATGATCTTTTAGCATAAAATGAATTTTTAATTCATTTTAATTAGTTTTAAGATACGTGTATCATGATATTTTGATGGAAAAAAAAATCAAGAAATGTACTCTTCTTCCTCCTCCAAACCGTGGCCTCCATAGCTAAGGTAAGAAAAAATTTATTTTTCATTTTTATGCCATTTTGTTAGGTTTTTGGACTAAGGTGTGAAATAGAGAATTAATCTACATCAAATTCTCTATCATTTGGTATAAATATTTCATGGTTTTCTTGATTGGATTATTAGTTTGGTTTATTAGGGTGGATGAAGAACAAGTTGAATTTTAACGATTTAAGGATTGATTTTTGATTTAGTAGACGTTGAATTGTTTCCAAGCATGTGTGATGAATATAATTAATTGAAAATACATGTACAAGGATTTGGGTAAGGCTAGGGTTTGAAGGAAAGAATGATTTTCTATGGAATATGATATGGAAATATTTGAGATTGCATGGGAATGATGTTTAGAACATGAATTCATGTCTGAATCAAGTTGAAAATCAAGCTAGATACACTTTATTTTATTTGACCATGAAGAAAAAGAATTAGGGAACAATATTGAAAACAATTTCCCTAAGCTTAGAAATAGTATTAGAATGATTCTACATGCTTTGAAATGTGATTTGGGACCAATTTGGATGTTTGTGAAAGTGTAGGGACATATTTGCATATTTTTAGAAATTTAGGGATTAAAGTATAATTGTTCAATAATTGACGTACTATGTTGGAATTTAATGTTAGAATGTTGAATTTGAAATTAGAAGGTGAAATTGGACCGTTTTGAGAAGTTGGTAAAGTTTGAGGACCAAATCACAAATATGGGAAATTGGGAATTTAAGTGAAAATTGTGTAATTGTTGAGATATTATGTTAGAATTAAATGATGGAGTTTTTAATTAAGTTAATTAAAGAAAAATGGAAAGGGACCATTTCGAATAAATTGGAAAAGGTAGGGTAAATTCTAAAAGAATTCATTTCATTGGTCAATAATGTGAAATTGAGATGAATATGGGGATTAGTGGACGAATGTGGATAGTAAGAGGATTGAAGTTGTATTTTTAAAGTGTTAAAGTTAGTATAAAAATGTGAAATGAAGTTTATATCGAATATGCATTAATTGCATAATCAATAATTGTTATGTTAATATACGCCTATTATGTTAGTGTAGATACTAACACATGCTTTGAATTTTATATGTTGATAAATTATACTCATGTAGAATGTACTCGAGATCGTGAGATGAGTAAGCTTAATGCTAAGGAAAAGTACAAAAATAAAGGCTTAAGTTGAAAATAGAGGTTCACTAGGGAGGCATTACCAAGTGAGTGCATCTTATTTATTTACTTATTTTGATCGATAAAGACTTACGATAAGTCAACCTTGTATTATTTTTAAAGAATAATTTTATGTTAATTATGAGATATTTCCATAATGCTTAAATAAAGGCTTTATAAATGGTTTAGGGTATGAAATATCCAAGTTATGATTTTTACAATTATAAATTAAAAATGATTTTGACTTGAAAATGTTTAATTGTTAAATGATTATGAAATGATCTGAAAGCTCATTACATGTTGCATAGAGAGTCATAGGTATACTTGGCATGCCATTAAGTTGAGTAATTATGACGATGATCTGGTACATTTATGTACATTAAAGGAAGCACTGTTGGTGCAAATGATATGATTACATTTGGAGTGAATATTCTCATGATGATGATGGCACCGTTGGTGCTTAGTGCGCACATTATGTCCGACTCACGTACCTTGCATTCTCTTACACATACATTGGGTTATGAAAATAAATGTGAAAGTTCTGAAAAGTATTCAAAAGAAAAATGAAATGTGAAAGTTTTGAAATGTGTTCAGAATGGAAAAAGAATGCAATGATTATTGTGTAATATCCCAAAAACCAAGTTAGTGACAAAAATGAAAGTTTTTGAAATTTGGTGATCAATTTGGGAAAAAGTGAAAAGTTTAGGGACTTAATTGGAGAATCTTGATGTTGAATTTGATAGTAAATTTTGGAAATATAAAGGGCATAATGGTCATTTGATAAGAAAATAATTAAAAATGTATGAGGAGAGTTTATAAACACGTGGAAATGGGATGATAAGTAATAAGGAGTCTGGAATTTTGTATCTTCTTCTTTCTTCCTCCTCTTCACCGTGAAGCTCTTGCATAATGTGAGTATGCTTTTTATGGATTAATTCTTTTATTTTAAGGTCGATTTTGATTCTTGGAGTGTTAAGAAAGCTTAAGGAAAGGTTATAGTGGTATAAAACTAAGAGATGAACAAGTTATGAGGGATTAAGTAAAATGAGTTTTTGAGTGAATTATTGAAAAATAAGGAGTAAATGGATTTTCAAGATGAATTTGACTTGTCATGAACTGAAATAAGAAATTCAAAATGTTAGAACTGAATTTGGAATATGTTGATTAATTGGCATGATTAGTGAATTCAAGTGTGTATGTGGGATATTGGATATTATAATGAATAGGTGCAGTTAAGCCTAAAGGGTTAAAAGGAGATTATAGTAGAAGATTTAAGTAAGTTTGGTAAATTTTTGGATAAAATAAATAAATTTTGGCCAAGGGGTATTGTTCATTTAGTACCGATACTTCAAAGAAAAAAATGAGTGATATTTGGGCTATGGGTATCGATACTGGTTGAATAAGTATCGATACCATAAGGCAAAAGTTGATAAATTGTTCAAGGAGTATCGATACCAAAGGAGTAGTATTGATACCATTGAGCAAGTATCGGTACCATTTTGAAGATGAATTCCATAATCAAAATTGGGTATCGATACTAAAGTATAGTATCGATACCATAGGGTAGAAGTATTGGTATTGTACCTTAGGGTACCGATACTACTTATATGGAAATTGTTAATTTAATACTTTGTATAGCTTAAGTTATATTGATTGGTTATAAGAAATTGAACTCCGATATTTATATAAGTTGTATATTCGTGTTGATATCGATCAAAGACAAGCTCAAGAAGATTTGAATCTATAAGAATGTACAAGAGTCATAAGTGTTCGAATTGGCTAGTGAGGTCCAAGTGAGTGTATACTAGTTGGTATATGATGTTTAATAGAAATAATGCTTGCGACGAGTCTATTTCCTATATTAGAATGCATTAACTCATGAATATAAACATGTGTTTTATATGAGTATATGTGTTATATGTTATTCTATATGTTATATGATCTGTGTGAATACATGTTATGTGACTATGATATAAACTATGTGAATATATGAAAAGTAAAATAAGCTAAATAATGTTGACCTATGTGACTATGTGCGGAATGGTATAAGCTATGCGATTATAAAGTATGTGAATACATGCTTACGAGATAAGCCATGTGACTATGAGCTATGTGATAATAATATGTGTGATTACATGAAAGTATAATATAAGCTATGTGAAAATGATCTATGAGATTATATGCCTATGCAATATGAATGTGTGACCAACATAATGATAATGCCCATGTTATGTGAAATGAGAGCTAGGGGCATAGTTGGCATGCCAAGAGTCGAGGGTTCTATATGGTCATTCGGGAAATATATGTAATCCTTTGGAACATATATGTGGTACTTCGGTACACCTATTTGGTCCTTCGGGACATCTATGTGGTCCTTCGGGACATCTATGTGGTCCTTCGGGACATCTATGTGGTCCTTCGGGACATCTATGTGGTCCTTCGGGACAAATTCTATGTGCCCCTAGTGGGAATTTACACGAGATGTGGTGACAGCATATGTGCACAACCTCAATGTACTCACATATCTTTAGTTCTCATAAGTATACATGGGACATTAAGAGATAATAATAATACATTGTATGTGATGTATATGCTTTGTGATGTGAAATGTATTACAGGAATTATATGATGTTGTGTGTATTGGTTAGTTAAATGAGTCATATGATGGTTAAGAACGTTAGGTGCAAGAGTATATGACTAAAAGATATGAATGATAATAATATTAATAATGAAATGAGGTTAATGATGGAAATGACGAGTTATGTGTATGTTTACATTTGATTATATGAAATGTTCATGCATTGTTAAGTATTTAGAATTTCTATTATAAGTTTAAATGCCTCACTAAGTCATAGACTTAGTGTGTGAGTGTTTCACACGTAGGTTCCGTGAAGCAAGAAGAGGAACATGGATATGCATGTCAGGTCAGCTTCTCATTTCCAAAGATCAGATCAGAAAAGTATTTGAATAATATGTATTTTGTTATATGGAATGTATTTGGCATGTAAATAAAATATTTGAATTGTATAGCTCTGATCAGTTTTGTAACTATTTGGTTGAAATTGTTTCAATTATGCAGTTTTGTTTAATAAAAATTGGAAATTTTCATTATTTTGTAAAAGTAAATGTTTTGAAAAGTTATTGTGACACCTCAGATTCGTATCCGGGTCTGATACGAGTTGGGGGTGTTACATATTGTGACATATATTGAATACCATGATTTTTATAAAATTGTGAGATGATGATTTTTACATGATATGCCTTTTATGTAATAAAGTGTTTATATATGTGATATGAGTCAAAAGAAAACTATTGTTTACCGAGTATTCATATTTGACACTATATGCTTATACATGTGCTAAGGAATGATTTTTCAGGTTCAATTTCATTAAAGGAAAAATGTTTGAATTTTCAATTTTATATATTTTTATATGATGGTAGTAGCACTCTCGCTATTTATGATATTTTCATAATTTAAAATGTCTTACCTTAGTTTATACGCCTCATTAAGTGGAACTTAGCGTGTGATTGTTTCACGCGTAGGTAAAAGGAAATGGATCAGAATAAGGAGTGTGGTTGGACATCACTTTTGAAGATCGTATAAGCTCTCCAATATCAATATGTTATTTTCTAATGATTTGACTTTTCTAGTCAGCATGTATATTGTATGAGTATTATGCTACTATGATATGATAGTATAAATCGGACCGTAAACTATTAATTATACAGACTAAAAATGGACACTACTAAGTATAATAAAGGGTAGATGCATGAATAGTAGTCTACCAAGTTATGTTTTAAATGTTATCAATATGGATTTTATAGTATGCAAATTTTAGACAGTTTTAAACGTTATATGAAACAGTATCAAATGACTACATTACTGCCTAAAAATCAGGTTTGAGATGAATGATAAAATATTTCTTTTTAATTTTTACTTGATTAAATATTTTAGTGATTAAAATAAATTTGATGTTTTTGAAAAAAAAACATAATTTTACGAGTTATTTTAGTAGGAAATGTTATAAAAGGTCAGTGTGACATCTTTAACTCGTATTTGAGTAGGTATACGGGTTAAGTGTGTTACATTTTTAACAAAAGATAATGTGACATCTTTAACAGGGAATTGTTGGTCGCTATTAAAAGAAATAGAGACGCTCATTGACAATGGAGTCTTGACACAAGAAATGATCAAGAAATGGGGGGCAAATAAAGATGAAAATCCTGGGCCAAGTACACACCCAACATTCGAGGAATGATAGAGCAAGCTAAACAAAACAAGTGGAAGTTGTTATATACCACTGTAGTACATTTCTATTTTCAGCATCTTGTTTTAACATATTTTTTATTCCTTTCTCCGCCTTTTGTGCAATAAATACATTTGTGTTGCTTGTAAGGTTATGAACATTAAATCAATTTTGCAATCTTGCAGTTCTTTGAATATCAATTGGATAAAAAAAAACTCTTCATGATTAGAGTTATAATCTTTGACAAAATATCAAGATTGAAAACCAGAAAAACAAGGACCCTTGACCTTACTTCAGAAGAAATATACCCAAACACTATCCTATTACAAATATGAGATAAACCTTCTCCTATTGAAAGGAATTACAAAAAGGCTTGGTATTTATATATAGGAGCGTACAATATGGGGCATCGTTGGTTTATTACATTACAAAACCGACTAAAGTATTTTTCTATTGATGAAGTTCGATGATGAACGTAATATTCACAAAAGTAAATCTAGTTTAAGTCAGTTGCTGGGGAATTGAACTCTAACGAAGAGATTTTTTCTGATTTCCACCAAAACACCTAGACTATAACAGGTTCTCCTTAACAAGCTGATGCCTTATATATATACAATAAAGTTTGAGTTATCCCCCTAAAGCAATTGGTTAATTGCCTCGGCTTTATGGATAATATTAAGCTAGTCTGTTATACTATTATATGCAATAAAACTGTCCCTCTAGAGCAATTGGTTAATCGCCTCAGCTTTATGGATAAGTTTCAACTAGCCTGATAAAGGTGGTTATATTATTATATACAATAAAGCTGAATTCAACAAGCCAAAATGGCAAAAAGTTACTACATAAGGATGGACAAAGGTGGTTAAGGAACACCTGTTATAGTTAACCTCACACGAGCACTCAGAAATTTCACTTTTTAGACTGATATTTTCTCACTGCTTTTGCTAGAGTTTACAAAGCTTACACAAATGGAAAATTTTAGAGAATTGAAATAGAATTATTCTAGTAATTGGTTATACAAGTTGCTTCATTTTGTACGCATCTGGTTAAAATACCAAGTCCTTAAAGTGAGGCATGTGGAAAATTTCACAAAGAGCGAGAGAGGAGTGACATCTTAAATAGATGTAACCATAGAAAATAGGAAAACCATCCTGAAACCAAACCAAATTTTGATACTTGTCAAAGAGCTATACTTCTCAAACATTAAAGAGCTATTAATGTATTTGATATTCTTTGAACTCATGCTTATGATTTGATTCTATTGTGAAACTTTTATGGGCAATACTTTACAAAATTCTTTCATTCTTTGATAAAGAAATGAGAAAAACTTTTTCAAATAGGACAATCTCAAATGAGGAAGGTCCTTGAAGCAAATTGTTGCCTATTCTACCACTATTGTAGAAAAAGAATAAGCAAGGCCAGAATGATTAAGCACTTCACATTTCTTGAAAGCAAGTGGTTTGAGAATCCAAAAAGTTTAGAGAATTGAACTTGTAACGATCTCCTGTGACATTATTAGCCACTCATCAAGAAAGATTACCCTATTTAAAAGGGATACTTATCTCATGCTGATGGAAATAAGCATCACTAGACAAATTACTTCCCCCATCCACCAATCCATGTCCCCTAGAAGATCCTCCAATCACAGAGCTATAAGTCCCATTAGGTGTATTATAGGAATGAACAAGTCCACCACCTGCACTCTGGTTAGACTGTGATACTGGCTCAAGTCTTGATACATCATTGCTGACTCTTCCATACCGATCATTTTCTTTATGGGGATTATATCCATTATGTCCTTCAGAAGATTGTTGAACTTGAATTTGAGAACTTTTAGGCACATAATAAGATATTGGAACAGATTCTACACTTATAGATCTTTCATATTGGGTAACATTGGTTACAGGATTCCAAAAGTAGAGATAACCAGTTTTATCATCAACTAAACATTTCCACGTTTCGGGAATAATGGGATATAGCAGTACGTATCTTGGAGAAATAGACAAGGTAGTCGCTGTAGCAGCTATTGCAAGAAAAGGCACCAACAAAAATCTTCTAGTTCATCCCGATGATGTTTATTTCTTCCAGTATGGTTGTTACACAGGGATGCCACCGATAACAAAGTCGAATCCGCCAAATATACTCATCAATTGTTCCAACCGATCATCATTCAGTTCTTGCACATATGCTTTCAAAAGTATGCCGAGCCGGTAGACGGCAACCTCTGCACCACCGATCCCAGAGAAAAGAGACAGAAAATTGATACCCCTGGGGAACATGTCTCTTAAAATCGAAAGATGATAAGCCATTGTGTCGGCCTGGAATGGATTACCAAGCGATTTATACCACTTTGTCCAACTAAATCCCTCCAGATCCAAAAAATGGGCACCTCATTCAAAAGAGGCACATATCTCAGACATTTCCGTCAGAATGATTGATTACTTCTTACGTTTATGACAATATGAAGAAGAATCCTTCAAGTTACTTAACAACATTGTTGTTTAGTGACACCAGAATGAGAGTATTCAAGATAAACAGATTTGGGGCACGAATAAAGCCACAAGTACCCATAACAGTGCATTGGCAAAATTGGACCTCGTAGGGATCATGAGAATCAAACAAACATTAAGAATAAACCTTACAGTTTAAAGTGTTCGGGTATTTTGAAAGCCCAATTCAGAAAGATCCATGTGGGACATCTCGAAGGCCCATTTCAACCAGAAATAAAATGTTGGGGCATTTTGAAGGCTCGCAACAATATGAATATTTTAGCACTCTTGGAGGCTCATCTCAGCAAGAAATAATGTTGAACGCATTTTTAACATATATATCAGTAAATGTTGGGGCATTTTAAAAGTCACTTTAGACATATCCATGTAGGGTATTTTTAAGACCCACGTCAATATGAATATTTGGGCATTTTGAAAGCTCGTATTAGCAAGAAGAAAATATTAGGGCATTTTGAAGGCCAATTTCAGACATAAATGATTCATGTGAGGCATTTTGAAAGCTTATTTTGAGGCCTCACATCATCAATAAACAATTTTGAATGCATTTGGAACGTTCATATAAACAAATACTAGGGTATGCTGAAAGCCCATATCATCATGTGCCAAGATAATTGATTTGAGCAAATATTTCCAATAAGATAAGAAGATATGAAGAATGAAAATGGTAAAACAGTGATAGTGGAGCTGACTATACATAGTTTCTTTGTTCATCATACAGTTGCATTATTCTGGTGATTCGATGCTGGCAAGCCAAAGCATCCCACTTGTATTCACACTAAGTTTTGTTCTTAAGTGTCCTTGTGATGTCCTACAAAAGCTCTGAACATTATGCAAAGAGTTCGATGATTGAGAAATCTGGGCAAAAGCCATAAGAAAGAATGGATATGTTGTCAAATGTTTTACGAAAATCTGGGCAGAAGCCACATGAAATGATGAATGTGTTGCCAAATGTTTTACAAACCAGTAATTATGGTGCTGAACCAATGTTGCGATCATATGGTGTTTCCAGTTATTGATCCGAGATAAAGTTTGTCTTCTTCATCCCCAAGGTTAGAAGTGAGATATGATGAAGATTTCTTTCCGTGATAAGGGAAGCTGAAACTTTAACAATAAGAAACTAGTGGAACCAACTAAGGTTGAACAACAGGTTGTTGTTAAGCATTTCGACATGATATGGTCTGAATGACTTTGTTCAAGATCCAATTAGATGTGGAGACATGAAAGGAATTAGGATAAATCCTCATTGTGATGTGTTTCAAGAGTCAAATCAGAATATACACTGTTTCTTAATTAATCCCCGCTGAGTTGGGCATATCTACATCTACATTCTTCAAAAATGATATATTCATTCTTCAAAGATAATAGATTCACGCTTCAAATATGATAGATTCTCTCTTCAAAGATGAAAGATTTATTGGATTTCTACACAAGTCCAAACAAAGAAAGCTAGTGTTATCCACAATAAAATGGGACAACAAGGTTGTAATTCTGATTACGGCAAGAAGCACATAAATGAAAATTTCTTTTGAGACTTTAATGAAACAAAGAAGGCACAAAGATGCAAGTGGATCAGATGTTCATCAGAAATGCCAGCTTGAAATGACATTTTGGCTAAGTAAAGGAAGACCAAGTTCACAACTTTGAAATCAAATAAAGATGAACTTAACATTCATGCATCATATTTAGACATTTGCAAAAATAGGGGCATTTTTATTCATTTTATCAATATTAAATATTTGACAGAAATTTCAAAGATTAGCAAAGATTCTAATCCATCACTCGATGGATCAGCATTTCTAGAGGAGTTCATAATGAGAAGAACTCATCTGAAGAGGAAGAAGAAGTTCATAATGAGAAGAACTTATTCAACCTTTTGCTTGACTCTATCACAGAAGGAGATAGATCAGCATTAACATTTCCAGAGGAGTTCATAATGAGAAGAACTCATCTGAAGATGAAGAATAAGTTCATAATGAGAAGAACTTGTTCAACCTTTTGCTCGACTCTATCACAGAAGGAGATAGATCAGCACCAATATTTCCAGAAAAAGTTCATAATGAGAAGAACTCATCTGAAGAGGAAGAAGAAGTTCATAATGAGAAGAACTTGTTCGACCTTAGCTTGATTCATCATCTATGGAGTTGAATGAAAGAATAACCTCACTTAAGGATCAATATTTTCAGAGGAAGTTCATAATGAGAAGAACCCATCTGAAAAGGAAGAAAAAGTTCATAATGAGAATAACTTGTTCAACCTTACCTTAATTCATCATATATGAAGTTGAATCAATGACACCTCTTTCGAGGATCAGCATTTCCAGAAGGAGTTCATAATGAGAAGAACTCATCTGACGAGGAAGAAGAAGTTCATAATGAGAAGAACTTGTTCAACTTTTTGCTAGATTACATCACAGAATGAGATGAATTGTCATCCCTAGTGGAAAAGTTCACAATGAGAAGAACTTGTTCAACATTGTCATTCTAATCAAGAAAAGTCAAATTGACAAAAAACTTATTGTCTTTTTCATCTTTGCTCTATTCTTGTTAACACAAGAATGAGCAAAGAGGGGCGGCTATAGACATTAGTTTTTTTGCCCATTTTTGTTTTTTTATTTATTTATTATTATTATTATTATTATTAAATAAATTCTATTATTGTAGGCCCAAAATACAACAATCCCTGAGCCCAAATTACAAAAGAGGCCTAATAGTGACCCAAAAACCCAATCTGGTCCAGACCCAAACCTCGAGCCTGAATGTGTAACCCTAAACCCTAGAGCCACGCAACTGCCACCTCTGCTCCCACTGCTCCACGTCGCTCCAGCCACTGCCATGCCATAACTGAAGGCTCCAAAAATCCCAACGCTAGCCGTCTACGTCTCAGCCATTCGGTGAGTCACCACATAGTCCGGTGACTCACCGAAAATCAACCTATTATCTGGTCCGAAGGAGGCTCGAAGATGGCTATAAAGGCCACCCAAATCTGCGAAATAAAGGAGGGAGGAGAGCAACCACCGGCAGGAATACAACAACCAAATTATCAAATATCAAAACACAAAAATAGAGAGAGACTTACCGAAGAAGCGGCGCTGTCGGAGTTCACACGTGCCTCCACGCGCCACTATCGCGGTCGAAATACCGAAGTTATTTCTTTAGATCTACAAAAATATGAGGCTTTTTAGAGAAAAATGGGGGTCGGATTTGGTCTTAGATTGTTTCGTTTGAGGGTATATTGTATTTTCCGGCCACCGGCGGCGGTGTTGGCGGCGACGTAAGACGATTGGTCGTCGACCGGTTTAGAGAGAGAATGTTTATATACCTCTCCCAAACGGCGTCGTTTTAGGAAAGGGTATATGTTTAATTTGTACACAAGGGCAAACCCTTTCCGTAATACCCATAGTTTTGTAACTTTACGTTTTAGTCACTCAAATCAATTTATAATCATTTTAATTCGGTCTCTTAATTTTATTTTGTTTATAATTTAGTCACTGCCACACATTTATATATTTTAGGTAAAATAACCGAAGTCACTGTAATTTTAATAATTAATATTTTAATCCCGAATAATTAATTAGGTTAAATTACACTGTTAATATTCTTATTTTATGATATTTCAATTTATGACTATTAATTTATATATTTTACATTTTAATCTTACTATTTTAATTTTATTTGTTTTAGTCACTATTTAATTACAATTTTATTATTATCCTTATGTTCTAATATTTTTATATAATATTTAATTATTATTTTATTTAATATGAATATATTTAATTAAATAATAATATTTATTTATTTTCTAATATTAAGAAAGGGTATGTATTAAAATAATTAGATGTTCTTTTATGATATTTTTAAATAAATAAAATATTATAATTTAGTTTTATTTAAATTATGTTATAGGAAAAATTATCATATTATTATTATTATTTATTTAATTATTAATATTAAAGAAATGGGATGTCTTAAAATAATTAGAAGTCATTTTTTGATATTTTTAAATAAATAAAATATTATATTGAATTTTATTTTATTTAATCATATTTTTAATATTTATTTATTTTTTAATATTAAAGAAAAGAATTGTCTTAAAGTAACTAGATGTCATTTTATGATAATTTTAAATAAATAAATACCTTATTTATAAAAATCATTTTATATATGTTTTTCCTTAAGATTATCCGATCGAATCTGGAATAAGGGGATCATAAATTAAATTTATATTCGAATTCTTAAATTTCCATTAATAGAGACATTTTATAATCGACGGGTACCGATTTTGGGCGTTGTGGGGGTGTTAATCCTTCCTCAAACGTATCCGACCACAAATCCCTTTGTATTATTAAAAAGAACGAATTTTTGGTTAAACGCATACCGGTTTATATTTTAACTGATGTTTTCTTAAAAACACTTTTAAAAGATGATTTTTCGGTATTCGACCTACCTAACCCAAAAGGCCGATGGCGACTCCAAAACATTTCATAAAAAAAACCATTTATTTATTTACATACTTTTCCGCCAAGTAAAATTTCGTGCCCGAGCGAAAACCGGTTACGACATATATTCAGAAAAATTATCCCTCTTTTTCTCTTTCATGAGGTTTATATATCAAATCTCATTATAAGATACGAGTGTCAGACATAAGATCATAATTGTTATTTATAGGCATGTAAATTAGGTCAATAAATTCATTCTTCTGACAATAGATTTGGCCGCAGAGGTGTATTTAGTTCGATTGTTAGTAAAAAATGAATCAAACTGTACTATATGATGTTTTAAAAAATGAAATTGAAACTGAATGATATAAAATTTATAATTTCTATTCAGTTCAGTTCGATTCAATTTGTGAATTGTAACTGTTCACTATTTTTCAAATTCAACATAAAAAAGATAAATTTCGAGTTTAACCGGTGCAAACTGAACTCACAAAAAATAATATTATTAGTTTTAGGAGTATATTTATTTAAATTTATCTTGTAGTAAATTCAAAATTAATTTAATTTAGATCATTTTTTAATTTGGTTTGATTTTCAACAAATGAATTTCATAGAAAAACTGAAATCAAACCAAAATCATGAAATTGTATATCTAAACCAAATTGAAATTAAATCATAAAATGAAAAATGAAAACCCAATAGAATCATAATTCGATTTAGATCAAATTTCTGAATGTTACTTAATGCTCAACCTAATTAATATTCTGAATCAGATTGTTAGTTGAGGTGGAGTATGAATTTAAAACCATGGTAACTATTGAAAGAAAAAACATGAGAGTTGTTGAAAGAGAAGGAAGGGAAAAGACAAAATATATCATCAGTTAACGACGTTGGTTTGGGAAACAGATTTCAGGAAGACATTGAATATTTTGGAAATACATACACCATATTGATAGATTTGATAAACATACACCATATTCATGACCCAATTTACGTAGAAGTTGGCTACTCAAAGAAGAGGGCTTTTGGCAAAGTTGAACACAACTTTTGACTGGATGTAATAGTTTTAGTTGGCTAACTGGTTAGAAGGTAAAGTCGAAAAGTGTAGTTTGTCTGATATTGGATAATGTGGCTTTTAGTTTGTAAATACAGCATAATGATCTTCCTAATTTTCGTAGGATGAAAATCTGTCTTTATTTTTCTTTTATTGTTTGAATCCGAATTCACCGGGAAAAAATATCAGTCCGTATTGATTACAAAAAAGGATGAACAAGAAATCATGCAGCTTCTTAAGACTGGTTAATGCATCAAAATCAGGTTAACACTGCCGCTGATCCGGTTGTTTTCCTCATAAGATTCCCTACAACTGAGCTGAAGATAAAGCCATGAACTTCTCAAATTCCATTATCTGTAGAAAATAGCATGTGGAAAACACTGAGACATTATACCTTAGTATAAAAGTGAATCATAATCACTCAGCTGCAGCCTCGGAACGGGTTTTTTCATACAAGCAATCAATCAGGGTAGACTGACATTTGAGGCTCTCTTTCCAGAACAGCAATCACACCCTAAATAGAAATAGCACGGGCCACACTCGTATAGGTTGATATACCTTGGTTCCGGCCAGATTTCCTACTCGACCCTGATGAAAGAGAGCAGAGTGAAAAACAAAGCAAATAGAGCAAGCAAGACAGAAACCATCCTCCCCTTGGGGAGGAATCTAGATAACAACTCGGTAACATAACAAATCAGCAGAAAGTAATACTCACGTGATGATACAGTTGGAAAACATGGGGCAGGAATGATTTATTTTCAGAAGAAAAAAAACACACTGAACTTTTATCTTAAGCCAAGAATATCATAATCATAATATAGAGACACCAGAATTATATCTAGATATCAGCACCATTTTATACGAGTACATTTGCATTACACAGTTCATAACTGATATTAACATATAATAAGTTTGTTCAGGTCAAAAACCAAATTCCAGGTTACTCAGCATATCTTAGCATATGATGCTTATTGCTGTATGGTTTGCTGCACACATGGTTTTTATAGTTCAAGACTCGAATCAATGTATATCACATTACTTACTAACTACCAATCAATGTGATTGAACATAATGGCACCTGATTACAACTTGTTGGGTCGTACACAAGCATTCATTCATGGCAGTGCCATCTAATGCAATGGTATGCATGATACATTTATAACCATATTAACTCTAAACCAAAATATCTAGCCCTGAATCAAGCTTACCAGACAGGAGGACTGAGTGGGCCCCTCTTCTCCGATTCTTGGTTGTCCCTTGTATGCTTTCCAAATGCAGACAAAGACTTTCTGTTCACATCTTTACCTGTTGCTGAAACAGTTCCCCCCTCACATTTTTGGCCGGCTTGCTCAGCCATAAGTTGCCATTTTGACAGCATGTCATCCCCTCCAACTGCAGCCCGTGCGGCAACATTTGCAGCAGTGGCCCTCATCTTGTCATCCTCCTCCATATTTACCTGGACATTACCTACTTATTTGGATGATGAAAGAACAAAAAGTGCTTGGGAAAATTACCCCTCAATAATACCTTTAACACTTTTACTCGACCATCATCTTTCTCCTTGTTCCCGTCAACTATAGTCTCAGCATCAGGCTGCATCCACGAATATTTGACAAATACAATGTTAAGCGTAAACATACTATACCTCAATCTTATGTCTTTTGGTGCATTCATTCACATTATTAATCTCTCAGTACATTTTTAATGCCTTACAGATAATCATATCTCTAAATAGAAACAGCACCCACATCATTAAGTTTCCGCAGCTTCTCTGCCTCAGCTTGCTTTTTCTCCCATTCTTCCCTAGCATTCTGGTTCATCATCATAATTTGTTGCTGAACATCTGAGGTGAAAATTGTCCGGTGTCTAGGCTTCTCAACATCAACCTGCTACAAGAGATTAATCCTGAATTAGAAAGATATAAAAGAAAATATGTGTTAATTCAGAGGAATTGAGGCTGACCTGCTTTGATAGTCTGATTAAATTGCATAGCAGCCCATGCATTCTTTCCTCCACAAACTAGAGATTCAGATACAAAAGGACATACATTTATGGATTATAAAGAAAAAGGGGTAAGAAGCTAGCCTCTTACCAGGGACAAGCATTGTTCAACATCCTTGCTTACATTTTCAAACCACTTTTGGCCACTTCATGAGGACAAGCATAAAAAACATGAAATAGCAAGAAATATACAGCTTATAATGAAAAACAGACTGTAAAAGAGGAACATTTTAGAACAGGGAGGTGTAAATGAAAATTACCTAATTTCAGACAGTTTCTTCTGCAAAGGGATTTTCTGCAAAATAACAATTTCTTCTTCCTCTTAAACAATCCTTCTTGATGCCTCTGAAACTCGACTCTCATCCTTGGGGCCAGAAAATAGTTGCTCCTCCTCTTCCTATTTGATAGCAGAAATCCAAAAGGATGTGACTTATATTTTGGGGCCTATGTTTCTTTACATAACTACTTATGAATTAATTTTACAAAGATATGACCATAAAGTATTGTACCCTGAGATTCACTCCGCTGACAGCAGTTACATCATTCAGTTGTTCAATGCTCTGATCTCAAAAGCCTCCAGATACTTTTGCCTTCTTACTGTTGGAAATAAAAATTTAAGCAATAGAAAAGGAATCAACTGATTGTTAATTGACCTTGATAATCATTGCAGGCTATAAGGCAGCAACATATTTAACCTTGAAAGTGGTGGTGATGAACCAATAGCTTTAACCAACTTTTTCTGGCCAGCAAAGTGCTTTTTTTTAGGTGCTCTTGCATTGACCCCAGCCATGGCAGGCACAGGTCGATTCTGAGAACCCAACTGAATATCGAAAGAACGTGGAAATTTGACAAAAGAAGCAAGGTGTCGAAACAATTTTTTCTTAAAGTGTGAAAAAAGGTGAGATTTTAAAAAACCACATTAATTCTTAATTATCTCTTTTTAATTGATTTTTAATTTAAAAACAAATGCGATTTAAAAGACCTCTTGTTTCGAAAATTTTGAATTTCCTTTACGATCGAAAAATACGGTTCGAAGAGTCGCCACCAATCTTTGATTAGGGTGTGATTGGGCACCCAAAAATGCTTTGTCATTTTAAATAAAAATTAATTTTAATTAAAACAACAAATTGAGGTCTGCGTTACCAAAATTCAAGTTCGGGAGTCGGTTACGTGTGGGGAAGGATTAGCACCCCCACAACGCCCTAAATCGGTACCTAGTCGATTAATTAACGTTTTTGCAATGAACTTTACAAATTCGAACTTAATTTGAGTTTTGATCCCATAAAATAAAAATGTAAATTTAAAACATTCAAAAACACTCAAACAAATTAAATTAAAATTATCGAGTCATTTTAGAAAGATAAAGAATGTTCGATTATTTACAAATATCGAGACCAGATCTTAAAAGATATAACAACCTTTTCTCGATAAATTTAAATAAACGAACATTTCCTTTTCTCTCGTTCCCATATTTTAGGTGACAAATTAATTTTTTAAGTTTCACTTTCGGGATATACTTTTATTTTAAAATCATTAAAAGCGGACCTCAAATCAGTTATGACTGTCCATTTAAATAATTTTAAATTAAAAGTATATTACCCTTAATCCAATTATGAATATGGTCGAGTTATGCAAATGAGGCTATCATGCAAATTATGCCAAAATGATGTCATGTAAAGATCAATTAAATAAAAGGATATATTACATCTAAATCCATGCTTATGAACCATATAATAACATATGCACACATATCGCCATCATTCAAAATTAGGATAAACATACACCTTAAATGAATCCTAACTAATCATACATACATACACATAATAAACTTAAACATGGACTAAAACGAAACATGCGAAAATTAAGAGTGAAATGTCTAAAAACAGATTTTAAGTACATTTCTAATTAAGGATGAAATCGAATATACGAAAAATATGAGAACTAAAATGAAAAATAAAAGATTATAATCAAGGACTAAAATATACTAAACTAAATATATTGGACCTCGCGCTAATAACTCCTAAAAAACGGTGACTTACGAATAATTAACCCTAACATTTCTAATATAAATTCTAATTATAAACTAAACCTAATCCTAAACTCACAACCCAGCCGTTCCTCTCCTCTTCTCTATCTCTCCCTTCTTCTTCCCCACGCTCACACATTGCCCAAACCAGAAAAGGAAATCTACCGCTGCTCCATCTCTCGGCCACCACGTCTTGGTGGCTCGACTCCGTTCGATACCCAGACCAAACCTCTAGCCAACAACAGTGTCACTCATTTCCTTGAAACGCCATACACGACTGGCTACAATACCCAAAATCAGACACCCCGATCGTCACTTTCGATTATTGTATAACTCATAAACAAACTTAAATCGACCCCAAACTCTCTTATTATCACCATTTTAAAGCCTCTCGGACACTCAAGCTTCTAAGGCCAACAAGTTCAACACCAAACAACGACGCATTGCGAGGTAAACTATCTAGATCCTTTCTCTTATTACTATGGTTTTGTTTCGAAAAAATTTACAAAGCCTAATCTTATCCTTCTTTTGATATTAGAACACGGACCAAAGAAGAAGAAAAAATGGAGTCAGTATGCCCCTACTTGCATTCAAACAGTCCAGGTAAATCCTATTTCCTTATTATTTATTTCGAATGAAAACCTAAATCTATGATTCCTATGGAACTTTTTAGACATATAAAATGTAATTTATTTACTGATTTATTTGAAAGAAAAAAAAATTGAAAATTGGCAAAGAAAATGCTAATGTACATAATGATAAAGAAAATGAACCTTGAAGGAATTTGCTTTGAATTGCTTTAGTTCGTTGAAACCAGTGAATTTTGTTTCCTTTGATCTCCAAATTGAAGAAGAAAAAAAAATGGAATACAATATATTGTTTTTTGTTTTGCTCTCTACTTTCTGTAAAAGAAAACAATGAAGGTTCTCTTTTTCCGTCACAATGGTTTCTATTTTCTCTCGTTTTTTTAATCCTCTCTTTTCTGTGATCTCCCCCCCTTTAGTTTAATCCCATTAAAACTGATGATGGGTGGTTATCTCCTAAAAACAAAAAACTGCTAAAAACCGACCCTCAAACTGCTATCTTCTTATGCATATATCTGTTGTCCATTGGGCTTGAATGGGGCCTGTAATTGGTTTGCTTCGGGCCTGCTCCGACCTAGACTCGGATAAAAACGAGCATCTACAGCTGCCCCTCTTTGCTCATTGTCGTATAACGAGAATAGAGCAAAGATCAAAAGATGATCGAGTTTTTCCGGTCATGAGAACTTCAAAAGATTAAACCACTCACTGTTACTTCGGGATAAATGAGACTTGAAAAATCTTCGAATGACGGGTCTGCTCCCTCTTGTTCAGGGAGTAGAATTTGAATAATCTTCTGCTTACGGTTTCGCTCCCTCTTGCTTCAGGGAGTAGAACTTGAACAATCTTCTGCCTACGGGTTCGCTCCCTCTTGCTTTAGGGAGTAAAACTCGAACAATCTTTTGTCTACGGGTTCGCTCCCTCTTGCTTCAGGGAGTAGAACTCGAACAATCTTCTGGTGTGATTCTGCTTCACTATTCTTCCATGAAGGCTCAACTTCGAGGGTTAAACCTGAAAATCAAACGTTGTCACTCATTAATGTATGCTTGAAGATTTGAAAAAAAATTATACTCGAAAAAATTAGAATTTAAGAGAATCTTTGAGAATCCATTTCTCTTGCGGGAGCTTGTCTCGCAACAGCTAGATATGAGAATCTTCTTGGACTAGGCTGCCATCTGAACATCTCTCTTTCTAAGACCTTGAATTGGTTAATGACTCCTCGTGCACATTTTCTTTTAATCAATTAATCAACTTCTTTGTACTCGAGAACCTTCAATTTCCTCTCACATCTGATGATCTGATAGCTTGCTCCAACGCTCTTCCGAGAAGGCTTAAAATGGCCTGAATGACTTATCACCTTGGTGTGAAAACATCCTACCCGAAGGACTTATGGATGACCCGAAGGATTTAATCATCATGCTCGAAAGACTTACAAATGACCCGAAGGATTTTCATCATCATGCTCGAAAGACTTACTGATGAATTTGCTTCACTACTCTTCGGTGAAGGCTCACAAATTACCCGAAGGATTTAATCATCATGCTCGAAAGACTTACTGATGGATTTGCTTCACTACTCTTTGGAGAAGGCTTACAAATTACCCGAAGAACTTAATCATCATGCTCGAAAGACTTACTGATGGCCCGAAGGACTTCATCATCATGCTCGAAAGACTTACTGATGACACTTACTTATGGGTTCGCTTCACTACTCTTCCGTGAAGGCTTACAAATTACCCTAAGGATTTAAGCATCATGCTCGAAAGACTTACTGATGGCCCGAATGACTTAAAAATTGTGAAATTTTGAAAATCGCATTATTTGTTTTCAAAAATTTCATCTTCTCAAAACATCGTTTTTCATTTTCAAATTCTTTTGAAAACATCTTACCCGAAGGTTTTACGGATGGCCCGAAGGACTTATCATCTTGCTCTAAAGGCTTACAGATGACCCGAAGGATTTAAGCATCATGCTCGAAAGACTTACTGATGGCCCGAAGGACTTATAAATTGTGAAATTTTGAAAATCGCATTCTTCGTTTTCAAAAATTCCATCTTCTTAAAACATTATTTTTTATTTTCAAATTCTTTTGAAAACATCTTACCCGAAGGTCTTATGGATGGTTTGCTTCACTGCTCTTCGGTGAAGGCTTAAGATTGACTTGCTCCAATCTCATGTGTGCAAGTCTTTCCAATTGATCGATTCACTTCTTTATACACAAAAATCTTTGTTTTTATTCTATATCTGATGGTCATCACTTCAGAGTAATGCTTCTTCTGTGGATTAGACCTCTCAATTCTTCAGGGTATGCCTCTCTAAATGTAACTCTTTGCGTTTGAGGTTAGAAATTTTCCCTTCAAACTTGTCGGGATTTTGACATCATGAATCTTCTCTTTTCACGGGAAGATCTGTCAAAATCATGTATTTATGCATGAAACACTAATGCAATTAAATGTATCAGTGTAATGCATTTTCTTTTATGCAAATGATGTTTTCATGAATGCATAAATGTTGAATCAATTTTCACTTGGCTCCAGAGTGGTGAGCTTGATCTTCTTCTATTTGATCATTCTTTCAAGGGTCTACTTCATATGCTCGTGTAGCAACTCACGGTTTCCAACTTGCATCTTTGACAAGCCCTCTGATCTTCTTCTTGTCGTCTTTGTTTTCTTTCTTTATTTTGGAGAAAGTGTTTTCTCTCTCAACATCTTGCTATAGTAAGAAATACGACTGTGTTGCCCCATTCCATCCTTGGCTCAATTATACTTTCAGAGTTGTTCTTCCAGGACTCTGCCATTGATCAATGCTCAGTTGATTTGCTTTACAAGGTAAGCTCTGCTCAAATTCACGGTCTGCCCCTAACACTTCAAGTTGTGAGGCTCATTCTCAATATCTGCTTGATCTGAATCTTGTCATCCCAACATGATATAGGTTTCTGGTCATGCCCTAAAGTGGGTACTCTTGGATCTCTTTGTTCCCAACATATCATAACTTGAATGTTCTCATTCTCGTGTCACTACATAGTAGTGTTGTCAAGTAGTTTGAAGGCGTCTCTTCACATTGTCATAAACACTTAAGTGCCTAATTTTTCTAACAAAATGTCTTGCATTTTATACAAGTTGTAATATGTGCCCCTTCTGAATAATGAGATCATCTTCTTCTTGATGGGTAATTGACAACGTCACAAGGAAATTTTATAAGTTTCATTCTTCATTCATTCTGTTCTCTTGGACCATCTACTTCAAGATCGTGGAATACTTCATGTTCTGGCATTGCTTATTCCTTTTCTCCAATAGAGGCATAATGAGTCTCACAAGTTTCAAGGACCTTTCACACTTGAAACTGTCATGTTTGAAAATGTTTTTCCCTTTTCTCTTATTATAGGGATCAAAGAATGAAAGAATTTTATAAAATATTACCCCTTAATTCAGGCTCACAATCAAATCAAATCATAAACATGAGTTCAAAAAATATCAAAAGAATCAATAACTATTTAATTTTTCAGAGTTATAACTCTTTGACAAGTGTCAAAATTGATGGGTTGGCTTCAGTTGGCTTCCTATTTTTTAAGGTTTCAGCCAACAAACTTATATTTCTTTCTCGGTCTTCGTGAACATCACAACATGCCCCTTCTTCTGGCTTGGTATTTTAATCGAATACGGACAAAATGACGCAACTTGCATAATCAATTACTAGACTTTATAGAACACTTCTATTTCAGTTCTCTGAAATCTTCCATTTGTTCAAGCCTCGTAGACTCCTCTAACAAAGGCAATGCAGAAATATCGGTCTAAAAATGAAATTCCTGAGTGCTCGTGTGAATTTGACTATAACAGGTTTTCCTTAACTCCCTTAGTCCATCTTTACCGAAACTCCTTATTCATAAAATTGATTTAATTTACCATTATCTGGCTAGCTGAAATCAGCTTTATTGTAATTTGCCTCTATCGGGCTAGCTGAAGGGTTCATCTCATCACAAAGTCTTTGACTTGACAATCACAGTGGAGCATACACCAAATTGCCAGGTACCCGATCAAGGTCATGGTTTGAATATAATCTATTCATAAAGCTAGGGCTTTCGAGTTTCCTCTATAACCAATTGCTTTAGCGAAATAGCTCAGCTTTATTGTATATATATAATATCATCACCTTTATTAGGCTATAGCTAAATTATGTCCATAAAGCCAGGGCGTTTAACCAATTGCTCTAGAGGGACAGCTCAAGCTTTATTGTATACATATAATATTATAATTTGGGTATACGGGTCCAATTTCTTAAGCTTGTCAAGAAGAACCTGTCATAGTCTAGGTGTTGTTGAAAGTCAGAAAATCTCATCGTTAGAGTTCAATTTCCAAATAACTGACCTAAACTAGATTCACCTACTCGACCATTCCATCTGTAAGGATCATAATCATCATTGAACGTCATCAACAGAAGTGTAATCTAGTCGGTTTTGTAACATCATACACAAAAGATGCCCCATGTTGTCCGCTCCTATACATACCTGAATACCAAACCTAACGTTCATCTCCTTATGATAGAAGAAGGCTATATCGGTCCCTGCAATAAAAAGGTATGGTGTTCGATTGTATCTTCTGGGGATAAGGTCAAGGTCCTTGTTTTATCAGGTTTCAACCTTGTCATCTTGTCAAAGATTTATAACTCTAATCATTTAAAGAGTTTTTAATTCAGTTGATATTCAAAGAATTTCAAGTTGCAAATTCGATTTAATGCTTACCATCCTTAAAGTAACATGAATTTATTTAAATATCATTATACAAAAAAAACTGAGAAATGATGAAAAACAAGTTCAAACATGATTTTGCAAATGGAATAAAGCTTCATGATAGAATGAAATGATCTCTTCCTATCTAGGATGCCCCATTACCCATCTAATGTCGTGGCACTTAACTCAAACGGATGTTACATATTGCTCTTTGATGCCCCACTCGAGCTCGTCATCCACTGTTCCACCAATTCCTCTGTTAATGTCTCATTTGCCACAAGCATCTCTATCTCCTTTAACAGCGGCCTACAGTTTCCCGTAGAATGTCCCAATGCCCCCAAGTGGTAATCACAGACACTATCTTGATCATAGCTATGAGCAGAAGGGTCTGGTTGCACTTTCACTGGCCTTGGTGTGAGGTATTGACCTTCAATCAAATGGCGATACAGATCTGAGATAGGAGTTTGGAACACTTTCAAAGCATTTTTCGATCTTGGGACTTTCTTTGGACGTCTCGAGTAACCCGCTACCCCTTTTCTTTTATGACTTTGAGAGCTCTGGACGTAACATTCATTCACCTCATCAGCTTGTTCCTTTTGATCGATTAGGTTTTTAGAAGTGTCTTTCAAGTTTCCTTTGCTGATTGCATCTTCAATTAACTCTCCAGCCATCATAAGATCCTTGAAGTTATTCGTTGACTTTCCCAACATTAACTCAAAGAAAGGAGCTGGAAGAGAATCGTGAAACATATATGATATTTCTTCTTCTAAAAAAGGAGGTTGAACTTGTGCTGCCACTCCTCTCCATCTTAGGGCATATTCTTTAAAGCTCTCAGTAGCTTTCATTCTTATCCTTTGAAGGTCATGACGTTTTGGGGCTAAGCCTTTAACATATTGATATTGTCCCAGAAAAGCATCAGCTAGGTTGACCCATGTCTTGATCTGTTCTTTGTTCAAACGGTTATACCATACTATAGCTGGCCCAACAAGACTATCATGGAAGTAATGAATCAACATATTGTCATTATTTAGGTACCCTTGCATCTTTCTACAAAACATCTTCAGATGAATTATGGGACAACTAGTGCCATCATATTTCTCAAAATTAGGCACCCTAAATTCATGTGGGATGACCAAATCAGGGACCAAACTAAGTTCTCTAGCTTCTAACTCCTTGTGAGGGGCATTAACAATCTTTATATCTTCAATGGCTTCATTCAACCACCTGAATTTTTCTTCAAATTGTTCAAAATTGATGAGGCTCGTCCCTAGGTCTGAGTTAGACGCTCCAGGGCAAATTATCACTCTTGATGTACCAGTCTGATGAGATTGATTTCCTTTATCCTCTATTTTCTCTTTACTAGCAGCCTGTGGTGGTACCAGTACCTGGATCATTTGATTCGATACGCCTTGCAAAGAACCCGATGCTTGATTCCCCGTATCTTGTTGTGACCCGACTAACTGCTCTTGCAACTGATCTTGTGATCCCTTATGAGATTGTTCCATTGTTCCTATTTGCTTATTCATGACGATGAGGAAGTAGTATGAATGGATGATCTTGTTATAACTGTCACATAACCTTCTATAAATTATTTCTGTGTTTTTATAATTAATGCATGTAAAAATGCTTAAATAAATACATGTAATGCAAATGCAAATGCCAAATGCAAATACAAAAGGTGTCATTCTAGAGTGACCATCTTAAAACAACTTTCATTGAACACAAAGGTCTCGATACATCAAACAAACTTTACATATAATGGACAGCTTTCACTCCGAACTTTTCTATCTCCTTCAAAATCCAATTTAATTTCCACTCATGCTCGGGGGTCGAGTTGTCAATCTGCTTTAATTCTCTTGCAAAGCCAGCTAAATCAACCCATTTGTGAGCCACATCGCTTGCTTGTGTCATAGTTTCTTTCATGACATTGTCTCTTTTCTCTATCTTGAGTGCCGATTCTCGGAGCTGTAAACACTGCTGTTGAATCTTCCTTGTAAGAAAGTCATTGTGGTTATGAAGCTCTTGTATAAGATCACTGCAATCATCCACAATCTTCATCAACTTCTCATTCTTGGCTCTAACGGCTTCAAGCTCAGCGTCATTCTCCCGCTTGTGGCGTTGATATGAAATTTCCATATTGGCAATGGACTTATTCAACATCTGATTCTCGGTCTGATATCTTCCCAAATTATCAACAACTATATTGCGTCTTTTTTCTGCAATTTGTAAATCATGAGAAAACTTCTCAACTTGACCTTCGTACATCTTGCAATTCTTTCCCAACTGTTCAACATAATTTTTAAGTTTAGTGACCTCTATTATCCACTCATCTGGGACATTTCCTATACCAACAAATTTAAAAGTTTGACTGATCCTTCGAAAATCATCTCGCATGGCTTCCATCTCTCTGCTCAATTTATTATTTTCACTTCTTAAATGACGAATCAGAGCTTCGTATTTTGGCAAACAATTTTCTTCATGAATGTCCTCACTGATACTCTTACCTTTGGTCACTTTTGGTTCAAACTCAACAGGATAATTTGTTTTCAAACTGGGTTGTCTTTTCAATTCAAACTCCAATACTCCATGATCTAGAAGAAGTTGGACTCGACGTTTGAAGGTGGAACAATTCTCAATAAAATGTCCTTGAATCCCAGCATGATATTCACAATGAACGTGGACGTCATACCAACTTGGATATGGAGGTTGCAAAGGTTTCACATAATGTGGTGCCACTTCTCGGGCTTCTAACAGTTCATCATACAATTCCTTATATGATATTGGGATGGAATCACAACGAGATCCACCTCTCAACTTGGGTTGAATTGGAGTTTCCAGTTTTATTTCCCCTGATGTTGGGAATAGACTATCAAACACCAACGAGTTTGGACTGTATGTCTTCTTTTCATCCTTCTGAACTTCTATAGTTGCCACTATTTCCTTGGCATTTCCAAACAACTTGTTGATACGAATAATGATTGTGCGTGGTTTCTCATTTTGGCTAGAATCAGCAGGTTCTAAAGTAGTCCCTTGCGTATCTGACACCTCGAGATTGAGTTCTTTCTTTTCTTTGGTAGAAGTCTCTCTTCCTTTGGACAAAACATCTATTCTATCCATCATCTTGGACATCTTCTCTTTTATCTCTCTTATGTCCTTGTGCTCTTCGTCAGACATATGATCTTTATGTGCGCAACTCTCCACTATTTTCGAAGCTTTCTCAAGATGCCATTTCTTAACTGTGTTATAGTTTGTTTGATCACGAAACCCCTTATTCATCATGAAAACCTTTTACTATGATGACCACTCACAAATCAACACCTTTTGAAAGTGTCATGATCATGCAATGCAGACAAAGAGAAAAAAAAAACAAATATAGAAACAAGTTAGTACAAATGAGATAACAAAATGACAAAAAGCAATAATAACAAAATAAATAAATTAATGCTAATAAGAATGCAAATGCAAATGCACATGCACAAGGTGTTAATCCTAAAAGTGACCACTATAGAACAACCTTCATTTAGACAACAAGAATTCAGTACACCATGTAGTCAAAATATAAATGTTATTCTTCATTTCTTCATTTCCTTGAGTCGTACTCTTCATGGAATCTAATATTGCACCCAAAGTTATCGGCGTACTTTATCACCTTTGATGACATCAGATGTCTTTAAATTGAATCTTGAGGTCTCCATTTTTACTTTCAATACGAAGTGATCTTCATGTCTTTGTGAAGGGTATTCTCGTCCTTGGTATAATTGTATCTATCTCTTGAATCAACATCTTGGCCTTTGCCCCATTAAAGGAAGTCTTCAATCAGTTTGACTTCTTCATTCAGCAGATATCATTCTTCATGATCAGTCGAACATCTTTGTATCTCCCGGTTTTGACTACATGGTTGAGAATTTTTTGTCTCAATATGTCTAGCCTTCTCATTAGTCAATCACTTGTGAATTAACACCTTGTAATGACATGAAGATGTAAATGCAATAAAATCCAAATAAAATAGACATAGAACAAAAATGGGTTAGTGCACATAATATAAACAACAAAATAAGTACCATAAACATCAAATAAAACCTACCCTCACATGCTGGCTACCCAATCATACTTTAGTTGATCCTACCCAACATGATATATACCCCATACTTTGTCATTCACAAAAAATCCTAACCGCATGATATCTAATTCGCATGCTTGTTCGAGAAAAATAAACCTAACCGCATGATTTCTAATTCGCATACATTTATTCAAAAAGCAAAATTGAATGACTCAAAAAGCTTTTCCTTGTGTACCCTCCTCACGGGACTCTTAAGGTTCGGGTTAGGCTCGACCTAAATTCAGGCTCTATGTTTACTATATGCTGGGTTCGGTTCTAAAGTAATAGGTTCTCGAATTGTCCTTGTCGGTGCCCCCTTGGGCTACCGAACCCTCAATCATGGCCCATCACAGGCTTTAGGGGATCGAGTTCAATTTCGAGGGAACACACCTCCTTATGTCCATGCGGAGGTGATTACCATCACGAGGACCATAAGGCGTGAGCTCCAGGAGCGATCCACTATCCCATGCGGAGGTGAAAACCACACGAGGGCATAATCTCTCACTCCTACTTAAACAGGACGGAGCGGGGTTTTAGCTCATGTTATGATAATGCAACTGTGCAATGTGTGAGGAAAAGCGAAAAAATAAACAATAAAAACACTCAAAATCAATTCCCAAAATACACAATTAATCTGAAACCATTAACAAACAGAACAGTACAACTATTTATTGGTTAATCATATTATAAACAAAAAATATTAAAACCAAATAAGGGATCAAAAACCAAATTAAAACAAATTTATAACTTTCAATTGTAAAGACAGATAATTAATCGACTATTGGCCTGACTCTCTAAAAAAATGTCCCCAGTGGAGTCGCCAAGCTGTCGAAACAATTTTTTCTTAAAGTGTGAAAAAAGGTGAGATTTTAAAAAACCACATTAATTCTTAATTATCTCTTTTTAATTGATTTTTAATTTAAAAACAAATGCGATTTAAAAGACCTCTTGTTTCGAAAATTTTGAATTTCCTTTACGATCGAAAAATACGGTTCGAAGAGTCGCCACCAATCTTTGATTAGGGTGTGATTGGGCACCCAAAAATGCTTTGTCATTTTAAATAAAAATTAATTTTAATTAAAACAACAAATTGAGGTCTGCGTTACCAAAATTCAAGTTCGGGAGTCGGTTACGTGTGGGGAAGGATTAGCACCCCCACAACGCCCTAAATCGGTACCTAGTCGATTAATTAACGTTTTTGCAATGAACTTTACAAATTCGAACTTAATTTGAGTTTTGATCCCATAAAATAAAAATGTAAATTTAAAACATTCAAAAACACTCAAACAAATTAAATTAAAATTATCGAGTCATTTTAGAAAGATAAAGAATGTTCGATTATTTACAAATATCGAGACCAGATCTTAAAAGATATAACAACCTTTTCTCGATAAATTTAAATAAACGAACATTTCCTTTTCTCTCGTTCCCATATTTTAGGTGACAAATTAATTTTTTAAGTTTCACTTTCGGGATATACTTTTATTTTAAAATCATTAAAAGCGGACCTCAAATCAGTTATGACTGTCCATTTAAAATAATTTTAAATTAAAAGTATATTACCCTTAATCCAATTATGAATATGGTCGAGTTATGCAAATGAGGCTATCATGCAAATTATGCCAAAATGATGTCATGTAAAGATCAATTAAATAAAAGGATATATTACATCTAAATCCATGCTTATGAACCATATAATAACATATGCACACATATCGCCATCATTCAAAATTAGGATAAACATACACCTTAAATGAATCCTAACTAATCATACATACATACACATAATAAACTTAAACATGGACTAAAACGAAACATGCGAAAATTAAGAGTGAAATGTCTAAAAACAGATTTTAAGTACATTTCTAATTAAGGATGAAATCGAATATACGAAAAATATGAGAACTAAAATGAAAAATAAAAGATTATAATCAAGGACTAAAATATACTAAACTAAATATATTGGACCTCGCGCTAATAACTCCTAAAAAACGGTGACTTACGAATAATTAACCCTAACATTTCTAATATAAATTCTAATTATAAACTAAACCTAATCCTAAACTCACAACCCAGCCGTTCCTCTCCTCTTCTCTATCTCTCCCTTCTTCTTCCCCACGCTCACACATTGCCCAAACCAGAAAAGGAAATCTACCGCTGCTCCATCTCTCGGCCACCACGTCTTGGTGGCTCGACTCCGTTCGATACCCAGACCAAACCTCTAGCCAACAACAGTGTCACTCATTTCCTTGAAACGCCATACACGACTGGCTACAATACCCAAAATCAGACACCCCGATCGTCACTTTCGATTATTGTATAACTCATAAACAAACTTAAATCGACCCCAAACTCTCTTATTATCACCATTTTAAAGCCTCTCGGACACTCAAGCTTCTAAGGCCAACAAGTTCAACACCAAACAACGACGCATTGCGAGGTAAACTATCTAGATCCTTTCTCTTATTACTATGGTTTTGTTTCGAAAAATTTACAAAGCCTAATCTTATCCTTCTTTTGATATTAGAACACGGACCAAAGAAGAAGAAAAAATGGAGTCAGTATGCCCCTACTTGCATTCAAACAGTCCAGGTAAATCCTATTTCCTTATTATTTATTTCGAATGAAAACCTAAATCTATGATTCCTATGGAACTTTTTAGACATATAAAATGTAATTTATTTACTGATTTATTTGAAAGAAAAAAAAATTGAAAATTGGCAAAGAAAATGCTAATGTACATAATGATAAAGAAAATGAACCTTGAAGGAATTTGCTTTGAATTGCTTTAGTTCGTTGAAACCAGTGAATTTTGTTTCCTTTGATCTCCAAATTGAAGAAGAAAAAAAATGGAATACAATATATTGTTTTTTGTTTTGCTCTCTACTTTCTGTAAAAGAAAACAATGAAGGTTCTCTTTTTCCGTCACAATGGTTTCTATTTTCTCTCGTTTTTTTAATCCTCTCTTTTCTGTGATCTCCCCCCCTTTAGTTTAATCCCATTAAAACTGATGATGGGTGGTTATCTCCTAAAAACAAAAACTGCTAAAAACCGACCCTCAAACTGCTATCTTCTTATGCATATATCTGTTGTCCATTGGGCTTGAATGGGGCCTGTAATTGGTTTGCTTCGGGCCTGCTCCGACCTAGACTCGGATAAAAACGAGCATCTACACAAGGAGTCAGTCATAAGCATGCACTTCACTAGGAAAAACATTATATGAAGAAGAAAAAAATTAAATATGTGAACACAAGAGAAAGTAAATAAAATATAAGAATAATATCACACACATATATATAACTGCATGTTTCAACCACCCGGTTATGTAGGACTGATTTCGGGATGTTTTCCTAACAACTAAGGAATCTAATCAAACAAGTTAGCAAGAATGCCTCGAGATTCATTAACATATATCAAGGTAACTTGCCCTGGAAATAACAAAAGGATAAAATAAATGGGAAAAAATCCAGCAAGTCTATCAACAAACAAGTCAATCCTGACATCACATTGGTTATCCCCAGCAATTCAAGCGCATGCGAACTTCATAATTAAACAAAGTATCATTCTTAGATGGAAGATATTTAATGAATAAATTTTCATGTAAACATTTAGACAAGTGGTTCTTCTAATAGGAATCAGCAAAAGCATCCACAACCATAGTTCAATATATTACAAGAAGAAAACACAGACTAAGATGAAATTACTGGGACATTAGAATCCATTTGTGTCGGGATGGAAGGAGAAACCAAGTTAGGAAGAACCACAATAGTAGGAGTTGAGAAGCCAATTCTAGAAGACAGCTTTTCTAGAAACTCATCCTTGGGAGTAGCTGTAACCGCATTTCCCTCTTCAATAATCGAGGTAGATGATCCCGGAGCTGCAGAAAAATACGGTCCATGCTGCTCCCCCGCACCTTGATCAACAGATTCCTGCTTCACGTATGTCACAGATGACAAAGGGCCCGGATTCAGCTTCTTACTTGATGAGGGTTGCCAAGAAACAGAACTGCTAGAAAAGTGAGACATGGACCCACCCTGCAATCTATTTGGGTCATTAATAGAGTTTTGCCTCTCAAGCTTAGGCCCACTCATCATGTTCATTGCCTGGGTTGGTCATCCTACAGGATTTGATCCCAGGCCTTGATTATGTGCGATTTGTCTAATTTGTGAATCATGAGGTTGCGGCTTTAAACAAGAGCCTGAATTACTAACATTTGACCCAGTGTATGTGTGATAATTACTACTCCCATACATAGCAAAAGAAGTTTGTGTGAAATTCAAATGTTGTTGCTGCTGCTGCATGTTAATTCCTTGTACTGGAATTGAAGCACGATCTCTTTCTTGATTCACAGAGGTTGAACTGGAGGAAGGATTTTGGCTTCCTAACACACCAAAGCCGGAATCGGATTGACGATCCGTCTCTTGAGATTTTTGAACCTTGTTTTCAATGGATATATAACTTGAATTAGTCTGCATGAGGACCGCAGGAGGGGGACGATGAGATGAATTGGCAGGGGAGTTGGGGTTTTTTTTTTTTTTTTTTTTGGGTAGGAATGTAAAATCAGGTAATCATTCACGTTTCAGTCAGTTTCTGTCAGGTTAGATAAAATCGGATACATATCATATCAGGTTATTTTGATGGTTAGACTCACATCAGGTCGGATTCAGGTAAAATTAGTTCGGGTTATTTTCATATTGATTTGACATCAGATTCAGTTCGGGTTAATTTCAGTTCAAATCGATGTCAATTCAGGTCAAAATGATTCAAGTCCAGAACAATTAAACACCAAGTTAATTCAAGTTCGGATTGACTTCAGTCAAATCTCGTTCAGATCAAGTCTCATTATTGGCAGATAAAAATCAGGTCAGATCTTTTCCGGATATGGATAGACTTTAGGTCAGGTCATTTTTTATTTTTGGATTAATTATTTTCGCCTTTCGTGAACGTTGAATTGCAATTTGTAATTGTATATGATTTAGAATAAATTACTAAAAATAATTTTAAGGATAAAATTGAACCAATATGAAATTACAAGTAAATATTTAAATAAATTAAACAACATGCATTGATGATGTAACACCCTCAAACCGATGCGGGTGACCCAATCCGGTCCAATGTGTCACATTAAGGCCACTGAAGCGACCTACAATAAAATCCAGGAAAAAATAAATTTTTTGTTAAAATGTGTAAAATCATAAAACAATTTATAAATAAAATACAAGTTCAGAAAACTATTCATATATTACAAACGGAATTAAAATCATACAAGTTCCAGACTCATTACATAAAAAAACAAATATGACCCACATGCCCCCTAATTACACATTGTATCGTACTCTACAAGCAAAACCGAAGGAACTCCCAATACTGAAGTTGATAGCTGCACTGGATCGATTCTTTTAACCTGAAATTGTGAGTAAATAGTGAGCTTTGGAAAGCTCAATAATACAAAACTACCAGATAAATGCAATAGGTCATCGAGTATAAGGTAAAGCATAAATTCCTTAGCGGGATAGTCATCATCATATTCTAGCGGTGAATTTAGATTCCATTAGCTAAGTCTTCTATTATAAACAAAAATTTACGGTCTGAATGAAGTATTAATAGAGAGACATATTCAGAGGATTGAATTGGGGAGTCTAGTGTGTTCTAACAAAAAAGAGAAATGTGTACATATTTCTTTAAAAACATTAGTAGTTTAAAACATATTTTAAAACCACATTAATACGCTCCAACCAAACACCGATATGCAGTTCCCCGAAACTGCATCCATAAGGACTTACCGTAGGCCCATTGGGCGTATGAGTCAACCTAAAGGAATATCTTGGGGGTCTGAGAGCCTACCCAAGGGAGTATCTTAAAGCCTAAGAGCCTACCCAAGGAAGTACCTTGGGGCCTTAGAGCCTACCTAAGAAAATGCCTTGAGCCCTCAAAGACTACCCAAGGTCACCTTAGGTCCGCAAGGAATTACTAGCTTGATCAGGGCTGAACCTCCATACTCTAGAATCTTGCCCAGATAGTATCCCAATAATCGGTTCATACAGTAAATAGTAGATTCTATGATCCATAAATCAAGAATAATTATATTTTTCCAGTGAAAATAGGTAACCATAGAGCACATATCATGTAGTCATAGTTCATAAACAATAAATCAATACATTAGTAAATCAGAATATCGAACAGTCAAAAGATTCAGTAAATCAGTAACTTCGGTAAATCACATTTCAGGACAAATAAAATAATCATATATCATATAGGGAACATTGTTGAACAATGTTTTATAATATTTTGATATAACAATTTAAGGCAAAATGTTTTTGGACTTGATTGAATTTTTCAAAGTTTTCAAAAATAATTCAAAGTCCATTAAACTAGAATTTGAGCACAAAGCATTTTTCTGAGTAAGTAGTATCGATAATGTTCTTACAGTACCAGTACTGTTCATGTGGTATCGATACCAAAGGTAAGAGAAGCATCGATACTTTATAGGTAGTATCGATACTACCAGTGTTTTCCAAATGACTCAAATTTCATAATGCAAAATAGGCACCGATACTCAAAGGAGTATCGATACTAATTTACACAGTAGTATCGATACCATGAGCATAGTATCGATATTGGTCAAGCCCAACAGCTAGTAACAGCTAGTTGATTTAAAAATTATAAAGGAAGTATCGATACCCATTAAAGAATTACTGATACTCCTTATCCTGGGCAGTTTTATTTTGCAGAAAAATAATCCCCAACGGATAGAAACGGCTACAAAATCATTCCAACATATAAATACAAGTTGAAGACACTTGAAGAAGGTTGGAACACCTATCCAAACAATCAAACACAAGAGAAAAGCTTTTTCACTCTTTATTTTCTTTCTTTTATAAATATTAGTGTTTAGTGAACTTAATCTTGTAAACACCTTACCTTTAAGAGGTTTTCTTGTTTACATTTCTTTTCCTTTTGTAAAGAGGATTGGTTCTAGTTTAGTCAATTGAAAAACTAGGGAGTTGTAAAGGTTATCTCTTGATCCTTGAAAAAAAACAAATTAGTGAATTTGTTAGAAAATCCTAAGTGAGAATCTTAGGTAGTAGAAGTAGACTTAGTTGAGAAGTCGAACCACTATAAATATTTGTGCAAATTTTCCTATCCTTACACTTCTTACACCCTAATCTCAAAAAGCCAATTCACCCCCTCTTGGCACATTTTCGGTTGTTCAATTGACCTTTTTTTAATCCCAATAATTGATATCAGAGCTTGACTTATTAGAATATTTAACAACCTTGAGACGATCCTTGAAGAAGTTCTACCAATTTTTGAAGCAATCGAGAAGATAACTTCTACCTCCGGCTCATTCTACATGGAAGACTCCTAATCGATCAACAAGCCTCCATACTTCAATGGAGCCAACTACCATCATTAGAAGAAATTAATGAAGCTATCAATCCAATGATCTTGATGCATGGGAGATGATTGAGAATGGCTACTCTTCTCCAAAGAAGAAGAAAGAGTGAAGTGCCCAAGAATGGAAGAAAGCTTAACAAAATGCTAAGGTCATGCACGTGTTGTTTTGTGCATTTTGTGCCAATGTTTATAAAGGAGTTTCTTCTTGTTCAAATGCCAAGAAGCTTTCGAATAAGCTGGAGGAACTTCATGGAAACAAGAAAGAAGAACCAACAAAAGTAGTGTGCTTAATGGCTCTTGAAGAGCCTAAGGTATCTTCTAACTCAAATGAATTAAATTCATATTCTTTTGATGAGTTACAAGATTTTTATAATGAGTTCTATTTTGAATTTGAGACCATGAATTTCAAATATAAGAAATTAATTTCAAAATTTAAAATTGAAAATGATTTTATTTTAAAAGCAAAAGTTGATTTTGAAAAACAAAATGAAACTTTGAAAAATGATTTACAACTTTCAAAAATCAAAATCAATGATTTAGAAAAAGAAAATTTTGATTTAAAAGTTAAACTTGAAAAGCTTAACAAAAGAAAAATAATTAATTTCTATAAACAACTCATTATGTTTAAAAATAGAAAAATGCTCACATTGCCATTTTCATGGTCATTTGGAATATAATTGTCCTTTAAAGAAAGTAAAATGTTTTAAAATTAAAACAAGGGGCATTAAAACTAATGTTTAAGAATAAAAAACAATTTGGATACCAAAATCCAATTGAATGTCTCTTGTAGGTGTGTGGGAGCAATGGTGACAAAGAGAAAAAATTGAGATGCTCTAGCCACACTTGAAAAGGAATGAGTAACCTATAAGTTTATTTTGATTATCCTGTATAATTAGTTTCTCATTTAGTTAAGCAAGCATGAGTTTTGATTTTAAATGATTTTATGTTTTTTTATCTCATGTTTGTTAAAAATATGTTATGATGAATATTTTAAAGTTTCAATGATTTTTCATAAGTTTTTGGTTCATCATAATGATTTTTGGTCAATTTTGTTTCTCATGTTGTTTTAAACAATTTTTTTCTTATTTTTGACCTTAATTTTAAATTTTTATGCAAGTGATTTGTTGCAAACAATATCTCTCTAACAATTAATATCAATATTTCAAATGCATAACATTTTTGGATAACTTTATGCACATGCACTTAAATACAATAATTGATATTGCATAAAGTTTATTAGACTTATATATATTGAATTTCATGTGCTACTAACATGTTTGTTCACCTTTGTTGAAATTCAATTTTTTTTGTGTCAAGCTTTTTAAAGTCATTTTTTATTTGGAATGCATTTATTAAGGGGGAGCTTTTGATTTTTCAAATGATTTTATGCTAAAAGTTACCACTTACTCTGCATTGTTATTTTTGCACTTTAAAGTTAAATTACTTTTTATATAACAAAAAGGGAGAGAAGTATGAATTTGAAAAATTCAATTTCTCAATTAAAAAAGGGAGCCTTAATATTTTCCAAATATTTCTATTTTTCATTAAATGTTTTAATAAGGGGGAGTTTTGCCAAAACAACTTTTCAAATGTTTTGTTATATTAAAAATGGGGAGATTGTTGAACTATGTTTTTATAATATTTTTGATATAACAATTTAAGGCAAAATGTTTTTGGACTTGATTGAATTTGTTCAAAGTTTTCAAAAATAATTCAAAGTACATTAAACTAGAATTTGAGCATAAAACATTTTTTTGGGTAAGTAGTACCGATATTGTTCTTACAGTATCGATACTATATGAACAGTATCGATATTGTTCATATAGTACCGATACCAAAGGTAAGAGAAGTATTGATACTCTATAGGTAGGATCGATACTACCTATAGAGTATCAATACTACCAGTGCTTTCCAAATGGCTCAAATTCTATAATGCAAAATAGGTACCGATACTCAACGGAGTATCGATACTACTTTACACAGTAGTATCGATACCATGAGCATAATATCG
This sequence comes from Hibiscus syriacus, assembly GCF_006381635.1. Classification (NCBI taxonomy): domain Eukaryota; kingdom Viridiplantae; phylum Streptophyta; class Magnoliopsida; order Malvales; family Malvaceae; genus Hibiscus; species Hibiscus syriacus. The sequence goes on from NW_024062903.1 coordinate 1,340,553, forward strand.
ATACTAGTCAAGCCCAACGTCTATTAACGGCTAGTTGATTTAAAAATTATAAAGGAAGTACCGATACCGATTAAAAGAGTGTCGATACTCCTTGTCCTTGGCAGTTTTATTTTGCAAAAAAAATCCCCAATGGCTAGAAACAACCACAAACTCATTCCAACATATAAGTACAAGTTGAGGACACTTGAAGAATGTTGGAACACCTATGCAAGCAATCAAACACAACATAAAAGCTTTTTCACTCTTTATTTTCTTTCTCTTGTAAATATTAGTGTTTAGTGAGCTTAATCTTGTAAACACCTTACCTTTAAGATGTTTTCTTGTTTACATTTATTTTCTTTTTGTAAAGGGGATTGGTTCTAGTTTAGCCAATTGAAAAACTAAAGAGTTGTAAAGGTTATCTATTGATCCTTGAAAAGGAAAGAAAAAATTAGAGAATTTGTTAAAAAATCCTAAGTGATGAGCTTAGGTAGTGGAAATAGACTTAGTTGAGAAGTCGAAGCACTATAAATCTTTGTGTAAATTTTCCTATCCTTACACTCCTAACTCCATAATCTTAAAAAGTCAATTCACCCCATCTTGGCACATTTTCGGTTGTTCAATTGAGCTTCTTTCAATCCCAACAAACACACTACAGGATCCAATTATTTTCTAGAGATACTTAGAAATTACCAAGCGGGGAAAACACAAACTTCTACAAACTGGTTGAATTTTATAAATAAGATCCCTATAAAAAAGGGTTTGATAGCTAACAAATTCATTAGTCATTCAAGAAGTGATTTATCAAGATCATATAGTATTCAGATATATCAACAAGGTATTCTGAAATTATTGCATCAAAATTCATTTAGGATTCAGACATTCCTAAAGTGACTCCATCAATCAAGCTTATAAGGGCATTTTAGTTATTTAATTTTTGAGAAATTTGATAAATCAATTTAAAAAGGGTATCCAACAATTTATAGAATTTTCTAATTTCAAGCATCTTAACAGGATTCCAATTCCAATCGCATTGTACAATTCCCAGCAAATGTGACACTTATATATTATGTAAGTAGAGAAACTTAACAAATATTCATTTATTAAAACTGGTTGCACTGCACAATCGAACTGATCACCTTCAGAACCATGTTTGGATGGATCATGAGGAGATGAATATGTATTTAAGCAGTACATTTACTTCTCGTATTGTAACAATATTAAGGATTATCGACCTACTTAGGTCGAATTCTAAAAACCTTATGGGTGTTATATCATTTAAAGCTTCATTGGTATCTTCAGAAGTTATCCAAAAGCATTTTCTTAATCCAAAAGCTTAAGGGTATTCACACATTCTAGGGCTTGGGGGTATTTTAGGATATTTCACACTTCTAGGGTATTTTGGTCATTTATAGTTTAAGTGTATTTCAATTATTTCCTTCCGTCCAGTCTTTCCATTTAATTCAAATTTTTCATTTATTTCAATCCTTTCAAATAATTCAGACATAAAAAGTTCTTCCATGGTGTTAGTCTTTAAGTACTTGCTCAAAAATCAAAAATCCTAGGTTTTGAGCCTTCACGGAGGTTATGAACTGATTATCAATGATTATCCGAACAAATCATGAAATTAACAGGTGAATCAATAATTTTATCAGGTTGAAAACCAATTCTCATGTCAAATATACTAACAAGAGCAATTTGATGTCAGTTTTACATCTCACGGGCAATTTCGTAGTTTCTAATCCAGGTATTTTTGGTATTACAACTTTTAACGAGAATAATCAGAATTTAAGGTTTATACAATTAATCACTGCACTTGTTAATCACTGAACTTGGAATTATTTATTACCATACTTCTAATTTCTGATAGAGTCATTTGAGTCTTATTAATTGACATATTTTTTTAATGTATTCGGTTCGAGTTTAAAGATTATTAACTACATACATGTGACCAAATATATTTATCCATGAATTAACCAATACCAACATGTTCCATAAAGCATGTAAAAGGAAGTAATGTATTACCTCAATTTTTGAGCCATATCGGTTAACTAATTAAACTCGATTTGATCACCCCCGAACTTTAATCCAACGTCCAATAATATCTCGGATACATATCAACAGAAAATACATCAGAAATAGAGCTTAATTATAAAAAAATTAATCGAATTAGAAGGTTAATCAGTGAAAAATAACTTACGGGTTTGAATTTGGTGAAACGGACCTAAAAACGAACTTAGGACATCAAAAAACATCATGACAGATGTTCTCGAAAAAAGTCAATAGTTATTCAACGGCAATTAACGGTCGATCAACACCTGGTCAACGATCAAGGCATTTTTAATGACTCAACTCGACTCGGTGGCTCGACTCGGCTCGGTCTAGACCGGTCCAACCAGTTTAGACCGGTTTAGTTGGTCAGTACATTCCTCAGGCTGACATACGACGCCCGCGTGATGGAAGCGGCACGTGCGGCGGAGACAGTAGTCATTTTAGGCTACCGATCATTCCTCGTTCATCAACACTCTTGAATTAATACAATATCAACCCAAAAAATCAACAAAACTCGCCAAAATACCAAAAAATTAACACTTAATTTACCCACACCGGTGATAAAGAAAACAATGTCCAAGTTACGACCCATGGGTTGGGTTTCGAGCGTACATGGACAGTGGGATCGGTGGTACCGGTAGTGAGGCGAACGAGTGGCTAAATCGATGGGAATCACGGAAAAACTGAACGACGTGGGATTGGAGATAGCGAAGCTTCTTCGGCTTTTTCACGATGATTGACGGTCGATTCCGGTGAGGAACAAGAGGGGTTTTGGTCGTCGATCAATGGTGAGCACAATTATGGCAGTGATGGGCTGAACGGTGGTCGAATGATGAAGAATTTAACGGTGGAAAGGTTAGCGGGCTAGGGAATTAGGGGATTTGGGTTTTGGGTATAAAACCTGAGTTTTAAGCCTTAAAAATAATTTTAATAATAAAATATCATAATAGTACCTTAGCCTAAACGGCTAAGGCATGTCTACCATACACGGGGGACAGGAGTTTGAATTCCGACAGCCACCTAACTCATTTTAATTTTTCTCTGTCGACAGAAAAATACTTGCATCAATTCTTCAATCTCTCAGGTAACTTTTATAGGAATATGATTTCTCTACTGAACTTTAACCAGCTGAATAGGCATTCTAGATAAAACTCTTCCTTATCAAAATTCCAAATTTTGAACAAAATTCTCCTCGCAAAACCAATCATACCTAAATACCAATCCTTAATCAAAATAATACTTGCTTAACTTCAGTGCAACGAGCAGACATAACTATTTTCTTTCAGACGTAACGGAATCGTCTCGAGATTTACACTTTTACCAAGTGTACAAATATTTTCCTTTAATCTCATATAGGTCGAATCATTGAGGTACAAAGCTCACCACTTATTGGGTTTTAAACTCGTAAAATTGGCTATGAGTTTATCATCACAAAACGTTTGGGGGATAACAACTCAAATTCAGGCCGAGAGTCGGGTCAAAATTCTCGAACAAATAATCTTCCATGTTACCCGTGATGTAACTTACAAAATTGGGACGAATACTGACTTTATTCTTTTTTTGCACAAATTGAGTCACAACAGATAAGATACTTTGGTATACTTATTATAGAATGATTACTCAACATCAGAGTTCCGGCTCAAAAGAGTACGGTCATAAACTAAGGGCATATACAGATCAGACATCCTATGACAGTCAATTTACCCAGAAGACTCGACTCAACCTAAGCTATGATACCACTAAATGTAACACCCTCATACCGATGCGGGTGACTCGATCCAATCTGAGGTGTCACATTAGGACCATCGGAGTGACCCACTGTAAAAGTCCAATAATTTTTTTGTTAAAACGTGTAAAAATTATAAAACAAATTATAAATAAAATACAAGTTTAGAAAACCATTCATATATTACAAACATAATTAAAATCATACAGGTTCCAGACTCAATATATAAAAAAATCAAATGTGACCTATATGCCCCAATTACACATTATACTATAGTCTACAAGCAAAATCAAAGGAACTCTCAATACTTAAGTTGATAGTTGCACTAGATCGAATCTTTTGACCTGAAATGGTGAGTAAAGAGTGAGCTTTAGGAAGCTCAGTAATACAGAACTACCAGATGAATGCAATAGGTCATCAGTTATAATGTATAACATAAATTCCTTAGCGGGACAGTCGTCATCAGATTCTAGCGGTGAATTCAGATTCTATTAGCTAAGTCTTCAGTTACAAACAGAAATTTAAGGTCTAAATAAAGTATTCAGAGAGAGAAAAATTTAGAGGGTTGAATTGGGGAGTATAATGTTTTTCAACAAAACAAAGAAATGTCTACATATTCTTTAAAAACATTAATAGTTTAAAACATATTTTAAAACCACGGTAATACTCTCCAAACGAACATCGATATGATATTCCCCGGAACTACATCCATAAGGACTTACCCTACACCCATTGGGCGTAGGAGCCAACATAAAGGAATATCTTGGAGCCTGAGAGCCTACCCAAGGGAGTACCTTAAGGCCTAAGAGCCTACCCAAGAAAGTACGTTGGGGCCTTAGAGCCTACCCAAGGAAATGCCCTGGGGCCTCAAAGCTTACCCAAGGTCACCTTTTGTCCATAAATAACTATCATCTTGATCAGGGTTGAACCTCCATACTTCAGAATCCTACCAGGATAATATCCCAATAATCAATTCATACAGTAAACAGTAGATTCCATGATCCATAAATCAGGAACGATTATATTTTCTGATGGAAATAGGTAACAATAGAGCACATATCAGGTAGATATAGTTCATAAACAATAAATCAATACATCAATAAATCAGAATATCAAATAGTCAAAATATTCAGTAAATCAGTAACTTCGGTAAATCACATTTCAGGATAAACAAAATAATCATGTAGCACATAGAAAACACACTAGAGGATCCAATTATTTTCCAAAGGTACTTAGCAATTATCAAGCGAGGGAAACACGAACTTCTGTAAACTGGTTGAATTTCAGAAATGAAATCCCTATAAAAAAGGGTTTGATAGCTAACTGATTCATCAGTTATTTAAGAAGTGATTTATCAAGATCATATTGCATTTAGATATTTCAGCAAGGTATTCCAGAATTATTGCATCAAAATTCATTTAGGATTCAGACATTCCTAAAGTGATCCCATCAATTAGGCTTATAAAGATATTTTAGTCATTTAATTCTTGAGAAATTTGATAAATCAATTTAATAAGGGTATACAGTGATTTACAAAAAATTTCGGATTTCAAGCATTTTAACAGGTTTCTAATTCCAATCGTGCTGCATAATTCCTAGTAAAGATGACACTTATCTATTATGCAGGTAGATAAACTTCACGAATATTCATTGCTTAAAACTAGTTGCACTGTAGAATCAAATTGATCACCTTCAGAACCATGTTTGGATTGATCATGAGGAGACAAATAGGTATTTAAGCAGTAATTTACTTCCCGTATTGTAATAATATTAGGGATGATCGACCTACTTAAGTTGTACTCTAAAAACCTCAAGGGCGTTACAACATTTAAAGCTTCACTGGTATCTTCAGAAGTTATCCAAAAGCATTTACTTAATCCAAGTCATGAGGGTATTTAGATCATTCTTGTATTCAAGGTGGATTTATTCATTTCAAAGCTTAAGGGTATTCATTCATTCCAGGGCTTGGGGGTATTTTAGGTTATTTCACACTTGAGGGGTATTTTGGTCATTTTATAGTTAAAGGGTATTTCAGTCCATACATGTGGCCAAATATATTTATCCATACATTAACCAATATCAACATGTTCCATAAAGCGTGCAAAAGGTAGTTATGTATTACCTCAATTTTCAAGCCATATTTGTTAACCAATTAAACTCCATTTGATCGCCCTCGAACTTTAATCCAACGTCCAGTAATATCTCATATACATATCAACAAAAATTACATCAGAAACGGAGCTTAATTATTAAAAATGGATCGAATCGAGAGGTTAATCAGTGAAAAATAACTTACCATATTTGAATTTGGCGAAATAGACCTAAAAATGATCTCAGGTTGTCGAAAAACATCAGGATAGGTGTTCCTGAAAAAAGTCAACGACCGGTCAACGCCTGATTAACAGTCAAGGCATGGTGAATGGCTCAACTCGACGGCTCGATCTAAATGGCTTAACTCGGCTCAGTCCAGATCGATTCAAACCGGTTCAGCCTATTAGAACATTCCCCAAGCTGACAGACGACGCCCACGCGTAAGAAGCGGTGCGTATGACTCGTGTAGCGATGATAGAAATCATTTTAGGTGGCCGATGCATCCCCATTTATCAACAATCTTAAATTAATGCAATATTTACACAAAAACACAACAAAACTTGCCAAAATCACTGAAAATTTAACACCAAACTAACCCACACCGACGATGAAGAAAATGGTGGTTAAGTTACGACCCACAAGTTGAGTTTCGAACGCACGGGGACAGTGGGTTTGGTGGTGCCGGCAGTAAGGAGAACGAGTGGCTAAATTGACGAGAATCGTGAAAAAATCAAACGACGGGGGGTTGGAGACAACGAAGCTTCTTCAGCTTTTTCTCGATGATTGACGGCCAATTTCGGTGAGGAACAAGAGAGGTTTTGGTCGCCGATCGACGGCTAGCACAATAATGATCGTGCCAGGGTGAACGGTGGATGGACGGTGAAGAATTTGGTAGTGGAAGGGTCCGTAAAATAGGGATTTGGGGTTTGGGTATAATACCCGAGTTTTAAGCTTTAAAAATAATTATAATAATAAAATACAATAATAAAATTCAAGCCCTAAATGGCTAATGCATGGGCTACCATACTCGGGGGATATGGGTTTAAATCCTCACAGCCACTAACCTATTTTTATTTTTTTCTCTGTCGATATAAAAAGGGAAAATTCAGGGTTAAGTTACTAAACTTGCCATAATTTCTAAACTGAACTGCAAGTTTTAAAAACTTGCAATTTGGTCCTTAAATTAATTAAATTGATTTATAATATTTATTTTTATTTCTAAAGGGGGCTGTGACAGATGAGGGACAAAATCAAAATAATTTTAAAATGTGAGGTTGAAATTAATATAAAAAATATATTAAATTATACTCATTTAAAAAGTTATGGGCCAATTACAACAATATAAATAAGTAATAAGTATGGGCCAATTTCATATGCAAATATAATTTTAAGTCCTTGAACCCATTTTTATTTTTTCTCCGTCAACGAAAAAAGGGAAAATTCAGGGTTAAGTCCATGAACTCACCACAGTTTCTAAATCGAACTACAAATTTTAAAAACTTGCAATTTGGTCTCTAATTTAATTAAATTGATTTATAATTTTTATTTTTATTTCTAAATGGGGTTGTGACAGATAAGGGACAAAATTGAAATAATTTTTAAATGTGAGGTTGAAATTAATATAAAAAAGTACTAAATTATACCCATTTAAAAAGTTATGGGTCAATTACAAAAATATAAATAAGTAATAAGTATGGGCCAATTTCATATGAAAATATAATTTTAAGGACTAAATTGAATAAATATGAAATTTTAAATAAATTAAACAACACAAAGAGATCAAATCGAAATAATTGTAAAATATGAAGAAAATATGTAAAATGGACTAAATTGCATTCATTTCAAAAATTAAAAAAATTGAAACAATTATAATATATTAATATATATAAACTATATAATAATATAATATATATAAATTATATAGTTTCTTTTTATATACTATATATAAATTAAATATTATATATATATAAATTATATAGTTTATATATAGTTTATATACTACTATGTATAAACTCTATAATTTGAAAATAACAAGTTCTCAAGTTAACTTGATGGTTGGGTGTTTAGTATTGGTTTCATAGATGTCTTCGGTTTGAAGCTCATGTAAAGCATATTTTCATCAAATAACTCTAATAAAACGACATCGTTTTGAGTTTTTTTTAGTATCAAAATAGTTTCACCAAAACGACATCGTTTTGATGATGGAGTCATATCATCACTGTCATGGCATAGAGATGCCATGTCATCGCGTCGCTTATGAATTAATGGTAGAGTGGCTAAATTGAAGATAAACATAATGTTAGGGTTAAAATTGGTAAAATTAAAACGTTAGTGGCATTTTCGAGTTTGCGCTTAAAGGTGAGTGGTATTTGAAATAATTTACCCTTATAATTATTTATTTTTAATCCCTCATCCATTTGTGTTGTTTAATTAATTTAAATTTATAATTTTTTGTCTGTTTAATTTAGTCCTCAAAATTATATTTTTATTAAAAGTGACTCATAATTATTTATATTTTTTTGTAATTTAGTCCAAATTATATATAATTACAAATTGCAATTTGTCGTTCATGAATAATGAAAAATAATTAACTCAAAAATGACCTAACCTGAACTCAATCCATACCCGGTAAGATCTAACCTAACTTTTGTTTGTCAATGACGTGACCCGATCTGAACGAGATCCGACTGAAGTCTATACAAACCTGAATTAACATGGAATTTAACTGATTCGGACCTGAACCGTTTTGACCTGAACTAACATCGATCCGAACTGAAATTAACTCGATCCGAACCTGAACTAAAACTGATGTCAAATCAACATGAAAATGAGCCGAAGGGATTTGACTCATACCCAACCTGATCCGATTCGAACCATAAAATTGACCTAACACGAAATATATCCAATTTGATATGACTTGTTAGGATCCGAATGAAACCTCAACGATTACTTGATTTTAATCCCTATTAATAGACTGTCCATTTTTACTGTAGTAAGGCACTTGACATTGCATTCATAATGAAAATCTCATGGCCATTTTTTTCCTAACCAAGAATATTCAGATAAAAGTAGGAGTTACTTCCGACAGCCTCTTAGATATCAACGTGACCATAATAATAGGTGGTTCATCAAATAAAACTTCACCAACAAGATTTCCTCTAGCCATATGCCCATACCTAGAAGTGTATCAGTTGTGGAATCCGTTTCCCTTCTTATAAGAGTAAGTGGAATCTCTCAATCTTGTTCAATAAGAGATATAATATGGTCTAAAAGGGTAATTTCTTGAGTAGTTGAGTTGGACGATGATAATGTTGGAAATATAGACTGCAAAATCACACTGTTAGCACTGACAGGAAAAATCAAAAATATAATTTTCAAATTACCAATCGAAACTGTGTCGTGGTGGAAACCATTGCCTTAGAAATAGATTCGCCTCGATGTGTGTAATCACTGCAATAGGCATATCGTCCCCCGATGTTACCACAGTCGCTCTGAGAATTTGTACAGCTGAAACTGGAGTGGACTATCGATGGTACATCTTTTTTGATAGTAGTAGAGAAAGAAAGCTTGAAAAGTTTCTACATTGAGAGGGTACGTGAAAGTTGAGAGTGAGTTGAGATGCTTAGGAAGTCTCTCTATTTATACGCTGAAGTAAGGGAAAAACATACAAGCATAAATCAGAAATAAATCTGATTTAGTTTCTGAATTTAAAGTCTTTCTAAAACTGCTGTCATAAACAAATGAACATGGCCCCAAAGCAGTCCAGATTCGTGATTTAATTTTCAGCCATTTGTAACTCATGTAATTACACTTGGTAACTCTTGTAATTACTCTGTAACTAACACAACAAAAACTGTGAAAAAGCTAAAATATTGTCCAAATACATCCAACGTTTCACATATTTAAATTCCAAAATCTAACTGTTCTAATTTTAATTTGCATAAATCAAAAGAAAGCTAATTAATCAGTTGTTATCTTCTGAAAATTTGAATCAAACATAACTCTTGTACGACCTATAAATATCAGAGAGAATTTTTTTCAAAATCTTTTATGCTCAAGAAAATCCTTACAAATTTTTTCCAAAAAGATAATATCCGCACGGACTTGTCGAAGAGACGTATTACCACGAGTCACGAGCCTCGACCTCAACCACAACCACGGGAAAATAGAACAATTTACAAGGCTAAAGTAAAACCAAATATCCATCTTCCTCATAACTCCCCCTGCAGCAGAAAATAGTTGTGACAACGAACAGCAGCAAATTTCATAGCCTTTGCTTCCAACTCCGAACTTATCTATATTTCTTACCATTGCAAACATGTGAATATTCATTCTATTTGAGAGTGACAAGTGTCGTTTTACTTGTTAAATAAATTTCTTTTCTTAAAAAAATAAATAATAATATAGTAGTATAGAGAAGAAAAGGATCAATTTGCAGGACTTAGAAATTCTTATATTGAGTTGCTTTGATTTCGATCCAGGTAGCTGTAACAAAAGTAAATAAGGGAAGTTTGGTTGAATATTAATTAAGTAAAAATAAATGAAAATAACAGCAAATTAAATTAAAAAGTTGAAAACAAATATAATAGAAAATAGCCTTGAGCTTTGCTTTAACTCAATTCACTTTGATCATTGAAATGAATTTTACTCTAGGATACATGCCGGATATAGTCTACAAGGCTCAACCCTTGTAATTTGATTTTTTTCCTTGGTAACCGATCTTCCCAAGTCAACCTCTGAAATCCGGTACTTGAATAAACTAACTACGACTATCGATGCTAGAACAAATCAAATTAAGTTTTGGAAAAGCCCGACTCAGATTATATTGTCTCGCTGAGGATCAAATTTGATTTCAGTTTCCCTTAGTGGATCGCCGCTAAGTGTGTTCACAGGAAGTCGAATATGCCATAAGCCGATCCTTCCCCCCAACTATAAAACATAATAACATCTAGATCAACGTTGACTTTTTGATATGAAAGTGTTTTGATTTTAAAGGATAGGATGATTGTCAATCCTAGTTTGCAGAAAACTAAAAATGTGACCCGAAGGATGTTTAGTGCTTTTTAATTCTCACATTTGGAATTGAGTCATCACTACCTCTCGGCTAAATGGAAAATTAGCTAAGCATGATATAAATTATACTTAGCATGTTTTATAAAAAATTATAAAACTTAAGTAAAGTAAAAACAGGAATGAAATAGAATGAAACTTCTATAAAATAGAAATAAAATAACCAATATAAATTTAATATATCCAAGTCAGACACCTAAGGAGGGTATTTATAGGTTTTAAAATCCCTAAAATAGCAAAGAAATTCAAATGCAAAATAATCCTAAAGATAATTCCAAGTGTTTTGAATTCAAACTTAAAACTAACTACGACTATCGTCGCTAGAGCAAATCAAATTAAGTTTTGGAAAAGACCGGCATGGATTATGTTGTCTCGTTGAGGATCGAATCCGATTTTAGTTTCCCTTAACGGATTGTCGCTAAGTGTGTTCACAAGAAGTTGAATATGCCACATGTTATCTTTCCTCCTAATTGTAAATCAGAACAACATCTAGACCAACGTCAACTTTTTGATATGAAAGCGTTTTGATTTTAAAGGATAGGTCGATTGTCAATCCTAATTTTCAGAAAACTGAATATGTAACCCAAAGGATGTTAAGTGCTTTTCAATTCTCACAGTTAGAATTGAGTCATCGCTACCTCTTGGCTAAATAGAAAATTAACTAAGCATGATAGAAATCATACTTAGCATGTCTTATAAAAAGCGATAAACCTTAAGTAAAGTAAAAACGGAAATGAAATAAAAAGAAAACTTTTATAAAATTAAAATAAAATAACAAAGATAAATTCACGATATCCATGACATGCCCCTAAAGAGGGTATTTACAGGTTTCCAAATCCCTAAAATAACAAAGAAATTCAAATGCAAAATAATCTTAAAGATAATTCCAAGTGTTTTGAATTCAAACTTAAAACTAGATTTCCTAAAAGATCTTCTCGGATTGTGTTGACTATGATGCTTCAAGAATTTTTCCAATGCTGACTGGACCTTTTAGAAATTGTCACATCAGACCGTGTCGTGCCCATGTGTCCAGCCACGATTCCAAAAAAATAAAAACTGCATAATCATACCTTTTAATGTTATTTTTTTGGAAAATAGAGCTTTGCACGAAAACTAGCAAAACAGAACCAAATCAACAATAGTAAATAGATAATACTAGAAAATTAACAAATAAATAATGTCAATCTAGAACACTAAGGGAGGTTATCTACTGATGCATTGAGGTGAGCTCTAAAACTATGTTACTTAAGTTTAGTGTCGGATATATATTCGATATTTTCATATTTGAAGATCGTATCTTATTCCCTTGTTTGAAATATATTCAGCATGTCTAAAACACATTTTTTACTATATTGAAATACATCTCCAAAGGTTAAAAAAATAGTCAATATTATCTCTAACATCTTAAAATCTCCCTCGATGTATTCGATTGTTTCTGGCTAATATTTACAGATCCAACTGCATAACTTGCATGCACGATCTCGACCCTTATAGGCCACTGCAGTTGCAGTAACAAGACCAGCCCCATCGATCTTACAATAAATACTACAATTATTGAAAACACTTTTCTAATAAACAACCAAAAAAAAATGAAATAAAGAGAAAAGAAAAGAAAAAAGATATATATGTGTATATATTTCTTCCCTTTACATCCCAAAAAAATTTACATAAAATCAGTAAGAATCAAAAGCAACGCTACTCCTTTTGGTGACGGCGTAGGTTTTACTTCTGGTAAACAACGAATCTTGTTTCTTCTTATTATTATTATCAACACGATGAACTTCGTTCTTTTCTTCGAATTCAAAAGGTTGATCTTCATCGATTTTTCCCATCCCAACACTGGAACTCTTGGGCAACCCTTTCGCGGCTCTCATCTGCTTCAATTGTTCTTGCAAGAACATCTCCACTTCGTTCTTATGACCCAAGCTCCTAATCGACGCAGCTCTAATGAGATCCTTAAGATCTTCGTCATCACGCCTAGATGCCGCCGAGCTCGCACTGAAGCTCCTCGGAAAACCCGGGTATTGTCCCGCGTAATCGCCGCCGCCTTGGCTGAAGCTGACGCTTGCGGCGCAACTCGTCAAGCTCTTAACGTAAAGATCCTTCGCTTTGCCCAGGGCTCTGAAGGGAATCGTGATGAACCTCATGAACTCGTTCTGTGTATTGACTTTGAGGCTCATTCTTGATAACGGAGATTTCAGTGATTGGAAAAAAAATATGGGTTTTGATGAGAAAGGTTGAAAAACAAAGAATTATTATGGAGGATAGAGAGTTAGGTATGGAGAGGTAGAGCTGAATAAAGATAATTGGTGTTGTTGGAAGGGTTTTATAAGGTAGTTGAGGATTAATGGCAGAAATCCGATGCTTTGTTGGATTTTGACTATTTCACAAGCACGCAGATTACACAAAAACCATCAGATAAGTCCCAGTATACGTGGAGTGTGTCGTTAGAATTCCAAGTTTTTTTTTCTTAAAAAAAATATTTCGATATTTATCAATGGATCAATTAATTTAAATTAAGTATTATAAAGACGTACTATGAGATGATTCTTATAACTCAGTCTATTTTATTCATTTTAAGACATTGTTTAAGGGTTTAATGTCTCATTAACTTATTTTAAATCTATATAAAATTCAATAGGATGATAATTTAGGTCCAATTACAAATTTCATCCATTTACTGTACAAAAGTTGAGAAGTTACTTCTACCTCTTTAATTTATCATATTTTGACCTTTGTATTAAAAAAACTTAATCTAATCTATTGATACTATTAATTCTTGTTGTAATTTGTTGACCTAAAATTTGTATATGCTTGAGTAATTACAACACCTTTCTTGTTAACATAGATACAAGCTTTTATAGGAAAAATATTATAGCTATGGCCAACATCAGCCTTTTCGATTCATTTTTAGTTATGTGTTTAGTACATTTAAATTTACGTTCTTATATATGTTACAAAAATAACAATATTCGTTAAGGTGGGATTCAATCAGTTTAAAATTTTGAGATTAATTGATATAATTCAACTGTTAACGAAATTCAACTCGAAAATTCAGTGATAAAAATAAAATATTTATAATTTAATGACCAAAATGAAATAGTGTCTAAAGTTCAATAGTTAGTGGTGTAGTTTATCCATGGATTATTGTTTATGTTTGTTGGGTAAACGTAACTATACTTAAAATGAGATTAAAAATGGTTCTTATTGTTTGGATTTTGTAAACTTTAGGTAACTTTGTCTAAATTTCACATGATATGTTTTGTAAATTACTCAATCTAATAAATTCTTAATTATTTTTTATTCGTAAATATTAAAGTAATTAAATAAAAGAGAATTTATTGTATATTTGTTTGAACTCACTACCTTTAAAATATGTGTTTCTTGATAATGACGATATTTATAGTAAACCCTAACAAGGGACATTAATTTAGAAAATTAAACTTAAAACACCCAACTTTATAAATATGAACAACATTTACGCCGCCGCTTCATTTTCAACGCCTGTTAAGCTCGGTTCCCTCTTTTAGTATAATGATATTTTAGGTCCTTCTTAGTTTAGATATTAGTTAAATAAGATTTTTGTCATTTTTAATTTTTGGGTCTAAATACTCAATTGATTCTTATTATTTTGATATAAAACAATTTTACCCTCTCAGCATTGTATCGTAGCTCTGTTCCTATTTAGACATAATTGTATAATTACATCAATAATAATTATATCATAGTGAAAATATTAAGATTCTAATTATTTAGGTATACTTGATAAATATAATATAATTGGATCTTAGTTTATATTATATTTGGTTTTATAAATATAAAATTGAATTATTCAATAGTAAAATTACTAATAGTAGTATTTATTTACAACACTTTTTTCAATCCTAATAAATTTATTATTATTAGTGATTTTATGTTGAATATTCACTTAAGATGTGAACAAAATAATGATAAACAATAATAATAATAATTTTAAACATAATATTACTATTACTAATAATAATAACATTTTAATGTGTGAATTAATAAGAATATCCATAAGAAGTGAAGATCTTAATTACATCAATTCACGTTTTCTCTTCAAAAATGGAGAGTGCGATTGGAATCATTTAATTATACTCAATTCAATACTAGATTTCATGATAATTGTAAAAAAACATGTTATAATTATACTCCAAATTTAATTATAAAATGACTTTTTAAATGAATTTTTATAAAATTATCCGTGTGTTTTATTAATATATTTGAAAATTGAGTTATTTAAAATTTAATTATAAAAATCCCGTTGAGTGGTCTCGTTGATTTAAAGGGAGTGTCGTTTTCCCTTGGTATCTTGAATTCGAGCAGTTACATTTGTAGGGAGCGTAGGATGTGTATTATGTTACTTTGTAAATACATAAACTATTAAAAAAATCAATTATAAAGATAATTATGACACCGTAGAAGAGTTCATATTGGAACTCAAATGGATATAAGTTTTGGGTTTTTTTAAATGAAATTGTCAAAAATATTCTGTTAACTCTGATCTCATCGAATAAATAAAAGAAAAGAAGTTTGAAAATTGTGTTTTATATGAAATAATCCCTATAAATAATGAATTAAACTACTGAAAATAGTGGTGGCATGTATGTACGACCAGACTATTTTCGTGGAAAATCAAACAGCCAATGTCATGTACAATTATTTTTCAATAGCAAAGGAAAGTCCAACCATACTTATCATATAAATAAGACAATTTCAAAACATTGTTCGACTAATACTTGTAATGAGAGAAGACTACAATTTCTTTAAGGTAAGAGAATAGAGTTGTCAAAATATTAACATTATCCTCAAAAGTTGAATTCTATTTGATTTTAAAAAAATCAACTTCTTTTGCTTTTATATTTTCTACTAATTTAATTTTACAATATGCTATTTTAATTTAAAATAAGTGTAGAATATACATATATATAGTAAAAATATATCTCATATTTGAACACTACCATTCTCTTATATTTATATTTAAATATGTATTCGACACAAATACTAAGGACCACAATGAATAAACAAATTCCTTTCGAAAAGAAAAAGGAAACATACACGATGTGTGTTAAAGAGATGTGTTAGAAAGAGCATGAGATAGGTCGGGCAATACCAACACACGTATTAGTATTATTTTAATCATTCAATAATTTTATATTAAAAAATAATATTTAAACACTTAAAAAAATCAATATTCGGTTAGAAATTTGTATGATCAAATTTCATATTGATCAGTATTGATTTTTTTCAGATGCTTAGAATTTTCTTTCTAAAATGATGGGTTTCATTAAAAACTCCCTCAAGCTTGTTAAGGAGAAAAAGTACTTGGAAAACTTTGTTAAATCCAAACTCAAACAGTACAATAAAGCGTAGCTCTTTGCATGAGTCTAGTGAAACTAACACGATCATACCATATGCAAAAACCATTGAATAGAGCCGCAGTTCAATACAAAATGCAAATATCAGTAACAAGGCCGCATCCATAAAACTACACTCACCAATGAGCCGACCAAAGCTATTGGATTCTCACTACAACCTGGTTTCCAATAAAATCTTGAATCGACAGAATCGAAGGTCATTTACTCTTTGTCCAGAATCCACTTTAAGAACAGTATTCACTTTGTTCGAATCCAAAACCTCAAAAAAAACAAAGATTATTTTACCATCGAGGTAGCTTAGTTCGTGTTCATTGTTGTCATTTTGAAACACAGAAAGGTAATAAATCTTGCCATTGGAGACGATGAATAAAAGAGCAGATAATATAAGCAAAAACTAGAAGAAGATCGAAAGATGAAAAGGGTTGCCTCTTCGTTATTGTGATTGAAGTAGACAAGGGTTCCTCCAATGATGGTTTCTTCTCAAACCCCACATTATATTAATAGTAGCCTAAGGCCAAACCATGAAACCAACGTACTTTTAATCTTACAACAATGATTATATTAATTAAATTTATCATAAAGGTGTTGTTTTTTTAAAATGATAGTTTTTAATAGAATTACCATATCATTAATTTTAAAATTCTTTAAAATTTAGAATATAATGGAATTAAAGACGTGGGGGGACAAGGCATCTCACACCATCAATGTAGTCTGTCCTTACAATAAATTAATATTTTATTTTAATTAACATAATTATTTTTTAGATGTGACATCGATTAGATTGCAAAATTCAATGTGACATTTTTCAAATTTTCATACTTTAAATTTAAATTTCAACTTCACATAACTATTCTTACTTTTTTTTTAAATGAAGAAAACACTGAAACAGAAGACGAAAATAGAGTAAAAGCCTTGAGCTTAGTCTTTCTCCCACATATCCCTAAAACCCCAATCTTCCTTTGTGTTTCTGGTATTGTTCAGTCCCAAACTGACAAGTATGTCTTGTCTTCTCCGTTTAATCAACACCCTTCAACTTTAAAACCCATAATTCAGACCATTGAACTCAACAACACTGTTCTAATGGCGAATCAATCATCCAAGCCAGCAGCTAGGCAACTCGGTGAACTCCTCAAACAAAAAGAAGAACCTTTCGTCTTAGAGATTTTACCTTTCGGAAAGAGGGTATTTGAAGAAGAAGAAGTTATCACCGGGATCACCCAAGTTTGGCTTCCATGGAAGTTCAGTCAAGTTTTTGAAGATGAACAACAAGGGAATTCCGAATTTCCCTAAAGAACTTAAACTTGTGATGTGAACAAGCTCTTTGCAATCAAAGGGTTGAAGACCAAGAATTCCGATGATCAAAATGGAAAGGTTAGTACCACTGCAGAGCCGGATAGATTTTCCACCGCTAGCAGCACAACCGTGTATAATTCATGCACAGACAGTGACAGATGAACTATCGATGATTAACAAGGTAAAAAAACTGATTTATAGTTTTATCTTTTATGTTTGTACATAAAGCAAGAGATTCCAAATTTTGCTACTTATAAAGCTAACAGGCTGCTGCAGATTCCAAGTTTCAATGGATTCCAAGGCAGAAAAACTTGTTCTTGGGTGGGCTGATAATGGAGGACTCGATTCTGTTACTTCTTCAAGCCGCACTAGACAAACCAAGTTGTGTAAGAGAATTACAGGAGGCTGGAAAGTCTAATTCTTTGCCATTTTCGACATCGAATAGGGTTTTGCAGAAAGCAAAGAAGCTCAAAGAAGACGAAAGGAAAGTGTGTTTAGGGTGTTCAAGCCAGGAATGGAACGATTATGAACGCCAGAAAGAAGTAGGCTTGTACTTGGAAACGCCATTGAAGATGAAATTGTAGCTGAAGTTGTAATGACACGATGTTCATGTTTCATGGCCAAGATGTAATTTTCTTGTTTCAAACATACATGTCGATTGTTCCTGTCTTAAGTTCAGATTAATTTCCGTGATAGTAAAGTAGCTAAAAATGATCCATAATCGTGCTCGTCAGGCAAGAAATTTAATGGTCTCTTTGGCTTTAACTGGGCAAGGAGTACACCAATTTAAGAAGAAAGTTGAAATAAAATATAGGGTAGGTGTTCAGGTTTATTTAATAAATACTTAAAAGAATTATATTATATAAAATAAAGATACGATTATAAAAAAAATAAACACATAGACCTTTAAAAATATAATAAAAAAAAGTTAAAAAGAAATGACAAGTTACATGGAAATATTTAAGTATTTACTTAAACAATCCTCAAGAGGCCCAATAGGGCAGTAGCAGCTTCATTGCTCTTAACGAGACCCAATTTCTTAGCCCATAAATTGGTTAAAAAAAACAATTTCCCAACCTCGTTTTTTAACCCTGTTTTCTTCGAAATTAAATTTAACGCTTTTCACCCGTTTCAGTACTCGATACAGCTTATGCTGTTTTTAGGGTTTTTATGATTCTCGTGTAAATTGGGGGGTTTCCAGGTTAATAGCTTTCAATTAGGGTTTCTTTGGTTTCACTCCAATTGGGAATTTCAGGTCTCTGCTGTATTTGAGGGTTCTAGGGTTTCCACTCTCTTTATTTTTCAGTGGTTCAGTTTTATTTCTTGTGGTTTGGGGTTAGGGCTTCTACTGTTCTCTCTGCAAGAAGTTCTTTCCCCTTTGCGAGAAGTAATGTAATTCGTATTTTGTTGTAATTGGGAATTTTTTTTATTTGTTATTTGTTTCAGTAGCTAGGGATTTGGGGACTAGGGTTTTAGCCGAGCATGGAATCTGATAAAGGCAAGCTATTCGTGGGAGGGATATCTCGGGAGACACTGAAGCTACCAATGTAATTCGTATTTTGTTGTAATTGGGAATTTTTTTTATTTGTTATTTGTTTCAGTAGCTAGGGATTTGGGGACTAGGGTTTTAGCCGAGCATGGAATCTGATAAAGGCAAGCTATTCGTGGGAGGGATATCTCGGGAGACAACTGAAGCTACCCTCAATGATCATTTCAGCAAATACGGCACCGTATTGAGCTCAGTTGTAGCTAAAGACAGGAACACCAAAATCCCTCGAACGTCAGTTCAAAGCTCTTTTGCCTCGGTCATTTTGTACTCTATTTTGTTACTCTTAGAAATTGATGACTTATAATTAGAATGAAGTTTAAGGTTTTAAATTTTTATTTTATTTTTGGGAAATGATAGATTGCTGGTATTTTTGGTTGTTTAATATATGATTTATGAATGGGTTTTTCTAGGTAGAAGTGAAAAAAGCCATACCCCGAAGTGAACAGCAGCAGCAGCAACTACACCACTATCCGAATCAACAACAGAATAGTGGGTTCAGTACTAATGGCAGTGATGCTGCTGACAGTAACAACAGCTTTAGGACTAAGAAACTTTTCGTAGGGGGTTTATCTGCTAATCTAACTGAGGAAGAGTTTAAGAATTATTTTGAAAGATTTGGTAGAATACAGTTGTTGTGATGCATGACAGCATGACTAACCGACCTAGGGGATTTGGGTTTGTTACTTTTGACTCGGAGGAGTCGGTGGAGAATGTTATGCAGAAGAATTTCCACGAGTTGAATAATAGGCTTGTGGAAGTCAAGCGTGCAGTGCCGAAAGAGGGAAGTAATGGTCGTTACAGTAATCAAAACATGAAGCCCGGTGCTGTGAGGGGGTCTCCTTATAATGGCTTTCAGGCTGTTGAGTTCACTTCGAATGGTTCTGGATACGGAATAGTTCCTGGCTATGCTCCTCTTCATGCGCATAATCCGGTTGGGGATTATTTATATGGAACAGGTGTTTATGGCTCTGGGTACCCTATGGTAGGGTATGGTAGGATCGACTATGGTGTCGCTACACCAACTCCTCGTGGCCCTTTATATGCTGCCCCTGTAATGCTTGGACCTAGAGTTTACTCGCTGCCTTACGGCAGTCCATCCATCTACCCAGCTTATATGAACGCCGGGGTTGGTCTCATGGGTACAGCTGCAGGTGGGTTCAATGGGATTATTGGAAATGTAATTGATGGGAAATGGAATCAGGTTCCGGGTGGCAATGGCGATCTGCCTGCGAACGACATTCAACCGCAGATTGAAGCAGTAAACAACGGTACTGATAGTTCTGGTTTAAAAGAGAATAGTGGTGGTGCTTCTGCTGAACAGGATCAGAAAAGTGTTGATGGGGAACTTAAGACTTCACACGTAGATGTTTCTAGATGATTAATTGACTCCATTTAGGCTTCGAAGGGTTAGTAAATTCTTTAACTGACCAGCTTAGGGAAATTTAACCAGCAATGTTCAGTGTCCCTTTTAGGCATGATCTGTGTCATAAACATGCTGCATGTATCTTATTTTAGTGTTATCATTTGTGGGTAATGAATTCAGCATTATGTAACATAATTGCATCTGGTTTCCACTTCCATTGTCCATTTCACGTCACTGTCTGGTAATGTTAATAATGAAACATGGCTTTTATATGATTCTAGAGCCTTCTATTGGTATTGCTCAAGTTGTTTATGCAGAGAAATTCCTGGAGAAATCACATTCTATGGTAAGGACTTCTAGATTTTGCTGAAAAGGTCCATTATGCTGAAAAGGTCCATTATTCTGAGAAGTTGCAGTGTCATCTTTGATTATATTTGAATGCGTGATTTGGTTACGAGTATACTGCAATATTTTAATTTGATACAATTTTATGCATTTAGTTGTTCCTTGGTTTTAAATGCCATCACTCACACAGGAGGGATTTGGTCGGTTCGATCTTTATGTTAAAACTATCTTAGTGGAAAAAAGAGGATACACTATATTTTTTTGTCACTTGATTTTGTATGTGTTTCTGTTTTGGCCTTCCAAGTTTAAAAAATTTCAATTTCATCACCAAAATTTTTTAGTTTCACTTTTTTTTGTCTCTAGTGTTGTTTATTGACGGTTAACTATATCGTTTAGCTTAAACAATCAGTTAATTGTTATAATGGTTAGAAGATTTCTTTTAATCGTAATATGACCATCAAGAAATAGTTAATCGCTAACGGTTAATTGTTATTAGCGGTTTAGTTATAGGTTAATCTACAATTAACCCTATTATAATTATTTTTCAAAAATAAAAAGAGAACATAAATGTTTTAATATTTCGTAATTCATACTATAAAAAGTAACACTCAACACATACTTATATTGATGCAAATGAATAAAAAAAAAAAATATATCACTTAAACTATGAGCCCAATGGAATCCTATTTGAGTAAGTTAATTGTTGAATACATATTGATATGGTGAAAAAGAATGGTGTTCTATTGAGTTTAATTTAATTAAATGAACCCTAATTCCCTTAAACATACGGGCCCGTGCATACTGGATCTCTGACTAATTGGGCCTGACCCTTGACTTGAAACTGAAATGGACCTATTAATAACAGAGAAAAAATAAAATGAATTCATAATAAAATAAAATAAAAATGATATAATTTATATATATATATATATATACCAATACATATAACTATATATATTTATATTTATTTTCAAAGTTATATGTACTATTTTCGAAACCACAATATATTTTCAAAAATATAATATATTATTTTCAAAATAATATATAATATATACTTTCAAAATTATATATATATATATATATATGCTTTCAAAACTATACATATTTTCAAATTTATAATATATGTAATATTGTGTGCAAGTTATAGTATAAAAGGTTATCATTGGACGAAAATGGGTGTCTACAGGTATTAAAGTTTAAAAATCTTTAATTTAACGACTCAACTTTTAAATTACTTCTATTTTAATCACTTTGATTTGTTTTATTATTATTTTTGAAATGACATTTTTATTATTTTATTAATATATAATTAAAAAAATTTGAAAGTTAAAGCGATTAAATTAGGAGTAATTTGAAAGTTAAATAATTAAATTAAAAAATAAACTTTAGTGATCAAAATATGAGTGAGAAGATAGTTGAATGATGAATAATGCAATTTCTCTATAAAAAATGTGTTACAGGCAAATCACCTGTTAAGTTTTTAACAACAAGATAATAAAACGAAACAAAAGTTAAATATTAGGTATGATTTGAAAAAATTGAAAGTTTACATATTAAAGTGGATCAAAACTGATAGTTTAGATACTAAATGTGTAATTTACCTTTTTCTCAAAGACAACGACATGTAAGGGTAAATGTTCACAGTAACATACGTTGAGGAAGCACCCCACTCATCAACCTATTCTGACCCGATTCCCATATCCACTATTGGCACCTAAATTCAGACAAGAAGCAAGATAATCCTCCACCACAGCTTATGTTCCTTCCCATGTTGTCCCCACCAACCATGCCCGACATCCTTGAGTTTGAGAATATAAGTGGACCAAAACAGAATAAAAACTTAAATTTAATAATAATGACCTAAAAATAATAATTAGATTATTAAAATAAAATTATGAGAATAATTAAATGATTAAATATATAATTTATCATTTTTTATTGAATATAGCGGTTTTGGGTAAAATAAAATAACCATTTAAAATTCAAAAGACAACGTTAAAAAAATACTTTTAGACATTCTAGTACAACGTGAATAGTATGTAGGTAATGATTCAAAAGAAATTAAAGGGAAATTTCCTCCGTGAAGACACCATTTTGTAGGCCATGTAAAGAGGCAGTCAACAAAATATTATTTAGAGAAAATAACCTCAGTGACCAAAAATTTCATATAATATACGATTTTAATCAATTTTTTCCGGATTTACCAAAATGACCAACAAAATCGCAATGCGATCGCTAATTCGCAACGCGATCTCCATTATCACAAATCAGTTTCCAGATTCGCAACGCGATTATGACTATCGCAATGCGATTTTCCAATTTCGCGTTGCGATTTTCCCAATTCGCAATACGAATAAGTAAATCGAAATGCGAATTTGGAAAATCGCAATGCGATACTGACTATCGCAATGCAATTTTCCTAATTCGCATTGCGATTTACGTATTCGCGTTGTGATTTTCATAATTCGCAATGCGAATACGTAAATCACAACGCGATTAAGTAAATCGCAATGCGAATTAGGAAAATCGCAATGCGAATACGTAAATCGCAATGCGAATCTTACTATCGCAATGCGATTTACATAGCGCCATTCGTATTAACGCGTATTTTTTTTCAAATTCCAAACACGATTTTTTTCTTAATATATCGTAAACTGAACCGTCCACAGTAATCGCAACTCATAACCTCAAACCTAAAATCACAACACTCAGTCCCATCTCCATCTCTCACTCTCTACGGCGAAATCCGTCCCCATCTCCGAAGATTTCCGTCCCCATCGCCGGCGAAATCCCTCACAACCATTCACAGTCAGAAATCCCTCACAATCATTCAGAAATGGAAAATCAACCTCCGAATGTTAGTTTTTTATTTATTTATTTTGAAATTTTTGCATTATTTTAGGTTTTTCATATTGAGATTGATGATAAGTTTACTGGTAATTTCAATAATAGATTAACCATTTCACTTAGATTTCTTATTAAATTCATTCGATTGCTGCCAATACTGCTAAACTGTTTAGCCTGTGAAGTTAGTATTTGTCTTTGTTTTGTCTTTTGGTTGAAGTAATGCAGAAGAAGAATAGTTTCGAGAATGAAAATCGCAATGCGGAAATAACTATCGCAACGAGAGAATCGCAACGCGAAATGAAAATCGCATTGCGATTTTCATTTCGCGTTGCGATTCTCTCGTTGCGATTTTCATTTCGCGTTGCGATTCTCTCGTTGCGATAGTCATTTCCGCGTTGCGATTCTCATTATCTCGTTGCGATTTTCATTTCAACTAAAAGACAAAACAGTGTTGCAAATTTTAGTTTCAATAATAAACTACTATTTATGTTTATTGTTTTTGGTATATCTTCACAGTGTAGTTTTTGGTATATCTAACTTGGTATGTTTATTGTTTTTGTAGAAATTTTTTTCGGCTTCATTGACATTAAGGAATAAAGTTAGCCAAGCCACTACAATTGCTTCGAAACTTTCACCTGCACAAAGAAAATTGTTTGAGGAAACCTGCTTCGGGCCATGGCTGAGAGTACAGTATCCGGGTGGAGATGCTAATTTAACCCATTTGTGGCTTCAGACCATGACTAGCGATCTACCCGACAGTATACAACGTGGTGAGGAATAGATATGGTTTCATTTTCCACCGGCGTATACTTGTTTTGGGTGGAAGGAGTTCTGCCTAATCACTGGTCTACGATTCGGACACGATTATGTAGGCCGGTACACTCGTCATATCACCCGCCCATCATGGTTATCCAGGGTTTTTCCTGACGAGTCAATAGAGAAGCCAAACTTACACGTCGACGACATGAAGAAATTGTTTAATAAGAAAGATGGTTTTACTCGGATGAATGACGTCGATGTTATCCGAGTATGCCTTCTACTACTTTTGTATGTCGGCTTTTTAGGCAGAGAGGCCAGACAACCTATTCCTCAGGAGCTAATATTATTGGTAGAGGACCTAAATGCATGGAATCTATTTTCGTGGGGTTCGTATATATGGAAAGCTACCTGGACTAAGTTGTCGTCTGCCTTTGATGACCGCAAAAGTTTGCGGGGCGATGGGTCGAAATACACTTTGTCAGGCTTTGTTTGGGCCTTTAAGGTAAGAATTTCTATATAATGTTTTCAAAATTATAATTAA
Source organism: Hibiscus syriacus (assembly GCF_006381635.1). NCBI lineage: Eukaryota > Viridiplantae > Streptophyta > Magnoliopsida > Malvales > Malvaceae > Hibiscus > Hibiscus syriacus. The sequence continues at coordinate 1,365,567 of NW_024062903.1, forward strand.
TTATTTAACAATTACTAATGTTTGTTATTATATTGTTTGTAGATTTGGATATTCGAGGCCTTTCCCGCCATGAAGACATATGCAATAAAAACTTCAAATGATATTCCCAGGGCTATTTCCTAGAAGAGGAAACGTCTGTTGGATTGGGAAGACTTAATACCATATGCGACAATAAATAATGTAAGTTAACACAAATACTATCATATATAAACAAGTTATTAATAGTAGGCGTTTAACTTTGTTTGAGTTTTTATATTTTTAGGAGGCCAACATTCTATTAATGAGACTGACACCCACGGAGGCTGAGCTTGCCACTGATTGGTGGCAAGCTAGTCAGCATTTTCTTGATGGCACGAATGATGAGCAGCCTCCACTTCCTCCACTTCGAGAGCCATCACCTCACCCAGAGCCATCACCTGATCGACCCGACTATACACCTCTACAACGAGAGCCATCACCTATCCCGTCACATCATCGAGCCTCTTCTCCACCATCACCTCATGATAGGCGACCGGCAAAGATGCCACGAATTCTATCTCCCTGTTCTCCACCTCCACGGGATGAGTCAAGGGAGTTACGTGATGAGGTCAATGCCTTGCGGTACTCTACGCAAGAATGATGGTGCATGGCGTGTTGAGGTGTCTACTTTACGTGGTGAGGTTGCCGCTCTACGTGAGATGGTAGTATCGTTGTAGAATGAGGTTCATACTCTACGCAACGAGGTAAGTTTAAGATTTTCCATATTTAACTTGATGATAAATTTACTCGTAATTTCACTTAAATTAACCATTTCACTTAGATTGCTTAGTAAATTTATTCGGTTGCTGCCAATACTGCTAAACTGTTTATTAACACTGTGAAGTTAGTATTTGTCTTTTTGTTTTGTGTTTTGGTTGAAGTAAATTTATTCGGTTGCTGCCAATTCTGCTAAACTGTGTATTCTTTAACACTGTGAAGTTAGTATTTGTCTTTGTTTTGTCTTTTGGTTGAAAGTTTGAAATATATTTGTCTTTGTTTTCACTGTTTAAATATCATGTCTGTTTATTTACTGATATTTGTATTTAATTATTTAGCGGACCGATAAGGTGGATGCTTTACGTCAGGTTTTTCTTGCACGACAGAGTTCACGCATCAGACGGCGTGCACGTGCTATTAAGTCTCCGTATACCCCAATAGTGCGAAGACACCGCAAGAAGAAGCCCGACTCGCCTGTCATCCCTCAAGAGTCCACTCCTATCATTGAAGAGTCCCCTATCATTCCTCGAGAGTCCCCTCCCACCGTTCAAGAGGCCACTGTCATCGTTGAAGAGGTCCCTCCCACCATTCAAAGCCCGATTCACATGGCGTCATATGTAGGATTCTTGAGAAACCCTCTGACGTGCCGGACATGATGGATTCAAGTTGGCTCTCGTATGAGTTACCGGCCAGTACCATACCGGTATCTGAAGTGGAGAGAAAACAAATACCGGACACAATTCTGGATAACACCCTTTAGGCTAAGAACGCAGTTGATTTTTATCTACATGAGCGGAGCCAGGGGTGTTTCACTGACATATGCAAGCTCAACGATGATATCTATTTGTTGCTTGATCGGTCTTGGTGGGGCGTATTATTAGGGGTCGAAGACAATGGCTATTTCGATGGAGGGGTAAGTCTTATATTTTTCTTATATTTTAATTTAATTATTTTTTTTAAATTTATGTAAGTTACTATTATATGTCATTTTTTTTATAAAACAACATATCGATGCGTGGGTGTCACGTCTTCTAATAATTAGGAAACTTAAGGAAAATAAAAGAAATACACGATATACAATTATGCCGACGTCTTTTAACGCCGTTCACTTGAAGAATCAACGAGATGAATCATTTGCGTTGGGCAATGGTGGGAGGTCGATAAGGTTAGTGTTTATTTTAGATTGAGTTTAAAGGTATTCATAAATAAGTGCGCAAATGAATGAATTATTACTTATGATTGCAGGTGTTTATCCCTGTTTTGGAACGTAGACATTGACTTCTCGTCGAGCTTCAGATCTCATCCCTTAAGGCAATAGTATATGATAGCATGATAAATTACATATCATTGGCTGATTTAAGAGATATTATTAAGGGATGGAGCTCTCATTTAGCTAAATTCTTGGATGCGATAAATTATTGGACTCGTTCTGGAAACAAGAAGCCAAAGAAGCTCAATATTACAGTTAGCAGAGACGAGACCGCACCACAACAAACGAAAGGACCCAGAGGGGATTGTGGTCCTCTCGTATGCTTGGCGTTGGACAGTTTGATCACAGGAAGTATAAAGTATCTACCTCCCACCGATAGAGATAGAGCTGCAGTAGGCTTGTGGTTTCGGCATTATATGGCTAGATCGATATATACGAGACGCTGCCTACCTGCATTCGCGTTATAAAAATGTCCATAAACAATTGGTATGTTTATAGGCTTGTGGTTTGAAAATGTTTGGTTAAGTACCTAGAATTCAATAATTTGCTGTTTGTAGGTTTTAGATGTGTAGAAAGTGTTGTTTGAGCAAATGTTTGGTTTATGCAGGTTAATCTCAGAAGTGAGCTGCGTGAAAATGATGTATGGCTGCAAAAGTTGATTCAATAGTAGATGAGGAAATAAGAATTATTTCTTATTTTTTGATTGTTTAATTGATTTGTAAAAGGTGATTTGTAAAAGTTGATTTGTTTAATTGATGTTAACATAATTCTTATTTGTGCTTGTTTAAATGATTGAAATGTAATGGTTGATTTTGTTGATTTCAATCTGCATTATGTTGAAGGCAAAAAGTACTATCGCAATGCGAAATGAAAATCGCAACGAGAGAATCGCAACGCGAAATGAAAATCGCAACGAAAGAATCGCAACGCGAAACTAAAATCGCAACGTGAAACTAAATTCGCGTTGCGATTTTCATTTCGCATTGCGATTCCCTCGTTGCGATTTTCATTTCGCGTTGCGATTTTCATTTCGCATTGCGATTCTCTCGTTGCGATTTTCATTTCGCATTGCGATAGTAATTTCCGCGTTGCGATAGACATTAAGATGATTGCCTATTAAGTGATAACAACTGAACAAATCATAGCAATTTTCAAACTCAAGTTACTAATACATGCCTAACTGAAAATGTTAAAAGTTCACACATAAAATCTACATAATACAACGTTTGCATTTAAAAATCACCTAAGTTAACAGTCCCAAAAGGTGAAGCCAATTGTGATTGGGATTTTAAAGATGATTGCGATTTTGATCGCCTTTTTCTTAACACCATATGAGCTTTGGATTTTGATGATGATCCATATTTTGGTAGAGGAAAAGATGATTGTGATGGCACTGGTGATCCACATGTCAACCTTGTATGACCACTTTCCTTGCACCGACTACATGTCGATCTCTTCTTCTCTTCACCCTTAGACGGTATACGATCGTGACTTTTTGGTCGGCCAGGTAGCCTTCTGTCCATGGCTGGTGGCAAAACTGTTTGTAAGTCATCTGGTATGTCCCACTCAGAAGGATGTGGAATAGGGTAGACAATCTCGGCATAAGTCTGTCGATATACTTCTGTAGTGTAGCAATCCATAGCGTATGTGCTTGAATCATCTTGGTTTAGATGAAGAGCAACTTTTATAACATGGCCACACGGATAACCAGATGTTTGCCATTTCATACAACTACACGTCCTTGCATTTAGATCGACAAGCCCATTTAAGTTATTATCCAGTACTTCAAACAAAGTGTTTGAACATGGTTCAACTCTCCATGACGTTGACTTCACAACACGTTTCGTTATCTTTTTTTCAGTCCATGGTGTAACACGATGTTCCAATGTTCCTGTAAATTTAAATAAATAATACTTAGTAAAATATATGATAAGTTACGAATTCAAAGAAATAATACCTGCATGGTTTCTTTTATTGTAGTACCACTGTTGAATAGAGGCTCGAAAAAACTCCATTAACATAGTAATGGGTAATTTCCGGGAATGACGACTTAGAGCATTGATTGATTCTGCACTATTAGACGTCATGAAACTATATCTTACTCCAAGTTGATATACTCTTGACCATCTTTCAAACCCGACATCTTCTAGTGTTTGAGCAATCTGAGGCAAAACACGTCTTAAACAGTTTATATGCTTATTGAAATCCACTTCCCGATAAGCTTTTACAGCCTTCCAGTATGTCCATTTGTGCTTTTTTATACCAGCAGACCTTGATTTTAGATTTCTATACAAATGAACACCACAAATTCCATGAAAAGCATCTGGGAAACACCTTCTAACAGCGTTGTCAATTGAGTTTGCCCTATCGGATATGATTGTCAGATTGCTAATAGGACCTATGCAATCCCTAAGATGCCCCATAAACCATGTCCATGAATCAGAGGTTTCAGATTTGCCAACTCCCGTAAGCTATTGGCAATATCCCATTGTTAGCATCCATGGCTACTGCTAATAAGTTTACTCCAAGGTATCGACCTTTCAAATGTGCTCCGTCAACTATAATAACTGGGCGCATGCAAGTAATAAACGAACGAATCTACAAAATAATATACACAAGAAATATAATCATTTAAATGTGAAATGCATGTAACTAACAAAAATGAGTCAACAGAATTATATTGATTTACTAACCGCAGCACCAATGGCGATAAACAGCAACTCAAAGTGTCCATCTCTATCTGTTTTGATATGAGTTACCGACCCAGGATTTTTCAGCTTTAAATTTTTGACAATAAGCCGGTAGTTGGGCAAACGATGCTTCTGGCGACCCCCTCAACAATTCCAAGGCATAACATTTGGCTCTCCAAGCTTGAGAATATGATATACTAATCTTGAACCGAGCATTCATGTCAGTCATAATTTCATGTCCCCGATATACCCTGCCATTCAAAAACATTAACTCAGCCAAAAAACCACCCAACACCTTTTTGTTTGCCTGTCTATGGTGAGGAAAAACTTGGGTTCTTGAACATGTATGTTTATCAATAAAAGTCCTAACTTGAAACATTTCGCAATCTTTTATCCTCTTTGCAATCATACGCCACGTACAGTTTTTGTCAATCATACACCTTGTTTCGAAAGGATCTTTGCTTGATTTGTTAACTTTTATTTGATAGCCATCTTCCACACATTTCGTATACAAAACTATCTTCAAGTCTTCCTTTGTATCAAAACAATCATCTTTCTTGATACGAATAACTTTTTTGTAACAATCAACTGCTTTCTTTACCAACTCTTCTTCCGGTATCTGAAGTAATTCTGGCATATTCCAGTTATACTCCCGTGGCATTTTCTTTTCTTCGGGGACTTTTTCTTCTTCTTTTTCTTCTTCAGGATTACATGAATTACAGAATGGATGTTCAACATGTTCATTCACAGTCGTAACTTCCTCCTCATTATCATCAACAACATCTTCCTCGGCAACGGTTGTTTCATCATCAAAATTCGGGTATTGACCAATATCAAAATCATTACACGCAGGGTCTGTTTCTTCTTCTGAAACATCATCGAAATCTGAGTATTGACCAATATTAAAGTCCGGGTATTGACCAAGATCAAATTTCGAATACTGACTAGTACTCACAATTTTTTCTGTTGGCTCATCATCGTCTAATTGGTCAATACGAAAACCGGAATTTGGTGCTGAAAGTTGATTGGGATTTGGATTAGAGAAAGGTTGTGGGTTTTGAGAAAAACTTAGTTGATTACTACCCGCTACTGACCCAACAATACTACTTCTAGGTTCAACAACATACAATGTAACATCATCACTTGAAACACTAATGTAAGCAATGAATCGTTCAACATCTTCATTGTCGGTTAACAAATAAACTTTACCATTTCTCTGATAAGATAGCCTAAATCCACTTAGGGGCTCTAAATTCAATTTCTTTGAAACACATAACATTAGAGTTTCATAAGTTAACTTTTTTAATGACAGTTTTAGTTGAAGATTCATGGGTAAAGGCATATATTGTAAAACACCATGAACATTCTCCCATGACCCTCCAAAACACAAATCTATCCAAACATGATCAACATTAGATGATTTCATGGTTGTAAATTAATTTACTAAACAAACGAGCTGCGAAACTAAGACCTGTTGCCGGATGAGGAAGGATGTAGGAACGGATATAGGAACGGATGTCGCTGGAGAGAGTGATAGATGAAGATGAAATGAGTTGCGATTTAGGGATTTAGGTTATGAGTTGTTGCTGCTGCGTAGATATATACACAAAAAATTTATGTTGCGAAACTAAAACCTATTGCGAACTTTGAAAATCGCATTGCGATTCTGTATTATCGTATTGCGAAAGTAAGTATCGCGTTGCGATTTTCCTAATTCGCAATGCGAATAAGTAAATCGCAATGCGAATTTGGAAAATCGCAATGCGATACTGACTATCGCAACGAGATTATACAAAATCGCAACGAGATTCTGACTTTCGCAACGAGATTCTGAAAATCGCAATCATCTTCAAAATCCCAATTACAACCTGCTTCATCTTTTGGGACTGTTAACTTAGGTGATTTTTAAATGCAAACGTTGTATTATGTGTATTTTATGTGTGCACTTTTAACATTTTCAGTTAGGCATGTATTAGTAATTTGAGTTTGAACATTGCTATGATCTGTTCAGTTGTTATTACTTATTAGACATTCATTTGACTATCGCAACAGGGAAATCGCAATGCGAAAATGGCTATCGCAACGCGAAAATGGCTATCGCAATTCGAAATGAAAAATTGCAACGCGAAAATGGCTATCGCAACTAGAAAATCGCAATGCGAAATGAAAATCGCATTGCGATTTTCTCGTTGCGATTTTCATTTTGCATTGCGATTTTCTCGTTGCAATAGTCAGTTTCGTGTTGCGATAGTCTGTTTTGCCTTCAACATAATGCAGGTTGAAAATCAACTATTACATTTCAATCAATTAAACAAGCACAAATAAGAATTATGTACACACCAATTATACAAATCAACATTTACAAATCATTTTTTACAAATCAATTAAACAATCAAAAAATAATAATAATTCTTATTTCCTTATCAATTATTGAATCAATGAATCAACTTTTGCACCCGTACATCCATTTCACGCAGCTCACTTAAGGATTAACCTGCAAAAACCAAACATTTGCTCAAACAAGACTTCATACACATCTAAAACCTACAAACAGCAAATTATTGAATTATAGGTACTTAACCAAACATTTTCAAACCAAAAGGAGTATATATGTTAACAAAACTTGCATTTGACTTACCAATTAACAATGGATACTTTCATAACGCGGATGCAGGTAGGCAGCGTCTAGAATATATCGCTCTAGCCATATAATGCCGAAACCATAAGCCTACTGCAGCTCTATCTCTATCGGTGGGAGGAAGAAACTTTGTGCTTCCCGTCGTCAAACGCACCAAGCACATGCATACGAGAGGACCACAATCCCCTCTGGCTCCCGGCGATTGTTGTGGCACGGTCTCGTCTTTGACAACTGTGACATTGAACTTCTTTGGCTTCTTGTTTCCAGAATGAGTCCAATAATTAATCCCATCCAAGAATTTAGCCAAATGAGAGCTCCATCCCTTGATAATATCTCTCAAATCAGACAGTGATATGTAATTTATCATGCTGTCATATACTATTATCTTCAGGGATGGGAGCTGAAGTTGGACGAGAAGCCAATGACGACGTTCCAAAACAGGGATAAACACCTGAAATCATAAGTAATAATTCATTTATTTGCGCACTTATTTATGAACACCTTTAAAAAATTTAAAAAATAAACACTAACCTTATCGACCTCCCACCATGCAGGATAAAGTTTATCTTGTCCATTGCCCAACGAAAATGATTCATCTCGTTGATTCTTCAAGTGAACTGCGTGAAAAGCCGCCGGCATTATTGTATATCGCGAATTTTTTTTATTTTTCCTAAGCTTCCTTATTATTAGAAGACGTGACACCCACGCATCGATATGCTGTTTTACAAAAAAAAGACATATATTAGTGAATTACATTAATTTTTAAAAAAATTAATCAAAATCATATATAAGTCAAATATAAGACTTACCTCCCCATCGAAATAGCCACTGTCTTCAACCCCTAATAACACACCCCACCAAGACCGATTAAGCAACAAATACATCTCATCATTGAGTTTGCTTATGTCAGTGTAACACCCTTAGCTCTGCTCATGTAGATAAAAATCAATTGCGGTCTTAGCCCAAAGGGTATTATCCAGAATTGTTTCCGGTAGTTGTCTCCTCTCCACTTCAGATACCGGAAGGGTACTAGCCGGTAACTCATACGAGAGCCAACTCTCATCCATCATGTCCGGCAACGGTGGGGGTTTCTCAATAATTCGATATATTACCCCATGTGAATCGGGCTCTGGAATGGTGGGAGGGACCTCTTCAACGATGACAGTGTCCTCTTGAACGGTGGGGGGGGGACTCTTGAGGGATGATAGAGGCCTCTTGAACGATTGGAGGGGACTCTTTAGGAATGACAGGTGAGTCGGGCTTCTTCTTGCGGAGTCTTCGCACCATTGGGGTGAATGGAGACGTAATAGCACGTGCACGCCGTCTGATGCGTGAACTCCGTCGTGTAAGGAAAACCCGACGTAAAGAATCCACCTTATCGGGCCGCTAAAAAAATTAATACATAAATCAGTAAATAAACAGACATGATATTAAACAAAGACAAATATGTTTCAAACTTGCATTGTATTCACCCAAGTCATTATTCTATCATAGTTCACAAAATGCATCAGATAACATTCCAGAAGTAAGCACTTATATAAACATTTAAAATGACAACATATATAAACATTCAAGAAGAAGAATAGTTTACTTTCGCAACGAGAAAATGACTATCGCAACGCGGAAATGACTATCGCAACGCGGAAATGGCTATCGCAATGCGAAATGAAAATCGCAACTACAAAATCGCAATGCGAAATGAAAATCGCAACGACAAAATCGCAACGCGAAACACAAATCGCATTGCGATTTTCATTTCGCGTTGCGATTTTGTCGTTGCGATTTTCATTTCGCATTGCGATTTTGTCGTTGCGATTTTCATTTCGCATTGCGATTTTGTCGTTGCGATTTTCATTTCGCATTGCGATAGCCATTTCCGCGTTACGATAGTCATTTTCATGTTGCGAAAGTAAACTATTCTTCTTCTGCAAATTGAAACTTGAATGGATTGCATTACTTCAACCAAAAGACAAAAACAAAACCAAAAACAAATACTAACAAAAACAGTTTAGCAGTATTGGCAGCAACCGAATGAATTTATTAAGCAATCTAAGTGAAATGGTTAATCTAAGTGAAATTACGAGTAAATTTATCATCAAGTTAAATATGAAAAATCTTAAACTTACCTCGTTGCGTAGAGTATGAACCTCATTTTGCAACGATGCTACCATCTCACATAGAGCGGCTACCTCACCGCGTAAAGTAGACACCTCAACACGCCATGCACCATCGTCTTTGCGTAAAGTACCGACCTCCTCACGCAAGGCATTGACCTCATCACGTAACTCTCCTAACTCATCCCATGGAGGTGGAGGTGGAGAACAGGGAGATAAACGTCGTGGCATCTTTGTCGGTCGCCTATCTTGCGGTGATGGTGGAGAAGAGGCTCGATGATGTGATAGAATAGGTGATGGCTGTCGTTGTGGAGGTGTATAGTCGGGTCGATCAGGTGATGGCTCTGGGTGAGGTGATAGCTCTGGGTGAGGTGATGGCTCCCGAAGTGGAGGCTACTCATCATCCGTGCCATCAAAAAAACGCTTACTAGCTTGCCACCAATCAGTGGCAAGCTTAGCTTCCGTGGGTGTCAGCCTCTGTAATGGAGTGTTGGCCTCCTAACAATATAAAAGCTCAAACAAAGTTAAACGTGTACTAGTAATAACTTGTTTATAAACATATGGTAGTATTTATGTTAACTTACATTATTTATTGTTGTATACCGTAGTAAATCTTCCCATTGCAAGGTCCGTTTCCTCTTCCAGGAAATAGCCCTGGGAATATCATTTGAAGTTTTTATTGCATATGTCTTCATGGCGGGAAAGGCCTCAAATATCCAAATCTACAAATAATATAATAACAAACATTAGTAATTGTTAAATAATTACTTATAATTTTGGAAACATTATATAAAAATTCTTACCTTAAAGGCCCAAATAAAGCCTGTCAAAGTGTATTTGGAACCATCGCCATGCAAACTTTTTCGATCATCCAAGGCAGACGATAACTTATTCCATGTAGCTTTCCATAAATACGAGCCCCATGGAAACAGGTTCCACCCATTTAGGTCTTCTACCAATTTGATTAGATCATTCGGAATAGGTTGTCTGGCCTCTCTGCCAAAAAAGCCGGCATGCAAAAGTATTAGAAGGCATACTCGGACAACATCGACGTTATCCATCCTAGTAAAACCATCTTTCTTATTCAATAATATTGTCAGGTCTTCCACGTGTAGATTCGACCTCTCCAGCTCAGGAAAAACCCAGGATAACCATGATGGGCGGGTAATGTGTCTAGTGTACCAACCTATATCATCGTGTCCGAAGCGTAGACCGGTGATTAAGCAAAACTCCTCCCGCCCAAAACACGTATACGCCGGTGGAAAATCAAACCATATCTCTTCATCACGACGTTGTATAGTATCTGGTAGATCCCTAGTCATGGTTTGAAGAAACAGGTGTGTCAACATCGCATCTCCACCGGGATGTTGTACTTTCAGCCATGGCCCGAATCCTCAAAGATTTTTCTTTGTGCGGGTGAAAGCTTCGACGCAATTGTTTTGGCCAGGCTGACTTTATTTCTTAAGGTCAATTGAGCCGAATAAAAGTTCTACAAAAACAATAAACATACTAAGTTAGATATACCAAAAACTACACTGTGAAGATATACCAAAAACAATAATAAACATAAAGAGTAGTAGTTTATTCTTCAAACTTAAATTTGCAACACTGTGAATTTCTTATTTGTCTTTGTTTTTTGGTTGAAGTAATGCAATTCATTCAAGTTTCAATTTGCAGAAGAAGAATAGTTTCTGAAAATTAAAATCTCAATACGAAAATGACAATCGCAACGCGAATTTGACTATCGCAACGAGAGAATAAAATCGCGTTGCGATTTTATCGTTACGATTTTCATTTCGCGTTACGATTCTCGGTTGATTTAATAAGCAATCTAAGTGAAATGGTTAATCTATTATTGAAATTACCAGTAAACTTATCATCAATTTCAATATGAAAAACCTAATAATAATGCAAAAATTTCAAAAAGAAAATAATTAAAAAAACTAACCCTCGGTGGTTGATTTGGTTGATTTTCCATTTCTGATTGTGAGGGTGGCTCTGAGAGATGGTGATAGACGGATTTCGCCGGAGATGGGGACGGATTTCGTCGGAGATGGGTGAGAGAGTGAGAGATGGAGATGGGACTGAGTTGTGATTTTAGGTTTTAGGTTATGAGTTGCGATTACGGGATATACTGTGGACGGTTCAGTGTTCCAATATATTAATATTCGTGTTTGGAATTTGAAAATAAAATACGCTTTGCGATACTAATGGCGCTTTGAAAATCGCATTGCGATTATGTATTATCTCGTTGCGAAAGTCAGTATTGAGTTGCGAAATTAAGTATCGAGTTGCGAAAGTCAGTATCGCGTTGCGATTTTGTATTATCGCGTTGCGATAGTCAGTACCGCGTTGCGATTTTCCAAATTCGCATTGCGATTTTCCAAATTCGCATTGCGATTTTCCAAATTCGCATTGCGATTTTCCAAATTCGCATTGCGATTTTCCAAATTCGCATTGCGATTTACTTATTCGCATTGCGAATTGGGAAAATCGCAACGCGAAATTGGAAAATCGCGTTGCGATAGTCATAATCGCATTGCGAATCTGGAAACTGATTTGCGATAATGGAGATCGCGTTGCGAATTAGCGATCGCATTACGATTTTGTTGGTCATTTTGGTAAATCCGGAAAAAATTGATTAAAATCTAATATTATATGAGATTTTTGGTCACTCAGGTTATTTTCTCTATTATTTAACCCTCAAATATAAATGAGTTTCAGAGTTCACATTATGAGGATTATCTTTTCATGGCACTCAAACAACTTTATGAAATGACGAGCTATGGATTTAATTTTATATAATTTATTAATCGATTAATATAAATTAATTATTATATAGACAAAATATAACTTTTTAAATTCAGTTTATTTAATTTATAAATATTAAAATTAAAATTTTTAATTTTATTTAAAAATCTATTGTCTCAACTCTCATGTATATACGCCTTGAATAGAGAAGAAAATCATTTTAACGCTATTAATTTGGATCAACATTAATTATTCATTAGTTTAAAATACAATTAATTGTTTATCCGGGTCTAACGTTACTGTCTATATGCAGAGATTTTTTCGCAGGGTTTTATTTACAGGGATTACTTCCCGTTAAAGACGCACATAGGATATTAATGACTACATATGAATACTGTTCAACTATGTATTTATGTATTTATTTATACATGCATTGCATTTTTATCTATATTTTTGATTTTCTGATTGCCGGAGGTCTTCCACGGAAGCTACTCTCAACCTGGCGGTGGGGGCAACCTACTACCCTACCTCCCCCTTACCCCATTGCATATGGGAATTGGATTTTGTTGTTGTTGTTGTTGTTGTAATTGTTTATTGAAGAACTTCCCCATACTAGCAGCCTTGAAACATAAGGGTGTTTATTTTTCAGTTTTAACCGAATTAATCGACTGAATTGAATTAATTCGGTTAAGGTCGGTCACCGAATTAGTTCAGTCAGGGAATGATTAATGTTTTTTAATATTCGGTTAACGGTTAATTCGGTTCGAAATCGGTTAATTAACCGAAATTATTAAATATTATATATATTATATATATTAAATACACATTTTAAACTCAAAACCATTAAGAATTAAGACTCATTTATTTTTTAACCACACTAGACTCGTTAAATTATTAATACCTAATTAAATTTTAACCTAAATTAAAATATTTTTATTATATTAATAATACCTAATTAAATTTTAACCTAAATTAAAAAAAATCTATTATATTAAAATTAATTTAATTAAAATTTTATTAAAAAAATTCGGTTAACCGACCGAAATAACCAAACTTTATTTGATTCGATTAATATTTTCAAAAAAAAAATTGATTCGATTAACGATTAAAGAAAAAATTCAATTAATTCAATTAATGGTAATTTAATTCGATCAACCACCGTTTTAACCGATTGTACACCCCAACATGGTTTGAAACAGGAGTTTGGACTTTTGGTAAAACACTCCTATCTCACATGTAAACTTCCAAGTACTTTCATTACTTTTTTATTTGGATTAAGGACCGTAAACTTTTAAAAATTTAATTCAGTTCATAATTTTTTTTTCATATTAAATCAAGTTTTTTATTCTAAAAATATTAATATAAATATTTTATCAATGTTGACAATAAATTTTAATAATTTTTTCTGAATTTTTATGATATATTATCATCATGTGAAAATATCGCATCATATTTTTATTTTCTAAAATTCTATTTTTAAAAAAATTAAATATCCTTAAACAAGTTTTAAAAAGTTAAACGTAAGCATTAAGCAACTTTAAGAATAATGAAGTCAAAAAAATTAAGGAAATGTGTAGCACGATCCCATATATACGAATTCATGATGAAACCACTTTTAAATGTAGGTGGTGGGTAGCTTTAAATTTGTAATATAAATATAAATATTTATATTTAATATGTTAATTATATTTATATTCAAGTTAATTGTAAATTAGACGATGTTGTATGTTCAGTAATTTGCAAAAGTAAATACAAATAAGTTATTAATGCCCATTAAATATTAATTAATTATTGTTTTATTATAATTATTTAAATATAAAAAATCAATTGTATTTAAAATACATACATTTTTAGTCCCCGAAAATGGTTGTATATATAGAAAAAAATATCACTTTACTTTGTTCAAAGTCGTTTCCGGGTCAATTATTGTAAAAAAGAATACTATTCAATATAGTATACATAGGGATGGAGATAGGATCAAACCCGACGGTTTCCAATCCGATTTGATATGATCGGATCGGAATTTTTTAAAAAACTTAGGTTTGGGCCGGGTCGATTTTTTAAAGGTAATGTTTTGGTCGGGTTAAATTCGAATTTAAGGTGAAAAATACCCGACCCAACCCGGAAAACAATTATAATTTTACCTTATATATTTATAAATAATTATAATAATATTCATCTATATATTATTTTTTAATTAAATCACTGTTTTTATTAAATAAAAATAATATTTTTTTATTATTTTACTTCGGATCGAGTCTGATCAGGTTCAGATTTTATCTCAAAAAATTGGGTCGAGTGGAGGGTATATATTTTTCGGGTCGGATCGGGTCTGGTGAAAGAATGTAACCCATCCCTAACTATACACGACAGGTTTCAAACTTTTAACATATGAATTTAAAATATAATCAAATGCTTTATCGTTTAACATATCGTAATTTATAGAACAAATCTTTATAATATAATGCAAACAACAATCTTATTTCATTAGATTATGTTTAAAACGTTATCTGAAATGATTAATCTTGTTTACGTACAGGGGCGTATTTAGTCCATGGCCTCCTATTTTCGAAAAGGATAAATTATTTATTCAGTCACCAATTTATTATTTAGTTTCTATTTTAGTCACTCAACTATTATTTATTTTAAATCATACTTGATGTTACATTTTGGTCACTCGTTTTAAAAAGATTAGCGGTGATGTTGACGTATCATCGTAAGATAATATTACATCATGAATGAAAAATAATAAATGGTTAATTATTGACTTATATTATAAATAAGAGTAAAGTATACAAATGGTCCTCTAACTATATGTTGTTTCATTGAGTCCTATGATTATTAGAAGTTACAAAATGATCACTTGACTATTCATATTTTCTAAACACGTCATTTTCCGTTAAAAAATTAGCAATCATCTTAAATACACGTTAACTTGCTTATTAGGATATGATAAAATTTGATCTCAAGACCATCAGGGAACATATATTAGTCCAACTAATATACTTTTTTCCTATATTTACTCCATATATATGTAATTGTTATTATATTTCTAAATTAAAAATATATATAGATTATTTTAGATAAAATTTTTATTATGTTTATATTGATCCGACCTATAATATTTTTTAAATCGCCACTATTTACGTATGTAAAAAAAGTTATAATTATATATAAAAAAATAACATCCAAAAAGGTTTGAACATTCAAAACAATAATGTTTTTAGTAAATTATGTATTTGGTTATTTTAACTATCACTTTGGTTTCATTTTGGTTACCTAAGTATTTTTTAAATCAAACCTAAAGTTATGTTTTGATATTCACTATTAAAAAATAAACAAAACTACTAATGAGATATTTTTTTTTATTTTTTCAATGATGACGTGATATTACTTTGTAGTGAGTGGTAACACATCACCATTTCCTCTACTTTTTTAACTGCAAATGACTAAATTAGAATCAAAATATAGTTTTAGGAATAATTTTTTAAAACAGAACAAAATGATAGTTGGTGATTAAATATGTAGTTTACCCTTAATTTTATTATTAAAATAATTATTATATTAGTATTTTTTAAAATCAAATTTCTAATATACATTTTTAATTGTTGGATAATAAATCGAATCTTACCATTTAATTTTAGGAATCTTTATCTAAGATTCAAGCTAAAATGTTTGATTAAACAGATAAGTCCATGTTTTCATAATTTAATTTTCAATAGAAACTATATTGCCCAAAAAAATCACAAAAAATAATTTATTAAATCATAAAAAATAATTTATTAAATCATAAAAAAGTAATTTATTATACTATTCTATAAAATGATTATAGAAGAATATTTTTAAAATTATAAAAATTAATTTATTAGATTATTTAAAACAAGACGATTAAAAGAAGGTTTTGATAAAAAAAATATGCTTGTTTAATTTCAATCACATAAGAGGCGCAAATTGGCAAGAATAACATGCAATAGCTGAGTAGACCTGTCAAATTGTTGAGTCGTGTTTGGTTCGGCTCAATATTTGTTTATATTTTTTGGATTGATTTTAGATTAGGTTAATTTGAGGTTATTTTAAATTGAATTTAAATTGAATTATTATTTTTGACGGAAGCTCCGATATTGGTCAAACTAGAATCTGGCAAAGATTATGTGGTTTTTAGTGACACATCCCATAGTGGTTTGGGATTAGTATTGATGCAAGAAGGTAAAGTGGTGGCATACGAATCGAGGCAATTGAAACTGCATGAGAAAATTTATCCGACGTATGGCTTGGAGTTAGCTGTTGTAGTGTTTGCTATGAAGATATGGTGTCACTACTTATATGGTGAGTCTTGCTACATCTACACGAACTATAAGAGTTTGAAGTATCTGATGAATCAGAAAGAGCTAAATATGAGACAGTGAAGATGGATTGAGTTTCTCAAGGATTATGATGTAGTAATCGATTTTCACCCTGGAAAAGCAAATGTGGTAGCTGATGCTCTGAGTAAGAAGATGTTTTCAGCTTTGCGAGCTTTATATGCGAGATTGTCTTTAAGTGGTGATGGTACCTTACTTGCGGAGTTAAAACTTAAGCCAACGTTACTTGATCGAATTGAATATTTACAAGGTAAAGATGATAAATATTTGAAAAGAATGAAGCAAGTGAAAATTGAAAAGAGTAAGGGTTCCACCATTTTAATACAAATAAAAGTTTAAATTTTCCACTATTTTTTTTAAGAATCAAGGATTTAACAAGTTACTGTGACACCTCGGACTCGTATCCAGGTCGGGTACGGGTTAGGGGTGTTATAGATACTTGCAAGAGCGACGCCAAGAGTTTAAGAATTTAGAGCAGTGTAATATGTCTGTTATGGATTATGAGATTGAATTTATCAAGTTGAGTTGCTATGCTACTAAACTTATTGACATTGAATTAGATCGGTGCTTAAGGTTTGAGAATGGACTCATGTAAGAGATCAAGAGTCGTGTTCCTACCCACCGGGAGAGGAACTTTGATACCTTAGTTGAGATAGCCAAGACCACTGAGGAGATAGAGCGAGTAGGTATGAAACACATGAGAGATATAAATCAAGACCGAGATCAATTCAGGAGACTTTCTAGTTCTGTTGACTCTTCTGCACGCCACAACAAGGGAGGCAGGGGTGAGTCTTTTCAGAGAGGCGGTGCGAGTGTCAGGCTTGTGGCGTCAAGTTCGTCAGTTGTGACGCCTTCTATTTAGGGTGGTTCTTCTAGATCACAGCCTTTGTCGTCATGTGAGCACTGTGGGAGACATCATTTTGGTGAATGCAGAAAGAAGTTGGGTACCTATTTTAGATGTGGTTTTGGTGACCATCTCCTAAGGGATTGTCCAAAGCTAGCTTCTACAGTTCAGATACCAACTCATACTTCTGCTCGTACTTAAAGTAAGTTCAGACTCCAGTAGGAGATCATAGTCAGGAGAGAGCATCAGGATCAGCTAGTAAAGGCTGAGCTTCTCAGAGTAGGGG
Organism: Hibiscus syriacus; assembly: GCF_006381635.1. Lineage (NCBI taxonomy): Eukaryota > Viridiplantae > Streptophyta > Magnoliopsida > Malvales > Malvaceae > Hibiscus > Hibiscus syriacus. Next base: position 1,383,196 of record NW_024062903.1, read on the forward strand.
TCCAGCCAAATCTGAGGCTAGACAACTTTCGTTTGTTTACGCTGCTAGACGTCAACAGGATCGCAATGAGCCTGATGTGATTGCATGTACTGTTACTATTCATTCAGTTCCCTACTTTGCATTATTTGATAATGGTTATACCCATTACTATGTGTCACATTTCATTTATGAGGGTCTTAATATCCCGGTTGAGAATACTAGAGTTCAGTGATAGTTTAGAGTCATGAAGGTCAGTCCATAGAGTTAGGTCGATGGAGGCTCAGTTTCCGTATCTATTTACATCAGGTAAAGTTTGAGGACAAAATTTTTTTAAGAGGGAGAATTGTCATACCCCAAATTAGAGTCTAATTTTTTTGGAGAACTAAATTGAAAATTTAATTAAATTCGAGGATTAAAATGACGTTTTCATTAAATTATACCAAAATCAGAAAGTAACCAAAGCATGAAGACCTATAGTGTAATTTACTTATTTTCCTTTTTGATTGGGTTTAAAACCCCAAAATTTATCTATTTCCATTTTTGGAAACTCATTTTCTCTCTTTTCAAACCTTCCATTTTTAGCCAAGAAACTTTGATTGTCGTTTGACTTTCGACCGTTGCTCTGTGATCGACACCGTCCGTACCATGGTGTTCCTTAAATCGTCTTGATTTCAACGGTGGTTGCCTCGTTGTTGTCGTCAACGTGTGGAGGGGTGAGTGAAAGCAAATTTCTGACATTATCAAATCAAGCTCTCTGTCGTTTACCGCTGTGAACTGAGCTTGGTAAGCGTCTTAAAATCCCTTAAAAACCATATGTGAATTTTTCTGCTATTCTTCCAACCCCGGATGGCCTCACACTCGCCCCCATGCTCTACCACTATGAGTGGGGAAGTCCCACCACCTGGTGGGTTTCTAGAAACGGCTCGACCCGACCCGATCCAACCCGAACCGAATCGGCCAGCCGTTACCGTTGACTGTTGATAGTTAATCAACGTTAACTTTTTTAAAAACCTCTAGCTTGTCATTTTCAACATCCTGAGTTCGATTTTGTGATTTGTTTTGCCAAATTCTGACCCCAAAACCCTTAACTGAGTCCGTTAATCCGAAAATGCTTAGTATTTTTATCATTTTTGCTTATTTATTTGAGATTTGGTTATGGAATTGATTTGAGAAATTATTTTTATAAAGGTACTCGTGTTTCACCCGACGGAGGGTCGGTTAGATCTGGTGCTTCCTGTTCATCAGATCCGCTCGGTTCGCCTTCTTTGAGAGTTACTCGTAGGTTTTTGTAAATTGTTTAAATATAAGTTATTATTATTCATATTAGGATTCCGATATTGATTTTTTGATTTGTAGGATTTGGCGCTGGCGCTGATTGTGATCTGCAGACTCAGTAGTAGGATTTCCTATCAGACTACTCAGACTGACACATGTGTGTTTCCTGATGGTGTTACATTACTGTTTTAAACTATTCATCTGAAATGCTTTAGATTTTTGATGATATTGAATATTTTTACAACACGATACCTGATTTTTTAATATTATTTATCTGATATATGATTTACTGTATATTTCTGATATGATCTATGATTACTGTACTTTTTTATTTGATTTCTAAGTCTGAAATATTTTCATGTTTTAATGGATTAAACTACCGTTTTCACTCGAATACATATATGTTTATTACTGTCATTAAGGGTATTATTAGAGGAAGTATCTTAGGCTTAGTCTATGACCAATAAGATTTTACCGCAGACTCCTCTGCTTTATGCACAGGGTAAGTCCTTACTGCATGTTCTTATGCTATATGTATAAGGTCCTTCCAGGTGTACAAGTGGGTGTATGGTTATGGGGAACCTACACATTCTTGTGATCAGATGGGGTAGTATTCATATTTTTAAAACTTGTCTGATGAACTAATTTTACTGAAGTATTTTATGTGTATATTTGTATACACCTTAAGGAACACATTGTGTTTTTTATGTCATTCTATAATTTTAACTTTTTCATATAGTAGCAGACCGTATGCTAGCAAACTTGTCATCAAGAGGACTGACTGCTCCTATTTTGTATCACTGTATATCTCTATATGTCTTTTTATTATACTTTGGTGCCATATGTTTTTGCTACCATCTCGATATATATGTATTACCAGTATTTTGTTTTATATGGTTTTCTGATATATGTATATATATGTGTTTTATATGGTTTTATGATATATATATATATATATATATATATATTTATATTTATCGTATAAACATTTCTTATGAAAATTTTATATTATATTATCATATGAATTTTAAAATTATTTTAAATATGAAAATAATTTCTAAATACGATATGTAATCACTTAAATTTGGGCATAACTTAAAAGGGGTTATATATATATATATATATATATATGTAAGGCGGCCTAGTGGTGAGTGACTTGTAAACAATGTGTGGAGTATAAAAAGGCCCACCGTTTCTCCTATATTCTTATACTATGCACCCGTGTTCTAATGCTTCCAAAAGAACACAATTAACTACTGCCAGCTAAGCCCAAGAAGGCTAGTTGAAATCAATTTATAAAACAAAAACCATAAACAAACAAAGAAAATAACAACAATTTTCGACTTTCTCTGGAAATCCTTGGCTACGCTTAGCATTTGTTTCTTTTCTCTGATCTAGCTTCTTGGCGGTGGAGGATGAAGATATTCATTTTTTTTCATTTTTATTTTATTTATATTATTATTATTATAATTATTATTATTATAATTATAATTATAATTATTATTATTATTAATATATTATTTAATATTACAAGCCCAAATGGAAGCCCAATTACAAACAGTGGCCCAGATCCAAAATCCTACAGTAAACCCTAAACCCAATTTAGGGTTTGTATCATCCAGCTACCGCCGCTCAAGCTTCAACCGTTGGATCTGGTTTGATCCAACGGTCACAGTTTGCCAGAGGAAACCCTAGGGTATCAATACCCTAGGGACACGTCCCAGCGCCGCCGTAGATTCCAGAAGACCACGCGGCGCTGCTTCAGTCTCGCCGACACTCCAGCCGCACACGTCTTTCCCAAATGGTGAGTCACCACTGGAAGTCCGGTGACTCACCGAAGAACCCCTTTCAGACCGGTCTGAGACGAACACCGGTGATGGCTATAAAGCCATCACCCCATCTGCGAGCAAGAAAAGGAGAACAACAGAGAGAGATACAGAGAAACAAGATACTAAAAAAAAATATACCAACGATCTCAACAACAACTCAGCAAAGAAACAGAAAAGAAAGAAAAGAAAAAGAAAGAAGAGAAACTTATTGTCGTCGGAGAACCCCAACCGTCGCCGGATACAACAAAAACCGAAGGTACTTTTGTAGATTTGCTCCGATTATGAGCTTTTTAAGGAAAGAGAGCACCGAAAACATCCTTAGGACGTTCCGATCTATTTAACGGTGTAAAAATAAAATTTTCCGGCCACCGGATGCGGTGGCCGGCGGTGACAGTCACGGCGGCACACGGTTGCCGTCCGGTGACCGGCTTCCCTCCGATGAGGGAAGCTAGAGAGAGGGCAGAGAGAAATTTGTTCTCTCTCTGTTAGAGAGAGAACAGAAATAAGGAAATGAGAAGCTGGCCCGTAGGGCCAGCCGGTTTAGGTTATAAATACCCTCTCCCGAACGACGTCGTTTTGGGGAGGGTATTTCTGTAATTTCACAAAGGGTAAACCCCGTCCGAAGCCATTCCAATTTGTAAACTTTACATTTTAGTCACTAAATTGAATTTATAATCCTTTTAATTCAGATCTTTAATTTTAATTTCATTTATTTTAGTCCTTTATATTAAAGTAATATATTTAGGATAAATAACAGATTTAATCCCTTAATTTTAATAAATAATATTTTAGTCCCTAGTTTATACTTTTAATTTATTTTAATCTTATATTCGAATTTTAAATAAGTTTATTTTAGTCACTAAATTATTAAATAAGAAAATAACATGTTTAATCCCTGTAATTTTGATTAATTATGAATTAGGTTTTTAATTTTAATTTTACTATAATTTAGTCATTTATTTTAAATTTTTTTATTATTATTTTATTGCTTTTAAATATATAGCTTTAATTGTACTTTTATTTTAATTTTATTTGTTTATATATTTAAATATTTTTTATTATGTAGTCATAAATATATATAATAAATAATAATTAATTTTTTTAAATAAATTATTTTAATATTTATTTTTCAATATCGAAGAAAAGGACAGTCTTAATACAACTGGATGTCCTATTCTGGTATTTTAAAATTTAATAATTAATTTTTTAAAATATTATTTAATTTAAATTAATATTTATCAATATCAAAGAAAAGAGCTGTCTTAAGGCACCTAGAAGTCCTTTTCTGATATTTTAAATATTTTTTATAAATTTTGAAATAATAGGATTATAAATTAAATATATTTTGAATTTTTAATATTTTTAATAATAGAGACAATTTATAATTAAAAAGTACCAATTTTGGGCGTTGTAGGGGTGCTAATCCTTCCCTAAACGTAACCGACCACGAATCCCTCTTTATTATTAAAAAAATGAATTTTTGGTTATAAACGCAGATCAGTTCATTTTTTAATTGATGTTTTCTCAAAACTCTTTTAGAAAATAATTTTTAGGTATTCGACCTACCTGACCCAAAAGGCCGATGGCGACTCCCAAATTATTTTCAAAACCATTTATTCACATCAATTTTCCCGCCAAATAAATATTTCATGCCCGGACAAAAACCGGTTACGACAGCTTGGCGACTCCGCTGGGGACCGGTCAAACTTTAAAATCAATTATAAATTGTCTCTATTAATTAAAAATTAAAAGTTCATATATTTAATTTTTAATTCTTTCTTTTCAAAATTTTTATATTTACTTATTATTTTCATAATATTTATATGTTTTATTTTATTTGCAAGTATTTTATTTCATTATTTATTTTTCTGTCAAAGGTTTGAACATTTCTCCTCACACACAACACTTTCATTGCATAACATAAAGCTCTATAATTGAGTTGTCCCTTTTAAGTGGGAGTGAAAGCGACGTCTTCGTGAGAATTTATTCTCCGTGTCAGACCTAGCAAGTAACTTTCGGGGTTCATATGCTCTATGTCTTCGTGAGAATTTATTCTCCGTGTCAGGCATAGAGAAATGTATCCCCTCAAATTGAACTCGATCCACTTTAGTCTGTAATGGACTAGGGTTGAGGGTTAGCAACCCAAAGGGGCACTAACAAGGACAATTCGGGTACCTTTATTCTTAGATCTGAAGCCTGCATATAATAAACCCTAGAAACTCTTCCGATCTGAAGTCATGCCAAAATTTTGTCCAAAATAGGTGTACACACAGGAGAAATGAATTCTAACTTTCTTGTTTATTTATTTTCTTTACTGATTAAATTACATGTATATTTAAATTATTTAAATTTAGAAAAGCATGTTTAAATAAAAATATTTAGGTAAATGTTATTATTAAATTTCTTTATTATGTAAACTAATTCATTTCTTTTTGTGTGTTCTTTATTTTTTTTCTGTTTGCATAGCATCATACAGGATAAAAGGCATTGATCCTTATGTTAATTGTCTCATTGGAAAGCCTTCATCCATGGATAAAAAGTGTTCAAACCAAGTAATTCTAAACTCAGAAGTAAGACAGTGGGCTGAGGATTTACAAAGACAAGAAGGAGACAGTCTGCAGGATGATTATGTATCTGACTTAGCCAGTTATGCTTCAGTTTCGCTAAAAAGAAATGATATGCAAGATTTGCGAAGTATTTGGGAAAGTTGGGATTCAAACAAAAAATTGCAGTTTTATCAGACTTACGGAGACATCCCATATTTGCTCTATGTTGAATGTGATGATGAATTACTCAGAGCCCTAATTCAATTCTGGAATCCAGGGTACAATTGCTTTACTCTCAATAAAGAAGACTTGGTCCCTACTATTGAAGAGTACACAACTTTGTTACATATCGAAGGGGTTTTGGAGAATCGAATTTATTCAAAATCAATTAAAACTCAACCCTTTCGAGTTAAATTAGCAAAGATTGCCGGGGTACGAGAAGAATGGGTGGCATCCCGTACAAAACAAAAAGGCGAAAGCGAAGGCATTGCTTGGACCAACATTAAAGAACTTATTCAGAGTCATCCAGATATTAAAGTACGATTCGATTTATTTGCTCTGGGTATGTATGGTATGGTCATCTTCCCAAAAGTATTGGGATATGTTGAAGCTGCAGTGGTAGATTTGTTTGAACAGCTACAGAAAAAGATTAATCCAGCTTCTGCAATCCTAGCAGAGACCTTCAGATCGTTAAATGCTTGTAGAAAGCTAGGAGGTGGACGATTCTCAGGGTGTACCCAGTTGTTATATGTTTGGATCCGTAGTCATTTCTGGAGGACAGAAAAAGTTTCATACCGACGCTTTAATACGGATTATTCACCATTAAAAGAATTTCTGGAGCAGGAATGGCCGAAAGAAATTAAGAAAGATATGTGGATTAATGCTTTTCGAAATCTGCAAAGCAATGATATTGTTTGGCGAGCCCCGTGGCAAATCCAAAGGGAATTCTTTTACAAATGTGGAGATTACAATTGGATAATGTTGCTCAGATTATGGGGAGGAATTGGATATGCACCACTTCTGGTCATAAGACAGTATGAGGGTCGTCAATTTGTACCTGTCACTGCTGGATTACAGTCGTCTGAATTCCCATTCCACAGCAAAAATTATAAAAGAAATATCATGGAAGCCGTTACAGCTTGGAAAACAACTTTTTGTATCCGAGCTAAAGCAGCAAAAGAAATGTTAACTCCTGATTATGAAGAATGGAGATATGTCAGGAAAAATGAAAATATTCCTCTACCAGATCAAAATGAGGATATCTCTATGGAAGATCGCATTAAGGTGGTTCCATCAGAGATTGAAATCCTGAGAGCTGAGTTTGAAGCAGAAAGAGAAGGCTGGTCGAAAGAATTAGAGCAAATGAGACAAGATAAAGCTATGTTGGGTGTTGACATTGACTTTCATTCATCACAATGTGCAATGTTGAGAAAAGATAAAGAAAAAGTTGAAGATGAATTCAGAGCATTACAGAAAAATTATCAAGAGTTATATAAATCCCGGAAAGCATCAGGATCAAGCCAGGAAACAATACAAATGACCAGAGAATTGAACATCGAGAAAAGTCGAGTTGAACATCTAAAAGGGAAGAATAGCCATCTACTCAAAAGCCTTGAGAAAGGAAAGCAAAAAATGGAAGATTTTGAGGTCGACAGAAGAGAGCGAATTATAAAACACAAGGCTGAACACCGCGAGATCATGAATGAAATGCAAAGAGAAAGGGATCGGGCCAAAGATTTAGAAGAAATGAAGAATGACATCGTTGATAAATTTGAAGGTGAGAAAAATATCATGTTCAAGGGATTTGAATCTGAAATGAACCAGCTGATTGCTGAACTTGAAGTCAGAGGCCAAAAGATGGAAGAATACAATATTGAAAAAGAAAAATGGGAGCTAGAAAGGAAAAATTTCAACACCAGACTTGAGGTAGAGCATGAAGTAGCTAGCAATTGGATGCAAAGATGCAGAAACAAGAATGTTCAAATCCAGAAGCTTAATCAAAGAACGCAAGAAGAACGGACAAAACTTGAAGAAGATCTAGATCAGTCTAGAAACAAAAACTTAGAGTTTAATGCTTACATTTTGCAACTTGAAGAATCGCTGTTTCAAGAAAAGGTTCGTCTAGGACCTAATGATCTCAAAGAAAGTAATGAGGAAAGTGCTTCACTGCGAAGACGCATTAGAGATCTTGAAAAAATTCTGCACAATTGTCAAGTCAGAATCACTGAGTTAGAGCAAACTCTTGAAGGAACGAATGAACAATGGCAAAAGTCAACTGATTTCTATGTTGAAAGAAGTGAAGAAAGAAGTAATATGGTGTTCGAGGCCATGGTACAAATGAGTGAAGTTGCTAGATATGTTGGGGAATTAGCTGTTGAAGCCAAAATAATTGAGCATCACGTTGATCCAGTTTCTAAGTGCGGAAAGAAGGTGTCATGGTTAATGAAAGAAATTATAGAGCTTAATAGGAAAGCTACGCCTTATCTGTAGTTATGAATTATTATAAAGAAACTTTTGTATGCCGATGAAAGTTGTTCTATGACAGTTAACTTTTTGGGATCAATACCTTTTTGCATACATGCATTTTGCATACATTCATTATTCATTTCATGATTTTCTTTATGTATAATTTTTATTATTAAGATAAAATTCATTAATTAAAATTTGGAAAAAATAATATCAAAAGATTTTTCAATCGCAGTTATTCTGGCCAAAAGAGAAATACAACATCACTACGGTACTAGACAAGCTACTAAGAGAATTATGGAGGATAAAATACAACGTATTGAGGAACAGCATAATAAAGAACAAGCAGAAATGAGAATGAAGCTGGAGAAAATTGAAAACAGTATTGCAAATTCACAAGACAGAATGATGCAGAAAATAGAAGACATGTTTAAAAGGCAGGCTATCATTGGAAAAATGCATGAAAATCCTGTATCTTTCGACCAAGAACCTATGTATCCTCTAGGTTTTCCACCAGAACCAATTTATCATTCTGGTACTACACCTATACAAATAAATGCTCGTACATCTGCATTACAAGAAGCCAAACCACATGAAAATCAACAAGTGGATCCTGCATCTTCAAGCAAAAATCCGCTTATATCAGATGTGAAAATAGGGGATCTTAATACTGAGCATTTAATCCCAGATTTGAATGAGCTGAATGAGAAAGAAAAAGTAAATGAAGAATTGACCAGACAGATCAAAAGCTTAGAAGAACGAATGAAATCCGTGGAAATAACTGAATCATTCTATGGGTTTGACGCTAGTGAGTTGAGTTTGGTTCCAGACTTAATCCTCCCCATCAAGTTCAAAGCTCCTGAATTTGATAAATATGACGGTACTACATGCCCTTCATCCCACATTACTATGTTTTGTCGAAGAATGGCAGGATATGTGAAGGACGAGAAATTGTTAATTCACTGCTTTCAGGATAGTTTGACAGGACCGGCTTTAAAATGGTATACTCAATTGACCAAAGCCAACATTAGATCCTGGAAAGATTTGGCTAAAGCATTCTTAGAGCAGTACCGCCATGTAACAGACATGGTTCCTGATAGATGGACTCTCCAAAATTTGGAGAAAAAGAATAATGAAACATTCAGACAGTATGCCCAGAGATGGCGTGACACGGCAGCCCAAGTTCAACCACCTTTGTCAGAAAAAGAGGCCACAGTAATATTTGTCCATACATTGAAGGCTCCTTATTTAAATCATCTAATGGGGAATGCAACCAGAAATTTTGCAGATTTGGTCATTTCTGGAGAACTCATAGAAAATGTATTGAAAAGTGGCAAAATTGAATCAAATGAGGGGTCTAGTTCCAAAAGACCTATGTATCGGAAAAAAGAGAATGAAGTCAACAATGCAAATTCTTACAACAAGGATTCATCGAAAAGTGTTACAATAACCCAGCCAAGGGTTAAGAAAGAGGAAACAAACACTAATCGAGCAGAGTCCAGAGGATCTCGAAAGGAAAATGAAAGGTTGTCTTTTACACCTTTACCAGTACCATATGCGGAGATCTATGATTCGCTGTTAAAAGCAGATGTCATACGGCCCTATCCTTTGGTTCCCATGCAACCACCATTCCCTCCTTGGTATGATACAAAGGCACACTGTGTTTACCATGAAGGAATTACGGGTCATTCTATTGAAAACTGTTTGGCATTCAAAAGGGTAGTTCAAAATTTGATCAACACTGGAAAGTTGGAATTCAATACACCATCTGCATCAAGTCATCCATTGCCAAATCATGGAGATAAAAACGTGAATGCAATTCAGGAAGAGAACAGAAAGAAAGCAAAAACTGACATTTCTGAAATTAAATCTCCTTTTGTTTGGATATTCCAACAACTCTCTTTAGCTGGTATAATTCCACGACAATTCGGGCCAAAGCAGAATGAAGGCAAGAATTATTGTGAATATCATCAAGAGAAGGGGCATAAAATTCAACTATGTCCTGAGTTTAGGGATTTGGTGCAAAAATTGATGAACAACAGAGAAATAGAATTCTTTGAAGAAAAACCAGGGAAAAAAGAGAATGATGTTTGCTCATCAGAGGATTCTAAACCTAATCAAAGAATAAATGATCCTGTGATCATTAAAGTGAAATCATCTACGGCAATTCCTGCACCAATAAAGCCGAAAGTAGTTATCACCACTCCTCTACCATTTCCATACAAAGATACTCGCAGGGTACCTTGGAATTATACTACCAATGTTTCAATGGTAGGAGGATCTGTTTCTCTAGAAAAAAACAGAAGAGAGAATACAGAGTTTGGGTACAACATCGACGTCTGAAGCAGTGAGCGAAGTCGGGTTCTTTACAAGAAGTGGGAGATGTTACTCTCCCGAAACATCCAATGCTTCAGAACAAGTGAAAACAAAAGGAAAAGCCATGGTAATACCTCAGAAGGTATTTGAGGATGAATCCCTTCCAGTATTCAATGAGCCTGTGACAGAAAAACAAGCTCAAGAATTTTTGAAATTCTTGAAACATAGTGAGTATAGTGTGGTTGAACAACTACACAAACAACAAGCTAGAATTTCTATTCTTGATCTATTGATGAATTCAGAAGCACATAGAAATGCTTTGATGAAAATTCTCAATCAAACATTCATCCCTGAAGATATATCCCTCAATAAACTTGACAGAATTGTGGGACATATAGCCGCTGACAATTACATAACGTTTACGGATGATGAAATACCGAAAGGCGGAATGGGGTCAGTAAAAGCCTTGAACATCATGACACATTGTCATGGTCATGTGTTGCCAGGAGTATTGATTGACAATGGGTCCGCTCTCAACTTGATGCCTCTAGTCACACTTCAAAGAATGCCTGTGGATCAATCACACATGAAGAGTTATCAGAATGTAGTGCGAGCATTTGATGGTACTAAAAAAGAAGTGCTTGGGAAAATGGAAATACCGTTGTTAATTGGACCAGTCGTGTACAGTATTGACTTTGTGGTGATGGACATCCACCCTACATATAATTGTCTATTAGGGAGGCCATGGATTCATTCAGCAGGAGCCGTTCCTTCTTCATTACATCAGAAATTGAAATTTGTTGTTGATGGACAACTAATATGCGTAGGAGCTGAAGAAGAAATCATTGCGTCAGTAACAAGTGATGTTCCATATATCGACACCAATGATGATGCTCTTGAATGCTCTTTTCGAGCTCTTGAATTTGTAAATGCAACCTTTATTGCAGAAGGAAGCAAATTTCCATATCCCAGATTGTCTGATTGCACCAAGATGACGGTACGACAAACCTTAGGCATCGGAGCTAAAGCTGGGAAAGGGTTAGGAAAGAATCTTCAAGGGATTTCAGTTCCTGTCAGTATAAAGATGAAGAAAGATCGTTTTGGGCTTGGATTTAAGCCCAATTTTCAGCAAAAGAACAAAGAGATGAAAAGAAGATGTGAAGACAGAAAGGCAAAATTAAAAGGGAAAGAAATCCTTTGGGAACACATGTCATTCCCACAGTTGAAGACCACATTCAGATCAGGGGGAACAATTAATATAGAACAGCAGCTTGTTGAAGCCTTTAAAGAAGAAAAGTTGACGAAAGATCAAGACATAGTTGAAGAAGCTATGAATGGATTATTTATCAACATGATCATGAATGACAACAAGACTGGAAAATACTTGGATAGGATTCACCCATGTTTTCCTGGAGAAACACTTAACAATTGGACCACTGAAGATCTTCATATAGTTTTTAATATTAACGCAGAGTAATATTCAGAACTAATCTTTATGTTTAGCTCAAAAATATGAAAACTTTTTGTTATCTTGTAAAAGAAATTATGTTAAATATAAGAAATTTTCTTTAAAATTTTCAGATGGCAATCATTCTTTACATTTTCTTACATTTTTTACATTTATTTATTTCATAAATTTACTATATTCTTTCGGAAATATGTCCGACTTAAATTTGCAGGTGTCACCATGTTAATAGCATGTTTATTCCTAAATTTAATCAAGAGATAAATTTAGAGCAGCCTATATGTCTGGAAGAAATCAATGGGTGTGAGGATGAACCGGAATGTGATGTTCCTACTGAACTATTAAGATTGATAGAAAAAGAAGACAAACAAATTCTACCCCACAAAGAAGAGATTGAGACTGTGAATTTGGGAACAGAGGAAGAAATAAAAGAGGTGAAAATTGGTACTACTCTGACAATCCAGATAAAACAAGAATTGATAAATCTCCTTCAAGAGTTCAAAGATATCTTTGCCTGATCTTATCAAGATATGCCTGGTTTAAGCACAGATATAGTGATACACAAGCTTCCAATCAATCCAGAATATAAACCGGTCCAACAAAAGCTCAGACGAATGAGGCCAGAAATGTTGTTGCAGATCAAAGAAGAAGTGATGAAACAGATCAATGCAGGTTTCCTACAGGCATCTAAATACCCAGAATGGGTAGCCAACATTGTTCCCGTACCAAAGAAAAATAGGAAAGTTCGAATGTGTGTGGATTACAGAGATCTTAACAAAGCTAGTCCGAAAGATAGCTTTCCATTACCCCACATAGACACATTGGTAGACAATACTGCAGGACACGCATGGTTTTCATTTATGGATGGCTTTTCAGGATATAATCAGATAAAAATGAATCTTGAAGACATGGAAAAAACAACATTTATAACCATGTGGGGCACATTCTGTTATAAAGTGATGCCATTTGGATTGAAAAATGCAGGGGCAACGTATCAAAGAGCCATGGTAACTTTGTTTCATGACATGATGCACAAAGAGATTGAAGTATACGTGGATGACATGATTGCCAAATCCCGAACTGAAAAAGAACATATTCAAAATCTGAGAAAACTTTTCCAGAGATTAAGGAAGTATCAATCAAAGCTCAACCCCGCAAAATGCACTTTTGGGGTAACTTCCGGGAAACTTTTGGGATTTGTGGTCAGCAAAAAAGGAATCGAGATAGATCCAGATAAAGTAAAAGCAATTCAAGATCTCCCACCACCTAATACAAAAAAAGAAGTTCGAGGCTTTTTGGGAAGATTAAATTATATATCTCGGTTCATTTCTCAATTAACTGAAAAATGTGATCCAGTGTTCAAATTACTTCGAAAGAACAATCCTGAAGTCTGGAATGAAGAATGTCAAGAAACTTTGGATATTATTAAGAAATATTTATCCAATGCCCCAATTTTAGTATCACCAATGCCTGATAGACCATTAATTCTCTACTTGACGGTCTTTGAAAATTCGATGGGATGTGTACTGGGACAGCATGATGAATCTGGAAGAAAAGAAAAAGCTATTTATTATCTGAGTAAGAAATTTACTAATTGTGAAATTCGATATCCACCAATACAAAAATTATGTTGTGCCTTGGTGTGGGCTACTCGAAGACTCATACAATATATGTTATACCATACTACTTGGTTGATATCCAAATTTGATCCTTTGAAATTCTTAATGGAATCACCAGCTTTGACAGGCAGAATGGCTAGATGGCAGATGTTATTATCTGAGTTTGATATTGTATATGTCAACCAAAAAGCAATAAAAGGAAGTGTAACAGCTGATTTTCTGGCCAGTCATGTATCAAATGATTATCAGCCTTTGAGTTTCAATTTTCCCGATGAAGATTTGTTGTGCATATCCGTGAATGAAGAAGTCAGAACAAATGATGCATTTGCAACTTGGAAGCTTTACTTTGACGGAGCATCCAATGCTTTGGGACGAGGAATCGGGGCAATGTTAATTTCTCCAGAAAATATTTATTATCCCTTTACAAGTAGACTGGAGTTCTTTTGCACCAATAACATGGCGGAATATGAAGCTTGTGTCATGGGATTAAAAGCAGCTATAGAAAGAAAAATCAAATGTCTCAAAATATATGGAGATTCATCGTTAGTGGTGTATCAATTGCGAGGAGAATGGGAAACAAAAGACCCCAAATTATTGGAATACCGAAATTTTACCCTCGAATTAGTGAAAGAATTTGAGAGAGTTACCTTCAATTATCTCCCTCGAGAAGAAAATCAAATGGCAGATGCTTTGGCTACATTAGCTGCTATGTTTCAAGCAACTAAGAAAGTTGATATGATGCCAATCAAAATGCAAGTATATGAAATTCATGCACATTGTTATAGCGTGGAAGAAGAGGTAGATGGTAAACCATGGTATCATGATATCCTGCAATATATCAAAAATCAAAGTTATCCACCAAATGCATCTGAAATTGATAAAAGAACCTTGAGAAGAATGGCCGCTGGATATTTTCTTGATGGAGAGATTATGTATAGAAGAAGCAATGATCAAATGCTATTGAGATGTTTAAATACTAGCGAAGCTCGAAGCATTATTGAAGAAGTACACAGTGGAATATGTGGAACACATGCAAATGGTCTTTCCATGGCCAGAAAAATAATGAGATATGGATACTATTGGGCTACCATGCACACAGATTGCATTGATTATGCAAGGAAATGTCATAAATGCCAGATATATGCAGACAAGATTCATGTACCCCCATCTCCTTTACATGTAATGACAGCACCCTGGCCATTTTCTATGTGGGGAATAGATGTCATTGGTGCAATCACACCAAAAGCATCGAATGGACATTGTTTCATCCTTGTGGCAATTGATTATTTTACCAAATGGGTTGAAGCTGCTTCATATACCAATATTAAGAGGTCCACAATCTGCAAATTCATAAAGAAAGAGATAGTTTGCCGATATGGCCTACCAGAAAGGATCATTACAGATAATGCTCTGAACCTGAACAACAAAATGATGACCGAACTTTGTGCACAGTTTAAGATCAAACATGCAAATTCAGTGGCGTATCGTCCAAAGATGAATGGGGCAGTTGAAGCAGCAAATAAGAACATCAAGAGAATCATTACAAAGACCACTGAAACTTACAAACATTGGCACGAGAAGTTACCTTTTGCTCTATACGCATACCGAACTACTGTTCGAACATCTACTGGGGCAACACCGTTTTCTTTAGTCTACGGGATGGAAGCAGTTTTACCAATTGAAGTTGAGATTCCATCGCCTCGAATATTGAGAGAAACAAAATTGGATGAATCTGAATGGATCCAAGCTAGAGTTGATCAATTGAGCCTTGTTGAGGAGAAAAGATTGAAAGCTATTTGCCATGGACAGATGTATCAAAAACGGATGATGAAGTCTCATGACAAAAAAGTACATCCGAGAGAGTTCCAAGAGGGTGATCTAGTACTAAAAAAGATTTTGCCTATACATAAAGATTTCTGTGGGAAATGGATGCCTAATTGGGAAGGGCCATACGTTGTAAAAAAGGCCTTTTCCCGAGGAGCATTGATCTTGGCAGAAATGGATGGAAAAATTCTGAGAAATCCAATAAACTCGGATTCTGTCAAGAAATATTATGCTTGAAGAAAAAAAAAGAAAAAAAAGAAAAAAGAGAAAAAAGAAGAAAAAGGGGGGACAAGGTGAAAACTTGCAAAGGGCATCTTGTAACCAAAAGAAGGATTTGAGTTGAAAACCTGAAAAGGCGGCTCAAATGCAGGTTGATATTAGGCATTTGGCAATTGAATCCTCTCAAGATTTTGATAGTTTGGGAGAAACTTCACATCTACAAGCATTTTGACAACGTTTGAGATCTTCCAGACAAAAGCTTACATCATTTCTCTAAATTGTGTCAATTTGATTAATTTAGAAATACTTATGCTAATAATTTGTTGAGACATTTGAATTTTTATCAATCTTATGCTTGCTATAACTTTGAATACAATTCTATTTATTTCAAGTTCAATTTATTTGAGATTCAATTTATTTTCGAAAATTCAATTTATTCTTTTATTGAATTAACCTAATTTTGAAATGAGTTAAAGATTTCTGAATATCACTTTATGTTAATACCTTTTAAAAGCATGGAATGTAAAGTAAGCAAATCATCACCATCTTAAAGCCATGAACAACAAGATTGTTACACGAGATACAACCAATAACAAGGTCGAATTCGACAACTCTACTCATCAATTGCTCCAACCGATCACCATTCAGTTCTTGCACATTTGTTTTCAAAGATATACTAAGACAGTAGAAGGTGACCTCTGCAGCGCTGATTCCAGCAAAAAGAAACAAGACATTGATATCACTGGGAAACATGTCTCTATACGGATCCTTGTGTATGGTTTTTAAGGAAAACTAGAAGCATTTCCACCTCATCAGGTTCAAGTGGAGCAACTTTATTCCTTCCAACCCATAATAGATTCCATTTTCAGCACTCATCAAGAACATACTTCTAGACACTTGAAGGGGGCTCTTTGTCATAAGCTTCAGGAACCTTAAAGATCCTTTCTGTCAATTTGGCACTTCCTGTACATGTTTGTAAACAGTTCAACTTTGTTCTTAGATTCCAAGAAAGCCATCATTTCTTTGTCAATGGAAAAGTATCAGCACATGGAGGAAGCAGAATAAGAGAAGATCTGTTCTTAATTGGCAGAATTATGAATATAGCTTTTTTTAGTATAGTAGCATGAAAATGCTTCGAATCTACAAAATCTGGCTCTACATCTAATAAGTACTGTGACATCCCAGTCTAATCATTGAATTTGAAAGATGAATGTGCTCATAACATCTTCTGGAAGTGTTCTTTGAGTTATCTGATCTGGTTTGGTAGAACCAATCATTGAATTTGAAAGATGAATGTGCTCATAGCATCTTCTGGAAGTGTTCTTTGAGTTATCTAATCTGGTTTGGCAAAACCAATCATTGGATTTAAAAGATGAATTTGCTCATAGTAAAAATAAAGAGACCCAATAGCATCTTCTGGAAGTGTTCTTTGAGTTATCTGATCTGGTTTGGTAGGAACTATAGAACCAATCATTGGAATTAAAAGATGAACTTCATGATCATTTTCATTAAGAAGCTTCTTTTCAAGCTTCCTCTGCTTCTTCCTTTTCCACAAATCATATCCCAAGTTTCGCCTTTGCTTGTAATTGGGATCATTGCATAATGGCTTCCCATCTTTTACCGGAAGAAATGTGTCAGCAGCCTTAGCCATTTGAGCAGAACATATAAAATTTGCAATGGATGAATCTGGACAACATATCTCCATGGCTATTGAAGTTTCAGCCTCTGAGAATCCCATTTTTGTCAAGTATAACAGTTTATTCTCCTCATCAGAATCAGAATTCAAGATTTCTTGGTATTAAAAAAACTATCGATATCTATGAAATCATCTTGAAAGGACATTTCATAATCAGATGAGTTGTTATCAGAATCAACATGTCACATGAAGGCAAGCTTTTCAAGAGCCTATACTATTGAGTTTTATTCTCAATAGGTTTTGTGACATTATATCTACATCTACATTTGTCAAAGATGATAGATTCTCTGATTTGAAGAAGAAAGATTTATTAGGTTTCTACAACTGAAGAAATACTCAGTTCACCAATATGAAATCAAATAACTTAACAATCATGCATCATATTTAGGCATTTGCAAAAATAGGTGCATTTTCATTCATTCTCATCCATGTTGAATTCTGATAGGAATTTCAAAGATTTTAACAAAGATTTAAATTCATTATTCAAGGAATCAATAGTGTCAGTTCGAGTTCATAATGAGAAGAACTCATCTGAATAAGGATGAAGAAGTTCATAATGAGAAGAATTTGTTCAACCTTTTGATCAAATCCATCACTTGATGGATCAACTTTTCCAGTTCGAGTTCATAATGAGAAGAACTCATCTGAAGAAGGATGAAGAAGTTCATAATGAGAAGAATTTGTTCAACCTTTTGATCAAATCTATCACTTGATAGATTATCTTTTCCAGTTCGAGTTCATAATGAGAAGAACTCATCTGAAGAAGGATGAAGAAGTTCATAATGAGAAGAATTTATTCAACCTTTTGATCTAATCCATCACTTGATGGATCAACTTTTCCAGTTCGAGTTCATAATGAGAAGAACTCATCTGAAGAAGGATGAAGAAGTTCATAATGAGAAGAATTTATTCAACCTTTTGATCAAATCTATCACTTGATAGATTATCTTTTCCAGTTCGAGTTCATAATGAGAAGAACTTATCTGAAGAAATAGATGAAGAAGTTCATAATGAGAAGAATTTGTTCAACCTTCTGCTCAAACCTATCACTTGATAGATTATCTTTTCTAGTTCGAGTTCATAATGAGAAGAACCCATCTGAAGAAGGAAGAAGAAGTTCATAATGAGAAGAATTTGTTCAGCTTTTTGCTCAAATCCATTACTTGATGGGTCAGTTTTTCCAGAGAAGAACTTATTCAACCTTTTGAATGACTCTATCACAGAAAGAAAAAGGTCAACATCATCCCCAGCGGAAAGTTCATAATGAGAAGAACTCACCTGACAGAGAGAGAAGAATTTATTCAACCTCTCCATACTAATCAAGTGAAATCAAATGAAAAAAACTTATCATCTTTTCGTCTTTGCTCTATTCTTATTAAGAATAAGCAAAGAGGGGCAGCTGAAGATATTCATTTTTTTCATTTTTATTTTATTTATATTATTATTATTATAATTATTATTATTATAATTATAATTATAATTATTATTATTATTAATATATTATTTAATATTACAAGCACAAATGGAAGCCCAATTACAAACAGTGGCACAGATCCAAAATCCTACAGTAAACCCTAAACCCAATTTAGGGTTTGTATCATCCAGCTGCCGCCGCTCAAGCTTCAGCCGTTGGATCTGGTTTGATCCAACGGTCCACAGTTTGCCAGAGGAAACCCTAGGGTATCAATACCCTAGGGACACGTCCCAGCGCCGCCGTAGATTCCAGAAGACCACGCGGCGCTGCTTCAGTCTCGCCGCCACTCCAGCCGCACACGTCTTTCCCAAATGGTGAGTCACCACTAGAAGTCCGGTGACTCACCGAAGAACCCCTTTCGGACCGGTCTGAGATGAACACCGGTGATGGCTATAAAGCCATCACCCCATCTGCGAGCAAGAAAAGGAGAACAACAGAGAGAGATACAGAGAAACAAGATACTAAAAAAAAATATACCAACGATCTCAACAACAACTCAGCAAAGAAACAGAAAAGAAAGAAAAGAAAAAGAAAGAAGAGAAACTTACTGTCATCGGAGAACCCCAACTGTCGCCGGATACAACAAAAACCGAAGGTACTTTTGTAGATTTGCTCAGATTATGAGCTTTTTAAGGAAAGAGAGCACCGGAAACGTCCTTAGGACGTTCCGATCTATTTAATGGTGTAAAAATAAAATTTTCCGGCCACCGGATGCGGTGGCCGGCGGTGACAGTCACGGCGGCACACGGTTGCCGTCCGGTGACCGGCTTCCCTCCGATGAGGGAAGCTAGAGAGAGGGCAGAGAGAAATTTGTTCTCTCTCTGTTAGAGAGAGAACAGAAATAAGGAAATGAGAAGCTGGCCCATAGAGCCAGCCGGTTTAGGTTATAAATACCCTCTCCCGAACGACGTCATTTTGGGGAGGGTATTTCTGTAATTTCACAAAGGGTAAACCCCGTCCGAAGCCATTCCAATTTGTAAACTTTACATTTTAGTCACTAAATTAAATTTATAATCCTTTTAATTCAGATCTTTAATTTTAATTTCATTTATTTTAGTCCTTTATATTAAAATAATATATTTAGGATAAATAACAGATTTAATCCCTTAATTTTAATAAATAATATTTTAATCCCTAGTTTATACTTTTAATTTATTTTAATCTTATATTCGAATTTTAAATAAGTTTATTTTAGTCACTAAATTATTAAATAAGAAAATAACATGTTTAATCCCTGTAATTTTGATTAATTATGAATTAGGTTTTTAATTTTAATTTTACTATAATTTAGTCATTTATTTTAAATTTTTTTTATTTTATTGCTTTTAAATATATAGCTTTAATTATACTTTTATTTTAATTTTATTTGTTTATATATTTAAATATTTTTTATTATGTAGTCATAAATATATATAATAAATAATAATTAATTTTTTTAAATAAATTATTTTAATATTTATTTTTCAATATCGAAGAAAATGACAGTCTTAATACAACTGGATGTCCTATTCTGGTATTTTAAAATTTAATAATTAATTTTTTAAAATATTATTTAATTTAAATTAATATTTATCAATATCAAAGAAAAGAGCTGTCTTAAGGCACCTAGAAGTCTTTTTCTGATATTTTAAATATTTTTTATAAATTTTGAAATAATAGGATTATAAATTAAATATATTTTGAATTTTTAATATTTTTAATAATAGAGACAATTTATAATTAAAAAGTATTAATTTTGGGCGTTGTAGGGGTGCTAATCCTTCCCTAAACGTAACCAACAACGAATCCCTCTTTATTATTAAAAAAAATGAATTTTTGTTTATAAACGCAGATCAGTTCATTTTTTAATTGATGTTTTCTCAAAACTCTTTTAGAAAATAATTTTTAGGTATTCGACCTACCTGACCCAAAAGGCCGATGGCGACTCCCAAATTATTTTCAAAACCATTTATTCACGTCAATTTTCCCGCCAAATAAATATTTCACGTCCGGACAAAAACCTATTACGACATAGGAAATGGCGGATTCCTCCGTGTTGGGATGGATTTTATGCTTGGTGATCTCGCTGGTCACGCTATGCGGTGTCATATCGGAAAGAAGGAAACGGAGGGGGATCTCCGTGACGAGGTCTGATTCCGTGAACGGTGTCGTAACCAGTAACGGAGAATGCGGATCCACTGACGGCAGCCACGCTGATGTCATCATCGTTGGAGCTGGCGTTGCCGGTTCCGCCCTGGCTCACACTCTCGGCAAGGTATTTTTTCTTATTCTTTTCAATTTTCCATGTCCCTCGCCTCTCTACTTTCTTTGCATTTCTTAGTAACCAATCGGGAACTAGTTGTTGGAACAAAAAGTAAAAATAAAAACCAGTTACTAGTTATGAGATTTCTTCATTTCTCTATTTTTTCCTTTTTCTTTATAAAAAAATAAGTATAAGTGATTTCTCCCTCTCCGCCCTTTATGCCATGCTCGTACTTTCTCGGATCTTCTGCTGTTTAAAGTGCTATACATCTTTTTTTTTCCTTTTATTCATTTTTCTTTATATAATTGTACAGTTTTTTTTTTGGCTATTTATTTTATTTTTCCAAATTTGTTAATTTCGAATGTGTTGCGACTTCTCAAATGTGCATACTAGTTTAGCCGCCATAGATTCTGGGATTAATTTATGTGAATTACAATTATAAATCAAAAGTTTTTACCGAAATGGAATTGAAGATAACGACAGTCTGTTGCTATTAGCAGTTTTGTAGACCTCAAGTTCTACATAATTACTATTGACTGCCGATTTAAAATACCCTAGTGCACTAGCTGTCACGAATGATTGTCTAGCACAAAAGACAATTTTTTGTTGTTGTTTTAAACTAATACTCTGTATTTGTTGTCTTTTTTAACATCCCTGTACTTGACTGGATGTTGATTAATCTGTGTTACTTGGTATCCGTATGCATTTGTTGGATAATAGTATGTATCTGATAGGAGTATATTATTTTTTTCCTTCTAAAATTTTTCATATAATTTAAGGATCCTTGGACATATCTCCATGTCTAAATATTTGTTAGACATGGTTATTCTAATAATAATGAAGAATCGAGTCAGGTTAAATTTAGCCATAAAATATTAGCCCCTTACAGATTAAGACATTCAGTCAAGTTATACTGTATCTGTTTTCTCCATGCCCGTTCGTTGTTGTGATTTCCACTTTTTGTAGATTATACCCTAAGTGAAGGAAGAAGGAAGTATATTAATCGCATAGTGCTAGTATATAATATACAGGCCAAATCATTATTTAATATTCTCTATGACTAGTTGTTTGTTCAGATGTCCAATTTTTGTAGATTTCATCCTACCTAACCGAAGGAAGAAGGAAACACATAAACCACATAGCTCTATTGTTTAATATAAAAGCTAAATCATTATTTAACCCAAAGTTATTTGAAATGTAAATTGATTACGTGGTACAACATGTAGGATGGACGTCGAGTTCACGTGATTGAAAGGGTCTTGAGTGAGCCTGACCGAATAGTTGGGGAATTGCTACAACCAGGAGGCTATCTCAAGTTATTGGAGTTGGGACTTGACGGTATATGTTTGATATTTTATTTATTAATTTTCCTTGATTACTTTAACACAACAGATTTTTTATAGAACACATAACGGAATTAATTCTCCGAGCCATCTGTATTTTTCTAATTGCAGATTGTGTGGAGGAAATTGATGCTCAGCAGATATTTGGTTATGCTCTTTTCAAGGATGGGAAACATACCCGACTTTCTTACCCATTAGAAAAGTTCCACTCAGATGTTTCAGGTAGGAGCTTTCACAATGGACGTTTCATTCAGAGGATGCGGGAGAAATCAGCTTCCCTTCCAAAGTACATCTTTCCCCCTTTTCAGATATCAATGAGATGATTATTTGTTATGTTTCTCACATTCATTTCTCAAACAGTGAGCTATGTTCATACTTCAAAATTATGAAAATATTCAACTGTCTAATGTAGCATTGTGGTAACAAATAGTAATTCGTTGTTAAGGTATTTATGCCTTCTTCTCCCCATTGGTTTACCAGTGTACATTTAGAGCAAGGGACAGTTACTTCTCTACTTGAAGAGAAAGGGATAATCAGAGGAGTGCAGTACAAAACTAAAGATGGTAGCATATTGACTGCATTTGCACCTTTAACCATTGTATGTGATGGCTGTTTTTCGAACTTGCGTCGCTCCCTTTGCAACCCTAAGGTGATTTGTTCCATTCATATTTCTCTTCTTATTTCTTTTTTTTTTCTTCCAGTTGTTTTTTAAGTTAAACCAATAATTTTAGAAACTAATATGGCCTCAATTACACTCTGTAGGTAGATGTACCTTCTTATTTTGTGGGATTGGTCCTTGAGAACTGTCACCTTCCATACTCAAATCATGGGCATGTTATACTAGCAGATCCTTCCCCCATTTTGTTCTATCCAATCAGCAGCACAGAGGTTCGCTGTCTGGTTGATGTACCTGGTCGGAGGGTTCCTTCTATTGCAAATGGTGAGATGGCAAACTATCTTAAAACTGTCGTGGCTCCTCAGGTATTTAAAATCTCTCGGGTCTGCAGGTTTAAATTTCTTGTAGTGTTGTTATCTTTGCTCATGAATAGTCATGATATCTAAATTCATATTTAAGGATCTCTTGGATTGTCAATGTGCTGCATTTCTAACAGGTTCCCCCAGAAATCTGTGATCCATTTGTAGCAGCTGTCAATAAGGGAAATATTAGGACAATGCCAAACAGGAGCATGCCCGCTGCTCCTCATCCCACACCTGGAGCCCTATTGATGGGAGACGCATTCAACATGCGGCATCCATTAACCGGTGGAGGAATGACTGTTGCTTTATCCGATATTGTTGTCCTCCGTAATCTACTAAGGCCTCTACGTGACCTCAATGATGCACCTACCCTTTGCAAATATCTTGAATCCTTTTACACCTTGCGGAAGGTGAACTATATATATTTGATATGTTGAGATTCCATAACCGCATTGTCAAAATATTGAATTCAAAATTTAACTAAACTCAACTCGGTGAAACTGATTTGAGTTTCATGTTTTGTAGCCTGTGGCATCGACAATCAATACCTTAGCAGGCGCCTTGTACAAGGTATTCTCTGCTTCCCCTGATCAAGCAAGCAACGAAATGCGACAAGCTTGCTTCGATTATCTAAGCCTCGGTGGTGTATTCTCAACTGGACCTATCGCCTTGCTGTCTGGTTTAAACCCACGCCCCTTGAGTTTGGTTCTACATTTTTTTGCAGTGGCAATATACGGCGTTGGTCGTTTACTATTGCCGTTCCCTTCACCTAAGAGAATCTGGATTGGAGCTAGATTGATCTCAGTGTGTATCCCTATCCGAACCCTCCCATTTCCTTTAATTTCGCCTTTTGACATTACAGATTATTTACTTAGCTATGGAGTGACGTAATGTATGGTGTTTTTGCAGGGAGCATCAGGAATCATCTTCCCCATTATCAAAGCGGAAGGAGTTAGGCAAATGTTTTTCCCGGCGACAATTCCTGCATATTATAGAGCTCCTTATGTTGTTAAGTGAGGCAACAATTTAGCAATGACCGAGATAAACTAGTTTGCAACTGTAAGTTCATTCTTTAGGCTTTTCATAAGTTTTACTTTTTTCCTTTCAAAAAAGGTTGATTGAAGTGAAATAATGTTTTCCAGGAATGGTGGAATCAGTCTTTGCAGGAGTAAAACATTAGTGGTTTCCACTATAATTTGTTGTAGTTTTATTATGCGTGCTTATACATTAAACTACTATGGGTTGAAGCAGATTTTGTATCTTTCAAGATGAAATAATCACGCACATTTTTTTAAAAAAAAATTCAAAACATTAATAGAGTATAATAAAATAAAAATAGCATGAATATGCTACAAGTAGATGAAGTAAATAATTATTTTTATGAATATGAGGTAATCTATATATAACTTCAAAACTTTTTACCTCTATTTCAGTTCTTGGAACTTGGTGCTGCTTATTGAATAGATCATCCGCTAAATGGAGTTGAAGTTTGGGCAAACAGCTGATCCATAAATGAAATTACCATTTTAATCCATACATTGAAGTGGGAATGATTTCAATTTGTTTAATGTAAGCACAAGAGAGACACTGCTTTTAAAGGGTGGTATAGATTCCTTGTCCAAAACACATAATGGATCTTCCGGTAGGAATCCCTGCATAACCTATAGAAAAGAGAAGCAGAGTATAAATTAGTGTATTCAATGATGAGATGAAGGCACGCAAGTTTAATTACTGATAACTCCGATCCGATAGTCTTAGAAAAACGAATGACAACCAGCCTTTCCAACATTAGATTTAAGAATGTCCGGGTCAGAGGCCACCCAATTGACTTTAGCAGAGGTATGGCATAACAGTTGTACCATGGACCAGTAAACTTTAAGAGATAAAAGCTATCACCCCATACTGAAACGTCAAACTATAACATCTGCATAGTTTCACATACACGAAACAGGAGAAGCTCCATTTTTTCTCTTTGCAATTATTCTTCCAGTTTCAAAGATAACTGACATAATAAAGTTTGCTTTTGTTTTAGTGAAGAGAATTCACTTGTTCCATAAACGCCATGTTTTTGTTAACAATCAGACCCGGCATTCTAGCCATGCATACGGACGGCGACCGTCCCAAGAAGGAATCACGGGCATAATATATTTTGAGTTTCACATATACAAAAGAGAAGAGAAGCTACATTTTTTTTCTTTGCAATTAATTCATAGAAGTGTCGAGGAACCAGAATCAAACACTAGCGCTATGAAAAAAGCTACGTTGTTAATAAACCGTATCCATCATGCTTTCTATAGCCAACTGTTGGGGCCACGCCTCTACTTCATCCAAGGTGGGAAACAAGTCTAGTTCTCCCGCTGCCCTGAGACCAGTCCCAAATCCCAATCGTTTGCGCTTACTTTCACCGTTCCCAAAATAACCTTTTCTTCATGAAACCACGCTTTAATTCCTTGTTAGTGCGGTCATTAGAGTTAGGTACGAACACAAGATTTTATATTAAAGACGGCACTAGCAAGGAATCAAAGTGTAGTTTCATTTCACACCATGCATGAAGTAGATGAGTGATCCCCACAGTCGGCTATAGAAAGGATGATGGAGCTTTTGTCATAGTGGTAGTGTTTGGCTCCTTGAAGACTTCCATGAATTAATTGCAAAGAAAAAATGGAGCTTACCTTCTCTTTTATGTATGTGTGCACTGTGCAGAGTTCAAAGTTGAAACTGGTCATATAGTAATATAAAAGCAGGGAGTGGGAGATTGAAGTTTTGTTCCAAGTTTGGCACGTATTGTGTGAAGCAAACAAAGTAGTGGATTTGGTGCTTCATGCTTTTATTCATCTCATCAGTTTTTGCATCCCATCAGCGTCAGCCTGGTTTCTTGTTCCCTTCCTCTTTTTGCTATTCCTCCCGGTTTGAATATAAACTTCATAATTAGTCACTCAGTAATTTCGTTTTGTTCTCTAAATTGCGGAAAGCTTCAATTCTAGCAACAATTTTTTCAAATTTATTTTTTAATCCCCAGGTTGTTAATGTCGTTATGATCTATTGTTATCAACTTATCATCCCCTTTTACCTGAAAACCCTAAATCATTTTTACACATCAACAGAAAAACGCCATGTCATTTCAATGTTTTAGATCTAACGATCCCATGACTAAAACAAACAAATTTGAAAAGTTTAGTTTTATCATGAAATCTTTTAAAGTTTGATGGCAAAAGTGAAAATAATCCTAAAATTCACTGATTAATAGTGTTGTTTATACTATTAATTAAAACATAAACAATGTAAATAATCAATGGGTTTTTTTAAAAATATTTATTACATAATTGGATTAAGGGCAATATTTATTTATTTTAAAATATTAAGAAGGGACAGTCTTAAGACAATTAGATGTCCTTTTCTGATATTTTAAAATAAATAAATATCCCATTAGAAAAACCTAAAAAAAATCGATTGCATTTAAAATAAATTAATTTTGAAGAGAAAAGGAAATATTCACTATTTTAAACTTATCGAGATAATTTGTCTAATTTTATTAGGGATTAAGTCTCGGTATTTTTAAATAATTGAATATCCCTTATCTTTTTTAATAATATAATTAGGATTAATGAGTTTAATTTTTTTCCTTCGGTAGAATAAATAATATTTTAATATTAAATTCTTAGAATTTTTTTTTATATTTCTTTTATTTCAGTTGGAAAGATAAATATTTGTCCTAAAGTATTTTAGGGAGTATTTTCTCTTCAATTGGAAATATGGAAATATTTTCTATTTTTCTTTAGAATTTTTGTTCTATAATATTGTATCGTTGAATTCGGAATAATAGAATCGTGATTTAAGTATATATTTGAATTCTCATATTTCTACTAATTAAAGACAATATATAATCGATAGGTACCAACTTTGGGCGTTGTGGGGGTGCTCATCCTTCCCCACACGTAACCGAACCCTCAACCTATTTTTTATTTCAAAAAGAATGAATCTCTGGTTATACGTAGACTGGTAAATCTTTTAAAATGATGTTTTCTTAAAAACTTTTTTAAAAGAAAATTTTTAGGTATTTGACTTACCTAATTCAAAAGGTCGATAGCGACTCCAAAACATTCCAAAATCCTTTTCAAAGAAAACCCCAAGTCGTACTAAATTTCCCCCCGCTCCCGGGCGGAAATCGATTACGACAGCTTGGCGACTCCGCTGGGTATACTTAGAGGGTCAAGCCTTAAATCGATTATATATTGTTTCTATAGTTAGAAATTGATAATTTGGTTATATTTAATTTATGATTCCTTTCAATTGTTATTTAATATCTTTGTATACTAATGTGTGCATTTGAGTGATTTTCAGATATTAAAGTATTGGATTCACGTTAGTTCCTTTTTTTGTGTGGATGTTTTTCAAAGGTTTGAGAATTTCTCCTCACACACGACACTTGCAGTGCATAACATAAGCTCTATACTCGAGCTATTCCTTTTAAGTGGGAGTGAAAGCGATGTATTCTTGAGAATTTATTCTCCGTGTCAGACATAGCAAGTAGCTTTCGGGGTTCATATGCCCTATGTCTTCGTGAGGATTTATTCTCCGTGTCAGGCATAGGGAAATGTGCCCCTCAAATTGAACTCGATCCGCTTAAGCCTATAATGGGTGAAGATCGAGGGTTTGTCAGCCCAAGGGGCACCAAATATCAAGGACAATTTGAGTACCTTTTCCTCATAGAGCTGAAACCATACATATAGTGAACCGCGGAACAGTCACCGTAGGTATTGTCATATCGAACCTCTGTTCGTCAGTAGGTACCCAAATTAAGTGTACACAAAGGAGGAGTGTTTCTGAACCTTTACCTTTTTGCTTTATGTTTGTAGAATATATTTGTTTTCTTTTCGAATAAAAGTATGCGAATTAGATACCATGCGGTTAGGATTATTTTTTTAGAAAAATATTGTGGGTAGAGAGCATTCCAGGTAGGAATGTTATTTAATTAAAGCATGTTCGGGTAGATATCATGACTGGGTAGATGTTTTATTCACCTTTGAATAACATTTTTATCTGTATTGATTATCTTACTTGTACTAACCAATTTCTTTTCTTTTGTTTGTGTATACTAACTTATTTCTTTTGTTTGTGTCATTTTTTATCTACATTTGCATTGCATTGCATCACCATAACATAATGCAAAAGTGTTGATTCACAAGGGGATACTCAAGTGGAAATTTTGCACAAGAAGAGATAAAAATTTTCAATAAAGCAGTTGCATACATAGACATACGCCGAGGGATAAGAGAAGTCCAAGAATACCAGAATGAGACTTGTTCGAAGGTCGTGCAATAATTGAGATTGGAAAACTGATCCTTTGATCCAAGAAGTAATCCAACAGTAGATTTTTATCTATGATCATTTTCATAACTAGCCTTCAAGGAGCGATATACTGACTTCAGCACCGTCGAGGCATTAACGGAGTTAGTTTACATAGCATTGAGGGGCATCATTTTCAAGGAAGAAGATCCAAGATGAAGCAGTGATCAACTTCAGACTCAACCATCTAAGCAAATGCATGTCTGTAAAGTAGACTGTCTTGTAATGTGAAAGTTTTTATCACTGGTGAAAATTGTTCTACGATATCCATCGATGAGATCAATATTTTTGCATATGCATTTGCATATTTGCATTTGCATATGCATTTGCATATTTGCATTTGCATTTACCTTTACACCTAATTTGTTGTTATATGTCCGAACTTGTTTTTTTCTTTCTAGCACCATATAGTCACATACGGAAAAAGGTGTTGATTCTGAGTAGTCACCAATTAAAAGGTTTTCATAATGGACAAGTGGTTTCATGATCAAGTAGGCCACGATACAAATAGGAAATGGCATCTGAACAAGTTACGAGAAGAATAAAGCGTCGTGCGTCCGAAGAAGAGCAAAGTGAACTGCAACAAATGAGGGAACAAATGTCCAAGATGATGGATAGAATAATTATTCTGGCCAAAGGAAAAGAGGATTCTGTGCAAAAAGAGAGAGAACTCGACAAAAATAAAAACTGTAATACAAGAGGCTACTTGTGAACAAAATGACCCAAGTAAACTTAAGGAGTCTCGTACAATCATTTCCCGCATCAACAAGTTATCAGGAGGAATAAAAGAAACAGCGATAATTGTAAATTTTCAAGGAAATATGGAGGAAGAAAAAACACATAATCACTTCAAATAGGAGACACACCTCATTGATGACCGAAAGATAAAAGGTAGTGATCTTGACTTTGATCTAGCTCCTATCTCATACAGAGATTTATACAAAAAGCTGTTAGAAGCACGAGAAGTGACCCCACAGTATGTGAAGCCTTTGCAACCTCCATATCCGGAGTGGTACAATGCCAATGCCAACTGTGAATATCACGCAGGAGCTCAAAGAAATTATATCGACACCTGTGTTGCCTTCAAACGTCGAGTTTATTGCCTGAGAGGAAAGGTCATCTTGGTTCAATAACCGAACATCTGGTTGAAGTGAAGCCAATAGAGTCCAAGGAAAAAAACATCAGTGAGAATAGCCAAAATAAAGAGCATTTGCTAAAATACGAAGCTCAAATACATCAGCTACAAAACGAAAATGACATTCTGAACAAAGAATTAGAAGCCATGAAAGATTATCTTTACAGAATCAATCAAGCCTTCCAAAAATTTGGGTTTGGGCAATACCCCATAGGAATGGGCAAAAGAGGCCTCTAAATTGAAGAAAGATGTTGAACGATGGAAAAGGAATTGCAAAATGCACGAAGGACGAGCTAAGAAGTACTCTCGAGATCTGCAGATTGTAGAAGGCGAACGTGGGGAAGGCTGGCAAAATTTGGGGCTTTGACAAAAGAAGAATGAATTGTGGACAACCGCTTTATTCGACTTAGAAACCAAGCTAGAAGCTAGTAAAGCTGAAAATAAAACATTGACCGAGTTGATAGTTGACTGTAATAATTTTGCACGAGATTTTATGACCGTTCTGAGTCTTTTGAGAAAGAAAATGGCCAATATCTCCTACAACTTCAAAGGTTGAAATGTAAAGTGGGGAAAAAAGACAATGCTATGAATGAGGCGGTTACTCAAGCAAGCAACGTGACTCATAAGTTGGTCAAGTTAGATGTCTTTGCAAGAGATTTGAAGCAGATTGATGGCTCATCACCAGATCATGCTTGGAAGATAACCTGGCTCCTGAACGAGATAGAAAAGCTAGGAGCCAAAGCTATTTATTATTTTTAGTTTGGCTATTTGATGTACTAAGACCATTTGTGTTCAGTGAAAATCGTTTTAAGATGGTTACTTTGAAATGACAAATTTCTTTTGTATGCATTGCATATATTTTATTTTTCATACATTTCTAATGTAAAAAAATCTTCAGATTAATTTTTGAAAGGTTACATGATAGTAATACCAAGATCACCCATTTATATTTCTCTTCCACTATCGATGGATAAGAGGTTAGAAGCAATAGAGCAGACTCAAGGAGAGTTACGAAATCAAATGCAAGGTCAAATGGCCACGCTGCAATAGAGGATGAGGAGTCAAACCTTAACCTCTCAAGAAGAAGTATTGGGTCAGATGACTGGAGTATTGGCTACATTGGTTGACAACAGAGAAAAGGTGTCTGTTGGAAGACATCAGCAAACTGGCACATCATTGAGATCAATGGGACACCAAAGTGCAAAGTCTTGAATTTGTTTGACCCAAGGGTATTGACCTTTAACGTGTCATGAGACATTGTGATATCGATCAGGAAAAAGTTCATTCGTTCACAGTGAAACCATATTGCACTGGAATTGTCCTATTCGAACGTGTTTTTTTCTTTATATACTCAATAGATATTTTTTTGATTGAATTTATTTCATTTTCTAAGGTTATGAGCAATAAATCAAGTTTTAATCTTGTAGTTCTTTGAATATCAAATGAATTAAAGGTTATTTTACTACTTCATTAATTATAGATTTTTGACAAGGGGCAAGATTAGACCTTTCATACCTCATCCAAAGCCGAAATAACCATTGATAGGTTCCTTACCCGAAATAACACACATTTACTCCCAAAAGATCGAACTTTGATATCACTTCCCTTCGAAACAATAAAGTCATGCCCTCATCATCTTCCGAGGCACCAAAATCTATATTTTTACCTTCCCAGACAAAGATAACCTTTCCATAACATTAACTTTTTTCAGAAGCATGACTTTAAAGCCATGCATTTCCCTTCTTATACACTGAACCAACATTCATTTCCCAACCTCAATAAATCTTGGGGGCATAACAAGGACCTTTCATGCAAGAAAGACAAGAAGGAGTGTTGCGGGTCAAGTTTTTGCAAGAGAATTTGAATAATTGGGGCATACTATGAGCAAATGGAAGAAGAAAAATAAAATGAATCATTGAAATAATTCTATCATGCATTAATTACATTGTTTTCATGTAAATACGATTAATCCTGAATACTCGTCCCCCTGGGGATACCTCTTTTACAAAGACTTCCGTGTATGAGATGATGAACGGCTTTGTTTCATTTATCCTTTTATATGTATATATACCCCTTGTTATCCCGTTTTGAGCCTATAATATTGTTTCTTCTGATTCAACCCTAACCAAGGATCACTATCCACACTAGGGACAAAGATGAAGGATATCTACTCGCATGAGTGAACATCATCAATCTGGATTTCGCTACATAGGCAAGTCATAGGAAGAAATAACAAGATATCACAAGGTACGAAGCGCTCGAAGATCAAATCGTGTTAACAACACAAAGATAAAAAAAGAGATATACAAAAAACACACACAAAAAGAAAGTAAAAACAAAAAAAAAGAAAAAAAAAAAAGAAAAAAAGAAAGAGAAAACGAGAAAAAGAAAAGAAGAAAAAAAAGAAGAAAGAAGAAAATAGACAGATCCAACACTTCAGGACGAGCAGTTCAAAGATCTAGAATCAATTCACCAGAAGATCAGAGAACACCAAAAGAAAATAAAATAAAGGACACACGAGAAGATTCAAATAAATTGATCATTGGTTCGATAACCCTTAAACACTTGTTTGGGCCTATTTATCCTTTTCTTTCATAGCCATGAGCCCTAGCCTACATCACGTGCCTAAAAATTCCCTTCTAATCATACATGGATTTCTAAGTAGAGAGACTATCTTCAGATTTTACTCCTCTCCTCAGGGTTAATTTTATTTGCAAAAATTAGTTTTCTAAAATTTTTAATGCATGATAAGAAAAAATAAAAGGAGGGTTCAGGACGTATAATTTTAGATGATTCTTGAAACCAAAGGAGGATTCGAGTTGAAAACCTGAAAAGGCAGCTCGATCACGAAGATTGTTAACCACTGTACAGAATGATGATCTTATAAATCTCTTAATAAAGCATCACACAGTCCAAAGGCACTCACGAGGGCTAAGAACCTGTGAACATTTCTAGAAGAGAAGCATGGCGGTTGCTTCATCAAATCAATAAGCTAACCTGAAACACATTACCTCCTCAGATTAACATGAAACACATTACTTTCATAAGTCAGCCTGAGCTTTTTTTTAAATCTTTACACTTTTCAAATGTATATAATTTTTGAAGGATTAAAAGAAAATTTGACTTATTTGATATTCAAGGAATTCTTGTTTTAACAATTGTTTTGATTGTGAACCTGAAGAAATTGATAACATTTTTGAAATTTATTCAACGCTTTTTTCACATTTAAAAAAAAACATTTTCAAGCAGGACAGTCTCAAGTGAAAAAGGTCCTTGAAACTGATGAGGCTCATTTTGCCTCTAACGAAGAAAAGAGAAAACGATGCCAGAACAATGAAGCATTTCTTAAAAAAAGATAGTCTGAGAGATCATAAGGACTAGAGGATGGATTTTCTAACACTGTATTGTGACATCGTAATAATAAGATGATCGCCTTAGTTGAAGGTGACACATATCCTACCTCATAGCAAAGATGAAAGACAATCATGTTAGAGGAATTGATCACTTCTTAAGTGTCCATCTGATGGTAGCATCATGAATAGAAACCCTCAAGCTATTCATTAACATTACTAGTTAGTGATACAAGAGCAAGACCCTTACACAAAGAGATCCATGAGAACTCACATTGAGGCATTACCAAAGCCAGATTTCATTAAGATCACAATAACATATCCTCCTTGGATAGCAAAGATGAAACAAGCAGTTAGAGAATGATCATTCTTAGTGCCAAGATGGTAATCATGAAAAACCGAGTCAAGATATTCATTAACATTACAAGATTCAAGAGGAAACCCTTACACAAAGAGATCCATGAGAACTCACATTGAGGCATTACCAAAGCCAGATTTCATTAAGATCACAATATTCAAACCAAACAGACATGGTGAATGATCTCCGTCGCTTGGAGTGTTAGGGTCGAAAGATGAACACAAGCAGAGCTTACCCAGAGAAATGAATCATTCATGTTGCAGTTAGCCAAGAACTCTAGAGAAATAATTCTGATTGAAAAACCGAGTCAAAGATGTGTATGGTGCCCAGTCATCAACCTGATTGCAACAAGAATTCAAATGAGGAAACACTTCTTTTAGAATCATGTTGAAGAAGCAAGACAAAAAATGGAAGATGAGAGGGACATTTGCATTCATATTTCATGCATTAAAGCATAATGTTTTACAGATTTTCCAAGAAAAGAAGAGAAGAAAAAGATAGAATTCAAGCCTTGAATGAAGGAAATTATATTTCGATTGACAGAACCTCAAGAATTGAGGAGACCAATCCAAGAAGAATCATTGCTTTGATGTGGGGTCACGTTACCCAAACAACCATTTTCAAAAGATTTTCTAAGAAACTAAACCTGATTTTTTGGGGTTTCTTGATGACAAACTGAAGGGACCATCATGATATGTAGGGGTTCCTTGATGACACACTTGAGGAACCAATGTGGTATGCAGGGGTTCCTTGGTAACAATTAAGAAACTAAACCTGATTTTCAACATTTCTTGATGACAAGCTTGAGAAACCATCATGATATGTAGGGGTTTCTTGAGGACAAGTTTGAGGGACCATCGTGATATGTAGGGGTTCCTTGAAGAAAAGCTTGAGAGACCATCGTGATATGTAGGGGGTTTTTGAGGACAAGTTTGAGGGACCATTGTGATATGTAGGGTTCCTTGATGACACACATGAGGGACCAACGTGATATGTAGGGGTTCCTTGGTGACAATTAAGAAACTAAGCCTGATTTTCAGGGGTTTCTTGATGACAAGCTTGAGAAACCATCGTGATATGTAGGGGTTTCTTGAGGATAAGTTTGAGGGACCATCGTGATATGTAGGGGTTCTTTGAAGAAAAACTTGAGAGACTATCGTGATATGTAGGGGGTTCTTGAGGACAAGTTTGAGGGACCATCGTGATATTTAGGGGTTCCTTGATGACAAACTTGAGGGACCAATGTGATATGTAGGGGTTCCTTGGTGAAAATTAAGAAACTAAGCCTGATTTTTAGGGGTTTCTTGATGACAAGCTTGAGAAACCATCGTGATATGTAGGGGTTTCTTGAGGAAAAGTTTGAGGGACCGTCGTGATATGTAGGGGTTCCTTAAAGAAAAGCTTGAGAGACTATCGTGATATGTAGGGGTTTCTTGAGGACAAGTTTGAGGGACCATCGTGATATATAGGGGTTCTTTGATGACACACTTGAGGGACCAACGTGATATGTAGGGGTTCCTTGGTGACAACTAAGAAAGTGAGCTTGATTTTCAAGAGTTTCTTGATGAGTAAGTCCTTCGGGCCATCAGCAAGTCTTTCGAGTATGATGCGTAAATCCTTCGGGTTATCTACAGGTCTTTCGAGCAAGATGATAAGTCCTTTGGGCCATCCATAAGATCTTCAGTGCAAGATGTTTTCAAATGAGATTTTAGAAACTAAGCCTTCGGGGGGTTTCTTGATTTTTAAGTCATTCGGGCTATCCGTAAGACCTTCAGTGCAGGATGTTTTCAAATGAGATTGTAGAAACTAAGCCTTCGGGGGTTTCTTGATTTGTAAGTCCTTCTGGCCATCCATAAGACCTTCGGGCAAGATGTTTTCAAATGAGTTTTTAGAAACTAAGCCTCATTTTCAGGGGTTTATTGAGGATTATTTCCAAAGAGTTTTTCAAAAAAGAAAGCTAAGCCTAATTTTTAGGGGTTCATTGACAACTAAGAAACTAAGCTTGATTTTCAAGGGTTTCTTGATAAGTAAGTCCTTCAGGCTATCAGTAAGTCTTTCGAGCATGATGTGTAAGTCCTTCGGGCATCTATAAGTCTTTCGAGCAAGATAATAAGTCATTTGAGCCATCTATAAGACCTTCGGGTAGGGTGTTTTCAACATTTCCTTTTGCGCAAAGCATTACTTTTCAAATCAAACGCCTCACTCGTGGGACGAACATTTCTAGTAGACATATCATGAGATATTTTTCCTAAGAACAAATTTTGTTTCGTTGGAGACGATTTTCCTTAAAACAAAACCAATCTCACTTGAGATTGTTTTCTAAAAAAACAAATTTTGTCTCACTTGAGACAATTTTTACTTGAAACAAGTTTTGTCTCCCTTGAGACAATTTCCCTTGAAACAAAATTTCATCTCCCTTGAGACAGTTTCTCTTGAAACATATTTTGTCTCCTTTGAGACAGTTTCCCTTGAAACATCAATCTTTAAATCTGTTTCCCTTGAAACAAGAAATTTATCTCACTCAAGAGAGCTTCTCTTAAAACATTTTTCTTATTTATTTTCATCCAGATATTGAATATTTGATAGGAATTCCAAAGTTAGCAGAGGTTTCATTTCAATATTGAAGAAGAATATTTCAGTAAAGAATCGATTCAAGTTTTCATTTTTGAAAAATTTGATCTCAATAAGGATTCGAGAACCTCCAGGTCAGTACATTCGGGTACTTCAAAGAAATTATTACTAACACATGAAAATATTTTGCAGGTTGGAAGATCTTCAAAGAGAACCGATCAACATTTCTAGTAGAGAGTTCATAATGAGAAGAACTCATCCGATTAGGGAGAAAACGTTCATAATGAGAAGAACTTGTTCAACCTTAGCTCGATTCATCACATATGGAGTTGAATCAGTAACACCTTACTTGAGGGATCAACACTTTTGAAAGAAGGATCACGATGAGAAACAACCCACGACTTGAAGAGAAGAAATTGAGTAAAAAAATGGCACTCTTTTATCTTTGCTTCATTCATATTTCACATCAATGAGCAAAGAGGGGAAAATGTGAGCACCATTGTTTAATCATCCCCATCACTATGCACATGCACGTTTTTACTCCCAGATTCCCAAGCTGGCTCGTAGATCCAAGCATCAACCCAATCCCCACGTAAAGCACTTTCCAACTTGTTGAGTTAATCGATTGATGGAATCGGCCAAGAGGGGGTGAATTGGCAATTAAAATTTTGGTGGAAGCTTTTGCAGAAAATTGAAAGTAATTGCACAACGATTTAGAGTGGTTCGACTTTCTCAACCAAAGTCTACGTCTACTACCTTAACTATCCATACTAAGAATTTTCCAACAAATTCACTAAGAATATTACAAATTTGCAAACTTACAAGGAAATCCTCATAAGGTAGATTGTTTACACAATTCTAGAACAAAAGAAAAGAACACTAAAAAATTAATACAATTGAGTACAAGTAGTGTTCTTGAAAGCAAAATGAATATTGAATGAAGAATAGACTTGAAATGCTCAAACTTGAGGTTTGATGCTTTCTCTTTGATTCTCTCTTAATTCTTGGTTCTTGATTCTTATTGTTTCTTCTTGTTGATCAATGACTTCTAGTCTTGTTTAAATACTCCTTCAATTGATTCTGAACGTTGGAGATGATTAGTGGAGTCAATATAGCCGTTTAAGTGTGAAAACAATTAATAAAATCAGTTGGGAGTGTCAGTGCATCGATGTATACACAAGGTGCATCAGTGCATCAAGTGTAAAATTCAAATATTTTGACCGTTGGACCTTTAGTGCATCGGTGCACTAAGAGTGCATCGATGCATGAAGTGCATTCGATGTTTCAAAATAGCCTGAGTGCATCGATGTATGGTATGTGCATCGATGCATACAATGCATTCGATGTTCAATTTATTCATTGGTGCATCGATACATGGATTGGTGCATCGGTGTATTCCTTTGAAAAATTGATTTTAGGCTTGATTTTGGTTCAAAATACTTTGTGAAAATTATTTCAAAAATATATTAAGTATAAAACACAATTTTACACATTTAGTAAGGTTTGAAATTGATCTTGAAAGACTTGGAGTAATAATTTGATATTCGAGTAATTAAATCAAATATACTTAGAAAATTATTTGTAAATTCTTAAAATTCATTTATACTTAATTTGTTATATCGAAACATCAAAATGTTTTCAACAATCTCCCCTTTTTTGATATAACAAAACATTTGGGTAATTTTAAGATTTGAAAATTATTTTTTGAAATCAATTTTGAAAAATTACTCCCCCTTACTATAACACATCTTCTCCCCTTTTTGTTAAATCAAAAAGACGTGAAAACGACTGTAATCAAGAATTTGAAAAACTTAGCCAATTGATTCATTAATTTTAACGTTTAAGCTGCTAAGATCACAATCAGAAGAGAGATTAACCATTAGTTTTCATAATCAATATTCATAAACATATAATGGATAATTGGTCATATATGTAGAATGATGCAAAATTAAGTATAAATATCAACAACAAAAATCAAACCAAACATATATATATATATACATTAAGATTTAACATCCAAAGTAACCAAAATATAAATCCAAAACATTCAATCATCCAACAATCAAAGGAAAACAATACTAAAAGCATTCAAAATGTTTTAACAAGAAAAGTTCTAAGTTGATCAAAAAACAAAAGCAAAGCAATGTCTACTCGTCCATAGAGGGATCAGGAGGAGGAGGAAATCATGCTTGCATCTCAAGAGAAAGAGCATCCATACGTGCAACCATCTGCCATTAAAACTCCATTTATTGAGATTCCAAAGTGTCTAAGCGATGATTCACCGCTTCGTTGTTAGCAGTCAAATGGAATTCAATGGAAACAAACCGTAGATCAAATGTCTTAAAAAATGAACGAAAATATGGAGGCACTTGATCCTCTTGCGGTGCCCGTGCATTGTCGGGATCGTCAATGTCTTGAAATAATCCTTGAAGCTCGGGATCATCATCTGCAATCGGTGCCGGTAGAGGAAGAGGAGCACGAGAAGAGCTAGGAGCAGCTCGTGAAGAACTAGCTCCCAGAGTTTGCTTATTGGGTCTAAAGACCCATAGACCAGTTTCCTCATCCTGTTTCTAATCAGCTTTCTTCAACGAGGTTAGATTGATTTTGTTTTGGAGAGGAATGGGATTGTCAAGAGAGACGTTAAGACCGAGTTTGATAAAAAAGGTTACTAAGTAGACATCCATAAACTAATGTTTTGACATGTTTTGAAGGAATAATGTTTATGGTATCCACTAGCTCACTAACTATAATGTGTGGCAAATTTATTTTGTTCTTATTCTTGATATAGTGCATCCACCATAAATCCCTAATACGAAGAGTGGAGTACCTACCTCCGGATGGTCTAAACCACCAAGAGATCATCAAATGAAGAAAACGATCGTGATGAGATCGTAGAGTACTAACACTAGCATTTGGAACATAGGGATATTCCACAGTTTCTTTCTCATTATATAACCCATTATCATCTAGCCCAAATTGCCTAGCAATAGACTCGGAGTCAATATGAATATATTTTCCTAAAAGATAGGATCTAATTCCTATAGTCCTACATTGAGTCTCGTTTTGAATACATGCGGCATTAGAGTAGAAAATGCGGACTAACTGATGATAGACGATAGGTTTTAGGTGAAACAGTTTATCAAACTTCCATGTTTTGAGAATCAGAAGGTATTCAAAGTCAATATCAATCATGGCTTGAACAAAAGGAATACGCTCTTCCCGGATTCTATAAGATTAGAAGGAGTTCATATACTTATGGTAGAGTTCATCCCTACGACGCTCAGGCATATTAAAACATGAACTTATAATGTTTTGGTCATTTGGATTTTGAGGTTGAGGAGGAATTGGAGGTCGGTTTGAATGACTTGGTGAAGATCTAGGGCGTTTTGGGTTTGACATGATTTAGGAAACGAAATTATAAATGTAACCTGCAATTTTGAAACACATGTATGCAAAATAATCAATCCCAAAACTCAATTGAGTCCGTAATAATTCAAGGTTCTCTAAACTAAATCCTAATGGGCAAGGTTTCGAAAACTTATTCAAAAATAATCATAATATGTATAGTTTTCATGAAAAATAACATAATTGAGTCAAAAACATTTAAATAAATCAAAAGATTTTCGATTTTTTATTTCAAATTTCAAAGAAAAGTTTGAAATATTGTGTGTTTTTGACGAAATTTGTTGTAAAATCTTGTTTCTAATCACCAAACAATCAATGCCCGATATAATGTTCACCCTAGAAATAATCTAAACTAGTTCTAAAATCAAAATATGATAAAATAGAGGTTTTTGGAAAAATACCTTGAAAATTTTGGATTGATGAGAATGAGAAGTTATTTTGCACGATTTAATGATGTTAGCAGGATATGGAGATGAAAATCTTGAAGATTCTGACTATTTATCGTTGATTTTGAGCAAATGGAGAATTGAGAGAGAGAGAGAGGCGGCAAAGAAGTGTTTTTGAGGGTTTTGAGACAAAGAAGAGAAAAGGGTTTTTAATCAAAACCCGACGGATGTATCGATGCATGACCTTGTGCATCGATGCACATTCAAGGCGTGCATCGGTGTATCTTCATGATGTATCGATGCACATTCAAAGGGATGTATCGATGCACTGTTCAGTGTATAGATGCATTAAGCACAAAAATGTCAAAAAAATTCCGTTTTAAACACTCAAAATGCTAAATTAATTAGCTCTAGTGGTATTGGCAACTCATATATTGAAAATTAATCATGTTCAATTAATCAATTTAATCCTTAAACTACATTTGAACATAAAATTAATTTTCACTAAGAATCATAAACTCCCCCTAACTAATAGCAAAAAATGCAATAAAAAATTATTATTATTATTATAAGCATTTTTCATTTATTCTTAAAAGTGAAAAAATTAATTTAAACACTAAGTGAAGATAGGTCAGTTAAACCTAATTCTCTTCTAAGTGTCCAAAATCTTTCTTTGTCTAAAGGTTTTGTAAAAATGTCCACTAAATGGTGCAAAGTATCAACAAATTCTAGAACTACATCTTCCTTAGCGACATGGTCTCTAATGAAGTGATGTCTAATTTCAATATGCTTAGTTATAGAGTGTTGGATGAGATTTTTAGTGAGACAAATAACACTAGTATTATCACACTTGATATGAATGGTACATACTTCAATTCCATAATCAAAAAGTTGTTGTTTCATCCATAAAACTTGTGCACAACAACTACCGATTGAAATGTATTCTGCTTCAGTGGTAGATAATGCCACACAATTTTGTTTCTTTGAAAACCAAGAAATCATCATATTTCCAAGGAATTGGCAAGTACCGGAGGTGCTTTTTCTATCTAATTTGCATCCTCCATAATCCGCATCAGAGAAGGCATGTAATATAAAGCTAGAGTCTCTAGGATACCAAAGTCCTAAACTAGGAGTGTCCTTAAGGTATCGAAAGATTCTCTTAACAGCTAGTAAATGTGATTCCTTAGGACATGATTGAAATCTGGCACATAAGCAAACACTAAACATAATGTCCGGTCTACTTATGATTAAATAAAGCAAAGAGCCAATCATTGACCTATATAATTTAAAATCCACACATTTACCTCATTCATCTATGTCAAGCTTTGTTGATGAGCTCATTGGAGTGTTATGTGGTTTCCCATTTTCTAGTCCAAACTTCTTGAGCATATATTTGACGTACTTAGCTTGATTAATGAAGATGCCATCTTTTCTTTGCTTGATTTGGAGTCCCAAGAAAAATGAGAGCTCCCCCATCATGCTTATCTCGAATTCACTTTGCATTAGCTTAGAAAATTCTTGGCAAAGAACATCATTAGTAGAACCAAATATTATATCATCAACATAAATTTGAACTACTAATAAATCTTTACCTTTATACTTTAAAAACAATGTAGTGTCAACCTTCCCTTTTGAAAAACCCTTTTCGATTAAAAAATTTGACAATTTTTCATACCAAGCTCTAGGAGCTTGTTTTAAACCATAAAGTGCTTTTGTCAATTTAAGAACATGATCCAAAAATTTTGAATCTTCAAAACCTGGAGGTTGTTCCACATACACTTTTCTTTTATAAAACCATTTAAAAATGCACTTTTAACATCCATTTGATATAATTTGAATTCATGAAAACATGCAAATGCTAATAACTTTCTATTTGCTTCCATCCTAGCTACGAGAGCGTATGTTTTATCATAGTCTACGCCTTTTTTTTGAGTATACCCTTGAGCAACAAGTATAGCCTTGTTTCTCATTATATTACCACTTTCATCAAGCTTATTCCTAAATACTCATCTAGTACCTACAATAGATTTATTACTAGGCCTTTCAACTAATGTCCATACTTTACTTCTCTCACATTGATTTAACTCTTATTACATAGCCATAATCCAATGTTCATCTTTTAATGTTTTTTTAATATTCTTAGGCTCTATGCATGAAATAAATGCAACATAATTACAAATATTTCTAAGAGAAGATCGAGTAGTTACCCCTTTGGATGGATCACCTATAATTTCACCATCCTTGACATAGTTGTACTCTCTTGGATAAGATACTTCCCTTTATTCAATGGTTGGATTCTCGAGAGGGTCATGAGTTTCCTCATCTTTTGTTTCTTCTTTTGATGATGATTCTCCAACGTCATGTCTAACGTTATTTTCTTGCATAATACCTACATTATCATCAACACAAGAATCCTTCCTCGGAAGGGGATTATAATCGAAAACAACATATATAGACTCTTCTACAACTAAAGTTCTTTTATTAAATACTCGATAAGCTTTAGAATTTAAGGAATAATCCAGAAATATTTCTTCATCACTTTTAGCATCAAATTTGCCAAGGTTTTCTTTACCGTTGTTTAAAACAAAACATTTACATCCAAAAAGATGAAAATAGCTAATGTTAGGCTTTTTATTTTTGAAAATTTCATATGGAGTTTTCTTTAAAATTGACCTAATCATTACTCGATTTACAACATAACAAGAGGTATTTGTGGCTTTCGCCCAAAAATATTTTGGCAAATTATTTTCACAAAGCATGGTTCTAGCCATTTCCTCTAAAGTTTGATTTTTCCTCTCAACAACTCCATTTTGTTGAGGGGTTCTAGGTGCTGAAAAATTATGGCTAATACCATTAGAATTACAAAACTCAGTAAATCCAAGATTTTCAAATTCAGTTCCATGATCACTCCTAACATTAGTGATTTAGTAACCTTTTTCGTTTTGGATTACTTTTGAAAACGTGATGAAATGTTCTAATGTTTCATCTTTAGTACTTAAAAATAGAACCCAAGTATATCTAGAATAATCATCTACCAAGACAAATGCATATTGTTTTCCACCCAAGCTAGTAGTCCTAGTTGGCCCAAAAAAATCTATATGGATCAATTAATGGATTTAAAAGAAACATGCTTTTATTTTCCTTTAGCACAAGCATCACAGATTTTATCATTATCAAATTTTAGTTTAGGCAACCCTCTTACTAAATATCCTTGAATTAGCCTTTGCAAAACACTCATATTATCATGTCCTAGTCTCCTATTCCATAACCAACTATCATGCTCATCCTTAGCAACTAGGCATAAATTAGTCATATCTATAGAATCTAAATGCACCATGTAAATGTTTCCTATTCTATGACCAACAAGCATAATCCGATTAGATGCAATGTTAATAACTTTACAACCATTTGTTTCAAACATGACATTGAATCCCTTATCACAAAATTGACTAATACTCAAAAGATTATTCTTTAATCCATTTGATATAATTTGAATTCATGAAAACATGTAAATGCTAATAACATTCTATTTGCTTCCATCCTAGCTACGAGAGCGTATGTTTCATCATAGTTTATGCCTTCTTCTTTATTATACCCTTGAGTAACAAGTATAGCCTTGTTTCTCACTATATTACCACTTTCATCAAGCTTATTCCTAAATACCCATCTAGTACCTACAGTAGATTTATTACTAGGTTTTTCAACTAATGTTCATACTTTACTTCTCTCAAATTGATTTAACTCTTCTTGCAAAGCCATAATCCAATGTTCATCTTTTAATGCTTTTTTTAATATTCTTAGGCTCTATGCATGAAATAAATGCAACATAATTACAAATATTTCTAAGAGAAGATCGAGTAGTTACCCCTTTGGATGGATCACCTATAATTTCACCATCCTTGACATAGTTGTACTCTCTTGGATAAGATACTTCCCTTTCTTCAATGGTTGGATTCTCGAGAGGGTCATGAGTTTCCTCATCTTTTGTTTCTTCTTTTGATGATGATTCTCCAACGTCATGTCTAACGTTATTTGCTTGCATAATACCTACATCATCATCAACACAAGAATCCTTCCTCTGAAGGGGATTATCATCGAAAACAACATATATAGACTCTTCTACAACTAAAGTTCTTTTATTAAATACTCGATAAGATTTAGAATTTAAGGAATAACCCAGAAAAATTTCTTCATCACTTTTAGCATCAAATTTGCCAAGGTTTTCTTTACCGTTGTTTAAAACAAAACATTTACATCCAAAAGGATGAAAATAGCTAATGTTAGGCTTTTTGTTTTTTGAAAATTTCATATGGAGTTTTCTTTAAAATTGACCTAATCATTACTCGATTTACAACATAACAAGCGGTATTTATGGCTTTCGCCCAAAAATATTTTGGCAAATTATTTTCACAAAGCATGGTTCTAGACATTTCCTCTAAAGTTTGATTTTTCCTCTCAACAACTCCATTTTGTTGAGGGGTTCTAGGTGCTGAAAAATTATGGCTAATACCATTAGAATTACAAAACTCAGTAAATCCAAGATTTTCAAATTCAGTTCCATGATCACTCCTAACACTAGTGATAGAGTAACCTTTTTTCGTTTTGGATTACTTTTGAAAACGTGATGAAATGTTTTAATGTTTCATCTTTAGTACTAAAAATAGA
This sequence comes from Hibiscus syriacus, assembly GCF_006381635.1. Lineage (NCBI taxonomy): Eukaryota > Viridiplantae > Streptophyta > Magnoliopsida > Malvales > Malvaceae > Hibiscus > Hibiscus syriacus. The sequence continues at coordinate 1,427,683 of NW_024062903.1, forward strand.
ACCCAAGTATATCTAGAATAATCATCTACCAAGACAAATGCATATTGTTTTTCACCCAAGCTAGTAGTCCTAGTTGGCCCAAAAAAATCTATATGGATCAATTGTAATACTCTACTAGTTGATACGTCATTAATGGATTTAAAAGAAACTTGCTCTTGTTTTCCTTTAGCACAAGCATCACAGATTTTATCATTATCAAATTTTAGTTTAGGCAACCCTCTTACTAAATCTCCTTGAATTAGCCTTTGCAAAACACTCATACTAGCATATCCTAGTCTCCTATGTCATAACCAACTATCATGCTTATTCTTAGCAACTAGGCATAAATTAGTCATATCTATAGAATCTAAATGCACCATGTAAATGTTTCCTATTCTATGACCAACAAGCATAATCCGATTAGATGCAATGTTAATAACTTTACAACCATTTATTTCAAACATGACATTGAATCCCTTATCACAAAATTGAATAATACTCAAAAGATTATGCTTTAATCCATTCACATATAAAACATTCTTAATTTTTATGGAAGAGGTATTACCTATAGTACCTATACCTTCAATGTGACCTTTTGAATCATCACCAAAGGTCACTTCTCCTCCATTTTTAGCGTTAAGCTCAATGAACCTGCTTTTGTCTCTGGTCATGTGTCTCGAGCATCCACTATCAAGGTACCATGAATTTGAATTTGTTTCCCGTGCCTTGTAGCAATGCTCCTTTTCCTACAAACATAGATTAATTTTTTATTTTCGGTACCCAAATTATTTTGGGTCCATATTCATTAGTTTCCAAAATCCTAGTCCCCTTAGGTATCCATTTGTGTAGGATATTCTTATCTTTAGTAGTACTGAGTCCTTTAAGAACCCATATACTTCTAATTATTTTTCTATTAGAGGTTCTTTGGGGACCTCTATGATTGTAGTTTTTAAAACTTTTCCTAAAAAAGTTGGTTTTTGAATTTTCTCATTTTTCAAAATGTTTTGTTCCAACTTTATCAAAAGAAGCTTTAAGATCATCAATTTTCTTTTGATGAGCATCATTGACCTTTGAAAGTAAATTTTGTAAATCCGAATTTTTCTTTTCAAACTCTAGTTTGATTTACAAATCTTTGATTTTACTTTCAAGATCGTTGTTGGTTTTGGATATGAGTTTATTTTCATTTTTCAATTTTGAAATATCATTTTTATATTTTTTTAAAAAAAATCTCATAATCCAAAGTCAGCCCATTATATTCCTCTAATAACTTATCATATGATAAATCATCTAAATCAAATGAGTTAGAGGTTACCTTAGAATCTTCCCCGAATGCCATCAAGCACAAGTTTGCTACTTCTTGTTCCTCTTCATCGGAACCTTCTTCATCGCTCCATGTAGCCACATGAGCCTTGTGTTTATTCTTTGATTGACCCTTTCTCTTCAATTATGGGCAATTATATTTGACATGCCCTGGATTTTTGCATTCATAGCAAATGATCGGGTCCTTCTCTTTTGGTTTATTTTTGAAACCTTCATTTCGTTTGAATTTTCTTCCTCTGTAAGGTCTCATCATTTTTCTGGACCGTTTGACAAACAATGACATTTCTTCGTCATCGTCATCTTCATCTTCATTCGAATCACTCTCATCTTTTGTGGATTTGAGAGCAACACCAATGTTTTTCTTCTTCTTCTTCTTCTCCTTTGGTGTCTCATCAATCTTATCGAGGTCCACCTCATCTTCAAGCACCATTTCATGAGTGAGGAGGGAACCAATTAGCTCTTCAAGAGTTAAAGACTTTAGGTTTTTAGCCTCGATGATTGTCGTTTTCTTTGATTGCCACGATTTTGGAAATGAGTAAACTAACTTCCTCACAAGCTTTTCGTTTGAAATGATCTCTCCATATGATTTGAGACCATTGACAATCGTTGAAAATCTATCCGTCATAGCTTTGATATCTTTATTTGGTTTCATGCTGAAATTTTCATAGCTATGTGTTAGAAGACTAATTTTAGATTCTTTTACCTCGTCGGTTCCATCATGAGTGACTTTTAGTTTATCCCATATTTCTTTGGTGGTTGTACAAGATGAAACTCTTCCATATTCATCTGGTCCAAGAGCACAAAATATGATATGGATGGCTTTGGAGTTGAGCTGGAACATTCTCGTCTCTCTTTCACTCCACAATCTTGGATGATTGAGAGGCTTGATATATCCGTATTCTACAGCATTCCACACTTCCATGTCACTTGTTTGAATGAAATACATCATCTTATTCTTCCAATAGGCATAGTTAGCTCCATTGAAGAAAGGAGGCTTGTTGACAGGCATCGAATCGAGACCGGAGTCGAAGTTTGAAGTGGAGGCCATTAATGACTTGATTATCGATGTAACTCTTCCCGAATCGACTCAAGAGGCGATTAAACCTTCAAATGAGTGAGACTCTGATACCAATTGTTGAGTTAATCGATTGATGGAATTGGCCAAGAGAGGGGTGAATTGGCAATTAAAATTTTGGTGGAAGCTTTTGCAGAAAATTGAAAGTAATTGCACAGCGATTTAGAGTGGTTTGACTTTCTCAACCAAAGTCTACGTCCACTACCTTAGCTATCCACACTAAGGATTTTCCAACAAATTCACTAATTTATTCTTTCTTTTGAGGCCAAAGAGATAACCTTACAACTCCCTCAAGAATATACCCCAATTCTTGAGAACACTCTTTCTCAAAGAGAATATTACAAATTTGCAAACTTACAAGGAAATCCTCACAAGGTAGATTGTTTGCACAATTCTAGAACAAAGAAAAGAACACTAAAAAATGAATACAATTGAGTACAAGTAGTGTTCTTGAAAGCAAAATGAATATTGAATGAAGAATAGACTTGAAATGCTTAAACTTGAGGTTTGATGTTTTCTCTTTGATTCTCTCTTAATTCTTGATTCTTGTTGTTTATTCTTGTTGATCAATGGCTTCTAGGCTTGTTTAAATACTCCATAAATTGATTCTGAACATTGAGGATGATTAGTGGAGTCAATATAGCCGTTTAAGTGTGAAAACAATTAATAAAATCAGTTGGGAGCGTCAGTGCATTGATGCATACACAAGGTGCATCGGTGCATCAAGTGTAAAATTCAAATATTTTGACCGTTGGACCCTTAGTGCATTCGATGTTTCAAAATAGCCTGAGTGCATCGATGTATGTCTTGTACATCGATGCATCAAATGCATTCGATGTTTTCATAGAAACCCGAGTGCATCGATGCATGATATGTGCATCGATGTATACAATGCATTCAATGTTCAATTTATTCATTAGTGCATCGATGCATGGATTGGTGCATCGGTGCATTCATTTGAAAAATGATTTTAGGCTTGATTTTGGTTCAAAATACTTTGTGAAAATTGTTTCAAAAATATATTAAGTATAAAACACAATTTTACACATTTAGTAAGGTTTGAAATTGATCTTGAAAGACTTGGAGTAATAATTTGATATTCGCGTAATTAAATCGAATATACTTAGAAAATCATTTATAAATTCTTAAAATCATTTATCCTTAATTTGTTATATCGAAACATCAAAATGATTTCAACACAACTTGTGCCCATGCCTCCACCAGCTCCCATGCACTGCTGCCCACACCTGTCGGCCACCCACGTTCATACCCATAATCTGCACCAAGAAAGAGACTGAATTTCATCAGCAAAACGATGAGAGCACTATATTTCTAAGGAATTTTAGGATGTAAAAAATGAGGGGGACGATTAGCAAAGAGAAGGAAAAAAAACACAGAGAGTAGAGGGAAAACAATTGAAATATAGATTAGGGGTCTTCTTCTACTAGATTCAAAAAAGAAAAATAGGATGTAAAGAGTTCTTTCCCCTGTATTCAGGCATCAAGCAATGTAATAAGAGGATTCTCCCACTCCTATTCGAAAGCAGTAGTAAACAAGGTTTCATCATTTCTTTATTTCGATTTCCCAAATTTTTTACAAGTAACATACTATTTCTATTTCTTTTGATTAATGATCTAACAAAAAAGAGGAATGAGTGATTCATTACCTGAGAGTCACTGGAGTTCTCCGGAGTCGCGATGGCCTCGTGGATTCACGGCATAGGATAGAAACAACCAGCAGGAAAAAAGAGATAACAACTCAAAATCATAACATCCCATACAGGCAACAAGGTTTCAAATTGTTGAATTACGTTTCGATATAAAAAATTTAAGGAAAAATATTTTTGGACTTGAATTGAATTTATTCAAAGTTTTAAAAAAGTTTCAAAAATAATTCAAAGTCCATTAAATTCATATTTTAGCAAAAATGATAAAGGGTGTCAAAGTGCATCTATGCACTCCTACAGTGCATCCATGCACCTGCCACTAGTGCATCGATGCACCATGCAGTGCATCCATGCACCATGCAGTGCATCCATGCACTCCATTTCGAATGTAATTAGTGCATCGATGCACCCTGTTGTGCATCCATGCACCAAGGCTGCAACGGCTAGTAACGACTAGTTTATTTGAATTTAATGAAGGGGTATTGATGCACCTTGATAGTGCACCGATGCACCATGTTATGGGCAGCCTTTTTGAGTAGAAAAATCATCCTCAAACGGCTCCAAAACATCCCCAACGGTTATATACGACATCAAACACATTATAAGGTATAAATACAAGCTAAGGACACTTGAAGAAAAAAGAGAACAATTATCCAAGCAATCAAACACAAGAGAAGAGTTTTTCATTCTTATTTCATCTTTCTCTTGTAAATATTTTGTTCTTGTGAGCTCAATCTTGTAAACACCTACCTTTGAGAGGTTTTCTTGTTTACATTTTCCTTTCATTATAAAGGGGTTTTGGTTCTAGCTTAGCCCGTGAAAAGCTAGGGGAAAGGTTATAGTTTATCCCGTAAAAACTAGGGAGTTGTAAAGGTTATCTCTTTGTCCTCAAAAGAAAGAACAAATTAGTGAATTTGTTGGAAAATCCTTGGTGAGGAGCCAAGGTAGTGGACGTAGACTTTGGTTGAGAAAGTCAAACCACTATAAATCGATGTGCAATTCTCTATCTTTCAATCTCCTTACTCCCTAAATACAAAACCGTTCTGACCCCTCTTTATAAACTGTTCCGGTTGTCGATTCGAGCTTCCGAAAATCTTAACAATTGGCATCAGAGCCTAACTGGTTAAGAATGTTTAACCACCTTGAGATGATTCTAGAAGAAGGTCTACCAATTCTTGACACAACCGAGAAGATGGCTTCCACCTCTGACTCATTCCACATGGAAGACTCCCTACCAAACGATAAGCATCCATACTTCAATGGAGCCAACTATCATCATTGGAAGAAATTAATGAAGGTATTCATCCAATCCAATGATCTTGATGCATGGGAGATAATGGAGAACGGCTACTCTTCTCCAAAGAAGAAGGAGAAGAAGATGAGTGACAAAGAACGGAGAAAGCTCAACTTAATGCCAAGGCCATGAACATGTTGTTTTGTGCATTTGGTCCTAAAATCTATGAGGGGGTTTTCTTCATGTTCAAGTGCCAAGGAGCTTTGGAATAAGCTCGAGGAAATCCATGGAAACAAGAAAGAAGAACCAACAAAGGTGGTGTCTCTAATGGCTCGTGAAGAGCCCGAGATATCTTCTAACTCAAATGAATTTAATTCATATACGTTTGATGATTTACAAGATGCTTTATATAGGTTATATTCAGAGTTTGAGACCATGAACTCCAAATATAAGGAAATGATTTCAAAATTTAAAATCGAAAACGATTTTCTTTTAAAAACAAAAATATAATTTGAAAGCCAAAATGAAATTTTGAAAAAGGATTTTGAGCTTTCAAAAATAAAAATGGAAAGTTTTAAAAAATAAAATTTTTATTTAAAAGTTAAGCTTGAATGCTTAACAAAAGAAAAAGAAAAAGAAATCATTTTAAATAACTCATTTAGTTCAATAATGACAATATGCTCACATTGTCATTATCATGGTCATTTGGAACATACTTGTCCTTTAAAGAAAGGAAAACGATTTAAAATTAGACAAGTATGGGTTCCGAAAGGAACAAGGGGCATTGAAACTAACGTCCAAGGATCCAAAGTAATTTGGATACCAAAATCTACTTAAATGTCTCTTGTAGGTGTATGGGATCAATGGTGATGAAAATGATGATATTCAAAATGCTCTAGCCACATATGAAAAAGGAATGGGTAACCTCTAAGCTTAATGCTTTTAATTTTGGTTATTTGGTTGCTCATTTGATTTTAAGCATGCATGAGTTTTGGTTTTAAATGATTATGCATCATTGTTTTAATCTCATGTATGTTGAAAAGATGGTTATGATGAACATTTTAAATTTTTAATGATTTTTCATAATTTTTAGTTCATCATAATAAATTTTGGTCAAAATTGGTTTTAAATGCAAATGATATCTCTCTAAAAATTGATATCAACTTTTCAAATACTTTGATTTTATAAAAAAAATTACCTAAATTTAAATGTTTATGTATGTGGTTTAAATGAAAATGATATCTCTCTAACAATTGATATCAAATTTTTCAAATGCATAATATTTTTATAAAACTTTATGCATATGCACTTAATTTTAATAATTGATATTGCATAAAGTATTTTAGACTTGGATGTATTGAATTTCATGTACTACTAACATGTTTGTTATTCTTTGTTGAAATTCAATTTTGTTTAAGTGTTAAGTTCTTAAAGCTAAATTTTGTTTGGAATGCATTTATTGAGGGGAGCTTCGATTTTTCAAATGAGTTTTAAAATGTCAAATTTAGTACTTACTCTCCAAAGTTATTTTGAACTTCAAAGATTGAATTATTTTTGATATAACAAAAAGGGGGAGAAGTTTGGTTTGAAAAATTAAATTTCTTAATGAAAAAGAGTGAGCTTAACATTTTCATATATTTTCAAACAATTGGTAACAATTGATATCATTTTGTTAACAATTGATATCTTTTTCATTAAACATTTTATTAAGGGGGAGTTTTGCCAAAAACAATTTTTCAAATGTTTTGTTATATCAAAAAGGGGGAGATTGTTGAATTATGTTTCGATATAACAAATTTAAGGTAAAATGTTTTTGGACTTGAATTGAATTTATTCAAAGTTTTAAAAAAGTTTCAAAAATAATTCAAAGTCCATTAAATTCATATTTGAACAAAAATGGTAAAGGGTGTCAAAGTGCATCCATACACTCCTGCAGTGCATCCATGCACCCCTGCAGTGCATCCATGCACCCCTGCAGTGCATCCATGCACCTGCCACTAGTGCATCGATGCACCATGCAGTGCATCCATGCACCTGCCACTAGTGCATCCATGCACTCCATTTTGAATGCAATTAGTGCATCGATGCATCCTGCTGTGCATCCATGCACCAAGGCTGCAACGGCTAGAAACAACTAGTTTATTTGAATTTAATGAAGGGGTATCGATGCACCTTGATAGTGCACTGATGCACCATGTTATGGGCAGCCTTTTTGAGTAGAAAAAACATCCCCAAACGGCTCCAAAACATCCCCAACGGTTATATACGACATCAAACACATTCCAAGGTATAAATACAAGCTAAGGACACTTGAAGAAAAAAGAGAAAAATTATCCAAGCAATCAAACACAAGAGAAGAGTTTTTCATTCTTATTTTATCTTTCTCTTGTAAATATTTTGTTCTTGTGAGCTCAATCTTGTAAACACCTACTTTTGAGAGGTTTTCTTGTTTATATTTTCCTTTCATTGTAAAGGGGTTTTGGTTCTAGCTTAGCCCGTGAAAAGCTAGGGGAAAGGTTCTAGTTTATCCCGTAAAAACTAGGGAGTTGTAAATGTTATCTCTTTGTCCTCAAAAGAAAGAACAAATTAGTGAAAATGTTGGAAAATCCTTGGTGAGGAGCTAAGGTAGTGGACGTAGACTTTGGTTGAGAAAGTCGAATCACTATAAATCGTTGTGCAATTCTCTATCTTTCAATCTCCTTACTCCCTAAATACAAAACCGTTCCGACCCCTCTTTGCAAACCGTTCCAGTTGTCGATTCGAGCTTCCGAAAATCCTAACACGAATAATAAGAATAAGAGTATTAAACATTTACCTGTTTAGTTCGAGGTCGTCGTCGGAGGCCTTGAGCGTTAGAGGCTGTGGTGGCCGTTTTGATTTGGATGGGATGAGAGAAGAGATGAGAAGCGGCTATTGAGAGAGAGAGACTGAAAGAAAATAAGTTAGGCTAGGTTAAGTTTTCATCTAAAATTATATATATGCATGCGATAAAACGGCGGCGTTTGGAGTGTTAGGGCACCCGTGTTTGAGAGAAGGGTAAACTACGCGAGTAATCATTTTATTTGCTAGGAATATCGTTTTAGTCCTTAATCAAAATTCTGAAGTTTTTTATTGTAACTGTTAAATTTACGCACGTTCTATTTTGGTCCTTGGCCTTAGTTACTTTATATTTTTACTGGTTTATGCATTGGGCATGTTATTTTTGAAGTATTTTACTTTAATCCCACGTATGTGAGGTTTATTCTTGATTATAAGGTTTGTAATATTATTTTGTTACATTTTAATCCATGTTTTATTCTTTTTATAGTTTCTGATTTCACCATCAATCTTTATGCGTGTTACATTTTAATCCTGAGTTGTGTTGAGTTTTTATTACTTCGCGTATTTAGCATAGCATTTTCCCGGTTTTCATTTTAGTTTAGTATAGTGTCTTAGGTTTATTGCAATTTTAATACTCAGAATGTGAGATTTTTTTGTGTTTTCGGCTTTTATTTGTTTAATTAGCTATTTTGGTCCAATATTAGGTTATTTTTAATTTCTTGCTTTTATTTTTAACTTGTAATCTCGCCTGACTGTGTTTTCATCCTTAGATTAATTATATTATTAATTGACCGTATTACTAAGTTAGTTTGTTAAAATTTTCTTCATTTAGTCGTAATTAAACTTGTATTTTAATTTTAACATGTTTAAATTACTTTGTCTTCTGGAATTGCATGATTGCATGATAAGTGCATAACTTAATTAATTACATAATTGGATTAAGGATAATATTTATTTATTTTAAAATATTAAGAAGGAACAGTCTTAAGACAACTAGATGTCATTTTTCGATATTTTAAAATAAATAAATAAATATCCCACTAGAAAAACCTAAAAAAATTGATTGCATTTAAAATTAATTAATTTTAAAGAGAAAATGAAATATTCACTATTTTAAACTTATTGAGATAATTCATCTAATTTTATTAGGGATTAAGTCTCGGTATTTTTAAATAATTGAATATCCCTTATCTTTTTTAATAATATAATTAGGATTAATGGGTTTACTTTTTTTTCCTTCGATAGAATAAAAAATATTTTAATATTAAATTTTTAGGAAAAATTATTATATTCCTTTTATTTCAGTTAGAAAGAGAAATATTTGTCCTAAAGTATTTTAGGGAGTATTTTCTCTTCAATTGGAAATATGATAATATTTTCTATTTTTCCTTAGAATTTTTGTTCTATAATATTGTATGGTTGAATTCGGAATAATAGAATCGTGATTTAAGTATATATTTGAATTCTCAGATTTCTACTAATTAGAGACAATATATAATCGATAGGTACCAACTTTGGGCGTTGTGGGGGTGCTCATCCTTCCCCACACGTAACCGACCCCTGAACCCATTTTTTATTTCAAAAAAAATGAATCTCTGGTTATACGTAAACTGGTAAATCTTTTAAAATGATTATTTCTTAAAAACTCTTTTAAAAGAAATTTTTTAGGTATTCGACTTACCTAATTCAAAAGGTCAATGGTGACTCCAAAACATTCCAAAATCCTTTTCAAAGAAAACCCCAAGTCGTACTAAATTTCCCCCCGCTCCCGGGCAGAAATTAGTTACGACACTGAGCTTCCTCGCCCATATAGGATTGTGGGAAAAATAATTTTCCTATATAAGTTATCCACTATATTATTTATTGAATTAAAGCTTCTTATTCGTCTGAAGACGCCGTGCACTCCTGAGTGCTTCTAAATTTGTCTAAAGACACCCTTCAGTCGTAGAGTCTTTTTCATTTGTCTGAAGACGCCATGCAATAGTAGAGTCTTCATATTTAGCTTGAAGACACGTGAAATACTTGACGTCTTTAATTTGATAATGTTCAATTCAACCTAGATGAAAAAATAATTCCCGAAGTAAAATATATTAAAAATTAAAAAATCTCACTTACATTATCTCATCTATTTTACCCTTTAAATCTATTTTACCCTTAAAACCGTTCAATGCGTTAATTTGTTTTTTTGTTGTAAATTTTAAAATCTAAAATGATTTCTCAAAATAATTAAATTCTCACAACAATGATTCTTTACCGGCCGCGACTCCACTTTAGATAAATTAGGCGGCGAAAAACACTAACAAAACCCTCAAACTAGCGTGTGCCAAGCGTAGCCGACTAAACCAAACAAACAAACAAAAAAGAACTGTAGCGAGCAGAATCGAAGATTGAGGCAGAGGATCTCACAGAGCTGCCTAATTTGTCGCCACGTGGTGCTTCCGTCGCCATCCCGGTTAAGAAAGTGGTTTGCTCTTTTTATATATTTCCCCGCATTAATTCAATAATTAATTACTAATAAATCCAGTCTTCTAAACGTGGCATTCGCTGGAATGTTCTCAGTGATAATAAGCAATGAAAGCATTTTAGCGCGTGTAATTACCGTTTGAATTGCTTTTCCATCTTAATTTGTTTCTGAACAAGGGCTGTTGATTATCTTTCTCTTCCCGCAAATTGGATCGAATTTAATTCCTATTTCTTTTTTTGTTTGAAGTTAAAGGAAAAGCATAGCATTTGGCGTATAAGTAATAAACTCAAAATTTCCCAAGCATTTGGTTTCCTACTTTTCAAGCGAATAATTTTGCTTCGGAATCTCATTGCGTTCGTGTTGACAACCTTTTCGAAGTTCTTACGCTTTATGGGGGTTCTGATATTTGCCCAGGTACTTTAGTTTATTTAGCATTTTTTTTCTTTTTTCCAATTGGTTTAATTTCGTTCGAGTTTCCGTCTTGGATTGATTTTTAGGAGCACTTTTCGTTTTAAATTTGATTTGTTATTACTTTAGGTTCTGTATAATCCTTTTTCTTGGAAATATAGAAATGAATTAAAAGAAAATTATGGAGAGTTAATGAGACAGGAAAAATGTAGTTTATAATTTTTGTTAGCTCTATTACTAGAAAGGAAAACTATTATTAGGGTTTTTTTTGTTTAATTTTTTGAAGTTTGATGATGTTTCACATGTTCGTTTAGTTTAAGCATTGTTATTCTTACTTGAATTGAATTGATTGTTTTTGTGATTTGATCGGTGAGAATGTTTTTAAATTTTGGTTTATTAACTATGACAATTCCCAAATCAATTTTGCAGCGCTTGATTTTGTGCCAGATTGAGCCAATCTACTTTCTGCATTAGTTGTCATGGAATTAAAAATTATGTTTTGAGCAAATTGAAAGTAATATTGATGTCCTTGCTCTGTTAAGTGCTTTAGTTATTTATATTTCTAAAGCTCGGATAAAAGGATATAAGGGACTGAAATGTACATTGGGGCTCTTTTAACTTCTGCCGGAATCAATATAGCTATATGTGTTGTGCTGCTGTCATTGTATTCCATACTGAGAAAACAACCTAGCAATGACAGTGTGTATTTCATGCGGAGGCTTATTTCAGAAAAAATAAAGCCTGATCCTTTCGGCCTTGAAAGACTTGTGCCCTCTGCGAGCTGTATTGTGAGGGCCTGGCAAGCAACTGATGAAGACATATTGGTTGCTGGTGGCGTGGATGCTCTAGTTTTATTGAGAATAGTTGTTTTCAGGTGATTAAGTTTTTCTACTAAGTTTCTCCAAAAGACTATGCTTGCAATTATATCCAAAAACTTTTGAAGTAATTTCCTGTTTCAATTATGGTTGGTTGGTGTCTGTTTTCTCTTATTCTGGTTTACTAACTGCACTTCTGTTTTCCTCCCGTTCTTAACAGTATTCGGATATTCATCATTGCTGCTATGATTTGCGTTTTTCTAGTGCTTCCAGTTAATTATTATGGACAAGAAAGGCAGCACAAAAAAATCAATGCAGAATCACTGGATGTATTTACTATTGGAAATGTAAAAGAAGGCTCAAAATGGTATGATAATTGGACCCATTATTATGTAGTTGCTTTAGTTTCTTCTTACTATGAAATGTTACTTGGAAGCTACCATGTGAACCATGAGTGAAATTTTGACTTGTGATGCCCTGTAGAATTCTACTTTACAATGTTTTTGCATGTAATCCAAAGGAAGAATCCAAGATTTTTGTTAATTATCTAATCTTCATCTATAAAATTTCTGGGAGAGATCTAATTAAGAATTGATTTCAAGTACTCAGAGCGATGACTTTTTATAGTTTTTTTTTGTTCCACTAGCTGCGCTTCTTCAGGCCGAGATATTAAGATGCAACTCCAACATAGTGGTTTTGTGGCCATATAGATTGGATAAAATCAACTATTTATTGATTGTTTTTTTTTTTGTTTTAAAAATATTCCGGGTTTTGAACCCACTGTCTTGCTTTATACGTCATATCCTGCTCAGCTTGTGTTCTCCTTTACTTTGTAAGGATTTGCATACTGAAATGCATTATTTGACTTATATATGATTTGACTTTTACTGATGCATTCTTAAACTTCCTCTAGCATTCATTTATGATTACTGATTTGCTATAGGAGTACAAAAGCATCACTAAAATGAGATTAGCACATATTACTGGATCTCCTGTGAATCCAAGTCATTTCACCGTTATAGTCCGTGGCATCCCGTGGACTCGGGATCAGTCATACAGTGAGACGGTAGAACACTTCTTTTCAACTTACTATCCAGCAAGCTACGTGTCCCACCAGATGGTATATCGAGCTAGTAGAGTTGACAAATTAGTGGTACAAATTTATCTCGAGTGACTATAGTAGGATGTAAATATATTTGATTTATTTATTTATCTTTTTCTAGGGGAAGGGGGAAAGGGGTGGTTCAAGGATTGAACCCAGGACTAGTGTCAACTGAAACTTAATATCAAGTCTTTTTCCACTTTGTGGTTCAGTCGACATATGAGTTTTTTTTTTTTTTTTGAAAAGGCTTCAATTTTTAAATTTTCATTAGTATCTTTTTTTTTTGGAAGGAAAAAATGACTTAGCTGGTTTTGCTTTAGTGCAGTTATTCATTACTTTCTTGACATCCAATGAATGCATCCGAGGTGGATGTTATTAGTGTTGACACATAAATTTCTGCTTTTTGTTTATCATTTTGTTCTATGGACCAAAAAAAGTGGTTTCTTTATTGGAATTCACAACTCAACTCATGATATGAAACCTGAGAGAAAAGATAATTTATCCATTGCATAACTACCTTGGATAGGTAATCTTGATTTTCTCAAATTTGATTTTGGGACAATATTTTAAATCTTCACATCATCGACTTTTTTCAGTGTTATTGTACACATGACTTGCTACATCTTACCAAATGATTATTCTTACTTATTTTAGAATACAAAATAGGAGTTACTAACCTGATGTTGATTCTGGTGCATAACATTTAAGTTGAATTTTCCAATTTCTCATATTTATTTGTTTGTGTCGACTAGGGTTTCTTTCTAGTTGAACTGAGTAATTTCAAAAATAAATGTGTATTTCACCTACTCAGGCTACACTATGCTCATTCTACTCTGCTATGCACATGCAATGTTCTGTTTGTTTTATAATCTTTAACAAATTCTATGTATATTCTCTAACAATATTGTCTTTGCAGAAGGACGCAGAAAAGATGTACAGAATGCTAAAAACCATTGAATTGCAGAGCAGAGAGAGTTATATGCCATTTTGTCTTTGTGGTGGAACTACACATTCCTTTACGTCAGTTAACATTGAAGCAGAAAGTTTTAAGAGTAAAACCTATGGTGATGGGCTGCAACCAATTTAAAGAGAAAAGCTTGAAAAGGTTGAAAGTCTAGTCTAATGTTTTTGATTTTTGGGTTATAGTAATATTATATATGGTTTATGTATTCCTTTCCAACGGTTCTTTGCCAAAAGTTAAGCTTGTCTCAGATAGTGTTCAGTCATCAATCATTTTGCTTTTTGTATCTCCTCTGGATTATTTTAATGTGCAATTGCCATATCGGTTCACCATGATCTAGTTTTTCCTCTGATATCAAAGAATCCTACTGGACATATATCTGATCTTTGCGACCCTTGCAATAGCCCTTATTTGATGCTAAAATGCAATTTGCATATTGATTTGATGGTTAACATGTTAGTAATCTCAACCTTTGCTGAGATGGGTGTTTTGGCGCAATGCTAGATCTGGTACCTCCTTTTCTAGATAATTATTGTAGATGCTCGTTTTGTCCGGGCTTATAGAATATTAAACAATTCGAATCGAGCCCAACATGATATCTAACCCAACCCGTGCTCAGTTGAATTATGCCAATAAGATAGGCAGTTTTGAGCAGAAAGGGGGGACGGTTTATAGAGAGTGGAGGGTCAGTTTTTAATGGGCAATTAACCACCAGAAACAGGGGGACAACACGGAAAAAAACAAAAAAAACATGGAGAACTAGAGAGATATATCAGTAGTTCATCACGTTCACGAGAGGGGGGAGAGAGAACAAAAACAAGGATCACACAGCAAAGAAAAAAAAGGAGGAATCAACAAAAAAAAACAGAGAGGATTTCATCAAGGAGGGAACACAAACAGAGAAAAATTTAGAATTGAGAGAGTCAGAGGGGATTTTTCACACTAGAAGCGAAGAAAACAACAATTAGGGACTACCAGCCGAAGACTCCATTAGTCATCAACAATTCCACATTGTAGAAGAATACAAAGAGAGACAATAGTGTATCCTCACAATTCCAAACCAGAGAAAACAATAAAATACAAGGAATTTTAAGGTATTCTGATTTTGCTTTCTTTTCGTTTTCTAGTTCTTCTTTGTGTGTGTTTGCATCATTTCAAAAATAGTAAAAGAAAGAAATCATCCATCAACGTTGTAAAAAAAAAAGTGGTTATTCTTAAAATCGACCACACAGTCGAATCAACAAGAAGTGACGAGCAGAATCATTCTTTCTCACTGTTACTTTTCTAAGACAGAAATCATAGCAAAGCAAGAGATTTCAAGAGATTTTCATTTTCCCCTTTCGTTTTATAGAGTTTCCATAAGTAACATGATGTAAAGGGAATGGTAGCGTTACCTTGGTTGTCAGGGTCGTATCGTCGGAGTTCTTGGCCAATCTTCGAGCTTGCTTTCTCTTTTTTGAGGCTTGGTTTAGAGTTCATCGAGAGAGAGAGGAGGAGGAACGTCGTTGTAAATGAAGGAGATGGGTGAGAGGTGTTGTTTGAGAATATGGGGGTTACGGCTGGAAAGAGGAAAGGAATTTAAGGTTTTTTTTTAAAAAACTTGAAATTACATGCATAATGGCTTAATGAAACGGCAGCGTTCAGTGGAGTTGGAGTGTCCATTTTGCGTGTGGGTATCCATTGTAGGGGCCATTCGAACTTTCAGAGTCTTGCGTTTTGATCCTTAAATCATGGTTTTAGAGTTTCTGATTGTGTCTCTATATTTTTCCCGTATTTAATTTAAGTCCCAAGTAGTAGTTTATTTAATTTTATTTTTTTTGCTGTTTTAGACATTTGAACCTCATGTTGTTGCATGTTTCATTTTAATCCTAGAATTCACTTACTTTGATATTTTATTTGTTTGACGTGCTTCTTTTGAGGATTACAGTTTAGTCCTGCATACATTTGTGATTTTATTTTGATTTTTAGTATATGAAATGTAATTATTAGTGTTCTATGACTTGAACTTTGTCTATTCTATGACTTTAGCCTTAAGAGTTATGTGTTTATTCATTTAGGTCATTATGTTGTTTCTTCATATTTTCATGATAACATGTAAATATTATGTATAATTTAATTACTAATGTTAAAATGGTCTGAATTTGTGTAGTATACTGAATTTTACATTTCTTCAAATTTAGTTTTTTTAATATTTTAGTTTAGCATGTTATGTTTTTGTTTTTATATTTGAGTCATATTTGTACATTGTATGTTAATAGGCATAGTTTATAATTTGTAATTAAAATATGCGTATATAATTTTTTGTATGCTACGTTGTATGATACTTTTAATGTTTTTTTAATTAATTTTTGCATGACATTATTTTGCATAATATGCATGATAACATCATTTGCATAACTCGACATATTACATAATTAGATTAAGGGTAATACCCTTTTAATTTAAAATTGTTGTAAGTGGGCAGTCATAACTGATTTGAGGTCCGCTTTTAATGATTTTAAAATAAAAGTGTATCCCGAAAGTGAAACTAAAAAATTGATTCGTCACCTAAAATTTGGGAACGAGAGAAAAAGAAATGTTCGTTTATTTAAATATATCGAGAAAAGGTTGTTATATCTTTAAGATCTGGTCTCGATATTTGTAAATAATCGAACATTCTTTATCTTTCTAAAACGACTTTGTAATTTTAATTTAATTTGTTTGAGTGTTGTTTAATGTTTTTAAATTTATATCTTTGTTTTATGGGATCAAAAATCAAATTAAGTTTGAATTTGTAAAGTTCATTGCAAAAACGTTAATTAATCGACTAGGTACCGATTTAGGGCGTTGTGGGGTGATAATCCTTCCCCACACGTAATCGACTCCCGAACTCGGATTTTGGTAACGCAGACTTCAATTTGTTGTTTTAATTAAAATTAATTTTTATTTAAAATGACAAAGCATTTTTGGGTGCCCAATCACACCCTAATCAAATATTGGTGGCGACTCTTTGAACCATATTTTTCGATCGTAAAGGAAATCCAAAAATTTTTGAAACGAGAGGTCTTTTAAATCGCATTTGTTTTTAAATTAAAAAGAGATAATTAAGAATTAATGTGGTTTTCAAAATCTCACCTTTTTTCACTTTTTGAGAAAAAAATCGTTTCGACAGCTTGGCGACTTTGCTGGGACTTTTTTTTAGAGAGTCAGGCCGATAGTCGATTAATTAAGTGTATTTGCAATTGAAAGTTATAAATTTGTTTTAATTTGGTTTTTTATCCATTGTTTGGTTTTTAATAGGTTTTGTTTGTATTTTTATTTTTTTTAATTTAATTCGATTAACAATTAAATAGTTGTACTAATTTGTTTGCTAATGATTTCAGATTAATTGTGTGAATTTAGGAAATTTTGAGTGTTTTTATTGTGTTTTTTTGCTTTTCCTCACACACTGCACAGTTGCATTTTCATGACATGAGCTAAAACCCCGCTCCGTCCTAATTAAGTAGGAGTGAGAGACTATGCCCTCGTGTGGTTTTCACCTCCGCATGGGATAGTGGATCGCTCCTGGAGCTCACGCCTTATGGTCCTCGTGATGGTAATCACCTCCGCATGGACATAAGGAGGTGTGTTCCCTCGAAATTGAACTCGATCCCCTAAAGCCTGTGATGGGCCAGGATTGAGGGTTCGGCAGCCCAAGGGGGCACCGACAAGGACAATTCGAGAACCTATTACTTTAGAACCTAACCCGGCATATAGTGAACGTAAAGCCTGAACTTAGGTTGAGCCAAACCCGAACCTTAAGAATCCCGTGAAGAGGGTACACAAGGAAAAGCTTTTTTGAGTCATTTATTTTCGTTTTTCGAATAAATGCATGCGAACTAGATATCATGCGGTTAGGTTTATTTTTCAAACAAGCATGCGAATTAGATATCATACGGTTAGGTTTTCTTTTTGTGAATAACGAGGCATGGGGGTAGATATCATGTTGGGTAGGATCTGATAAAGCATGATTGGGTAGCCAGCATGTGTGGGTAGGATTCTTGAATAAATTATTATCCCGACTTAACTGCTTTATGTTTACTAACCGATCTTTTGTTATCTTTGCCTTGTTTCTTTTTTGTTTTGCATTGCACGATCCATTACATGGTGTTGATTTGGGATCGATGTCCATATAGAAGGCCAGTAATATGGAACGAACGGCTCAGAAAGAGGTTGAAGACAATGCAAATGTTTTGAGGTGGTCGGAACAGTCCCAACTGACCAATGGGGACAGCGTGATGCCTGGATACGTGTCAGAGTTATTTGGTTATACTCACATCAACGTGCGTCAGAATGATCTAAGTGAGCTAAAGGAGATATGGGGAAGATGTACAGTAGCCGATAAGGAGATGTTGTATCAGTTGTACAGCGATATTCCTTATCTTCTGGATGTTCCTATTGACCGAAATCTGTTTAGAGCATTGGCACAGTTCTGGAACCCGGCTTATAGCTGTTTCACATTTGGTAGAGTGGATCTAACACCAACAATAGAGGAGTATCAAGATTTGGTCCGTTGTTCGAGGTCCCAGATGAATAGAGTATATACCAAGCTGCCAGTCACTCCTTCGTTTAAGAAGAAATTACTATTGATGACCGGAATGAGTGAAGACTGGGTAGTCAGAAACATTAAGAAGAAAGGAGACAGTGAGTGCATCTCTTGGGCTACTTTGAAAGAAGTAATTGATCATCACCCTGATAAGAGAAAGAAGCTTGACTTGTTTGCTTTAGGGATTTATGGGCTCGTTATTTTTCCAAAGGTGCTAGGATATGTAGACGTATCAGTCGTTGACCTGTTTGAAAGATTAGACAAGCACGTGGATCCTGTTCCAGCCATTTTAGCTGAGATGTTCCGGTCTTTGAGTTCTTGTAGGCGCGAGGGAGAAGGACGCTTTATAGGATGTGCGTCTTTGCTGCTAGAGTGGATTCTGAGTCATTTCAAACATGTTGAAAGGGCACCAGGATGAGTTTTTATAGAGGGGTTTTCACCTTTGAAAGATTTTCTTTCTAAAGAATGACCTGAGGGCTTCACCGAAGAAAAATGGATGGTCATCTTCAAGGATATCAGAGATGGAGATATTTTGTGGCGAGCTTCGTGGAATACCTCTTCGGATATACTTTACCGATGTAGAGAGCGAGATTGGGTTCCTTTGCCAGGTATATGGGGTTCTGTTGGGTATGCACCGCTACTAGTTTCCAGACAGTATGGATCGAGACAGTTCATTCCATCCACGTGGGACTTTGTAGGATCGGATTTTGCATTCAAAGGAGATCAGTATAAGGGTAAAGTTAAAGGGGTTGCTGAGGCCTGGAAGCAAACTCGTCGAGTGAATTTGTTCACCTATTATCTCGAGTTATCTCAAGAGTACAAGCAGTGGAGAAGCGGTCGAGTAAATAACAACATCCCGATAGTGAATCCTGAAAATATTCAGCCGGTGAAGGAACAATTAAGAGTGGTGCCATCTCCATTAGAGTTAGCCAAGCGCGATTTTGAAGCAGAACGGAGACAATGGAGAATGACTTTACAGAAGCTAGAAGATGAAATGTATCAAAAGGGATTGGAGATTGACATTCAGAAGAGTAGAGCAGATCGAATTGAAAAAGTAGAGAAGCAACTTCGGCTGGGTTTTGACGATCTTCGATCAACTTATCAGCGAATGGTAAAAGCTCAAGTAGGTTCTAGCTCGAGTAAGTCTGTCGAATTGAGGCAAGAGGTGGCGAGCCTCAAAAGAGTAGCCGGAGAGAGTCAAGAAGAGCTCAAGCAAAGCAGGCACCAAGTTAAGATTTTATCGAAGGAAATGATTCTTTAGAGCAGCGGTTACAAGAGAGTCAAGCCCAGAATGAGAAGTTGAAGGGGAAAATTTCAAGTTTAGAGACTGCATTACGACGATACCGAAGCGGGGAAGGTAGCTCGAGCCGTGGGGAGGTTGAAAGTTTGAAAAAACAAGTGAGTAAGCTTGAAGCCATGGTTCAAGATTTTCAGAGGCAAGCAAGTGAGCTATCGATAGTTCCTTATGAGGGGGATATACAGTGGCGTTTTCGATGGGAGCGAGCTCAGGCGAGAGTTAAGCAAAGAGAGGACTTTATTGCTTGTTACCTAGAACACGCGCGGGGAATAGCTCAATATTTGGTCATTCTATCTGAGGAAGCTGCTGATGTAACTGAAGAACTGGATCCAGAAGTTGAAGAAAATCAGAAGATTGTAGAGTTGCTAGCACATGTACAAGAAATAGGAGAGATGGTGCAGATTTATTTGTGATATGTTTCAACTTTGTAATTGAATGTCGTTTTAATATAAAGAGTTGTTCTAAGGAGTCGTTCCAGGATCAACACCCTGCATTTTGCATATGCATTTTTAATACATTTAATTTTTGCATCGCATTTTATTTATTCATAATCATATATTTCATATTCATTAATAAATATCAGCGATAACAAAATAACTCTGTGACAGAGTAATACTGGAAAATCCCAAGCATATCTACAGAACCAAGAAGAAAGTTATGGAAGACAAACTTGCCCAAATTGAGAAGGCTCAGTTGGAGTTACAAGATAATATCAAGAAAATGCAAGAGGATATGATGAATGCCCAAAAGGAGATGTTTGCTAAGTTTGCGAGTATGTTGGAAGGAAGAAATCCAGAACATGGGAAAAGCCCTATGCCAGAAGGTGTAACTGAGGACCCACTTCATCATCTAGGGTTAACCCCAGAACAATCTCAGAACGTTCAAATGACCCCTGTTCATGTCGGGAAGGTGCACATTAATCCAGTCGGTGCTTCTGTTAACGTACAGCCTGGATCTAGTTCATATCAGGAAGAACATCAATATCATCAAGTTCCGGACCTTGATGAAGAAGCCAAGAAGGACCAAAACAATCTGTTGGAAGAGAAATGGAAGCAGTTAGAAAGAGAGGTCAGAGCCATGAAGGAAGATACCAGTGTCTATGGATTTGACGCAAAAGAGTTAAGTCTAGTTCCTGATCTGGTCTTGCCTCCAAAGTTTAAAGTTCCTGACTTTGAAAAGTTTGATGGTACTAGGTGTCCCTCTGCGCATATCATGATGTTTTGTAGGAAGATGACCGGATACATAGGGGACGATCAATTGTTGATACACTGCTTTCAGGAAAGCTTAACTGGCTCGGCAATCCGATGGTATAACCAGCTGAGTAGAGCTAATATTAAATCGTGGAAAGACTTGGATAAGTCCTTTCTTGAGCAATACAAACATGTGAAAGATGTTAGGCCCAACAGGATGATGTTGTAAGGAATGGAAAAGAAGTCTAACGAGAGTTTTAGACAATATGCTCAAAGATGGAGAGATGTAGCAGTGCAAGTCCACCCACCATTGGAAGAGGAGGAAACAAATATGCTTTTTATCAACACCTTAAAGGCTCTTTTTTTCTCGCATCTTATCGGTAATCCTTATCGAAGTTTTGCTGATGTGGTTACAGCAGGAGAAATGATTGAAATGGCGATTAAGAGTGGAAAGCTCGAAGGAGGAGAGTCTAATAAGAGGCCACCAACGAGGAAAAAGGAAAGCGAAGTCAGTAATGTGAGGCAATACGATTCTAATAACATCACTGTTTCCAGTCCTCAAGGAGCAGGGTCGTCAACACAAAATGATAATAGACAAGGGGCAAGGGACCAGAGGAGAGAGAGGCCTCAATTTGACCCCATCCCGATGACTTATAAGGAATTATTTCAGATTTTGTATGATCGGCATGTGGTTTCGCCGTATCACGTGACACCAATGCAACCTCATTTTCCCAAATGGTATGATGCTAGTGCTCAGTGTGAGTACCATGCAGGGAACCCTGGGCATTCCATTGAGAATTGTACTACTTTTAAGAAGGTTGTCCAAGCTTTGAGAACGAGGAATGTCATCAACTTTGGTGACAGTGAGCAGCCAAATATAGCTCAGAATCCGTTGCCAAGCCATGCAGGGGCAGGAGGTAACGCGATTACTGAAGAGAAAGGAAAGATAATTGTAAGGAATGTTAGTGAGGTGGTATCACCCATGAGTTGGGTGTGGTGCCAGATGGTCAAGGTAGGATTGTTGAAGCCCAGTTTGACGGGTGAACAGTTTAACAGTGGAGAGGTATGTCTGTATCATAACAGTGAAGGACACAATATTCAGCAATGTCCTGACTTCCTATCTTTGGTACAAGACATGATGGACAATAAAGAAATTGAGTTCTTTAAAGAGATTGCTGAAGAAGAGGAAGCAGAAGTTTGCGCTTCAGAAGGATCGTCTAAAGGGGTATACAATGCCAGTTGTCCCCTAATTATTACTCCCAAAAATCGAGTTGCTGAGAAGGTAGCCCCGAAAGTGGTTATTACACCTCCATCTCCATTCCCATATCGGGATAATAAACAAGTGCCTTGGAGATATGATTGCCAGATGGGAGATGTAACAAAAGAGAATGAGGAAGTAGATGAGGTGGGACGCTTTACTAGAAGCGGTAGGTGTTATTCTCTTAATCCACCTAAAGAGTCTGAGAAGAAGGTTGCAGTTGATAAGGGGAAAAAAGTGGATGTGCAGATAGAAGAAGATAAGCCTGTTATCAATGAACCGGTAACCGAGAGTGAAGCGGTAGAATTTTTGAAATTTCTGAAACACAGTGAGTACAGTGTTGTGGAACAGTTACACAAGTTGCCTGCCCGTATTTCTGTTTTATCATTACTTTTGAGTTCAGAGGCCCATAGGAATGCTCTGTTAAAGGTTTTGAACCAGACTTTTGTTCCGAAAGAGTTGCCCATTGAAAAGTTGGATCGGTTAGTTTCCAATGTACAAGATGATAATTTTTTATCTTTTTCTGAGGATGAAATCCCTTCTGGGATGATGGGTAGTCAGAAGGCTTTGCACATTACAGTTAAATGTAAAGGGCATGTGTTGTCCCGGGTCTTGGTTGATAATGGTTCAGCTTTGAATGTGATGCCCTTAGTGACTCTAAAGAAGCTTCCATTAGATAGTACACTTATGAGAACCTGTCAAAGTGTGGTTCGAGCTTTCGATGGGACTAAAAGAGAAGTGTTGGGCAAGATGATGTTCCTCTGAATTGGTCAGCAACTTATGAAGTGGAATTTCTCGTAATGGACATTATACCACATACAATTGTTGTTGGGAAGGCCTTGGATTCATCAGGCCGGTGCAGTTCCGTCCACATTGCACCAGAGACTGAAATTTGTGATTGTTGGAAGGTTGGTATGTATTCATGCTGAAGAGGACATTATTGCTTCTGTTTCTACTACTGCTCTGTATATTGAAGTTGATGAGCAAGCCGTCGAGTGTTCTTTCAGATCGTTGGAGTTTGTCAATGCTACGTTCGTGGCCGAAGGTAGGAAGATACCAAAGCCTCGATTGTCAGACTGTACCAAGATGGGGCTCAAATTGACTCTTGGAAGAGGAGCGAAAGTTGGAAAGGGGTTAGGTCGACAGTTGCAAGGACCGGTAAATCCAATATGCCATGTTACTAAAAGATCGATTGGTTTGGGTACAGCCAACTCCGAGGGATAAGCTGAGGGGAATTAAGAGGGTCAGGAAATGAGAAAGGCCAGATTGGCTGGTGAAGACCTTAGCTGGGAACCCATGACCTTCCCGCCGTTGAGCAGCATTTTCATATCTGGGGGACATATGTTTCAAGGGAATTCAAGGAACACCGAGGTGATGGTTGAGAATGCCTTGGGAGATTTAGGCATTAATGTTATAACTGATGGTGAGTTGAGGAAATGAAGCTATGGGCATTTATCCTGCACCGCCGGCTTCGTGTTGAACATTGGACCGCGAAAGAACTGCCTGTAGTTTACAAATCTTTTACAGAGTAATGCACTGGAACTTTCTCCCTGTTGTTCATACCCTGGGGCAATAGGTGATTTTATGTAAAGGGTTAAGCTGTTTGTTTTTTCTTGCTTTCAATAAAAGATGCATTCTGTTAGTTCCAAATGGCAAATATTTTCCTATGCATTTCATTCATTCATTCTTTGTTGTATATGTATGTATTTATTTCTTTCTATTTATTATATGGGAAAAGATCCTCACATATGTATATATGTATATATCTTCTTTTTCATTATTTTTTCAGGAGCTCAGATATCATAATATGAATGCCAATGACTCTGACCTGGAGATGATTTCGAGAACCTATATGTCAAGGAGAAATCGAGGATTGTGATGATAATGAGGATGTGAACTACCTTCTGAATTGCTGAAAATGGTGGAGAATGAAGATAAGCAGATTCTGCCTCATAAAGAGTCTACAAGATTTTGAATTTGGGGACAGATGAGGATAAGAGGGAAGTAAAGATTGGTACCACTCTGTCAGTTGGAGTCGACATGATTTGATAGAATTGCTTCAAGAATACAGGATGTGTTTGCTTGGTCATACGAAGATATGCCAGGTTTGATACAGAGTTGGTTGTTCACAAACTGCCATAAGCCTGAATGTAAACCGGTACAATAAAACTGAGATGAAGAGACCCGAGATGCTGCTCAAGATTAAAGAGGAAGTGAAGAAACAATTTGATGCTGGATTTCTTAAAGTGGCTAATATCCTGAATGGGTGGCGAATATTTCCCAGTACCGAAGAAGGATGGGAAAGTTCGAATGTGTGTCGACTACAGGGATCTCAACCGAGCTAGTCCAAAAGATAATTTTCCTTTGCCACATATACACACGCTAGTGGATAATACTGCTGGAAATTCTTGTTCTCTTTTATGGATGGTTTCTCTCTGGCTATAATCAAATTAAGATGAACCCTGAAGATATGGAAAAACAACGTTCGTTACCATGTGGGGAACGTTTTGTTATAAGTATGCCGTTTTGATTGAAGAATGCTGGGGCAACATATCAAAGGGCCATGGACTTATTTCATGACATGATGCATAAAGATAGAAGTTTATGTCGATATGATTGTCAAAGCTAAGACAGAGGAAGAACATATCGGGAATTTGAAAAAACTCTTTAAAAGACTAAAAGATGCCAGCTAAACTCAACCCAATAAATTTACTTTTGGGTGACATATGGGAAGTTGTTGGGATTCATAGTAAGCCAAAAAGGAATGAAATATACCCCAGATAAAGTAAAGGCTATTCAGACTTGCCAGCCCCACAAACACAAAAAGAAGTCAGAGGATTTTTGGGGAGATTGAATTATATAGCTCGTTCACAGCTGACGGAAAAGTGTGATCCATATTCTGCCTTCTTCGCAAGAATAACTCAGGGAATGGAGTGAGGATTGTCAAAGAGCTTTGAAGCAGTGAAAGATATTGTCGAGCACTCCAGCACTCCAATCTTAGCGCCACCCATCTCATGCAAACCCTTGATTCTTTATTTGTTAGTTTATGAAAATTCAATGGGGTGTGTGCTGGGGCAACGTGACCAAACTGAGAAGAAAGAAAGGGTTATCTATTATCTCAGTAAGAAGTTCACTGAATGTGAGACAAGATACTCACCCATTGAAAAGTTGTGTTGCGCTTAGTATGGGCTACCCGAAGGCTTAGACAATATATGTTGTATCATACTACTTGGCTTATATCCAAGCTTGATCCCTTGAAATATTTAATGGGTGTGCCTGCATTATCTGGAAGATTAGCTCGTTGGCAGATCCTATTGTCCGAATTTGACATCCAGTATGTAAACCAGACTGCAATTAAAGGAAGTGCTATAGCGGAATTCATTGCAAGCAGGGCTTCGGAAGAATATGAGTCGTTGAGCTTTGATTTCCCAGATGAAGATTTAATGGCTATTTCGGTAGAAGAAGCAGTTGCATCTACTAGAAAATATTGGAAGTTGAACTTCGATGGTGCTTCAAATGCCTTGGGACATGGAATCGGGGCAATTTTGGTCTCACCAGAGGGAGAGCATTATCCTTTCACCAGTCGGCTAATTTTGATTGTAAAACAATGGCCGAGTATGAAGCTGTGTTCTGGGTCTTAGATCTGTCGTTGATTGCAAAGTAAAAATGCTTAAAGTATATGGAGATTCAGCTTTGGTAATATACCAACTCAGAGGAGAATGGAAGACAAAAGATCCCAAGCTTGTAGAATACCGTAAGTTGGTTATGGAGCTTGTTGAAGAATTTGAAGAAGTAACTTTCAATTACCTCCCCAAAGAAGAGAATCAAATGGCAGATGCCTTAGCCACACTGGCAGCATCGTTTAAGATGAACGAGCATTCAATATGATGCCCATTGAAATGAAGGCTTATGAGTATCCAGCCATTGTTTTAATATCGAAGAGGAAGAGATGGAAACCCTTGGTATTATGATATCTTGCAATATATAAGTATCAGAGTTATCCAGAACAGGCCACTGAGAATGATAAGAGAACCATTAGAAGAATGGCATCAGGATATGTGCTTGATGGTGAGACTCTATACAAGAAAAGTCTGGATCATGTCTTGTTAAGATGTGTGGACGCGAAAGAAGCCAAATTGATTCTTGAAGAAGTGCATGAGGGAATATGTGGTACCCATGCTAATGGGCATGCTATGGCTAGGCAGATTATGAGATTTGGGTATTATTGGTCAACTATGGAAACAGACTGTATCAATTATGCCCGAAAATGTCACAAGTGTCAGATTTATGGAGATAGGATACATACTCCTTCTCATCCATTGCATGTAATGACAGCGCCGTGGCCATTCTCAATGTGGGGCATGGATGTTATTGGACAAATTTCGCCCAAAGCTTCAAATGGTCATCGCTTCATTCTGGTAGCCATATATTATTTCACCAAGTGGGTAGAAGCAGTAGATAGTTTAAAATAAAGCATCATAATTCCACCACTTATCGCCCGAAGATGAACGGGACAGTAGAGGCGGCCAATAAGAACATCAAAAGGCTCATAGAGAAGATGACTGAGACCTATAAGGATTGGCATGAGAAGTTGCCATTTGCTATGTTTGCCTATCGAACTTCTGTACGAACGTCAACTGGGGCAACTCCATTTTCTCTGGTATATGGGATGGAAGTTGTCTTACCTGTTGAGGTGGAAATTCCTTCACTTCAGATTTTGTCAGAGGGAAAGCTCAATGAGGCAGAAT
Organism: Hibiscus syriacus; assembly: GCF_006381635.1. Classification (NCBI taxonomy): domain Eukaryota; kingdom Viridiplantae; phylum Streptophyta; class Magnoliopsida; order Malvales; family Malvaceae; genus Hibiscus; species Hibiscus syriacus. The sequence continues at coordinate 1,454,584 of NW_024062903.1, forward strand.
GGGTCCAGGCTAGGTATGACCAGTTGAATTTGATTGAAGAAAAGAGATTGAAAGCTATTTGTCATGGTCAGATGTACCAAAAACGTATGATACGGGCACATGGTAAGAAAGTTCACCTTCGAGAATTCCATGAAGGAAATTTGGTGCTTAAAAGGATTTTGCCTATTCAGAAGGATTTCAGAGGAAAATGGATGCCCAATTGGGGATGACCTTATGTTGTCAAGAAAGCCTTTTCTGGGGGAGCTCTAGTCCTAACTGAAATGGACGGATCAGAATTACCATATCCAGTGAATTCTGACGTTGTTAAGAGATATTTTGCTTGAAGAAGAAATAAAAGAGAAAATGAGAAAATGAGAGAAAAAGAAAATGTTGAAAAAATGAAAAAAAAAGAAGAAAAAAAATGGAAAAGGGAAGAAAAAATGAAAAATGAAAAAGAGAAAAATGAAAAAAAGAGAAATAAAAGGAGGGTTCAAGATGAAAACCCAAAAATGGCGTCTTGGAACCAAAGGAGGTCTCAAGTTGAAAACCCGCAAAGGGCGACTTAAGTTGAATTTGAAATTCAGAATTCGCACATGGTGGAGGTTCTGAATCAATTTTGGAAGTGGAAAGAGCTCCTGATATGGATAGTAACAATGACAGTTGGTGATCAGGGATGAGACTAAAGATTAGTGAGTCTCAATTGAAATAACCAAGAGAAATTGAATGCACATGAGATTCAATACTGGTTTAGGGCATCCAATGATAGAGATCTGGGAGTTTATAAGCAGCTTCATACTCTTAAGTATCACAATTTTGGAGATCGTTTTGACAGAAGCTACACTCGAGATATTCTAACGGCGTGCCAGTTCAAAAGCATTTGCATTATTGATATTTGAAGACGCCTACTCTTTTGTTCTTTTATTTTCCAGTTAAAAGTTTGCCATGTAGTTACCTGAAAATTCTCGACATTTATAAATAAAGAGATGTATTTCCTTGTTCGTTTCCCTCTTGTAAACATCTTATTTTGAAAGGTTAAAACATATAGCTTAACTTGAAGTACATGATCATTTTGTATTATCTCTTTTGTTCTTTTATTGTTTCCAGTTAAAAGTTTGCCATGTAGTTACCTGAAAATTCTCGACATTTATATAAATAAAGAGATGTATTTCCTTGTTCGTTTCCCTCTTGTAAACATCTTATTTTGAAAGGTTAAAACATATAGCTTAACTTGAAGTACATGAGATCATTTTGTATTATTGTGCAAAAGGTTTTGGAAAATGTAGGTATTTTGAAGCTGATGATGGTTTTAACATGTAAGCTTGTGTGGTTACGGGAAAATGAAATCTTGAAGTTCGTAGAAAATTTCAGCCATTAAAAGATGACCCTAAGAGATTGTTGTTTGTCGAGAAGTTGGTCATGGATACTGGCGGGTTTCAAGAAAGAAAGGATCCAATGTCATGTTAAGGCGAGAGATATGGAATTGAGATTGTCAACTGGGGTGAACTGGTCAAACGTTCTGTGCCCAAGATGAAGCCGAGTTCCATCGAGATCAAAGGAGATAGAGTTCCTTCGAAGAAGAAAGTGCATCAAATTGCATATTTGCATACATTTAGGCATGAATAGGATCATGGCACTCATAATTGCATGATGACTTAAGCATTTGCAGGTTTCCCAATGATAGTTGAAGATTGAAGATATTGAAGCATCGAGAGGAAGATATTTGGTTTGGAGATTTTGAAAAGAATGATGTTTATACGAAAACTGAGCTAAAGCAGATTCACGTATCCAATGATTTCCAGACAAGTTTTCGCGATGGAGATGAATTTTCAAAAATTTTATCAAATTCTAAATTTTTTAATATAATATTTTCAAACATACATTAATGATTGATAATGTTTGATTTTCAGGTTGGACCTTCAAAACAGGTCAATCTTAAGCCTTCATGAAAGAGCAGTGAAGCAATTCAAACTTAAGCCTTCACGGAAGAGTAGTGAAGCAAATCATCTTAAGCCTTCACGGAAGAGTAGTGAAGCAAATTCGTTTGTTGAAGATTGAGTCCTATACTCTCTGAAGGAATAGGGAGAGGACAAATTCGTTGAAGATTGTTCGAGTTCTATACTCTCTGAAGGAATAGAGAGCGGACCTGTTTCATGAAGATTGTTCGAGTTCTATACTCTCTGAAGGAGTAGAGAGCGAACACGTTTTATGAAGATTGATCGAGTTCTATACTCCCTGAACGAATAGGGAGCGGACCTGTTTATTGAAGATTGTTCGAGTCCTATACTCTCTGAAGGAATAGAGAGCGGACCCGTTTTATGAAGATTGTTCGAGTCTTATACTCCCTGAAGGAATAGGGAGCAGACACGTTTGTTGAAGATTGTTTGAGTCTTATACTCCCTGAATAAATAGGGAGCAAACACGTTTGCCGAAGATTGTCCGAGTCTTATACTCCCTAAAAGAATAGGGAGTGGACCCATCATTTGAAGATATTTCAAGTCTCGTTTATCTAGGAGTAGCAGAGAAGCGGATTAACCTTTTGAAGTTCTCATGGCTGGACAAACTCGACCATCTATTGATCTTTGCTTTATTATCGTTGCACAACAATGAGCAAAGAGGGGTAACTGTAGATGCTCGTTTTGTCCGGGCTTATAGAATATTAAACAATTCGAATCGAGCCCAACATGATATCTAACCCAACTCGTGCTCAGTTGAATTATGCCAATAAGATAGGCAGTTTTGAGCAGAAAGGGGGAACGGTTTATAGAGAGTGGAGGGTCAGTTTTTAATGGGCAATTAACCACCAGAAACAGGGGGACAACACGGAAAAAAACAAAAAAAACATGGAGAACTAGAGAGATATATCAGTAGTTCATCACGATCACGAGAGGGGGGAGAGAGAACAAAAACAGGGATCACACAGCAAAGAAAAAAAAGAGGAATCAACAAAAAAACAGAGAGGATTTCATCAAGGAGGGAACACGAACAGAGAAAAATTTAGAATTGAGAGAGTCAGAGGGGATTTTTCACACTAGAAGCGAAGAAAACAACAATTAGGGACTACCAGCCGAAGACTCCATTAGTCATCAACAATTCCATATTGTAGAAGAATACAAAGAGAGACAATAGTGTATCCTCACAATTCCAAACCAGAGAAAACAATAAAATACAAGGAATTTTAAGGTATTCTGATTTTGCTTTCTTTTCGTTTTCTAGTTCTTCTTTGTGTGTGTTTGCATCATTTCAAAAATAGTAAAAGAAAGAAATCATCCATCAACGTTGTAAAAAAAAGTGGCTATTCTTAAAATCGACCACACAGTCGAATCAACAAGAAGTGACGAGCAGAATCATTCTTTCTCACTGTTACTTTTCTAAGACAGAAATCATAGCAAAGCAAGAGATTTCAAGAGATTTTCATTTTCCCCTTTCGTTTTATAGAGTTTCCATAAGTAACATGATGTAAAGGGAATGGTAGTGTTACCTTGGTTGTCAGGGTCGCATCGTCGGAGTTCTTGGCCAATCTTCGAGCTTGTTTTCTCTCTTTTGAGGCTTGGTTTAGAGTTCATCGAGAGAGAGAGGAGGAGGAACGTTGTTGTAAATGAAGGAGATGGGTGAGAGGTGTTGTTTGAGAATATGGGGGTTACGGCTGGAAAGAGGAAAGGAATTTAAGGTTTTTTTAAAACTTGAAATTACATGCATAATGGCTTAATGAAACGGCAGCGTTCAGTGGAGTTGGAGTGTCCATTTTGCGTGTAGGTATCCATTGTAGGGGCCATCCGAACTTTCAGAGTCTTGCGTTTTGATCCTTAAATCATGGTTTTAGAGTTTCTGATTGTGTCTCTATATTTTTCCCGTATTTAATTTAAGTCCCAAGTAGTAGTTTATTTAATTTTTTTTTGTTGTTTTAGACATTTGAACCTCATGTTGTTGCATGTGTTTCATTTTAATCCTAGAATTCACTTACTTTGATATTTTATTTGTTTGACGTGCTTCTTTTGAGGATTACAGTTTAGTCCTGCATACATTTGTGATTTTATTTTGATTTTAGTATATGAAATGTAATTATTAGTGTTCTATGACTTGAACTTTGTCTATTCTATGACTTTAGCCTTAAGAGTTATGTGTTTATTCATTTAGGTCATTATGTTGTTTCTTCATATTTTCATGATAACATGTAAATATTATGTATAATTTAATTACTAATGTTAAAATGGTCTGAATTTGTGTAGTATACTAAATTTTACATTTCTTCAAATTTAGTCACTACATTTATGTATATACTTTTTAAATTTTTAGTTTAGCATGTTATGTTTTTGTTTTTATATTTTGAGTCATATTTGTACATTGTATGTTAATAGGCATAGTTTATAATTTGTAATTAAAATATACGTATATAATTTTTTGTATGCTACGTTATATGATATTTTTAATGTTTTTTTAATTAATTTTTGCATGACATTATTTTGCATAATATGCATGATAACTCGACATATTACATAATTAGATTAAGGGTAATACCCTTTTAATTTAAAATTGTTGTAAGTGGGCAGTCATAACTGATTTGAGGTCCGCTTTTAATGATTTTAAAATAAAAGTGTATCCCGAAAGTGAAACTAAAAAATTGATTCGTCACCTAAAATTTGGGAACGAGAGAAAAAGAAATGTTCGTTTATTTAAATATATCGAGAAAATGTTGTTATATCTTTAAGATCTGGTCTCGATATTTGTAAATAATCGAACATTCTTTATCTTTCTAAAACGACTTGGTAATTTTAATTTAATTTGTTTGAGTGTTGTTTAATGTTTTTAAATTTATATCTTTGTTTTATGGGATCAAAAATCAAATTAAGTTTGAATTTGTAAAGTTCATTGCAAAAACGTTAATTAATCGACTAGATACCGATTTAGGGCGTTGTGGGGTGATAATCCTTCCCCACACGTAATCGACTCCCGAACTCGGATTTTGGTAACGCAGACTTCAATTTGTTGTTTTAATTAAAATTAATTTTTATTTAAAATGACAAAGCATTTTTGGGTGCCCAATCACACCCTAATCAAATATTGGTGGCGACTCTTTGAACCGTATTTTTCGATCGTAAAGGAAATCCAAAAATTTTTGAAACGAGAGGTCTTTTAAATCGCATTTGTTTTTAAATTAAAAAGAGATAATTAAGAATTAATGTGGTTTTCAAAATCTCACCTTTTTTCACTTTTTGAGAAAAAAATCGTTTCGACAATTATGATGCAAAAGAGAAAGCTGCATTATTGAATTTGAGCAACTAGTTTCCTCCTGTTCTGATAGCTGGCATGACAGCATTTACTGTAATTGTTTATTATAAGAATATGGGATATAGTAGTGGCCTCTACGTTATGTGATCAGTTTTCTGTAAACTGTTATTTCTTTCCCAACTGCATGATCATTTTCTTGATTTGTTTATAGAAATGCTTCTCACTATGTGGTTTCAATCATGTATTTCCCCGACACCTTCTGGTTATTGATGTTTGAAAAAAAATATTGCATATAAAGTGGTTTGAGACCCTTAGTTTTATTCAGTGTTACTATACAGTAATGACTTGGCACTACATTCTGTACAATTACTTTTACTTTATTTTAGAAAATAAGATAGGGTTTAGATTGCTGAGGCTAGTTGTCGCGACCGTCTTTCGGTTGGGCTCAAAATTGGGCTTCGACGTGAGTGAATTGGGTTAGAGTCGCCACCGATCATTTAAAAACAATTTTAGGTTGATCGGACACCATCTTATCTGATCTGCGTTTTACCAGAAATGTCGAGTTCGAGAGTTGGTTACGGTAAAGGAATGATTAGCACCCTTGAACCACCCTCTCGGTATCAATTAATTTATCGGTTGTTTTATTTGTGAAAATTTGAAATTTAAATTTAAAAGCATTCGATTTGAATTGTTTACCTTTGATCAGTTGGAATTCTTTTAAAAGAGTCGAAAGTGTTAGATAAAAAATATTAAATAAATTAAAAAAACATAAAAAATGAAAATAATAAATAATAAAAAAATAATAAATCACAAGGAAAAAATAAAAAATAAGAAATAAAAACAAATAAAAACAAATAAAACAAATAAAAAAATACTCAAACTTAACTATGAAATTATGGTCTATTATTAGAAGATTATAGTCCATTGAAAAGCATAATACCAGCATGATTTGACCAATTCCACTTGATCTAATACTTAACACATTATATGGGATAAGAAGATGATAATAAAATAAAGAAATAAATACCAACATGTAGACATATACCTTAAACACACAGTTTTCTCCAGAAAGAGACAATCAACACAATTGAACTCCATAACTCTACTTGCCACGTCATAGTCTACGCATTATCTTTTGTTTTTGTAAGCAACATCTATATCATTAGAACACTTGAATACAAAAACTTCCAAATCTCCATCAAACCATCCTTATCCAATCGAGTCGAGAAAACAGTCTTTAAAGATCCCACGTGGTTGGTTCATGCGCATAGGGCTTGTCATTTGTCATCATCCTCAAACCTCTTTCCTCTTTCCTCTTTCAATATATTTGATCGCGGATGATTCGGCTGGAAATGAAAACTCCTTTTGGATCGAGGAGGCTCCCGAGAAAGTGATGCTTCAGGTTGAAGAAGACAAGAGATGGATTCCCCGGTTGCCGGAAAAAGGCTCCGGCCGAGAGGTTAGTACCCTCTCTCCTTCTTGTTTCGAAATGAATCTCCTCGATATTTCTTTGAAAAACTCTGTATTCTTTTGTGTGTATTTTGCTCGTAATCTTCCTGGCCCCGTGTGAATTTGTGTCTAATTTATAGCAAAAAAGGGGGTCATATTTTTAGGAATCTAACTTCGTGCGAAATACTAACACAGTTGTTGTGTTTATTGGTGATGGGTTGTTGCCGAGGAAATCGTCGGATGGTTCAGGGTTTGATTGGGATGTGTGGCTGATCGAAGGGTCTTCAAGAACGGCGTTAATGACTAGGGTTAAGAAGAACAACCCCTAATTTGCACTGGGTTTCAAATCGGGTCGTGGGGATCCAGTGGTTCGCGGGTCCTGAACCCGGGTTACCCACTGTTTGGGTCTTGGATTTCTGATGTATTGGGTCACCCATTTTGGGTGAATTTAATTTGTATTTGGGCCTAGGACATGACCCTGTAAATAAATGGAAAAATATGTTAATATGTGTATATAATATAATTAAAGTATATAACACAATATGCATATATATATAATATAATATATTTACGTTATATACCCTAAACCATAGCACATTAACTATTAACATATTAATAGAAACCGGATGAAAACGTGTGTCTACACTAGTACATTGTATTTAACTTGAATTTTCCAATTTCTCATTTGATTTGGTTGATTGTTGTTTATTTGAAAATAAACTCGTATTTCATCTTTCCTGTTCTTATTCTATTTCCACTGCACCACACAATGTTCTGCTCATTTTATAATTTGTAACAAGTTTTATAAATTCTCAAACATTGTTGTCTTTTCAGAAGGATGTAGAGAAAATTTACAAAAAAGCTAAAAACCATTGAGCTGCAGAATAAAGAGAGTTCTATGTCATGTTGTCTTTGTAGTGGACTTTTGCATTCCTTCAAGATGCTAAAAATTGAAGCAGAAAGTGTTGAGCGTAAAGCCAGAAATGATGGGTTGCAACCAAGTCAAACAGATAAGGTTGAAAATCCTAAAATAAGTACAATCTAATAATTTTGTTGAGATTTTCGAAGCTCAATTTTGACAACCGAAAATATTGTCAAGAGGGGTTGAATTGGCTTTTATGAATTTTAAGGAGTAATGAGATTTAAAGGGATAGAAAATTGTTGACACAAGAATTTATAGTGGTTTGATTTTTCAATTAAGTCTATCTCCACTACCTTAGCTCCTTACTAAGGATTTTCTAACAAATTCACTAATTTGTTCTTTCTTTTTACAAGATAAAGAGATAACCTTTACACTTCCTAGTTTTTCAATCGCTAAACTAGAACCAATCTTTTTTTACAAAAGAAAAGAAATGTAAACAAGAGAACCTATACAAGGTAGGGTGTTTACAAGATTAAAGCTCACAAGAATAAAAATATTTATAAGATAAAGTAAAATTGGAATGAACAAACTCTTCTCTTGTGTTTGATTGCTTGGATAGGTGTTATAACCCTTCTTCAAGTGTCTTGAACTTGTAATTATATGTTGGAATGAGTTTGTGGCCGTTTTTAGCCATTGGGAGTGATTTGGAGTCATTGGGATGTTTTCTCCGCAAAATAAACTGTCAGTATAGAGGGTATCGGTACAATTATAGGGAGTATCGGTACTATCTTTGTTATTTTTAAATACAACTAGCCGTTACTAGCCGTTGGGCTTGACGGTATCGATACTAAGCCTATGGTACCGATACTACTATGTAAAGTAGTATCGGTACCCCTTTGAGTATAGGTACCCTTTTGAATATCGGTACCATTTTTGCATTATGAAATTTGAGCAATGCTGGTAATATCGATACCACCTAGTGAGTATTGATACTTCCCTTATCTTTGGTATCTGTACCATATGAACAATATCGATACTGTTCATGAGGTATCGATGCTGTATGAACAGTATCGGTAATTCTTGTCTAGAAAAACATTTTGTGTTTAATTCCAAGTTAAATGGACTTTGAATTATTTTTGAAAACTTTGAATAAATTCAATTCAAGTCCAAAAACATTTTGTCATAAATTATTATATCAAAACACACTTCAACAAATTTTGATTAAAGGGTTATAGTAGTTGTGTATAATTTTTATATTCCTTTTTGACAGTTTGTTTACAAAAGTTAACTTGTTTCAGTGATTGCTCAGTCGTCAACGTAGCTTTGCTTTTATATATTTGGACCATTTTTATGTGTTATAAACATCATCAGTTTACTGTGATCTAGTGTAGATCTGATCTTTGCCACCCTAGCAATGCTGTCATTTGATTCTAAAGAGCACTTTGCATGCCCTTTTGAAGGGTTACATGTTACTAATCTCATTCTGATTTTGAGCAAGTTGGTTTCTTCTGTTTGAATTTATGCCAGCATTTACAGTAGTTTATAATTCTAACTATTGTAAGTATGTTAAATATAGTGCCGGCCTTCTACATCATCTTAACACTTGTTTTTAAAACTGTTATTGCCTTACCAACTTAATTGTCAGTTTCTTGATTTCCCTAGGAGACTTTCTCCCTATGTGGTTCGATCTTATCATTCCCTTTGCTAGCATACTCGATCCTTTCAAGAAGCATTTTGAAGCTCCGAGCTATATAGTCTGATCTGCATGAAGGAACTTGATGGGTCCAAATCTCCAGAACACCTTGTAATTTGTATGCCTTATCAATTTTGTACATGTTTGTGAAAATAATAACTATGGTTCGAAATTTGTTAATATTACTTGTTTATCATTTAGTCCTAGTATGTTTAGCCTGCTTGCAATTTTGAAAAGTTTTTAATTTGGTACCAAATTTGCTCTAATCGATCAAATGTAATACTTCAACCAAGACTCGAAGAACCAAAATCATCTATTACACGTAATATCAAGCATTCAAATATGAAGGTTTTGAGCACAGGCAGAGAAACACAAAACATTACATATTTTGTTACATATATCAACCGAGAAAAAGTATAAGCAATGGCTATTGGGAATTTATCATCTTCCACAGGCTATCACAAGCATCAAAAGCAGTCATTTTTGATGGGTCAAATTCAAACTTCTTGACCACCTTTTTATCTCTATCTACTATATCTGTGATAAATTTAAATCAAGGAGAATCTCATAAAGCAAATAAAAACGACTTTGAATATGGAAAAAAACTGATAATTGGCAAATGAAACAAGATGAAGGGAAAAAATAATATTTTATCGGAAGGATACGGCCTGAGATTTTGGATTGGTCGTCCAAGTCTGGAATAATATTAGTTACAGAGGCATACATTGAAAGCTTTCTCCTGCAATATCAAAGAACAATGATTCATTTCTGAACTCTGGACACTCAACAAAAGACAACTTGGGAAAGCATAGTAGCCATGACAACACTTTTTTGGGATGAGAAAAATATTAGGATCGATAGTTCAGCTCATCAAATGGAGACTAAAACTTAATGACTCGTTAAGGAGAGACTTAGATCTTAGTAGGGTTTTTTATATAAACTTTGCTTCCCTTTCATGTCCCTTTAATTAAGGACCAGTCCTATTTCATAAAAGAGAAAATCTATTCTTAAAAGGAAAATAAATCAATTAAAATAAAACCATAATCAAGAATTAAGAAAAGAGAACACATTGAGTGGAGCCAGTGGTAAAAGGGAATATTGTGCTCCTTTAAGATATAGGGTTCAGGTAGCTGCATTAAACAAAAAAATCTAATAAAATTCAAAAGAGATAACCTTTTAATAATTCAAACTATAAAAGAAACCACTCCTCAAACAAACATCACCAATCCCATTTGCATCAATCCAGGCTGGATCATTTTAAGGAAAAACACCCATTGTACCTAAGTCCGTAAACGAATAAAACGTTCTGCGAACCATTCGTGAATCGTTCGGTAAGAAGTACGTTTATGTTTGTTTATTTATTAAATGAACGAACATAAACGAGATTTTATGTTCGTTTAATTAAATGAACGAACACGAACCAAGTTTTTGTTTGTTCATTTACGTCCGGTAATCCGTTCGTTCATTTATGTCCATGTATGTTTGTTCATTTATCTCTGTGTATGTTCGTTTGTCCGTTTATTTATATTTAGCCCAATCTCCATACCCATTTAAAATATTAAGATCCAATCATTAATATTTTAAAACCCAAATAATTTTAAACTAAAATCAATTAAAGAAAATATAAACCATGCCCATTTAAAACCCAAATAATTTTAACTTTGAAGTTATAGGTTATATTAATGAGTAATGAATTTTATCTGGTTATTGTTGTTGTTGTTTACATTCGTTTACGTTCATTTATTGTGTTCGATTATGTTCATTTGTTATGTTTGTGCAGCTTCGTTTATGTTCGTTTATTGTGTTCATTTATGTCCGTTTACATTCGTTCGTTTACTTCCGTTCGTTTATGTTTGTTCATTTGTGTTCGTTTATCATTTAAATGAACGAACAAGAACGAACACGAACAAACTACATTCCTTAACGAACGAATACGAACAATAAATTTTGTGCTCGCTTATTGTCGTGTTCATTCATTTGTTCGATTAAAGATAAACGAACGAACGTTTGATTCCTTTACGGGCCTAACTATACCCACCAAGAAGCATATACATGGAAATCAATGTTCAGAAATTCAAGTCAAGATCTTTCTCTTATTTTTCTAAGAGACACATTCATGCAAAGAACAGTTAACAGTATAAGAACAACCAAACATGAATTGGTACAGAAATAGGAGTTCCTGAACTTACTGGTCTTTGAGCTTGTCTTGGTCACAATTCCTTAGCTTTTTCTTCTGTTCTTCGATCGAACCCCTCTGGCGTTCCAGCTCCATTATCTCATTGCAAATAGACGTGTTCTTATAAAAGAAGATTTAAGAGATAAATAAATCAAACACCATAAAACCAAAGCCTTACAAATCATCTATAGAAAAAACGACCACAAATGCATTTACTTATCTAAACTCCTCCTTAAGTTGACGTTCTTTTTCAAATTCCTCTTGGAATTCCTTCTGCAGATAATCCATTTCAGCACAATCGACGACCTCAGACTTTGCCTGCTCTGTTTTCTTCTTGCAAGCTTCGATCTTTTCTTCATATTCTGCATTTCAAAAAATAAAAAGAAGAAAAAGATCTTCATTCTTTTCCTCTTAATTTCTGCGGGAACGAAGATTAGTAGAAAAGGAAAGAGACCTTGAAGCAATCGATAAACCTCTTTGGAATCAGAGTCGCAATGCGAGCGGAGATCGGTAAAGTGCTGTAAACACTGTGTTGCGTTGGTAATGTCCTTTCTGTCCTTCAACACCGCCACCAGATCTTCACTATAAGATATCAGCTTCTCCACATCAATCATTCTCGTGGATTCCCCCATTTTTTTTTAGGGTTTCCTTTTCTTCAACTTCGAGCGCCAAACAGAGAGACAAATTAAGGCAAGCGTTTTAGAAAAGAAAAAAAAGGAAAGACCTTTGGAACAAGAAATTGAAATGGGGTCAACATCGATCTTTCAAATTATTTGGGTAAATTACAGAGGAGGTCAATTTTGTTTGGATTTCTTCTGGTTTTGACTCTTTAACTTTTAATTATATACTGTAATAATTTATTTTATCATTAATTACAATTTCTTCACTAAGTAGTTAACTCTAATTATATATATATATATGATGTTGCATATTAAAAGTGATTAATTTTTAATTTAATTCTTAAATTGTATATAAAATATCAATTTAAATTTTCTTAAAATTTCCTTTTAACCCTAATTATTATTTTTATTTAATTTTCACCTCTCAAACAACTTTAATAACTCTTTCAATCGTTCCTTAGCTCACGTTATCGTCATTCACTACTGACGTCGCTTTAACCACCTTCTTCGTCCAATGATAATACCAGAAGCTCTGTTGTCTTTCTTTTTTCCCCCTCTACGATTTAACTTTCTTGATCTCGAATAAAAAAAATTATGCCACCATGTTTATGAAAATGGAACATGACCGTATTAAGGATAAATGATTTGATTACTATTTTACGTAATAATTATTTTCGCATATGACTTTTAATGAAGATGCAACTAACTGACGAAAAAATTAAAATTAATTATATATTATCTTAAGCTACATATATAAGTTTGAATGATTCTTTTGCTAGCCTAAATCATCTTATTAATAAATTATTTGATTAAACTTTGAACAAAAAGAAAAATTTTGATTGATTAATGGGCCGTTAAAAATTATTTATTCAAGGAATAGTAATTTTATTGCTCAACCTATTTTGTCTATCCCTCTTCCAGCTGAAGGTGGGAGGGCTAGATTAGTGTGACGCCTCGAGAACCATGGTCGTTTACTGTCCGGAGTTCTTATAACTTCCTCATTCATTTGGATCATCATCGCGCCAGCCTTGATGACAGAGATCGGGTGTTTTATCAGTTGTTGTGCTCTCAATCTCTCCCGGAGAAGATAAAGATTTTTGTTTGGAGAGCTTTTCGCAACCTCTCCCTAGCTATGCTAATCTTAATCAGAAGCATGTGGCTTTGGTTCCGACTTGCTTCCGCTGTGGTGGGTCACTGTAAACTGTTTTGCACTATCTCGGGATTGTAATCTGTTGACTTCGGTTTGGGAGTTATTTGAATGGTCTCATCTCCTCAACATGGCAGTTCCGGATTTCAGAGAATGGCTCCTAGTAATGTTTGCTCAACTTTCCCAGACTGGTATTCCACGATTGTTCGTTCTACTGTGGACTTTGTGGGGGGCTCGTAACCATCATTTTCATCAGGGAACAGTGACTTATGACGTTGAAATTCAGGGTTTTGTCATACAGGAGATATTTGTTTCGTGCACACCTCGGGACGTGGTGACATTCCCTGTCGTTCGATTGTGGAAGCCTCCTCCCCAAGGAGAGATAAAGGTGAATTTTGACGGCTCGTTTCTCCTCGAACTGGGTCGTGGAGGGGTTAGGTGTGTGCTCCGAGATTCTGGAGGTTAGTTTGTGGGTGCATGTACTCGGCTGCTTTTCCATGCCATGGATGCTTTTCACGTTGAGTCTGTGGCTTGCTTGGAGGGTTTGAAATTGGCTGCGGCTTATGGTTATAGGCATATTATAGTGGAAGGCGATTCTAGGTCCACCATTTCCTGCGTCAGATCTCCGTTGGAGGACTATTCCTATGACAGGTCGATCATATCTAGTATCAAGGCTCATGCACAATCTTTTGGGTCTTGTGTTTTCCAGCACGTGGGTCGTTCGGGGAATGCTGTTGCTGATGCATTTGCAAGAGAGAGACTAGCGTCCGGTTCTAATAAGGATTGACTTTGAGCAGCCTCCTCAATTTGTAGTTCATTTTACTGGAGGCTGATTCTCCTAATATGCCTTTGAAATAAGTACACATGAGTTTGTTTGTTGGTTTCCTGCATTGTAAGTGACTTTTATGGCAATGATAAAGTACGTTTTTTTCAAAAAAAAATGAAAATTAATTTCATAAAATTTAAATTATTATTCATTTAATTAAGTTTAGAGTAGAATAATAAATTATTAATAGATTTGAATTGAAATAATTTCTAAAACTAAGAAATTTGCTCATAAAAAATAAATGAGATCCCAGAAGTACATCTAATCATTTGTTTTCACGCACTATATGTATATACATAGCAAAAACAAAGCTCTATTATTTACATCTCCATTCAGCAGAAGCCGCTACAATTGATGACAACAATTTATTCTGCTTTTGGTTGGATAATATTGTTTGGCCTTTCCTTGATTGGATTTCTACGATACAAAGCCTGTGCTTCATCCGCCATGGCAACAGCATTTCTAGCCCACAACCCTTTGGGGAAGAAGACAGTGATGATCGTTTTAACACCGCTTGGGAAACACATGGTGACTGATCCGAATAATTGCAGAAGTAAGGAAGCTTTGTTTTGGACATGCTTATAGCAGATGATGCAGCCAATGCTATGGCGTCCGGAAGAAAGCGTTCGATTATGAAACTCGGAGATGGACAATCACTCTGCTTTAAACTCATAGCTAAGTTCATGCCATCCATTTCACTAGGCTCTAAGCTCTTTGATGATCCATGGTCGAACTTTTCTGTTTTCTCAACGATGTCTATTGCTTCCGTCAATGACAAGACTTCGGCGGCGGCCGAGAATAGGACGTTGTTAACGTAGTCAGGGTTTCAAATTACGGTTTAAAAATGTGATAGTGCCCACGAAAATAGCGGTAGCGCTGCCGTCCGAATTACCAGCTACATCCTAATAGTGCCCGCAACGGCCGCAATAATGCCCACTATGGCCGGAATTGCGGTATACCCGAAATGATCGAAAACATCGAAAACACAACCGTGACCACGATTTGAAACCCTGATCGTAGTCGTCCACATTGGCATCGCAACCTTCGTCATGGTGATCATGACTGTGACCATAATCCCCATTAGTTGCCTCTTTCGGTACTGGATGCCATCTGCCTGGTGGGGGGGTTTTGGAATCCCGTTATACAAATTGATGCAAGAAACTTCATCGCTAATGTACCCAGCAGCAGCAGGTCGCCTTGTGGATAAGAGTGGTGCGATTAAGTTGAGCTTTCTGTGGCGTTTCCTTTCCATTGCTTCATTGACTCCTTCCCCCATATAGATAAATATGGTTTCTGGAAGTGAAGGGTTCATTGGAGTAGGTGATGCATATGATCTTGTGAAAGAAGAGAAGTGGTTGTCTGAAATAATTGTGAAGCAACTGAAACTATGGGGATCTCGTGCACTGTATTAAAACCCATAATTTTAACTTTATAAGGATCACAGGTTGGATGAAGAAAAGGCCATTGCCCTTCTATGGTGAATTCATAAAGTGAAGCATCAAGTTAACCTTTGTTGGAAGCCTGGAATCGTCCGAAAACCATGTGGCAGAACGTTAAACTACTCAAGTTCGTAGCTATGGCAAGAGAGACAAATTTACTTTTATGATCCCTTTGATGTTGATAGTTTTTTAGTTTAGTTGCTCATGGATTCTTTATAGGGGTGAAAATTAAAGAATGAAAATTCTTTTTTTCCTCATAAAATGAAAATTATTTAGGCATAATATCAAAGTTAACCCCAACCTTTTGTATAGATGATCACTTTAATCTTTATTTTTCCGAGTATTTTAATCTTCAACATTTTAATTTAACGTTAAAATAATTCTTGTTAAATGAAAATCGTTAATTAACTAATGATCAACATATATTGATGACATGTCATTTATTGTGTTTAATTTCCGACTAGAGACGTACCACATCATTAAAATAATAATATGACATGTATAATGTCATCCAAATTGATAATATAATGTCTCATCTTACTTAAAATAATTATATGTTATATCCCACTTTTTTGTTTTGGAAGATATGACAATATATATCACATCGCTAAAATAATAATGTGATCACATAAATATACAATTTACAATCAATCTCGTTATCTAAGTGATAACAATGACATATGTTAAATCACCATAAATAATAATTCAATATATATCATATCATATTGTGTAACACATGACGAGATATATATTATGTTATTCTATATGATTACATAATATATATCACATCATCTTAAGTAATAATGTGATATATCACATCATCAATTAAGTAATATACAAATCTCCCTTGAACAAGAAGTTATCACTAATTAACCAATATTTTTTAACATGTACTATTTTAACTAAAAATTAAAACATTAAAAAATGTTCTAAAGAATAGAATAAATGAAAAAATAATTATTTATATAAACGTCAGGGTTAATTTTTTCAAATTTTTTTCATTATGTCAGTTATTTAATATAGCAAGTTTGTATCAAACAGAAGAAACAGACAAATAGCATGTTGCATTGTTCTTTTGAATGTTGCATTGGCAAAGGCACCTTCAAGAGTAATACAAAGGGCAGCACGCTGTAGCAGCATCAGTATGCCTGGACGTTTTACATATATACTGGTTCAATCCTTAATACAGAAAAATATTTACAAGCTACCTTGTTCATTAGTTCTCTTTTCTCCTTTCCTATCACACCAAGCACTATCCTTTTCTTCTCCTCCCAAGTTCCATATCTCCATGGCGGTGCTTATGAATTTCCCAGGGACCTATCCAACAATTACGGTGCCCCTTCCTCGTAATCAAACAAAAATACTCGAAAGAAAAAGGGTGGCGAAAATCAGGTTGCCCAGAGGTCTAGGAGAGAGGAGATGACTATGGGGATTCTGACTTTTTCACTTTTTCTCTTTAACCTGCTCACGAACTTTATTATATAGGTTGAGAGTTTCGGCGTGGTTGGGATCAAGACATAGGGCTGCTTCACAGTCTCTAACAGAGGAAATATAATCACCCATCGAGTCATGGAAAGCAGCTCGAAGATGTAGTAACTGCAGGTCTGGCTTGAAAGCTAGTGGTTTTGTGAGCTCTACAATTGCTTCATTTTCTTTGTGATCATCCATTAGAACTAGAAAGACCAAAATTTCGTGTTAGAGACTGAAAAAAGCTAGCCCCATATGCAAATATGGCCTCGGTATTTAGCATTGAGAACAGATAACAAGCACCTATCATACTCAAAACTTGAATTTCTTATGGATTAAATATAGCAACTATCATACTCATGTAATAATTAAGTTTTTCATTGCGTTAAATACTTATGTAACCAAATGTAGCATAAAAGCATAAGAGTCACAGTGCATTGCAATTCTGCAATGCCTAATCAAAATCAAGGTTGAATGCAGCAATTTACAAAAGTTGTGGAGAAAAAGTAGCCACAGCCGTGGCCAAGGAATTTACCTGCTGCTCTGTATCTGTATGGATATGTCCTCAAGGGATCTAATTGTGTAGCCATAGCAAGATCACTCTTTGCCATGTCCCTGTCAGAATATTCTGAACGCTTTTCATAAGCCGAAGCATTGTTGCGTGCCTTCTCTATCAGCTTAGTCATCTCATCATATGCAGCTTTACGCTGATTTTTTAGATGAAATACACGAGCTAGACCCTGATGTGCCCGTGTATGCTTAATGTTCAGTGCATTCATGTAACAGTCAGCAGCAAGATCTAGCTTTTCACAGTCCACATACACACTACCTAAATTATTCAGTGCCTGCAGAAACACAGAATTACTCAGAACCGAAAACCAATTCATTGTACTTATAGAGCTATGTTTTCTCAGAACTATATAAGTGGAGTTATAATTGCTTCAAAAGTGTACTCACTTGTCCTTTCCGAAGTCCATCTGACGGGCATCTAAGAGCATCCAGAAGAAGTTGGATAACATATGCTGAGGACTCTTGATCAAGACTAGTATCTGCTAAAGCATACGCTTTGAGGAAGAAAGCTTCAAATGATCTCTGGATGGAGATTGACTCCTCTGCTTTAGCTAGTGCTTCTTCACAGTGGCCGGTGTCATACAATATCCATCCTTCGTAGACAAGCCTTTCATGTTCTGAGGTAGAATGGTTTCTAGCCAACCGTAGACTACGCATTGCAGCCTTTTGACAATTTAACCTACAGTATCCAGTAGCAGCAAACACTTGGAAGTTAGAACTGATAGAATATTAAGGTGAAAAGAATGTTGCATTCTGTCAACGTTTGAATTAATCTATAGTAGTGTAGGAAGAAGTTATATGCATCATTTATCCAGATCAATGCCATTGAGAAACAACCTCAAGTCAGTAGCAGCAAACACTTGGAAGTTAGAACTGATAGAATATTAAGGTGAAAAGAATGTTCTTATAAAAAAAAGGTGAAAAGAATGTTGCATTCTGTCAACGTTTGAATTAATCTATAGTAGTGTAGAAAGAAGTTACATGCATCATTTATCCAGATCAATGCCTTTGAGAAACAACCTCAAGTGCCATCGTTAGAAATTGCAAGTTCTATGACTATGATTGCAACTAACATGTACAACACATTTGATACAGTAGAGTTAACATGTCAAATATAATTTAACTTATTTAATAGTAATCACCCATAAGTTATAACTAAGAAAGGCAAAGAGACGTTATGAAAATAATGGAATTGGGGGGGGGGGTTGCTTTACTTTACGTTTCCAAATAAATTTCCAAAACATACTGTATGGTATCACCTTGATGGCAAGATACCTACATCTAAAAATAATACAGAAGAAAACATCTCTTGGCTTATCATAAGTTCATAGTGTTGATCTTAGATCCAGTTCGAAAAGGAAAATGAACAGTCGTTTATACAAGGGCATAAAGTAGTTCATCTTCACTAAAAAGCAATAATACAGTACTTCCATCGAGTTAAAAATCATATTTTAGTCTATCAGAACAAATCTATAAAGAAATTTCCATTCAACAGAGACAGCAAAAGGGCATTTTATTCAACCAGTGAAAGAGTTTGTCACGTTACCTTAAAAGGAGGAGAGATTGCCTGAACCATAGAAGGCTTTTTCCAGGGTCATTTGCCAACATATGGTGTACAACAGCTAGGGAACCAAGATCATCAACAGAAGACCAGCGGTCATACAATTGCATCCAGCAATCAGCCTGACTCCACTGTTGAACATAAGGACGTAGGAGCTCCACCAAGTGGTCACCATGCATTTTCCCATAAAACATCATGTAATTTGGTTCCAGAGTCAAAAGTGCCCGAACATCTCTAAGAGCTCTTTCATAGTCCTCCATGGCAATCGAAATCCAGGCACGTAACTCAAGGCAGTCAGGGGATACCTTGAAGCTTATTATTTTACTAATTTCTGAGATGGCTGCTCCAATCTTGTTGTTCTCCAACAATTTAACAGCTCGATACTTGTATGAAAAAGAAAGTGTTGGATCCAGTTCTGTAGCCATCTCTAGATCCAACATCTTCTCCTTCCCATCACAATACAGAGAACGTTCTAGATGCATCCACCCAACCTGCTTATATTCTGAGAAGAGTGAGTTAATAATCTTGTAAGCTGAATACCTGTGGCCCCGCTTGAATTTGGCTCTTGCTACACCCACTTTTGAATATATATGACCAGACTCACAAGCTGTCTCAAACCAATTTTTAGCATCTTTGTACTCTTTTCTCTCAAACATCACAACACCTAACTGGTGATACGCAAGTTGTTTCTGCCAACTTTCCATTGCGCACTCTGCCAACCTCTCTAGAAGCATCACAGTCGTGTTTGCTTTCATATCTTCCTCCATCGCAATTTGGCTCAAGAAGAAATATAACAAAAAGGAAGCATGCCCAACTAGAGCCAATCTTTCCTTTGCATCCGGACCACAAAAATACTTCATCACATTAGGACTATGCATTGAATTTGGGAGCTCCCTTAAAAAGACCTGCAAGCAAGCTGCCACAAGAAGATACGCATTTTCCTCCAATCCATACTCAATTAAAGACAGTGCATGTTCCATATTACTTACCAAAGATGCTAAATAAGAATCACAAGAAGACTTCAAATTGTCACAACAAAACCTATTTGAGAAAGAAAGAAGCTCCAAAACAATCCGTGGATCAAAAGAATCTAATCTTTTGGTCCTGCTATATAATTCAGCAGCTTTCATACACTCTACTGAAATATTGTTATGGGTAAAATTTATCTTCTCTCTTTTAGACTCCCTGAAAGCACCATACAACAATGTCCTAAAAGGTATTGATAACGAAGCAATACTGGACCGTATACACCTAATCTCATAATCTCCAATGAAAAATGACATATCCCCATAATCATCAGAAGTAGAACATTCCCCATTCAAAATTGAAAAGTCATCCTCAATTTTCCTTCGAGGAGTCTTAGAACAACTACAATGATCATAAATAAATTCTGGGTTATAACCAGCTATCAAGGTGGCCTTGGGGCACTCAATGTTTCTACCACAACAATTCATTGAATTTGTACCAACAAGCTCATCCTCCCTCCTCTCATACCTCAACCACGCTGCTAACACAATCTTCGAATGCACATCAACGCCATGCTGCCTGGCAGCTCGAAGAGTCCTCCGTAACAGCTTTGGATCGGATAACCCCTTAAAAATTGCACATTGCTCGAGATACATTCCAGATTTCTCAATTTGAGGACACCTCTCAATCCTACGGTACACATCAGCTAGAGTTTCTATAAAATCAACGAATTTTAGGCATGGTTCGATCGGGGGCTCGAGGAGATCGGAGACAGGGAGGCCATAAGGAAGCAGGGTCTCATTTACAAAACCAAGGTTCACGTTAGAAGCTTGGCCGTTGTGGATAGATTTAGCCCGAACCGTATTAACACTAAGATGATCCTGAAGCTGGTGGAACAGTTTTTCACCGGCTTCTCCACCACCACCACCGGTGTTGTTAAGCGCATAAACTTGCGCGCCTTTACATTTTTCTAAAACCTTTAAACTACGCATTGTGGAAAATTTCTTACGATGCATCTTTGTCAAGAACAAAGGGAAGAATTCAACCAGGTTTCAGACCACCCAAAACAAAAATTGATGATCCAAGAATGGGTGCTTTAAAAAATAAGAACAATCTATAAAACAAATTTACCTGCAGAACACCACAGCATATAATACAGAAGCTGGCAACACAATGGTAAAGCAGGCTCAATTGGTATTAACAAAGAAACGGGGGTCTGGGATTTCTTCTCTGTTCCTTTTTTTCCTTTTACTTTTTCTCGAGAAACAATCAGAATCGAGGGAGGAAATAATCAGAAAGCGGCCAACCGGAAGTTGTTTGAGAAGCAGAGGAGGCTGTTGAAACGGCCACGCTCTTTTTCTCTTTTTCTCCACCTGTTTTTCTTTTTCTGTCTTTCAGTCGGCTATATTTGATCATCCATTCCTCTCTTTTTTTGAGGGTTTTCTCTGTTTCTCCAAATAGGATGAGAGCTAAATTGTTGTTTATTCAGTGTTTGTCCATAGTTAAAACCATGCCCGAAACAGGGATTAATGTATTGTTTCTAATTGTGTGTGTGCTGTCTGAATCTGACGAGGAGAAGAGCTAAAGTTGCGCCCTACCTGTCTTTCACGCCATCTTTCTAAATCCCATTATCATCTTTGCCCTTCAATTTCTAATCTTACTTTCATTACATTATTTTTAAATTCCTATTTTTTATTTGCTCCTCCATCGATTATTTCCAACCTCCGCATTTCTCGGAAATAGCAATACATATACATTTCTATTCTTAGTAGAGTTCATATAATCCAATAATGTAATGACTTGTGAGTCCATATGATTAGTTAGTACTAGTGATCTTAGCAGATGATTCAAGAGTTATAGGAAATGCTTAATATATTTTTGTGTCTAAATTATACCTCAAATTATTTTTAGTGCTTAAAGAATTTAAAAAAAAATAAATATTTAATGTTTTCTTCGTTACACTTTTAGGTGTATATCTTTAAAAAAACAGTTAAATAATATATGTCACGTTCAGATTTTTAAAAAAATATTTTAAAAAATATTTTACTTTTATAAAAAATATAAATGTGACACGTGTCACTTAATAGTTTTTTAACAGAAAGCACCTAAAAGTGTATTGAAAAAAACATTATATACCAATTTTTAATAAAAAATTATTTAAAAACCAAAAATCAATTTGAGATATCGTTTAGTCAACTAAAAATGTATTAAGTCTATAGGAAATGATTAAAACCATATTAGGGTGAATTATCGGATTTTAGGAGATTATTTTTGCACTATGATTTGAGTATTATTATTACAATAATAATATCCTTTTTATTTCAAGAAAAAAATTAAGAAATTTAGATATAGGATATCAATACATGTTCATGTGTTATCAATATCATTCGTATGATATCGATATCAAAGGTGATGCATTGATATTGAGCAACTTTGAAACATTTTCTAGTATTGAAACTTCCCAAGGGTATTGATGTCATGAGTTGGATATCGATACCCACGGAAGGGTATCAATATTGACTATACTTTAAACTAAAATTTTTTTATATCGATACTCCTATAAAGTAAATGTATCGTAGGAGTGAGTTTCGATACCTATAGGGAAGTGTGGATACCCATTGGATCAAATGACTACTTAGAACCTAGGATCTTTAAATGACTAGAAATTGTTTCTAATGTTTAATAAAAATTAATAAAGACCCAAATGATTAAGACATGCATCCATAATATATTTGAACAAGATTTAAACTATAAGTAGTCATTGATAAATAAGATGATTTGTACGAGAACGACATTAAATTCATAAATTTGATAATTTTATTAAGTTTTCAAGTGTGATACTCGTGAAAATAAATTAGACACGCAATATTATTTATCTAGAGGCCATAAGTGGTGCTCATGAAAATAAAACATACACCCAAAATTAACAATCATGAGTGATGCTCGAGAAAACTTTTATGACATTTGAGATTTTTTTGTCCAGTGACAATTTAGTGTACATGATAAAAAATATTAATTGATTAAAAACATAACATAAGATATGAAATGATGAGATCGAGCATGGACTGACAACAAAAATTCTCATTCCACCTCACATGACTAGTTATGTCATGCATTTGGATAAATATATGTTACTTATTTATCTATGTTTGTGTTATATGAATCATTATAGAATAGTTGTGTATTAATGGGCTTGTAAAACTCAATATTCGATTGTTTACCATTTTCAGGTTAATATGTAATTTGTTCTAAGGGAACAATACCGTCGGTAAGAAATTTCAGCACTATCGATTCAGAACATAATATTGATTCTTGTAGAGAACATGCGTATTCATATAGACATTGTTTATAAGTCAGTCATGAGTATGAATTTGTAATAACTTTTGGATCATTCTATTTTTAACTTGCTTGTGTTAGAACTCCGTTGGTAAAGTTGACTGCAAAATCACACCATTAACATTTATTAGAAAAAATAAATATTTGATCAATAGAAATTGTATCGTGGTAAAATTCATCCAACACAAATAAGAAATAAATCTGACTTTTTTCCCGAAATTAACTATGTGTAAATGAATTTGGCTCTCAAAGCGTCCAGATACATTATATAACTCACAGATATTTGTAACTGCTACAGTTACTTCTATAACTCTCATAATTTACATAATTAACAGCTCAATTCTTATGAATTTTCATTTGTTCATTTGTTCTTTCAAAGAAAGATTCCTTACGAATTTTCTCTAAAAAGATAGTAACCGCGTGGATATGTCAAAGACACATATTACCTCGACCTCGACCTCGACCACAAGCACGACGAGACGGAAGGACGACAGCGACGGTGCACGAGAAGCCCCTTTTATTCTTTATCACTCAACAAGGGAGTGGAGAATGAAAACTTTAAATACTCAATGAACATTACTAACATTCCCCCACTAATATGAAATAATTCTTCAGAAACTCAAAAACAATCTTTTGAGAATAGCAACAATTAGATTAGTTTCTTAAGAACTAGTGAACGTATCTTGAACTATTACATAGTGATAATGAGTAATCATTCTCTTAGACAAGTGAAACTTGTAACCCCTAGACCCGGTCTGTAATTTAGACCCAAACCTAAGTGGTCACATATCCCATTCAGAGATATATTTTTTTTATTTCTTTAAAATATCTTACAATACATTAGATATAATACAGAACGAATTATATTAATACAGATATATCCAAAACGATAGCAAATATATGTCACCAAACATAACTGAAAAACATATAGAGATATAAGTTCGTACAAAATAAGTAGTTGATCTCCCCTGATGCCAAATCTGCCAGCTTACGGTCTGTTGTTATCTGAAAAAGGTAAAAATTATAGAATGAGCTAAAAAGCCCAGTGTGCCCCATACAGTGTATAACACATACATAACAAAATAATTCAGATAAGATAAAACAATTTATCAAATATATTTTAATAATATGCACACTACCCCCATCCAATCACCAAAATGTATAGGTTCACCTGAACCGTACACCACCTATACACCAGTAAGGCTTAACTTGTGCACAAAGCAGAGGAGCCTAGGAAAACTGTAAGGTTTATCTTTGCACACAACAAATGGACCTGGGAAACTGTAAGGCTTACCCTTGCACACAGCAAAGGGACCTGGTAAACTGTAAGGCTTACCTTCGCACACAGCAAAGGGACTTGGGAAACTGTAAGGCTTACCTTAGCACACAGCAAAAGGGACCTGATAATACTTCCTTCAATCGTACCCCCAATGACAAAAATAAACATGTATGCATTGGAGTAAAAACGGTAATTAATCCATTAAATATGGAAATGTTCCATATTTAGAAATTATGTACAAAAATACTATAACTATAAACCATATAAAAATTATACGGTAAATCAGACATTTAATAAACATTATTCAAAATATCGGATATTTCCTCATAAAATATATTATATTCTCATAATATAAACCAGTTCAGATATATAGTTTAAAACTGTAAGATAACACTGTCAGGAAACACACCTGTAACAGTCTGAGAAATCAGATAGGGAAGCTTATTACTGGTTTTGTCGATCACGCTCCGCTGCAGCGCTAGATCCTACGAATTGAAAAAATCCATATTGGAAACCTAATATAAATAATCTAAATATTATTTAAATAATATACGGACAACACCAGACCTAAATGATCCTTGCTCAGGTGAAACACGAGTACCTTCATAAAATATTTTTATTGAATCAATTCCTTAACCAAATCTCAAATAAATAATCAAAATATTGAAATATTAAGCCTTTTGGGTTTACAAGCTCGATTCAGGAATTTCGGGTCAGAATTTGACAAAACGGACTTCAGAATCTGACAAAACGGACTTCAGAATCAGATTCAAGACGTCGAAAAACATAAAGTATGACCTTCCAAAATTCTGAATTATTGGTCGAAATCAAAGTCAACGGGTTTGACTGACGATTCGGAGACTTTCGGGTTTGAATTTTGTGAAACCGACCACAAAAACAGATTCGAAGCGTCGAAAAATGTCAGAATATGTATTCTAAAAAAAGATTAACGGTTGTTTAATGGCCTGTCAAAGTTCTGGTCAATAAACCATTTTACAGAAATAGCACCCTTTTTAAAATAATTACCAAAATAGCACTTTTTCGAATTAAATTCCTAAAATAGCAGCTTTTTTGAATTAAATTCCCAAAATAGCACTTTTCGAATTAAATTCTCAAAATATCACCCTTTTCGAATTAATTCCCAAAATAGTACCAAGTTCAAATTAATTCCCAAAATAGCACCATTTCGAATTAATTCCCAAAATAGCACCTATTTCGAATTAATTCTCAAAATGTCACTCGGTCAACGGTCAACGGTCGAGTAGGGTCAAAGGGTTGGGTCAACGGGTCGGGTCAAAACCGATCAAACCGGTCAACCCTTGAATATAACCGATCAAATCGGTCATTTTGGGCTTCCCCACGCACAATGGCGGCGCGTGGGATCGTTTCTGACGACGTAAAATTCACAGAAAAATTTCTAAAAATTATTTTGAGCGATTTCGAGATACTTACAAAGATCGG
Organism: Hibiscus syriacus; assembly: GCF_006381635.1. NCBI lineage: Eukaryota > Viridiplantae > Streptophyta > Magnoliopsida > Malvales > Malvaceae > Hibiscus > Hibiscus syriacus. Next base: position 1,480,641 of record NW_024062903.1, read on the forward strand.
TTCAAATTTTTGAACGGCTGAGAGCTCGATTTCATCAAATCGAAAACTTTGACCGCTTCTTCTCCCCATGCGCCGCCGTCGACGGAGACCGAGGATGACACCGGCGGACTCGGAACGGCACATGGAACACGATGGTGCGGGAGGTGTCGTAAACGGAGCAACGATCGGCGATGAATTTAAGATTTTCTCGGCGATTGAGCTAAAACGAACGTCGAGACTTTGACTGGAGATTCCCGGCGTTTGGCATCGTTTCACCTTAATTAATTTAAGGGAATTGTTCCTCACTCGATAACGAACACGATGGTGGTTTTAAAACGACGATCGGAATTCAGACGGCGTCAGGATCGTAGTCGGAAGTTGAGGTTGGGGAAGGGAGCTTTGGGAAGTGGTTTTCTATTTTCAAAACAGAAAACCACGTATATATAAACCAATATGACCAACTTTTTTGGGTAAATTCAGGGCTTGGTCTCTGAATTTTCTTTAACTCTAAAATAAGCTACAAGTTTTAAAACTTCTAATTTAGTCCTCAAAATTTACCAATTTTCACAATTAAAACCTCAAATTTTAATTAAATATTATTTTAAAATTTTCGGGTTGTTACAAAACTAGTCTTGAAGTTTTTAAGATAGGGGTAACAACCTTAACCCGTATCTCGATATCACATACACTTATATAAAACACATAGAGTACGTTTTCCTAGGCATGCCTTTCATATCTAAAGGTCCTATTAAGAACAAATAACCAATTAATCTAAGTTCACCAAGAGTGGTTATCAAATGATGCATAACTTATGACATATACATATTCAAACACATTTTGAAACATTTATTGAAAATAGTTGTCATGGTCAACCTTATATGGACATCAAGTTGTTCACCTATCCATGAGTAGTGAAGTTGTTCCACTCATCCTTAACACATTCATATATATAAACTTTCAAAACTACTATGCATCACTTGTAACACATATTCAATGCACATGTCAAAGTTCCATTTCATGTTACATTCCTATTAATTGCACATTTCCAACTTACATTTCATGAACCACATTATTCCAATGCACCATAATTCATAACCATCATGTCATGTCATATATATACACTAACAATGATCACATACTTTCATTACATCTTAACTAATATTCAACATGCTTTAATACTCATGCTTGCAAATATCACTTGCTTCTAATACATCACAAATCATAATTAACACATCACTATTCACAAGATTATCTCAATTAAATTCTTTCAATATATTCTTAACTCATAATCAACATACTTTTATACACATGCTCATAATGATAATTCACTTCCAATGTTCCATAAATTAGGTCATAAGATATATGTTCACTTTGATCACATACTTTTATATACACATCATTAATCTATATAATCAATTACCAAAAACAGGTATACCTACTTTAGAACCTAAGATTCAGAGTTCTCACATAACTAAACCTTCATTCAATATTGAACACATTCAACACAAGTGAATGAACAACCACTCACCTCAATGGCCCAACCACATGATTTAACCCAAAATGCTAACCAAATGACTACCAACAATCGATGCACCATTTTTACTCAATAATACAAATCATAGGCACCTTATAAAGCAATTCAACATTTCATAAAAACATTTAAAATAGAGCAAAAAATTTTGCTTTTAAAACATAATGAAAATCAACCAAGAGATTGAAAACCTTACTGTTAATGTGATCTTAGCCTCCTAACTCAACAGCACATGATCAATAACACTCTTAATAAGCACCTAAACATAATAAAATCCCACAAAACAACAAAAATCATCACAACTCCCGGATTTCCAAAAACCACCAAAATCAAGCTCGTTTCAAAGAAATCTATATCTAAATCATTATCAATTGAAAATTTGATTTAGTATGGTTATAATCATCCCAAATACATCTTAATTATATCAATAAAACCTCATAAACACCTCAATAAAATTAGCTCATTAATTATCTCCAAAAATCACTTTTATTTTCTAAAACTCATTTTCAAAAGCAATGATCATTCAAGATCATCATCAAAGTGGATCTTTAATCATTGAAGCACAAAAAGGAACAAATATTAAGAAGTTACCTTGCGGAAAATGGTGAAAGAAAGATGAAGAAGACAAATGAAATGAAGAAGAAGAACAAGCAATGTAAACACCAAATGGAGAAGTGGATGGGTGGCAATGGTAAAGAAATGAAGGAAATAGAATTTATGAAGGAAATCAAGAAAGAATAAGCAAAAACCAGCAAGCAATTGGATAGAAATGAAGAAGGGAGAATTCGGCCATGGGAGAGGAAATTGAGAGAATTTTTCTTATTATTTGGATGAAGAGAATGAAAAGAAATGAGAAAGTAGTTACAAATGAGAAATTAGAAATAGATTATGAGAATGAATCTAGCTAAGAATTAAGGCAAAGGGAGAATGAAACTTACAGTTGAAAATGGAGGGAAAGATGAAAAAATATAAGTCTTGGTAAAACTAGCTTCATAGATTCTGATATTTGATCCTTTTATAATTTAATCACTAAAATCCATATTTGCAATTTATTTAATTTAGATTTGAATTTCCAGGGAAGGAGATTATCGTTCTTACCTTCACGAAATTGTGCTAGAAATGTGGAGCAGTAAAGATTTCACCTTTGATGTATTTGTAACAAAGAAAAGAAGGAAATGATGAAGAGAAAGAAGAAAAGGAAGAGCTATTCTCTTCCCACGCATGACATAGGCACAATTAAGGGTTGCCAACTTTTGTTTCAAACTATGGGTAAATTATTCCCTTGATCCTTCTAAGTTTGATTCAAATTCAAAAACTTCTTTTTTAACATATTGTGGGTTTAATTTCACGTCCAATCCAACCCACACTTAATCCAAATGTCTCTCAATGATCTTCCATAGCACTCTAAACCCAAGAGACTTACCTGAAACCACTAACCCGAGTTTTAGATGTTACACAAGCCTTAGCAAGCTAGCTTCTTAGTTTCTCCTTTAATGCGGACAACATGCGTGTGTGAACATAGTGAAATAAACACTAAATGAACAATGCAGATTTTAAATAACATAAATGATCCTACAAGCTTCCTTCAATAAAATTAAGAGTTAATAGAAAATATTATTAAATTGTTAAACTATAAGATAAAATAAATGCAAAATTTACAAATGATACTACAAACGAAACAAATTTATACATATATCTTGGAATACCTGACTTTCTTCTAATATTTTTCTTAAAAAGAATAAAAAACATTATAATGTACCATGCATTGTACGTAATAATTTATTTGTCAATTATATTTTACAAAATTAAAATCATATGTCATTTTTATAGAAAGTTTTCGTGTCATAAAAATTCAAAATGTGTAAGAAAACAATTATCCTTACACAAAAGGTAAGTTCATAAAGATGCTAACAATATACCAAACTACATAGTTTATATCAATTTTTTATATTTATATACATATATTTTTACATAATTACCATATATGAATGGTTAACTTAAAAAGGCTTTTCTTATTAATATTATACTAATCATAGAGCATTTAACCACGATATAAACTCATACCTATAGGCTATAGAACAAGGATTATAGAAGTCGTCTCAAAAGAAATTCAAGGTTTTTAATTTGATTATTAGTTTCATATTTTGTTGTTTTTTATTTCGTTTTTTAGATACATGAAAGACGTTTAATGTAACTTTTTTCCTTGCAGGTTGTGTATTTCTCAAGGAATATAACTATGTCTTCAAAGTATGAAACTTGTGCAACTCCTAATGACCAATTATTGAACGCTGATACTGAGAAAAGCTCGACGTTGTCCTTATTGTCCAATCAACCTCATAGAGCCTTATTGCACAAAAGATCAGCAAGTGATTCCATTGCCTTTGTGAAAAAGTCTCATTGGGCAGGGACAAGCTCCAACATTGATGTACAAGGGTGCTTGGAAATCAATGGAAGTGATGCTGATGGAAAGGGAAATGGAACAATGGGGGATTCATCATCGGCTTCATCTCCCATAGCTGAGACTCACTATCCAACTCAATATGGAAAGTGGGGTCCGAACTTTTGCCCTGACATGGACCCCAAGAAGATCAAACGGTGCATTTGCCTTTCTCTTATAAAAAAATATATCACATTTAATGTTTTATATAATTTAATGATTTTTCTAATATATTGTTTTATCTTATAGACTGCTTGCAAATAGAGTTTCAGCTCAGAAATCTAGGTTGAAGAAGGCAGAATACATTGAAAATCTTAAAAAAGATATAGCTATGAAAGAGGTGGTTAAATTCCCTTTATCATTATTTACTATTTATATTTTCTTCTTATTTAATCTAAATATAAAGAATTTTTTGTATTTGGGTTTGAGATTTTTAGGCAAAAGTGGCGGTCCTAGCTCCTGCAGTTTCTTTCTATGAAAAACAACGCATGATGTTGGAAAAAGAAAACAATGCAATGAAACAAAGGATGAAAATTCTTGAGAAGGAAAAGACATCGAAAGATGGTGAAGTATTCTTGCTCAATGGATCCTTTTATAATATATATATATATATATATATTCTTCTTAAAAAATTGATTTGAAGAAAAAGAAACTAGCAATTGAGTAACTAAGACTACTTTTTGGTTTGCAGCTGAATATCAAGCACTGAAAAATGAGCGAGATGTGCTCGCATTAACTTATTTCCTGATGCAAGAAGGCATTTAGAATAATAAAGTTATGTATTTGGATTTCAAGATCCAATGGTTGAAATAAATATCTCTTAGGTCCCTGACCTGTTAGATCAATATTAAGAGATTTCTAGTTTCTTCTTTATTTTCAGAGAGTAGTTTCATCACAGTATCTTGAGATTTCAAAATGTTTTCGAATAATAATTAATCAAGCAAGCTCTTGAATCATTAAAATTTCTATTTAAGTGATCATCAGATCTATGAATGAATGAAGGTTCATGCTCTATATGTATGTGTATTCATTTAACTTAATTTTATCTCAAATGGATTAATATATGAATCATTTTGGGTAACATATTTGAGAAACAAGCATGCATTGTACAAACCCTCTTACCCCAATTCTATTTCTCAATGAGTCATTACAGTTTGCTTGTTTGTCAATAGATATGTTGTTATAAGATTTGATAAACTAGAACATAGCCCAACATTAACAGACTTAAAGAAAATTTAAAATTCACGATGCTCTAAGCATAATCTTATCCAACTATTAGCTAGAGAATTAAGTCATTAGGAATAACATATGATTATTGAGACCCAACAATCTTACAGGAAAAAATGAGTAATCTAAGTTGCATAATTAATAAATAAGGAAATAATTAAATCAAAAAAGCAAATACACGTGTATGATCATATATGCAATCAATGATCATGCACTGAATAGTCTTTTTGGATCACTCAAATGTTTTTCGTACACTACCTTGCCTTTTGTAGTGTTAATTTAGGTAACGCCTTGAATATCAGACTAATAGTTTTAGATAACCTGTTTGAGCATAGAAAGAATATAGTGGGCCTTCTTGAAGATTTGGCTCAGGGCTTGATTGGACTAGATTTTAAGTCCATGGTGATATAAAAATGACATTTTTGAATTAGGAGCAAATAAGAACGAACCTAGGAAGTAATTAGCCCATTGTTTGAAAATAAGGCTAATCCCCATTTAATTTTAGTGAGGTCACATGTTGGGAAGGGCTTTCAACTTGTCTTCTTCTTCATTTCTTTCTTTCTTTCCTCTTCATCTCCAAGGTTGTCAAAGGTGTTGAAAACATTTTGATCTTTCGATATAACAAATAAAGTGTTAATTAATTTTAAGATTTTATATTCGAATATTTAAAATATTTCTCCAAGTTTTCAAATATCAATTTTTACTCCTTACTTGAATGAAAAATTGTGTTTCACTCTTAAAATATTTTTGGAACAAATTTTACAAAGTATTTCGAACCATAATCGAGTCAAAATTAAGTTTTAAATAGGGTAGTACCGATACCTTCTTAACGAGTATCGATGCCCCTTAAACATCGAATGCAAAAGAGGTATTGATACCCTATTGGGTACCGATACCCCTTTGTATAGTAGTACCGATACCCTGATTATGGGTACCGATACCCCTTCTTTGATTTTGACTCCGAGAAATAACAGAATGCAAAATGGGTACCGATACCATGACTGGTACCGATACCTCTTTACATAGTAGTATTGATACCCCCTTGAGAGGTACCGATACCATCAGTTTTGCAATGGTCAAAATATTTGAATTTTATATAGGTAGTATCAATACTCCTATGAAGAAGTACCGATACCCATACGCTCCTAGCAGCTTTTTCAAGTGGATTTCACACCACAACGGTTCTATTGACTCCAATATAATTCCCAACGTTTAGAATTCATTGGAGGTGTATTTAAACAAGTCTTGAAGCCATTGATGAAAAACAAGAAACAAGTTTTGAGAAATAATTCAAAGAGAGAAAGCCTTAAACTTATTGTTTGAGCAATTCAAGCCAAAATCATTTCAATATTCATTTTGCTTTCAAGAACAGACTTTGTGTTCAATTGTATTTATCTTTGAGTATTATTTCTTTGTTATAGAATTGTGCAAACATCTTACCTTGTGAGGTTTTTCTGTAAGTTTGCAAAGTTTGTATTTTTCTCTTTGAGAAGAGAGTGTCTCAAGAATTTGGGGTATAATTCTTGAGGGAGTTGCAAGGTTAATCTTTATCCTCAAAAGAAAGACAAATTAGTAAATTTGTGGAAAATCCTTAGTGTGGATAGCTAAGGTGGTGGAAGTAGATTGTATTTTTCTCTTTGAGAAGAGAGTGTCTCAAGAATTTGGGGTATAATTCTTGAGGGAGTTGCAAGGTTAATCTTTATCCTCAAAAGAAAGACAAATTAGTAAATTTGTGGAAAATCCTTAGTGTGGATAGCTAAGGTGGTGGAAGTAGACTTTGGTTGAGAAAGTCAAACCACTCTAAATCGCTACGCAAATATTTTTATTTTCTGTCAAAGCTTCCACAAAAATTTTAATTGGCAATTCACCCCCTATTGGTTATTTCATCCGATCGATTACTCAACAATTGGTATCAGAGCTTGTCTCATTTGAAGGTTTTACCACCTCTTGAGAAGATCCGGGAAGAGTTTAATCGATATTCAAGTCATCAATGGCCTCTACATCAAACTTCGACTTCGTTCTTGATTCTCAGCCCGCCAATAAGCCTTCTTTCTTCAATGGAGCTAACTATGCCTATTGGAAGAATAGGATGAAGTTCTTCATTAAAGCTAGTGACATGGGAGAATGGAAAATCATGATGAGAGGATACTCTGAACCATCCACAGAACCAGAAAGCGGAGTAAAGAAGAGACAAGATTATTCCAGCTTAACTCAAAGGCAATCCATATTTTATTTTGTGAACTTGGACCAGATGAACACGGGAGAATTTCATCTTGTTCAACCGCCAATGAGATATGGGACAAACTTCAAGTCATTCATGAAGGAATCGACGAGGTAAAAGAAACCAAAATTAGTCTTCTTACTTATAGCTATGAAAATTTCAGGATGAAACCAGATGAAGACATCAAAGCTATGACAGATAGATTCTCCGTAATTGTCAATGGTATCAAGGCATTCGGAGAAATAATCCCAAACGAAAAACTTGTGAGAAAGATAATTTATTCTCTTCCAAAAGCTTGGCAATCAAAGAAGACTACGATTATCGAAGCTAAAGACCTAAAGTCTTTAACTCTTGATGAGCTCATTAGTTTACTCCTCACTCACAAAATGATGATTCAAGATGAGGTAGATCATGAAAAGAAAGAACAAACAAGGAGATGGAGAAAAAGAAGAACGTTGGTGTTGCTCTCAAATCTACCAAAGATGAGAGTGACTCTGATGATGACGATGATGAAGAAATGGCATTATTTGCCAAATGATTCAGAAAATTAATTAAGCCCAATAGAGGAAGAAAATTGTAACATCCCAAAAAGAGGATTAGTGACCAATATATGGGTCGGGTACGGGTTGGGGTGTTATAAAAATTCAAACGAAATGAAGGCTTCAAAAATGAATCAAAAGAGAAGGACCCAATCATATGCCATGAATGCAAAAAGCCTGGGCATATGAAATATGATTGCCCACAATTGAAGAAGAATGGTCTTTCAAAGAAGAAGCACAAGGCACACGTAGCTACTTGGAGCGATGATGAAACATTAGATGAAGAGGAACAAGAAGTAGTTAACTTGTGCTTGATGGCCACTAAGGAGGATTCTCAGGTAACCTCTAACTTATTTGATTTAGAAGATTATTCTTTTGATGAGTTATTAGAGGAATATAATGGGTTGACTTTGGATTATGAGAAATTATTTACAAAATATAAGAAAGATTTTTCAAATTTGAAAAACAAAAAATATCTCATATCCAAGATCAATAGCGAACTCGAAAGTAAGGTTGAAGAGCTGCAAATCAAAATAAAAGATTTTGAAAAACAAAATTTTGATTTGCAAAACTTACTTTCAAGAGTTAATGACGACCATTAAAAGAAAATTGATGATCTTAAAGCTTCTTTTGATAAAGTTGGATCAAAACGTTTTGAAAAATGAGAAAATTCAAAATCTAACTGTATTAGAAAGAATTTTAAATCTTACAATCATAGAGGTCCCCAAAGAACCTCTAATGGTAAAATCATTAGGAGTAAATGGGTTCCTAAAGGACTCAATACTACTAAAGATAATGATATCCTAAATAAATGGATACCCAAAGGGACTAATGAATATAGACCCAAAAGAATTTGGGTACCAAAAATAAAAAAATTAATCTATGTTTGTAGGAAAAGGAGCATTGCTTCAAGGCACGAAATTCAAGCTCAAATTCATGATACCTTGATAGTGGATGCTCGAGACACATGACCGGAGATAAGAGCCAGTTTACTGAGCATAACGACAAAAATGGAGGAGTTGTAACCTTTGGTGATGACTCAAAAGGTTACATTGAAGGTATATGTACTATAGGTAATACCTCTTCCATACAAATATAAAATGTATTATATGTGAATGAGTTAAAGCATAATCTATTAAGTATTAGCCAATTGTGTGACAAAGGATACAATTTCTTGTTTGAAACAAACGGTTGTAAAGTTGTTGACATTGCATCTAATAGGATTATGCTTATTGGTCATAGAATAGTAAACATATACATGGTGCATTTAGATTCTATAAATATGACTGATTTATGCCTAGTTGCCAAGGATGAGCATGATAGTTGGTTATGACATAAGAGACTAGGACATACAAGCATGAGTGTTTTGCAAAGGCTAATTCAAGGCGATTTAGTAAGAGGGCTGTCAATCTAAAATTTATTAAAGATAAAATTTGTGATGCATATGTAAAATGAAAACATAAGAAAGTTTCCTTTAAATCCATTAATGATGTATCAACTAGTAGAGTATCCATGTAGATCTTTTTGGGCCAATTAGAACTACTAGCTTGGGAGAAAAACAATATGGTTTTGTATTGGTAGATGACTATTCCAGATATACTTGGGTTCTATTATTAAGTACTAAAGATGAAGCTTTAGAGAATTTTATCACTCTTTCAAAAGTAATCCAAAATGAAAAAGGTTACTCCATTTCAAGTGTTAGGAGTGATCATGGAACTGAATTTGAAAATCTTGGATTTACTGATTTTTGTAATTCTAATGGGATTAACCATAATTTTTCAGCACCTAGAACCCCTCAACAAATTGGAGTTGTTGAGAGGAAAAACAAAACTTTAGAGGAAATGGCTAGAACCATGCTTGTGAAAAAAATTTGCTAAAATATTTTTGGGTGGAAGCCATAAATACCGCTTGTTATGTAATTAATCGAGTAATGATTAGACCTATTTTAAAGAAAACTTCATATGAAATTTTTAAAAATTAAAAACCTATCATTAGTTATTTTCATCATTTTGGATGCAAATGTTTTGTTTTAAACAACGGTAAAGACAATCTTGGCAAATTTAATGCTAAAAGTGATGAAGGAATTTTTCTGGGTTATTCTTTAAATTCTAAAGCTTATCGGGTATTTAATAAAAGAACTTTAGTGGTAGAAGAGTCTATCCATGTTGTTTTCGATGATAATTCCCTTCTAAGGAAGGATTCTTGTGTTGATGATGACGTAGGTATAATGAATACAAATTACGTGAGAGAACCATCATCAAATGAAGAAGTGAAGGATGAGGAAACTCAAGATGCCTTCAAGAATCTAACCATTGAAGAAAGGGAAATCACATAAGAGAGTACAACTATGTCAAGGGTGGTGAGATTTTAGGTGTTTCATCCAAAGGGTAACTACTCGATCTTCTCTTAGGAAAATTTGTAATTATGTTGCATTTATCTCATGTATAGAGCCTAAAAATGTTAAAAAAGCATTAACCAATGAAAATTGGATTTTGGCTATGCAAGAAGAGTTAAATCAATTTGAGAGAAGTAAAGTATGGACATTAGTTAAAAGGACTAGTAATAAATCTATTGTAAGTACTAAATGGGTGTTTAGGAATAAACTTAATGAAAGTGGTAACATAGTGAGGAACAAGGCTAGACTTGTTGCTCAAGGATATACTCAAGAAGAATGAATATATTTTGATGAAACATACGCTCCCGTAGCTAGGATGGAAGCTATTAGAATGTTATTGGCATTTGCATGTTTCAATGAATTGAAATTATATCAAATGGATGTTAAAAGTGCATTTTTAAATGGTTTTATAAAAGAATAAGTGTATGTAGAACAACCTTCTGGTTTTGAAGATTCAAAATATCCAAATCATGTTTTTAAATTGACAAAAGCTCTATATGGTTTAAAACAAGCTCCTAGAGCTTGGTATGAAATATTGTTAAATTTTTTAATTGAAAAAGTTTTTCAAAAAAGAAGGTTGAGACTACATTGTTTTTAAAATGAAAAGGTAAAGATTTATTAGTAGTTCAAATTTATGTTGATGATATAATATCTGGTTCTACTAATGATGCTCTTTTCCAAGAATTTTCTAAGCTAATGCAAGGTGAATTTGAGATGAGCATGATGGGGGAGCTTTAATATTTCTTGGGGCTCCAAATCAAGCAAAGGAAAGATGACATCTTCAATAATCAAGCAAAGTACGTCAAAGATATGCTCAAGAAGTTTAGATTGGAAAATATCAAACCACAAGCCACTCTAATGAGCTCATCTACAAAGCTTGACAAAGATAAAGAAGGTAAATGTGTAGATGTTAAACTTTATAGGTCTATGATTGGCTCTTTGCTTTATCTAATCGCAAGTAGACCAGACATTATGTTTAGTGTTTGCTTATGTGCTAGATTTCAATCATGCCCTAAGGAATCACATCTACAAGCCATTAAGAGAATCTTTATATACCTTAAGGACACTCATAGTATAGGACTTTGGTATCCTAGAAACTCTAGCTTTAGCTTGCATGCCTTCTCGGATGCAGATTATAGAGGATGCAAAATAAATAGGAAGATCACCTCTAGTACTTGTCAATTCCTAGGAAATATGTTGATTTCTTGGTTTTCAAAGAAGCAAAATAGTGTTGCATTATCTACCACTGAAGCTGAACACATTTCAACCGGTAGTTGTTGCGCACAAGTTTTATGGGTGAAACAACATCTTTTAGACTATGGAATTGAAGTTGGTATCATACCTATCAAGTGTGACAATACTAGTGTTATTTGTCTCACTAAAAATCCCATCCAACACTCTAGAACTAAACACATTGAAATTAGACATCATTTCATTAGAGATCATGTCACAAAGGGAGATGTAGTTCTAGAATTTGTAGATACTTTGCATCAATTAGCGGATATTTTTACAAAACTTTAGACAAAGAAAGATTTTGGACACTTAGGAGAGAATTACATTTAACCAACCTACCTTGACTTAGTGTTTAAAATAATTTTAGCACTTTTAACAATTAAGGAAAAATCCATATAAAAATACATTTTTGAATGTCTTCTATGCTAATAGTTAAGGGGAGTTTATGATTTTTAGTGAAAATTAAAAAGATGTTCGAATTATGCTTAAGTATAGATTTGTTTGATTGAACATAATTAATTTTTGTAATATGAGTTGCCAATACCACTAGAGCTTATTAATTTTGCATGCTAAGTGTTTAAACACAGATTTTTGACAATTGTGTGCACTAGGTATTGATACTGGTCACCCGGTACCAATACCTCTCTTGCTAGGTATCGATATTATTCTTAATGGTACCGATACTCCTTGAATGTGTATTGATACCCCTAAATGGGTACCGATACCCCCTGTCGGGTTTAGGCTTTAAAATCCCTAAAATCTTCATTTGGCCAAAAACCCCCCAAATATCACTCTTGCCCGCTATTCCTCTCTCTTTCAACCTCAAATCACCACATTACTTCATTCCTTCAATTTCAAGTTGGAATTCAATAGTTTTTCAACTCCAAATCATGCTAGTATCATTAAATTAGTGCAAACAACACCACATTCCATCTCAATCTGATTTTTCAAGGTAAACTTTTATAAAACACTATTTTATTGATTTTTGAACATAGGACTAGTTTTAGTTAGTTCTAGTTCGAATTAGTGATCGGGCATTTAGTAGATTATGGGTTTACACTAGAATCTACAACTAATTTTATCAAAAACACAAGATTTTTCAAAAAAAATTGAATTTCGAAATTAAATAAATGTTTTTGATTTAATTGTTGTTTTTGATGTAATTATATTAATTTCATGAAAACTATAAATATTATGATTTTCCAAACTTAGTTTTCAAAATAGTTTTCAATAATTTCCATTAGACACTAAGTTAGAAAACCTTGAATATTGAGGACTCATATTGAGTTTTGGGATTAATTGTGTTGCATACATATGTTGTTTAATTGTATGTTTACCATTCCGATTTTAAATCATGTCTAAACGAGCTAGGTCATCTTCTAGTAGATCAACCCAACCACAAAATTCACCTCATATTCCACCTCAAAAATCCTATCCCAAATGAACCCGAAATGACCATTCTTAACTGTAGCTTTAATGAACCTAACCATAGATGTCTCTACTCTAGATTCGTTAATCATTTTGAGTCCTACAATATTAGGGAAGAACGTATCCCATCTCTCCAAGCTATGGAAGAGATGAAATTCAAATACTTCCCTACCCTCAAATCGTGGAAATTTGATAATCTTTTAAGGTTGAACCAATTGTTTATCACCAACTAGTTCGTATTTTCTACTCCAATGCGGTGTGCATACAAAACGAGTCCCAAACCGCAACTGAAAGTATTCACTCCTATCTCTTAGGAAAATACATTAATATAGACTCAGACTCTATAGCTAGTGCATTTGGACTAGATAACCGAGGGTTAGATAATGAGCGTGATTTAGTACCCACCCCTTATAAAGTCAAGTCTAGTGCGAGTGTTTTAGATTATCACGAACGCTTTCTTCATCAGTGCGAGTGTTTTAGATTATCACGAACGCTTTCTTCATCTTATGATCTCTTAGTGGTTCAGACCATCCGGAGGAAAATACTCTATATTTAGAGCTTTTGACTTATGGTGGATACATTGTATCCAACAAAATAAGAAAATAAATATTCCTCAAATTATCTTTGGGGAACTTGTAGAAATCGTAAACAACATTCCTTCTAAACGTGTTGAAACATTAGTTTACGGCTGTCTACTTAGTAATATATTCATCAAAGAATGTCTTAAGGTCGAGCTTGATGTAGCCATCCTTCTAACCACCAAAATCAACTTCACATCTTCACGAAACTCAGGATGGACTGGAGACAAAGACCAATGGGTTTGTTCAACAAAGAAAACTCTCGGTATTAGCTCTTCATAAGATGCTCCTACTCCGGCTCTGGTTCAAGAGCTTGAAGATCTCTTACGGGATGTCGACGATCCCGTAAATCAACCTGAAGATGAGCCAGCTAGGTAAGAGAGTACAATGCCTCCATACTTTCGGTCTTTCATGGAGACATTGGACTTGAGGTTCGCATCCTTGGAGTCCCACTTGACTGCTATGGGAACTCAACAGTTAGAGAATCAAAGGAAAATTTGAGATCAACGTGAAGTAATGGATATTCGATTCAATGATGTAGATGAGAGACTCGACGCACTAACCCGCGATGTTGCTTTTCTTAGAGGACATCGATTTAATCCCGATCCTCCTACGAATGACTAACCAATCTTGCTAGTTTTATTTTAGTTGATCTTAGTTTGAACCTAAACATTGTCTCAACATTTTGATGAATTTATATATTTGCTTACTTGGATGTTTTGTGTTTTGAATGGTTGATTGTCTATGAATGATTATTGGTATTTTGAAATGAATAGAATTTTTATGTTATTTCATGCATCTTTACATCTTAGTGAAAATTATGACTAATCCCAATTACATATTGCTTATGAATATTGATTATGTGGACTAATGGCTAATATTTCTCTTGACTTTGATCTTAGCAACTATATACATATATGTACATCAATTTGGCTATCTTGTTTAAAAATAAAAGTCTTTTTGCTTTAACAAAAAGGGGGAGAATATAGTAAGGGGGAGTGGGGAGTAATCTTTCAAAAATGATTTTTCAAAAGAAAATCTTAAAATTTCTAAAATGTTTTGTTATATCAAAAAGTGAGAGATTGTTGAAAACATTTTGATATTTTGATATAACAAATAAAGTGTTAATTAATTTTAAGATTTTATATTCGAATATTTCAATATTACTCCAAGTTTTCAAATATTAACTTATAGTACATAAACGAATATTAAAGTTCAAGCATATTAAAATTTTACATAATCATAAGTCAAATATTTTTCAGAGCATTTTCATAATTCTATTACATGCTAGCTAACAACATCAAAAGTAGACATAGTTGTCGTACTGTTACTGATGAGGAGACCTTTGATTTGCGATGTCTGTAGCACTCATTACTCCGCTCGTACTAATATCTAAGCATAAAATTAACACACACTAAGTAATCACTTAGTGATGCATAACAATAATGAGATAAATTTTAAACATGAGTATATTATAACAATTCAAATACCACTTGACTATTACAACTCATTAAAAATTTTATGATTTTGCACACGTAGTGTCGATACGGTAATTCACAAACTCATTATGAATTACAAGGGGTTGCACACATAGTTCCAATACGGAAATTCACAAACTTATTATGAATTTCTTAAGTTGTACACACAGTGCCAATACAGAAATTCATAAACTTATTATGAATTTCTTAAGTTGCACACATAGTGCCCATTCGATAAATGCAATACATACATCGAGCAAAGTGCATCTATGACTCTCATAACACATAAGTACATAATAAATTCACTCATCTGGTCTGCCTCGCTATTATACCCAAAATGTAAATTCGACTAATCGGCGACTTTATCCTTGCCTTTCTGTTTGCTTGACTCTGGAGCTTGATTACGATCTACACAAGCATCCATAATCACACAAACAATATAATGTGTGTATACTTTCTAACATTTATACAAATTAATAATATTCAAAAGTACTATTATTCTCAAATTCTATTTAAGCTCATCATAACCTAAAATTTCAGGTTGCTTAGTACCGGTACCATTTCTATGGTATCGAAACTTTTATACTATGATATCGATATTCTTTTCAGTATCGATACCATTTTCGCATTCTAGAATCCATAGTATCGATACCTTCCTTTTAGTACTGATACCCACAACAGTATCGATACTACTTGCATCAGTATCGATATTGTTCATCATATTTCCTCAAATTTAAACCTATAGTATTGGTAATGTTCTTCTAGTACTGATACCCTTACCCAGATTTGTCACTTTTTTATTTCGATTTTTACCCAAATTTCGTTTGATTCTCTTACTTTTACCTCCAACAATACCATTAAACTCAACATCACTAAACCCAACTAACTTTCCTTCATAAATCTTCCTATAACATCTAAAATCTTCAAAGAACACTCCAAACCATGAATCACACTACTTTTTCATACATATTTTTAATTACATCCAAGGCTTCTAATCTCTCATTTACTTCTTTGACAAGTCAAATTTACTTGTAAACCTCAATAAAAAATCATATTTCATCATATCACTCAAAAACCCATTTTCTTAAATCTCAAATAATTCACTAATCACTTAGTTTTAATCATCCTTGAATTTTCCTAAGTCTCTATATCACTTAAGGTTTCAAAACTAGCCTATAAACTAAAGGAAAAACCAACTTGAAGAAATCTTACCTTTGGTTATGGGGGAGAGCACGGGACGTGAAGAAGAAGAGGGGATAACTTTCAAATTTATCCCCTTAAATTCTCATATTCACCTTTATTTAATAACCCAATTTAAATGAATATTAAATTCATTCTATCTAAAGGACCAAATTACCCCTCCATTCTTCCATTATTAACAATAAGTATCAAACATAATTTCCTAAGTCATTTCTTGTACTTTACCATTTATTCAATTTAATCCTCCACATTTTTAAATCGTTTCATTTTAGTCACTGACCCAATGTTTGGGGTATTATAATTCTCCCTTTAAGAAAATTTTTATTCGAATTTTAGGAAGTACGTGATGCGAAGAGGTGTGGAAACTATTTCCTCATATCCTCATCTTTTTCCCAAGTAGCTTTTTTTACTTTGTGGTTTTGCCAAAGCACTTTAACTAGAGGAATCTTCTTATTACACAGTTCTTTTCTTTCTTGAGCCAAGATCTGCACTGGTTCTTCCTCGTAAGTCAAATATGGCAGGATCTCGATTTCCTCTGGTGTGATGATATGCGATAGATCTGATCGGTACTTTTTGAGCATCGACATATGAAAAACATTGTGGATCTTATCCATATCGGGGGGCTAAGCTAACAGGTAAGCTACTGGTCCGACCATTTTTAAAATCTCATAATGTCCAATGAATCTCAGACTCAGTTTTCCTTTGCAACATAATCGTAATACTTTCTTTCATGGCGATACTTTCAGAAATACCTTATCACCCACCTGATATTCAATCTCTTTTCTTTCCATATAAGCATAAGACTTTTGTCGATCGAAAGCTATCTTAAGATTATCTTGGATAATTTTCACCTTCTACTCCATTTCTTTCATTAAATTCGGGCCAACTAAGTCTCGATCTTTTACCTCAAACTAATTTAAGGGTGTTCTGCACTTTCTCCCATACAAGGCTTCATACGGAGCCATCTTAATACTCGATTGGTAACTATTATTATAAGCAAATTCTGTTAAAGGAAAATACATATCCCATGATCCTTTGAACTCAATCACACATGCCCTTAGCATATCTTCCAATAACTGAATAGTTTGCTCTGACTGCCCATTTGTTTGTGGATGAAAAGTTGTGCTGAAATTCAATCGAGTACCCAATGCCTCATGCAAAGACTTCTAGAATCTCGAAGTAAACCTGGGATCTCGGTTGTATACTATCAAAACTGGTACTCCATGTAGCCGAACTATCTCTTTTATATACAACTCTGTATATTTATCCATCGAGTAATCTACTTGAACTAGAAGAAAATGAGTAGTTTTGGTCAATTTGTCCACAATTATCCATATCAAGTCTTTTTTACTAGGTTTCAAAGGTAGTCCTAAAACAAAATCCATTATAACTCGTTCCCACTTCTATTCCGGAATGAATATCAGATGTAGCAATCCGGAAGGCACTTGATGCTCAACTTTCACTTGCTGACATGTCAGGCATCTTGCAACGAAATTTGATATAACTCTTTTCATGCCAGCCCACCAATATCGACTCTTTATATCCTAATGCATCTTATTCCTACCTGAATGCATAGTCAAAAGACTATAATGTGACTTAGAAAGAATATATTTCTTCAATTCTTCATTATCTGGAATGCAAAGTCTTTCATGATAATATAAATATCCATCAGTCCTTATTTTGAAGTCTTTGGCCTCATCTTTTTCTATTTGTGCAACTCTTTTCAAACATTTTTCATCTTGTCCTTGCAGCTCTCTTATCCGATCCAAGAACATCGAATTTAACTTAAGCTCAGCTATCAAGGTCCCATCTTCCTTTAAAGATATATGTGCATCCAAAGCTCGTAAAGCTACAAAAGTCTTTCGGCTAAGTGCATCAGCTACCACAATAGCCTTCCCTGGATGATAATTGATGTTCACATTATAATCTTTTAAAAGCTCGATCCATCTTCTCTGCCTCAAGTGCAATTCTTTATGAGTCAAAAAATACTTTAGACTATTGTGATATATATAAATATGACACTATTCACCTTACAAATAATGACGCCAAATCTTCAAAGCGAACACAACCGCTGCCAATTCCAAGTCATGTGTCGGATAATTTCTCTCATGAGTCTTCAGCTGTCTTGAGGCATAGGCCACAACTTTCCCTTCTTGCATAAGCACACATCCCAATCCTTTATGAGATGCATCACTAAAGACTACATAAGTCAATATTCTCACAGGTTCTTCTTCATAGGTTAAATCAGGTTTGACTTCTATTTGCTCTAGTGCAACGATGTGAGAGGGATCATATCTATATTTTCATAAAATGAACACATGGAAGACATTATGAATTTTCTCTATTTCCGGTGGCAAAGATAAATGATATGTTACTAATCTTACCCGTTTAACAACCTCATATAGTCCAATGAATCTAGGACTTAACTTTTATTTCCAACCAAAACGTAATACTTACTTCCAGGAAGATACTTTCAAGAAAACTTTTTCTCCAACTTCAAATTCAATTTTCTTTCTTTTAAGGTCAGAATAGGATTTTTGCCGATCAAATGCCACTTTAATATTATGTGGAATTTATCGAACTTTCTCTTCCACATATTGAATCAAATCAGGACCAAGAACACTTTGGTCTTTAAGCTCATACCAGTTTAATGGTGTACTATATTTTCTTCCATATAAAGCCTCATAGTGTGCCATCTTGATACTGGACTGATAGTTATTCCTGATTTAAATATTCATTCCTAATTGTCTGTGAATCTGAGGATGAAAGATCGTACGAAAGTTTAGGCGAATTTTCAACACTCCATGTAGGGATTTCCAAAATATCTTTTGTTCAGATTCAAGGGTAACCCCGAAACAAAATCCATCTTCATATTTTCTCACTTCCATTATGGAATGGAAAATGGTTGTAATAATCCTGATGGAACTTGATATTCAACTTTAACTTGTTGATATACCAAACAAGTAGACATAAATTTGATGATACTTCTTTTCATTCCTGACCACTAATATTGATCCTTTAAATCCATATACCTCTTGGTTCCACCCAGGTGCATTGTCAATAAACTGCAATAAGCCTCTGTCAGTAGATTTTCTTCAATTCCTCATCGTCTGGTATCACAATTCATTCTTTATAATACAAATTTTCATCTGACTTAACCTCAAAATCCTTAATCTCTATATTCTTTACTTGCTCTATTCTTTTTAAACACATTTCATCTTTACTTTGTAATTCTCCAATTCGATCCAACCACGTTGGTTTAAGCTTTAATTCTGCACATAGACCATCGTTTCCAGTTAAAGATAATCTTGCGTCCATAGCTCGTAAAGTTGCAAAAGTTTTCCTGCTCAAGCATCTGTTACCACGTTAACCTTTCCGAGATGGTAGTCAATTATTACATCATAATCTTTTAAGAACTCAACCCACCTCCTTTGTCTCAATTTAATTTCTTTTTGACTCATCAGATACTTCAAGCTTTTATGATCCGTATAAAAGTAACAACGTTCTCTATATAAATAGTGACGTTAAATCTTGAGAGCGAACACTACAACAGTCATTTCTAAATCATGAGTTAGATAATTCTTTTTATGTGGTTTCAACTTTCTAGATGCGTACGCTACCACTTTCCCTTCTTGCATTAATACACATCCCAATCCATTATGGGATGTGTCACTGTACACCTCAAAATTCTTGCCAGATTCAGGTTGAACCAATACAGGGGCTTCTGTTAAAATTTTCTTTAAAGCTTCAAAACTTTCTTGGAACTCTTAAGTCCAGACAAATAATACGTTCCTTCTCATCAGCTTTGTTAAAGGTAGTACTATCATTGAAAAATTCTTAACAAATCTTCGATAATAACCCGCAATTCCAAGAAAACTTCGAACTTCAGACACATTCTTTGGAACTTACTAGTCCATTTAGCTTTAATCATTTGAGAGTCAACCCTAATCCCATCTGCAGGGATCACATGGCCTAGGAAAATTACTTCATTTAACCAAAACTCGCATTTGGATAATTTGGCATACAACTTCTTATCTCTTAGAATTTGCAAGACGATCATCAGATGTGCCCTATGCTCTTCATAGGATTTCGAGTACACCAGTATGTCATCAATAAAAATAATAACAAATTAGTCCAAATAGGGTTGAAATATCCTATACATGAGGTCCATGAAAGCAACAGGTGCATTCATTACTCCGAATGGCGTTACGATGAATTCATAATGTCCATATCTTGTTCAAAAAGCTATCTTCGAAATATCTTTCTCTTAAATCTTCAATTGGTGGTAACCAGAACGTAAATCAATCTTAGAAAATACCGAAACTTTTTTTTTCTTTTTTCCCCATATAATGTCACTTATCATTTAGACAGTAACATCCATTTCTATTACTCAACATCATAAATCCATCTCTAATTTCTCATAACAATAACCAAATTCTTATTCCATCATCATATAACCAAGAACACAACTTTATATATTCTTCAATGTGATTAAACATATACTTTATGAAATCAAACAATCTTTTAACATCACTTTGCATACTTTTCTTTACTGATATATCAAACTTATCCTTTACATCTGAATCACAACATTTATATTCTTTTCATATCACTTATACTTATTTCTGAATACCTCTTTGTATTATATTTTCATAATGCTAATAGTCAATACTACTTATACATCTTTATTTTTCATCACCTTAAACTTTCTATCAATCCTTAACTTCCTTTATCATAAAAATCCTTATCTCTTTTACCACATCACATTCATGAAGTTAAAATATACAACCATATTCATATCTATATCATACTTGGTTAACTAAACTTTATCTTTCCTTCAAATCTTATAACTCTATTATCCATACCATTACCACTAATCAGTAACAACTTTTCAACCTAAGTCATAAGCCCTAATCAAACTAATCATATACATCCTTTCAATTGAAATCAAACCATTGTAATTTACTCACTTATCGAACCCACACTCTTATTCATATACAATATTATTCTCTTGTCTTTTTTACTACCTTACATTTCCATGATCAAAATACATAACCTTATCTCAGTCCACTTCATCCTTAATTAGCTTACCTTGGTATCATCTTCTAATCCTTTAACTTCAATACACTTACTATCATATAACTCTGTTAGTCAGCACCAGTTCTTTCAATCTAAAGCATAAACCTTCATCAAATCATTCTCCTACATCAAGTAATTTACGTTGTTCAAACTCAACATTCTATCTTCCTTTGTCTTATAAACTGATTACTGATGTTCCCATTCTTAAACTCTTCTTATAAATCCTTAGCTTTACACAAACATACGAATCCTCACTTCCTTCATTATATCATATTACTATGATCAAAATACAATAAACTCATAAGCTCTGGCTCCATATACCTTATATGCTTGTTACTGATGCACTTCTTTTTGAACTCTTCTACAAATTCTCATTGCATCATTCGATCTTTTAACGTTCTTATAGTGACATTTGTTCACCATATTCTATCTTATTCACGTAATAACAAAACTTATCTATATCACTTTTCTGATTCAAAACTATGAAAATTTCCTATCACTATTCTAATATGATTTCAACTTTCTGAAATCAACCTTTGATCTTTCGAAGCATTTCCTGAGGTGTCCGCCCCTCATCCTGCTTGGCCAGGGCAAGTGATTTGCTATTACCTTCAGGTTTATCGCCTCCCACTTCACTTTGGAAGCTCTCAAATTCAAACATTTAACATAACAATTTAATTCTATCAACAAAACAATACACTCCTTACACTATCAGATCAGAATTTTTTTTTCACTTTATGTTGCCATGTATACCTTATAAAACACTCTAGACTCCGGTTTATGCCGAGAATCGACTAAACCTTAGCTCTGATGCCATTAAATATAACACCCCCAACCCGTAGCCGACCCGAATACGAGTTCGAGATGTCACATTTCTTTTTTAAAACAATATTCTTACCAAATAACAGACTATTTGTACTTATTTTAAGAAAATATGATAATATACTATTAAAAATACTGTATGAACAGTACCGTGAAATCAATTTTTTCCAGATTGCAAACAGTAGCGACTCAGGCTATACAAGCATTGATGCTTCTGTTACAATCCTCTTTAGCATTTCAAAACTTTCTTGGCATTTCACCGACCAAACAAAAGGCACATCTTTCCATAACAAATTAGTTAACGGCGAAGCTATCATTTAAAAGTTCTTCACAAACCGCCTATAATAACCAGCAAGCCCCAAGAAATTCTGAACTTTCGAAACATTCCTTAGGGTTGTTAATTTACTATAGCTTGAATCTTTTTGGGATCTACTCTTATGCCTTCTGCGGAAACTATATGGCCAAGGAAAGCAACCTCAGCTAACCAGAATTCACACTTGGATAATTTGACATACAACTTCTTCTCTCGAAGAGTCTGAAGAACCATTTGAAGATGAGCATCATGTTCCTCTCTTGACTTGGAATACACCAAAATATCATCTATAAATATCACCACAAATTGATCCAAGTAAGGTTGGAATACTCGATTCATCAAGTCCATAAATGTTACAGGAGCATTAGTCAATCCGAATGGCATCACCACGAATTCATAATGTCCATACCGTGTCTGACAAGTTGTCTTTGATATATCATCCTCTTTAATCTTTAATTGGTGGTATCCCAATCTTAGGTCTATCTTAAAGAACATTGTTGCACCTTTCAATTGATCGAATAGATCATCAATTCTTGGAAGATGATATTTATTCTTTATCGTTACTTTATTTAACTGACGGTATTCGATGCATAATTGCATAGACCCGTCATTTTTCATAAAAAAAACACAGGTTCTCCCTAAGGAGAAACACTGGGTCAGACAAATCCCTTATCGAGCAAATCTTGCAATTGGGCCTTTAATTCTCTTAACTCAATTGGAGCCATTCGATATGGAGCCATAAAAATAGGTTTGGTACCCGGATAAACCTCAATCTTGAATTCTACCTCAAGGTCTGGAGGTAAACCTGGTAATTCTTACGGAAAAACATCCAAAAACTCCCTAACTGTTGGAATATCATCTGATCTCGCTTCTGATACTTGAGTGTCTATCATGTTAGCTAGGAAAGATATGCACCTTTTGTCATCATTTTCTTTGCAGTTATGGTTGATATCACATTGGATGGTGATTCTGCTTTTTTGTCGATCTCAACAATTTCTAAGCCTTCCACATCTTTAAAAATAATTGCTTCTTGCGAAAATCAACCCAGCCATGGTGAGGAGACAACCAATCTATGCCCAAAATAATTTCAAACTCATCGAAAGGAAACTTCATCAAGTTTATCAGGAATACAACCCCTTGAATCTTTATAGGGCATTTTTTACATACCCATGTTACTCTTGCACTATGACCTATAAGGTTTACAACTATCATTTCTGTAACACCCCCAACCCATACCCGACCCGTACCCGACCCGAATACGAGTCCGAGATGTCACATTGCCTTTTTAAAACAATATTATTACCAAATAACAGAATATTTGTACTTATTTTAAGAAAATATGATAATATACTATTAAATAATGTTTGTTATAAAATTTTGAGGCAAAAATATATTTATGAACAGTAAAATATGGTATGAACAGTACCGTGAATAGTAATGAACAATACCATGAAATCAAATTTTTCCAGATTACAAACAGGGAATCGATTCCCTGCTACAGGGTACCGATTCCCCTACTACAGTACTGCTATAGTACTTCTGTAAAACATACGTAAAACTCGTAAAAATTTAATCGTTCATTACTATACATTTACATTTACATAATTACGTTTAAAACATTAGAAAAGTCGATTAGAGAATTCGTACTAAAATATTTCTTACATGCCAACATACTATACACAATTAAAATATATACTTTATCAATTAATTCTGATATGATCTTCTAGCAATGTTGTTGTTCTTGCCACTCATATTTCTGCTATTCTTGGTTCTTGGTACCTATGTGTAAATCACTTACACGCTAAGTTATAGACTTAGTGAGAGGCATAAAATAAAATATATATCAATGCATTCATGAAACATGCACTCTTACCATTCAATCATGACATTACAACTTGTATGTATGTATTACACTATACATTATATGATCATGTCATGCACATATGAACTTACCTTCTTATGCCACTTTCACTTTAATTTATCTTTCAATTGCCCGTGTATGATATTGAGAACAGAAGGTACGTGAGTACACTGAGGTTGTGCACATATGGTGTCACCACAGCTCGTATAAATTCCCTACTAGGGGCACTAAATATTTGTCCCGAAGGACCACTATATATGTCCCGAAGGACCAATGTGTATGTCCTGAAGGACCACTCCTTAAGAACTATATACATATTACAATAGACCAAATAAGTGTACCAAAGTACCACATATATGTTCCACAGAATTACATATATGTCCCGAAGGACCACGTAGAACCCTCGACTCTTAGCATGCCAATTATACCTACAGCTCTCATATTAAATCACATGGGCTTAAATATGAATACATTTCTCATTTTCATATCTTTGTCATCACTTTTCATATAAACACATATTTCACTTCACATGTACACATATGATCACTTTCATTATTTCATATACCTGGATTGATTCTCTGACAATTACATTCTTTCATATAATATCATATTAAAGAATAAATGAATTATGTATGAAATAACTATATCCAATATATATATATATATGCATGTACATGAATATGAAATCATGAATTCAACTATAAGAAATAGACTTATCGCAAATCTTATCTCCATACAATTCTATCTAATATGAGCACTCACCTTAGCCTTGTTGGATTTGAACCAATTCTAGAACTTATCTCTTTATCAATCGTTTCTAATCCCTCGATCGTTCTTACTTGTCAATTGTTTCATAACTCGTTTAGGCTTGTTATCTATATAAACATAATTTTCGAGACAATTATCAAAAGTCTAAACCTTATAACTTGATACTAATATCTTAAACGAATTTAATGAACCAAACTTTAACTTTTCCTTTAGGGGGTATCGATACCCTCCCCATAGGGAATCGATTCCCCCTGGATAATCTGTAAAAACCCAGAATTTATTGTTCAAACCCAAAAATCATCCACTATTCACTAAATTTTCTCATACAAGGTTCCTTTCATACCACCAAACTTAACTACAACCATTTTAACTAACTTCTATCATTTCAACACTTTAGAATCTCCCACACTTCATTGAAATTCTTAAAGCTAAGAATCATACCCAATTTTCCTTGTTATCCAAACTTAATTCTAACATTTATAACTTATTATTCACACCTATGACAAGTCAAATTCAACTTCTAAATTCATTTATTAACTCTTTTTCAGGAATTCACTTTAAAACTTATTCTCTTTAATCTTCTATAACTCAAAACTCTTTGAGTTTCTAAGACTCTTTTTCCTTCCATCATGTTTCCTAAAACTTCATGAATCAAAATCATACTTGAATTTGAAGGATTAACCAAAAGAAATCAAACTTACCTTGAGCTTGGGTCTTCACGTTTGGGAGAAGAAGATGAAAAAAGAAGGAAAAAGAGATGAGAGAAATCTGGAAACATTTGTTTCATACATAAGCCCCACGTGGGTTTATAAAATATCCACTATCCATATTTAATTATTTCCTTGATAAAAGACTCATTTGCCCTCTTAACTTCTCCTTATTTGCTAATTCATCCTACATGAAATATTTCCATTAAATCTCTCAACTTTTCAATTTATTTACTTTGGTCACTAAAATTTTAAAATCTTACACTTAAATTACTAACACGGTATTGAGGATGTTACAATTTCACTAAAAATTGGTTCTAAAGGAATTCCTTTAGCTCTAACCAACTTTTTACTAATATAAGCGTGTGTAGAACCAAGGTCAACCTAAACAAATATAGGTTCATAAAAAATATAGAATGTACCTATTAAGATCTCCAGGTCATGTCGATCCTCATTAGTCTTAATATTATAAATCCAGGCCACTCCTCCAGTCTCTCGACGTTGGTTGGACCCAAGTTATCCCCCGGATCTTCATCTATTTCTATTAGATACTGTTACTGATCTCTCGGTTTGCACTGATCTATCTCTGGATCTCTTTGGAAAATTTCGAGCATAGTGACCAGTTTCACCACAATAGAAACAAGCGCCAGAGAACAATCTACATACTCCCCGGTGCGATTTGCCACATGTCTGACATGGAGTATTTCGTCCTCCAAACGCTCTACCCAAGCTAACAATAAAAGACTGTGATTGACTATTCTTCTGTGAAACTGCAGCAAAACCATTTTTATTATTATATCGAGAACTTGAACCATTGTCTCTCTTAGCATTATGGGAAGTTGAAGACATTTCAACTTTTTTTTCCTTCTGCATACCTTGCTTCATTGCTAGAGTCTCCTCTTGAGCTCTTTCAATGGCCTTAGCTCGGTTGATAACTTATTGCAAGCTGGGTAAGTTTAAAGCTAACATCATCTATTTCAACTTTGGCCTCAAACCCTCAATGAACCAATCATGTCGAGCCTTATCATTGGGAACTACCTCAGTAGTAAAACGACTCAGCTTATTATGCTCAGCCTTGTACTCATGTAGTGCTTGATCGCCTTGTTTCAGATTAAGAAACTTCAGCAGCATCGTCCTCATAAATTGCTCCCTGATATACTTGTTCTTAAACTCATCTTGAAAAAATTGTTATGTCACTTGCTCAGGTGGTGCATACATTGTAGTATTTTTCCACCACACCCGATCTGATCCTCGGAGTAAAGATACAACTCAACTCAGCTTTTCAGAATCTAAGCATTGAAGACTTTCCAGCATCATCATAACGTCGTTTAACCATAAATCAACATCCATCGGACCTTCACCCTCTTCTCCCTGGAACTCCGGAGCTCCTAAACTTCTCAACTCTTTTGGAATTAACATCTGCGGTGTTGGAGGAGCAAAGGGAGGCGGAGGAGGTTGAAACCGAGTCAGGATGGCACCCGAGAGCCTGCATAAAAGCTCCAAACTCTGGCACTGGCATACCCTGATTTACCAGTGCACTAGCATATTCTAACGGAATCAGATGCTCACTATTAGCTTCATAGCTCTTGCTACCCGACCCTTCTCTATTTTCTTGATCAGTCTCTCTCATCGAATTCGTAGAATCCGACATCTAATAGAACATACATAATGATAACACTTAAGTTAGTAAGGAGTGACATCAATCATATTATAACTACACCATATCAATAACCTTGACATCTTAGTGGCATGTAAAACCCTTTTTACAATAAAATACACCCAATTTTGGTCGATAATCATCTAACCCTGTAGCTCTGATACCAATAAATATAACACACATTTCCTGTATATATTTCCGTACACGAGTCACATATGTTACATAACTTTTAAAACTTTCCACTTTGAAAAACCATTAAAATTTTGTTTTCAAATCTTAAAACATTAAGTTTAATATTTATAAAGCTTTTTCATTAACTTATAGTACATAAACGAATATTAAAGTTCGATCATATTAAAATTTTACATCATTATAAATCAAATATTTTTCAAAGCATTTTCATAATTCTATTACATGCCAGCTAACAACATCAAAAGTAGACATAGTTATCGTACAGTTACTGATGAGGCGACCCTTGATTTGCGATGTTAGTTGCACTCCTTACTCCGCTCGTACTATTATCTACGTGTGAAATTAACATACGCTAAGTAATCACTTAGTGAGGCATAAAAATAATGAGATAAATTTTAAACATGAGT
Source organism: Hibiscus syriacus (assembly GCF_006381635.1). Classification (NCBI taxonomy): domain Eukaryota; kingdom Viridiplantae; phylum Streptophyta; class Magnoliopsida; order Malvales; family Malvaceae; genus Hibiscus; species Hibiscus syriacus. Next base: position 1,508,693 of record NW_024062903.1, read on the forward strand.
ATATTATAACAATTCAAATACCACTTAACTATTACAACTCATTATAAATTCAATGATTTTGCACACGTAGTGCTGATACAGTAATTCACAAACTCATTATGAATTACGTGGGGTTGCACACATAGTGTCAATACGGAAATTCATACACTTATTATGAATTTCTTAAGTTGCACACACAGTGGCAATACGAAAATTCATAAACTTATTATAAATTTCATAAGTTGCACACACAGTGCCCATTCGGTAAATGCAATACATACATCGATTAAAGTGCATCTATGACTCTTATAACATATAAGTACATAATAAATGCACTCACATGGTCTGCCTCACTATTATACCCAAAATGTAAATCCTACTAATCGGCGACTTTATCCTTGTCTTTCTATTTGCTTGACTCGAGAGCTTGATTATGATCTACATAAGTATCCATAATCACACATACAATACAATGTAAGTATACTTTCTAACATTTATACAAATTAATAATACTCAAAAGAACTATTATTCTCGAATTCTATTTAAGCTCATCATAACCTAAAATTTCATGTTGCTCAGTATCAAGTGACAGTGAATCACGCATAGCATATATGCCTGCAATGAAGGGTTGACCCTTAAGAATGCTTGCAACATGTTAAGACACAGGAACTGGACTTCCACAGGAAGTTAATGCATCAGTTACATCTTTTACCTTTATAAGATATACTCGCATGCTATCTCCTCATTTCTTGAGGGATTGAAGCTTGTAATGTAAACTCATTACAGCAGTGGCAGAACGGTTAGCAAAGAATTACAACACTTTGTTCCATATCTAGGATGATGTTTCAGCACCAGCAAACTAAGGGAGTAAGTGAGGACTAACCGTTGATAACAACCAAGAAGATAAAGCACTATCTTGGGCCAAGAACTTCTCATATTCTTCATTGAGAATTACAACTCCCTCTTCACCTACCACCATTTCTGGAGGAGGTAGGATCATTCCAGTCAACATTTGATCAAGACGATGGCTCCTCACGGTGAGTAACACTTGTTGCTTCCAAAGAAGAAAATTTTTTTCATCAAGAATCACGTTCACCTTTTTGTTGGTGAAGACTTTGGTATTTCTTGAAGAAAACTCCATTGAAGTAGCTGTTGAAGTAGCACTTTGATCAATGAAAAGCACGAACAGCAAAAGCACACCTTTTCCTTATTAAGGAAACCCTAGGATACAACAACAAATGATACCATGTTGAAAGAACGTAAAGAGACTAAACTACAACACTCAAAACCAGAAGAATGCTTTCTTTCTCATTGCTTAATATTTACCTTTACACAAGTTATATAGACAACATCCATACGGTTATACGTAGCTGTTAATAACCCTAACCAACTAACAACCTAACTGCATCAGTCTACATGAACAGCTATAACTGCAGCTTCCAGCTTACTCCAACAGAATCTGAATAAATGATATAAGTTACCATGGTTCAGTTAGATGAAGATCTAGAGATTTTACTCTCTCTTTTCTCTAAGCAAGTTTCCTCTGATGCAAATATGATCATTAAGAATGTTACCCACAGAATTTAACAAACATTCATACAATAATAATAAGTTCCAATCCACACAAATAAAACTGAACTCAGATGAAATGAACACCACATATTTCGAGTCTGAGTGGTTGTTATACACACACACACACAAAAAAGCAAAACTACACAATTAGTCGAAATTAAGTAACAAATCTTTGTAGACACTTATTTTCGCTCGGAGTTATTTTGTTATATATATATATATTATTTTTATTATATATAAATGTATATAGTAATATAGTTTGTGAAAATATTTTTAAACGATTTTCGAAAATTTGTATATTATATGGGTTTTGAAAATATTTTTAAAAATATATATAATATATAGTTTTGAAAACATTTACATATTATATAGTTTTTAAAACATTTTGAAAACTTATATAGTATATAATTTTTTAAAACAATTTTGAAAAATTATATAATATATAATTTTAAAAACATTTTTGGAAAAATTATATAATATATAGTTTTAAAAACATTTTTTGAAAACTTATATAATATTTTTAAAACAATTTGAAAACTATATAATAAATAGTTTTGAAAACTTTTTTAAATATAATATATAGTTTAAAAAAATTTTGAAGTATATATATTAGATAATTTATATTATATTATTATTATTATTTATTCATTTTCCTTTTATTATTTTCTTTTTATGTTTGTTTCAGGGTCCAATAATAGTCCAGATTGGGCCTGAACCAACCCAACAGCAGATTAGGGTTCTCACAAATGTCACAACGCCGCATGGAACAAGTCACAAGGGCAGTCAGAAGCCACCGAACAACCAGGTGAAAAATCCGGCCAGAAACCGTTCACAGGGCAGCAAGTCCTGGCTAAATCGGGACTGACCCATCCCGTTTTAGCTGGGCAAGTAAGCAACGATCCGATAATGGCAGGAACAACCCATTGAGGGCGGAGATAACAAGCGTCGGTGGTGGGTATAAACACCCCACCACCATCATCAACGCAAGAAAAAACATCAACAACCATCAAAGTGAGCCAACAAAAAAACCAAACGGTGAACATCAACACAACAGAAACACAAGAATCGACAAAAACCAAAACAACATCATCAAACAACCACAAGATTGAACAAAAAAAGAAAACCAAAACAAGCCCAAAGGTTACAACTTTCGAAAACCAAAAGCGAAAGCAAACAAAGTTTGAAACTTTGTTTCGCGAAAGCCACCGGGAGAGTAAGAAACCGCGTCGGGAAACCGGAGAACCGAAGAGTCTCCATCGACGAAGGTAAAAAGTTGAATCTTCTGGAGTAGATCTACGTAGTTTGGGGCTTTTTTGTGAAGTTTAGGGATTGGTTTTGGGTTCACGAGATCGAGGGGCTCATTTTAGAGGTATTTAGTTTTTCGACCACCATCGCCGGCAGCTGGCGCGGTGGAAAGGCTGTCGGGCCGTTGCCAACTTCGACCGAGAATTGCTTGCTGAGAGGCGAGAAGAGAATATTTTTTCTCTCATCATTTGAAGAGATAGAGGGCAAAGTGATTAAGTGAAAGAATAACCATTTTGGCTTAAAAGGAAACGGATATATAAGGTGGGCCAAACGGCGTAGTTTCAATGAGGGGCTTTCTGTGCAATTTTGTGCACGGGTAAACTATGAAAATGGTCCCTGTAATTTGTTCTCTTTATGTTTTAGTCACTGAATATAATTTTCATCATTTCAATTTGGATTCCGAGTTCAATATGTTAGCGTCTTAGTCACCAATTTATGTTTTATTCGAAAAGAGCCCAGGTATTTTTTGCATGTTTTAATTTGGTCAGTTTTTCTTCTTTCTTTTGGTTTGGCCACTCTTTTTCTTATTTTTTTGCGTTTTGATCTTTTTTATGTATTTTCTTAATAATTTTTATTTTTTACAATATATTTTTTATTCTTCCCTTTTTTATTATTTTATTATTTTATTTTTTCTTTTGACCTATACCTTTTTTATTTTTTTACTTTTTCCCTTCTCTTTAATTTTTATTTAATTTTTTATGACTTTTCATTTATTTATTGTTATTATTGTTATTATTTATTTTCTTTTTTCTTTCCCCTTTGATTTATTATTTTTCCTATTTATTTTTTCTTTCTTTCTCCTTGATCGCTTTAATTTTTTTTTTATCTAACATTTTCTGTTTTTTCTCCAACCAATCTAAGGTAAGTAGTTCAAACCAAATTTTTAAATTTCAATTTAAATTGCTAATTTTCGCAATTAAAGACAACCGACAAATTAATTAGTACCGAAAGGGCGGTTCAAGGGTGTTAATCCTTTCTTGACCGTAACCGACTCCCGAACCCAGCACGTTTCTAGTATAACGCAGATCAGGTAAGATGGTGTTTTACCCACATAAATTCATTTTAAAATGGTCGGTGGCGACTCTAACCCAATTCATTCAAGTTGAAGCCTAATTCCGGGCCCAACCAAAAGACGACCGCGATAGCTTGGCGACTCCGCTGTGGACCAGGTAAGTGACTATGCCATAATTAATTTTCGGTTATCTTTTTATGCGAAAGTAGTAAATTTTAATTTTAATTTATTAATTCGATTCCAATTATTTACCTTTGATTATTTTTCAAATAAATAGTTGTACTGACATTTTTTTCAATGATTTCAGATTTTTTAAAAGTTTCTATCTCTGGCTCTATACCCGAGCACCAAACCCTTTTTAAGTGGGGTGAAAGCGACGCCTTCGTGAGATTTCATTCTCCGCACAGGCCTAGCAAGTAACCTTCGGGATTCATATACCTTATGTCTTCGTGTGAATTTATTCATCGCATAGGCATAAGGGAATGTATCCTCTCGAGTTTAACTTAGTCCACACAAGCTTGTAATGGGCTTAGGACTAAGGGTCTGGCAAGCCCAAGGGGCACCAGCAAGGAGAACTCGGGTAGCTTTTTAGAACCTAAACCTGGAGAGTACATGGAATTAGAGCCCACCCCAAAACTTCATTCCAAACCCTAGACTGCTTTGATTTTATTTCATGCTTTACTTTCTGTTCAAAGCATGCGAACTAGACAAATATACGGTTAGGATTTGTTTGAAATTAGCATGCGGGATAGAGATCATGGCCGGGTAAGAATTAAAGCATGTGGGGTAGGATTTTTCATTTTTATTGTTTTGATTTACCTCACTAACTCTTTTTATTTTTTGTTCTCTTTCATTTTATTTTCATCACTTGCATCATTTAAAAGAGGTGTGGATACACCAAAAACGTGTTTGTTAAACATGAATAATCTGCATTAATGAACAAAGGGGTTGTAATACAATAGATGAAAATACATAGGATAATCTACAAGGCGACTATGTGTCACATTCAATCCAGAAGATGCGGTGCCCACAATTGAAGAATATATCACTCTGCTGCATTATAAAGGACTCATAATGAACCGGGTCTACATCAAGCACAATGAAAGTCTATCTTTGAAGAACTGACTGGCAGAGGTTGCAGGGGCAAGATGAAGATTACTGATCTTGGGAGTCTCTTCAAAGACAACAATGGCAAAACGATAGCTGAAATTGGAGACCATTGCTGACGAATTCAAGAAACAGACAAACGAACTTCACATAGTTCCTATCAATTGAGGGCTCCAATGACGTATCCATTGGGAACAGGTTCAATAAAAGATAAATGCCAGAGATGCATTCATTAAAGACCTCTTGGGCCAGTACAAAAAGCAACTCAACATTTCCACGGTTCATCCAGAGAAGCCAGAGGGGTTCGATAGGTTATTCAACCGGTGACAGACAAAAGCAGAAGACTAGTCAACATGTCAGAAGCTGTCAGGATATTTTTGTCTCTTAAAGATAAAACACTTTTGTCCCCAATGAGGATTATTTATACTAACAGACATATTTTTAGATCAATGCCTCGAACATTGCATGCATCATGCATTCCTGCATATTTCGCATTATTGTTTTTTTATTATTACATTCACATGTCTCATCAAAAATGGGAACATTTTTATTATATTCCCAAGATTTACAAGGAACTTTACAAACAACTTGTGGCACCCATGTAGTGTCACCATATCCGGTGGAACCCATGAAGCCCCCAAACCCCAAGTGGTATAACGAGAATGCTCATTGTGAATATCACGGCGGTGTCCCAGGGCACACAATTGAGAACTGTTACGCATTCAAAAGAGTCATACAGAAGATGCGTAACCAGAACTGGATCGACTTCAACAACTTGGGGGCATCCAAGTGAGGAAGATCATTTCATCATTTGAGGCATTATGTTTGAATTTGTTTTTTCAGTTTTTCTCAAGTTTTTGTAAGGACTTTTAAAGAAATTTATGTTACTTTAAAGATGTTAAGGAATGAATCATATTTGCAAACTTGCAATTCTTTGAATATCATTTGAATTAAAAAACTCTGTAAATGCTTCAAAGTTACAGATCTTTGACAAAGCAACATGATTTAAAAAAAAGACTTTGACCTTACCCAGAATATACCCTCAAACACCGTACCCTGCTCTTGCAATTAACCAATATAACCTTTTCCTTTCATAAGGTGCAGAAAACATGGGGCATCCTTTTGAATATGACATTACTATTCTTTTTTATTTAAGACGTTCAGTGATGATAATGATCTTCACAGATGGAATAGTTGAGTAGGTAAATCTAGTTTAGGTCAGTTGCTTGGAAATTGAACTCTAAAGATGAGATTCCTTGACTTTCAAAAACACCTAGACTATAACAGGTTCTTCTTGACAAACTTAAGAAATTGGACCTGTATACCCAGATTATTATATATTATATATATATACAATAAAGCTTGAGTTATCACTCTAGAGCAATTGGTTAAACGCCCTGGTTTTATGGATAATATTCGGCTAGCCTGGTAAAGGCGATTATACTATACAATAAAGCTTGAGCTGTCCCTCCAAGGCAATTGGTTAAACACCACAGCTTTATGGATAAGATTCAGCTAACCTGATAAAGGTGTTTATATATTGAGTTGTCCCTCTAGAGCAATTGGTTAAACGCTCCGGCTTTATGGATTCAGCTAGCCAGACAATGGCAAATTTAAATAAGAAGTTTCGGTAAAATGGACTAAGGGAGTTAAGGAACACCTGTTATAGTCAATTTCACACGAGCACTCAAGAATTTCATTTTTAGATCGATATTTCTGCACTACCTTTATTAGAAAAGCTTATAAAACTTAAACAAATAGAAGATTTTGGAGGACAAAAATAGAAGGTCTAGTAATTGATAATGTTAGTTGCGTCATTTTGTCTGCATCCAATTAAAATGCCAAGCCAAAGAAAAGCATGTTGCTATAACCGAAAAAATGACCTTTTTTATGGCTGAGACCTTAAGTCAACCTGAAGCCAACTCATCCATTTGAACATTTTTCAAAGAGTTCTAACTCTGAAAGCATTAAAAAGAGCTATCGATTCCTTTGATATACTTTGAACTCATGTTTATGATTTGATTCGATTGCGAGCTCGGGTTAAAAGACAATGTTTTACAGAATTCTTACATTTTTATATATTTTTCCCCTCCTAAAATAAGAGAAAGGATAAAAAAACATTTTCAAACAGGATAGTCTCAAGTGTGAAAAGTCCTGGAAGCTGTTAAGGCTCATTTTGCCTCTATTGAAGAAAAAAGAATAATGCCAAGTTTCGAGCACTTCACATTCTTGAAAACAATCAATTCGAGAGGCCAAATAGAATTTGTGACATCAACCTGAGAAGAAAATGGGGCATGGTCGATTCCAATGACAAGACCAACAGACAAAAATGAGGCTCCATCCAAGAGATAAAACAGAATTAATTCACGTTGCATGCATCTTAGACATACTTAAGAGCGTCACATTTAGCACACATAATTTTTTACAGCTTTTAGAGTCAATTTCAACTTCACATCGAATGATATTGGACTCGAGACAACAAAAGCTCAACTTCACAGCCAAGGAGCGACTGACTGTCAACAAACAACTTTTTAGTTTCATTAAGAGTCAATTTCAACTTCACAACTAAGGATATTGGACTCGAGACAACACAAGCTCAACTTCACAGCGAAGGGGCGACTGACTGTCAACAAACAACTTTTCATTTTCATTCAGAGTCAATTTCAACTTCACAGCGAAATATACTAGACTCGAGACAACACAAGCTCAGCTTCACAGCGAAGGGGCGACTGACTATCAACAAACAACTTTTCAGTTTTATTCAGAGTCAATTTCAACTTCACAGCAAATGATATTGAACTCGAGATAGCACAAGCTCAACTTAACAGTGAAGGGGGGGCTGGTTGTCAACAAACAACTTTCCAGTTTCAAAGTCAATTTCAATTTCACGGCGAAGGATATTGGGCTCAAAACAGCACAAATATTTGGATTTCAACTTCACGACAAAGGATATCCAATTCGAGGATCAACTTCACAACGAAGGGGCCATCCACGGTTTCAACTTCACGACGAAGGGAATCATGCCCACCAAAAACCTTCGAGTTCAACTACGCTCAGCTCCAAGTTACATCATTTACAGCATAACTTAAGTCGAGAAGGGTTATCTGCCAACCAAAGACTTTCGAGTTCGACTACGCTCAGCTCAAAGGCACATCATTTGCAACATAGCTTAAGTCGAGAAGGGCTATATGCCAACCTAAGACCCTCAAGTTCAATTACACTCAGCTTTGAGGGCACATCATTTACAGCATAACTCAAGGCTAAAAGGGTTATCTGTCACCAAAATACCTTCGAGTTCGACTACGCTCAGCTCCAAGGCATATCATTTGCAGCATAGCTTAAGTCGAGAAGGGCTATCTGCCAACCGAAGACCTTCGAGTTCGATTACACTCAGCTTCGAGGGCACATCATTTACAGCATAGCTCAAGGCAAGAAGGGCTATCTGTCAATAAAATTGTCGAGCTCGGTTCTATTCACGTCGATGACACCTCAATCACACTACTGTCCGGTTGCAATCGAGGTTTTCAAGTCGAGAAGAAGACTCGGGTTAACCGTGCCTCAGTAACAAAAAACTGTTTCCCGACAGCATAGCTTAAGTCAAGAAAAGCTATCTGTCAACGAAGACCCTTCGAGCTCGATTCCATTGAGCTCGATTCCATTCATATCGATGGCTTATCAACCACATGGTAGAGTCAAAGAACTACTTTTCAGTCGAATTTTTTTAACCGAGGCCTTCAAACCGAGAAGAAGACCAAAGTTGACTACAATTTAGCAATGAGAAGCCACAATCCGATTCAAATCCCGAATTACAACTTCAACTCCATATTATTTCGAGATGGATTCGACTTCGCGACGGAGGGGTCATCCGCAACTCAAATTCGACAAGGAGTTATTCCTAATTCAAATTAATTTTCGGCTCCACCGAGCGAAAATTTGTGTCATTTTATCTCTGTCTCATTTTTCGTTTTCATGAAAAAGGACAAAGAGGGACAGTTGTAGACACTCATTTTCGCCCGGAGTTATTTTGTTTTATATATATATATATGTGTGTGTGTATATATGTATATATAGTAATATAATTTGTGAAAATATTTTTGACAAAATATAATATATAATTTTCAGAAAACGATTTTCGAAAGTTGTATATTATATGGTTTTTGAAAATATTTTTAAAATATATATATAATATATAGTTTTAAAAACATTTTGAAAAAAATTATATATTATATAGTTTTTAAAACATTTTGAAAACTTATATAATATATAGTTTTTAAAACATTTTGAAAACTTATAAATATATAATTTTTTAAAACATTTTTGAAAAATTATATAATATATAATTTTAAAAACATTTTTAGAAAAATTATATAATATATAGTTTTAAAAACATTTTTTGAAAACTTATATAATATTTTTAAAACGATTTGAAAACTATATAATATATAGTTTTGAAAACTTTTTTTAAATATAATATATAGTTTAAAAAATATTTTTGAAGTATATATATTAGATAATTTATATTTTATTCTTATTATTATTATTTATTCATTTTTCTTTTATTATTTTCTTTCTATATGTTTTTTCAGGGTTCAATAACAGTCCAGATTTCAGTCCAGATTGGGCCTGAACCAGCCCAACAGCAGATTTGGGTTCTCACGGATGTCACAACGCCGCATGGAACAAGTCACAAGGGCAGTCAGAAGCCACTGAACAACCATGCGAAAAATCCGGCCAGAAACCGGTCACGGGGCAGCAAGTCTCTGCTAAATCGAGACTGACCCATCCCGTTTTAGACGGGAAAGTAAGCAACGGTCCGATAATGGTGGGAACAGCCCGTTGAGGGCGGAGATAACAAGCGTCGGTGGTGGGTATAAATACTCCACCACCATCATCAACGCAAGAAAAAACATCAACAGCCATCACAGTGGGCCAACAACAAAACCAAACGGTGAACATCAACACAACAAAAACACAAAAACCGGCGAAAACCAAAACACCATCATCAAACAACTACAAGATCGAACAAAAAAAAGAAAACCAAAACAAGCCCAAAGGCTACAACTTTCGAAACCCAAAAGCGAAAGTAAAAGTTTGAAACTTTGTTTCGTGAAAACCATCGGGAGAGTAAGAAACCGCGTTGGGAAACCGGAGAACCGAAAGTCTCAATCGACGAAGGTAAAAAGTCAGATCTTCGGGAGTAGATCTACGTAGTTTGAGGTTTTTTTGTGAAGTTTGGGGCTTGGTTTTGGGTTCATGGGATCGAGGGGCTCATTTTGGAGGAATTTAGTTTTTCCGGCCACCATCGCCGGGGGCCGGCTCGGTGGAAAGGTCGTAGGGCCGTTGCCAGCTTCGACCGGGAATCGCCTGCTGAGAGGCGAGAAGAGAAAATTTTTTCTCTCATCATTTAAAGAGAAAGAGGGCAAAGTGATTAAATGAAAGAATAGTCATTTTGGCTTAAAGGGAAATTGATATATAAGCTGGGCAAAACGGCGTAATTTCAATGAGGGGTTTTCTGCGCAATTTTGCACACGGGTAAACTATGAAAATAGTCCCTGTAATTTGTTCTCTTTATGTTTTAGTCACTGAATATAATTTTCATCATTTCAATTTGGATTCCGAGTTCAATATGTTAGCGTTTTAGTCACCAATTTATGTTTCATTCGAAAAGGGCATAGGTATTTTTTTTGCATGTTTTAATTTGGTCACTTTTTTTTTTCTTTTGGTTTGGCCGCTCTTTTTCTTATTTTTTTACGTTTTGATCCTTTTTATGTATTTTCTTAATAACTTTTATTTTTTTCCAATATATTTTTTATTCTTCCCTTTTTTATTATTTTTTTATTTTATTTTTCTTTTGACCTATACCTTTTTTATTTTATTATTTTTCCCTTCTCTTTATTTTCTATTTAATTTTTTGTGACTTTTCATTTATTTATTGTTATTATTTTTTATTTATTTTCTTTTTTTATCTCCTTTGATTTATTATTTTCCTATTTATTTATTTTTTTCTTTCTTTCTCTTTGATCGCTTTAATATTTATTTATTTATTTATTTTTATCTAACATTTCCTTTTTTTCTCCAACCAATTTAAAGTAAGTAGTTCGAACCGAATTTTTAAATTTCAATTTAAATTGCTAATTTTTGCAATTAAAGACAACTGACGAATTAATTAGTACCGAAAGGGCGGTTCAAGGGTGCTAATCTTTCCTTGACCGTAACCAACTCCTGAACCCAACACGTTTCTGGTACAACGCATATCAGGTAAGATGGTGTCCGACCCACCTAAATTCGTTTTAAAATGATCGGTGACGACTCTAACCCAATTCATTCAAGTCGAAGTTCAATTTCGGACCCAACCGAAAGACGACCGCGACAATCTTAATGCAAACTCATTCAAAGAAGGTAAATAAATCAAAATTCAAAATCGAATTAACGTCTGAAGCGAAGAAAAAAAAGTTTACGCGGCAGATCTAAACTAGATTAAAATCCCCAACTCTCCTTCCCAGCCGCATAGAAATGATGAAATGATAAAAGAAAAGAAAAAATTCCAAAGCCAATAAAACGCAAAAGGAGCATAATTCAAAAGTCCGTCGCGTTTCCCATTCTATATTAAACAGAAATCGGAGAGCAAATGTAAATCAAACGTATTTGAACCAGATCCAAAGCGAAATCAAACAGATAAATAAATTAAACTTACCATTTTTTCAGATAAAAATTAAAGATGAAGAGTTGGATCGATTTAACGCTTTTGGTGTAATGTGATAGAGAGAGATAGCTCTTCCCTCTGTTAGATTACCTTTGCTAACCTAAGACATATTCAGTAAATAATTTAATATATTATAGTATTATGTAGGATATTAATATAACGGTGCATTGTACTGACGTGATAGTTCATCTGTCATGTTTGAGTTATTAATTTAGCTCATTTTTCACGTCATTTATTTTGTTATCAATCTTCGTGGACTGTCACGTCAGTATTGTATACCATCACATAAGTACAGTGAACTGTCATATCAACACTGTAACGGTCAATGACAAAAAAACATCGATAAAATGATCATATTGAATTTATTTTTTGAGTTGGAGGTTTATATTAAGCAAAAAATATTACAATGACCATATTAATTTTTTAAAGTACAGGGACCTATGATAATTTTTACCAAAAAAATATTATATTTAGCTGCCCGCATTTTAAAATGGAGAGTTTACTCTTCTGGACTTCGTTTCATATCTAAATAAAAAGAAATAGATTTTAGGTATTTATATTATTGATTTATTACAATTTAATTATTAATTTATTAAATAAAGTGTTATGCTAAAATTAATTAAAGTAATGCTCAAGAAAACTTTATTATTTATTTCGTTGGATCACTTCACTTGCCATCTTCTCCAACCTCTCTATTTCTATTTTTCTACACGTTTTAAATGTGTAAAACGAGAGTGAGTTCATATAAATTCTGTGAATGTTTTTTTTTTAAATATGTGAGTGTCTAAACTACCACAAACGTACACTACTATCTAAATTAAATTAAATATTAGCATATTATATGCATCCGGGACATTTTTGAGATTTTGGTGGCCTTAGGGAGAACAAAAAAATTAGGCTGAAGATTTAGATTACAGTTTAAATTTATCTTCGGTCACGTTGTGTTTATCACTATTGTAGATATAGAGGATGATATTACGATCACTGTAAATATCGTAATTGTCAATTTTTAATAACATATGATATTATGAGCATAAAAATTATGGATATCGTGATTTCAGACGATATTGTTACTACTACATAATGATTGTTGTTGTGGTTGCAAACCATTTTTTAAGTAGTTGTTCCTAATAACAAATGTTACTACTACATAATGATTGTTGTGGTTGCAAACCATTTTTTAAGTGGTTGTTCCTAATAACAAATGTTAAAAAAATAAATTTTAAGGGTAACTCCATTTAACACACATTGAAAATTTTGGTCTCTAATAAAAAATATTTTTTTAAAAAAATAAAAATGTGCTCATAATAATAAATATTGAAAAAAATGGACTTCTACTAAAAGGTACTGGAAAATTAGACTCGTAATAATAACAAATAAATTTTAGAAAAGAAGCTAAAGTTTAAAAGTATGCCCCTAATAAAAAAATATTGAAGAAATTGGGCCCCTAATAACAAGTATTAAAAAAATTGGACCCTTAATAATAAATATTAAAAAATATTGGTAAAAAATTAGACACTAATACAAATATTAGAAAAAATAAACTATAAGAATAAGCCCCTAATAATAAGTATTAGGAAAATATGAACCTATAATAATATTAAAATAAAATTAAGCCCCCAATAACAAATATTAAAAATAATTAGGCCCCATAATTTATATAAACCCATTTTTTATATATAGTATATTATAGAAATTCTGGGCCCTGCCCCTCCTGCCCAGCCCAGATACGGCCCTGTATGCATCATACAAACCATTATTCTTATAAAATCTCATGCATTATTATCACGTTTCTTTTAGCCACCACATGTGTGTCATGCTCATTAATGTACACAGCACATGACACAATAGCGTCACTTGAATCTTTTATATGCGATTTATTGACACTTTTAATCATATGAAACGTTACATAAACGTAAATTGTTGGATGAGACACTAGGTCCCTTATGCAAGGTCAGAGGTTCGAATCATGGCATTTGCGAATGAAGTAAACTTGGTTAAGATGGTCGCCCTCGCTTCTGCAGCACCCGATCTGAATTAGTCGGTCAATAGATCGGATACCAGTGATTAATTCAAAAAAAAAAGGTAAATTGTTGGATGCACAATTCTTTTTAAAATGCATCAGAAAGATTTATAGAGTCAAAACATATCTATATCAAAATATAGCATAAGCTAAGTATTTTTCCGCACATCAAACATGTCCCATGAATGGTTGACCAGTCTCTTATCTATGTAACATATCATGAGCCTTCAATGCCCATTAAAATACATATCACAAGTATACTCAATCCTATAACATGTTATTTATCTAAAAGTTTAAATTATTCACGTTCACACGCATTTGTATTTACGTTTTTAAAATATATATTTCAGTTCATCATTTGCGCAATCACTTTTTAAGTTTTTCACATAACAACTATAATTATATTCTTAGATAGTACTTCTAAGTGTCTTATTGAATTGCTTGAATTCATAGTATATTATGTGCATTAAAACAAAGGCATATCATCATCACATGCTTAGCATTAATTATCTACGAATGTCTCACTTGCTCATGCAACATATTAAATTGAGAATCATTTACTACGGAAAGTAAAACAAAGATTAATCTATTTCTAAGTTTCTAATTAACATAATGTGTCATGCAACCTCAAAATAACTTAAAATACTCATTGACATGGCTCTCGTGTTATGCTAAAAGAAGACTCCAAAAGAATCGATTTTTCATGTACACATAAATATCATAAAAACTTGTCACTAAATTCTGGAAAACCATAAGAAACTTTACAAAATGTTGATATAAGGGATTTTCCCTAAAAGAATAACTTAGTTTGACGAAACCTTGGATCAAATGCTCAAAACTCTATTTCTAAAAGATTAAACACACCACAATAATCATATTTAACCACCTAGGAAAGATTTCAATCATTAACAATTCCAAAAACCAGAAAAATGATTTTGAACTTGGTTCCACTCAGCAGCAAGAATGGGGCACTTGGAAATAGTGAAATATTTTCTCAGCAAGGATCCGACTACTGGCTTTTGTATAGACAAAAAGGGTCAAATGGCATTGCACATTGCAATAAAGGAGGTTCGTACTCAGCTGCTTTCTCATTCATTAAATAAATTTCAAAACCATCAATTTATTAACTTGTATGGTTCAAGGGAATCAACTGTTTGAGGTTTTTTAGTGCTACATCCAATTTTTTCCTGATGTGCCAGGAAAAAATTAGTTCAGGTTTAGATGAACAGGGATAGATATCTATCTTGATTGATTTTTCGGTTTCCATAGCAAAACCTTCTCTGATTGATTACAAATATTTTCCCATTCTGCTAACAAGACACCGCTTATTGTTTTCGATATTGTTCATCTCCTTGGCTGCGGTGATTTTTCAGACATCGGTGGTTGTTCATGTGGCTGGCATGCCTCTTCATTTCGGTTGCATTTATTTCGCCAACTTATGTGTTGGTCGGAAAAGAGTCTAGATGGTTTGCTGTGTGTGCAACTGTAATTGTCAGCACAATCATGCTTACTACAATTGGCTGGATGTGCTATTTTGTTATTTTACATAGAATGGATGAGTCAAAGTTAAGGAGCATAAGGAAAGCTGAGTCACTCCCATTCTCTCTCTATGTCTATGGCTTCGAATTCTGAATAACGAATATAAAAGGACCGTTGACCATGGAAGAAGAGAACATGTATGGATCATCTATAACTTCAATTTGAAAGGAGCAGCTGCTGCCTCAGCTCTATTAGTTAGTATAATTGCATAAATTATCCCTCGTTCCAGTGGGCATGGAGAGAAGACGGGATGAAATCGAGGAAGATGGTTGTATTTGAAGTTTGAAATGCCATATTGTCGCTGGTGGTAGCTGAAAATGTATTTTGAGCATGAAGGCTGCCGCTTTCTATCCAGCGGCAGCATGGCAGTGCCTTGCTAATTGGAACATCATTCCACAGCACTTTTTGGGGACAAGCAGGAATGGATTGGTAAATGCAGCCAGGCAGGCTTTGTTTACATTCCCAGTTCGATAAAACCACAATCCAATGCAAACAAATAAGCTAAACTACACGCCTACATACATATGCATACATACAAATAAACATTACACACAGAAAGCAAAACAGATTTATCATAACGAGTACTATTATTGCTTATTCATTCATTATATATGGGGCATTTGTCATCTACTCACTACATCAACCCAATCTAACATCCAAAAATATTAAAAGAAAAAAAGAAGACATAAGATATGCATATGTTTTTGCATCTTCCATACCCGCACAATACAAAATCAGAGGAAAATGGTCTTATTAGCTACATGTACCTGCCATAGAACAAAAACCCGTCTGCCACCCGACACCACTTTTTTAGCACACCTCCCCCTACCCCTTTATAACATTGCACAAAGTTGCACGATTACGCAGCAGCGTAGATATTCATGCAGTATTGACAGCAACTGGCTTCCCCCGACCCATAGCAAATCCTCTCGTGCCATCTGGCATACGAGGACCAGGAGGCTGCTTAGCTATAGTAGCTTGCTCATTACTGACCCAATTACTTGACGCTGGAGTGCCTACGTGATTTCCTTGACTATTATGATGGTTAATATGGTATTGAGTCCGTCCCCGTCCTTTGCCCCGGCTCCTGTTTCTCCCTTTTTTCTGCCCACCCTCTTTGTCATTAGGATGCTCCTCACCCTGTCCAAGATAAATATATGGTACAATAAATTCAGGAAACTGAGATTAAAAAGAAAAAGAAGCTACCAAAGAAGGCATATCACAAAAGTTCCAAACTTTCTTTTCAGCTCTAAACCCTACAGGTAACAGTGTCGAACCAATTGGTTTATGTTACATCACAGAATTTACTGTTACGGTCTTAAGGTATCTTCAAAGCAACAAGAAATCAACATGTGGAACAAGCCCATTATTTTAAAAGCACAGCTAAATTCCAACTATATCCATTAGTTCAG
The DNA here is from genome assembly GCF_006381635.1 of Hibiscus syriacus. NCBI lineage: Eukaryota > Viridiplantae > Streptophyta > Magnoliopsida > Malvales > Malvaceae > Hibiscus > Hibiscus syriacus. The sequence goes on from NW_024062903.1 coordinate 1,525,345, forward strand.
CAACTTAGCCAATTAAGAATGGCACCATATGTTCATAGCAAGGGGCCATTTCAATATTTAATTGGCAGGGGAAATCTTTTAGGTATATACTTATTATAAGAATTGAGTCGATACTTACAGGATTCCCATGTGAACGAATATCATATAACTGAGAAGGATCTTCTTGTTTCTCATTTGAATGCATCTCAGTATTAGAAAATTCATCTTCCTCGCAATGACCTTTTCCACCATGGCCCTTTTTCACTTTTGCATAAACTGGTTGCAACTAAAATGAGAGAATGCAAATACAAATCAATGGTCCAGTATTGCTTCATAGTCGATTGAAATTAGCCAAACATATAGAATTTTCTCCATCAAACCAATTGTTTTTTTTTTTTTTGGATAGAACATCAAACCAAATTTTAACTGAAAATAATGTAATAAATGATATAAGATTAAGAAACAACCAAGTATAGTTGGATCTCTTTTTGGTATATGTATTTTGTGCTTGGACTGTACGATCCACTAAATACTCGTTTAACATTAAATTTTGGTTCTGCTGGAAAGCACAGCACATATTCCACCACCCTTATTCCTTGTGAATAAAAAAAATTGACTCCAGATTCTTCACAGAAAATGAGTTGCAAAAAATAAAGGCAAAGAAAAAGTAAGCAAAGAGCAAACAATATAATTGAAGCAAAAATCTACATATACTGCATTTTGAAGCATTAGACGGACCCTAAGGCCACTCCAATTTCCCTCATCGTTAAGCTCAACAACCTGCAAAGTTAGTCACACATCCATTTGTTATAACCACAGAAGGTAAAAAGGGTCATTTCATAAAAATTCAGGTTACTTACAGCTTTCTCAGCCAACTCCACAGATTCATATTCAACAAATGCATGCAACTACAGAAGGAAAACAAAAGAATCCAAAATTAAAGCACCTTCCAATAGTTGATACTTGTTAGTTAGGACAAAGAAAAAAAATTATGATATATTTGTAAGTAGTGTTTAAGTTAAACTCTAAATCCTAGCTTATCTCTAAAAATATCTCCTAATTGTAGAAAATATTACTCCTATCTTATCTAGGTCTCTAATTCATGTATATAAAAATCTCATGTATCCTCTTGTGTAATATACAATTGTTCCTTGAATAAAAATAATTTCAGAATAAAAAAATCCTGTTTACCAAAACCGGAAAACTCTGCTTACCAGAGCCGGAAAACTCTGTTTCTAAATGGTATCAGTCGCCGGCGTCGATCCCAGCCTTGCTGCTGCCGCCATTCGTCATCCTTCCGGCCAGCAGTGTGCCTTCTGTGCACTGCCGTCCTTCCGATTGTGAAATCCTCCTCGCATCGCCGTCGTCATCGCAACGCCACCCTCTTCGCAGCACCGCCCCTTCACAGTGTCGTCTTCCTTGCTGCGCAACCACATCAGTGCCGCTTCCGTCGCAGCGCTGCTCTCCTCGTCGTACTGCTCTTGTCGCGCCGTCGGTCCAACGTTGCCCTCATCACAGCGACAGCCCTTCCTGTTCCGCTGTTTGGTACCTGTTCTGCTGCTATTGGTAACTGCCTGGCCAACACTATCTCCTCGCCGCACAGCCCATTCGATACTCATCCTAGCGCCGATCTCCTCAAATCTCTGATTGTCACTTATAGCAGTGTTCCCTGCTAGTTCGAGACGTATCCCAAGCTCTCAATTCCTCGACAGTCATGGCATATCCTTCTTCGTCCAACCTGCCAACCGAGGCTGAAACTTCCATTGTTCATCCGTCTCCTTCCGACTCATCCATTACTTATCATCGTTTAAATGGTGAGAATTACATTGTCTGGTCTCAATCCGATCACCAGTCGCCGGAAACAACAATATCTCTCTGACAATATGTCGGTCCCCAATCCCTCCAACCCCAAATACGGCATTTGGCTCACCGACAACACCACGATTATGTCATGGCTCCTCAACTCTATGTTGTCTGACATTAGAACGAACTTCATGCTCTACACAACCGCCTCGAAAATCTGGAACGCTACCAAGTAGACGTACTCCAATCAAGAAAACTCGTCCGCTCTGTTTGCCATTGAATGCCGAATCAACGGCTTGAAGCAGGGAGATCTCACTGTGACCCAAAACTTCACTCAATTGTCTCGCTTATGGCAGCAAATTGATCTGTTTGAGTCTCTCGATTGGAAAACCGATGCAAATGCCAAACTCTACAAAGGGCTACTTGAAAAACGACGTATTTTTCAATTCCTATCGGGACTGTCCGTCTCTCTTGATGATGTCCGTGGCCGGATTTTGGGCATCAGGCCTCTTCTGTCTCTTCGCGAGGTGTTCTCTGAAGTCCGCCGCGAAGAAAGCCACTGCTCTCTGATGCTTCCTCCACCCGTTGAAAGTTCTGCCTTAAATACACATTCATATGGCGACACACATGTCAAGAAAGGTCGTCCCTGGTGCGATCACTGTCAAAAGCCTGGTCATGTTCGTGATAAATGTTGGAAGCTCCATGGCCGTCCAGCCAATTGGACTCCATCCAAATCCTCCTCGCGTCCATCTCACGGTAACTCTGTTGTAACGACATTGGAGGGTGGTTCCTTTTCTCGTCAACAGTTGGACGATCTACAGCAGATGTTTGGTTATTTACAGATTCCTCCTGCTACTAAGTCCAAGTTTGCCTGCACTGTTAGTGAAGGTAGTTATCCTTTTACCTTCTTATTCCCTTCACCAGGATGTGTCTCTTGGATTGTTGATTCCGGAGCAAATGATCATATGACGGGCAACTTCAGTTTATTTTGCACATTTTACAAAAATGGTATCTCATGCAGTGTTCGTACTGCTGATGGCTCTTAATCACCGGTTAAGGACAGTGGCTCAATTCGCATTAATAGTCACATTACTTTGTCTAATGTTCTATTTGTTCCAAGTTTGACATGCAATCTTCTTTCGATTAGCAAATTAACTACCTATTTGGGTTGTACTTCTCATTTTACTCGTGATTATTGTGAATTTCAAGATTTGACATCGGGGATGGTGATTGGCAATGCTAGGTGTCGTGGTGGACTCTACATCCTTGACGCTCCTCCTTATACTCTCGTTCCCAACCACTCACCTACACCATTTATCTCTTCTTTTGTTTCAGTTCTCTCACAGATGCGGCTGCCAACATTGTGTTATGGCATTTTAGGTTAGGTCACCTAAGTTTTTCTTATCTTACAAAATTGTTTCGTAAATTATTTATTAATAAAAATCTGGCATCATTTTCTTGTGACATTTGCTCTCTTGCAAAAGACATTCGGAGTTTTTATCCTCCTCCTCCCTCTCGCTTTCCTAAACCTTTTTCCTTAATTCATAGCGACATTTGGGGACTTTCACAGGTTACGGGTTTACATGGAATTCATTGGTTTATTACTTTTATTGACGACCACTCTCGTACCACTTGGACCTTTCTTATGAAGGACAAATCAGAGTCTTGTACCATCTTCAAACGATTCCACAAAATGGTTGAAACACAATTCCAAAGTTCCATTGGCATCCTTAAATCTGATAATGGTGGGGAATACCTCTCTATCGTTGGGATCCATCTCCCAGGAAAACGAAATAGTCCACCTCACCTCCTATGTCGACACTCCACAACAAAATGGGGTCGCCGAACGTAAAAACGTCATCTTCTTGAGGTAACCTGAGCACTCCTTTTTTATTCTAATGTTCCGAAATACCTTTGGGGTGAGGCTCTCTTAACAGCTACTTTTCTAATCAATCGTTTGCCTAGTAAGATTCTTGCCTTTAAATGTCCACGGGATATCCTTTCCACTAAATTCCCTCACTTCAAACATTTTACCTCTTTTGTTCCTCTTCGTGTCTTTGGTTGTATTGCCTTTGTCCATGACCACAATCCTCATAAATCTTAACTTGATCCTCGGGCAATTCGGTGTGTCTTTGTTGGTTATTCATCCCATCAGAAAGGTTATCGTTGCCACTCTCCTTCTACAAAAAGGTTCTTCACATCTATGGATGACACTTTTCAAGAACATAAACCGTTCTTCTCAAAAACCGAAATCCAGGGGGAGAGTGAGTCTGAATTCCAATTTTTATCGATTATTACTGAGTTACCCATCAGTCCATCTTCTACTGAAAAAACTCCCACTCCACAACCTCCTAACACCACCACATCTGATAATAAAAACCAATCCATTAATCCCATCGACTCTCATGAAACACCTAGACCATCTACCGATATTCTCATCTACAAAAGACGACCCAAAAAAGCCCTACCTTCCACACCGCAACCAATGCATTATCAAGAGCCAGAACCGGGTTTAAATCAATCGACAGACAAAGGAGATAGTGACCAATGTAAGTTGGATGTGGTAATTGATTCTAGTGAGTTACCAATTGCTCAAAGAAATGGAGTTAGACGATGTACAACTCATCCTATTAGTAAATTTGTTGCTTATGGGAAACTAATTTCTGGTTTTAAGACTTTCACATCTCAGGTATCATATTCACATTCCAAAGACCATAGAGGAGTCATTAAAAAGTCCTGAGTGGAAGAACGCAGTTGAAGAAGAAATTTCAGCTCTAGAAAACAATAAAACCTGGGTCATTGTTGATCTACCTAAAGACAATAAACTAGTCGGCTGCAAATGGGTCTTTACTGCGAAACTCATGGCAGATGGAAAAATTGAGAGAGAGAACGCTAGACTTATTGCAAAAGGGTTCATTTAGACTTATGGAGTTGACTATCAGGAAACCTTAGCTCCGGTTGCAAAACTCAACACTGTTCGAGTTCTATTATCCTTGGCAGTGAACAAGGATTGGATACTTCACCAACTAGACGTAAAAAATGCATTTCTCAATGGCAATCTTGAAGAAGAGGTCTATATGCAAGTTCCACTAAGAATTCATTTTGGAAATAATCGATTATGTAAATTACTGAAATCCTTAAATGGTCTAAAACAATCACCTCGAGCTTGGTTTGATAGATTCACGAAGGTAATGTTACAAGACAACTACAAACAGTGCCAATACAATCACACTGTTTGTAAAAACTACTCCTGATAAGAAGAAGTCAATCTTGATAGTCTATGTTAATGATATCATTATCACGGGTGATGACTTGATAGAAATCGAGAAGTTGAAGACATTACTAGCAAAAGAGTTTGAAACCAAAGATTTGGGAACTCTGAGATATTTCCTAGGCATGGAGGTAGCGAGATCACGAGAAGGAATTGTCATAAATCAAAGAAAGTATATTCTAGACTTACTTTCTGAAACTGGAATGACTAATTGTAAGCCCTCGGAAACTCCTATGGAAGTTAACTTGAAATTGAGTAAAGATGGAAACCAAGTAAACAAGGAACATTATCAGAGGCTAGTTGGTAAACTCATTTATCTATCTCTAACTAGACCTGACATTGTTTTTCCTGTTAGCATTGTTAATCATTACATGAATGATCCAAGAGAAGAACATCTGGAGGCAGTTAATTGAATCTTAAGATATCTAAAGATGACAACAGGACATGGGTTAATTTTCAGAAAACATGAAAACAAAACAGTTAAAATCTTCTCAGATTCAAACTGGGCTGGAGAATTAACAGATAGAAGGTCAACAACGGGATACTGCTCATTTGTGTGGGGAGACCTAGTGACATGGAGAAGCAAGAAACAATCAGTAGTCTTCAAAAGCAGTACAGAAGCATAATATAGAGCGATAGCACTCGGAATCTGTGAAGGAATTTGGCTGCAAAGACTCTTAACTGACCTAGAGATGTGCGACGACAACAATTTTGAACTTCAAAGTGACAATAAATCTGCGATAAGCATTGCAAAGAATCTGGTGCACCACGACAGAACAAAACATGTGGAGATCGACAGACAATTTATTGCAGAAAAAGTAAATGGCGAAACTGTGAAACTTAGCTACATCCCTTCACAAAACCAGCTAGCAGATGTATTGACCAAGGCACTTCCAAGGATAAACTTTGACGAAATAACATCCAAGCTGGGTCTACACAATATTTACTCCCCAGCTTGAGGGGGAGTGTAAGTAGTATTTAAGTTAAACTCTAAATCCTAACTTATCTCTAAAACTATCTCCTAATTTGTAGAAAAGATGACTTATCTTGTCTAGGTATCTAATTCATGTATATAAAAATCCCATGTATCCTCTTGTGTAATATGCAATTGTTCTTTGAATAAAATTAATTTCATAATCAAAAACCCTATTTACCAAAATCGGAAAACTCTTTTTACCAGAGCCGGGAAACTCTATTTACCAGAGCCGGAAAACTTTGTTTCTACAATATTCCTAAGAATTTGACAAAAAAAAAGGGAAGATTTTTCCATACAAAATAAACAATATAGCCAACATATCCATGATGAGAAAATGTACCTTGTTACTAAAATGCATGCCATCACTCTTTGTTGACCTAGATGCTGAAGACAACCCACCACCAGAGGGTTGAGGCTGACAGGTACGAATTGTTTTCACACTAAGAATGAAAACATCAAGAGATTTTGGTCAACATAGAAGCAATAAAAATAGTTAGAAGTAAAACTCACTACCCAGAGTTTATAATTTATCTAGAAGGTAATAGTCTCGGTACCTCCCAACAGCAGAGAAAATCTTCATGAGGTTCTGATGGCAGTGATCCTCAGGCAAATTTTCAGCAACAATTATACGAGACTATAAATCACAAGAATTTGAAAGCAATATGTAAAGACATTAGAATATTTAATTTGATGAATATAAGCTACAAAAAATATACAAAATTCTCAAGCAACATTTTAAGATGCTGCCTAACTAGAAAGACAAGACATTTACATGAAAAATGCATAATAAAATTGCATAAGAAATATGAAGGGGTAAATAAAATGAACAAAACATACTTGCAACTCTTCCATATCTGATTCAGTAAGGGGATGCAGGCGTCTTACTTTTTTTCCATCTTCACTCACTACCTGTATATCATGGTATCAAAAACAAATAATTAAGCAGGGCCATTGAGGAGATATGAGGCAACTACAACAACAAAATAGAACCTAAGAAGGAACTGTAAGTGCATAAAACCTGAGACAAAGGAAAAATACTCACAAGCTTTGACGAGTTCCGCAAAACAGTAGCTAGCTGGGAATGAGTTGTTACAAGGGCTTTAATCTTCTTAAAGGATGCAACAACAGATATTGGCACTATATTGGAAACAAAGAACGATTTTAGTCTAAATCAACCTTTTAAAAACCAGATAGGTGGTCAAACCAGTGAGACTTCCTGTTTAAATGGTATGAATGTAAATAAACTAGTTCTAGTCTAAAACTTTTTGCTCAATATTGGAAAGAAGTCATACCATAACCTTCAGGATTCTTGTTGATGAATCTCATGAGATGATCCGTCGTGGCCAAGTTCAAATCACTAAAGTAGTATTCAACCTGTGAAATAGATTGTGGTGTTTTACATTAAAGAAAAATTGAAATGGAAATGACAGAGGAGAAGGCCACAATGAGAAAATTGGTAATAGTCAAATAGCTATGGTTAAAATAAATTCACGAAGAAGCTGACAACATCAGTCTAGCATTTGGCTAATCTTAGAATTAGATTCTAGAATAAAGCGCAAAGAAATTCAAGCAGAATAATCAAAGAAGGAATAAACACAAGTAATTCAAGAAACACATAAAGAAAACAAGCATTAGAAAATAGTAGCCAAAAGCGGCAGAAGAAACGTTGTCGAGTGATGCTAGAGACCTGATTCAAAATTTTTAGCGTAGCTTCTTCGGATAGTCCCTTTTTGGAGGAAGCTGTACCATGATCCTTGTGCTCCTTCTGATCGTTCTTCGCAACAGCTTCAGTTTCTTGCTCTCGATAATGATGGTTGTGGTAAGGATTAGGGTGATGATTTCGCATAGACATGTGATGAACTGGAACCAAGTGAGGTGGCACAGGCACGGGGAGGTGGAAACCCGTGCCCGGCGGAGGAGGAGGAGAATACACGTGCATCATCCCAAGGGGCGGAGGAGGAGGGATCATCATCCTCAGACTTTGCTGCTGCTGCTGCTGCTGCTGAGGCGTCGAGCGAGTAGGCACGAATTCAGCCGCTTGGGCGTTGAGACGGCTGGACGACAAGTTCCTCGATAGTTGTGGATCTGAAGAAGAAGCGGATGATTGCGGAGAATCTAGGGTTTCCGGCAGGGCCATGATTTGGGGATAATCGAGATTTTAGAATTTGGTGAACTTTTTTTTATTGTAACTCTTTTATTTGGGGGGATAATACAGTAAATAGAAAGATGGGGAGACAGAGCGAAAAGGTGTTAATCTTTGACTACGTAGGGTCTACTGGCTGGCTTGAGTGAGAGTGAGAGGACCGTGCCTGCGATGGGGGAGGAGGGGAGGCGAGGCCGAGGGAGAAGACAATGGAGAGGATTTCTCGGCCTTTACTCAACCTTCATACTGCCCTATTTATATCCACCAGCGACTCCAAGTACGTTCATTACACGAGAAGTTATTTTTGGCAAAAATCATCAAAGGTCCCTGTATTTTTAGAAAAAACTAATGTGACCTTTGTATTTTTTTTCAATGTGGCCCTCTAACTTTTTTTGTTGTATTCCTTCAAAAGGTTGAAATTTTCAACTTAGATTTAGCTTGTTTAGACAAACTATTCTCTTTCTACTTGTTTCGTCTACCGCTTCATTTTTTATATGCCTCGTCTAGATCTAATTCATCACTGCTGGTTTTTGTTGCTCGTATGTTGTCTTGGGTTTGTCAAGAGAGAATCTTGTTCGTTGGTTAAATTTCAACAATTATTGTTTCTTCATCTATTTTTCGATCTTTACTGGTCTGTAATTTCAACAACCATTTGTTGTTGCATGTTTTTTTTCTTTGTTGCTAACTGCATGTTCTTTTAGCCGTTATAGATCCATATCAGATTGAAGTTTCATTCTAGATCTCAACAGAGTAAAATCAATATTATTCTATTTTCTTCTCTTTTAACACTAGGCTTTTAGCAATAATAATAACAATAGCATTATATAAATTAAAATCCTATTAAGTAACCAACTAGGCTTCTTAGTACCCCTCAATTTTCTGGCGTTTATTGGTGCATCTTTTGTCTTCTTTGGATTCCTTTTTCATAGTTTCTCATAGCTTCGGCTATAGATGATTACTTGAGGTCATGTCTTTCTTCTAGATCCCATAGGGCGTATAGGGGGAGAGCTCGACAGAGTGGTAGCAAGGAGACTAGACTTAGAGTTTGTTCGTTGAATGTAGGCACATTGAATGTTAGGCTGTTGGAGCTGACCGACGTACTAAGTAATAGAAAAATAGATTTTGCATGTATTCAAGAGACTAGGTGGAAAGGGGCTCGCACCAGAGAGTGTAACGGGTACAAGTTGTGTTGTTCAGGCATAGATAACACTAGAAATGGGGTGGGTATCTTGGTATCCTCTAGGCTCAAAGAAAATTTAGTTGAAGTTTGTAGATACAGTGATAGGATCATGATGATTAAGGATATTATAGAAGCGGAAGTGGTGAATGTCCTTTTAGTGTACGCCCCACACATTGGCTTAGGGGAGGAGAGAAATGTTGCTTCTGGGATTCGTTAGATGATGTACTTAAGAGCATTCCGGAGGACCAAAGAGTTTTCATAGGGGGATACTTCAATGGCCATATAGGTAGAGCAATCGACGGGTATGACGGTGTTCATGGGGGTTTCGGTTTTGGTAGTAGGAACGAGGAGGGGTGCACGTTGCTTGAATTCGCTACTGCACACGATATGGTGATCACTAACTCCTTCTTTAACAAGAGAGATGTGAACTTGATTACATTCCATAGCGAGGGACATTATACCCAAATCGACTACATCCTGGTTCAAAATCGGGATCGATGGGCTTGCATTGACTGTAAGGTGTTCCCTGAAGAGGCATGTGCATCACAACACAGATTGTTGGTTTTGGTGTTTCGTGTACGCCACGAGCGGAGCACTCATAGGAGGGCTAAACTAGGTAAACCTATGATTCTTTGGAAGAACTTACATGGAGCGACAGCTAATGACTTTAGGAGTAAGGTTTTGTCTCATACAGGTTTTGGAACTATAAACTCAAATAATGCATATATATTATGGAAAAATATAGCAAATTCCATCAGAGAGGTGGGCAAAAACACCCTTGGGTTGTCGACAGGAAAGGTCAAGGAACATAAAGAATCGTGGTGGTGGAATGACAAAGTCCAAACTAAGGTGAAGACAAAGCAAACTTGCTTCAAGGAGTTTCTACAATGCAATGACGACGAAGAAAGATCGAGAGCTAAACAAAGATACAAGTAGGCAAAGCGAAAAGCCAAGAAAACAATGGCTAAAGCAAAGGATAAGGCATACAAGGAAATGTACAAGAGATTAGACACCAAGGAAGGACAAAACGGCATCTTCAAGCTTACAAAATCCATGGAGAATAGGAAAAAGGATCTAGGTAGCATTAGGTTTATTAAGGACAACAATGGTGTTCTTTTAGTGAAAGATCATGATATTAAGAGGGTTTGGGGTAGTTACTTCTTCGGATTATTTAATGACGGTGCCTCTCCCTATAGAGATAGTACCGTTGATGGGTCAGCCGACCATCATACTACGGCCAATGACTGCCCTACAAACAGGATTGGGATTGAGGAAGTCAAAATGGCTCTTAGAAAGATGGGGAGGGACAAAGCTGTCGGTCCAGATCAAATTCCTATCACTGTGTGGTTGTCCATAGGAGAAGATGGAGTTAAGTGGTTGACTAATATCTTTAATATTATTTTAGAGATTGCCAAGATGCTAGAGGAGTAGAGAGAGTCTACGGTGATACCAATCTATAAGAATAAAGGAGATCCCCAACGTTGTGGTAATTACAGAGGTATTAAACTACTCAGTCATGCCATGAAGCTATGGGAAAGGGTGATAGAGGCTAGGTTGAGACATATTACTAGGATTACGGAAAACCAATTTGGCTTTATGTCATGCAGGTCTACTATGGAGGCGATTCATCTACTTCGACGACTTATGGAGAAATATAGGGAAAAATAGAGATCTTCACATGGCGTTCATTGACCTTGAGAAGGAGTATGATAGCATTCCCCGCGATACGATCTGGAAGACCTTGGAAACGAGACGGATCCCAACTATTTATATCAGGGTGATTCGTGATATGTACTGTAGAACTACTACATACGTCAGGACTACAGTTGGCGACACCGAGTCTTTCCCGGTGGAAATCGGACTCCACCAGTGGTATGCTCTTAGCCCTTACATCTTTGCCTTTATTATGGACGACATCTATTGTGCGACACCAGACGGTGTTCCTTGGTGTATGCTTTTCGCTGATGACATTGTCCTAGTTGTTAAAATAAAATCTGAGCTATATAGTTGACTGACTACCTAGAAGACTATTTTGGAAGAAAAAAGTCTAAGGATCAATATTGAAAAGAAATAGTATTTATGTTCAAACTTCAGTGGGAACCAACACGATGAAGATGTAGAAGTATGCATCGAATGACACATTCTCCCCTCAAAGGATTGTTTCAAGTACCTGAGGTCTATGATACATAAAGATGGGGGTGTAGATGATGATGTTACACACCGTATAAAGGTGGGATGACTAAAGTGGAGGGCTGCAACTGGAGTTTTGTGTGACAAGAAGGTGCCTCTAAAACTTAAAGGAAAATTTTATAGAATGACAATAAGACCAACGCTGTTGTATGGATCATAATGTTGGGCAATCAAGAAGGATCACGTAAGGATGATGGAGGCCGTAGAAATGAGAATGCTTCAATGGGCATGTGGTAGGACTCTGTGGGATATGACACCAAACTCTGCAATTACGATGTCCATGGGGGTGGTGCCTGTATCCGAAAAATTGAGGGATGGAAGACTACGGTGGTTTGGGCATGTCCTTAGGCGACAACTGTCGGATGCGGTCAGGAGGGTAGAGTCGATTACAGTTGACGATGCCAGAAGGAGAGGACGACCAAGGAGGAAGTGGATAGACTGCTTGAGATCTGATTTGAAGGATTTAGCCCTTACCGAGGACATGACCTCTGATAGGAAAGTATGGAGACTTAAGACCAGGGTAGTCGAGTAGTGTGGGTCACAGTCATAGGGTGTAGCATCTCTGTCTTCTTTTTAATGCCTTTGTAGTTAATTTCTAGGACTTCTACTTTTTATACATTTTTGTCATTGGAATTTATGAAGGCTTATAACTAGGGTAGTGGAGTAGTGTTGCCTTAGTTTAGGTTTTAACCCATTTGACCTTATTCCTTCTCGTAGCTTGCTATCGCTGACTTCTGTGTATCCTTCTAATGTTTTCTGTCTATAAGCAGAGATTTTTACGCAAGGATTTATTTGCAGGGATTACTTCCCATTACAGACACGCATATAAAGACTGCATATGAAGACTGTTCAACTATATATTTATTGATTTATTTATACATGCATTATATTTTATCTTTATTTTTATTTTCTCACTGTCGGAGGTCTTCCACAGAAGTTACTCTCAACCAGGCGTTGGGGGCAGCCTACTATCTCCACCTCCTCCTTACCCAATTGTATATAGGAATAGGGTTTTGTTATTATTGTTGTATGTATGTATCGACTAATCCGGATCGGGTATTGTAAAGGCAAGAACAACCCTCTCAACCTAGTTTATTTTATTCGTAATTGTCAATATTCAAACTCCTAACCTTACTTAAGTGATCTAGTGCTTCATCCCATTGAATTAACCGGCAATTCTTTAACAAATTTAAAAATAAGGAAGTTACAATGGTAGACTACTCTATCCACATAGTATGTAACGGTGGAAGTTTGTGCAGAGTGGGATAAATATTAGAATTGGTTACCACTATTTGTAGTTCTAGATTGGTTATGATATAATTTAATTGATTTTTTGCGGCTTGTACCAAGTTATATTGTTTTGAATCACAGACGGAGTCAGAATCAAATATTGGCAGCATTCAAAATATTAAACTATTTGAAAATATATAAAGATTTATTAGGTATTAAAAAATCAACATAAGCCAAGTGACCTTAGTTATTAAGAGATTGTTGTTATTCTTAAGGTTCCGAGTTTGAGAACTGCGTATGTAGGGATATTAGTATTCATTATCAAATAGTTAAAAATATTTGTACAGATACTACCATGTATTCACCCTAAATTTATAATAAAAAATCAAAAATCACAAAACAACTCCTAATTTGTCTAATATTAAATTTACAATAACCTAAATTGTAATTAGACCAAAATTTTGAGAACACATACTTATCCTTCTTTAGTTGGACTTGTACTTAATTAAATATTTAATCATTCTTTTATTTTTAAATTTAAATATTTATTTTTATATGAATTAAAATATTATTAAATCAAAATTATATGGAATATATAAATTTTAATAGAGCCGGGACCCTTTAGCCCCAACAGATCTCCGTCCAATATATAAATTATATGGAATATTTATTTTTACTTATCTAGCTATTCAAGCCTTTTAAATAAGCAATCTAAAATTTATGTAAAATTAAATTTAAAAAAATTACATGATATAATGATATCTTATTCTATAATAATAATTGATAATGAAATTAGTCTGCTCAGTCAAATGAAGTTAAATTCCCCACTCTCACTCTAGTAATTGTGAGAAAAGATAGCCACCACTGGGTTGGACTTCACCACCCTAAACATTTCCACCATGAGAAGAGCTCTGCTACTAATCAACTGCTTCGTCCTTTCTATAGGCCACTGTAGTGGTCCACTTATCATGCGACTCTACTTCATCCATGGCGGAAAACGAGTTTGGTTCTCCAGCTGGCTCGAGACTGACGGTTGGCCCATCATCCTTCTCCCAATCAATTGTGGTTATTTTCACCGTTCTCGGACCCAACCCACTTTGGAAAACAAGCTTTTCTTCATCAAACCCCGTTTGTTCATCACCACTGACGTCATCAAAACCCTGACCGGCCTTGATGACTACATCTACGCCTACGGCGTTGCCCGCCTTCCCGTTTCGAAAGTCGCTTTAATCATCGCCTCTCAGTTGGTTTTCACCACGGTGTTCGCTTTCGTCTTGGTGAAGCAGAAGTTTACTTATGAAGCACGGGGATGGCAAAGGAACCCGTTTCAAGTACCCGATACGTTTTTGGTACGAGGACGGTTGGGGTACGTACCGCGGGGACGTGCCACGGTAGTAGGATACGACTGACTGAGTTTGGAGACGGTCAATGCTTATCCGGGGACGTTTCGGAGACGTCCCCAGGGGTACTTTTGGTTCTGCATGCTCCACTTGATCTTGCCTTCATTCAAATTGGAGTTAGCTCTCCATGTGATTCTCTGGTTACGAGGGAGGTGACCGGATCTCTGAGCTTCAAAGAATAGAATATTCTTACTCAAAGCTTGGTTGTTGTCATGACCAGCAAATACAAAAGGAAGGCAAAATAGAAGAAACATAGGAGCCATTGAAGACGATTTCAAGGTTTGTGAAAAGAAAAAAAAGGAAGAAGAAGCAATCGCGAGGATTAAAAGAAGAGTTAGTATAGGATTTAAAGAATTTTTGGTATAATTTCTAGTTGATCCCTAGCTTTTTAGGGTTTTCGAATTTGGCAACACATTTTACAGTATTTTCAAATCAGCCACCAAAATTAATTTGGGGATTTAGAAAAAATTCTCAAATGTTAGGATTTTTAATTAGGGTTAAATTAGGGTGTTACACCAATTTTCTATGAAGTATTGACTTTATTTGTGATTTTTTACACCTATTTATAATTTTAAATATTTTTTATATGTTGTACCATTGCCGTCCTCGTACCCTGTAATTTTAGAAATTGTCGTTTTCTGTCCCCGTATCTGTCCCCATATCCGTATTAGTACAACATAGAAGTTCACTTCCTACTCCATCAACGTCGTGTTTCTGTTAACGAAATACACATTTTAGCTTTGAACACGAGCGGTGATCTTCCCCAGAAAGAATCAAATAAGGAAACCTTTCGAGGTTTATAATGACGGTGAAGGAGTTTACGTACAAGAAAGCGAAGCAATAGATGAGCTACGCGCTCGTGATGGAGATTCGGATTGTGATGTGTTTATTCGCCACTGGCTTTCCAACCATCAAAATGTTCATCAACAACAAATTTGAGGTGATTCCAAGGGAGGCAAGGGAATTCGAGCTTGGGGAAACCAAGTATTACGTGATAGGGTTTTAAATAGCGTTCGTGGTCAACTTTTTGCTCACGTCGGGTTTATCATAGTTGCGGATATAACGGATGTTATTGCGGTCATTGCGGATATTTTGATCGTGAATTTTTTAATAAAAAAATCTGTTTTTTTTTAAAAAAAAAATAAAATAATGGAATAATAGCGGAATAGCAGTTCGCTATTGCCACGATTGGCCGCGATCCGTTAAATTGCGGCTGCTATCCGCCGTTATTGGTGTGAGCCCGCTTCACACCGTTATTTTTCACGATAACGGTTTCGGATACCGCCGTGACCGCAGTATAATGACCGCAACACCGTTATTCGTCTGCTATTTAAAACCCTGTTACGTGGTTGTGGTTATGAGTGCGATCATATGGCAGTGTTTCTATTTGGGAGTGATCGGAATAATCTTCTGTTCATCGTCTTTGGTATCTGGTAATGTGATTGCTGTTCTGTTTCCCGTAACTGAGATTCTGGCTGTAATTTTCTACAAAGAAAGCTTTCAAGGCGATAAGGGAGTGGCTCTTGCACTCTCACTATGGGGCTTCCTTTCGTACTTTTATGATGAAATTAAGCAGTCCAAGAAAGCCCACCTTCTTCAATCGGAAATGCCCTCACTTCCTAATCCTTCACAAGTGTTTAAAGGCAGGAATGGACCGAGAACGGAGAGGATAAGTGGGATATTCACCTTAAAAACTCTAGATTCTTATATATTTTAAATGATATATATATATATATATATTCTATTAATAATAGTAAAAATCTCAAATAATGAATATAAAAAATTACTTTTTTAACATTCTTATAATTTTATTTTTACAAATAAGATATATTTGGATTCTATCTGCAAATCTATAAAATTATTTGACAACAAAAAGTTTGACATAAACAAGTGCAAGAGTAAGAGTTCTGCATCAAATGTTTTGGATGTGGGTAAATTATCAAAATTATATAAATGTTACACGTGTGATTTAAGAGAAAAATTCAATTGTTGAAACACTTAAAATGATAATAATTATAATATTAAATACTTAAATTGATATTGAAAAAATTTTACACAATTAAATGAGAAAATATATTTAATTTGAGTATCTTAAAGGTAAAACTCTTCCTTCTATTTTCTTTAAAAGAAATCATATATTTTAATTAGATATTAAGACAAAACACAATACGAAAGTGTGTGAATATAACTCGATTGGCGTTTTGGTTAACACACACTACAACAAAAATGTTCTATAGCGGCGTTTATAGAGTAAACGCCACTAACTTAAAACATATAGCGGCGCTTACACTCGAAACGCTACAAAATGTTAACTTTTAGTGGTGTTTTGATTAAAAACACCGTGATAGAGTAGTAATTTAGTGGCGTTTTTTGACAAACGCTGTAATAAGTTCATCTATAGTGGCATTTTTTATATAAACACTGCAACAGGGTTCCTCTATAGTGGCGTTTTTCAATAAACGCCGCAATATATTAGTACTTTAGCGACATTTCTACAAAAACGCCGCTATATACTTGTATTTTAGCGGCGTTTGCTAAACTTTAAAATTTACCTCACCCTTTTCTCATGTTTTCCCCTTCACATATTTTTTTCATTCCCGCTCCCTCCCTTTTTGAAAAATCAAAATGTTTAGTGGTGTTAGTATGAAAACGCCGCGAAAGACTCTTACTTTAGAGGCGTTTGTATGCAAACGCCGCTATAGACTGCTACATTAGTGGTGTTTTTCAATAAATGCCACAATATATTAGTACTTTAGCAGCATTTTTATAAAAAAAGCCACTATATACTCGTATTTTAGTGGTATTTTTAAACACAAACGTTGCTAAACTTTAAAATTTACCGCACATTTTTCTCATGTTTTCCCCTTCACATATTTTTTTCATTCCCGCTCCCTCCCTTTTTGAAAAATCAAAATGTTTAGTGGTGTTAGTATGAAAACACCGTGAAAGACTCTTACTTTAGAGGCGTTTGTATGCAAACGCCGCTATAGACTGCTACATTAGTGGCATTTTTCAATAAATGCCACAATATATTAGTACTTTAGCAGCGTTTTTATAAAAAAAGCCACTATATACTCGTATTTTAGTGGCATTTTTAAACACAAACGTTGCTAAACTTTAAAATTTACCGCACCTTTTTCTCATGTTTTCCCCTTCACATATTTTTTTCATTCCCACTCCCTCCCTCCTTTTCTAAAAAATAAATGTTTAGTGGTGTTTGTATGAAAACACCACTATAAACTCGTATTTTAGTGGCATTTTTGTTAAAACACCGCAATAGTCATTTAATTTAGTGGCATTTTTTGTAATAAATGCCACCATAGTCATGTAAATTAGTGGCGTTTTTAATATAAACGCCGCGATTGTCCAATCCTTTAAGCCATCGGGTTCCAAATCCCTAATTATTTCATTCACAATTCCAAATTTTCCTAAACATCAGAGTGAAGTCGCCCCGAGAAACCATCATCATAAGCGCAACATTATGTCGCCGTCGCCAGTTTCTGGTCAGCAAAATGTATATATCTCTTCTCTTTCGCACTCTTATTTCGACTTTTTTTCTCCCTTGGCTTTGTGTGCTTTCGCCTTGCCTGTTTTGGGAGCAATTCGTGCACCAAAATTTACGGATTGTTTTCGAGGGATAACAGCAACTCGTCCCCCACTTGTCCGAAAATAGGCCCAATCTAAAATCATTCCTATCCTTATTTCTTACGTTTTCCTTTCCTTTTTTTTCTACTAACATCTCCTTTTCTTTAGATCATTTAATGCAATTTTCGCGATGGAAAATTTTAGTTTAGTTACTGCAATTTAATCTGATGAACTTCGTAATGATCGATTTAGTCCTTGTTGGGGTCTACCACATCGGATTTATGAAATGAAAGAGAAAAGTAGGAATGAGTTAAATGAAAATGGAAAAATGAATCCGTGATTTTAGTCTAGTCTACTTAGAGATGAATTTTTTTGCTTTGACTTTCATATGTTTGTCTTTTAGTTCTCCAAAGCCTGAGGGTTTGATTAGTTTTAGGACGATTATTTGAAGCAAGCGTTATGGAAGAGATGGAGAGACCACAAGAGTTCATTAAAAAAGAAATACTTCAAGAATGATCTCAGCCTTGAAGAGAAGCTCCAAAATGTCTCACTTGGAATGCTCAAGTATCAATGGAAAGATACAGTCAGATTTTGGAGTTCACAAAAAGGACAGGTATGATGTATTTTTCAAAAATAATTTTAACGAATTATAATATTGACTTTATAAGTGGTTGTTTGAAATTGTAGGACTGAGAGCATGTTGGTGTTGCTAGCAGGCAACAACAAAGTTTACTTGCACGGCTGGATCAAAGAGCTTTGCTTGTATAGCTAATAACAAGGTATTATAGATTATTCACATAGTTATTTGTATTCCATGTACATACTAACTCAAATTTATTAGATTATGGTACATTGTAGGAAAATACATATGGTTCTAAAGTTGGCCAAATCAAACTCTTCGACATGACAAATACAAGAAAGGATGACACTCCTATGACTACTGAAGCTGCATAAATTATGGTACATTTATTGGATAGAAGATTTGAATTATGTTTTATTTATATCTGTAGTATGACATTTTTATTTGAATTAATTATTTACTTTATTATTAGGACAAATTGAGGGAGAAAAGGGCAGAGTATGAAGCTACGGCTTCGAGTCATGGTCTTGTTAATGTGGATGACATTGAAAATCAAGCTATTAATGACGTTTTAGGTCCTGAAAGATATGGTCGGGTTCGCTGTCAAGGATCATTCGTTACTCCCACCAAATATTTTGGATCCAGTACATGTCATCACAGTTTCAGTCTTCCCAATTAGAAGTAAGTCGTTTAAAACAACAGTTGGCTGAAATGAATCAATAAATGGCTAACAAGAAAGCCAAAAATGAAGCAAGGGAAGCAGAGAGAGAAGCAGCAGAAGCAAAGAGAGAAGCAGCGGAAGCAGAGAGAGAAGCAACATATCAACAGAAATGTAAATAATTTGAAAATCGAATAGAAGCTATGATGCAGATGATGCGGAAAATATAACATCATAATCCACCATCTTAGGTTTTATTTATGTTATATGTTTTGTTAATGTTACTAAACAATGTTTAACTGCATTATTATTACGTTAATGTAAACTTTTATTTACTATAATGGATTTGATGTTGGTTGTTATGGAAATAGAGTTTGTTGTTATAGATGTCATGTTTGTTGGATAATGGAACAGGTTGAAAAAAATAGATTTGGGGTAATCAAAGTAAAAATCAGTTGTTGTCAATTTTGTGTTCATTAGCGGCGTTTGTAATAAAAAAACGCCACTAAATAACAAAAACAATACCGACTTTTTACATAAAGCGCCGTAAAAAGTTTAGATAATCTGCGGCGTTTGTATAAAAAAAACATCGGTATATACCAGACCTTTTGTGGCGTTTGTTAAAAACGCCGTTATAGATATAGAGCTTTTACGTCGTTTTTATCCAAAAAACGCCGCTAAATATCTCAACCTTTTGCGGCATTTTTAAAAAAGCCGCTAAAGATATAGACCTTTTACGGCGTTTGTATCCAAAAAACGTCGATATATCTCTCGACCTTTTGCGGTGTTTATCCCACAAACACCGCTATATATTCGACCTTTTGCGGTGTTTATTCCAAAAACGCCGCTATATCTCTTTACCTATTGTAGTGTTTTTTGTTATCAAACGTTGCGAACTTTAGCAGCGATGATTTGCCTAACGCTTCTTGCGGCGTTTTTCATATCGTCGCGAGCGTTTTTAGCGGTGCTTAAAAACGCCGCTATAGGTAAAACAAACGCCGCTAATCCTCTTTTTTGTTGTAGTGATAATGTAAATTAAGTAGAGGTGCTTATCCAGCGAGTCGATCGTGAGTTGGACAGTGCTCGACTCGTGCTCGCTAAAAAAAATTTATTGCTTAACTCGACTCGTTTCTCGTTAAGCTCGTTAAAATTGTACTCGACTCATGCTCATTAAAAAAAATTACTGATCAACTAGACTCATTGCACGTTAAGCTCACTAAAAAATTACCTTGTTTTTTTAACTAAAAAAATTACTAATACTATAGGAGGATATTAGGGTTGGATTTGTCTTTTTTGTATTAAAATAATATTATTAATTAATAATATTTTATTATTTATTAAAAATAATAGATTAGTTTACTTATTATTTTTATTATTTATTCATAAATTAATAATTATTATTTAGATTTATTTTTGAATGAAATAATTTTGAAGCAATTACTAAAAATATATTTTAAAAAATTAACGAGCTCGCGAACTTATCAAGTGTAGTTAGACTTTGCACGCTCAACTCGTTAAGGTCTCGAGTAGAGCGTTTACCGAGTTTTGAATGAGTCGAGTTCGAGCTGCTCAACTCGTTAAAGAAAATATTAATCAAACTTTGATCCTATCGAATTCGAATAACTTGTAATCTTTCTTATTTTTTTTAATTTGGTTGCATTGAACTTGTACCTTCATTAATTTTACCTAATACTTTGTTTCGGCCAAATTTCATACTCAGCTCACCAGTTTACGACCGTAAAGAACATCATCATCAAAATAGATCGACGAACTAACTTAGCAGAGTCAATGTATGCATCGACTGTAAAGAGTTGAGTTTAGAGTTATATTTGCAGCAATGGAAAAAAAAGGACAACTCCGTCGTTTTCTACTAAAAGATGTGAGAAAGAATTCATTAATTAATATAGATAGTTAAAGAAAATATTATTCTATTTTGAGGTCTCGAATTTAAATACTTGTGCTTATTATAAACAAATATTATTTTATATTTATCTTAGACTATTAAAAACTAAGTTTACCGAAATCATTAGTTTCAAGGTAGTTTGTATTTTTTTCCATTAGTAGGATGAACACAAAATTCTATTAATAGATTCCTGGCAAGTTTACACTAGCTGGAGCTTAGGAAGCTTTTCAAGCTAAGGGACGAGGTTACACCTGTTTCTGCCTTAGTTCCTAGTGTCCAACAGGTTACGGCTTCTTGATTGTGGGGGAGATTAGAAGGAAGGTCCCGAATGTGCCTTGACAGAAGGTAATTCGGCTCCCTTTACATGTTCCTAAGCACTCAATCATTGCATAGTTAGTCATTTGAGATAGGCTTTCAAAAATGAATATTGACGGTGATCCTATGTGTATGAATCGTAATGAGGTTGTAGAAATGAGGGATCATTTATTGTTTTATTGTCTTTTTTTGCGGGGTGTTTGGAAGAAGGTTATGCGGTTTGAGGAGGGATGAATTGGGTTGGAGTCGGGAGCTTGCTTGGGCTGTTTCTTGTTTGAAGGGTAAATCTTTGTTGGTTTTTATTTTGAAGCTTATTCGTGTGCTCATATTTATTTTGTTAGTGACTCCATTTTACGTTGTATACTTATAGTAGGCTTTCTACTTTTAAATGTATATAAATCGAAACTTATTAAAAAAAATATGTTCGAAGAATGAATTTATAGAATTGTAAAAGATATTAATATATTATCAAAAAAATATAAAAAAATTTAAAGTATATAAAAATTATATTATCTTCAGAGATGATTATAAGATCTTATGTTAGAAGACTTACTTTTAATTTTTTTTTAAAAAAAAACAAGATTAATAACGTAAATAAAAATAGACCTCTCCTCTGCCGATCCCTGCCGCCCGCCGCGTCCAATCTTGTTAACTCTTGTTCATGCGTTAAGTGCAAGGAAGACAACATATCTCCGACAACAGTCAACAGAGCCAAGGTGCTGAGAAATTAGCAGAAATGAGATTTGGCCGCAAAACACAAATAATATTTGAAGAAGAAAAAAATAGAACTAAGAAGTAGGGGTTGGCGTGGACAATGGCAACATCGTTCCGTGTTGGAGGGAAAGCCTTACCCTTTGGTTGACCCAACGTGGTTTCCGCTTTAGCAAAGAATTCCGAGCCAACGCCACTCTCAAACAAACCAACCAAAATGCCTTCCTTCTCATTCTCTCCTACTTTTCTTTTTCGTTTTCCATAAACAACGTTCCAAGTTGATGCCAAAGGCCTTTCTTCTTCTTCATTTTAATGCTCTACTTGTTTGTTTAAAAATGAAAATCATTGTTTGTTTAAAAGGGATGAACCGTCTCTGATGCAACAGGTTCAGAAAATGACTGGCAAAAAGGAAGAGCCACCTCAAGCACAAAATGTGAGTTTTTCGTTATAGTTTTTCATGAACAAAAATTGGACCCTTTTGTGTTTTGTCTCTGATGATTTTGTTGGCAGAAGATGGCTCCCAAAAGGGAAGAGCGGGAGCCGTCTCAGGTACTCATTTTTTTAAGCTCTGCTTTTTAGTGTTTGATCTTTGTGTTGAAAATCAATTTTGTTGTCTCTTAAGGGAGATGCCGCAGCAGCTACTCCAGGCCCACCCGAGCATCAGTCTTCTAGATCTGGAAATCCAGTATGAATTATTACTTAAATAATCATGCACTGATCTTTGTTATCACAAACTTCATGTTCACATTTATCTTTATGTATCATTTCATGGAAGGATTACATCTATGTTAGTTATGCTGTGCTTGTTATCAACCATATTACAACTGTTTTAATATTTTAAGTGCTTTGTTAGATCTGTTTCTCAAGCATGGAGTTTTCAAAATTGTAAAAGTTGGCTCATTTTAGGGCTTTTAAGCTTTCTTGTAGGTTTTAAAGAGTGGACCACTTTTTTTATCATCCAAAGGTTTGTTTTATTTGCTTCTGCAATTAAATTCAGTTCCTCATTTACCTTTCACCTTAAATTATATAGTACAAGAAAAATATGCATTGTTTTAAATCAAGATCCCATTTTTCTTTTGATTATAGGAATTGGTTGGACATCATGGAAGAAAAGATGGTTCATTTTGACACATACTTCACTCGTTTTCTTCAGAAGCGATCCTGTAAGTGATTGTACTTTGACATTTTGTATCTACCTTCCATGTACTCTTCCTTCCCTCTCTTGTTGCATTTTGTATACATTAGGTTTAGGAACCCATTGAAGGGCCTTAATGGAAAAAGAGAATGTTTTTCTCTCTAGAAGTTTTGAGTTTGAACAGTTATGCCAGTATATGTACGTGTTATTAATAGTTAAGAAAATTTTTGAACAGATGTTACCATGTAATCACCCTAACTATTCAAAAGAAAAGTTTGTACACATTAGGTTTAGAGAATTAATATACTGTTGTTTTACATCTCAGAATTCCGTATCTCAGAAGGGGAATGAAGTGAATTTAACTTTAGGTGGTATTGACCTCAACAATTCAGGCAGGTTGGCTTGCATTTCTGAAAATGATCATCAATTCTTGATCTCTTCTTCAAGTTGGAATTATTGACTTGTGTTACCTTTTAACATTTCTAGTGTGGTTGTCAAAGCTGATAAAAAGCTTATAATAGTACAATTTAACGATGGCCCCGATGGACGAACCTTCACACTCAAGGTTCTTCATCTATAATTTCTCTTTTATTCTTCTTTTTACTGTTTCGAATCATAGTTTCATCTAAAACTGTTTTCTTGAGTTGTTTTTCAGATTCATGGCACTTTAGTTTTACATTTCCATAGCTTGATAAAAAGTTGAGTTATGGGAAACTTCAAAGCCCAAATATAAAAAAACAGTGGGATGTTAGGAAAAATCAGATGACATGATCGGTTGTTCCATTTGTTGGTGTTGTAGGCCGAAACAATGGATGATTTGTATGAGTGGAAAGCTGCACTTGAGAATGCTTTGTCACAAGCACCAAGTTCTGCTAATTTAACTGGACAAAATGGCATTTTCCGGAACGATCAAGCCGATGTAGATGATGGTTCTAAGGAACCAGGTATATGTACCAAATTTCTAACTCCATTGGCTTCTTTGATTTGTTTATCCTATCATTTGAGATATTGATGCCCTTCTCTGTCTCTTTGTTAGTGAATGATAAACAGCCTGCGAAATCTACAGTCGTAGGCAGACCAATTTTACTTGCCCTGGAAGATGTTGATGGAGCTCCAACATTTTTGGAGAAGGCACTTAGATATATAGAAGAGCATGGTGGGTTTTTCTTTCCTTTTAATTGCTGCAATCTCATTTAAGTAATATTCTAAATTTGTAATTCCCTATACTGAATAGTCTAATGCATATTCAATCTAGTCATGGATGTACATGTTTGTTTTTGTTCATTTAGTTCTTGAGATACTGATATTATGGATGAGTTCCTGCACCATGTACATATTTAAAGCACTTTTATTCATGTTTAAGTAACTCAACAGGTGTCAAAGTAGAAGGGATCTTACGACAAGCTGCCGATGTTGAAGATGTTGAGCGCCGGATTCAGGAATATGAACAGGGTTTGTTCAGATAACCTCTTTGCTTACTGAACATGATAGAGCAAGAAGCACAAGCTACTTCTAACCCTTTTAGGTCTTGCTTTTTAATGCAGGAAAAACCGATTTTGCTTCAGAGGATGCACATGTCGTTGCTGATTGTGTGAAGGTATGCGGTATTAATTTCCGAAGATTCTTTCATTTAAGTTGCAAGATATGCTGACCCTGATGCTTTGTTACCTGATTTTCATGCCATTTTCCAGTATATCATCAGAGAGTTGCCATCACCTCCTGTTCCTGCATCATGCTGCAAGGCACTACTAGATGCATGCAGTAAGTCTTTTGTTCAAGTTCTTTTTCTCCAGTTTTACCCTGTAACAAGTTAAGTCGATAACATGTGTCAACACGACCCATACAATGATTAGGAACTCAGCATGGTTCTAGAGTTAATGCAATGCGGGCGGCAGTGTTGGACACGTTTCCTGAGCCGAACTGTCGATTGTTACAGAGGTAATTGATTCATAGTTGTGTGATTAACCATGTATTCTTTCTGCTACAACTATTTGGGAGCCTTGGAAATGCTTTATACATGAGCATTTTAGTGGAAAGAATGGGATTCATTACTTCCATAATCACAAATATCACCCTTATTCTTTGGCTTTTTGGCTTCTACTTCGGTGTTTTACTTTTTTTGTTCCTTAATTTCAGAATTCTAATGATGATGCAAGTCGTGGCTTCTCACAAAAATCAAAACCTGATGAGCACTTCAGCCGTGGCGGCATGCATGGCACCCTTACTTCTTCGTCCCCTTCTTTCTGGTGATTGTGAGATCGAAATGGATTTTGATGTGGGTTCTAATGATAGTTCAATGCAATTGCTACAAGCTGCTGCTGCAGCTAATCATGCTCAAGCCATTGTTATAACATTACTGGAACAGTATGATCATATATTTGGGGTGAGCTCTCCACAACTCTTCTGATATTGCTTTATGTAGTCACTATACAGACAAGTATGTTCCCCATAAATTTACAATGTCTGAGGCATTTATCTTTGATTCGGAATCGATGTTTTATTTTATCTGTTCTTTTCAAGCAAACATGATTATTGAATCGAAATTGTCTTTTCCTGAAGTGTATGTGCTATGTATTGGCACAGAATCTTAAGTGACTGTGATTGTCTTATAGAATTGTCTGTACATTGCTATTTTTTGGCAGGAAGGTTCTATTTCCTCTCAAGTATACACTGATACGGACGAGAGTGCAAGCGGAAGTGAGGAAGAAGCCGATGATGATGATGATGAGTCCGGTGAGGAAGATGAATCTTGTGAAGACGATGATGGAACGGAAGGGTCTGATGTATCCAATGATGACGAGGATGACGAGGATGATGATGAAGATGATAATGATGAAGAATCAGGCAGTGAAAGTGGCCAGTCTGTTACCAATGATCGGGATGTCAATAAGGTTTGTTCCTTACTGGCTACCATGGCATTTACATGTTATGGTTGTTCATAAACTTCAAAAGTGACAAGTAATAAATTTGAGTATGGAATTTGGAACATTTAAAGCTTTCTATAAAGGTGAAAAGATCAACAAATCAGTAATAAAAGGATAATGCACTGAATATAAAATTGCAGGATTCGGGTTCTTCAAGCTCAAGTACCGAGTCCTCTGAATCTGATGAAGATGTAAAAGCAACCAAGACACTTCCAAGTTCAACTCACAATCTACCGTCTCAAAATGATGATTTGAAAAGTAGGAAAGATTATCAGACCAAGTTGGAGGACACGTTAGCTCACCAAAATCAAACCCCTCATAGCAAACAATCAACAGCAGCCGGGAGTGGACCTGACCGGAAAGCTAGGCGTAACGCTGTTTGGGGACGTACCGCTGTAAGTGTTTTCTTTCTGCACTTATGATTTGTTATGTTTTTAGCCTAGTTGGTTGAGTTTCTCTGTTAGCTAATAACCATTTCCAAGTATGAATCTAGGAATTGGAAGTTACCTCATTTAACTAATAACTTCTCAAGTTCACCGATGGTTCGATGCGTTTATACTCATGCCTTTACTGATTATTCAAGTTACTGGATCTGCATGTCCAGGCAAAGAAGAACCTTTCAATGGAATCAACTGATGTTCTATTTGAAGAAGAGTAAGCAATGCTCCCATGATCTGTATGTAAAAACCTTGTATAAATTTGCCTGCTACCACTTGCTTTCCTGGTTATTCTTTCATATAACATACAATGATGCAATACCAACTAAACGTTGCATGCATCTTTTGAAGCATTCTTTCATGCTTAGTATGAAGCAATCTATCCTATTTCATTTTGTATTACCTAATTTGGTCATTTTTAGGATCGAAATTGAGGCTGAAAATTCTGACTTACAAAACAGACGTGGAGAAGAGGTTCTGCTATATATCTGCCTTTCGAATTATTATTATCTCATCTTGCATGGAGAGTTTTCATAACTAGTCATCTTTCTAATGTAGACCGAAGGTAATGCCAAACTCGAAGCCCGCATGGAAAGACGAAAGAAGGCATTGCAGGATCGTTGTCGAAGTCTTGAGAAAGATGTATGATTGTCAGGACCTTTTTCTTGATTTCTTTTCTGAGCTGTCCTTTCTGTTTCATGCATGATGTTATGCTTATAGGTAGCAAGATTAAAGGAAGAGTTGCAAAGGGAGAGAGATAAAAGAAAAGCTCTAGAATCGGGGCTTAACTCGTCTCAAGAACCTCGATTTCTCCCCGATAAAATCGATGAAAAGGTATACAATGGCCTACCTCTGACTTAAACTTGTGCACCTAATCCTTATTTTTGCATCAAACTTTAACTTGCTTGGTATTATGAAGACAAAGGCAACTCTCAAGGACATAGCTCAAGCAGAGACAGACATAACCAATTTGAAACAAAAGGTTAAAGATCTGCAAATGCAGCTTAAACAACAGCAGGGAACTGAAGCTGTTTTTAAAGGCTCAGACAAAGCAGCAGGAGCAGGCCAATATGTTCGGAATCATTGAATTAGGGCAGTGAACTCAAATGAAAAGGCGATGATATGAATTTTGAAGGGCATGATGTCCTACAATTCAGATAAAAGCTCAAGAATTAGGAGGTAAGTTTCCTGATAGTCCTGGAATCATTGTTTCTGCAAAGGACGTTGCTGATATCCTTGGAGAATTCACCTTAAGAGTGTTGATGATGCTTTGATTGCGGGGAAAGTTTACCGGGGAGGGATCAACGATTTTGCTAGGCGCAACTGATTTCGATTCCACCACACTAAAAGAAAAGAAACTGATAAACCGCCCTCTAATCCAAGATGAAAAATGTCAATTATTATGTGTCCTTAGAGTTAAGCTGAAATAAGGCAAAATGTTGGCGACTGGTTTTTGTTGTCAGAGAATCCTAGTAGTATTCATATGCATATGTAATTTTAATTCATGAAACATTTAATATTCTCATTAAAAAAATAATTTCGTAGAACTTTAATGTCTTTCGTGTACAACAAGCAAGCAAGCATTGTTGAGGCAGATGGGCTGAACCTTATGACATTCTTTTTTCAAGGAATGGCTGCCTTGATGAAGTATATCTCTAAAAACAATTTATGCATAATTTTACCAACATTTTTAGTAGTTTACCTGCCCTAAATTAACTTTGCTCATCCTGGAACTACCCAAATTCCACAATCTAATAAAGGAGAAGATTTGGTTTAAAAGCTTGTCCAACAATCAGTTTTCCATGCCTCCTGATCCAACGGTGGAAACACCTCTCCAAATATAACAGTTGCATTGTCCAAATGTTCAGATTTGACCATTGAATCTAACTATATATAATTATTGTATTTTAAAATAATCATCAACTGTCGCTTTGGCCGAGTGTTTAAGGCGTGTGCCTGCTAAGTACATGGGGTGTCCCCGAGATATTTTATTTTTATTTCGTTGGATTTTATAGATGCTTCTCTGTAGCTTTATGGTGGTGGGCCTTGAACACTGTTAAATATATATTAGTAGTGTTGTATAAAGATAATCATGGAGCAGTGGATTGGTTCTCAACTTTGGAAACTCACTAGTCTCGTCTCAGTACTTTATGGGTTAAAATACAAACTCCCCACCATAACGATTCACACAATACACAACTTAACTGCATTAATAGGTTTCATACACTAATTTGTAATATCATAATATAGGTTATTATATTAATTTTAATAATATTTCTATTTTTATAACCCTCATGTCATCTTTAGTTTTACAACCTATTATTTTTATACTACTATTAAATAATCAAGTCTAATAAAGTGCACGTCTAATTGGCATACTATGATCTGATTGACATAGATACATGCTCAACGTTTGTTATATGAGATATGATTGAGAAGATAAGTTTAATTGATCCTTTAGGGTTTTTTTTAAGTGTTAGATGTTGTATTGTTTATTATTTCTGTTAAGCCATTGAACATTGACTATGATTGCATGGCAATGGTCCATAGATATATCTATATTTATCTATAATAAAAGAGTAGCATTTTAGAGTAGGAGGGTACAGTCAATTAAGATTATGCACAACCTATTTACCGATACATATATCTATATTTATCTATGTTTTGGTAGCCATGAAAGAAGAATATGAAGGCAAAAACATCAAAACAGATTCGATGGCCAAAGTTCCTACTTCGATAGATTCAAAGGAGCATAAAAATAGTTCATTTGATCAAATGTTTTTCATTATTGTCTCTAATCATGTGGAGCTACTATTGTCATACAAGAATCTAATAGGATTCACAAACAAGGGAAGGAACATGGATATTCAATTTTTAAAGAGTATTTGAACATTAATAAGCAACAAGGAGGGTTCCATAATATAATCATTATCAGCTATATCATTATCCTTGGGTCCAGTATTATCAGCATACTAACAGAAAGAAGTAAAACAATAATGCGCATTCAGTTTTCAACAAAGATCAGGGCCTGAAACCTCTTGATGAAAGAATTGAACTTGGATTTCGGGTGAGTCAAGAATAAGTGATTGGAGAGTTGCAGCATAAGTACCCAAACCAGCAGAGTTTGAGCTTTTCTCTTGTGCACCATCTACACTACCACTAACCTCAGTAGACTTGCTTTGTTCCGTGGCTTTCTTTGTCAAAATATAATCATGGAACAACTTAAGTGCATCAAGAGCAGAAAGTGAATTCACATATCTATGTAACTCCCGGAATTTATCTCTCTTTTCTTGTTTTTCAATCAATCTCTCCATTAACACATCCGGAAGACAATCCAGTGCACTTTTAAAGGCAAAGAACACAAAAAAAGAATAAAATTTTGAAAAAATATTCAGAATAATGTCGTGCGGAAAATGTATATGCAATGGGTTCTAGACATTAAAAAAAAATGTTAACTTCTTCATTGTACCTAGTAACACCTCTTGTAATGCCCCAGTTGTACCCTACAGGAACTGATTGCTTAAAGCCGATATTAAAACCTTATTGTGCAGAAGCTTCTTTCCCTGCTATCAGGCCATCACGATAACCGATCTAGAAATTCTCTACAGAAAACTGACATCAATTGATAAACAAATGAACTAAAAAAGGAAAATTGAAATTATCAGGTACCGTATGGAATTGATCATGCCTTCTCTGCCATTCACGATCTAAATCGGATGTTTTATCCAATTCCTCGTCCGAACCACCCCATAAAGATCCATCGTCAGCCTGAATGTCCGCCTCACAGGAATCTGAAAACAAGAAAAAGACAGCAGTTCTAAATAACGTAAAACTTTTGGTACCCATGGAATTGGTAGGATTAACAAATTACCATTGGCAGTTGATGAATGGCCTAATTGTAAATTGGATAGCTGCAAACTTTCTGAATAGAGCTCTTGGGCCAATTTATCATCCATTTCTCTGTAACAAAAAAAGAAGGGGAAAAATCACTTTAGCATTTCATCAGACACCTTCAGTTCAACATTTTTATACTTGAGTTCAAACCTAAAAGTAAGAAAATACAAGTCACAAGAATCTTCAAATTCCAACATAAATTTTTAAAGAACAAGCACTTCTAAAACAAACTCAAATAAGAAGATAACAAAATCAAAATAAAGATTTCCAAATCTTGATTACAAATTAGCTTCCCTCCTGTTTTAGTTCCTTGAAAAGACCAAAATCCAAACTCAGCTAAAGGAGTAGAGAACAAAATTGACAAATCCAGAACATCAGAATCACAACTCATCAGCATAAAAAAACAACCCCTTGAAAGAATATATGAAAAGAACTACCATATCTTCTGCTCACTTGTTCAAAATAAAAATCCATCAGCACCCTACTTTTTCTAGACTACCAAACAGACGCTGAAACTAGAAAATCACCTAAAAATCTCAAATTTCTAACCAAGACAACAAAATATGGAACTTACAACAAGCAATTCCAGCCCCAACTAAAACCATAGGTTTCCCTTATTATAAGAACCTTTACTTTCTTATCAAACGATTGTTTCTCGAAACAAAAGGCAAACTTTAGAGCATAAGCAAATATACAGAATCGAAAAGGAGAGAAAATAGCAGGATAAGTTGCCTGCGATACAATAGGACACTGTGGGGTCGTCCCTCAAAAGCTTCAAAAACTTCACTGTGCTTTTTTCAGTCCCTATTCTTGTTCGTGAAAATGAGAAAGCTTCGAACTTTTCAGCGTTAGTGAAGAGGAGGGGAGAAGGAAGCTGTTTTTAGCCCTTTTTTTCTCAACTTGCAACTGGTACTCCAAGTTATTTACCCCTTACGTTTTTTTTCTTTTATCAACGGTTGAGATGGTATGATCTTTCATCTAAACGGTTGTTTTTATTTGATTTCATAAAGAGAGAATCTTATATTGACGCAAATTATAGTATATACCCTCCCTACCATATAGAATGACTCAACTAATAATATTAACAAATAAAAATAATTAACACATATATTATTTTATAATCACTTTAATTTAATAAACAAGTTATATAAAACTTAATTTATCTTAATGACCTACGTTCTATTTAGAATATATAGTTTAAGATTTTAATATTTAGATTGTCTCCGTTGTTGAGTTTTTTTTTTGTTAATAGATGACGGTATTAATTTTAATATTGATTATCATCAATGATATTTTTTTATCTCATATATATTTTTTAATAATTTTATATTTATTGTATAATTTTTTCTATTTTTATAGTACACTTTTCTTTGTCTTTTGGTATTTTTTTACCATTTTTCTTTTATTTTTCTTAGGGTTAAATTTAATGTCGTCACGACTGATCAAGATGGCGAACAATTAATCATTAGTTATCTCGTTGATCTTCCTTGCTTTGGACTCTCGAATTGGATTTGGACTTGTAACTTGTGACCGTAGATAGTTATCTCGCAATGCTTGGAAATGATTTGTAATTTATTGGTTGTCTTTCCGTAGTTCTATCCTCTAATGTGGTTTGTTTGACATAGCAATCAGATCTATTCATATCTACTTTTTGTTTAAGTTTTTATGAATTAGGTTTTCAACTTTTTTTCGTGACATGATCTTGAGTTTCTTAATTATTTTATGAGAATATTCCAATTAAATGCTTAATTTAAGATTTTAATATTTAGAATGTATGGTTTAAGATTTTAATATTTAGAATCTATGGTTTAAGTGTATGATTTTAGGATTTAAAATTTAGAATTTAAGATAATTGGAAAAACTGTCTTTGGGTTTATTGGCACAAAGAAACCTATCACTATGGCTTGGATCCGTGGTTTTCAGAGAGCTCTTTGTACGAGACCTCTCGATTTCTTCACACCCTTGAAAGCGAACTCTTTATTGAACTTGAGATGCTTCTTGATCAAGAGGAGTTAATTTGGCGCCAAAAATCCCGTTCCGATTAGGTCACACTTGGAGATAGAAACACTCGCTACTTCCATCGTCGAACGATTTTGTCGCAAACAAAAAAAAAATTACCACTCGCAATTTCCAAATCCTGGGTTGATCTCAAAGGCAGCATCGCGTGGTCCCTCGGTAACGGAAACTAGACTCCTTGATGATGTTTGGCTCCCCTCCCTGGGTCCCCTAAGGCAACACAATAAAGATCAGACCTATTCTATGCGAGATCTCACTTTCTCAGACCTTACCGATCAAATGGGACAATGGGATGTAGAAGAACTCCTCGTCTTTTTCTCTCCTAGAGTGGTCGCTCACATTGTAAGTATTAAAAGCCCCGATCCTATGGACACCGACGACCGTCTATTCTGGAAGGATAACAATAAGCATACTTTTGTTTTAAACAATGCATATAATAGAATTGCAGAGAATTCGTGGGATACTAAACTTCCTGTTTTGAAGTTACTGTTGACTCTCCAAGTTCCCCAACGTTTGAGATTATTCATGTGGATTGCCTTCAAGCAAAGATTGATGACAAACGTTGAACGATGTGTCGCTCTATTGGACACGAGTCACACGACCCCGTTCTGCCCGGCCTGTAACTCCGTGCGATTGGTTCACTGAATGAAAGATTACTAGTGGAAATGGAAGATTACCAGAGAATAGTATTACTGAAAATATTGTATTTTGTGTTTGGTTGGCTTAGCAGGAATATAAGATTATCGAGTTTGGTTAAAAGAATAAAAAATTATTAGAATGTATATTTGACCAAATTATCTTTATTATATATTTGTTTTTTTAACAAGTTGGAAAATATATATATATATATATTAAATTTAAATTCATAAAATTTATATAATTTTTTTTTCAAAATTGAAAATATAAAAAGGTTTAATGAAAGAGTAAAATTTTATTTTAACCCCTGAACTTCATATAAAATTTTAATTATAGATTTTTTTTTGTAAATCTAAAATAGTTTAAGGATAAATTTGTAATTTAACATTCGTAGAATTTTTATTATTCAATGACAGAAAAATGATATTTAAAAAAAATTAAGGGCATTTTAGTCCAAAACGCTGTGAATCCAACAATACCTAAAGAAATTGAGGTAATGACATTTCTGGTAATATACCCCAAAAAATACACTATTGGTAATCTTACATTACCGGGAATGAGATTCTTGGGCTAACCAAACGGGGGAATGTGGATTTCATTCTCATGGGAATCTCACATTCCTCCATCCAAACACTCCCATGTGAATGAAATCTACATTCTCCCGTTTGGTTGGTCGGGAATGTCATTCCCAGTAATTTTACATTACCAATTGTGGATTTTTTTGAGTATATTACCGGAAATGTAATTACCTTCATTTTCTTAGGTATTTTTGGATTACTAGTGTTTTGGACTAAAATGCCCTTAAAAAAATTCTTTTAAAAATATTCTTATTCTGTCATTGAATAATAAAAATTCTACAAAAGTTAAATTACAAATTTATCATTAAACTATTTTAGATTTACAAAAAAAAATCTATAATTAAAATATTATATAAAGTTCAGGAGTTAAAATAAAATTTTACCATTTTATTAAACCTTTTTATATTTTCAATTTTATAAAAAAATATATAAATTTTATAAATTTATAATAAGAACAATTTGATTAAATATACATTCTAATAATCTTTTATTCATTTAACTAAACACAGTAATCTTACATTTCTACTAAACCAACCAAATACAAAATACAACATTCATAGTAATCATATTCTCTAGTAATATTTTATTCTCACTGGTAATTTTTTATTCTACTAGTAATTTTTTATTCTCACTGATAATCTTTCATTTCATGAATCAAACCCCCTACAGAATTAACGTCTGTGTATCAACATTATTATTATAGAATAAAATATATTTTCTGATACGGGATATGTGTTAAAAAGGCCGTTTATTGGTTGTTTAGAAAAAGGGAAAATAAAAGGAAAGTGGAAGTGATAAAAAAGGTAATGGTGCAGTGCAGGCATGGCGACGGATGTGATTGAGAGAAGTGATGCTAAAGGAAAAGCAGGGTTAAATATCTGGCTACGTTTCTCAACCAATGGCTACCCATGGTACGGACATCTATAACCCAATGGAAAAAACACAGAATCAAATATAATAAAAAAAGAAAAATAATAGGCTGAAATAAAAGCTACTTTCTTTGGTTTGGTTATGGCATAATTAATAATCATACCTTAACTCTCTCTTCCCTAATTTTTAAAAAGGTAAACAACACATTTAATATCTGAATATTATTTTTATTCTATTTTGGTCCTAAATTTTATATTTTTTAAACCATGCTTAGGTTTTACTTTAATATTTATTATTATTTTTTGATGTGATACATTTTATTAATTTTAAAGATAATATTATTTTATTTTATAACGACACATCAATATCATTGTTAAATTTTTAATGATAAGACATCAAAATAAAATTTAAACCAAATAGTAAGCATGATTTAAAAAAAATTAAATACCAAAAAGGTAAGACATCAATATCACTACGGGTGTTGTTTACCCTTTTTAAAAAATAACGAATTAATATTAAAACTTATATTTTTTATAAGGAGAGGAAATATAAATGATTGAATATTAAACTTAAAAATTAATATTAAATAAAACTAAATTTTCTATTTAATATATTGGCAATATATATTTTTTATAAAATTAATAAATTAATAATATAAATTATATTTAATATATTTGCAATATATGTTTTACTAATATTAATGAATTAACAATATAAATTATATTTAATATATTTGCAATAAATGTTTTAATACATTAGTAGCTTTAGTAATACAACTTTATACATTTTAAGTGAATTATATGGTATTATAGTGAGATTATATAAAAATATTGAATATAAATGTAAATATCTTATACTAATAACATGTAAAACCTGATTTACTAAAAATATTCAAAACTGTATCATATATGAAACATAAAACATGCAAAATGTAAGATAATAAATTTTTAATCGGATGACACATTATAAATATGTAATTGAATAAATTTGATTTTATATAAATATTATTATATAATCATATTTAATTTACTAATATTATCTAAAATTATAAAAAATATATTTTGATTATTTTAAAAGTGAATTTTTAGCTAAAAGTTAATAATTTAAGAATATTTTTATGTTTTGAACGGAATTTTAGACATACTACCATAAATGTTTTCAAATGATCCCTTAATTAATTTAAAATGTATGTTATTTTATTTAATTTGCGAAAAGAATCTTAAAGAAATGAGAAAATAACCTCAGTGACCAAAAGTGTCTTATAATATACGCTTTTAACCAATTTTTTTTTTTAATTTGCCAAAATGACCAACTAAATCGCAATGCGATCGATAATTCGCAACGCGATCTCCGATATCGCAAATCAGTTTCTAGATTCGCAACGCGAACTTCGACTATCGCAACGCGAACTTCGACTATCGCATTGCGATTTACATATTCGCATTGCGATAGTCCAAGTTCGTGTTGCGATAGTCGAAGTTCGCGTTGCGATTTTCCAAATTCGTTGTGATAGTCCAAGTTCGTGTTGCGATTTATTCCAAATTTGTTGCGATAGTCCAAGTTCGTGTTGCGATTTATTACAAATTCGTTGTGATAGTCCAAGTTCGTTGCGATAGTCGAAGTTCGCGTTGCAATTTATTCCAAATTCGTTGCGATAGTCCAAAATCGCAACGACTGGTGGTATTACATTTGTTTCTTAAGAATTTTTTCTAAAAAGATAGTATTCGCGCGGACGTGTCGAAGACACGTATTACCACGACCACGAGACGAGACGAGACGGACGGCGGCGTCAGCGGCGCGCGAGAGTCCCCTTTGTTCTCTATCACTCAACAAGAAAGTGGGAAAGCCAAGCCTTAAATACCATTCCCAATAGTGTTTCCAATACTATGTAGGATTGAACATTACCAACACTTGTTTCCAATACTATGTGATTATTCAGGAAACAATTAACAATCTTACACCTTAAAACAACTGAATCAACAACCAATTGCATTAGTATTATACGATTAAATATGTCATAATTAAAAGTCAATCTACAATCAATCGCGATTATTGCAATTTTAAGCAAAACATTCAAAACAATTGCATCACTCGCGAGAATAAAAAAATTGTTATCGTGCAATTACAATCAATTGAAAATAAATTAGAATTGCATGAAAACTAAACGAACCACAAATACTTTTCATACAAATACTAAAGTCATTAACTATAATTCACAAATAATATCACTATTTAAGGCTCAATCCCACATAGTATTGGGAACAAGTGTTGATAATGCTCAATCCCACATAATATTGGAAACACTATTGGGAATGGTATTTAAGGCTTGGCTTTCCCACTTCCTTGTTGAGTGATAGAGAACAAGGGGGACTCTCGCGCGCCGCCGCCGCTGCCGTCCGTCTCGTCTCGGGTCGTGGTCGTGGTAATACGTGTCTTCGACACGTCCGCGCGAATACTATCTTTTTAGAGAAAATTCTTAATAAATCGCAACGCGAACTTCGACTATCGCAACGAACTTGAAATAAATCGCAACGTGAACTTCGACTATCGCAACGCGAACTTGGACTATCACAACGAATTTGGAATAAATCGCAACGTGAACTTTGACTATCGCAACGAATTTGGAATAAATCGCAACGCGAACTTGGACTATCGCAACAAATTTGGAAAATCACATTACGATAGTCAATGTTCGCGTTGCGAATATGGAAACTGATTTGCGATACCGGAGATCGCGTTGCCAATTATCGATCGTATTGCGATTTAGTTGGTCATTTTGGCAAATCCAAAAAAAGTTGGTTAAAATCGTATATTATAAGGCATTTTTGGTCACTGAGGTTATTTTCTCTAAAGAAATTGTACTTTGACATATATACATGATCTCACCTTGACACAACAAGTTATATTTTGGTATTAATTTTTCTCTTGTTGTTCTAATTTTCTTAATTTAATTTTTTATTTCAATTTAATAAAATTTTGATAAAGTCAGATTTTTTTATTACTTGTGAATTTTAATAAAATATATTATTTTTATTTATGTTGTGGTTAATTTTATGGCATTTTTCCCGAAAAATTATCTTTTTAATTTAATATTCCCGATCAAGCACCAGTCAGACTATATTTCCCGATCTAACACCCTTTGCAGTAAGGGGCGCCCCCTGCAGCACGCTATACGCTGATTTGGCACTACGTGAGGTAAGGCGCGCCCCGCGACGCACCTTATGCTGACATTGATACACGTGTGTATGGCGCGGTGCAGGGGCCATGCTATACGTCACGTCCGTGCTATTCAATGATCTCAATTATCAAACATGCATAATGCAAGGCGCGGTGCAAGGACCGCGCCTTGCATTATTTTCCCAAACTTCTCGCCTTTAAGGCATCCTCTCTCGGCTATAAATAGCCGTCTCCCGTAAACCCTCTCACCAACAATCATTTGAATCAGTAAATAACATCCGACAATCATCTTATATTTGATTCAGAAGTTTGCTCGATCTTTTGTTATAAGGTAATTTGGTTATAATATTTATTTTATAGTTATATATGATTATTTGAAAAAAATATTATACTAATTGTTTTCAATTAATTTCTGTGTTTGTAGAATTAGAAAGTGGGAGCATACGTCGAAATATTTTTGCGGTGCAGGTAATTATATAAAATTATATTATTTAAATTATTTACGTTTATGTATAAAAAAATTATTATGTTATATTTTTTGTCATATATTATTTATTTAATCATGTTTGTTTCAGTTGTTTTTTTGCAGATATAATATTGTTGCACTTTTAAACTCTAAGAATGACGCGACTTTCAACTATTGTTTATTATGATGGAGAAATTAGAGAAGATGAACCAGCGTTGTTTTCGTATCAAATGAGCGTGTTAAAATATCATTCAAGAGAAACATAACTCTTGAGAAGCTGATAACGAAGATTTCAAGGAAGGTTCATGTTGGAAGTAGTAGAAGAATGTTGTCGTTACAGTACAGATTTCTAACATCATTGTTGCCATTAATTTATACAGCGTTTGAACTATCGAAAAATGATGATGGCTGATTCTCAAAGTAATTATTTAGACGGCGATATTGAGATGTATGCAAAGTTTGTTCAAGTGTGTGCTGTTCGGGGTCAGCCATTAAGCTCACATTATAGGCTGGCTGAACAAGTTGACAACCTGACTACAGTAATGTGTAATGATTTTAATGCCATAATGGGAAATCCACATCAT
This sequence comes from Hibiscus syriacus, assembly GCF_006381635.1. Classification (NCBI taxonomy): domain Eukaryota; kingdom Viridiplantae; phylum Streptophyta; class Magnoliopsida; order Malvales; family Malvaceae; genus Hibiscus; species Hibiscus syriacus. Next base: position 1,563,986 of record NW_024062903.1, read on the forward strand.
GGTGCCGGCACAACAACTTCAATGGAGAGACATTCATCCGTAACTCTTTACGATATGTACCGAGGTGGGTTCACGAACAATCCGTATGGCAACATCGCGTCCAGTTCGAGGGGAAGACATTCATCTGCAAATTTCTTTGACCTTAATATGGAGATGCCATCGACGCAACAATCTGTGCAGTTTCCATTTGACACGATGGCTTCAAGCTCCAGGGGGAGGCATTCGACTGCGAGCTTTTTCGATCTCAATCCATATATGCCTTCTAGTTCAAGGGGAAGGCGTGCCAATAGTAGGTTCTTCGACATAAACGTTGAGAGCATGGAGGAACCATCATCTCCACCAGAAGAACCACTTCGTGAGCCTGGTACGGTTGGTGCTGAGACTGGACTATTCATTCACCCATAATAACCGCAATTCAACTCCGATAGTGATGATGATGTAGATGAAGTTCTAGCAAATGTGGCACAAACTGACCCTCCAGCACACACGTATGAAGCTGATTATGATGTAATGTACGGGCCAGAATTTGCGGATATGCCTCATCTCGGTGACTATGGATATTACTCATCAATAAATAATGGTGAGTTATCTTTAGACATGGAGTTTTCAAGCAAGGAAGAAGCGATGATGGCTATAAAAAATTATAATATCCGTAATTCTGTTCAGTCCAAAGTCGACCGTTCCACGACAAAAAAATATGTATGTTATTGTGCCCGACGAGAAAACGGATGCAATTGGATGGTTCGCGTATCGAAGAGGAAGAGGAAAAACAACAGATGAGAACTAACAGTATACAACGGTCCTCACACATGTATTGTTGGAGGGGTCAACCAAGATCATCCCAACTTGGACTGTGAAGTGATATGCCAAGCCATCATGCCCATGGTAAAAGCAAGCTCTCATATAGCTGTTGCAGTGTTGATTTCAGCTATACAATCGTAGTATAGGTACAATGTCTCATATAAAAAAGCTTGGTTGGCAAAACAAAATGCCATTGTCAAACTTCATGGCGAATGGGATTCATCTTAAAACGAACTTCCATGTTGGTTTAGGCTGGTGCAGACGTTGAATCCTAAGACAATTGTGGACTTTGAAACCTCCTATGCATACCATAATGATCGAGTTCTACGCGATCGATGTCAATTCTATCGGGTTTTTCAGACTTACCCACAGTGCGTTAATGTTGTCAAATACTGCAAGCCTATGGTCCAGATAGACGAGACTTTCTTGTATGGAAAATACAAGCAAGTTTTATTATTAGCAGTTATCTAAGATGGCAATCACTACATTCTTCCAGTTGCTTTTGCTCTTGTCGAAGGAGAAGATATAGATTCTTGGGATTTTTTCGTTCGAAACTTACGTGTACATGTTATCACAAGGGAGAAAATCTGTGTCATTTCAGATTGCGGAGCTGCGATAAAAGCAGCAATGGAGTCTTTGTGTCCAATGTGGCAACCACCCTTTGTCCAACATAGGTATTGTCTCTGACACATTGTTGCGAACTACCATGGAAGGTACAAGAAGAATGGTGAGTGTCAATTAATTGTGCGCATGGATAAGTGAAAGCAAGTTAGTAAGTTATACATTTTTTGATCATTTTAATTTTGCAGTTGTTGGGGTCGCGAATGTGTTTCGCAGGGCGGTGGCTGTCGGTCTCGAGGAAGATTTCTTTGTATCACTGGTTATGACTCATCGCTATCATCATCATCACCATCATCGTCGTCGTCGTCCTGAGTAACTACATTTTGTTGATGAGGATCTGATGACGATAAAGCACCTCCATAGAATAAGGACCCTCGAGGTGTATGACTGACTATCCGACCGGCCTGCGCAAACTGGGAAAACTCATAAAACCCATACATCGTTGAGTGTGAAAACTGTACAGGAGGTGTCTGTGCTGCGGCCATGGGTGATGAGGCTGAACCCGCCAAAATGTGAGCATATGAACTCCAAGTCGGATATGCAAAAATAGACCCATAATAGCCTCCAGGAGGGGTCATATAACTCTGTGACGGTGGCGGGGGGGTCATAAAACCAGGTGAAGGCGGCGGTGACAGTATCTGGTAATGGAAAGGCGATGGCAACATCATATATGGTTGCAGTATGTAAGCTGGTGGATACGGTGACTGTTGTGAAGGTCCTGCTGGTGCAGCTAAGGATGAATCGGAAGCACCTGCTCTCCGTCCACGAGTCGGGGGATGATGGTGCTGTGTCGGAGAACATCTCTGTCGACATCGCAGAGAAAGGTCTGTCCTCGTGCATTCTCGGGTTGAAAACAACCAAATTGTCAGAGCACGCGATCAGTGGAGTGCCACTCGACGGTCGCATAACATATCAAAGAGACTATCGCCATCCAAACATCTGATGTGCCCCTCAACTCAGGTGGGATCACCGCCCTCACATCATCAGTAGAATATGACACCAATTCAAACTAAAAGAAATATACATAATTTTTATCAAAATAATAATCTAATTATATAACTATAATCTAAAATCGATTTTTAAACTTTAAAATTCATAAATGTGTGCCAGTCTTCTGATCGATTAACACTCTAATTTTTTCTAAATCATCAGGTAGATCCTGATGATTTTTCCTATCAGTAGACCACTTATTCAAGAAAAATAATTTCTTATTTACTGTATAAAATTATTAATATACAAAATCAGTTTTATAATTACCTCAGAAGTAGTGGAAATACGAATGGGTTCTTGACAACGGGACATAAAAAGGGCAATCAATACCATGCCCAAGACTGCAGCAGCATTAGACATCCGCCGATAGCTTTACGCCTGTAGCCAATGGCTCGACACATCTCCCTGTACAGGCAAGCCAAAACTACTACCGAGCCCCAACTGAGTGATCCGGCCAGATGAAAGTTGGCAAGATGTTGCAATCACATACAGTGAACTTGGTCACGCGATTTGTCCGGCATCAGCAACCCTCCTATCAGATGTAGTATGCATGCCCATGCATACTGTTTAACTTCATCGTCAGACGCGTCCTCGCTCAACTCCCGACACAAAGTTTTTCGGGACACGTCCTAGACTAACCCGACACAAAGTAGTCCAAGAACCGAAGCTATCCTTGATATCACACATCCATCCACCGGAAGCCCCAGGTGCATAGAAACATCTTCAAGCGTGATCGTGCACTCTCTGCATGGAAGATGAAATGTGTGGGTCTCCGGCCTCCACCGCTCTACTAAGACAGAAATAAGGTCTGATTATATCTTACAGTGACCCTAATATCTACCTAGGTGACCGAATCCAACCTCTACTAAATATGACATTACATGAGTAGGTATAACTAACTTAAGATTCCTAATAAAATGATATAATATACGATCTCTCTCCTAAAATATAAATAATTACACAAATTAATTTTTAAACTAATAATCATGCATTAAATAAATAAATAAATTAATTAAATTAAAACGTTAAAATATGACTGTATCAGCAAAGTGTCGATATATATGATTTTCATTCAACCAAAGTAGGTCTCCTTCCATTTTATATCTTCAAAAAAAATTAATTAAATAAAATATTAAACAATTAAAATAATTAAATAAATTACTAAAAAATACTAAATATAATAAAATATACCTTAATAAGAGAATATAAGAGTATTTGAGAGAAGTTGAGAGCATTTAGTGTGATGAAAGTGATAGAGAATGGAGGTATTTATAGGGAGGGATGTGTGTGAACGGGCGGGGGTAGGTTGGTAATTAAGGGTATAATGCGGGGCAGGGGCCGCGCCTTTCTGACGCGTATCAGAATCACAAGTAAGGCTCGGCCCCTGTCCCACGCTATACCTTAATTATCAATCTGTCCCGCGTCATACACACGTATATCTATGTCAGCATAAAGAACGTTACAAGAGGCGCGCCGCAAGAGACGCCAAATCAACGTATAGTGCACTGCAAGAGCACGCCTTACTACAAATAGTATTAGATTAAAAAATATAATATGATCGATATCTAATCAAAATATTAAATTAAAAAGATGATTTTTTTTAAAAAAACGCCTAATTTTATTTAACGTTGAAATTTAAACCTCCAGCTAATTGAAGGATAGAAAGTCAGGGGAACTTTTGCTTTAAGGAAGCAGCAAAACACTCGTAACCAAAGCGTCTTTCTCTTCTCTCTCTTGTTGTTTTTAGGTTTCCAAAGTTCTGTAAATGGGAGCCTTTTGATTCCTGTCACCAGACCAAACTTCCGCTTCTGAACATATATATCTCAATAAGGTATAACTCATGAAAACAAAACCAACAATTCTTGGTGCGTTTTTGGTTCTTCTTCCTGAGCTAAGATACGGGGGGTTTTTGCACTTTTCTTGTTTTAGTAACCTAGATCTGAAACAAGGGTCTTTCACTAGGGTTTCAGCTAAAAATTTCCTCAGCAAGCTTGGCACAAAAATTCAAGAAAACCCACTTTTTTGTTTCCCCATCTTACTTTTAAGTCATTTTATGTTATAGTTGGGGGAGAAATCAGAATCTAATGATTTTTGGGTTTGAACTTTTTTTTTATATTAAGGTATAGAAATGGCGAGGGAGAAGATCAAGATCAAGAAGATCGACAACGTGACGGCAAGGCAAGTGACTTTCTCGAAGAGAAGGCGAGGGCTTTTTAAGAAAGCTGAAGAGCTTTCAGTTCTTTGTGATGCTGAGGTTGCTCTCATTATTTTCTCAGCTACTGGAAAGCTCTTTGAGTTCGCTAGCTCCAGGTATATTCTCCATCACTTTACACTAATATTCTTCTTCCTCCCCTTTTACTTTCTCTCTTCTTTTAGCCATAGATGGAGAGAAAGAGCTAGGGGAGTGCTTGTACTAACTGTGACTGATCCATCCTAAGACTGATCTTTCAAATTAAAATTAACCCTTTGATGGAAACATCATGAAGAAATGAGACATCACGAATACAGATGGATGATCTTTATTTTGTTCTGTTTCCATAGATTATGGAGGCCATTGTAATATGCCCCCCTCTCTCTCTCTCTCCCTCTCCCTCTCCCTCTCCCTCTCCCTCCTCTCTCTCTCTCAACAAAAAAAAAAATCTATACAATGTATTGTTGCTGATGATTTAAGAAAAAAGTTTTGAACGTGTTTGATTTACTTTTTTTCTTAATTAATTTATTAATTAAGTAACTGTTTTAGCTCAGAAACTGTTGGGCAAACTTGGGTTCCTTGCTTTTTTGTCATTCATATATATTCTCCTCGGTTACTGATTCTTAAGATCTTTGGTTTTCCATGGTATATATGTTTTAGATTCTCTATCGGCAAATCTACATACAATTGGCGGGCTGCAAACAAGTTTTTTGAATGCAATTTAACTAGTTTAAAGGGATTTCTATGTAGCTTTTTTTTGCATTACGTTACAGAATATAGTATCGCGTAGTAATATTCAAGTCTTCTAACTTCTAAGTGACGGCTGGTGTGCGTAGGTCAATTCTAGTGTCATAACCTTAGCTTATTGGAAGTAGCATGAATGGCCTTTGTTCTTTAGATGCAATCCAGGAAAAAAACTGAGCACGTTTGTGAACTAGGGTAAATGGTTTGTGCATGTAGAGTTAATATATTAGTAAGGCTGTTAATAAGACATACATATAGCGAGTTATTCGAATTTGATTTTATCAAATTTCGTTCAACAATCGAATTGAATGGACTCGAGCTTGAGTTTGAATTCTCAATGAGCCCAAACGATCTACTTGATAAATGACTCGAAAAGTTTAACTAGCAATTCAAAAAAACAATATCATAAATTTGTAACTTTTTAAATTAAATTATCAATAATATTAACATTTTTATGTTTTTTAAATGTAAGAGGCTGGTTTCATATACTTAAGATTCAAATTCGAGCTCGAGTTTGAGCTTCAATGAGTTAAGTTTGAGAATGTTTCGAGTTTAATTTTTTTCGAGTTCGAGTCGAGCTTCAATTTTTGATTTTGAATTAAAGTCGAGTTGAATTCGGCTTTTATCTTTTCGAGTTGAGGGTTTACGCTAGTTTGCAGACCGACAGTATCAGTACATGTTTAGACATTGCCTCTAGCATCTATGGATCTACTGTATGTTTATCGGCATTTATTGCTAACCGGAGCTCAGAATAATTGTTAGCAGTAGCAACGACAGGCACTCGTACATCCTTTACGTTCCTTGTTTTAATTCATTGAATTGAATTTCATATTTATGATGCTCCCCTATATTCTGGTTGCACTTGAAGAATGCTTTCGTTCAAGTAATATTTCCTTTCTTTTTTTCTTCCTAAAGCATGAAGGATATCTTGGGAAGGTACACTCTGCAGACCAACAAATTGGATCAACCATCTCTTGGCCTTCAGGTAATTTAAGGCAAAATTGTTTGAATATTGTGGTAATGGTAAGATTGTTTGAATGTTGAGGTGGGAAAAATTTATTTGGACTAGGTGTACCCTAGATTATTTCATGATCTAGGGTGATTGTTGTAGTAATAGGAGAATTCAGCAAGATTACATGGTGATTTTAAGAAAATGTGTTGATTGCATGACCAGTTTTGCTCTGCGTCGCCTGCAAGGTTTCTTGCGTTCGAACTGCATCTTTGCCAGCTGGCATACATTGAGAGGTCGACATGCTTTTTCTAAATCGTCGTATAGTCCTAACGAGATCCCGATTATTGTGGCAATCACCATAGATCATGAAATAATTCTTGGTGCACTTTATTCAGGCAACTTTTTTACCACAATATTCAAGTATTTTTCCGGTGATTTAATGAGTCCATGTTACTTGGACCATTCATTTGAACTTAATATATCACATGTTTGAATATAAATTTATAAGCTATGATTCTCTAATTATATAAAAACTTTAAAAAGAGTTCAGCCTTTAAAATCACTTATTTTTTGTTCTTCTTTTCAAAATATAGCTGGAAAACAGTGATGAAATGAGATTGAGCCAGGAAGTTGCTGATAAAACCCTTGAACTAAGGTCAGTGATCAGTAATTTGTTGAGTGGTGTTGAAGGGAATTGCACATGTAAATATTAGTATCTAACATATAAAAACAGGCAGATAAGAGGAGAAGATCTTCAAGGATTGGACATTGATGAATTGCAGCGACTCGAAAAACTGCTAGAATCTGGACTCACACGAGTTCTTGAGACCAAGGTTCGTGCGAGTTCATTTGCAAAGCAAATTCTTGATTTTCTCCACTGTAATGGTATGTTATAAATTCCGATTTTCTCTCCAGGGAGAACGCATTAGGAACGAGATCTCTTCACTTGAAACCAAGGTTTGTACTATATGTTCATGTTATATAAATTTTGACATATTGTGTATATTTTTCTCGGACGAGTATAAAATATAGCCAATTAATATAGGGTTAAAAAACTATATATAAATTTTGACATTATCGATTGTAATCAAAATTATTATCAATTATATAATTTTTTAAGTTGAATATGATAATATTTTAAATTAAATTATGCTGTAAATTAGTGTTAGGTTAGGCTGCCGAACAGTAAAACTACCCATTCTCGTATTTCATGTTTTCATCTTGTTTTTCTTTTACTTTTCATATTTCATGTCGTGTAATAGTATCACGTCTTGCATTGTTGGGTCTATGAAAATAATTCGAAATATTCGTTATCTTTTATCAACTTATTTCCTCTTTGATGATAATGACAGGGAGCAAAGTTGCTGGAAGAGAACAAGCAACTTAAAGACAAAGTAAGCAGTACCAGTTTCCATAGTTGGTAATACATAAACACTTCAAGTTCCAAGCTACCTATAACAATATTGACAAAAAGAAGAATATGTGGGATGTTTTCAGTTGGTATCACTGTGCAAAGGTAAAAGATCCGTCTTAGCAGATTCAGATGTTGCAACAACTCAGGAAGAAGGCATGTCATCGGAGTCTGCCGGCAACATTTATAGTTGCAACAGTGGCCCTCCACCGGAAGATGATAGCTCAGACATTTCACTCAAACTAGGGTAAATTAATCTCCACAACAAATGATTTTGTTTGATCCAGTAGTAAGAAGTTCCATATCGTAAATTCAAATGTAATGAATAGAAAAAATAGAGATTGCCATATTTGTGCTTAGTTCGAGTGTTTTTTTGCAGGCTTCCCTTCTCTTAAGCGGAAACCGATGAGAAGATAAAAGCTGTGGAACCCTTGCAAGAATATATTCTTATGATCATGTGTATTAGGTTTAAAGAAATTATAAAACATATAATATGTAGAAGTTGGAAGATTTATCTTAACTTTAAGCTTGTTCTAGTACGCTATATATTTGGATATATATTGCTACTCGGAAGTAGAAAGAAAACTTGCTCAACTTGTGCCGGCAGTGCACTTTTTTAATTAATTAAGTTGTAACTTCAAAACTTGTACTCTGTGTAGATGTATATGATGTAAAGTAGTCTTAATACGGTTATGGAAAGATTTTATCAAAAATGTTAATATTTTTTAACATTTTAGGTTAAGTGTTATCTAAAATATTATTTTTTTATTAGAAATGTTAATTTTGTTAATTAATTTCCGGTATAACTCAATATTAATATTTTCCGTAGAAAAAATAATGTTTTAGGTAGAGTTTTACTAGAAATATTAAATATTTTAGGTAGTGCATAATATTAACATTTTTGGTAAAAAAAATAATATTTTAGGTAGTGTTTTATCGAAAATGTTAAAAACATATTAATATTTTTGAGAGCGTTTTTTTAATTGTATATTAAGATTATCATACCTGAAACATCCCGTATATGTGGTGTCATAAATTATTTGAATCAGCAACTTGAAGTATTATTAATGAAAGAAAATATTGCAGCAAGACAAATGAAAGGTAGGGCAGCCGCCAACCAAAGTGACTATACTGCTGATGCACAGCAAATCCCCCTCCACTAACAATGAACTGATTTAAAAATTTCAAATTTTATATATTTTTGGTTATCTTTTTATATTTTTTATTAATAATACATTTTTATCACTAAATTTTATAAATTTACCCATTCTGAAAATTTATTGGTTTTCCATAAATAATATCTTATGTCTGTTTTTACTGACTACTATTTTAAGATATGGTGTAATCTGAAACAGAAAATCATTTAGAGTCGGGTGACACCATCTGAATGTTAGACTTACTTGAACGGAGGAACGCCGGTAAGCTCATCGTGGAACGTCAGCAGCAGCAGCTAAGTCTGCAATTAGAGAGGAGAAAATTGAGAATAAAATCATTAACAGATTTTCATTAAGGTGTAATCTGAAACAGAAAATCATTTAGAGTCGGGTGACACCATCTGAATGTTAGACTTACTTGAACGGAGGAACGCCGGTAAGCTCATCGTGGAACGTCAGCAGCAGCAGCTAAGTCTGCAATTAGAGAGGAGAAAATTGAGAATAAAATCATTAACAGATTTTCATTAAGCTCGAAATTACATATGAAAGCCCGTGTCTAGACTTCTTTTAACATTCCCATCTAACAAAATAACTTTCGAATAACAAATTAATAAAGCTTAACAAACAACATAAGTAGTTCAGTTACTTTTTAACACTCTCTTCGCTTCTTTTGTTGTAGACTAAGAACACATAGCTAGCGCCAACAAACTTGACATTTGACTGGAACGTAGTTGATTTGTAATTATTTGGATCTTATTTTTTCTCGAACGAAATGAAAACTCAGAGCAACATATTTGATTTTTACATGTGAAATTGGGTTTGTTGTCACACCATATTTCTGAATATCAACAAGTTGCACTCTCATATTAGCTAAAATCGATGTGATCCACATTACCTTGGGTGCACCCTCAGCCAAACTTGTATAATCTTCTTTGGTTGTAGAGCGAGAGACTTGCCCTTTATTTTTTAAGAACTCAAAGACAACAAATGTTCCCCCATAAAAAAACAATATTCAGAAACTAAACAATGATCATCAAGATATTCCTTTGAGATACTTAAACATTCTTTTGACGGTTGCCCAATGTATTTGAGTCTATTGTTGCATATACTGTACAACCTTATTCAGAGGGAATGGGATGTCAGGTCTAATTGATGTATTGCAACGTCTTAACAGTACTTCTATATTATTTAGCATAAGTAAGATCATTTCCATCAAACTTACTTAATTTTGGAGAAATAACTAATAGTGTGACTACAAAATGCACATCAACTAGATCAACTTTGTTTAGTAATTCATTTATGTACTTACATTGACTTAGCCAAAAAACTAAACTAAACAACCAAAGTATCTCGAAGAAAACTTTCTATTAAGTTGAGAGATTATCTGGGTAACATGAATTGCACTATTATTAATAAGTAAGATATCATCTACATATATCACAAGATACGTGACAATATTTACATTCCCGTAAATAAAGATAAATATTCAAAAATTTAAAATTCAACAAAAACCCTTTTTGTTTTAGCTAACCAATTTCATAGGAGCCATAATGGGGTTTATTTTTAATATGCACCCTTGTGGGGTGCCATCAATCTTCCTTTGTTCAAACCGCTCAGTTGCTGCATATATACCACTTCTTCTGGATTCTTTTTATTTTATTTTATTTGAAAATGTGTTGTTAATATCAATTTGATGAACATGTTATTTCAAATAAGTGCCAATGATAGAAGAACGTTTATGATATATGTCTTAACTATTGGATTTAATGTATTCAACAAAATCATACACAATAACCTAAGAGTACCCCTTAACAACTTTGAAGCGATTAGTCAACCCATCAACATTTTCTTTAACCTTGAGGAACCACTTACATCTTCCTATAGTAAGGTTTTCATAACTAACATCTTCCTATGGTAAGGTTTTCATAACTAAGGGACATAAATGTTGGATTAAAATCTATATTTATGAGCACATATGTATAATATATAACGTTATCATAAAGTATGACACAAAGTTAAGTGACTAATTATGTTACATGTGTCATAAGTAAGTGTTATGAAATTAAAGTGTAGATACCAAAAGTGTCAATTCCCATTTTCATTGTTGGTGGTATCCATGTGTTCATACATGTTAATCAAGAAGTAAATTTAAAACCTCAACAAGATAATATTGAACATCTCTTTATTTAAGATGAGGTAATTATTCTAGAAGAACAAATTCAACAAACACAAATGACAAGTTTCATTAAGAAAATCCACGAGATGAGAGAAATGACGTTTTAGATGATTATGTTGTATTTATCCAAGAAATAATGATGGAAATGAAATAATGGAAGATGATCCAATCAACTTTCAAATGTCATAAAAATTATGACACTCAAACTAGATTGATTCCATGTAAGAAGAGTATAAGTCTATACAAGATAATAAAGTTTAAAAACTTATTAGCTCAAGGTGTAAAATTGATTAATTGTAAATAGATATTTAAAACCTAGATGGATGCAAATGGTAATGTTGAGAGGTATAAAACATGTCTTGTATCTAAAGGTTATACTCATTTAAAGTATTAATTTTGTAGAGACTTTTTATCTAGTTTTATTGAAAGATTCTTTTAGGATAATCATGATACTTGTTTCTCATATTTGATATTGGATTTCAAGTTTCTGTTTTCTCAATGATAACATTGATGAGATATTTTATATGATGCAATCAGAAAATAATGTTTAATGATACAAAATTAGTGATATGTGAATTAAGGAATTTATATATAAGCTTAAGTATGTCTCTCGTTAATTGTATAACAAATATTTTGACTCTTGTTAATTACATAATAACTTTTATCAAGTGATTATCTCATTTGGTTTTGAGATGTGTTTAGTTAACGATTGTATATACTACAAATGTAATGAGAGTAAACCAATTAATACCCTTTATTGCTAAAAGAAAAAAAAAGTTTAATCTTTATTAGTGCCCTAAGAATGATTTTCAAACTAAGAAAATATTAAAGGTTCCTTATGATTAAAAATAAATGAAGAGTTTGATGTATAGTCAAGTTTGTACAAATTTAGACATAGCATAGGATTTTAGGGTATTAAAAAAATATTTAAGTACTTTGGGTATGAATCATTGGATAATAGCCAAATTGATTCATACAATACATTTAAGAACAAAATTATTACATGTATTGCTAATTATGGATTGAATAGAAAGACCACTAAAGTTATTTTGTGATAATAAATTTACATTCATTTGTTCTATTTACAACAGAAACACCTTATCGTCAAGGACATAAAAATTAAATTTCTAATTGTTAAAGAAAATTTAAAGTGGTTATGTGTTTATAAAGTATATTGGTACAAACTCTTCATTGTGCGCTTACTAAGGAACTATCAACCTAGGTCTTTCATGAACACACGGTGACAACCGACTCTTCGGGGGAAGGCCGACTAGTTGCAACGATGGGGTTTTTCGAAATAATTTCGAAATAATTTTTAGAAATGTTGGGAGTCGCCACCAATCATTTTTAAGATGCGATTGAGACACCATAAAAACTGAGTAATTTAATAAAACATTTTATCTATCAAAATACCAAGTTTGGGGGGGATCTGCGAAAATCTAGAAAAAAAACATGTTCGGGAGTCGGTTACACACGGGGAAGGGTTAGCATCCCCCACAATGCCCATAAATTGACACCTAGTTGATTACCCTATGTTTAAAATTAGGAAATTTTGAGTTCGAAATTCATTTAATTTAGAAATCACTATGGGTGCAAAGTTGAAAGAGGATATTCGTTTATTAAGGTCAATAATATTCACCTCCTAGTATGAATGCGAAAGATCAATTATTGTCCCCATGAATGAATATTACCTCGGAAATTGAGAAAGTATGATGCGGTTTTAAAAATATGTTGACCTACTTAGGGAATCACCAGTAGTCATCCCTTAAGTATGATTGCAGGAGATATACTATTAACTCCCTAATAAGTGAACATTGTCTTGTATTTAAAACAAATGCAATCAATCAATCAATCAACCGATTAGGACCTAATTTACACTAGGTGAGTTAATTAAAGTCTTCCCAACCTAGGGTGCCAAATTATGGAAATTAAATAAACTATAGGACTAAACTTGAAAATGAAGTCTCTAAATTTTTAACCAATTATTAAATCGAATAATTGATTTGAGCAATCAGACATGTTACTACGAAAGCCCAAATTGAATAATTAATTAATGAAAAGACTAAGGTGAAATTAAACCTGAAGTGAAGGCTATAATTAATAACCTAATTGATTATGTTAAAATGAATATCTAACTAAAGTCTAAGGACTAAAAGTGTGAAGTCAGGGACTAGATCTAAAGTTAAAGACCCTAACGATAGATTAAATTAAAGAAAATTAAATCTAAAGGATTTGTCCTAAAATTTTATTTAATCAAAAAAAATCTTAAAATAAAGTTAAAAACAATAAAAAATGAAATTACATAATAAGAAAATCCAGATATAAAAAATTATTAATACAAAGTTAAAATAAAAACTAAACTAATTAACATTTTAAAAATTACCAAAATGAATTTATTAAATAAAAAATTATAGGGTCAATTAATAATAAGATTAATTAAAGTGGTAAATTAAAATCGACAAAATAATTCAAGGGACAAATTCTAAATTATTAAAGTTTCAAGAAGGTGACTAAATTAAAACCAAATTGAAATTAAACATGCAATCTACAAAAAAAATGAAAAACATGGAGATAAGGACTGAGGTGAAGAAACATGACAAACTGAAAAGGACTAGAATGAAATTATACCCAAAATTCTAAAAATACCCTAGAACACAAATATTAAAAGAAAAATTACACAATTAGGACATAAAAACATGAGAAATCTGTAAAATCACAAGATCAGGACACCACAAATAAATTAAAAACGAAATAATCATTACAGGTGACTAAGATATAAAAATGATGAAAATGTGTAGGGATTAATTAGAGAATAACCCATAACTAAACCCAAGCAAACTGAAAACATAACAATGGAAAAATAGCAACATTAGGACATTAATTCGAAAATAATAAAATAGAAATGCTAAATTCATGATCAAAGTACAAAATATGGAAATCCTAAAAAAATCTAAGCAGTGATTAATCCCTCCGTTGAAAAACTCATGTGCACTAAGTGATACCATCTTCACTTTTTCATTTCCATTTGCTATGTGAAACCAAAACCATGAAACGAGCCTCAATCATATTTTAAAAAAAAACCATTTTCTTCTTCCTTCATCGACTGAAACCCATAGAACACGCTAAGGGTGCGTTTGATTTACGTAATGTAAGATTACCAGTAGGAATAAAAGATTATCAGGGAATATGATTATTGTGAATGTTGTATTTTGTGTTTGGTTGGTTTAGCAGGAATGTAAGATTACCGTGTTTGGTTGAAGGAATAAAAAATTATTAAAATATATATTTGACCAAATTATCCTTATTATATATTTGTTTTTTTAACAAGTTGGAAAATATTTATATATTTTCTTTAAAAAAATTAAATTTATAAAATTTATATAATTTTTTTTTACAAAATTGAAAATATAAAAAGGTTTAATGAAAGAGTAAAATTTTATTTTACCTCTAAACTTTATATAAAATTTTAATCATAGATTTTTCTTGTAAATCTAAAATAAATTAAGGATAAATTTGTAATTTAACATTCGTAGAATTTTTATTATTCAATGACAAAATAATGATATTTTTGGAAGAAAAAAAAAATTAAAGGCATTTTAGTCCAAAGCACGGGTAATCCAACAATACCTAAGGAAAGGGAGGTAATGACATTTTCGGTAATAACATTCTCGGTAATATACCCAAAAATAATTACTATTGGTAATGTAAGATTACTGAGAATGACATTCTCGGCTAATCAAATAGGGAAATATGAATTCCATTCCTCCAACCAAACACACCCTAAGTCTTCACTCGACGGCCACCACATGCGATCTGTTGTTCTGCCAAAACCATTTTCCATACACCCCTGCCATTGTCGAGGGATTGTTTCGTAGCATGGATGATTTGGAAAACGACCACTGTTCAAGCGTTAGGGAGCTGAGGAGCCGTTGCCTGGGGTTCACGCGCATAACACTTTGGAAGAATCTGGAATACACTGGCAGCGCGACTGAAGATTGAGAATGGGGGTTAGAAACCATAACCAACTTTCGATCTGGACCGTTTTGGGTCCAGATCTGACGGTGCATGCTTGGCGGTGGTAGATAGCTTGAGAACCCTTACTAGGGTTTTCAAAACCTTAAATGTTGGGCTTCGGGTTCTGTAAATGGGTCTGGTATGAAGTATAATGGGTCTGGGTAACACAAATGAACTTTGTAATTTAGTTTGGAATTGGACTTTTATTTGGGTTTTATGATGTAAATGGGTGTATTTGGATTAATGGCATGACTTGTAAAATGGCCATTTATCTAAACTGATATGGTCTAAATGGACATTTAACATTCATTTGATAAAAAATAAACACTTAAAACTCAAAATGAGCAAATACGGTTATCAAGCTCAAATCCAAAATATTCATAAATCCTTGAGCTATTTCTGTCTAGGTCGCCAAATTTCCTCAACACTTGTTGACCAAATGCAAAGCTCCATGAATCCAAACCACCAATTTTGATCGACTCAGAATTCATTTTCGATCCGGGTACTGAACAAAATTAGGTTATGACACACACTAATGAAACTAATTAAAAAACACATCAAAAAATTTGTTAAAAAATGGAAGAATAATCGGTTTAGTAGAAAGAAGATATGTCACCACACAAAACAAGAACCTTTTGCAGAAGGAACAGACGAATGCTACAACTGTCAAACACTAAGAAAAATTAGGAAATGTAGGCCAAAGATGATGTATACCCTTAACCCATTAAGCTCATTTATATAGCATCACTTTAGCTATGCACTATTAGTTTGACCCCATATAGACTACTTGGGCAAAAATAGATTCTACAAACAGATCCAACAAACTTCAACAACACCCCAAGCTGGATGTTCAATATTTACCCTATTTCAACCACCTTTCAACACCTCCCCAAGCTTGATCTTCAACATTTACCCTGCTTCAGCCAGCCTTCAACAAGCATAAAAAAACCACAAAACACCAGAAATAAAAGCTACACAACAGACATCATTGATGAGCAATTGTTTTTTGAAGAAAGACAACCTTAAGATGCTCTCTTAACTCCTGAAATCGAGCTGTGGCAAGTGGGCTTGTAAGAATATCAACAATTTGAAACTGAACTTGAACATAATTAACTTCCAACGTTTGACCAAAAACGTTTTCACGGACAAAGTGAACATCAAGGTCCACATGTTTAACTTTAGCATGCAGAATCAGATTAGCTGCCATAGCAACAGTGATGGTTTTATCACACCAAATAGTAGGAAATTTAATGAATTTCAACCCCATGTCACTTAGAACAACATTGACTGAAAGCATTTCAGATGTAGCATCAGCCAAGCTGCGGTATTCAGCTTCACTCGTGGACGTGGACAAATATCGTTGCTTCTTCGAGCACCAAGACAACATGTGCTCGCCCAAAAACACACAGTAAGTAGATACTGAGTGACGATAATCTAGATCACTTCCCCAATCTACATCAGTAAATGACTTCAAGGAAAGTTCATTATTACTTGGTGCTAACCAAATACCATAGTCTAAGGTGCCTTTAAGATACCTGAAAATCCATTTTACCCATGACCAGTGTGATTCAGAAGTATTCTGCATAAACTGGGTAACTTTGTGAACAACAAAAGAGATGTCTGGCCTCGTGTGACAGACATAATACAACGCCCTAACTGCACTTCGATACAGCTGACCATCAACAGGTGCACCACCATTGGTTTTACTTAGCTTAGGAACAACTGGAATATGTGTCTACAGGTTTAATGTTGATCATGTTGAACTTGTTAAGAAGTTCTTCCAGATACTTCATTTGGCTAATAAATAACTATGAGTCAAAATGAATAGCTTCAATTCCTAGAAAATAGTGAATAACTTCCATGTCCTTTAATGAAAACTTGGCATTGAGTTGCTTTATAACCTTCCGAACACAAGCATCAGACGATCCTGTAACAAGGATGTCATCTTCATAGACAGCAACATACAAAACATTATCATTAGTTACTCGAACAAACAAAGAATTATTAGCTTGAGAAGAATGAAAATCAATATAACGCAAATAGTCACAGAGTTTGTTAAACCAATTCCATGGAGCTTGTCGCAAACCATAGAGCGCATTCTTCAATCGACAGACAAGAGGTTCACCATTTTTTCCGATTTGTTCAAATCCCTCAGGCTGCCTCATATAAACTTCCTCACACATATCTCCTTTGAGAAATGCATTGTTCACGTCAACCTGTTGAACCTACCACCCACGTAAAACAACAATAGAAAATAAACATTTAGAGAGAAGAATCAAACAATCGGACTGAACGTATCCATGAAATCACAACCAGGGACCTGGAAGAACCCTTTTGCCACCAGCCTAGCTTTATAATGATAAATGGTACCATCATAATTATATTTAATTCGGAAGAGCCATTTACACACAATTGTTTTTCGATTAGATGGAAAAGGTACAAGTTCCCAAGTTTCATTATCCAACAGAGCTTTGTATTCAACCTCAACATCAGGCATTCAGTCCTTATGTTGCAAAGTTGCACGCACATTTTAAGTCATTGAGCACAATATGAAAAATCTTTGGTTTGAATACACTAGCCTTACTGCGAGTAATCATTCTATGGATGTTGCCACTTTGATCAACAAAGGGCTTTGCATGAACAACCGTAAAAGAAGCATAATCCTTGGCACTACTTGCTTGATCACCAATATTACCACCCTGACAACCACTATTAATAGAGTCATCATGAGGTTGACCACGAACACGTTCTATAGAGCTGGACATGGGTGCAACAGAACTTTGTTAATCACCAGACTATTGTGGGACAATCTCCACCTGATTGTTGCCACCATCAGATTGAATCTAACCATCATTGACATGACCATCGCCAATTTTCACAGCTGCAGGAAATGAAACAGCCCATGAGTGTCTAGATGAGTCGCGCATCCGGGGCTATTGACCATCTGCACGAACTGAGCAATAAGGAAATATATTTTCATTAAACATAATATTTAGAGAAATACAAACCCTTCCAGTATCATCAAGACATTGATAGACATGATGCTGTGGAAAGTACCCAAGAAAGATAAACGCCTTTGATCGGTACTCAAATTTATGTCTATTACATGCCCTCAAGCACGAAAAGCACTGGCTCCCAAACACTTTTAAAAATTGGTAGTTAAGCATCTTCCCATATAGCTTTTAATGTGGCGAAATACCACCAAGAGTGCTTGTTGATAATCTACTGATCAAATAAACTGCAGTGAGAACAACATATGACCAATACTTGAAAGGCACTGAAGATTGAACAAGAAGAGTTAAGGTAGTGTCAATGATATGGCGGTGTTTCCATTTCACTATGCCCTTTTTTTAGACATATGAGGGCATGTGACACGATGTTGAATCCCAGCAGCATCAAGCTCTTTTTCAAGAGCTCGGAACTCACCTCCACCATCCGTTTGCAAAGCTTCAATGTTAATATGAAACTGATTCTTTATTAAATCATTGAACAAAGAAAAGACATCGAATTTATTCCTCAATAAGTAGACCCAACAATTTTTGGTGTACATGTCTACGAATGAAACATACTACAACCAATTTCTGGACTTAATTGGCGCAGGACCCCAGACATCAGTTTCAACCAGTTCAAATGGTCGAGTATACACCATGGTAAAAGACGTAAAAGCAAGGTTATGACTCTTCCCTAATTGACAGACACTACACAAACGATTAGTTTCAGTTTTATTCATCTTATGAGAAAGAAAAGTCATGACACTGTGAGATGGATATCCCAAGCGTCTGTGCCACAATCAGTAGTAGAAACAGATGCAAAAGATGTTATATCAGAAAATGATACAACATGTGTAGTAGTGGTATGATGCACAATACCATAAGAGTCAATAACAGTATCAAAACAATACAACCAATCTTTCAATTTTCCTTCTAGTTGAACTGCCCTCGTAGTTTCATCATTCACAAAACATTTATATGAATGAAACTCAAACATACACATTATTATCACATGTAAACCTAGAAACAGACAGCAGATTCCTTGTAATACGAGGCACACAAAGCGCACTATTAAGCTTAAAATCACTACTACCAACAGAGAAGATATCATTGCCAATAATATCTTTAATGTAGAACCATCACCAAGATATATATTACCATTCCCGAATACGATTGAGATAAAGAAGAACTAGAGCCTTCATATGTGACGTGATGCGCAACACCCGAATCAGGAAACCATTTATAAGCAATATATAAGACTCCTCTAGCTATGAGAGAATTGACATTTGATGTGTTGTCAGTCTCACATTCATCAGACAGATTGTTCCCTGCAGGAGAGCTCACAAAAGGATTGTAACATACATTAGTAGTCTCAGAAGAAAATTTACAAACATTAGCTTAACCATCAGCATGATGCTTAAAATGTTGAGAAGACTCATTTTTAAAGGTTTTATCAAAACAATACTAACACCGCCCAACCAAATGGCCCAGCTTACCACACAACTGGAACTGATGCCTAGGACGACCCTTATACCAATTACCAGGCTGATTCTTGCCTTGATTATTAGAAACACCATCACTCCGAGCATTACTGCCAGTATTACCCCTATGATTGGCCATGTTTATACTGTCAGTTACCTTAACAGGTTCTCTAATGCGGGACTCTGCATCAATAAGCACAAAGGTTACAGTATCAAATGTATATGGCTCTCGACTCACCGTTATAGCATCCACAAATGGTTCAAACTCAACTGGCAATCCATTAAGAAAAGTAACAATTTGGTCAATCTCAGACACTAGATACAATAAGTTGTATTTATAGTTTGATGAGAAATACAATTATAGATACCTAATAGATTGATGTTATATCCAATCTATATAAAGAGTTTTTACGGCAAGAGAAAAACCTATATTCTTGAAAGATCACAACCTAAGCAAAATCAAGATTAGTTCAGGTACGCTTCTACGTCTCGCATTTTATTCTTAATTTGGTATAATCAGATCCTAGTTATCTTTATATTTATTATAGTTTGGTTCTAATAATAAATTGTAATAATATATAAATGTTAAAGATTATATTTGAATGTGGTTAAATATAGGTTAAAGAATATATTTTTATTATATCAATATTATTAATTGTCACATCCATCTTTCATCAATTACTTAATTATAAAAGATTATTTCATAACTTTTGATAAACTTGAGTAATGATTTAGAAAATTTTCATAATTAGGGGATATAAATAAAAACTATGATGCTACCCCATAAATTAGAAGTTCTTGTCCCTCAGCTCTGTTCCAGTTAATAGCTGCTACCCCTAAATACTTGAATAGTGGAAGAAGGAATATATTCAATTCATTCGCTTAATCAAATTGGGTAAAATGAAGGTGAAAGTAGTGTGCAGGAAACTGTATGACTACATCCGATACGATCTCAAAGAAATAGCTTTTCCTTCTTCATTGCCTGATCCTCCCCACATCAAAAAACGCCGCAAATTGACTTGGCACGAGCGTTTCCTAGTAAGTTTCCCTACCTTTGTTGTAGTTTAGATTACTGATTGATTTCTGGGTTTAAACGATGAATGCTGCTAGGTTCTGTATTTTTTTTTGTTCCCATCCTTTCTTTTCCCGTTTAAATAATTGTATTTGTTGATGTTTTGTGTAATAGGAAAGCTATTTTACTATCGGCTTTTGGTTTAGTTATTACTTCCACTTTAAAGAGCATTATTCTATCACTCTCCATTATAGTGAAAATAGTGAGCTTGGTTAGTAAACGAACCTTTTTTTTCATTTTTCTTTTTGCTGTAAGTAAAATATTTCTAACTCTATTTTTTATGGAAAATAAAATGCATGGTTTTACCTTAAATCATGGCGTGTGTTTGAAAGTGCTTTACATTTGAACGTATGCTGGTGATTCTGTAATTATTTTTGTTTATTATATATATGCATTCTTGCTTTTGTTGTTTATAACAAGTTAAGGATAAAGAAGATAGAAATATCACAGGTGCCATATCTGGTACTCCAGGAGCAAACTGGATCAGTGAAATTTGAATTGATTAAATGACTTTTTAAGTACCATTCTGCTACGGTGACAGTAAGGACTTGAATCTCAAATTATGATCAAGGACATATGGTTTGCCTATTCTATAGTGAATAAGAGGCATTTTTCTTCAAGTATATCAGTAGTAAATATCTTTCATCGATATTTAGGTCTTGAAGGAGGCCTCAAGGCTTTATGCTGCAAGCTGGGTGAGGGATATTGGTCCTGATCTTCGACCAAATGATTATAAGAAGGATGATGAGACTGAAGGTAAACCCAATGGTGATAAGAGTAGGGCTAAAGTGACAGAACCTTCAACATTGGAAGACATTGGTAAGGAAATTTACTCTGTGATTTCATATCATGAAACTTATCTGATGTATAAGTTGTTCTATAATGAATCATGAAGTATATAACATAGCTTGTGTAGTACGTGACAACTTCTATATACAATAAACCTTTTGTTCCTTAAATTATTTAAATACGTGATGCAGTTTTTTGTTATGAATAGACCATTTCACTTCTAATGGATCCTTTAGACTTGAGCTTGCAACTTCGTATGGAGGTCAAGGAACAATGTGCTGTAATGTTGAGCTCTGAAGAAATGTATGATATTGAATGTGCAAGCTCCTTCTGTTTAATGGTTGGTGCTAATAAGGGACAAATTAGTCTTAGAAGTACCAAAAACTTGGGTTAAACCATATTTTTGGTCTTAGTTCTAAAAGCTTCCCTATTTTCCAGGTCAGGCTCACTCCCCCCCCCTCTCTATTCACCGAAATTCCATTTTCTTTCAACTCTCTCATTTTTTTATTACATACTCCCTATCACTCCTGATGTAAGTAGATTCTTTCTTCCTTAGATCCTGATCCTCAAGCTCTTCTTGCCATTACTTGATAGAAGGAAATCAGACTAAGGTTTTCATTTCAGTTTCCCTATTTAGTAGAACTCTTCTAGAGGTAGCATGATTCTTTGATTTTTATCCCCTTGTTGCTCTGTTCATAGGATTTGTTAGCTACCTTAAGTTCCAAGAGAAAGTTAGAGAGAGAGCGTGTGAGAACTCGGGGGGTATTGCTTCTTCAGACAAAGGTAGATCTTTGCCTGGAGGAGTCTCTTGGGTTGCCTTCGTGGACAACCTTAGCAGGTATGTGAACAGAAGGGAGTTATGGGATCGTTTTAATCGTTATGGTAAAGTGATTAAGGTATTCATTCCTTTCGTTAATAGGAGACCAAATTATAAGTATTGCACGTTTGCCTTTGTGCACTTTGCAAGTAGAGAGGATCTGCTCCTTGCAAAGGGTAGGATGAATAATGTTTTGATTGATGGGAGGGCAATTTCGGTTTCGATTGCGAGATTCCAGAGGAAGAATAGTTTGAGGAGTTCGGAGCGTAGTAGCGTGGCGGGGGCTAGGAGTGAAAGTGCAGAGGAGCATTGGGGGAGAAGCTCGAAGTCCCGGGTTCACGATGGAGGGAAGATGCCGGTGAACAAGTTTTATGATGGAAGGTCATATAAGGATACGGTTGTGGGAGTTAAGGAAGGTGAGGGCATGAAGGTGAGTAGTTATGGAGTTAACAGGGGAGTCAACAATTATGGAGTCTCTAGGGAGGGGAAGAAACCTTTGGATGTGTTAATTCCTAAGGATGAAAGTTCTTAGTTGAGAGCGTCTTTGACTGGAATTTGTAAGGAGACCTTTGAAGTTGATTTCGTGCAGAGGGCTCTTACAACTGAAGGTATCAATGCTAAGGTGGTTCGTTGGGGTCATGCTAATAATGCGTGCTTAGTAGTTTTCCGATCTGTAGAGGAGAAAGTAGCAACGGTGGAAGAGAAATGGGAGGCTCTATCATTCTGGTTTGATAGGTTGGAACCTGTCTTGGACGTGAATAATGTCCCTTTGATGTATTGTGCGGTTTCCTTGATAGGTGTCCCTTTAAACTGCTGGTCAGTTGATTTTTTCACTAGTTTAGCTTCTAGATGGGGCGCTCTAGTGAAGATTCAGGAGCAATCTGTTCTGAGATCGGATTGCAGAGTGGCAAGTCCGTTTGATATACCTCCTCAGGTCTATGTTAAAACGTTCGGTAGGTCGTTTACTGTTAAAATTAAGGTGGAAGGAGGTGAAGATTTTTTCCCGGTGTTAGACGAGGTGGTTGAAGAAGTTGGTACTGTGGATCCTTGGGCGGAGAATTCACAGGAGTGGAACCAAGGGGATGAAGTGGAGGGGCAGGATGGGTTAATGGGTAGTCAGAAGATGTCAGGCTCTCAGGTAAGAGTGGAAGCATGGGTTCGGGATTCTCCATGTGGGGTTGGTACGCGTGGCGAGGGGTGTGTCAAGGAGAAAGAAGTTGGTGATTGTAGTGGGACTATTAATTTATGTTTGGTGGAGACTGCTTCGAGTGGAGATCCAGGTCAACAGGAAGTGTTGGGGGAATTTCTCGATGGAAGAGAAAAAGGATTGAGCAAGGGAGCTGTCTCTTTGAGGATTGGAAATTGTGACCAAGATAATAGGTTAAATTTTAAATTGGGGTCGGTGGAGACTAGTGGGCCTTCAAATGGTTTTTTGTAGTCTTAAAAATGTTGGTAATAAGTTGGTTTTAGTAACTGATTCGGGGATGATATTCATACTGTTTATAGGATGAAGGAGGGGGATGTTCTTCAGCAGTCAGGCTCGAAGGCTGCGGCTCAAGAAGATGGTTTAGAGATGGAAGGTTCTCGTGGTTCTCTTTTGAGTTCGAGTGTCAGAAAGCTAGATGGGAATCAGGGTGCGAGGTGCTCGATAATTCCTTTGGATGATAAATGCAAATCACTGGGAAAGGAGGGAATTAGTTTTAAAAACTCGGTCCAATTCCTGTCTCGTCCCTGGAGTAATGCAAACCACATGAAGTTAAGAATTGCTCCCACTAATTCCGGTAGTGTCGGCTCGGACGGTGAAGTTTCTATTACTTTTCTTGATAGAATATATAGAAGGGTGGATAGGAGTTTTTGTAGGGATTCTTTGGACCATGATAGGAGAACTTTAGAGCATTCACACCCTTCGGGTCATGCAAGAAGTGAAGCAGTTGCTACCAGGGAGGTTTGTGACTTGTTGGGGATTTCCTTTAAAGAAGGGTAGGAAGTTTTCGAAGATCAGATAATGAGGATGGAGTTGATAGGGGTTCCTCGGGATTCCTGAGTGTTGGTGACTGGTTGTTTAAGGTTGTTCTCATTGTTATTCAAATGTCTCATTTGAAAATGATCTCTTGGAATGTTAGGGGACTGGGGAAATCAGAAAAAGTACGAGTTGTTGCTAGATTAGTCACCAAAGTTAAACCTACCATTATGCTTTTGCAGGAAAATAAACTGAATAAGTTCCAGAATGGATTTTGGAGGAAATTGGGAGGTACTTGGTTGAAAGGAAAAAGCTGTCAGCCAGCAGTTGGATCTGCAGGGGGCTTAATATGTTTGTGGAATGATAATTTCTTTGAAGTCAATAGGGAATTTTATCATAATAGATTTATTGCTTTATCAGGGAAATTTAAGGCTATTAATTTTGAATGTGTTATTATTAACGTATATGGTCCGGCTGTAGAGGCTGATAAGGAGGTTTTCTTCAGGGAGCTGAGTAGTTTTGTGCATACTCTAGAATTGCCAGTGTGTGTAGGGGGGGATTTCAACGCTTACCTTGATCCAGAGGAGAAAATTGGAGTGGCTCAAAATTGGCATTCTTTGGATATTTTTAACGCTTTTGTACAGGGTTTTAATTTTTTGGATTTACCGTTAGTTGGAGGGAGGTTTACTTGGTGCAATAATAGGGAGTTTTCAACTTGAATAAGATTAGATCGGTTTTATTAACGGATAGCTTCTTTCAGAATTTTCCAAAAGCAATTCAAAAGCTGTTACCTAAATCCCTATCCGATCATAATCCTTTGTTGCTTGAAGAAGATTGTATAGAATGGGGTCCTAAACCTTTTCGGTTTTTCAATTATTTGTTAGAGGAAGATGGGTTTGATGGGGTGATTCAGACTCGATTTATAATTTGAAAATGGAGAATGGTCGAAGGGGTTTGCTTAGCATACTACAAGGAACAAAGAAAGAAATAAAAAACTGGCCAAACACAAATCAGAAGGGGTTTTCGGAGCAGATTTCTGTTGTGGAAACAAGAATACATGAGTTGGAATTGAGGTCTCAAGGTGGTGGCATTTCTGCTCAGGACAGGGAGCAGCTTCTGCGTTGGAGGAATGATTTGTGGAATTTGCACAGGAAGGAGGAAAGTATTTGGCTACAGAAGTCAAGACAAAAGTGGATAACGAATGGGGATAGAAATACCAGATTCTTCCACTTATGTGCCTTGAATAGGAGCAGAGTAAATGCAATTTCGACCTTGAAAGTGGCGGGTGTTGAGGTTACTGATCCGGACCAGATTAGAGCTGCTATTTCAGATTTTTTAAGCGCAGTTATAATGACAATTCAACTCTGGAGGTGGACGAAATTAATCTGAACTTTGCCAAATTAACAGATGACCAAATGGAAGGTTTAGAGGCTGCTTTTTCGGAAAAGGAAGTGTGGGAGGCTATCTTCTATTCGGACAACGCGAAAGCACCTGGTCCGGATGGATTTACTATGGGATTTTTAAAAAAATTCTGGCCTTTAATGAAGGAGAATATTATGAAATTTGTTCAAGATTTTCACAAAGGTAGGCAATGGGAGAATGGGGTTAATCATTCTTTCATTTCTCTAATCCCCAAAAAACTGAATCCAGAGGTAATTGAAGATTTTAGACCCATAAGTCTTGTTGGCAGCATTTATAAAATAATTTCTAAAGTGCTTTCGAAAAGGCTAGTTTCAGTTATTAATGAAATTGTTAGCCCATCGCAATTTGCCTTCATTCCGGGAAGACAATTGCTTGATTGTGCTCTTTTGGCTAATGAAGGCATTGAGAGTATTGGAGGAAAAAGGGGAGGCGTGGAGTAGTCTTCAAAGTTGATTTCCGTAGGGCTTTTGATTCAGTTGAATGGCCAATTTTACTGAGATTAATGAAGGTTATGGGTTTTGGAGATAAATGAATTTCTTGGATTGATCGATGCATTTCTACAGCCTCTATCTCGGTGTTAGTGAATGGATCTCCTACGAAGGAATTTCACATTTCTAAAGGGTTGAGACAAGGATGCAGTCTGTCCCCTCTTCTGTTCAATTTAGTTGGGGAACTTTTAAACTTAATGTTGATCAAGGCTGCGGATTTAGGCCTTTTCCAAGGGTTCAGAATCGGTATGGATGGTAATTCCTTCCATTTGACCCATCTACAGTTTGCAGATGATCTAATTTTATTCTGCAGTGATTCACCGATGCAGATCTTAAATATTAGGAGAGTTTTGAGGGTTTTCAGTGTTATGTCGGGGCTGCATTTAAATTTGTCAAAGAGCACTTTGTATGGCGTCAATTTAGGGGTTGATAGGATTAAGGATTGGGCTAAGGAAGCGGGATGTGGAGTGGGGTCTTTTCCAATGACGTACCTCGGTTTACCGATTGGTTCAAGTAGGAATTCTGTAGGTTTGTGGGAACCGGTAATCCAGCTTTTCATCAGAAGACTAACAGGTTGGAAAGCTAATTCTTTGTCGATGGGTGGTAGACTTGTGTTGGTTAAATCTGTGTTGTATTCTTTGCCGATTTTTTCTCTCTCTATCTTCAAAATTCCAGTAAAGGTGACTTAGAAATTAAATTCGTTGATGGATAACTTTCTTTGGGGAGAAAATCAATATAAAAATCGAATTCACTGGGTGAATTGGAATTCGGTGTGGAAGCCTTTTGAAGAGGGAGGGTTGGGAATCCTTGATATCAGCTTAATGAATAGAGCCTTGCTTGGGAAATGGGTTTTGGAAATTCGCAAATGAGAAAAACAGTCAGTGGAAGAAAATGATATGCTGTAAAAATACTGTTAGCAACTTATCTCTTGCATTATCACAGGCTGCTTCACCTATAGATTCTTGGGTATGGAGGGGTATTTTGAATAATTATGTAAAAAATGATTCGATGGGAGAGTGTTTGAGAACAAATTCCAAGATCCATTTGGGGAATGGTAGGTCAATTGCCTTCTGGACTGATGTTTGGGTGAATAATTTGACATTGAAAGCTCAATTTCCCAGGATTTTTGCTTTGTCGACGAATAAACGGGGGCTTGTAGCCGAGTTTGGTGGTTTTCTTAATAATGTTTTGGAATATTCATCTAAGAAGAAACCTATGTGACTGGGAATTGGAGCAGTGGTTACTCTTATGTCTTTGCTCGATAATATTGCGGTTTCTGGTTCTTTGGAAGATTTTCTTGCTTGGTCGGGAAATGGGGCTGGTTTGTACTCAGTCAAGTCTTATAGACAGACGTTGTCCAGCAATTCTGAATGCAGGTTTGAGTGGAAGAAATGGGTGTGGACAGGTTTGGCTCCTCCTAGAGTCCAAACCTTTCTGTGGCAGGTTTGCCATCGTAAATTGGCAGTCCGAGTGGAGTTGAAGAAAAGGGAAATCCCTTTGGATAATGTTCTTTGTCCGTTTTGTGGTTACCATGAGGAAACATTAGAGCACCTATTCTTATTGTGTTCTGTTGCAAGAGAGATTTGGAATAAACTACTAAAGTTATGGGATATTTCTACTGCTTTGTCTCAAGATCCCATTTCCCTCCTCTGTTCTTGGGCAAACCTACGGCAGAATTCTATTATTTGGAGGTTTATCCCGACTGTCGTGTTATGGTCAATTTGGAAGGCTAGAAACTTGGTGGTGTTTGACAACGGAAATATGGACAACACAGCTCTTTTCTTCTTCATTAGACTTAGGTTGGCTAAATGATACCTTGCGAAATACCCTACTGCATGTTTGCATACTGATATGCTAGTAGGGGATCCATCGCGGGCTGATAAGATTCAAAAACCTTCTTGTTCAAAGAAGGTTATTGGTTGGTCACCTCCACCATTGGATATGTTTAAATTTAACTTGGATGGGGTAGTAACAAGTGATGGGTTGAGAGGTGGAATTGGAGGTATTTTAAGAGATTCAAATAGCTCGACCTTAGCCACTTTCTCTACAGCAGTAGGGTCTACTCTTCCTATTCTGGCAGAACTAAAAGCTATTAAGGAGGGAATTGATTTTTTCTATTCATCTGGTTGGTTTAAGAAGGGAAGATTTATTATCGAAAGTGATTCAAAAAGTACAGTGGATTGGATTAAGAACCAACAACCTGCCCCTACTTCCTTGCGTGATCTGGTACAGGAAATTGGGGCTCTTATTTATGCTTTGGACGCTGTTCTTAGATGGATTCCTAGGAGCTGTAATATGGAGGCTGATAAGTTAGCTAAGCAGGGGATTGGTTGATTGTCTGTAGATTTTTGGTTTGTATGTTTTGTGTTTTCTCGGGCAAAGCACAAGCTTTGAGTTTGTAAGGGTGGTGGTAGTTTTGTAGGAGGTAAACCAATCAGGTATCTAAATTGGTTTACCCTAAGTCAGTGGTGTTGGTTATGGTTGTTTTTGGGGTGTCTTCTGTTTTTCTGTTTTTGAAGGGGTGTTTTTCTGGTTGTATCTTATGTAATTTCAGGTGTTGAATAAATTTCTAAGGCACTCTTTTCCCCCTTCCACTGATTAAGGAGCTTCGTTATAAGCTCCTATAATCAAGAAGAGGGTTTTTAACGAGGCCTACAATTCTTATAAAAAAAAAGAGTCTATGTACATTCTAAAGGGTTTATCTTTGATCATATTTTCTTTAATTATATTGTTAGCACCTGTGTTGAAGTCCTAAATTTTATGCTGCAGTTGGCATATTTTTGGTAAACACTTCCTTCTTCACCAGGCCAAGGTTCTATTGTTAATAAAGGAAGATATTAATATATCGTTAATCTCCTAGGTGGTTTTGGTTATCCGGGTTTCAATTCCTAGAGCCATCACTGTGACAAGTCCTAGATTTTATACTGCTGTTGGTTTTTGTTAAACAATTCCTTCTTCACCAGGCCAAGGCTCCGTTGTAAATTAAGTGGTTTTTTTTTTATCTTGATTTCAATGCTTAGAGCCATCAATGTGAAGGTCATTCCGATGTCTCACATTACCTAGATACTTATTTTGTAAATAAAGTTCACGCTCTGACGAATGATAGCATGAGGTGGCAGTTGCCAACATTTTAGTTTCTGAATTTCGTAATAAAATTGGTCACCCTGAAGAATGATAGCATGATGTGCCATCTGCAAAATTTTCATTTTCTGAACATCTTAATATATATTTATTGTGTTATTTTAGTTTTTTAAATGAAAAGTTTTAGCTGTTGATATTTTTTTTTACTTGTTTTTTGCATTATTTACCTTGTGGGTACATCTCTTTTTCTACCAAAATATTTTGAGGCTAAATTTCTCTCCTTTCCGCCTTGTTTTTCTATTTTCCTGGTATTATATTTATCATGCTGAATTTTTGCACTTTTTTTATGTTGTTTACGGAAATGATTTAATAGCGGTTGCTGCAAGAGGAGGGATGGATACTTTGAGGCCTGCTTTACAGAGGTTATACATGACAAGGGCTTCTGCGTATAGAGATGCTCTT
Source organism: Hibiscus syriacus (assembly GCF_006381635.1). Classification (NCBI taxonomy): domain Eukaryota; kingdom Viridiplantae; phylum Streptophyta; class Magnoliopsida; order Malvales; family Malvaceae; genus Hibiscus; species Hibiscus syriacus. The sequence continues at coordinate 1,593,602 of NW_024062903.1, forward strand.
AAGAGTTTTATAGAAGGATATCAAGAAGGTATCCAGCAGGTCATGGAGAAAAAGGAAGATTCTTCTAAACCACAGCAAGACAGCAGTGCCAAGAAAAATTCAACTTGATGGCTGTTACGTGCATAAAAGGAGATGCATGTGAGTACTTCTCCAGCATACCTATTGTAGATACAAGTTTAGAGCTTTGGGGGAGCTGGGTTGGCTTGAAATCACAAGCATGATCCATATACTGAGAATTCTTCATTCATAGTGGTGAAACTTTTCCTTCTTGACGTTTCATGTTTGTTAGTTTTTGTTTTTAGTTTAGTATTCAACATCCTTATGCTTGGAGAAATGTAAAAGAACCATGATGCCTTATGTCTATGGTAAGAGCAACCGGAAAAATTACTTAGATATCTGCTGCCAGTTGGTAAATGGAGCCAGTCTGCATACTGTACTTGATCTTAACTTAACTGTTCTGTAAGACCAATCCTGAACGAGCTGCTCGTACACCAAAGAAACCATAAATGAGCTTGAATATGAAAGAAAAGTACTGTTCCAGTCTTATTGCAAACAATATTAATTGATGTTCTATTTGGATGCCGCTTTTGCTATTTTTCTTTTCATTTGATTTTTTGCCTTTGAATTTTAACATTTATTCGAAATAGCTTAAGTATTAAACAAATGAAGCCTGAGAAAATGAAGAATTAGGCATGTATTCCCCAGGAAAAAGTTTGTATTTTACTATAATGAAAAGCATCATGTAGCAAAAAATTTCTGTCTTCTTTTTGTTGGAATGCAAGTGGGACATTGTTTCTTCGTATGCATTGGAAGCAGGGTACTTCGGGTTTTCCTTCTCTGAAGTGAGGATCTTTTTTGGCCTCTTGAGGATTATTAGGAATCTATTGTGTGAAATATTCAGCCTACAATCAATTTATGATTTGTACAGATACCACTGGATTCTGCTTTCTGCTTTTTGCTTTTTGGGAAAGTCTTGTAGATAACAATTTTTGTCAAATTTTGCAATAGCAAATCTTTGAAGGACATTGCATATTGTAGAGATTGGAGGGGTTGAAAATGACTTGCACAACACAAATGGTTGAATGGAAGTGGGGGCTCCAGAATTAGAGTTTGGCGCAGAGTTGAAATTCCAGTTAAGCTTGCACTAACAATAGGATGTAACATTATTGTAACTTGTAAGATACCAGTTTTTCTTAATACTTTGTGCAAGAAATCTGGTACTCTGTCAACTTTAAGTGATACTGTTAGTGGGGCTATTGTACACCGGTCATCACCTGGTGAAATGTTTTGCTTTGAGAGCTGGGCACCTTTTTTTTCTTTTAAGCCTCCAGCTGCAAACTTCTATGAGATACTTCTAGAAAGTTATTTGTTTCCTCGGCGACTTAGGACGGCTCCTTTTGACTTCAAGATTAACTTTGCTTGCAGAGCTTGAGATCATGGACATTCTTGGTGCTAGACAAACCTTTATTTTAAAGGTATGTTTTTTGATGGTTCTAATAACTTTTAAGGTGTGCAATTCCCAACTTGATTTATTTTTCCTTTGAAGTTGGATTTTCAAGGTTACAATTATTACAATATCTAGTCATCTCTTGATATCTTGATTCTGGTCAATGTTGCTTTCAATACTATTGAATTGATTTTGTTCCTCAGGCTTCAAGCATGGATAAATTAACCTGTTTTTCTGTTGCAGATATTCGGAGAGTTGAAGATGAGGTTGACTTAGCTCCAAAAGCAAAAGGTATGATGAGAGGAAAAGCCAAGTGGGACACAGAAATATTCTCTTGTTCTTACTATATATATACAGTACATATGCATGATGGAATTATTCTTCCTGGACAAACCCATCATACAGAAGGAGACCCTTCAATCTCTTGATTAGCCATCACCCTGAGGTCAGTGATAAGAAATACATGGTGACCTCCCACTTGCAGAGCCACTGAAACATTGGAGGCCATTTCCAGTGGAGATCAATGGGTAACTCTCTTGTCCAAATCCTTATGGGCCCTGATGATTAGTAGACACTTCATCTGATTAGTCACTCTTGTCACCAAATCCATCTGCCTGTGTTAGCATCCCTTGGTTAACCTGGAATGTCTTTGAAACATGTGCATTCTAGCTAGAATCCTGTAGCCATTATTCCATACACATTGATGTGTGGTCCAACCTTCATTTAAGCACTTCGGACATGAAAATATCTGTTTAAGTAATCTAAGCCATTCATTCAAGGGTTGCTTATCGATTATTATCACTAGACTGCTCCCATATCAAACTCAGTTGACAATTAGTGAGTTTACAGAACTGTTGAGACTTAATGGTTTTAATCGTAACTTAGAAATATACTTTTCTATCAGCTTCCTCTGAGCTATCTGTATGATTGCTTGATTAAGAACATCCATTAGATGTTTCGATTCGATGGTTAAGTATGAGCTGCCTAATGCATAGGTGCTAGGCCTTTTGAGGTTACTGATTAACTAAAATTCTGTTCATAAGAACCTTATATTTTGTCTAGTTGGTGGATTCAGGTTCTTGAAAATGAGCCGTGGCTGTAAATTTTAGTGTTGAAAAAAGGTAGAGGAGAACTTAGTGGACAGGATGCATGGAGTTCAAGGTAAATTAAGTGCATTCCCTGTCAGACATGATATTTGATTGCATGCTACCGGTGACAGTTATGAGAATGTAGCGTATTTTGGTGATCTTTTTCAAGAGAAATTACACGTTCCGATTAGAATTTTCTAAACATTTCCTTTGTTTCATTATATGTATGGTAGTCGAAAGATTTCAAATATTTAAAATAGCAGGAACAATGTACCAAATCATGCACGCTGTGGCTGCTAGTTTCAAACTTCTGTTCCCCTCACCACCCCCATTTTCCATAGTGCTAGGTGTACTGTTTCATATGCTATTTTTCAATATATGTTGAGTTTGGCACAACGGCAACATTGTTCCTCGTTTTTTAAGTTCCGATAACAGGTATGATCCGGTGATAGGCTGGCCTGCCAATTTGTGTAATTGTATTATGTTTATAATATTTCCTTATGCCATAACTGTATACAAGATATATATATATATTCTAGCCATTTTGTTTGTTACTATCATATTCATAGTATTCATTCAAATCCTTTGGCAGGTTTATTGCATAAAGAGTAAACTTCTCCCCAAAGGGAAACTACAATGCTCGCTGCACTTGCCGTTGCTGGACGTGGGGAGGCAACATCGAACATTCATAGTGAGGTCCAGAGCTTGAAGGTGACACGAGTAAGTAAAAAAGGAGGCTCGTATTACATTCTATGCATAAAAAATGATAAAAGAGCTAGTTAAAAAGAGAAGATTAAAATGGTTTGTATTTGTGAAGCTTTTCAGATTCTGATATCTGCACTGCAACGTACATGATTAGATTATACTATTTCTACCATTAAAGTCAAGAAAGTGAGCCATCCATTGATGAACTGAATCTCCCCTACCCACCACTACCATCCCCATACCCATACATTATGATGATGATTAATAATCACTCATTGAACAACCGAATCCCAACAGTGCCCTAAATAGATTCCAAAACCACTTAGTTTCCCCCATTTGGCAATTTCCTTGCATCACCTGCCCATCCCCCCACTTCCTGCACTGATTTGTAGCCCCTACTTGAACAAAAATTAAATTATGATTTTAATTTCTTTTGATAATAATAATATAATTTTGACATTTCCAAGTGGGGGAGGGGGTCAGCAAAAATAAAATCTTGGATGTCACGTCTTCAGATCTTATCCTTGTTGATATCTCATCCTGAAATTCACATCCTGTTACAATCACAGCACCAAATTAAAAATATATGTATATATGCATCTTTAATTTTCTCTCGAGAATTTCTATAGTATATGTGTATAGGGACAAGCGGGTAGGTCGGGTGCGGATACCTTCTTCCATCCCCATACTTACCTAATATTTTTAAATCTACCACCCGCCCATCACCCATGATGGGTAAAATTTTTCAAATTCACAATCTGTCCACAGATACATTCTCATATCTATTCTCACACCCACTACCCAACTGGAGACGTACCAGGTTGATAGCAACCTTAAGTTATACATAAGCAACAAACATAAAACAAACACATCTATTAAAAAACATAATAAAATAAACCAATGATTATTTGATTTAAGTGTTAATATAGATCATAAAGTACATAAATTATAAGTTATATCTTATATAATATTATGATTTATAAATAAGTCTCTAAAATTATACTTAATTCATAATGATCCCAAATTTAATAAGTATTTAGTGGGCGAGCGGATGTAGGGCGGACGGATGCAGAACGAGTAAGGTCTTAAACCCATCATCCGCCCACTATCTGCGACTGATACCACTTTTTAAATCCACATCCGTTCACTACTTACTAAAGTTTTACCCATTCCCGCCCCAATTTGAACGGGTATGGTGCGGATTTTACGAAATTATACCCGTTTGCCAACCCTATATGTGACTAACTATTATGACCAAGTTGGAATGATCCAAAATGTCTTGGATTCTATCAAATGGAAAAAGTTGATATTTTTTTATTTATATTTTTAAGATTTGAAATTACAAATAAAAATAGAAGCCCGTGACTAAGCTTGCGGAATTGATTTGATCTCAACTTTATTAAGACCAAATCGATGGAACACGATTTGACCAATCATCTATTTGGGGTATGAGCATCTTAATTATTGAAATTCACCGTCAATTTGAACACGCAATGCAAAAACAAACACTGTTTGACTTGGAATTTAATTTAACTAACAATCTGGACTCCGTTCAGCACTTGGGATTTCTTTATTAAATTCTACAGCTCATTTATTCTATTTCATTGCTTTCTAAGCCAGTATAATTTTATAAGACGCTTATAATACTGTTCTATCTGTCTTAAATTTAATTCAAGTAGTAGATTCAATGCTAATCTTTTCTTAAAAAAGGAAACCACATGAATACTTGGTCATACTTTAATAAATGCAATTAGGCCACGTGCCAAATGGCAAACTCAACTTGCCAATTAATTATGAACCACAAACAAACAACAACAGGCAGAATCCCAATACTTTCTATTTTAATTTACATCATTTTTAATCATTTTTTATCATTAGATTCGGATGATGATGGTAATGAGGAAACATCAGGATGCATGCGGCTTACCATGTAGTTTGAAGGGTACGACTGAGAGTTATAAAACTGGCGGCTGGATTGTCGATGGCTCCGATTCGTCGAGCTGGCACTCTAGATTCACCCCAAACAGCCGCACCAGCCTCCTTGGGTTCCCGGCTGCTGCACCTTCGCTTTCAACAATGTTCCCTGAAAATATGCAAAGAAAGAGCTATTCACATTGCTAAATTTCACATATTCTATCGACATATGTGTAAGTACGTATGTATGTACCTGCATGAAGGCAGCCTGGGGGGTATGGCAGATTAGCAGCATGGCCTTGTATATGGCCAAGATAAGGATGTCCTTGATACAATCCCCTACTGCCACACCACATTTCATCGCCGCCGCCGCCTCCAGAGCCAGTTACGGTGTTTCTGCCATCAACTGGTGTCGAGGCTGCACCGCGCCTCCTGCAACCTATAAAGAACCTATCACCATCCGAACGGTGTCGTTGGAACAAGATAATGTCACCGGCATCAAGCTGCTTCTCTTTGACATATCGGCTCCACCCTTTGGTCAACACGTAGCTTTGGCTGCTGTTCCAATACGAGTAACGGAAACGCCAACACTTTCCCAACTCGTCCTCGAAACTCAGCTGCAACCCTTTGTCGCTGGACTCACCGCCGAGCGGGAAGTACTTCTCGGCATGCTGTTTGGGTATAACGAGCCTGTTGAGCTTGCCCACATCGCTGGGGGTCAAGGGCTTCTCGAACATGGGTTCCGTTTCATGGCTTTGGTCCTCGAGCCCTTGTTCTTCATGCTGGTTGAAGTTGAAGGAGGAGTGAGCGTGGTTGGAAGAGAAGAACATGGATTGTTTCAAGAGTTTTTTAGCTAAAGATTTGTGAGGTGGGAGAACAAGAAGCGCAGGGCGAGGGCTTTTGAAGAGGAAATAGAGGGGGGAGATTGTAGGGCCTAATGAAAAGACATATATGATATCTTTTCTTGTTGTTTGAGAGGGAAGGAGGAGTGGGCACAAAGAGGAGTAAACAGTATGGGGTTTGATGCAGACAATCAGAGAATATAACAAACAAATACCACTTTTCAAAAATATTGTTACTTTTTTTAAGGGGAAAAGTTGGGGTAAGGGGGAATTGTAACTTTACAAGAGTACATTTTAAGGTTTTTGCGTGGGGTTTTTTTTTTTTTAAAGAATGGGAATGTTTTGCGAATACCAAAGACATAAAGCCAGTGAATTCCAACTTATTTACTGAATTGAGTAGTAAAAGATAATGATATTATTCTTAAAGGATTTTAAGTTTGAATAATTATATTTAGAAAATACATGTTATTAATAATTAATTTTTTAAATAATTATCTTATAATCATTCTAGACTAAAAAAATAATAGGAATAATAGTAGAGCAGTTATAGTTTGAGTTTGCTTGCACGTAGGTTACCTGCGGCAAAACTCAACATTTCCAATCCCATGACAGAGACATATAACATTATATATTACTGATAAGCATTGCTGAATTCGACCAAACATGTATGGTATGGGGAAGAAATCTTGAGTAAATTAAACAGAGATTCTAACAGAGTGAATACTACTACTAATAATAAATTGTGTGCCTCATGCTGGTGTTACATTGGCAAGCAAATCAGAAGGGTAGATGGCGACGCAATATGGAGGGCATCCTACGGCAGCAGGTGGGATGAGGTAAACCAGGTCGGTCAGGGTTGATCTTTTACCCTCTCTCTCTCTCCCTCTCTCCCACCTGCAAAAAAAGAAAGGGATTTTGTATCATTTCAAACAGTGAAAAATCTCATACTTTCATTTTAAAAGTGACACAGATGACCATGCTTGTTAGGTTTGTATTCAGTAGGGCAAAAGTCAGTGAAAGGAAGTTTTGTTTTTGTTTTTGTTTTTTTAATACGAAAGTGGTGGTGGTGGTAAATGATTAAGAAGAATCTGTGTGTCGTGTTTTCATGCCTATCCTCCCATTTCACTTCAGTCGAGTCTTGTAAATACTATATGTATATTTTATCTAATACGTCCAAACATATCCTTGTAAAGATAAGCTTTTGTCTCAAATTTCAACGTAGTTTTGTAATTCAAAAGCCCCCAGAATCTGTTTATAAAGAAGTTGGTTTGGGAACAACAGGATGTTCCTTGATTTATAAAGAAACTTAAACCAGGAATCTGCTTATAAAGAAGTTGGTTTGGGAACAACAGGATGTTCCTTGATTTATAAAGAAATTTAAACCAGGAATCTGCATTGTAATTCATTAACTCTCACATGCCATGGAGTAGGACGTTTTTCCCGAAATATCATCGGTGATCGGTATATTTACCAATCTAACACCGGTCAGATTATATTTTCCAACCTAACACCCGTAGCAGTAAAGTGCCCCCATGACCCGCGCTATATGCTGATTTGGCGTCACGTGGGGTATAGCGTGCCTCTTGCACCTAGCTATACGCTGACTGACTGGGTTACACGTGGCTATAGTGTGCCCCCTGTTCTGCGCTATACCTATTTATCTGACACGTGGGGTATAACGCAGTTCAGGGGGCGCGCTATAACTTTAATTACCCGACCGTTCACACCCCACCCTTCCCTATAAATACCTCATCCTCAATCACTTTCATCACACCAAATTCTCTCAAATTCTCTCAAATTCTCTCTCGTTTAAGGTATATTTTATAATATTTTTAATATTATGTATTTAATTTATTTAAGTATTTTACTTTATTTAATATTTTACTAATATAATTTTTTTGCAGATATATAATGGAAGGCGGTCTACTTCGCTTAGATGAAAATCATATATCTCGACACTTTGCTGATACGGTAACATTTTAACATTTTATTCTGCCTTAGTAGAGCAGTGGAGGCCGGAGACCCACACATTCCATCTTCTGTGCAGAGAGTGCACGATCACGCTTGAGGATGTTTCTATGCACCTGGGGCTTCCGGTGGATGGAGATATGATATTAGAGATAACTTCCGGTTCTTGGACTACTTTGTGCCAGGAAAATCTAGGACGTGTGCTGGAAAGTTTTATCGGAGGTAGGATACCGTTAAATTGGTTAGATGCCAATTTTCGGGAGTTGAGCGCAGACGCCTCTGAGGATGAGGTTAAGATGTATGCACGTGCATGCATATTGCAGTTGATAGGAGGGTTGCTGATGCCGGATAAATTGCGCAACCTAGTTCACTGCATGTGGTTGCGACATCTTAACGACTTTCGTCTCGTCGGATCATTCAGTTGAGGCTCAACAGTTTTGGCTTTGCTGTACAGGGAGATGTGTGGAGCCATTGACTACAGGCGTAATTCTATCGGCGAATGTCTCCTACTGCTGCAGTCTTGGGCATGATATCGATTGCCCTTTTTATGTCCCGTTGTGAAGAACCTATTCGTATTTCCACTACTTCTGAGGTAATTATAAAACTGATTTTGTATATTAATAATTTTATACAGTGTATAATAATTTTTTTTCTTGAATAGGTGGTCTACTGATAGGAAAAATCATCAGGAGCTACCTGATGATTTAGAAAAAATTAGGGTGCTAATCGATCAGAAGGCTGTCACACATGTATGAATTTTAATGTTTAAAAATCGATTTTAGATTATAGTTATATAATTAGATTATTATTTTGATAAAAATTATATATTATTTGTTTTAGTTTGAATGGGTGCCATATTCTACTGATGATGTGAGGGCGGTGATCCACCTGAGTTGAGGGGTCCATCAGATGTTGGATGGCGATGGTCCCTCTGATATGTTATGCGACCGTCGAGTGGCACTCCATCGCGTGCTCCGACAGTTTGGTTGTTTTCAAACCAATTCCGGATGCACCGCGCAATATGGACGAGTTGCATAGGTTAGATAGACGCGGCAAGACAGATACAGATTAGCTGGTGAGGCATCATGAGTGGGTCGTGTTGTGGTAGGATCGACATCGGCGCCTTCCCCGTAGAGAGCCCATTTTACTTGACCTCTTGAGTGTTGCTGAAGGTTATTATGAGTGGTTTAATGGTAACGGGAAACCGTTTCTGCTTTCCGTGGATGCACGAAGGCAGACCTTTTCGCGACGTCGACACAGACGTGATCCGACACAGTGCCATCATCCCCTGACTCGTGGACGGAGAGCAAGTGCTTCTGGTTCATCCTCAGCTGCACCAGCTATAGGAAACAATGTACCCATACTGCGATTGTATAGCTGAAATCAACACTGCAACAGCTATATGAGAGCTTGCTTTTACCATGGGCATGATGGCTTGGCATATCACTTCAGAGTCCAAGTTGGGATGATCTTGGTTGACCCTCCAGCACAACATGTGTGAGGACCGTTGTATACTGTTAGTTCCCATGTTGTTTCCTCTTCATGTACCCATACTGCGATTGTATAGCTGAAATCAACACTGCAACAGCTATATGAGAGCTTGCTTTTACCATGGGCATGATGGCTTGGCATATCACTTCAGAGTCCAAGTTGGGATGATCTTGGTTGACCCCTCCAGCACAACATGTGTGAGGACCGTTGTATACTGTTAGTTCCCATATGTTGTTTTTCCTCTTCATTTTCGATATGCGAACCATCCATTTGCATCCGTTTTCGCGTCGGGCACAGTAGCATACATATTTTTCGGTCGTAGATCGGTTTACTCTGGACTGAACAAAATTACGGATATTGTATTTTTTTATATCCATCACCGCTTCTTCTTTGCTTGAAAACTCCATGCCTAAAGATAACTCACCATTATTTATTAATGAGTAATATCCAGTCACCGAGATGAGTCATATCCGCAAATTCTGGCCCATACATTGCACCATAATCAACTTCATACATGTGTGCATGAGGGTCAGTTTGTGCCACATTTCCTGGAACTTCATCATCATCGGAGTTGAAATGCGGTGATTCTGGGTGAATGAATAGTCCAGTCTCAGCACCATCCGCACCAGGCTCACGAAGCGGTTCTTCTGGTGGAGATGATGGTTCATCCATGCTCTCCACATTTAGGTCGAAGAACATACTACTTGCACGCCTTCCCCTTAAACTGGAAGGCATATCGACATTGAGATCGAAAAAGCTCGCAGTCGAATGCCTCCCCCTAGAGCTTGAAGCCATCGTGTCAAATGGAAACTGCACAGATGGTTGCGCCGATGGCATCTCCATATGGTCAAAGAAATTTGCGGATGAATGCATTCCCCTTGAACTGGACGCGATGTTGCCATACGGATTGTTCGTGGACCCACCTCGGTACATATTGTAAGGGGTTGCGGATGAATGTCTTCTCAGTATGGCATTAAAATCATTACACATTACTGTAGTCGGGCTGTCAACTTGATCAACTTGTTCAGCCAACCCATAGTGGAAGCTTAATGATTGACCCCGGACAACACGCACTTGAACAAAATATGCGTACATCTCAATAACGGCGTCTGAATAATTACTTTGAGTTTCAACCATCATTTCAACATCATCATTGTTCGAAAGTTCGAACGCTGTATAAGTTAATGGCAACAATGATGTTGGAAATTTGTACTGCAACGACGACATTCTTCTACTACTTCCAACATGAATCTTCCTCGAAATCTTCATTATCAGCTCATCAAGAGTTATGTTTTCTCTTGAATGATATTTTAACACGCTCATTTGATACGAAAACAACGCCGGTTTCATCTTCTCGAATTTCACCATCATAATAAACAATAGCTGAAAGTCGCGCCATTCTTTGAGTTTAAAAGTGCGGTAATATTATATCTGCAAAAAAATAACTGAAACAAACCTGATTAAATAAATTATATATGAACGAAAATATAACACAATAAATTTTTACACATCAACGTAAATAATTTAAATAATATAATTGAAAATAATTAGTATAATATTTTTTCAAATGACACAGATTAAATAATAAGTATAATAAAAATATTTATAACAAAATTACCTTATAACGAAAAATCGCACGAACTTTTAAACTAAATATGAGAAGATTGCCAACATTATTAATTAGTTGACGGAATTATTGTATTAATTTATAAGTTGAGAGGAGAGACGCGAGGAACATAACCGGGGGAGAAGGGTATATATAGCCATACAAGGCGCGGTACCTGCACCGCGGTATATGTAATAATAGTATAGCGCGGATCAGGATCCGCGCTAAATATAATTGTCTAGACACACATATATAGCGCGGTTCAGGGGGCTCGCTATACCCCACGTGTAACCCAGTCAGCAAATAGCGCGGTGCAGGGGGCGCGCTATACCTCACGTGGCGCCAAATCAACGTATAGCGCATGCCAGGAGACGCGCTTTACTGCTACGGGTGTTAGAACGAGAAATATAATCTGACCGGTATTAGATCGATAAATATACCGATCACCGATGATATTTCGAGAAAAACACCATGGAGTAGAGGGTCAATCAATGCTTGTAATAAAAACAAATTAAATATTTTCGTACGTGTGTATATTTATAGCACTTTCCTCATTTTCTAAGCAAACACCTGCCTTTGCTACACCTATCTATTCAGGTCTTCCTCACTAGAATCCAAAGCTCTCTTTCTGCTATAAATTATTGGTTACGAGTTTTTTTTATTTTATTGTGTTATCAATTCACTCTCTTTGCTTCTCTTCATAGAAATGGAATTTTTTGGTCATTGATACAATTTTCGTTGTGTTATGAAATGTTATAATTGATTTCGGACCGCACATCTCCGAAAATTGAAATAAAATTACTCCACTCGATCCTCTTAAAGCACCTCCTATACCACTTTTTCTCACCCCAGCAGAGCAAGCTCTATCAACATTTAATTTGACCCAGCCGAGCGGGGTGGCAACCGTTTGGGCACTCTAACACCCCTTGTTCGTTCTTAAGAAACAATTTTTGGCTAGCAAGGGGTTGTTTATCAGGCTATCCACAGAGAGATTACATTTGCCAAACTTGGCATTGCTCCAAGAGGCAAGACGGACTCAAACTAGAAACAATAATTGTAACCAATCCATCATTATATCCTTGAACACCATATCATTCCGAAATAACCAAATGGTCCAAATAAAAAGCACATGGGATGCGCGACCATACCTCACTAAAAGTTGAAACTCCATGGCCTCTCCACGCCTTCATAAATGCAACAGGTTCTTTAGGCAAAGTAGAGGAAATCTCATGCCATCTACAACACTACATTCACATCCTCCAACTATACCAACTAGAGAAAAATAAATGGTTGATGGATTCAGGAAATTTAAGCAAAATGGACACAAATTGTTAGGAGTAAGAGGCACCCCTTTTTGATGAGTTATACTTTAACCGGTACACGTTTCAACATTACTAGCCACACAAACAACTCAACTTTGTGGAAAGCAAACCCAAGCCAGACAAACTTGTTCCAAAAGTTAAAAGATGACAGCGAACCATGAATGAGATTTTTTAGGAACTTAACTGAAAAGGAGCCGTCACTAGACCCCATACACCTCACCCAATCGGTATCTAGCTCACTAGATTTAAAATTATTGAGCCGAGCCATGAGTTCATCCCACATATGCATTTCACGATCGAAAAAGTTTCTTCTAAGGGGTATCTGGCATACCCAACCATTCTCAGTTTTCCTTTCAAAGGTCGCGATCGCGCCAGTCTTGTTCAAGGGCAAGGCATGCAACGGGGGCAAACAGGATTTGAGAGAAGCGTCTCCAATCCAAACGTCATCCCAAAATGAAATATTACTGCCGTTACCCACTTGTAAAGAAAGACTTGCTTTCAAAATTTTACCAAAATCATCATCTTTGTGAAAAGTTTTCAAGACCTCATTCCCAGATCCAAGAGTATTGCGGATTTGAAGATTTTGGAGGAAGTAATTCATTCGCACCTCTGCAATTCTTACTAGAGATAACTCGACGCCACAGGGACGACTGCTCATTGCCATACCATGTTACCCACTTAGTTAACAGCGCGCCCTGTTCATAGTTGTTAAATTAAGACCACCAATTTGTATAGGATTGCACACTAAATCCCATCGAACCCAATGTATCCTCGCTTTCTCTGCGTCCCCCCCCCCAACCCCCATTTGTCAACAACGCAGCCAACCACATTTACCCACCTTTACAAATCCAATTTTTCCACATTGATGCCCAAAATCTTACTATTCTTAAGATTAAGCTTGAGCCCCGATGCGAGTTCAAAGATTTTTAACACGCGCTTCACATTTTGTACTTGCATTTCTGAAGCTCCACGGAAAACCAAAAGATCTTCGGTAGAAGTTTTCGCAAAGCCCAATTTTTATTCATGAGAATTGAATTTTGATTTTATATTTTCAAATCGTATTCTTTATTATCTGAAAATTAGGAGTAACAATCTTCATTTTCTTAAAAATTATTACATCTTCAAATCAATGAAAAAGTGCACATTGATTTGATGACTGATTTGCTTGAAGTTTGAAAGTAGGATCGGTTGATCGTAATTTAGCTTCATGTGAACAAACTTAGCAGCGATCCGTTAAGCAGAATCAAGATCGACTTTGATTCTCGGTGAGATGCTATAACTCGAGTCGAGCTTTTCTAGAATTTAAAGTTATTTTGGATCTAACGGCGATAAACGTGGCTAGACCAACAAAGATAAGATATCTGAGATAGACTTGAAAATTTCAATTAATCTGAGATAAGAGTTAGTAGTGAAGGTTGAGTCTTATTGACTGTAACCGACATATATCACAAAGGAAAAATTTTATTTCGATGACCGGTCGAAATTAAGGCTTAGCAAAACCAGAGGCTATATCATCTCTATTGAATTCTTCTACTTTATGTACTTTATTTATTTTTCTCATTATTATTTTTTATTCAATATTTATTTATTTATCTATTTATTTTATTCATTTATTTTCATTAATTTTAAATCCCTTTTTTATTTTCTTACAATTGATTCAATCCGAAAAATAACATTATCAAACTTCCGTAGTCCCTCTGGATCGATCATACTTCTCCATACTAATTTATTTATTTATTTATTTGAGAATTATGAATTACTTTTATTCGGCAAATTCACCACTTGTCAAATTGACACCGTTGCCGGGGATTTTGGCAAATTTACTAATATTGTTTCTTGTTTTTATTTATGGCTAGGAAAAATCTAGGTGAACTAGCAGATTGGTTACCTAAGATCGAAGCACCAGCCCGAGGAATATATGCACGTACACTACGAGAAATGAGATAATGTTAACGACATTCACAACAATCCAAACTTAATCTGAAGATACCCTTGGACGAAAAAACCTTCTATAATGTCGAAGAAGACTTCAAAGAACCAATTCTAGTGGATCAACAGACAATCCGAGAATTAGCTGCGACGCCTGCCAAACTAACACCGTTATGTATCATATTCCCTAATGGAAAAACAACGTTTGAGCTCAAGATGAGGTTAATTCATCTTCTCCCTAACTTCCAAGGATTACCAAGTGAAAATCCGCATAAACACCTCACCAAATTTCACATGATTTGATCCAGCATGAAACCATAATAAGTATCTGAAGACCAAATTAAACTTTGCGCTTTCCTATTTTTCTTAGCTGATATGGTTAAAGATTGGTTATTTTATTTACCATCAAATTTTATTACTACGTGGGCTGATGTGACTCGATTTTTCTCGATAGGTTATTTCCTGTGGCGAAAGTAAGCGAATTAAGGAGAAGCATCTTAGGAGTTTGCTAGAAAGATAACGAGTCACTATATGATTATTAAGAACGGTTCAAGAAGCTTTGTGCTAGTTGCCCGCAGCACGGATTAACTGAAGAAACTCTTTTCCAATACTTCTATGAAGGCTTACTTTCTAAGGAGATGAAGATGATTGACACAACAAGTGGAGGAGCTCTAGTCAACATGACTCCCGTCGCAGCAAGGAATATGATTTCTACTATGGTCGTCAACTCTCAACAGTTTCGTCTATCTAGTGAATCCTCAGGACGGGTTCACGAGATAAATATTCATACTCTAAAGGATAAAATTAATAAGTTAAATAATGTAGTTCAATCTCTCATTGCAAGTAAAAAAGATCGTTGTCCAATGCTTCAAGAGATACTATGACTCATGTGAATGTAGTGAAAAATTTTCCAGGACCTCCCCAGAGAGCTCACAATCCTCACACCAACACTTATAATTCGGTGTGGCGAGATCATCAAAATTTTAACTATGGGTAGAATCCAAGACCAAATCAAGCTTATCAGTCGAGGCCACCTCCACCTCAGTAGTACCAGCCGCCAAAGTCATCATTAGAATCAATTATAGAGATACTGGCGATATCTTAGGAGAAGTTTCAGAATCAAACCAGAGCACACTAACAAAAGCTGAACAAACAGACGAGCCAATTGGCTCAAACCGTGGGGTGATTGGATACTCAAGGGAATTTATCATTGCAGAAAGAGCCTAATCCGAGGTAAAATGCCAGTTCCATGAACCTTCGAAGTGGCACTGTCGTTGAGACTAAGCCACCCAAAGCAGTTGATGCAAGAACCCAAAAGAAGAAGAAAAAGTAAAAAAAGGTCAGTGCTATCTTCTACATCATCCCATATGTCATCTTCTGCACCACCCCCTATACTGTTCCACCTCATTTTCCATCGAGATTAGTTAAGCGTGACAAACAAGATGAGGAGAAAAAGATACTTGATTTTTTTCAGAAGGTCGAGATTAAGATATCACTCCTTGATGTTATCAAAAAACTTCCACGGTATGCTATATTTTTTAAGGATCTTTGCATAAGTAAAAAAAACTTACCAAAAATGAAAAAGTAAACTTGGGTGAAAATATTTCTATTATCTTTCAACGTAAGATTCCACCTAAGTACAAGGATCAATGTATGTTTGTTATTCCTTGTAAAATTGGTAAGGTAGGTATAAAACGAGCTAGGTGTGATTTGGGTGCTTCAATAAATGTTATGCCTCATTTGACATATAACTTACTTAGTGTTGAGCCTTTGAAAGAAACAGGTGTAACAATCTAACTTGTTGAAAGATCTGTGGTGTATCCTGATGGAGTTCTTGGGAACGTATTGGTTAAGATAAATGACTTGGTATTTCATGCAGATTTTTACGTCATTGACAAGGAAGATGAACATTTAAATACTTCATCCAAAATCTTACTTGGTAGAACATTCTTAAGCACAACTCATACTAAAAGCGATGTTAGAAGTGAGATTTTGACAATGGAAATTGACGGTGAAATTGAAAATTTAATGTTTATAAGGCCATGAAATATCCTGACTCAATGGCTAATATTAATTTTGTTAATGTTTTAGAACATATCGTCGATGAATTTATGGAGACTAATTTTTTTGATGAATTGTGCAGGGAATTAGAGGAAGTAAATAATGAAATAAAGGAGTTGGAAAAATATTTTATTTGTTTATTCTGATTTGTGTCTTACTTCCTTAAAAACTAAGATGTTACCTTCTATTTTGCAGGCACCATAAATCGAGCTAAAACAATTACCAGATCACTTAAAGTATTTTTTTAGGAGAATGAACAACTTTACCAGTTATCATCTCAAACGAACTTTCCATGAAGGAAGAAGAGGATTTGCTTAGGAGTCCTTAAAAAACATAAAGAAGCGATTAGATGGATAATCGCTGACATCAAATGACTAAATCTTTCGACTTACATGCATAAAATCAAAGTCGAAGGAAATACTAAGCCTTCTCGTGAATGTTAGAGTAGCTTAAACCTGTCCATGATAGAGGTGGTTAAAAAGGAGATCGATAAGCTTGTCGACGCTGATATGATTTATTCAATTTTGATACTAATTCGATAAGTCCAGTCCATGTGGTCCCTAAGAAAATCAGAGTTACAATAGTTAATAATTCAGAAGGCGAGTTAGTTCCAACAAGTTTTTAGAATGGGTCGAGAGTTTATATCAATTATAGGAAGTTGAACTCTTTAACTAGAAAAGATCATTTTTTGCTTCCATTTAGTGATCAAATGATTAAATGTTTAGCCAAAAAGTCTCACTATTGTTGTCTTGATGGCTTTTCAAGTTTCTTTCAAATCCCTGTAGTACAAGAAGATCAAGAAAAGACCACCTTTACATGTCCGTTTGACACTTTTTATTATCGACGGATGTCATTCGATCTTTGTAATTATCGATACTATTTTCCGCCCAGGTGGGAAAAGATCGATACCAACTCAGGTATTTTCTTTTGAAAAGAATTTTTAAATTGTGAGGAGTCGCCACCAGTCATTTAAGGTGAGATTGGGACACCCTAAAAATAGGGTTATTTTAATAAAACATTTTATTTTTACCAAAATACCAATTTTTGAGGTCTACGAAAATCCAAAAATTGGGTTCGACAGTGAGTTACATGTGGGGAAGGATTAGCACCCCACAAGTGCCCAAAAATTGGTACCTAGTTGATTACCCTATATTTAGAATCAGAAATTTTGAGTTCAATCTTTATTTAATTTGAAAATCATTACGGATGCAAAGCTGAAAAGAGTATCCGTTTATTAAGACACATAACATTCGCCCCCAGCATAAAGGCGGGAGATCAACTATTGTACCTAATGGTCGGATATTGCCTTAATTTTAAAAATCATGATGCAGTTTTGAAAAGGATGTTGACCTATTTCGGGAATAACCAGTAGTAACCCCCTGAGCATACTTGCAGGAGATATACCATTAATTCTCTAATAAGTGAACATTGCCTTAGGGTTAAAAATAAAATGCAATCAATTTTTTTTATTAATCCTAATTAAGCTAAGGTAAATTAAAGGCTTTCTCTGTCCTAAGGTGTCGAATTATGAAAGTTAAAGAAACTAAAGGCACAAACCTAGAAGTGTAGGTTCTAATATTAACCCTATTTGATTTTAAACCAATTATTAAATAGAATAACCAAGATGACCCCTAGAGCATTTACGCGAGGGTCGACTCGAATTATTCCCTAAATTAAGAGGACTATATCAAAATCTAGCTAAAAATGGAGGCCCTATTTAACCTAATTAATTATGTCAATATTAAAGCTCTAATTGAAATTCAGGGACTAAAAAAGTCAAGAACTAAAAATATCCACTTCTAATATTTAAAAGTTTAACGACATAAATCGATAATTTCTAAAGTTGAAGACTAATTAACAACCAAAACTCTAAGTGTTATCTAATTTAACCTAATAAAATGGAATTAAACCTAAAGTTTTTTTTAGAAACTATTAATTGTTAATAAATTTAAAAGTCGAGCAATCGATTTGAGTAATCGGACATCTTATTCGAAAACTCAACTCAAATTGCTCCGTAATTAAACTAGAGGGTTGTTCTAATTTCTAAGCTTGATTCAAATGTTAATCTAATTTAAAACTAAATCTAAGAATTTAAATTATGAAATATTAAAACTTTTAATAAACCTAATTTAAAAAAATTAAAAAAATAAATAAAAAGACAGAAAAAAACATAAAATAAAAATAAAATAAAAATAAAATAAACATAAATAAAAGGACCTAATTGAATAAATATCTAATTGCTAAACTAAAAGAGAATAAATTAAACATAAAGTAGGACTGGATTTAAACAAATCAAAATTCAAAGGCTAAATAGAAATAAAATAAAAATAAATAGATTAAGGAGTAAAATACAAAACATGCATAAAATACAGGGACCAAAAAGAAATTATTCATTTTATTTAAGCCTAAAAATAATCTGTTAAACTAAGAAGGCAAAATTACAAAATCAGTCTGCACAATTTTTGAAAAATATTAAAAGATCACTACGCATGATTAAAGTATAAAAACACGTTAAAAGTAGGGGGACTAAAAAGAAATTATACCAATAATTACAAAGCACAAATGAAAATGGGAAAATTAATAAAACAATCCCTTCTAGTGGCTATTTTGCAAAAATGCGACAAAGTTTTGGAGACCAAAACAAAATTTCCCTCGAAAATGTTTTATAAATACAACTTTTTTCCCATAATTTTCATTTTTTATTTTTTTTAAAAAAACTTAGAGAGAGAGGCTTTTCGCTATCTTTAGAATCCCGACCAGTTGCCAATAGCCGCCGGTGGCCGTTGGCTACCAAATTTCATTGAGAGATTCGTCTCGGGATCCTGGTCACATATATGGCCTTAGTTTTGTGAGAATCGATCCCATGCTCCACGAAAACGACTAAGAGCGTCTCATCTTGCACCGTCCCAATCTTAGCCGTCCACTGTTGGATCGCCTCGATTTTAAAGTATATTGCTCCCTGACTCCTCTTCTCCCTTTCGAAATGGGCAACGGAGACCCCAGCCGCCGGTGAGGCTCTGACCGAATAGTAACCCTCTCATTTTCTTATTCTTTTTATTTTCGAAAAAAGCAACCTTATAAACTTTTTATTACTTTGAATAGATGAAGAACCGAGCTTCTACAGTGTGTTGGGGTTTGTATACACATTTACAGATAAAAGTAAATTATTACAATTTGTATGCTTGCTTTGGGTTTCTTGCAGGAACGTGGAGCAGCTGGCGTGTGTGGGTGGCTTCTTCTCTTATTGGGGCATCTGGTTGGGGTGTTGGGCGGCTATAATAGGGGTTACAGTTAGATTAGGGTTTTAGGTCAGGTTTGGGGCTCTGGGTCTGGTTTGGTATTTTAGGAATTTGGGTCTGGTTTGGGCTTGAGACCCATTGGTTTTTTTGGTATGGTTTGTAAAATAATAAAAAAATGGTGCTCACAGCTGCCCTTCTTTGCTCATTGCTATGAAACAAGAATGAAGCACATATAATAGAGCACCATTTTTTGTCTTAGTCTTTGCTCTTCAAGCTGCGGGTTTTTCTCATCATGATATATCCACCAGAAATGTTGATTCCTCGAGTTAGGCGTCATTGTTTCAAAATGTCGTGAATCGATCAAAAGTTGAACAAACTCTTCATTATGAATAAGCTACTAGAAATGTTGGTCCCTTGAGTGAGGCGTTGCTGATTCAAAGTGTTGTGAATCGAGCAAAGGTTGAATAAGTTATTCTCATGAATTCTCTACTGGAAATGTTGGTCCCTAGAGTGAGGCGTTGCTGATTCAAAGTATTGTGAATCGAGCAAAGGAAATATTGATCCCTCAAGTGAGAAGTTGCTAATTTGAAGTATTATGAATCAAGAAAAGAAAACGTTGATCCCTCAAGTGAGGCATTGCCGATTCAAAGTGTTGCGAATCAAGCAAAGGAAATGTTGATCCCTCAAGTGAGGCGTTGCTGATTCGAAGTGTTGTGAATTGAGCAAAGGAAATGTTAATCCCTCAAGTGAGACGTAGTCTCTTTTAAGAAAAACAATCTCAAGTGAGATAAATCTTTTGTTTCGAGTGAAACTATCTCAAGCGAGATAAATCATATTTTAAGAAAAACAATCTCAAGTGAGATAAATCTTCTATTTTGAGTGAAACTATCTCAAGCGAGATGAATCTTGTTTTAAGAAAAACAATCTCAAGTGAGATAAATCTTTTGTTTCGAGTGAAACTATCTCAAGCGGGATAAATTTTATGTTTTGATTGAAACTATTTAAAGTGTTATAAAATCTTCTATTTCGAGTGAAACTATCTCAAGCGAGATAAAATCTTCTGTTTTGAGTGAAACTATCTCAAGCGAGATAAAATCTTCTGTTTGGAGTGAAACTATCCCAAGCGAGATAAAATCTTATGTTTCGAGTGAAACTATCTCAATCGAGATATAATTTTCTGTTTCGAGTGAAACTATCTCAAGTGAGATAAAATATGGTTTTAAAGAAAAACAATCTCAAGTGAGATAACGTTTCTGTATTAAATGAGACTGTCTCAAGCGAGACAAAATTTATTTGGAAATGTTGAATCTAAAAATGATTGCTCCCTCTTGCTAAGGGCATCTTGTTGTCTTTTAATCTCATTCTTTCCTGAAAGATCTGCAAAAAATATAGTTGAATTCAATTTCCTGAATGTTCTCATGAGAAGTGAAAAAGTCCTTGAAAAAGATAGAATTTCAAGAGAAATTTTAATTGTGCCCTCATGAGAGGGAAAAATTAATGTTTTCATTGCATAAGATGATAGATGTTTGATGCAAAGATGCAAATTCATGTATGTGTAATGCATATTTTTCTTGATTAATAGCAATGAAGAGGTGCTCAAGCAATCTTGGTTCTCTTCTCGATCTTTTCGTCTTCATTCTTTTCCCACACCAAGGTGTACCATTGCATTTCTTTACAAAAATCTTCTTTTCTTGCTCCCTAACATTCAAATTCTTTGGCCCAATTTCTGATTCTGAGCTTCTAAATCTGAGGGGCCTTCATCGATTTCCAATTTAAACTCTCCAGAGAGATTGTATTGTTTGATTTTTTTTATTTTCAAAATATGGAAAGTTTGTTTAAGAAAAATGTCATTATTTTAGGCTCACAATTGGAGCAATTCACAGATAATGAGTTCAGTAAATATCAAAAGAATCAACAACTCTTTTAATATTTTCATAGTTACAGCTCTTTGACAAGTGTCAAAATTGATAGGTTGATTTTCAGGTTTGATCCTAAAAGTTTCTAAGGTTTCAGTCATCAAGATGTTACTTCTTTCTTGGTCATTGTGAACCTTACGACATGCCCCTCTTTTTGGCTTGGCATTTCAATCAGACGCAAACAAAATGAAGCAACTAGCACAATTAATTGCTAAACTTTCTAGAACGCTTTTATTTCGATTCTCTGAAATCTTTCATTTGTTCAAGCTTCATAGACTTCCTTTAGCAGAGGTAGTGCAGGGATATCAGTCTAAATATAAAATTCCTAAGTGCTTGTGTGAAGTTGACTATAACATGTGTTCCTCAATTCCCTTAGTCCATTTTCATCGGAACTCATTATTAGATCAATCTGATTTAATTTGTCATTGATTGGCTAGATGAATTCATCTTTATTATATATATATATATATATATATATATATATATATATATATATAATCGCCTTCATTGGGCTAGTTAAAGGGTTCATCTCATCACAAGATCTTCGACTTGACAATTGCAGTGGAGCAAACACTAAACTACTGAGTATCCGATTAATGTCATGGTTTGAATGTAATCTATCATAAAGCTAGGGCTTTTGAGTTGCCTCTATAACCAATTGTTTTAGCGGAATAGCTCAACTTTATTGTATAATCTATAGTAATAATAATTATTAACCTTTTTAGTATTCAGATTTAGAATTTCTTAAGCTCATCGAGAAGAACATGTTATAGTGTAGGTGTCTTTTATGGTCAAGAAATCCCACATTTAGAGTTCACTTCCCAAATAACTAACCTAAACTAAATTCGTCTATTCCATTATTCCATTTGCGAAGATTAGGATCATAATTGAAACTCTTCAACAAAAGTATAGTCTAGGCAGTTTTGCAATGTCATACACAAGATATGCCCCATGTTGTTCGCTCATATTCATACCTGAATACTAAGCCTCTTGATGATTTATTCATAAGATGAGAAGGCTATATTGGTTCCTACAAGAGAAAGGTATGGTGTTCGAATATATCATCTGGGGTAAGGTCAAGGGTCATTGTTTTATCAGTTTTCAATCTTGTCATTCTATCAAAGGTCTATAACTCTGATTCTTAAAAGAACTTTCAATCCAGTGTATATTTAAAAAAGTTCAAGTTTGAAAATGACTTATTGCTCATAACCTCAGAAGGTAGAATTTTATTTAAAATGTTTGATTGTCAAGTGACTTACAAACCTTTTAATGAAAAGAGAAATAAAAGAAATCCAAACAAGACAATATGTGAGTGCATCAAAAGTTCCTAGTGGATGCATTGATTTTCTTTGTTTGCATAAAAATGCCCCGTCATTCATCTAATGTCCATGCCCCTGAACCAATTAAATTATGAACCTTGCACTTCAATGACCCACAATTCTTAGTGATACACCTTGTACTTCAGATGGTGATAATATCATGTCCATAGCTCTCAATCCTTTTTTGGTACGAATGAGGTACTTCATCTTACCTCAAAACTTTTATCGTAAAATTCTCCACAAGTTACTCTCGGGATCCGTTATTAATGCACATTGAGATGCAATGTATACCATTTAATGTACAATGCATATATACTAATGAAACAAAAATGAAAAGATGCACATACAAATGCAAAAAATGCAAAAAAAAGGAGTGCAAAAAGCGATATACAAATACAACAAGGAATTGATCCCAAAAATAACTATTCCTTGAACAATTCTTGAAAAACTGACAATGTTTCGGTACACTGGGGATGTGAAAATCTGGTCCATCTGTAAGTTGTCCAACTCTTGAGAGCGTTTGGGTACTACATCGTCTTCAAAGCTTCTACGTCGTCTCCTACTTTCATAATTCTTTCGAGCTATTTCGTGATCTTCAGTTGTTGTATTTAGCGCCGAATCTTCTTAAGTCCAACTTGTTATCTCAACAGGTAGATGTCTGGCTTGTCTCTTTAGTAGGTAGACTCTCTCTTGACGCTACTCGATCTACGTAGAGCATCGTCAAAATTCTTCCAATCCCAGTGAAAGACATTGACGTGGGCATTATTTTTCAAGAACCTTCTAAAGGATCAATTATTTAAGGGATCAATACATTTGAATGATATGTAATGTCCATACAAAAATGCGACAAGACCAGACAAAAGTAAATCAATGTTAGTAGAAAAAAAAGAAACAAGTTAGTTGAAATGATTAGTAAAAGAAATGTAATCTTAGCAATAATAATTAAATTCTACTCAAAGTTGAGACTGAAAAATAAAGCATACAAAGGAAATTAATAGTCTTAACCGCATGCGTTCTAGTTCTCCTACGTTATCCATATGGCTTTAGCGGGGTAGGTTTACTAAATTCTCTACATGAGGTTGGGTTCTAGCAAAGGGTTACCAATCCATCTTCACAACTTGCTAAGGTTGACTCCGATTCTAGCCCATTTCAGACTTGTGAATCAGATTCTGATCAGGGGATTACACCATTAAAAGCGTACCTCAGATCTGATATCCTGATAGGCAACTTAGGATGCTTTTTAGAGATACTTTATCAAACTCACACAAGGAATCCCAATGCTCCTCGTGAGGTGTGATGTTTCTCTCTACTTAGGTAAACCGGGTTGGAGCTCGGATTTGGAGCTCGGTTCTAATATCTTTTTTTCTTTTGAAATAACATAATGAACTGTAAATTAAAACAAGATCGAACTCATAATTTCCCAAAATCCTAAATACAAGGTAACCAACTTGTGGCTCGACTCTCAAGTTGTTTTAAAATAAAACGTCCCCACCGGAGTCGCCAAAGTATCAATATCGTTTTCCGTCTGGGCGGGGAAAAGACAGATATTGACTTCAGGATTTTCTTTTGAAAAGAATTTTCAAAATGTGAGGAGTCTCTACCAATAATTTAAGGTGCGATTGGGACACCATAAAAATTGAGTGATTTTAATAAATCATTTTATTTTTACCAAAATACCAAGTTTTGAGGTATGCGAAAATCCAGAAATCGGGTTTGGGAGTCAGTTACGCGTGGGGAAGGATTATCACCCCCACAAGCACCCAAAAATTGGTACCTAGTTGAATACCATATATTTAGAATCATAAATTTTGAGTTCGATATTTATTTAATTTGAAAATCATTACGGATGCAAAGTTGAAAAGGGTATTCGTTTATTAAGATCGATATCATTCACCCCCTAGCATAAAGGCGGGAGATCAGTAATTGTGTCTAATGACCGAAAATTGCCTTAATTTTAAAAATCATGATGAGGTTTTGAAAAGGATGTTGACCTATTTCATGAATCACCAGTAGTCATCCCCTGAGCATACTTGCGGGATATATACCATTAATTCTCTAATAAGTGAACATTACCTTAGGGGTAAAATAAAATGCAATCAAACAAATTTTTATTAATCCTAATTAAGCTAAGGTAAATTAAAGGCTTTCTGTAACATCCCAAACTAGGGTAAGTGACTAAATTGTAAATTTTGAAAACTATGTGCTCGATTTCGAAACAAGTTAAAAGTTCAATGACTTAAATAGGAATAATTCCTTATTGGATTATATGATAATTATGGAAATGTTGAAGGGTATAATAGTAATTCTACAAGAATGATTTTTTTCCTCCTTTACATAGGATATAACACGTGAAAATGAAGAGAGACAAGGTTCTAGTTTCCAGAGTTCTCTTCTTATCATTTCTTCTTCACGTGTGGAAGCCAAGAGCAAAGGTAAGATTTCTTGTTGGTTAATATTTAACTGAATTTAAGATTGAGTTATGATCATTAGATGATAACTAAGCTTAAGGAAAGCTTAGGTTATCTTAAACCCACAAGATGAGGAGTATATGAAGAATTTAAGAAAGGAAGTAGAAAAATGAAATCTTGGAATAGAGTTCATAATAAGCATTGGAAGTGAGATTTGACTTGTCATCAAGCTAATTAAGGGATATGAAGTGTTAGAATTAGATTTAGAACATGTTGAAATTTGAGTGAGATTCTTAAATTCTATATGGAGGATTGAATTTTTAAGTTTTAGAGGTATTGAATGGATAATAATTAGTTTAAGTAAGTGTATGCAAGTTAGGGATATAAAAGGAGGTGAATTATGTAGTGTTGAGGGGATTATTAAGGGATTTCGTGCTAAAAAATAACATTTTTGGGCTATGTGCATCGATGCACATTCAATGTGTACCTATGCATCAAGGGTAAAATCCCAGAAATTGTTCAAGGTGTATCGATGCACATGAAGTTTATTGATGCACTCCTTTAAAATAAAAACATCGAATGCCATCAGTGTATCGATGCACAAGTAGTGCATCGATGCACCCCCTTAAAATGCAAACATAAAATGGGATTTATGTACCGATGCATAGATAGTGCATCGATGCACCCGCCAAGGGATGCATCGATACATGGTGTAGTGCATCATTGCATACCTTCATTAAAAGATGAAAATAACTTTTCTTTTAGCCTAAGAAATGATAGTTTAGAATATATTAATTAGTATACTGATAAGTATCAATATATTACTATGTAGATACAAAGGTTAAACAAGTTCCGGAACTTGGCAAGTAAGATTGATCAAGGAAAATATAACAGATCGGTATTGACTAGTGAGGCCAGGTGAGTGCATATTATTAGAATATACGTATTGTATATGGAAATTAGGCTTGCGACAAGTCTGTTTCCAATATGTTGAATATATGACTGTATGTTTAGAAGTATGATTATGTTTGATATTGCATGAATATGCTTAGTTCGTATTACATGTTATGTGATATGAATTTATATGATATGTGTTATATGGCAATGATTTATGTATTATAGGAAAATGCTATATGAGTTATATGAACCTGAGATATAAATTAGGATCACGAACTATGTAAAATACCAATGACTTATGTGATAACAAGAGGAAGTGACTATATAAACATGTAAGATAAATTATACGGGAAAGATTTATAGGCTTAAATGAATTTATAATAAATAAGATATATAATAAAAATCTATGAAGCCATATAGAGGTAATATAGGAGCTTTTGGATGATAATTTATTAGAAGACTTGTATATGTGATAAGTTATGTGAAATTGAACTAGGTAAATATATGAAATTAGTAAATAAATGATGGGAGATAAGTAATTATGTAAAACATGGAGTTATGATATATATATATATATAGACTATATGAAAATGAGTACATGATATTAAGTATAAGTTATTTATGGAATTAAGACTTGTGATGAGTCTAATTCTGATATTAGATTATATAAGTACACGGATACAAGCATGTAGTGCTATGATGCTTATGTGTACATGAGTATATGTATATGTCTAGATGTTAAGTGCATCTTTATACATGATCTATGTGAATGCATGTATATGTGATAAACCATGTGAACTAATATAATTGACTTATGTAATCAAAAGGAGAAATGAAATAAGGTATGTGACTATAAGATATGTGATAATAAGTTATATGATTATATGATCATAAAATATACGACATGTGACAAGTGATGTGTGATTACATGAAAGTATGATATAAGTTATGTGAAAGTGATCTATATGACTATTTGTCTATGTCAATACAAATATATATGATATGATATATATGATAATGAGATATGAGACTCTACGAGAATATTACACGATTTACGTGACAAGAAGCTATGAGATTATATGCCTATTTGATACGAATGTGTGAATATGTGACAAACATAAATATTAATGGCCATGTTATGTGTCTTGAGAGCTAATGGTATAGTTGGCATGCCAAGAGTTGAGGGTCTACGCGGTCCTTCGGGATATATATGTATTCTTTAGAACATGTATGAGGTCTTTTGAGACACATATTTGGTCATTAGCATATGTATATGATTCTTAAGGAATTTTTTACGTGGTCCTTAGGGACATCTTATATGGCGCTACGGTGCAATTCTACGCGGCACTTCGGTGCAATTCTACGTGGCACTTCGGTGCAATTCTACGCGACACTTCGGTGTAATTCTACGCGGCACTTCGGTGCAATTCTACGTGGCACTTCGGTGCATTTATATGAGCTGTGGTGACAACATTAGTGCACAACCTCTATAGACTCACATATCTATAGTTCTCACATGTGTACATGGGCCATTAAAGATATAATATGCGAAAATTCTATGTGATGTTATATGTTTGTTAGTGATGTGATGTTATATGATATATATATGTATTAAAGATAAGAACAAGAGGATAATATAAAAAGGGAGAAGCGATGATAACATATAAAAGATTATGAATGTAAATGATGATATGTGTGTCTATGTGTAATTAGTACATCAAAGAATATATGATTTGGTATGATATATATATGTTTGTAATTATGTTTTGTAGGTATTATGAGCTTATTAAATTACTATAATTCTATGAAGTGTGTAGAGTAGGAATTAGAGTTGAGATTTTATATTTAACTGTTAATGCCACACTAAGTCATCGACTTAGTGTGTGAATGTTTCACACGTAGGTTTCGAGAAGAGGAAAAAGGGATTGAAGATGAGCTCATCAGGTCAGCATCTCCTTCCTGAAGTTCATATCAGAAAAATCTTGAATTATATGCATTTTATGAAATGTAGTTGCCATGTAAGATAAAATATTGGTGTCAGATACGCTCTAATAAGTTTTGTAAATCAATATGTTTTACACAATAGCAATTATTTGATTTATTGAAAAGTTCGAACTGAATTTTTATTTAATTATTTTATTTTTTGTCAAAGTAAATGATTTGAAAAGTCAATGTGACACCTCGGACTCGTATCCGGGTCGGATAGGGGTTGGGGGTGTTACACTTTCTCTGTCCTAAAGTGTTGAATTATGAAAGTTAAAGAGCCTAATGGCACAAACCTAGAAGTCTAGGTTATAATATTAACCCTATTTGATTTTAAACCAATTATTGAATCGAATAACCGAGATGGTCCCTTGAGCATTTACGCGAGGGCCGACTCAAATTTTTCCCTAAATTAAGAAGGCTATATCTAAATTTAGCTAAAAAGGAGGCCCTATTTAACCTATTTAATTATGTCAATATTAAAGCTCTAATTGAAATTTGGGGACTAAAAAGGTCAAGATCTAAAATTATCAATTTCGAAGATTTAAAAGTTTAAGGACCTAAATCGATAATTTCTAAAGTTAAAGACTAATTAACAACCAAAACTCTAAATGTTATATAATTTAACCTATTAAAAGGGAATTAAACCTAAAGTTTTTTATAGAAAATATTAACTGTTAATAAAGTTTAAAAGTCGAGCAATTGATTCGATTAATCGAACATCTTATGCGAAAACACGACTCAAATTGCTCCATAATTAAATTAGAGTGTCTTCCTAATTTCTAAGCTTGATTCAAATGTTAATCTAATTTAAAACTAAATCGAAGAATTTAAACTATGAAATATTGAAAAAATTTAATAAACCTAATTTAAAAAATTAAAACAATAAATAAATAAAAAAGACAGGAAAAAATAACATAAAAAATAAAAATAAACATAAACATAAATACAATGACCTAATTGTATAAATATATAATTACAAAACTAAAAGGGAATAAATTAAACATAAAATAGGACTAAATTAAAAAATTGAAATTCAAAGGCTAAATTGAAATAAAATAAAAATAAACATATTAGGGTCCAAAATACAAAACATGCGTAAACTAAAGGGACCTAAAAACATGTATTCATTTTATTTAAGCCTAAAAATTATCTATTAAAATAAAAAGGTAAAATTACAAAATCAGTCAACACAATTTTTTAAAAGATTAAAAGATCACTAAGCGTGACTAAAGTGTAAAATCACGCTAAAAGTATGGGGACTAAAAAGAAATTATACCAAAAATTACTAAGCATAAACGAAAATGGGAAAATTATGAAAACGGTCCATTCTAGTGGTTATTTTGTAAAAATGCGACAAAGTTTTGGGGACTAAAACGAAATTTCCCCCGAAAATGTTTTATACATACATTTTTTTATAATTTTCATTTTTTAAAAAAATACTTAGAGAGAGTATTTCCACTCTCTCTAGAATCCCAGTCAATCGTTGGCTGCCGTCTCAGTCGTCGCATCGCCACTGTCGCTGGTGGCTGTTGGCCACCAAATTTCACTAGGAGACTCGTCTCAGGCCCCTCGTCACAGATTTTCCCTTAGTTTTACAAGAATCAACCCCAAGCTACACAAAAATTGCCAAGAACGTCTTGGCTTCCACCATCCTGATCTCTGCCGTCCACCGTTGGATCGTTTCGATTTTCAAGTATGTTGTTCGTCGATTCCTCTTCTCTATTTCAACCATTCAGATTGGGTAATAGAGACCCCAACCGCCAGTGAAGTTCCGATCGAATGGTAACTCTCTCATTTTTATATTTCCGAAACAAAACTTTAAAAGGTTTTTTAAATATTTGCTTACTGTTTTTTCTCTCACTAAAACGTTAGTTTGTTAAAGAAAAAAAAAGTTTTTTTACTAAGATCGAAACCAGAAAAAAGAAGAAAAAAATAAATTACTATTCGAAAAAAAAAATGTAACCTTAAAAACTTGTTTATTGCTTTGAACAGATGAAGAATCGAGCCTCTACAGTGTATTGGATTGGAGTTTTTATATCCATTTACACGTAAAAGTAAATTATTACAATTTTTTTGCTTTCTTTGCGTTTCTTGCAGGAATGTGGAACAAATGGCGTGTATGGGTGGCTTCTTTTGTCACTGGGGTAGTAAATGGTGGCCAGTGGTTGGGGCAGAGGAAGGGTGGCATCTGGTTAGGGTGTTGGGTGACTATAGTAGGGGTTAGGGTTAGATTAGGGTTCCATGTCAGATTTGGGCCTCCGGCTCAGGTTTGGTGGTTTAGGCATTTGGGTCGGGTTTAGACTGGTTTGGGCTTGAGACCTGTTGGTTTTGTCTGGTTTGTAAAATAATAAAAAAAGGGTGCTCACAGTAATGCACCAACCATTTTTCAAAGGTGCATGGTAAGTATATTTTCTGATTACATCGAAAAACGGATCGAAGTGTTCATGGATGATTTTACAGTTTATGATAATTCTTTTGCTAAATGTTTGTCAAATTTGACAAAAATCCTGAAGCGATGCCTTAAATTCAATCTTGTTTTAAATTATGAAAAATGTCATTTAATGGTTGATAAAGGATTAATTTTAGTCCATGTCATTTCTTCTAAAGAGATTACAGTTGATAAAGCTAAAATTAACATTATTTGCTCACTTCCATACCCCACAACTGTGAGGGATATTCGTTCATTTCTTGGTTATGCAGGTTTATAATAGGGTTTATCAAGGTATTTTCTAAAGTAGCACAACCGCTTTGTAATTTGTTACAAAAGGATAAGGTATTTGACTTCGATCTAGAATGCAAAACATCCTTCGATTTTCTTAAGGAAAAGTTGATTTCATCTCCCATAGTTCAACCACCTAACTAGGATTACCCCTTCAAAATTATGTGTGACGCAAGCGATGAGAGTGTAAGATTTGTGTTGAGACAAAAGATCGAAAAAGAACTGCACATCATCGCCTTTGGATGCGGCTCAGCGAAACTATTCATCAATAGAAAAAGAACTTTTTGCTATTGTTTTCACTTTAGAAAAAAAAATTCTCTTATCTTTTGGGAACTAAAATTATTTTTTTTTCTGATCATGCATCTTTGAAATATTTGATGAGTAAGAAGGAGGTGAAATCATGCTTAATTCAATGGATTTTAGTAATTCAAGAGTTTAATTTGGAAATTAAAAACAAGAAAGGATGCAGGAATTTAATTGATGATCACCTTAGTCGGTTACCCGTCATGGTGATGCGCCAATAAAGGAGGAATTCCTTGAAGAACATTTGTATTTGGCATAGGGTGTACTCCTATGGTGTGCATATATGGTAAATTACTTGGTCACATGAATATTACCTTTAGATCTATCACGTTCTGAGGTAAGTCAAATTAAACGTGAATCCTGATTCTATATATGGGATGATCCATACCTATGGAAATACTATTCCGATCAGGTAATTTGATGATGTGTAGCAGAAAGTGTTATATACTTAATTTTTGTCATTCTTATTCATGTGAGGTCATTTTGGTCTGAAGTGAACTACAAATAAGTTATTAGAATGGTAATTTTTTTGGCCGACTACTTTGAACTTATGTTTTTTGTAGATCTTGTGAAAAGTGTCAACGTACATGTAATTTAAGCCGAAGAAATAAAATGCCCCTTAACCTAATTCATTTTTGTGAAAATTTTGATGTGTGGGAAATTGATTATTTAGGACCTTTCGTTTCATCTTTAGGGAATTGTTACATTATTCTCGCTTTGATTATGTGTCTAAATGAGTAGAAGATAGAGCTACTCATAATAATGATGCTAAAACCACTATCGATTTTCTAAAAGATTTTATTTTTTTTCTAGGCTTGGCACACCGAGGGAAATAATCAGTGATTGTGGGACATATTTTGTAAACCGAATTTTTAAAGCACTCATGAAGAAATATGGCGTAGCTCAAAGAATTGTTATGGCTTACCATCCGTAGATGAATGGAAAAGTGAAAGTTTTGAATCGAGAAATCAAGTCAATCCTTGATAAAATTATGAAACCAAATCAAAAGGATTGGAGCTTGAAATTAAACAATGCCTTATGGGCATATCCCACCTCTTATAAAGGTCCCATCGGCGTATCCTCATATCGCTATGTCTTTGGTAAACTGTGTCATTTTTCGGTTGAATTAGAACACAAATCATATTGGGCGATTAAAGAATGCAACATGGAGATGGATTTAATTGGTGAAACAAGAAAACTTCATATTCAAGAGCTTGAAGAAATACGAAGAAACACTTATGACAGTACTCGAGTCTATCAGGATAAGACAAAAGAATTTCATAATAAAAAAAATTATTTTAAATATTTTTCTATTGGGCAAAAGGTATTGCTTTTTAATTCTAAGCTGAAAATTTTTGCAGGAAAATTACGAATGAGGTGGCTAGGACCTTTTGTCGTGACTCAAGTTTTTCCACATGCCACAGTTGAAATTCAAAATGATTTAGGAACTTGTTTCAAGGTTAATAGTCATCAGTTGAAGCTTTTCTTTGAGAATAATCAAGCTTGGGTGATCGAAGAAATCGTTCTAGATGAACTTGTAGTTTGAACCATGTCGTCGAGCTAACGATGTTAAACAAAAGCTCTCTAATGGAAAGCAACCCATTTTATTATTTTATTTTATTTATTTTATTTTGGTATTTATTTTTCTCTATATTTTTAGGAACACCATGTATTTTCTGATCGAGATCAAAATTATGGACACGACGTTGATTTGAATAAAGGTCAATGTTCCTATACCATCGGACAACCCATCGACACTAGACATGGGGAGTATTTCTATCCCTTTTCCTTTACTTTATTTACTTCTTATTGGGAAAATACTCTTTAAGTGAGGGGTAGAGTGAAAATTTCATCTTATTTATTCATGTTGGTTTGATGGGATATCTCAATTCTTATGACTATTGATTGCCTTGGTTGACTTGTTAGTTTTGTCATTATCCCTTGTTTTCAAACTTGAGTTGATCTTGTTATGCACGAATATTGATTTGAGTTGATGAAATAATTTGATGAAAGCTTTTAACCTTGTGGTATAATTGTTAGTGTTGCTTAAACATGAGAATGTTCTTATTTTGCTAGTGATTAATGTTATATTCAGGTGTGTAACTTTGTGAGGCGATTGTGAGTGTTAGATTGTTTGAATGTGATCAGATTATAGAACCCGGGTGAGGTGCTTGGTTTGTCATCTCGTTTCTAGTTTAAAGATTCGATGACGAGTCGAAACTACAGAGTTGAAAAAAGAGAAGTGTAAAATAGGAAGAAATTTCAAAAAAGAAAAAAAGAAAAAAGAAGAAGAAGAAGAAAAAAATAAGCGCTTGAAAATAAAAGGAGTGAGCGGTACAAAAAGGGAGGAAAATAAAACTCACACTCCGCCAATCGCTGTTCAGGAGGAAACTAAACTTGGTTTGATTTCGTCTCACAAGCAAATAACAAATGCTTTGCATATCTACCTCTTATTTATTTGGTTAATTGTTGTTTATTGGATTATATTGTCACTTTTGTTTGATTATCTTGTATAACTTCTTCGATCCATGCATGTACTTGGGATTTCAAGCAACACCCCAAACATCAGCCTAGTGACTAAAGTGTAAGATTTTAAAACTTCTTGATCAGTTTTGAGAAGTTGAAAAGTTTAATGACTAATTGTGGAAATTTTGTTTAGGGCTTATTAGCAAAGATGGAGGAGTGAAAGGGCAAAGAGGTCTTTTGGCTGGAAATGAATTTAAAATTCATTTTAAATGAGATATTTAAAATGGGGAAAGTGGATAAGAAAGATACATCTGGAAGCTTGGTTTCTTCTCATTCTCTTCCCGTTAGACTCCATTTCAAAGGTAAGTTAATTCAAGTTGGTTGTTTCTTCAAAATTTTGTTTGGGTTTGAAGATTTAGGTGATATATATTACTAAGGAAAACTTTAGATTGATTAAAACTAAAAGATGAGTGAATTAATGATGAATTTGTAAAATGGGTCTTTAAGGGATTTGTTGATATGATTAGGTATTTGGATTTTTAATGATAAATTTGACTTGTCAAGGCTATAATTAAGGGATTAAAAGTATAATATAGGATTAAGATCATGTTTGAAGTTTTGGTGTGATCTTCAGTTCTAAGGTTCTAAGGAGAAATTTTGGGTATTATAAAGGAAATTAGGGAGGTATGTTAACTATGATTAAGGATGATGAGTTTGAGGGTATGAATGAGGTTAAAAGTTTGAGATTTAGGTGAAGAGTGTGTAAAATTTGAAGTAAAAGAGGTGAAATCTGGATAAAGGTATCAGTATTGGAAGAACAGTACCGATACTATAAGGGTAAATTGAAGGAGAAATGTATGAATTCGATGAACAATATTGGTACTGATTGAATTAGTATCGATATTAAAGTGGGGTATCGATACCAGAAGTATGGTATTGATACTATTGTTAAGAGTGAAATTCCATAATTCCAAAATGGTATCGATACCGAAGTAGGTATTGGTACCATAGAATAGTAGTATCAGTACTATAAGAAGGGTACCAATACTAGTGCGTTAGAAATTTAAAGGAGAGTTTTAGTTTCGTTTTTGTAATTACTAATTTGGTTATACGCTAATGTAAAGAGGTATTGATATTGGATATATTTACGAGTAGGTTTGGATCGGAATCGTTTCGATCAAAGCGTTATACCAAAGTGATTTATCGAAAGATAAAAGGATTTCATTTAGGATTTTGCTTAGGACTTCAGTGAGGCAAAGGTGAGTGCAACTCATTTGATTTACAATAGATTCGAGGGTAGCTTGCGATAAGCCAACCTCAGAGTTTTCGATCGAAAACCATTTTATTTCTTTCATGCAATATTTTATTTACAATGTTTTATTCAAGTTATATCTCTTAAACTATGTTCTGATTTTTATATGTACATGATTATGACAATGTGATATGTGATATATGCTTATACAAAAATGCTCGATGTGAAAGTGCTTATTTGAGCAAGACACTCTGAATAAGGAAATGATAAATAATTATGTGGCTAAAAATCCCAAGGTGTATGTATGAGAATTGGAGGTATAGTTGGCATGCCAAGAGTCGAGGGTTCTATGTGGTCCTTCAGGACAAAATTATGTGGTCCTTCAGGACAATCCTATGTGGTCCTTAGGGACAAATATGTGGCACTTTGGTGAAAATTATGTGAGCAGTGGTGATTGCATTAGTGCACAACCTCAATATACTCAAATACCTAGAGTTCTCAATAGTATGCATTGGGTTATTATGAGCAAAGTAATAGAAACAACACAATGTCTAAAAGCATATATTTTTATGAATTATAACTTTAATTCGTTACGAAATGTGTCTCTATGAGATGAATAAGAATGGATTTTATAATGATTTATGATACTTGTATTTATCTCACTAAGTCAACGACTTAGCGTGTGATTGTTTCACACATAGGTTTAAAGAAAACATATGATTAAAGATATGTGAGGACAATATACTACTGCAAAAGATCATATCAGAACAAATTAAAGCGTATGTTTCTTGTTATTTGTAAATTGTTGGCATGTATTACAAGCTTTAAATTGTAATGTTCTGATCTATTTTGTAAATCTATACTTTTTTGTATTTATGTAAATTATTAAGTATTTTATTTAAATGTGAATGTGAGTTTTTATTATTTACTTTAATTCAAGGGTTCTGTCATTTTAGTACAAATAAAAGTTTAAATTTTCCACTACTTTTAATAGTTAATGATTGAAAAATTTAATGTGACACCTCGGATTCGTATCGAGGCGGGTACGTGTTAGAGATGTTACATTTTACATAAACTTTTAAGTGAATCTTTGGTGAATGATGGAAATTGGAATTTATGTATACTTGAGGACAAGCATTGAATAAGTGAGGGGAGTTTGATGAGAGTTTAATATCACATATTTTATTATTATTTACCTCTCATTTATCGCTTGGGTATTACTGATTTATCTTTATTTTGAGTTTATTTGGATAAGAGCTTCATTGGACTAATTAGTCTAAAAACTAGTAGATTTCAACATCTTATAGAAGACAAGCAGAACTTCCTTGAATATTTAATTTGGAATTTACACAGGACAAGGTTATCCAGAAGATGAAGAAGAATTCAACCAGAAAACTTAAATATTTATCTTTTGTGATAAACCTTTTTAATTTAGGATTTTTAGTTTGATTGTTCTATTATTATTTTATTTAAGAATCAGTTATTTTATTAGAGCTCTTATTAGTATTATTAATTTGATTATATTAGGAATTAGTTATTTTATTTTCTTAGAACTATCGAGTTATAAATACCCCTTAGGTTCAAAAGTTGAAAATCATATTAGAATTTATTTTTCTTGGTTATTTATTGAAGTTCAACTTTTCTTTCATCTCCATCTTTCTTTCTTTATTATTCTTTCATTATTTTCTTTTCACAATGCTAAGCATGATTCAATCCATGTTTGGTTAAACTTTTACTTAGCCAAAGGTTTTTGCAAAACTCAATTCTACTCGTGAGAATTGAATCTTGATCTTCATACATTCATATCATATTCTTGATTCTCTGGAAACTAGGAGTGGCAATCGGTCATTCTCTTAAAAATTATTACATATTCAGCTCAAAAGGTACACATTGATTTGAAAACTGTTTTGCTTGAAGTTTAGAGTCGGGTCGGTTGGTCGTAATTTGGCTTCCTGTGAACAAACTTAGTGGAGGTCCGTTAAGGGAAATCAAGATCGAGTTCGATTCTCGGTGAGACGCTATAACTCGAGTCGAGCTTTTCCAGAATTTAAAGTTATTTTGGATCTAACTGCGATAGACGTGACTAGACTAACAAAGATTAGATTTTGGAGATAGACTTGGAAATTTTGATTAATCGGAGAGAATAGTTAGCTGCAAGGGTTGAGTCTTGTTGATTGTAACTAGCATACATCATGAAGGGAAAATTTATTTCGATGACCAGTCGAAATTGAGGCTAAGCAAAACTTGAGCTATATCATCTTTATTGAATTCTTCTGCTTTATATACTTTATTTATTTTTCTCATCATTATAATTTTTATTCAATATTTATTTATCTATTTATTTTATTCATTTGTTTTCATTAATTTTAAATTCCTTTTTTATTTTTTAACCGTTGATTCAATCCGAGAAACATTATTATCAAACTTCCGTAGTCCATGTGGATCGACCATACTTCCCTATACTAATTTATTTATTTATTTGAGAATTATGAATTATTTTTATTTGGAAAATTCGATGTTTGTCAAGTTGTATCAGTAGTTGTTGACGTTGATAGAGTGTTCTGGTTTCATTAAGTTTGTTGGTGTTGATAATCTGTGGTGGTTATAGTTTGGTGTTCATGCTTCCAATTTGTTCGACGAAATGTTTTGATGATGCTACTGGTGTTTGTTTGTTTCACCTTGCTATTATGGAATAGATTATTTTTAGATTTTTTTGAAGGTTTGTTCATATCAAAAGTTTGAAGCGAGTTCAATTCTTTGCTGCCATTCGTACAAGTTCCTTTAGGTGTTACATTGTTGTCGATGTGTTGCATTGTTGATTTATTCTTTGTTAAGGGCTTGGTGCTGGAAACTAGTGGTGAATGGGTTATTAGTTGATGTTGAATGATGGACACTCTTACTATACCATTGTTTCACTCAATCATTGACAGTTTTGGTTTTTTCATTCATTTGTATTTCTTCTCCAAAGTTTGTCATGGGACTTAAAATCTTAACAACCAAGTTATCATAGGAGAAAATTTTTGAGGAGGGTTTAAGAGCCTAACAATCTTGCTTTTCTTAACCAGACAAAACAGGGAGTTTTCTTGCCCAAGAAAAACTTCATATTTAGCTGGTAAGAACCATTTCTCACTCGTATTCTAATGTAAAGAATGCGTATCGACTTTCAATTCCATTGTCTTTATTGCTTAGCAAGTCGATAACTGGATTGGTTCTGAGGTTTAGATTGCAAGCCTTTGACATAATAGGAAACAACCTGGATTTGAATTATGTAAACTATATATAGGGTTATTTCCCATACATGAGCCTTTGGAATGTTATTTGGCACTAGGCATGTTATTTATGAACAAAGTAACGACTAAGCTGCAGCACGGCATATGACAAGTCATTGACCAGCTGCTTAACACAAACTTTAGCTTCTGGATTTGTGAATTAAAGCATATTCAACTCCGTTAATCTTGATGCATTTCCTTATGTTCTGGACTGGTCCACAGATATAGTTGAATTGCTTGAATTGTTCGAAGTAATGAAAAATGTTCAGGGTTGCATGAGTAGAAGTATTTGCAGACTAACAATGTTCTAGGTTTCACGTTAACTAGTTATAAGCATTTCTCGTTGAATGTGAAAAGTTCCATTGAAATTCTTATAGATATTGAACTGTGAAAAGTTTGACATTTCTTCTGGTGGACACCTTGCTGTCGTAATTTGTCATTCCCTGCATATGTCCCAGTGTACTTAATTGGGAATAGAGACTTATAACGTATTTTTCTTTTGCCAATCTTCAATTGAAGATGATGTTTTCCAAGTTTTTTGCTACCTATTAGCAAGGTCATGATGATTGAAATCTGAGATAAAAAGCCATTTTACTTTGGCTTAAGACCGTAATTTTATCGCTTTGTTCGACCCTTTTAAAACTGATTCTCAAATTGGTTGCATCTCTTTATATGTTTAGGTTACATAGCAGTCTATTTCCTTTCAACTCGTCCATAGTTACCATAACTTGTCTTCTGTTCGACAATTGTTGGGAAGCCATGTGCTTTAAGTTTCCGATCATGGCCATCTTCTGTAAGCATTATGGAACTTGCTGAAGCATATGCATTGTTCTGAATCCTCTTCTTTTGTGTTCTTTGATTTGCAGAAAGCAAAATGTACGAGGACCAGTGGCTTTCTTCCCTGAAGACTAACTGATACCGAGCTCTTGAAGATTACATATGAAAGACTGTCTGCTCGAAAACATGGTCTGGTATTTATAAATATTGTATAAAGATATTGTAGACAGTGTAATTTTTTTTTAAATGAGAAC
Source organism: Hibiscus syriacus (assembly GCF_006381635.1). Classification (NCBI taxonomy): domain Eukaryota; kingdom Viridiplantae; phylum Streptophyta; class Magnoliopsida; order Malvales; family Malvaceae; genus Hibiscus; species Hibiscus syriacus. The sequence goes on from NW_024062903.1 coordinate 1,632,780, forward strand.
ACGGAGGTGGACGAATGGCTTGCTTCATTGATTCGTTGGTGCAGATAGAAGAGAACCTGAACTGATATCAATCGATGAGCAGCGGAAACAACGGCGAACAGACCAACATGGCGTGAATATTGGACAAAACATGTCCTTTTCTGGCGTTTCCTTTGAGAAAGGAGCCGACAATACGTCTGTTCAGATGAAGTAGATTAATGTTCATTTGCATCCGTGTGTATTATATTCGTTGTTGTAAAAGATCAATGTACATACTAAAAACTGAAACAGATTTATGTTTTCATTGTCACTGTAAAAATATATGAATAATTGGAGTATTGTGTATATGACAGAGAGTCTTTCTTTCTCCGAACATTATCGATAACATTAGTAGTTTTTCCTTGTCGAATTTGGCAACGGACGATAAAATGATTTTGTTACTGTTCAGTTATTTTCATGGTTGTGTTTTTACTTCATAATCTTAACAAGTTCAAACACTGCGGTTCGAATTGATCTTTCGGTTTTTGTTGCTCACCTTTAGATGACATGATGCTTAATAACTATAAAAAGACGAATGAATAACATCTTCAATAAAACTATTAGGGTTTATGGGCTCTTACGTGGACAACCACCTTGTGTCGTCGAGTTTGAACGAGTTCGAAAATCCAGGTGGGGACCTCCGGAGATTGTACCAGATATCCATGTGGGTCTATCGAGGGAGAGGCCAGCTTCTGCTACTCAATTGGAGGTCGAGTGACAAGAAAAGAAGGGACGTAATGGGGTATCTACGGGCAAAACGCTGGAGGATATAACTAAGTAGGTTGCCATTGAAGATGGGGTTAAGGATGTTGGAAAATCTGGTATATAATCTCTGGTGGAAGAGGGTGAACGTGGGGCGCCTCAACAATCTGTTGCGGCAAAGGCTTCTTACGCAAGCAAATTTGCGGGAGTGGGTGCTTTGCATGGGGAGAATACTAGGGTTCATAGTTTCATTAATGATGAAGTAACGGTTATGGCTGAAGACGTCATAACGAATCGGTCCGGGGTGATACCTTCCATTCGGTTCTCTGATAGAGTTCATGATCAAATCGATATGAACATGTGTAATACGATTATAGTGAGGCTCCTTGGTCGTACGATTCGATACAAGGCTCTTGTGAGTCGGGTCCAAGCTTTATGGAAGCAGGTAGGAGAGTTACACATTATCGATCTGGACAATAACTACTTCCTTGTCCGTTTCTCCGATGCCAAGGATTACACAAAAATCCTCATTGAAGGTCCATGGACTATATATGGTAGTTATCTTACGGTGCAGCCTTGGAGTAGAGGGTTTTCGACATCAAAGAAACATCCGAACCAAGTGATTGTTTGGGTCAGGCTGTCAGGCTTACCCTATCGGTATTAAACCAAGGTATTGTTTTATCATATAACGTCTTTTATTGGGAGGGTGATTAAAATTGATTATAATACGGATGTTGGGAGATGAGACAAATTCACTCGTTTAGTGAGCATTATGGATCTTACAAAACCATTAGTCTCGTGTATTCACATTAATGGAATTCTTCAGAAGATAGAATATGAAGGCTTACAAAATTTTTGTTTGTGGGGTTTACGGGCAAACCAAGGAAGCTTGTGAGATGAACAAAGGTGATAACGAGAACCAGGTAGAAGCCACTGATCGCTCTAAGAATAATACATGCGCGAACAAAGTTGATGTGTCGGAAACAAACTTGTTTGGTCCGTGGATGCTTGTGGCAGACAGGCGACATAGAGGAGGGTCGAATCGTAATGTTGATAAGATTGAAGATACGTCTGGGTCGGGGTCTCAGTTTGTTTCTCTTGACAATGAGGGACGGGAGGCTGATGATGGTAAGGGAAAAAGCACTACTTCTAAGGTCAGTATTGGTTAAATGGAAAAAGATAGTGTTGGGGGGTTACGTAAAGGAGGTAAACAACCTCAGCGAGAGGTTCGCAAGTGTTAGGTCTAGCAGCCGTTTTTAGAGAAAACACATAAAAAACCTTAAGCCATTTTCTCTCAAAACGGTTTTGGGGGGAAACAAAATTGCTCTCAATCGGATGAACTGAGTAGAGGCCGAGACGTGATTTCATGGAGGCTTACGATTCGAACCGATCTACACCACCAGTATTCACTGTTGTCCTTGCTGTTTTTCAAGGAACCCGCTGTAAGTATTTGCATCTCTTCCTCCCGATTTCAGTTTTTCGTACTTGGATCACTGGTGAGACCGTCGAGTTTTGTTTCCGCTGCGCCATGGGGTGCGCCGACGGTCCCAACAGTGGCATCAGAGCCACTTGTACGATATGAATTTGGGTTAAATTTTTGGTTGATGCGATATGTATGAGATGCATGTTCTAGTTTTATCGATTTCGGTAAATATGTTGATATCATTGTTCGAATCGATAACCGTAACGATTAATATGTTAATTTTTTAATATGTTTTTCAATCGATTTGTTGTTGGATGATCTGTGGGAGTGTGATTGTAGATCGTGTTTGGAAGTGGAACAATGGTTGTTCCGATGCAGAAAACCTTCGGGATTGAAAATCCCAAAAGCACGATTTTGTTGATAATTGTTATCAAATCGTGAAGTTTTTCCATGGAAACAGAAGTATTGTTTTTCAAAAAAAACCCATCGGCCGTACCGCGACAGCCTAAGCGCCGCAAGGGGCTTCGCCCCTTGATCCCTCATCAGTAGTACAAATTGAAGGCCCATATAAATTTTTTTTAACAAAGGCGTAAGAACATGTGTATATATATGATATGTTTGTTTTGCATGGTGTTTGACATGCATGGTTATAGCCCTTGTTCACTTTATAATGGTTTAATTTGAAATACGGTCTGCGAGTCGTGCCTTTCTATATCTCTTTTGTATTTCTCTTCTCATCTTACTCCCTCGTATGTAAAATGAGTTTCTTTTAAAATTGTAAACCTATGAAGATTTACAAGGAGCAGAAGAATGGCGAGAAGATGCTTAGAGAGTAGTCTTAGGCTTTAGGGTTCTTGGTTCTCCCATTGGCTTGGGATGAGCCACCTTAGTCATTGTTTTGGGCTATAACCATTGCATCTTATTTATTGCTATATTTGTTATGTATGCAATGCATCAAATGATAAAATAAGAATAAATATTGATGAGATCAATAAGGGCCTAATAATAAAATGAAAAATGATGAGATAATTACGCAAATCCCTCTTAATAATCTAAGTTAACTTAACCGTCCTATATTTACCCTCGTTAAGGCTTTGATCGATATTGTGTGGGTTTTTCCAAAGCATTGACACATAAATCTATCTTGGTTAAAAGAGAAGAATAAGCAAGTGATATTCACCGGTTGAAATATTGGTAATAACTTAGCTAGGTTATTCTAATAGGATTAGAAACCTAGAGGTTAAATATTTGGATAAGTCATGAGATGACTTGAACAAAAGTTGTTCACCAAAATGAGGAGTTACATGAGATGTAACTAGTCAAGTGTTACTTACCTAAATAATCACTATCCTAAAAGAAAAGCCAAAGTTGATTTAGGAAATTGATGTATTATGGATCCTCACCCACTAGAAAAAATTTCGTTGAATTTTTTCGAAATTAAAACAAAAAGGGTTTTTAATTTTGAATAAAATAGTGGGAGTAATTTGTAAATAAAGTCATATTTATAAATTTTAATTCGGTAAATTTACTTACTTTAATATTTCCATTGTTGTAGATTTAATGGCAAACAACACTTTATCACTGCGATCACTCCTTGAGAAGGATAAACTTAATGGCATAAATTTCCTTGACTGATTTCGTAATTTGAGAATTGTTCTCAAACAGGAAAGGAAGAAATATGTCATTGAGGAACCTGTTCCTGATGAACCGGCAACTAATGCTTCAAAAGCTGACAAAGACAAATTCAAGAAACATATGGATGATATGTTAGATGTTGGATGTCTAATGCTTTCCACCATGACTCCTGAGCTTCAGAAGTAACATGAGGAAATGGTTGCATATGAGATGATTCAAAATCTAAAGAAATATATGAAGGGCAAGCATGTCAAGAGAGATAAGAGACCTCTAAAGCTCTATTTCAATGCAAAATGGCAGAGGGAACTCCTGTAGGAGCTCATGTCATCAAGATGATGGGTTAAATCCAAACGTTGGAAAAGTTGGGATTTCCTCTCAAAGATGAATTGGCTACCGATGTTATCCTGCAATCGTTTCCAAATAGCTTTAGCCAATTTGTCCTTAATTTCAACATGAATGAAATTAACAAGACTTTGCCACAGTTACTTGGCATGTTACGAACTGCTGAAAGTAACATGAAAAAGGTTGGACCTAAGCCCATTCAGATGGTCCACAAGGACAAAGGAAAAGGAAAGAAAAAGGTAGTGGTAAAGTCTAAGGGCAATGGTAAGACCAAACAAAAAGGGAAAAATACATTGAAACCCAAAGGGAGAGTTAGTAAAGAAGGAAAATGTTTCCATTGCGATAAGACCGGACACTGGAAGAGAAACTGCCCTGTTTACCTTGAAGATGTCAAGAAGGAAAAAGCAAATGGAACGTTTGTTTCAGGTATTTATGTTATTGATGTTAATTTATCAACATCTACTTCTTGGGTATTAGATACCGGTTGTGGTTCTCATATTTGTACTTCTGTACAGGGAATACAAAAGAGAAGGAATCTGGCTAAAGGAGACGTGGACCTACGAGTGGGAAATGGAGCAAGAGTTGCTGCATTATCTATAGGGACATATGTTTTATCTTTGCCTAGTGGACTTGATTTAAATTTAGAGAATTGTTATTATGTTCCTAGTTTGACTAAGAACATTATTTCTATTTCTTGTTTGGACAAGATTGGTTTTGAGATTATTATTAAGAATAATTGTTGTTCTTTTTATCTCGATAGTGTTTTTTATGGTTCGACACAATTGGTTAATGGTCTCTATATTTTGGATCAAGAAAACACCATTTATAACATAAATACTAAGAGATCAAAAACAAATGACTCAAATCAAACTTATCTTTGGCATTGTCGTTTAGGCCATATAAGTGAGAAATGCATATCAAAACTCCATAAAGATGATTTCTTAGATTCATTTGTTTTCGAACAATATGATGTATGCGAATCTTGCTTGTTGGGAAAATGACTAAAGCTCCTTTTAATAGTAAAGGTGAGCGAGCAAGTGATTTATTGGGGTTAATACATAGTGATGTATGTGGACCAATGAATACACAAGCCAAAGGTGGATTCTATTACTTCATTACTTTTACCGATGACTTCAGTCGGTATGGCTATATTTATCTTATGCGCCATAAATCTGAAGCCCTTGAAAAGTTTAAAGAATTTAAAAATGAAGTACAAAATCAACTAAGCAAGAGTATTAAGGCACTTCGATCAGATTGAGGTGGAGAATACTTAAGCATAGAGTTTGATGAACTCCTAAAAGAATGTGGGATTGTCTCACAGCTTACACCACCTGGTACACCACAGTGGAATGGAGTTTCTAAAAGAAGGAATCGAACACTGTTAGACATGGTTTGATCGATGATGAGTCATAGTGATCTTCTGACTTCTTTTTGGGGACATGTACTTGAAACATCCGCTTTCACACTAAATCGTGTTCCATCAAAATCGGTTCAAAAGACACCATACGAGATATGGACTGGGAAACGTCCCAATATGTCTTTTATTAAGATTTAGGGTTGTGAAGCTTATATAAAACATCAGATGTCTACAAAGCTCGAACCTAAATCTCATAAGTGTATATTTGTTGGATATCCTAAAGAAACTAAGGGATATTATTTCTTTAACCCTAACGAGAACAAAGTGTTTGTTGCTCGAACAAGAGTTTTTCTCGAAAGAGAATTTCTCTCAAAGAAAGGGAAGGGTAGAAATATTGAACTTGGAGAAGTTCAAGAGCAACAGATAAATGAACCTGAAGTTGAGCATGTTTCACAAGTTGTTGAGGAACATTCAACAGATTAGAAACACAATCACTGCGTAGATCCACAAGAGAACATCGTGCACCTGAGAGATTTGGATTTCTCGTTACGACACATGGAGATGTTCTTCTTATGGATCAAGATGAGCCCATGACTTATCAAGAGGTAGTGTCTAGCCCAGACTCTGAGAAATGGCTTGAAGCCATGAGATCTGAGATGATTCCATATCAGTAAACCAAGTATGGACTTTGGTTGAACCACCTGAAGGGGTCAAACCTATAGGGTGTAAATGGATTTTCAAGAAGAAAACCGACATAGATGGTAATGTACAAACATACAAGGGGTGATTAGTCGCTAAAGGTTTTCGACAAGTTCTTGGTGTAGACTATGATGAAACATTCTCCCCTGTAGCTATGTTTAAGTCCATCCGGATCTTGCTCGCAATAGTTGCATTCCATGATTATGAAATCTGGAAAATGGACATCAAAACCACCTTCCTTAATGGAAAACTTGAAGAGGATATGTATATGACACAACCAGAAGGTTTTGTCTTTCCTGGAAATACTGGAAAGGTTTGTAAGCTACAGATGTCTATTTATGGACTAAAGCAAGCTTCTCGAAGCTGGAATCTTCGTTTCAATGATGCAATCAAAGAGTTTGGTTTTATCAGAAATGAAGATGAGCCTTGTGTTTATAAGAAGGCTAGTGGGAGCATTGTTTCTTTCCTAATCTTGTATGTAGATGACATACTCATCATAGGAAATGATATACCTACTTTACAGTCTGTTAAGACTTGGTTAGGTAGTTGTTTTTCTATGAAAGATTTGGGTGAGGCAACGTATATCTTAGGAGTTAAGATATATAAAGATAGATCAAGAAGACTTCTAGGTCTGAGTCAAAGTACACATATAGACAAAGTACTGAAAAGGTTTAGTATGGAGGAATCCAATAAAGGATTTTTGCCTATAAGACATGGCATTTCTCTTTCGAAGGAAATATGTCCTTCAACTCCACAAGAAAGAGAACGTATGAATAAGATTCCATATGCTTTAGCTATTGGTTCTATCATGTATGCCATGATATGTACTAGACAAGATGTATCATATGCTTTAAACATGACGAGTCGGTATCAAACGAACCTTGGAGAAAATTATTGGGTTGCAGTTAAAAATATCCTTAAGTACTTAAGAAGAACTAAGGATAAATTTATTGTCTATGGAGGGGAGAAAGAGCTTTGTATAAAAGATTATATTGATGCCAGCTTCCAAACTGACAAGGATGACTCACGATCGTAATCGGGTTTTGTGTTTTATCTTAATGGAGGTGCTGTGAGCTAGAAAAGTTAGAAGCAAGACACGGTAGCTGATTCTACAACAGAGGCTGAATACATTGCAACTAATGAAGAATCAAAAGAGGCTGTTTGGATCAAGAAGTTTATAATGGAATTAGGGGTTGTTCCCAGCATATCAGATGTTGTAGAACTCCGTTGTGACAATAATGGAGCCATTGCACAAGCAAAGGAACCCATATCTCATCAACGATCCAAACATATTCTTAGGCGCTTTCATCACATTCGAGAGATCATTGATCGAGAAGATGTGGAAATATATAGAGTACACACGGATGACAATATTGTTGATCCCTTAACGAAACCTCTTACACAACAGAGGCATGATCGTCACATTGAGTCACTCGGTATTAGATATGTGAGTGATTGGTCTTAGTACTAGTGGGAGATTTTTAGTGTATGCCCAAAGACCAATCATATGATAATTGTAATAATACTTTTATTTACCGATTTTATTGAATAAAGGCATTGCCACTATTATTTTCAGTTCTATATATGTGTTTAACATAAACTGGAAGATAATAAAGTCCATATAATGGCATAATTGTTATTATTAAAAGATCCATAGTCAAGTATTATTATGGATATGGACAATAATAATACGCTTAAGACTAACATGTTATTGATTGATGACAACGAGTTGTCATTGACATAGAGTTTCCATTGACATAGAGATGTCAGAATTGATACATGATTTTATTGTTAGAGAACAATGTATTGGATTTACCCACCATGAGCATATGTCTTGGATTATTATGTGACAGTCATAACATTGCTCATGGTGATGACTATACGTATGATCCTCAGACTTAAGATCAATATTATCCCAACATATATTGTTGTATGTTTTGATGCAACTAAACAAGCTCCGTAACTGGTTTCTCTATAAAGACTGTTATTGAATATATCTCAATATATGTAGTGGGTGTGTATGATTAAGATAGGATTTGTCTTTCCTACATAATAGGAAATATATCACATGCCACTTGATTGAGTAAGACTATAAATGCATGGCCATGCTCGAATAAGTTGATATGAGATATCATAAACTATTTGCTAATTAAAGTCTACTCTAGATATCAAGAAACAATAGATGGGTTATACAAGTGTGACTATTCCAAGACTTGTGCCTATTATAGATATAAAGGACATAAGGATGTAATACATAAAAGAGTTAATCACCAAGATGATATGTCAAATCATATTTTCTTGTAACTTAGGTGACAATGATATATTGCTAGATGTCACTCATTGTATGTAATATTAGAATTGTTCTAATAATTATTGCTAACGTTACAAGAACCTACAGGGTCACACCCTAGGATTGAAACGAGCAAAGATGTACAATTTGTTGTACGATACTAAAATATATCTAGAGTTAATTAAGTATATGTTTTAATAATCTCGAATATTTAATTTAAATTAATTAAATACAAGATTGTTAGAGTATGCCCAAAGACCAATCATATGATGATTGTAATAATACTTTTATTTACCGATTTTATTGAATAAAGTCATTTTTGCTATTATTTTTAGTTATATATATGCGTTTAACATAAACTGGAAGATAATAAAGTCCATATAATGACATAATTGTTATTATTAAAAGATCCCTAGTCAATTATTATTATGGGCATGGATAATAATAATACGTTAAGACTAACATGTTATTGATTGATGACAACGAGTTGTCATTGAAATAGAGATGTCAAAATTGATACATGATTATATTGTTAGAGAACAATGTATTGGATTGACCCACCATGAGCATATGTATTGGATTATTATGTGACAGTCATAACATTGCTCATGGTGATGACTATATGTATGATCCTCATACTTGAGATCAATACTGTCCCAACGTATATTGTTGTATGTTTTGATGCAGCTAAACAAGCTCCGTAACTGGTTGCTCTATAAAGACTGTTATTGAATATATCTCAATATATATAGTGGGTGTGTATGATTAAGATATGATTTGTCCTTCCTACATAATAGGAAATATATCACAGGAAACTTGATTGAGTAAGACTAGAAATGCATGGCCATGCTCGAATAAGTTGATATGAGATATCATAAACTATTCGTTAATTAAAGTCTACTCTAGATATCAAGAAATAATAGATGGGCTATACAAGTGTGACTATTCCAAGACTTGTGTCTATTCTAGATATAAAGGACATAAGGATGTAATACATAAAAGAGTTAATCACTAAGATGATATGTCGAATTATATTTTCTTGTAACTTAGGTGACAATGATATATTGCTAGATGTCACTCATTGTATGTAATATTAGAATTGTTCTAATAATTACTGCTAACGTTACAAGAACCTACAGGGTCACACCCTAGGATTGAAACGAGCAAAGATGTACAATTTGTTGTACGATACTAAAATATATCTAGAGTTAATTAAGTATATGTTTTAATAATCCCGAATATTTAATTTCAATTAATTAAATATAGATTTAATTAATTTGAAATAATAAAATCCTTAATATGATTAGGGTAACTTGGATATAAAAGGATTATTAAATTCTAATTAATTAAATATAGATTTAATTAATTTGAAAAAATAAAAACCCTAATATAATTAGGGTGACTTGGGTATAAAAGGGTGTGTTAGGTCTAGCAGTCATTTTTGGAGAAAACACACAAAAACTTTCAGCCATTTTCTCTCAAAATGGTTTTAGGGGAAAACAAAATTGCTCTCAATCGGGTGAACTGAGTAGAGGCCGAGATGTGATTTCGTGGAGGCTTACGATTCGAACCGATCTACACCACCAGTATTCACTGTTGTCCTTGCTGTTTTGATGGCATAGCGAAAACAAAACTCGACGGTCTCACCACTAAGAACGATGTATATAGAGCATCAAAACTGGAGAAGAGAGGTAAGAAGAAGGTAAGAAAACCTTAGAGGTGATCCCTCTTGTTGATTCATCGGAGGTGTAAGTGACAGAACAAGCTAGTAATATCAAAACTGGTGTTCATAGAGTTGTTACTATTGTCGAGCAAGGGTCTAATGATTCAACCAAGGTGGGTCGTGGCGCTCATCGGGTAACGACTATCACGTGTAAAATCCAAGTGCATAGTAATAAGAGAGGTTCAGTGGGTCGATAACCCCCTCACATTAAATCCAAAATGACAGCTTCTGAGTTAGCTAAGCACATTTGCATAGTCTTGGAGAATGTTGAAGTAAAATGGAGTTTGCCCAAGCCTCTTGACGTGGCGGTTCTCATGGTTCAATCCTCGGATGATGAGAACCTCCAGACATCGAATGATCCAGTTGACCTCTCAGAGGGAGATGGACTCGACGCCGAACTATAAGGTTCGTTTCCTTGATTTTATTTATTTACTAATAAGATTTTGTGTTAGAACTATCAGGGTGTGGCTAGCCTTGTCTTTCGTAGATATTTCAAGTCTTTCATTCGTGAGTATAGGTCGACTGTCGTGGTACTTATTGAGCCTTGGATTAGTGGTCCTATTGCAACAATATGGTGACCAAGTTGGGTTTCCTCATTCGTTCTGTGTCGAAGCTCATGGTTTCTATGGTGGAATTTGGTTGTTGTGGTCTAATGCAGTTGTGGTTAATATCCTTCATGTATCTAATCAGTTCATCAGCATGATGGTACAAGAGAGCAGTAGAGGTCTTCATTTCTATTTCACTGCAGTTTATGCTAGCCCTCACAGTTCATGTCGAAAAAATATCTGAAATCAGCTTGCGCGGGTTAATCCGGGAAATGATGTCCCTTGGCTTGTCGGGAGAGATTTTAGTGTTATCCTTTATGCTGATAAAAGATCCGGTGGGGCTTGGGTTCATAAGTTTGGGAATAGGCCTTTTCCTGATTTTTTGTATTCCCAAGGGCTCTCGGATATGGATTTTCATGGCCCTCCATTCACCTGGGCGAGGGGGACTCTATGTAATACACTAAAATTTAGGCAAGTGATCAAAATGTAATTTTTAAAAGTTTAGTGGTCAAAGTAGAAAATTAGAAAAGTTCAAGGCCTAAATTAATAATTTTACCAAAAATAAGTTTAAACCTGTAAAGGAATAATTCTTCCCAAAAATGATATTTTTTGTGAGAATCATATTTTTTATTCGGAGTTTCTATAAAAAGCTACAAAACGATAAAGTTTGGTAAATAATCGAATAATTGGATCAAATAAAAAAATTCAGAAAATTTTGAAGGAGGAAATTAAAATGTTAATAATTTCATTTTCATATTTTTAATTGGTGAAATTTAACATGGATTTTTGGATTTAAATTAATTTTCCACGTTAAACCGAGATTGATGGATTATAGTGACTAGATTGTAAATTCAGAAAAACTATAAGGAAAAAATTGAAAAGAATGAATATTTTGTTCATATTTGACTTTGAATGATGATATGGACAAGTGGCATGGTAATTTGGCAATTATCATGATTTTTAAAGGGTAAAATGATCTTTTAGCATAAAATGAATTTTTAATTCATTTTAATTAGTTTTAAGACAAGTGTATCATGATATTTTGATGGAAAAAATCAAGAAATGTACTCTTCTTCCTCCTCCAAACCGTGGCCTTCATAGCCAAGGTAAGAAAAATTTTATTTTTCATTTTTAAGCCATTTTGTTAGGTTTTGGGACTAAGGTGTGAAATAGAGAATTAATCTACATCAAATTCTCTATCATCTGGTATAAATATATTTCATGGTTTTCTTGATTGGAATATTAGTTTGGTTTATTAGGGTGGATGAAGAACAAGTTGAATTTTAACGATTTAAGGATGGATTTTTGATTTAGTATACGTTGAATTGTTTCCAAGCATGTGTGATGAATAAAATTAATTGGAAATACATGTACAAGGATTTGGCTAAGGCTAGGGTTTGAAGGAAAGAATGATTTTCTATTGAATATGATATGGAAATATTTGAGATTGCATGAGAATGATGTTTAGAAGATGAATTCATGTTTGAATCAAGTTCAAAATCAAGCTAGATACACTTTATTATATTTGACCATGAAGAAAAAGAATTAGGGAACAATATTGAAAACAATTTCCCTAAGCTTAGAAATAGTATTAGAATGATTCTACATGCTTTGAAATGTGATTTGGACCAATTTGGATGTTTGTGAAAGTGTAGGGACATATTTGCATATTTTTAGAAATTTAGGGATTAAAGTATAATTGTTCAATAATTGACGTACTATGTTGGAATTTAATGTTAGAATGTTGAATTTGAAATTAGAAAGTGAAATTGGACCGTTTTGAGAAATTGGTAAAGTTTGAGGACCAGATCACAAATATGGAAAATTGGGAATTTAAGTGAAAATTGTGTAATTGTTGAGATATTATGTTAGAATTAAATGCTGGAATTTTTAATTAAGTTAATTAAAGAAAAATGGAAAGGGACCATTTCGAATAAATTGGAAAAGGTAGGGTGAATTCTAAAAGAATTCATTTCATTGGTCAATAATGTGAAATTGAGATGAATATGGAGATTAGTGGACGAATGTGGATAGTAAGAGGATTGAAGTTGTATTTTTAAAGTGTTAAAGTTAGTATTAAAAATGTGAAATGAAGTTTATATCGAATATGCATTAATTGCATAATCAATAATTTTTATGTTAATATACACCTATTATGTTAGTGTAGATACTAACGTATGCTTTGAATTTTATATGTTGATAAATTATACTAATGTAGAATGTACTCGAGATCGTGAGATGAGTAAGCTTAAAGCTAAGGAAAAGTACAAAAATAAAGGCTTATGCTGAAAATAAAGGTTCACTAGCGAGGCATTACCAAGTGAGTGCAGCTTATTTATTTACTTATTTTGATCGATAAAGACTTACGATAAGTCAACCTTGTATTATTTTTAAAGAATGATTTTATGTTAATTATGAGATATTTCCATAATGCTTAAATAAAGGCTTTATAAATGGTTTAGGGTATGAACTGTCCAAGTTACGATTTTTACAATTATGAATTAAAAATGATTTTGATTTGAAAATGTTTAATTGTTAAATGATTATGAAATGATCTGAAAGCTAATTATATGTTGCATAGAGAGTCATAGGTATACTTGGCATGCCATTAAGTTGAGTAATTATGACGATGATCTGGTACATTTATGTACATTAAAGGAAGCACTGTTGGTGCAAATGATATGATTGCATTTGGAGTGAATATTCTCATGATGATGATGGCACCATTGGTGCTTAGTGCGCACATTATGTCCGACTCACGTACCTTGCATTCTCTTACATATACATTGGGTTATGAAAATAAATGTGAAAGTTTTGAAAAGTATTCAAAAGAAAAATGACATATGAAAGTTTTAAAATGTGTTCAGAATGGAAAAAGAATGCAATGATTATTGTGTAACATCCCAAAAACCAAGTTAGTGACAAAAATGAAAGTTTTTGAAATTTGGTGATCAATTTGAGAAAAAGTGAAAAGTTCAGGGACTTAATTGGAGAATCTTGATGTTGAATTTGATAGCAAATTTTGGAAATATAAAGGGCATAATGGTCATTTGATAAGAAAATAATTAAAAATGTATGAGGAGAGTATTATAAACACGTGGAAATTGGATGATAAGTAATAAGGAGTCTGGAATTTTCTATCTTCTTTTTTCTTCCTCCTCTTCACCGTGAAGCTCTTGCATAAAGTGAGTATGCTTTTTATGGATTAATTCTTTTATTTTAAGGTCGATTTTGATTCTTGGAGTGTTAAGAAAGCTTAAGGAAAGGTTATACTGGTGCAAAACTGAGAGATGAACAAGTTATGAGGGATTAAGTAAAATGCGTTTTTGAGTGAATTATTGAAAAGTAAGGAGTAAATGGATTTTCAAGATGAATTTGACTTGTCATGAACTGAAATAAGAAATTCAAAATGTTAGAACTGAATTTGGAATATGTTGATTAATTGGCATGATTAGTGAATTCAAGTGTGTATGTGGGATATTGGATATTAGGATGAATTAAAGTGATCTAAGTTGATTTGAATAGGTGCAGTTAAGCCTAAAGGGTTAAAAGAAGATTATAGTAGAAGATTTAAGTAAGTTTGGTAAATTTTTGGGTAAAATAAATAAATTTTGGGCAAGGGGTATTAGTACTGTTCATTCAATACCGATACTTCAAAGAGAAAAATGAGTGATATTTGGGCTATGGGTATCGATACTGGTTGAATAAGTATCGATACCATAAGGCAAAAGTTGATAAATTGTTCAAGGAGTATCGATACCAAAGGAGTAGTATCAATACCATTGAGCAAGTATCAGTACCAATTTGAAGATGAATTCCAGAATCGAAATTGGGTATCGATACTAAAGTATAATATCGATACCATAGGGTAGAAGTATCGGTATTGTACCTTAGGGTACCGATACTACTTATATGGAAATTATTAATTTAATAATTTGTATAACTTACGTTATATTGACTGGTTATAAGAAATTCAAACTCCGATATTTATATAAGTTGTATATTCGTGTTGATATCGATCAAAGACAAGCTCAAGAAGATTTGAACCTATAAGAATGTACAAGAGTCATAAGTGTTAGAATTGGCTAGTGAGGTCCAAGTGAGTGCATACTAGTTGGTATATGATGTTTAATAGAAATAATACTTGCGACGAGTCTATTTTCTATATTAGAATGCATGAACTCATGAATATAAACATGTGTTTGATATGAGTATATGTGTTATATGTTATTGTATATGTTATATGATCTGTGTGAATACATGTTATGTGACTATGATATAAACTATGTGATTATATGAAAAGTAAAATAAGTTAAATAATGTTGACCTATGTGACTATGTGCGGAGTGGTATAAGCTATGCGATTATAAAGTATGTGAATACATGCTTACGAGATAAGCAATGTGACTATGAGCTATGTGATAATAATATGTGTGATTACATGAAAGTATAATATAAGCTATGTGAAAATGATCTATGAGATTATATGTCTATGCAATATGAATGTGTGAATGTGTGACCAACATAATGATAATGCCCATGTTATGTGAAATGAGAGCTAGGGGTATAGTTGGCATGCCAAGAGTCGAGGGTTCTATATGGTCATTCGGGACATATATGTAATCCTTTGGAACATATATGTGGTACTTTGGTACACCTAGTTGGTCCATTGGAATATGTATGTGGTCCTTAAGGAGATTTCTATGTGGTCCTTCGAGACATCTATGTGGTCCTTCGGGACAAATTCTATGTGCCCCTAGTGGGAATTTATACGAGATGTGGTGATAGCATATGTGCACAACCGTAATGTACTCACATATCTTTAGTTCTCATAAGTATACATGGGCCATTAAGAGATAACAATAATACACTGTATGTGATGTATATGCTTTGTGATGTGAAAAGTATTACAAGAATTATATGATGTTGTGTGTATTGGTTAGTTAAATGAGTCATATGATGGTTAAGAATGTTAGGTACAAGAGTATATGACTAAAAGATATGAATGATAATAATATTAATAATGAAATGAGGTTAATGATGGAAATGACGAGTTATGTGTATGTTTACATTTGATTATATGAAATGTTCATGCATTGTTAAGTATTTAGAATTTCCATTATAAGTTTAAATGCCTCACTAAGTCATAGACTTAGCGTGTGAGTGTTTCACACGTAGGTTCTGTGAAGCAAGAAGAGGAACATGGATAGGCAAGTGAGGTCAGCTTCTCATTTCTATAGATCAGATCAGAAAAGTATTTGATAATATGTATTCTGTTATATGGAATGTAGTTGGCATGTAAATAAAATATTTGAATTGTATAGCTCTAATCAGTTTTGTAACTATTTGGTTGAAATTGTTTCAATTATGCAGTTTTATTTAATAAAAATTGGAAATTTTCATTATTTTGTAAAAGTAAATGTTTTGAAAAGTTATTGTCACACCTCATATTTGTCTCCGGGTCGGGTACGAGTTGGGGGTGTTACATATTGTGACATATATTGATTACCATGATTTTTATAAAATTGTGAGATGATGATTTTTTACATGATATGCCTTTTATGTAATAAAGTGTTTATATATGTGATATGAGTCAAAAGAAAACTATTCTTTACCGAGTATTCATATTTGACACTTTATGCTTATACATGTGCTAAGGAATGATTTTTCAGGTTCAATTTCATTAAAGGAAAAATGTTTGAATTATCAAATTTATATATTTTTATATGATGGTAGTAGCACTCTCGCTATTTATGATATTTTCATAATTTAAAATGTCTTACCTTAGTTTATACGCCTAACTAAGTGGAACTTAGCGTGTAATTGTTTCACGCGTAGGTAGAAGGAGACAGATCAGATTAAGGAGTGTGGTTGGACATCACTTTTGAAGATCGTATAAGCTCTCCAATATCAATATGTTATTTTCTAATGATTTGACTTTTCTAGTTAGCATGTATATTGTATGAGTATTATGCTACTATGATATGATAGTATACCGTAAACTATTAAATATACAGACTAAAAATGGACACTACTAAGTATAATAAAGGGTAGATGCATGAATAGTAGTCTACTAAGTTATGTTTTAAATGTTATCGCTATGGATTTTATAGTATGCAAATTTTAGACAGTTTTAAACGTTATATGAAACAGTATCAAATGACTACATTACTGCCTAAAAATCAGGTTTGAGATGAATGATAAAATATTTCTTTTTAATTTTTACTTGATTAAATATTTTAGTGATTAAAGTAAATTTGATGTTTTTGAAAGAAACATTCAAAAACATAATTTTATGGGTTTTTTTAGTAGGAAATGCTATAAAAGGTCAGTGTGACATCTTTAACTCGTATTTGAGTACGTATACGTATTAAGAGTGTTACATTTTTTATAAAGAATAATGTGACACTGTATTTATAGATATATATGTGTTATGAGTGTTACACTATATATCAAAGACTTGATTGATGTGTGGTTAACTCAATGTGCACAACATCATTTGTGGGCATACTCTTCGAGTTTCGATCACTAATGAAGAAATTCATCGAGCCATGTTCGGCATGGGGGCGACTAAAACCCCAGAGGTTGACGAAATAAACGTTGGGTCTTACCAACAAAATTGGCAGATTGTGGGTGGTTTTGTTTGTGCATTCGTGAATCAAGTGTTTGATTCTAGAGTGATCCCGAAGAATATTAACCAAATGCTTTTTGTGCTTCTCCCTAAAGTGCCAATGCCTGATTCGATGAATTAGTTTCGACCCATAGGCTTAATGCAATGTCATCTATAAAACCATATCCAAAGTGTTTGTTAATCGGCTGAAACCTTTCTTGTCGAATTGGGTTTCGGCCAATCAATCTAGTTTTATGGCCGGTCTTTCTATCACGGATAACATTATAATACGTAGGAGATTATTCATTTTATGACATGTTGGAGTGAGACTTTATTCAAAATACTTTCGATGCTGTTGGTGTCCCGGATTCGATGAAGAGTTTAATTATGTAATGTATTACAACGATGTCCTCTCGTATTATGTGAAATGGAGATACGAAAGAGGCATTTACTCCTTCCAGAGGTATTTGGCAAGGCAAACCTTTATCGTCGTACATCTTTGTTTTATGCATGGAATGCCTCTCTCGAATTATAAGGGCAGCTACGGTAGCGAGTGATTGGAAACCTTTTAAAACTTATTCGCGTAGTCCAAAAATCTCTCATTTATTATTTGTCGATGACATGATTTTATTTGCGGAAGTCTCTATGAATCAACTCCACACTATTAAGTCGGTTTTGGATGAATTTTGTCAATCTTCACGGCATAAAATCAGTGTGGCTAAGACGACTATGTTTTTTTGAAAAATGTTCCGCGTGACGTGAGGACTCAGATCAGCACGGGGTTTGGTTTTATGGAAGTTTCTAATCTTGGTAAATATCTTGGGGTCCCGGTTCTCCACCGACGGGTTACTGCGGCTTCTTATCAATACTTAGTCCAGATGGTGGAACGTAAGCTTAGTGGTTGGAAAGTGAAATGTCTCTCCTTTGTGGGAAGAATAGTTCCTGCTAAATCAGTCCTTTCAGCGATTCTCACATATACATTACAAACATCAGTGTTGCCTAAGAAAACTTGTATGGCTATTGAGCGTTTGATTCGTCGTTTTGTCTAGGGCTTGTTGACGGATCGTGGGGGTGTGCATTTGGTTAAATGGGTGGAAGTTTGCAAGCCAGTTTTGGCTAGAGGGTTGGGATTCCGTAATATTAGTGTGGTAAATGATGTCTTATGAAAATTGTGTTTCGTTTACTTGTGAATACCGATACACTTTGGGTTCGTTTTCTCCGTGCTAAATATAAATGTGACGATGGAGTGCCTCAATACTGCGCAATTCTAATTGTTCTCGGTTATGGAGAGGGCTAAGCATCATTTGGTGTGATGTTCCGTCGAACCTAATATGGTCTATTGATTCAGGAATAGAGATTGACTTTTGGCATGTTGTGTAGCTTGATGGCGTCGACCCTTTAGTCAATTTTGTTAAGCCGGAACTTATCGACGGTTGGCCTTATCTCAATAGCGGCTATGGTTAACAATACGGGGGATTGGAAATGGAACCATTTTGAACATCTCTCACCTCAAGACATTTTGCTGAGAATCGCTATTGTCAAGGAACCAGATTCGAGACTTTCAAGGGATTTGATTGGGTGTCGAGGAACCTGGAACAGATCGTTTACGCTTAAGTCTGCTTATATGTTGCGGTTCGGGTCTATGGATCAAAACTCAACCCGATGTGGGCATCTGTGCATAGGTTTCGAGGTTTGCCTCGTCTCAAAGCTTTCCTTTGGTTGTTGTGTCACCAAAAACTGATGACGGATGCAGAACGATGCCAGCGCCATTTTAGTACAGTTCGTAGTTGTCCAGTGTGTGGTGCTTCGAAGATGTTGAGCACTCAGGCTGTCCACCGGTAATGAATGTTTGTTCTGCTATGGTGCTATCGTCGCAGATGAGATTGTTTTTGAGTTTAGATTTGCATGCGTGGATTAACGTAAATTTGTCTGGATCAAACATGTTTGGGCGATGCATGGAGCAATGTGACCTAGTTTTTGCTTATATACTTGGGAATTTATGGCTTGATAGAAATACTTTTATTTTCAATAATGGGACGGTTGGGCGAGGTTCTGTAGTAGATCGCAACAAGAATTTGATTGTGTTATCGTCCCACGTGGCGGAGGAACATAGCGTCGTGTAGTTGAGGGAAGCTAACACAAGTCCGGGTGTTATGCGTTGGAATCCTCCAAGACAGTAGTGGATTAAATTAAACTCAGATGGGTCTTGTTGTGCATCGAACCGATACGCCAAATGTGGAGGGGTCGCTAGAAATGAGGTTGGTGAATGGTGCTTTGGGTTTTCTAAATTTCTTGGTATTTGTTCGGTTCTGGATGCCGAGTTTTGAGGGGGCTAATTATGCTTTATTCTACGCTTGGGAGACCGGTTGCCGAAATGTGAAACTTGAATTGGATAGCTTGAAAGCGATTACCGTGTTAAAGGATAACATCAAGGGGAATCACTTTCTTAAATGGCACTTGGATGAGTTTAGGTGTCGTGATTAGAGCGTTGTTATTCAACATATTCGACGGGAGGGTAATAACGTGGCTGATACAATGGTTAAAAGTGCCAGAGAGGAGAGTCTGGAAGTTACATATTGTGTAGCTTCTCCAAATTGGATACTACCGTCGTTCATTTTTTGTCGTTGATGTATTTTGTTTGTCCTGATGTTAGTACGGATATTCTTTTCCTCTGTTTAGGTTAATTTTTTTTTTAACGAATCCTCTATTAATATTTCATGTGTATGATCATATTTTAATGGAATCGTACCTTACAAAAAGAAAAGAAGACGAATGAAAAACATGGCCGAGGGGAATTGGATCATCGAAAACACTGACTGATTTCTCCAATGAAATATGAGTTTTTAGTTTTTACTTCTCAACTTTTACCAACTCAAAAACAAAACTAGATCAATTACCTATAGGGAATTTTGTAATCACTAAGTTAAAAGGTGGGTTTTCTAATCATATATAAATGTAATAATTAACAAAAATATCTCTTCGAATAACATACTGTTGCCGTTTAACGAGAAGAAAAAAAACAACCTAAAGGGCTGTTTGTTTACTTCAGAATGATTAAACGCTGAATGATTCAGAGGCTCTGTATGAATTAACTCTGAATGTGACATGTTGTTTGATAATGACTCTGAATCATTCAGAATGTACTTCTGTGTTGAATCATTCATCATTGTTTTGTTGAATCAGTCAACACTGAATCATTCAGAAGTGCGAAACAAACGCGCTGAATGTTGAACGGTTCAACATTCAACGCTAAATAATTCCATTAAGAGACAAACAAACAGCCCCTAAGACTATCTAATCAGCTGCCGCTTAACGAGAAGAAAAGGGGAACAGGAAAAGAGGGGAATCCCTACAAGGTTAATATATTGCATATACATGGGACTAATTTAATAATTTATATACGAGTTCACCTTAAATCCAGTCATATCATACCCAAAATTATATTTTATATAATTCATTTTGTTGTGCCCAAATCCTAAATTTTTTTATTTTAAAAAATACCTTTATAAAATCAAATCAGATCAAAACTCATTAGATTCAGATATTTTAACTCAACACAAATTCATCTCACTTCATCCCTAAATGAATTACTATTTAATTATTACTTTTATATAATTTAATTATAAAATACATTAACATTATGATAAATTAGAAATATTTTCAAATATTTTGCTAATGGTTTAATTCACAAGTTAACCCTCTAAATATATACATTTTCTTAATTTACATCTCATTTTGAGCCTCAAAATTATTCCCGTTTACCCATTGGGGACACACCTAACAAGTGACTAGAACAAAACCAAACTCAGATACTACATGACACTGAGTTAATAAGTCCGAATTGTTCCAGGATATAAAATAAGAAGACATACATTCGGGGTAAAAAATGAGACAAAATTTACAGAGAAAATAGATATACTTGGAAGACGAATTTGTGAATTAAGCCTTACTAATCCGTGAAACAAATCCATGGGATGAACTTGAATTAAAAACGGAAAAAAATCATAAACTGACCCGACCCGACCCATAAGTGTAATCATTAAACCGGTGCATGTATCATGCAAATTTATATTTAAGACAGAACTTTCAGCACATTCAGGCAGAAGTGGAACAGCTGATTGGTGCATATTATCTTCAGGATCATGCCAATTACGTCACAAGGTTCAAATATCACCAATACGACATTCATATTAGATTTGAAAAGAAAAAAAAAGCAAAGGGTTTTCCGAATATTTTCGATACATAAGCATAATTAGTATTATTGTGCTATAACTTCGAATAAAATGCAGTACATTATCACAATCTGAAATGGAATGTGTAGCTCTCTAAACTGATTTACATCAAAGAAACTAATGTACCTGATTGTTATCTGTCTTCTTCTGGAAAAAATGTGATCCTAATAGAACAGCAATGCCAGTTATTGCAATTGTGAATAGAATTCGTCTCCTAGAATAATCTTGTCGCTCCGGTCGCTGCCTTCTTGGACCACCTTCTTCCCGTTCAGTTGCCCTCACATCCCTAAACAGTGCCAAATACATTGATTAAAACTAATAACAATAGCTGCAGTTCTCTTGAGTAAGGGCAGAAAACAAAGAGCCGAATTCTGATGTGGCTTTCAGATAAATTACACACAAGCAAAGCATACTCATTACAATCAATCTAGCAGCACAACATACATCAATTCAGGCTTTAACTGGTAGTCTTTGCTGAAATAGAGGTACGCTCCATATACAGTAAGGTGACACAAAGATTAGATAAACTGTGCCATCTTTCCAGAGTTACAGGGGGTCCTTGTGACTGATGGTATGTAGTGGAAATCATACAATACTCACTTCACTTTTGAAATAATTGATTGCATATCAGGGGTAGATTCTGGACTGAAATAAATACTTTTTAACATAAATCCACATTTGGAACTAGAAGCTCTCAATTCCAGAAAGAAATTCAAATTGGTACAAAATGCTAAGCTAGAGCATGCAAGGTACCAAATCTTGGTTGCTAGATACTAAGAAGACAAAAGTACAACTTCAAATCATAGGGCATCGATAACAAGCTTAGATGAGAGAAAGATGTGTGGAAAAAAACACAAACTGATTAAATATCTAACCTAACAATCCAATCAGAATTTTTTTTTTGATAGGAATCCAATCAGAATTATATTATAGTATATATACCTGGAAGATCCCACATTGTTTTCTGCAATACCATTACACCTACTTTCATGGTTATATCTTTCTCTCAGTCTAATGTATCTGTTACAAAGATGACACAGCTCTGTCCGGTTCCCACATACTTCCTGAAATCACAAGGCAACAAGCAACATTGTAATAAGTTCTCAGCTACAAGTACCAGAATCCTTCCATTCGAAAACAGATTCAGAATAAGTACCTGATGCTCAGCAAGATCAATGGCGGGCAATGGAAATTCACAAAACTCACATGTAACAATCCTCTGGGGGCAATTTTCCCCTTTATGAACAGCTAGAATTTCACGTTCCATTGTCTCACTGCACAGAGAACAGGCCACCTGCTTGCACAGATACACGGTCAATAGCATCACAAATGTTAAGACATGCATCATGATATATTTTTAGATATGCACTTGTACATAGAGAATTGAATCCTTTCAAAAGAAAAGAAAAGACCTACCGGAGCATGGGTGTTGAAGAAATGTTCCTCAGTATGCTTTTTTGGAATCATATCACCACATATTTTACATTTTTCTAGATTACGGGAGCAATGAGCATAATGCAAATCGATGTTAGAAGAAGGTATGGCTCTGTCACTGAACAATTAAGAAGGAAAAGTACTTGTTAAATACTCTTCTGTATGGGAATTTTAAAATATAGTAAAACCTAAATAAATGAATGTTAGACAAATTAGTGACTAATTAATATATCTGGTTATTCCAACTCAGTTAGATCACTAAAATTATTTATTTCTATATAGCAGAAAGATAAGGCAATAGGTGAACCTTGGTAACTTTGACACAACTCATATTTCACCTTCCTAAGGAAACATAAGAGCATCCTACAGCATCCGTATGAAATAACTTCATGATAAAAAAGAAAATGTGGAAGCGTAGAGCTTCTTTTCAACAATATGCAAATGCTAAGCACACTTTTCCCATCAAATGGAATACAAAGGTTGTTATTTATTAGAACAATGAAGGCATAGCCTGGAACCGGGTTGTTGATGCTGAATGTGAACCTCAAACTTCCTAGATATTACCTACTACGGATAGCTACATGAACCAACTGAGCTAAGCTCAGGATTCAAAGTGGATTATAAAGTATTGTAAACGCAGACTAGCACAGCACCAAAAAAGAATCAACAAGTATGTAGAAAGGTTCAAAATACCCTATACTCACAGCCAATATTTCATAGTTCAATGACTTTTCAACTAGGGACAAAGACAAATGTTGCGATCACATGAACCAAATACAACAGAAAAATCATCAAACAAACAGAATTTTAGGTCCTAATCAAAGCCAAAACCAGAGGGTAATTCAACTAAATACACTCCCTTCTCGACTTAAATTGACCAACTTAAATTACCAATACTTTCTTTTTGCATTGACCAATCTACTACTACAAAGACTCTAAACAAACCAAGAAACAAGAATTCCTCCAATTCGCCAAGTTAAGTTCAAACAAACGAAAATCTCATCTGATAAAAGCATAAATAAACAAAACCTGGATCGGAAATACATGAAAAATAGCACAGAAATCCAACGAATCAAAATTAATTCTAAAAAAGTATCATAAAAGATACTAATAAGTACCAGTGATTGCATATGCGGGTGGTTTCTTCCGAAGCAATTGCCATAGCGATCCGTTACAAAATCTTTGACCAACAAAAAAAGGAAATTAAAAAAAAGAAATCAACGAAAAAGGGAAAATCAGATAAGGGGAACTAAAATTAGTGATGAACAATCAGTAAATCAACCTGCAGAAAGACTTTGATTTTCGTTGAAACTCCCCTCTTCTTTGTTTATTTTTTTTATATAAATTGAAAAGGAAATTAGAGCGAAGAGTTGTTTTGATTAAATTGAACCAACCAACTGCTCTGGAGTTTTGACATTGGGAGTTGGGACCGCCGATGGAGTCCACCATCCGGCTTTTTCCCCACGTGCCTTCCAATTTCCAAAGGATGTGAGTTGCACGACTATTCGCAATTTGGGCCCTTGCTATTCTAACTTTTCGGGCCTTCAGCACAAAAGGATGCTCTTCGGAGAAAAATGATTAATTGTATATCATTTTTAGTTAATGAAAATTACATCATTCCTCACTAAAATATATTCTCTCTCCTATTTTTCTCACACTAACTTTTAAATTTTCTATTTTGTTCACTTACTTTACAAATTGAATCATTTTCCTCACTCCTCATTAACTCTCTAACGTTTTGATGATGTTTTATTTATTAGTATTTTTAATATAAAATAATTGAGAAAACAACAAAAAATATAAGGTGG
This sequence comes from Hibiscus syriacus, assembly GCF_006381635.1. NCBI lineage: Eukaryota > Viridiplantae > Streptophyta > Magnoliopsida > Malvales > Malvaceae > Hibiscus > Hibiscus syriacus. Next base: position 1,657,598 of record NW_024062903.1, read on the forward strand.
TCGGATGCCACCGTCGGCTGCCGTAGACGGTGGTCGTTTGGTCTCAAATTTCATTGGTCTCTTCTCCTTGACTTCATGATTTCGAATTACCTCTATTTTTTTGGAACTTGCTTCGAAGTCCATGGATGTGAGATTGAAAGTGAGGAAGCCGAAACGTTTCAGTCAAGATTTATGAGTTTTAGGACATTTTTCGGTGAAACAACCACCAGATTCAGACTCAGGGGTCGAGATGAACAGGTCCATGAAATTTGGGATCGAACAACCACCATCAACGATTGTGGACGGTGCTCGGAATGAAAAATGACGTGGTGGTCAACGGAGAGAAAATGAAGAAGAAAACAAAAAGGGTAAATTAGATCATTCCTCACTAAATTTTACTCTCTCTCCTATTTTACTCACTGATATTTCAATATAAGATTCAAAACGACGTTGTTTTGGTGTATATTTGAGTTTTTCAAAACGATGTCGTTTTGATGATTGTGTCATGTCATAACATCGTTAAATAGTTAACAGTAGAGTGAACAAAATGATTCAATCTATAAAGTTCAGTGAGAAAAATAAAAAAAATTAAAAGTTGGGTGAGGAAAATAGGAGAGAATTATAGTTCATTGAAGGACGATGTAATTTACTCTTAGTTAAAATACTAAAAACTGAATTATTAGTTTTATTTGTTTTTTATATTATCCAAATATTATCTTTTATTCTTAATTATTTTATTTCAAATAAAAACTTATTTTATATTAAGATGTTATTTGATAAGAAGTTGAAATTTTTATTATAAAAAATAAAGTTATAAAATGTGTATGGTATATCACTTTAAATTAATAAAATTTAGGGTAAAGTATATAAATGATCTCCCGACTATATGATGTTCTATTAAACCCCTCGACTATTAAAAGTTACAAATTGTCCTCTACTATTGCTTCATTGAGTCCCTTAACTACTAAAAGTTATAAAATGGCCACCTAACTATTCATTATGTTCCAAACTCATCATTTTCCCTGAAAAATTAATGGTATTTTGAGTTAAAAGTTAATATGCTAACTGTGGTATGATAAAATCTAATCTCAAAATCTCAAACGACTATCATATCCTAATTATCATGTTAACGTTCAGCTTAGATAATTGTTAATTTTTTAACGGAAAATAACGAGTTTGGAACATAATCAATAATCGAGTGACCAATTTATAACTTGTAGTATTCAATGGACTTAACAATACATCATTCTATAGTCGAAGGATCATTTTATAACTTTTAATAGTCAAGGGACTTAATAAAGTAATACCATATAATCAAAAGACCATTTGTGTATTTTACCCTAAAATTTATCAGAAAAATATTCATTTTTATAAAAATTTGAGTACTTTCTTTCTAAATTATTAAAGATATTTAAAAATTAAGTCATTAACAATATTAATATTTAATTAAGTAATTTTATGGGTAAAGTACACAAATAGTCTTTCGATTATATGGTGTTGCTTTGTTGAGTATTCCAACTACTGAAAGTTACAAAAAGGTCATTGAGTATAAGGAGATGTTTTGTTGAGTCTCCCAACTATTAAAAGTTACAAAATTATCACCCGACTATTCATATGTTCCAAACTCATCATTTTCCCATAGTCTGAACTAAATGTTAACATACTGACTTGGATATGGTAAAATATAATCATAGAACTGTTTGAGTTGTATTTTGTGGATCGAGTCTCCTTTTACATTGTGTCATCAAGTCAATGCTTGAAACATTATATCGTCAAGTCAATTCTTGAAAGCAACGACTATGTCGGTAAACATCATTAAAATATGATTTTATCATATCACAATCAATAGGTTAACGTGCAACTCAAAAGATTGTCATTTTTAATGGAAAAATACGGGTTTAGAATATATGAATAGTTGACCATTTTGTAACTTTTAATACCTTAGAGATTCAACAAAACATCGTCCCATAGCTGGGGGACCATTTTATAACTTTTAATAGTCGGGAGGCTCAATAAAGTAACATTCTATAGTTAGGGAGCCATTTGTGTATTTTACCCTTTTATAAAATCATGGGAATCTATTATATATTTGCATTTTATATATATGTGTAATCACCGATATCCAATTTATTAATCGATTAATCTGGATCGAGTATTGTATAAACGAGGGCAATTTTTCCAATTCAATTTATTTGATTTGCAAACCGAATTCAAATATTGTATAAATATTTTTAACTTGTAATCAACTTATTTTGACCAAAAGCAAGGCATACCCAGTTAAGATTGAGGTAAGCCTCTAATCCCACCTTATTGGGCTATGAAAGCTTGGTCTCTTTCGACCTAACATTGGGCTACACTTATACTTTGGGATAATCTCTAAAGTCTAGATCGAACCACCTCTCGCAGACATTTTACGATGATTATATGGCAAAAGGGAGGGAATTTGAGTTGTGGATATTTACATATAACGAACTTGAATATATGAGGGATAGTACTATTTATTTTGAATTTAAATAATAATATTCGAATAATTTGTGGATAAAAACATATTTAAAGATTTATAATTTTGTATTTGAATTATTTAAAAATTATATATATTCATCCCATTGTGGTTCCTAGTGACAATCTATAATCTGCTAAACTAATCAATTGTGATAACTATCTATCTATTACGATATTATATTTTTTTTGGATATGTTATTCGTATGATTGATAAATCTTAGGTGATAAAGAGTTTTTTTTTGGGGCTTATCCATTTTTTTTATAATTTTAATATTTGTTTTATGGTCGATGTTTAGCATTTATGATTAATTCTTTTAATGATATCGACTTCAGAATTTAAAAAAGAATTGAAATAAGTACGTAGATTGCATTAGCAATTTCATATAAATAGCCTAGAATGATTATAAGGTATTATATGTAAAATCTTTGGTTAGTAGTTAATAAAATACATTTTACAAATAATTGCTAAATTTTATTGATGGAAAACTCTGAACGCTCTGAATGCTCGAACCAAGAACGAGATCTACTGATGCAGAGCAAGAAAATTAAATCTTTCGGTGATGTTCCTCACGCTCAAGTGGATTTGGATATGGAAGAGGCTACTCGGCTCAACCTCGACCATGGTGGTGAACTTGCGGTGGAGTTGACTGAAAATGATGTTGGGAAGGAAAAACTATCCTATAGAAATATGCTTCTGGGCAAAAACATAATATATGGTTTTCAGGATTCGGATGAGTTCGGGCCTATTAGTCAAAATGACGGCCTGATATCAGTTAGCACAAAGGAGTCTTGGCCGATGTTGCGCACTTCTGATAAGTTCCGAGCTAGCCTCAATATTAGATGGTCAAACTGTGTGATTTTAAAATTACGTGTAGGTTTATTGGTTTTCGTGCACTGAAAAAGAGAAGGCCCTTGGATTATATATGGAAACAACTTAACAGTGCATAAATGGTTTCCTGCGTTCCATCCTTCGACTACGACTGTTGATTCCACTGCGGTCTGGGTTTGTTTTCCCGGGTTACCGGTCCAATATTACAATGAACGCATGTTATTTTCCACGGGGACTCTTTGGGACGTGCGCTCAAAGTTGATATCAACAATAGTTATGCTTCCAAGGGAAGATTCACTCATGTCTGTGTGGAAATTGATTTTGAACGAGCGTTAGTGCCGAAAATTGAAGTGGATAGAAGATGGTAGTATGGTACCATTACAGTATGAAAGTTTACCCCTGATTTGTTTCAATTGTGACATGTTTGACCATAAGGATTGTTCTCCCTTTGTGGCCCATACGAGCGTGGAAGTTGTTTAAGGCGATGCCTTATCGGGGAAGGAAGATTGTAAAGACACCACTGGCGTAATTGGAGATACAGGGCCATCAGTGGAAGGTGCTAAGTCAACATCATCTGATTTTGGATAATGGATGATTTCCCAACGCTGCAAGCCTAGGAAAATCTCCAAGAATCTAGGAGAGAAAATTGGGAAAGACAAAAATGAAGAGAAAAAGGTGGGTTAAGATTCACCCCTTTGAATGTTATCCTAGATGAAATGGTCTCTAACATGGCAACTACCAACGATCAAGCTACTTATACTAATAAAGATGGGGGGAGAACTTCCAAAAATAGTCACGTGCAAAGCAATAGGAAACTTAATATTTCACCACAAAAGCCAAACTAAGGCTACTTCACGTAAAACACCTCTAAATGACGTTATCTTGCATGAAAAAGTAAATAACGTTAATAATATTGGTTTGTATTGCATGAGTTCTACGAGTAGAGGGACTGAGGTCTTGAATGTTGACTATGATGAAGTGATGGAGGAAGCTTCCCCTATCGAGGCTACTAACCCCATGGACTTCATGACCTGATTACCTATAACTAGATAGAGACATGGCGTAGTTTGAGTCATAGTTGATCGTTTGACCAAATCAACCCAGTTCCTCCTAATTCAGATGGATTATACCTTAGAGATGTTAGCTCAATTGTACATCTGTGAGATACTGAGGTTGCACGGGATACCAATTTCCATAATATTCGACAGAGATCCTTGATTCACTTCCCGATTCTGGAAAACCTTTAATGAATCCCTAGGCACTAAACTAAACTTTAGTACTGCTTTTCACCCTCGAACAAATGGCCAGTCAGAGCATGTCATTCAGATTTTAAAGGAGATACTTAGGTACACCATCATAGATCTCAAGGGTAGTTGGTAGAACCCCCTGTCATTAGAGAAGTGTGTGTAAAATAACGATTTTTAGATGAGCATTCAAATGGCTTCATATGAGGCCTTGTATTGATGCAAGTGTAACACCCTACTTTGTTGGACAGAGTTTAATGAGGGTAAATTGTGGGTCCTGAATTGATCAGAAAAACCCAAGGATGACGCTATTGACTTGTGGGAGACGATAGAGTTGGCACTGGAACCAAAGAGATCATCATGGGAGCAGTTCCTATTCGAGTTTTGCCAGAAATACATCAGAAAGGCCCACACCAATGATATGAGAGAGCAGTTCCTGCACTTAATTTAGGGGGATCATACGTTGATAGAGTATGAGAGAGAGTTTTTTAGGCTGAGTATTGTACGCTCTAGAGTTGGTTTCAAAAGAGGACCACTGCTACCAGGGGTTTTGAGAGGGCTTGCACTTTTACATCCTGTCACACCTTGCAATTGACCCTCCCAAGGTGTTTGTCGAGTTCTCTTGCCAAGCGAAGGAAGTCAAGAGGGTCCTGATTAGGAAGGTCAGACAATCCAATGAGACCATAAGACATATCAGGAGATCTATCGAGCCAATGAGGTTATCATATACTCTAACCAAGAGGGCTAGAGATAGTCAGGGTTTGTGGAGACCCCTGATAGTGCAGTCAATGAGAGTTGGGCAGAGTATGGATAGAGGGGGTAGATCTGAGCCTAGGAGGAGACCCTTGACGTTAGTCTCTAAGGTGAGTGCTAGTGACTTGATGAGAGTCTTCACTCATCCTATCTGTGCTCAGTGCGGGAGGAGGCTCACAATGACGTACCAGTAGAGATCGATGGGTTGTTTTATTTGTGACTCCTTAGATCACTTCATTAGAGACTATCCAGGGACTCAGAGAGTGACTTCTATAGCGACTTAGAGGTCAACGCCGTCTGTACAGAGAGGCCGAGTGCTAGTGAAAGGTAGTAGTATTGCATTTGGACAACATAGTATAATGATAACCAAATTAGTGGCTAGTGTAGAGATAAGGGTAGCCTCCATATAGTATGCAGTGATAGATCGAGATGAGTGTGATGCAAAAAACGTGATATCAAGTACATTCACAATATTTTCTATTCCAGTTACTACATTGATATATCCTGATTCCACCCACTCCTATATCTGCTCCGACCTAGCCCAAGAAATAGAAATCTTAGCTGAAACTTAGAGGTAGGAGTTCGAGTATTGAGCCCTCTAGGTCTAGATGTCATAGTAGAAAAGATTCACCGATGATGCCCAATAGAAATTCAAGGTTAGACATTCCTAACAAACTTGATGGAGTTACCCTTCATAGAGTTTGACATGATTCTAGGTATAGATTGGTTATCTGAACACGAAACTAGTTTGAAATACAAAGCTAGACAACTTAAGCTTGTGGCAGATGATGGTACCAAGTTAGTGATGACTAGATATAAGCCAGGCCAATCGAGGATTTTAAAGGTCAATAAATGATCGACGAGGATATAAGGCCTTCTTGTCTCATGTGGTCGACACAAGAATTTCAGTTCCAACACTCAAGGATATCTGAGTAGTGTGAGATTTCCTTGATGTGTTCCTAGAAGAATTATCTGGTTTATTGCCCAACAGTGAATTAGAATTTGGAATCGAGGTAATATCGAGTTTAGCTCCGATGTCCATTATTCCCTATAACATGGCAGTGATAGAGCTGAAGAAGTTAAAGGCACAAATTTAGGAGTTATTAGAGAAAGGCTTAATTCGACCGAGCATCTCTCCTAGGAGAGCATCGGTCTTTTTTGTTAAGAAGAATGATGGGTCGATGAGGTTGTGCATCGACTATAGACAACTGGACAAGGTAACCATAAAGAATCGTTACCCACTTCCTAGGATAAACAATCTCTTCGACCAGCTGAGGGGAGCGTATGTGCTCTCTAAGATTGACTTGCGGTCAAGTTATTATCATTTGAAAATAAAGGATGTCGATGAAGCAAAGACAACTTTCAAGACGATATAAGGCCATTATTAGTTCTTGGTAATGTTGTTTGGACTCACCAACGCCCCCGACGACATTTATAGACTTGATGAACTGAGTCTTTCACCCATATCTAGACCAATTCATTGTGATGTTCATAGATGACATCCTTGGGTACTCTTGAATGGAGGAAGAGCATGGTTAGTACCTCTGTATCATTCTTCAAACACTTTAATATCGATAACTGTATGCTAAGTTTAGGAAGTGTGAGTTTTGGTTGTAAGAGGTTTAATTTTTGGGTCATGTCATGTCAGCAGACGGAATCAAAGATGACCCTCAAAAGATTCAGGCCATAATTGAGTGGAAGACACCTACAATATGTTAGAGGAACGCAATTTCCTAGGTATAACCAGGTATTATCGTCAGTTCATTTTGGGCTTTTTGATGATAGCTGCCCCGCTAGACAAATTACTTCAAAAGATAGTCCTCTTTGTTTGGGATGAAAAGCCACAAAAGAGCTTCGAACAATTGAAAACCATCCAAACTCAGGCCCAATGTTGACTCAATCAGAGTCGGGTAAGGACTTCACATTTTTCAATGAAGCTTTGTTGAATGGTCTTGAATACGTCTTGATGCAGAAAGGCAAGGTTATAACTTACACATCTTGTCAGCTTAAATAACATGAGCGTAATTACCCCACCCACGACCTTAAGCTAGTGTCAGTAGTGTTTGCCTTGAAGATTTGGCGACACTACCTGTTTGGTGTGAAATACCACATCTTCACTGATTATAAAAGTCTTAAGTATCGACTCACGTAGAAAGAGTTGAACTTGAGACAGTGTATGTGGGTTGAGTTACTAAAAGACTACGACTATATGATAGACTGTCATCTGAGTAAAGCAAATGTTGTGGTGGACGCCTTAAGTAGGAAGTTGATGTTAGAGTTGTGAGTTTTTCAAGCACGTTTGAGCTTGACCGATACGATGTGTTGTTAGCTTAGTTGTGAGTCAAACTGGAGTTAATAGGCGAGACCAAGAGATTATAGAGTTTAGATGATCGATTAAGGACTCAGACTGAGAAGGTTCGCCAGGGCAAGGCCCCAATTTTAAATTGCGTGATGGGGTGTATTGTACTTCAGGGGTCGGTTGTGTGTACCTGCAAACACTTAGTTGTGTAGTAGAATTTTTTGTGAGGCACTGTAGTCCATTTTCAATTGAACATGACAGTAACAAGATCTATCAGGAGCTTTGATAGTTGTATTAGTGGTCGGGCATGAAAAGAGAAATGCAGAGTTTGTTGCTAGATGCTTAGTGTGTGAGCAAGTAAAAATAAATTACCAGGTTCCATCAATGTTAATCCATCCTATTCAGATTCCTCAGTGGAAATGGAACAGAATGACCATGGACTACGTGACCCTATGACCAGATAGAGACACAACGTAGTTTGGATCATAGTTGATCATTTAACCAAATCAACCCATTTCCTCCCAGTTCGGATGTAATATACCTTTGATATGTTAGCTCAATTATACATACATGAGATAGTGATGTTGCACGAGGTACCAATTTCTATCATATTTCACAGATATCCTTGGTTCACCTTCTGATTTTGGAAAGCCCTTCATTAATCCCTTGGTTCACCTTCAAAGCTTACACCTCTCTAGCCTTCATAAAAATACCCTTGTGTATATTGGGTGAGATTCGGAACTGCATCAGAAACATACACTCGACAAAGAACCCTCAACCACACCATGATGCCTACCTCAATATTTCGTGTCAGTGTTCTCATGTCTTCATACCTATGCCACTAGCATACGCATTTACTGAATGCATATAATATAATATAGTTATTATTGACGCACTGAGCTTGTAAGCTCAGCATTCAAAATGTGTTTTCATGCGTAGGTTTTTAACGGTATCTTCATCAGATATTCTAGATCAGTCGAGGCTTTAAAGTACATCTTGATTTATATTAGAGGGCAGTAATATTTTAGACTCTTTTTGTATTCAATCATAACTCTGTTTTTACATTAAACTTAGTCTTAATATTATTTTGGATATTTGAGAGCTCCCTCGTATTTGTAAACTTAGATTTATTATGTTTTTATTTTATATTGCTATTGAATACTTTTTATATAATTGATTACAATTGTTTTTAAAAGAATTTTTTTGGGTTAGCCACTTCGGTGGTTCCGTATGACATCGTAATCCATCGATCTTCGGTTTGTACTTGTTTAGGGTGTTACATGCCTTCTATATATAGATGTCGTCTATTTCAGGAGATGGCTATCCATTGTAATCTGATTGTTGGAAGCGTAGGTGGGCTCTCGAGTAATTTTTCTAACTCGAAATATTATTAATACGAGGCAAAATACATTACAATGACGTTACCTTAATATTACAACACTACAACACTAGCTGCGGCTTGTTTACAAACACAACCTCGCTATTCTATGCTTTCTTTCAATTTTCTCATAGCTTTTCTAAGCTTTCAATCATATTCCTAAACTTTGCTAACCTTCACCCTCTCTCTTTAATAGCTTTGCTAATCTATTTTTCATTGGCTTTTCTAAGCCTTCATTTTTTTTCTCACTTGTCAGTTTACTAAGCTTAGGATACACATACATATAGGTATAATAAACCTTCTCATATGCTTCTACAATCTTCTTACCGCCATACCCTTTACTTGTCGTAATAAAATTACATGTCCTTTTTCCTTTAATTGCTGCCACATCCAATTCTACACAATTCCAGGTGTTTCATTTATACCTTTGAAAATCTTTGCATGTAATGCTGCCAATTCCCTTTTATGGGACCACCTTAGTATGCTTAATAATTAAGCATTTATTTGCAATTGTATTGTTGCTGCCATTCACGTCAATATGTTGTATATTTCCAATTCAAGTTGCTTCCACTTTATTCTCCACGTGGGTCATATTCATACATTATTAGCCACCTTTCTTGACTTTTCAAAGTCTTTTAGAAATCAAGTTTGATTTCTAACACTCCCCCTCAAACTTGATTTTCCATTCGGAGCTTTTCTCCACTTATCATCTCCAATAGATTCTTCATTTCCTGGAAAGTGCACGATGCTGCGGCTATGTATTCTTCTTTGCTTTTTCGACACCTTGTAGAGATTTTTTGCAAAATCTCCCACGCTTGTTTTGCGGTCTTCGCATCAAAATTTTTTTCAAAGGTAGATTCGTCTACTCCTTGAAAAATAAAGAACAATATTTTTTTTTATCTTTTTTTTTCAGGATTCCTTCAATACCTTCTTTTCTTTATTGGTCAGAACTGCTTCTGCTGCTGCATTTTCAGGCTCGGTGTAACCATCCTCGATGATATCCCAACAATCTTGGGAGCCTAGTAACGCCTTCATTTGAATGCTCCAATTGCCATAATTCGTCTTTGTCAATCTCGGGATTTATGGTTGAATCATATTGGTCATCTTATCCACCACGTTAAACTTGAACCAAGCTCTAATACCACTTGTTGGAAGCGTAGGTGGGCTATCGAGTAATTTTTCTAACTCGAAATATTATTAATACGAGGCAAAATACATTACAACGACATTACCTCAATATTACAACACTACAACACTAGTTGCGACTTGTTTACAAACACAACCTCGCTATTCTAAGCTTTCTTTCAATTCTCTCATAGCTTTTCTAAGCTTTCAATCATATTCCTAAGCTTTGCTAACCTTCACCCTCTATCTTTAATAGCTTTGCTAATCTATTTTTCATTGGCTTTTCTAAGCCTTCATTTTTTTCTCACTTGTCTTTTTACTAAACTTGGGGTACACATATATATAGGTATAATAAACCTCCTCATATGCTTCTACAATCTTCTTGCCGCCATACCCTTTACTTGTCGTAATAAAATTACATGTCATTTTTCCTTTAATTGCTGCCCAATTCTACACAATTCCAGGTGTTTCATTTCTACCTTTGAAAATCTTTGCATGTAATGCTGCCAATTCCCTTTTGTGGGACCACCTTAATATGCTTAATAATTAAGCATTTCTTTGCAATTGTATTGTTGTTGCCATTCACGTCAATATGTTGTCATATTTCCAATTCAAGTTGCTTCCATTTTATTCTCTAAGTGGGTCATATTCATACATTATTAGCCACCTTTCTTGACTTTTCAAAGTCTTTTAGAAATCAAGTTTGATTTCTAACACTGATGGATTTGAGCTCCCAATGACCACCATTCACTTGGTGGAATATGAGGAAAAAACCTACTAGAATTTACGCACGCCTAGATTGAGCTTCGGCCAAATCCAGTTGGCCTACTCATTTTCCTAAAGCCCTCATTACACATCTTCCTCGACTTCATTCGGACCATTACCCGTTATTGCTCTAACTTCATCCTTCGTAAAACATGGTCAGCATTAACTGCCCACTCCGTTTCCAGGCTCTTAACCTTGTGGTCGTGGGATCGAGTCCCACGGTGGGCAATTCATAATTCGGAGGTCTCCCACGGAAGCTGCTCTCAATCTAGTGTTGGGGGCAGCCTACTATCATACTTCCCCCTTACCTCGTTACATATGAGAATAAGGGTCAGCTATTTTTTTTTTTCTGTTTCCAGGCTATGTGGTTGAAGAAAGCTGGATTTCGTGAAGTTGTTTGCAACTCTTGGAGCTCTTTGAATAATGGTTTTGCTTTGAATACTAAGGCGTTGATGGTGTCCCTTTCTAATTGGAACCGTGAAGTCTTTGGTAATATGTTTAGTCGCAAAAAGGGGCTTCGAGCGAGAATCCTTGGTTTACAAAGTCTTCATGTTTCTCGACGCTTGCACCATTTCTACTATTTCTCGCAAGGGGAGGAATAAAATTGCAATGCTGAAAGATATGAATGGCAAATGGATCAGTGATCTTTCTTCTTTAAAATAGTTGGTTATTGACTACTTTTGAGACTTATTTGATTTTGATAACAATCCCTAGATGCCTCTATCAAACTTACTTTGTCCAACGTTGAGCTTGGAGGCTTTTAGTTCGATCGTTGGAGATGTTACAGAGGCTGAAATCAACCTTGCTTTGTTTATGATGAAGCCTAGGAAGGCTCCAAGAAATGACAGGTTTCAAGCAAGGGTTTTTCAAGAGTTTTGGGAGAATAGTCTATCCCTCGTTTCTTTGGCTCGTTCGGCCTTGGATACGGGTATCTTTCCTATCAAGTTAAACGCCGCTGTACTTGTGTTAATCCCTAATGGTCAAGCAATTTCGTCCCATAAGTCTTTACAACGTAGCTTATAAATTGATCACTAAAGTTTTGGTGAATAGGCTACGCTCTTTTTTAGATGATTTGATTACCTCTTTTCATGTGAGCTTTATTCCAGGACGATAGGAGGCTGACAATATTCTCCTTGCTTAGGAGATGATACATAAAGCAAGGAAATTTAAGGAAAAGAATGGTCTAAATGCCGTTAAGATTGATCTCGAGAAGGCGTATGATATAATTTGATTGGACTCTCTTGAAGAAACTCTTAGCCAGTTTAGGTTCCCTCGCATTTGGATTGATCTTATTCTCTTTTTTTGGTCGGAGCTCTATGTTGTCCATGCTTTGGAATGGAGAGAAGACAGATTTCTTTAGCCCTTCTAGAGGATTACTTCAGAGTGACCCTATCTCGCTGTACCTGTTCGTGTTATGTATGGAACGACTTGGCCATTTGATTCAATAAGAGATCAACAATCAATCTTGGAAGCCGATTAAATTACTGAAGCATGGTCCTCAGATTTCCCATTTATTTTTTACCGATTACTTATTATTATTTGGAAGGGCTAATGAGAAACAGACAAACACTTTCAAAATTGTTCTGGATTTTTTTTCTTGCCACAGGTGCTAAGGTTAATTTTAAGAAATCGAAGTATTTCATTTCTCCGAAGGCGAGTTTGAATTTTGGACGGAGATTTGGCCAAATTCTTAATATTAACGCTACCTCGGACTTGGGAAAATACCTTGGAGTGCCTTTAATTCATGGTCGTGTTACTAAGGCTTCCTATCGAGAAATTATGGACAAAGTTAATTTGAGGCGTAGCGGGTACAAAGCCAAACACTTGACGATTGCAGGGAGAGTCATGCTCGTGATGTCGGTTACTTCAGCAATACCAACTTATACAATGTTACTTTCCGTCTACCTGCAAACATTTGTGATAGTTTTGATAGAGTGAATCGTAGATTTCTTTGGGGCGGCGATGATGAAAAGCGAACTCCTCACCTGTTGTCTTAGAATACTGTTTATAGACCAACTTGTGATGGTGGTATTAGTATCCGTAAGATGATACATCATAATTATGTTCTCCTCCAAAAAAATGTTTGGTGTTTCATCCATCAACAGGATAGTCTATGGGTTAAAACGCTTAAGGCCATTTATGATGTTAATGGTGATCCTATCACTTATGATCTTAATCAAACTGTAATCCGGCTTCCTGGTCCCATAATTGGAAGAGCTTGATTTATGGTTTAAAAGGTTTAGCTGTTGGGATGATTAAACGTATTGGCAATGGTGAGCAGATGTCGTTCTAGAAAGATGCTTTGTTGGGGCGGCCTCTCTTCTAATGCCCGGATGTCTCATTCTTTTGTTGATGATTCAGTTAAGTTTCCGAGTTCATTATTGCTAATTGTACATAGGACATGGAGTGTGTCTATGCTCAACTTCCCATGTATGTTGCTAGTAGTATTATGGGTTATCCTTTACCCAGATTTTCAACCATTCAGGACTCTTATATCTGGAGCTATTCTGCAAACAGAGAGCTTAGTACGAGGGCAGCTTACCTGATTCTTCTTGTCGCAGAAAATGGTGAGGATATGGTACGTCTTTTTTGTGGATTTGGAAACTCCATATCCCTCCCAAATGACAGTTCTTTGTGTGGCTCGCTTGGAGAAATTTCTTGCTCACAAATGCACAACTTGCGGTTGTGTTATGGGGGATTTAAGCCATATCTCGAGGGAGTTTTCTATGGCTCGTAAAATATAGAACCGCTACTTTCGAAACTCATCCCCTATGGTTTCTTCTCGCAGGATATAAATGGTTTGCAAAAAGCTTCGACGAGCTTGTTACTGGTTTTGCAGCTATTATATGAAGGCTTTGGACATCTCGTTGTAAAAGGATCTTCGAACCCAATGAAACATTTTCAGACGATATCGGTCTCTAGCATAACATAGTGGCTACCACGAAGAAGGTTTTATTGACGTATAAGAAGCCGCCTCGTATCTCCAATCACCATTTTTTGTGGAATGGAAAGCTCATGCGGATGGTATAATTAAGTTAAATACCGATGGCGCTAGTCAAGGAAATCTGGGTATATTGGGAGTAGGTAGCATTTTTCGAAGTGCTGCAGGCGAGTGGAACTTGGGTTTCTCTGCTCTTTTGGGGGTTTGCTTCAGTGTTGCAGCCAAACTTCAGGCTATTCGATTGGGTTTGTTTATAACATGTGAGCATGGTTTTCAAGATATCGATTGTGAGTTTGATGCTCGGGTGGCTCTTATACTTATTGAACCTGGTTGTGTGGCCACGCATCCTCTGGGATCTATTATTGCCGACGTAAGGAACTTTATAAATCATAATTGGTCTCTCACTTTCTTTCACACATATTGTGAGTGGAACTTTTGCGCCGATACTCTCTCGAAGATGGGTTGTAATCTTGCGAGAAACTTGTTATTTTTAATATGCACCGACTGAAGTGATTCCATTCCTGAACGTGGATCTTATGAGAGTTTCCTTCCCAAGAGGTCATATGGTTACTTAATCTCCTCCTTTTCTATTTCCATTCTAACCAAAAAAATAAAAGGTATAATTTTGAACAACATTTAAAATTAATTTAGTGCAATCATAAATAAAATATAACACTGAACGACTAGTGAAAATATAATGAACAAAAGTAAACTTGGAGAATCTAGAGCATATCCAAAGCATACAAATGAAAATTCAATCCCCCTTCATTTACAATCTCATCCTATCATCACAAGAAGAATTGAGGGAGGACAAAGGAATGGTCATCTAAAAGAAGCCATGATCCGTATAAAGGAAGACACGACCAAGAGATGACATCACGAGAAGAGCGATATCATAAATTGAGTAGACAGTGAAATATCTAGTCCGCACAACAGAATTATGAAGAACGAAGAAATTAGTATCAGTCCAAAAATTCACTAACTGACACATATATCATGAAACCATAATAATATTATATCACTACTACAAAATAGGTTTGTAGCGGCATTTTTAGCAACCTTTTTAGTGGTGTTTTGAGAAAAAAATGTCACTACGTTTACACTTATCCCGACGTTTATAAATAAAACGTCACACAATGGTAACATCGGTGGCGGTTTTTTTTTATATATTAAAACGCCATAACAGACTCATTGTTTGTGGCATTTTTTAACAAACATTGCAATAGGATACATAGTTTGTGGCGTTTTTTAAAAAACACTGCAATAGGATATATAGTTCGTGGAGTTTTCTAACAAAGGTCATTATTTCAGTTCATTAATGGCGTTTGTTTTTAAAAACGCCGCAAGTGTTATAACTTTTATGTCCTTAACCCACGAAACTATTGTTTCCCCTTCTCTCATTTTTCTTAAATCCTCACCGCCGCTTACAGACCCACGGAACTGCTGTAGCTCGCCGTCGTCGCCTCTCCATGCCTTTCAGGTAATTTTTTGTCTGCCGAAACTTATCCAAATCATTGAAATTGAAATATATATGCTTGTCCATGGGGTTTAGCTTGAATTAAGTGAGTGGGTTTGCTCGAATTGATCACGAAATTTGCAATATTTATTGATTTTAGTAGGAAATTTGAAATGCGTTTAAGGTTGTATGCTTCTTGCCATGTTTCCTTAGTTCACTGTATTGATCCTAATCGAAAGATGCTTAACTTGCCTGTCCGGATCTTTTAACTAATTTAATGAACTAAAGACCTAATTGTAAGAAACTAAACTTCTTAGGCTCGATTATAAACAATATCATTAAGACTAGGATTAAATTGAAATGAATTAGAATTTATTAGCACAAAATTCTCAAATTATTACACTGAAACCTAATTTCCAAATCCTATAACATAGCTGGATTTAAACTTTCCCACAATAAACTTTCTTCTTTTTAACTATAGACTAAATAGAAAACAATCTCACTAAACTATTTAATCTATTTTTCATTTTATAATAATAGACAAAACTAAACAGATGTGATTAAAAAACAATTAAATTTAAATTCTTCATAATTTAAATTTTACCCAAATTAAAATATGACTTCTAATTTTTTTCTTTAAATACTATTTAAGTCAGCAATTTATTTATCCCAAGCATTCTATTTTAATTTTCTCTTTGTTTGTATCGATCAATGAATGAATTAACTTGCGTTCTTTTTCATTTTGGGTTCTAAAACAAAATGGGTTAATGAAAAATTGATTCCTATTGGAAAAAAAACTTATACAATTTTAAAGTTAAAAAAAAGATAAACAGACTAGAGATGTAGTATCCACGTACATGCAATTTTCTAACCAATAAATGTAAACCTAACATTTATTAAGCAATTAACGTTAACCAAACTTCCGTGAGGTGTTACGTGGTCGCATGGCATGCATGAATGAATACCAGATTCTCCCATTATAAATGGAGAACTCATCTCGAATCTCCTGCAAGTGAGTTTCATTATTGTTATAGTTCTTGATTCTTTATGAATGTGGTTATTGGAATGGGAAAGTAACACCTTTGTTTGAGCAGACTTGTTTAGTTAGACTTGGTTTAAGTAATGTTTAGTTGTTTATTTTTTCTATAGTGTTAGTGATTAACATTTGAAATGGATACTCCAGAAATACGAAATGAATAACAGTTGGATGGATTTGTCAAAGGAAAGCGACAGATATAGAAACAGAGTAGTTTTAAATTTAGCTTTTGCAAATGTAAGCTAGGAGAATATGATTCTTTGCCCTTGTAAGAAGTGTGCTAACATTAATTGCACGTTTGTGAAGTTGTTTACGACATCTAATTGTATTTGGATTTGTCCGGGGCTATAAAAAATGGATATTCCATGGAGAGTTAACACCTTGTAGATCTTCATACACGAGTAATTCAGACTATCATCTTGATTCTCACCGTCGATTTGTTACAGAAGATGACTGGAGGGTATGTTGCAGGATGCATTTAATACGCACAATAATCATCAGTCTGTTAGAGAAGATGATTGTGATATGGGTGTTAATGATTTTACCTAGATGAGAAGAAGCGGATGTGATGAAGAGCAAAATGGAGAAGCGGCAAAGTTTTATAAGTTGCTTGATGAGATGAATGAACAACTTTATGAGGGATCGAAATATTCAAAACTCTCCTTTTGTATTCATATTTTCCACTTAAAATGTTTGGGAGGACGGACTGGTAACTCTTTTATTCAATCATTAGAGTTTTTGAGAGAAATGTTCCCGTTTGCAAAAATTCCGTAATCATGCAAAGATATGAAGAAAATGATAAAGGATTTGGCCTTGGTTATGAGAAAATTCATAGTTGTCCGCATGTTGTATTGGGGTGATCGAAAAAACCCAGGAGTCTTGTCATGTATGCGGAAAACCTCGGTGGATGAACGTGGACACAAAAAATATGAATGAGGGCGAAGTTGAAGCATGATCAAGAAAGAATACTGTCAAGATTTTGCGATATTTTCCTCTAATACCTAGGCTTCAAAGATTTTTTATGTATTCAAAAACTGTTGTGTCTATGAGGTGACATCATGATGGACGAACCGATGATGGATTATCAAGACATTATACGGATTGTTTAGCTTGGAAGTCATTTGACCAAAATTTTCCAAGTTTTACATGAGATCCCCGAAATGTCAGGTTTGTTCTTGCATCTGATGGGTTTAATCCTTTTAAAATCACGAGTACTTCATACAATACTTGGCATGTTTTGCTTGTTCCTTATAATTTACCTTTGTGAATTTTTATGAAATAATCATCCTTTATCTTATAAATGATAATCCCATATAAGAAAGGTCCCGGGAATGATTTTGACATTTATATGAAACCACATATTGAAGAGTTGAAACAATTATGTGTAGGAGTTGAAACATATGATGTGTTAAAGAATGAGAACTTTAATTTATGTGCAACTTTATTATGGACTATTAATGATTTCTCTGCTTATGCAAATCTATCTAGTTAGAATACCAAAGGTCGTTATGCTTATCCTTGTTGTGCTACATAGACATGTTCAAAGTGGTTGTATAATGAAAAGAAGTTCACTTACATGGGACATCGTCGGTGATTAGATGAAAACCAAAGATTCATATATCAAAAATATATGTTTGATAGCATTGAAGAGTTTAGAAAAACTCATGAGAAAACAATTGGCTATGATATCTGGTCAATGTTGAAACATATCAAGTTCACATATGGAGAGGTGAATCAACCATCGAACACGCGGTCAAAGAAAAAGGCAAAGCAAGTGTATGATCTTGATGTTGAACAATAGAGTGATGATGAGTCTGATGAAGAGGATGATCCAAATGAGTTGGATTTTTGGAAAAAGAGAAGTATTTTCTTTGAGTTGCCTTATTGGAAGGATCATATTTTGAGATATAATCTTTATCTCATGCACATTGAGAAGAATGTTTGTGAGGATATTATTGGGACCATTCTCAACGTCGATAGTAAATCTAAAGATAATCTAAAGAGTCGACTTGATTTAGTTGATATCAAAATTCGACGCGACCTTCATCCCCAATTACTCCCTAATGGAAAATCTCTATTACCGCCTTCTACTTTTACGATGTTAAAGAAAGAAAAAGAAGTGTTTTGCACGGTGTTAAAGGATATAAAGGTCCTGGATGGGCATGCATCAAATATATCTCAATATGTCAGTGTCAAAAATTGGATACTTTATTCTCTAAAGTCACATGACTATCATTATCATATATTGATGCAAGATTTACTGCTAGTTTCTTTACGTGGTTGTATGTTGAATAAGGTGGCGTCTTGTATAATTGAGCTTTCCAATATAATGAAAGCTATTTGTGGGAAAGTTCTGATGGTTGAAGAACTTAAGAAACTGCAAGATCGAGTCGCCTTGACTTTATGCAATATAGGGAAGACATTTTCACCTTCATTCTTCATAATTATGGTGCACTTGTTGGTTCATATCCCTCACAAAGCTAAAGTTGGTGAAACCATTTTCTATCGATGGAATCCTATAAAGAGGAGATAATTGACATATATATATTCAATTTCTATTGAATATATATTTTATTTACAACTATTAATGTAATGTTATGTTTTGTATCTAGGTTTTTGTGCAAGTTGAAGTCGTACTATTGTAATAAGTGATATCTAGAAGGATCAATTGACGAAGGGTATTTGGCAAAGGAGTGTATAAGTTTTTACTCCAGATATTTGGATGATGTTGAAACAAAGTTGAATAGGCCATATAGAAATGAAGTGTGCAATATGAATAACTTAGCTGAGACTTATTTGTTTGAAAGTTATGGTGAACCACTAGGCAAAATTGAAATTGCACAGATATTTGGATGATGTTAAAACAAAGTTGAATAGGCCACATAGAAATTAAGTGTGCAATATGAATAAGTCTTGGGTACAAGCACACTAATATGTTCTTATCCATCATGATACAATTGATCCCTTTTGCAAGTAAGTTTTAAAATAAAAATTCTAATGTTTTTTCTTATTTTTGTTTTTTATATTTCTCATTCTTTAACCATTCAATCTGCATTATAGTGAGTTTAAAGAAGTCTCAAGATCTCGTTCGCGTTCACGAAGATTAAATCAACAAGAGATTATTAAGTTATTCATAGAAACATTCCATGAATGGTTAGTTTAGACGGTAAGCATCTAAATATTTGCACCACAGGTAAATAATGTATAATCTTGTTTTAATATATTGATATAAATACTAACTAATTCACCTTTCACGCTTAATAGGTTTAGAGTGAAAGGAAAGTTAGTGAAGATGTTAAATGGCTTTTTAAATGTCCAAATAGAATTGTTAAAAATATAATGACTTTCTCATTAATGGGTTCAGGTTCCACACGGAATCTCGCGAAAGATTATGGATGACACAAAATTGTTTAGTAGTTGTTACTTCTTTAACTACAAGTTATGCTAGTGCTAAAGATAACCATCATATGGAGGGAGATGTAGAATATTATAGAATCCTTACAGACATTATTGAGTTTGATTATTATGGAAAACGAAAGGTTGTGTTATTTCGTTGTGATTGAGCTGATGTAACTACTACTGGAGGCATTAAAAGAGATCAATTAGGTTTTACAATGGTAAACTTCTCTCGATTAATTCACACCAGTCTATAGTTGATGGACGAGCCATATGTATTTTCTTTGCAAGTCAAACAAGTTTTTATTGCCACGATCCAATGGATGAGTGTTGGTATGTTGTACTACGTAATATCCCTAGAGCCTTGATAGACATTGGAGATTGAAGTAGAGATGACATTGAAACAATATCAGAAACTTTTTCTTTTGTCGAAAAAAAAATTAGTTGAAACTATCACTAGTAATAGTTCATAATTCCAATGGGTTCGAGATGACATGAATGAAGAAATTTTTGAAAACTAATATGACATAACAACGTAGTAATATTTATATCTTAATTGATTAATTTATAATATATACTTTAATAGTATTCTTGTAACTAGTTATTAATATTGTTATTTGTTTATTGTAGATATTATGCCAAGGAGGAAATTGAGTGATTTGTGAATTGTTCGAGCTCCTCGACAGGAGGAAGAAACAAATAATGAAGAACCGATTAGTGGTGGATCTTTGGAAGTTTCAAATACAGTTGAAGAAACTGTCGAAATTGAAGGTAATGTTTGATACTATATTTAAATGGTAGTTGATTTTTTATTGTCTTGATTTTGAAAATTACACTGAATTATTTCTTATGTAACTGCAAATGGTGAAAGACGTAAGACTAGAAGTCACACGATAATGACATAATTATATGAACTTCATGCTGAAGACCATGTCAAAGGTACAAGTAATGATGTCAACCAACCTATTGGGACAGAGGCACATGTTCTAACTGGTTACTTAGGCGTGATTACGTGCAATGTTAGTCTTCTACTGATCAATTTTCAGTCATGGCATGAGATGACAAAGTAACAAAAATCAGGTTGTGGATTTAATTAAGGTAATAATTTATTGTAATAGATAATTCATTACAGTTCATTACTAATTTGTATTTACTTTTAACAATTGTGTTATTTATATGATAAATTTTCTCCAGATGTCTTATATGATTATTTGAAGCAAGTGTTAGGAAAGAAATGAAGAGACCACAAGAGTTCATTGAAAAATAAATACTTTAAGAATGATCTCAGCCTAGAACAAAAGGTGCAAAATGTCCCACATAGAATGCTCAGGTATCAGTGGGAAGATGCAGTCAGGTTTTGGAGTTCAAAGAAATGAGACGTATAATGTGAACTTTAAAAAATAATATTATCTCACTATAATTTCCACTTTATAAGTCATGTAAATTTCAAATTGTAGGATCGAGAGGACATTGGTATTGCTAGCAGACAACATCAAAAGTTTACTCACACAACTGGATCGAAAAGCTTTGCACGTGTAGGTCATGATTATGACAATTCACATAGTAATGAACATTTTCTTATTATTTATTAATTTTTCTTAAGTACTAATTTATGTTCTACATTGTAGGAAACTACGTCTGACAATCGAGTTGGACGAATAAAACTTTTCAAACTGAGACATAAAAAAAACGATGGCTCTCCTATGGCTCCTGAAGCTGCAGAAATCATGGTATATTTATTAGGCATAAAATTTGAATTATGTTATACTTTTATTTATAACAGAACATTTTTATTTTAAATAAAATTTGAATTTATTCTAAATTCTTAATTGATTCTTAGGAAAAATTGAATGATAAAAGGATGGAGTATAAACCGATGGCTTTATCTAAGGGTTCCATCAATGTGGATTAGATTGAAAATCAAGTTATTGTTGAGTTTTTTGGCCTGGAAAGATATGGTCGAGTTCACTGCCAGTGATCATTCGTTACCCCATCCAAATATTTTGGATCCAATTTGTCTTAGTACATGCTATCACAGAGCCAATCTTCTCAATCAGAAGTTATTCGATTGAAACAACAATTAATTGAAATGGATGAAAAATTTGTTCAAATGAGAGCCGAAATTAAAGCGAGAGAAGCAGAACCAGAAGCAGAGAGAGAAGCAACATATCATCTAAAATATGACGAACTTCAAAAACAACTTGAAGCTATGAAGTAGATGATGCAGAACTTTCAACAGCGAAATTCACCACCCTAGGTGATTTATTAGGTTCATGCTTTAATTATTATAGTTGTTGAACTATATACATTTCACTTAATGTTGAACTATATACATTTCACTTAATGTTGAACTATATTACATTTCACTTAATGTTGAACTACATTACTTTAATGGTTTGTAAACTTTATTTATTTAAGTTGTTAAGTACTTAATTCGAGTCGTATCAAGGTTATTATTGGATATTAATTGTTACATGATATGTTAAATTTTGGCAATAAAGAATATAAAATTAACCTTTGTAAATCATTCTCGATTAGAACACATTTGTGGCGTTTTTACTCTAAAACGCCGCTAATATCATAACATCTTGCGGCATTTATACAAAAATGATGCTACATATCATAACCTATTGCAGCGTTTATACAAAAAAACGCCGCCAAATATCATAACATGTTGTGGCGTTTATACAAAAAAATGGCGCTAAATGTCCACACCTTTTGTGACATTTTTAAAACAAACGCCGCTAAAAGTCTAAACCTATTGTGGCATTTTTTATTTACAAACGCCGCTAATATTTGAGGCGTTTTTAGGATTTTTGCGCCTTTAAAAACGCCACTATATGACTTAAAAACGTCGCTATAGTTCCATTATGTTGTAGTGTATACAAGTGAAAGAAAAAAATCAGACATCAAGAAAGCAAACAATCATGGATTCTTATAAAAATAGAGACCAATGGAAAAAATTTGCACCTGAAGTCCAAAGACACCGATAACTATGGTACTCTTTATCAAAAGAAAATAAATAAAAAGAAAACACTATTATAAATGCTTAAAACTGAAAAATAATAAAATCTAAAGACAATATACTAACAAAAAAAAAAAACGTAAATGACAGGAGGTGGCTGGACAAGCCACCACTGCTCCTTTGGACATAAAAATTGCTTGTAACTCCTATATGAAAAGTGATAACCGTTGCAGATAATTTTTAAATACTAAATAACATTTTTCAGAATTTAAATTTAAATTTAAGTTCTCCTCTTAAGAATATAATAATCTTATCAATACTCTAAACAATGATTAATCATTTTATTCGAGTGTTGAGACTTATTAACCTTGTATGATACGAGCATAGCAACGTTTTCATGGGAATCTTAGATATTTTCTTGTTTCATTTTAGTGTCTAAAGATGGATCGAGAGGGGTGTGGACGGTTTCTCCTCTTATAAATTTTGATTTTTTTATATATACTCTGATTTTTTATATTTTTTATTAAAAAATTGTTTTCGTCCATTTATCTCATACTAAAATTTTATAAGTTTATATTTCTTTAAAATTTTATATGTCCGTCTCTTCTAACACAAAAATATATATTTATCCTTGTAATAGTGTTAGTTTGGGAACAACAAAAACAATTGTTGGCTTTTTGGCATAGAGCCATTGATATATCAAAGGTCACTTTGTACCCAAAAAAAACTATATACTCATTAACAGACGCATGATTTTATGTTAAATGATAAATTTTTAAAATTTTATAAATGAACTAACTTATAAAATTTTAAGGGGTGAAAACAAGTTTCCAACAAAAGAATACATAGAATTTTTTAAACTATATGATAATTTTAAATTTTTAGAATAAGTGGTTATTTCCGCTCGTCGCTCTATCCAGGTCTGTATATACCATATAGCATTGCCGTTTGATCAAATATTTCCACAATCCCAGAGTCAAGATTAGAATATATTTATAGTCCTCAACACCACAAGTGAAATTTCCACTGTCTGCCAATGCCATAAAAACCTAATCAACGTTGCAAGTGGTGTTGTTAGACTAACCATCCATACCACCTAAAATATTTGCATTTCCTCCTCTCTAATAACTTATTCCGCTTGGACTAACTTTTCATACTCATGATCATTACGTCTTCTATAAGATTAAATCAAATCCGACCGGATAATAACCTTTAAACTTCAAATTTCGATGCATTTAATATTAAAAATGTATAATTGAGTGTAAGATATATAAACATCGAGACGAACACTAGGCTAATAATAATCATGTTGCCCAAATGGATTCCTCATTGTGCCAAATTGATAGAACAATTATTATTGCATGGAAAGCATGAAAAGGGAGTGACGCAAAAACCCACCCTAGTGTGAGTGGAGGCGTAGGAATAGGATAGAGTATCTATTGCGGCCATTCATCCCTACGACTGGACAATTTGTCGATGGAATCAATTCATTTTTATAAACCAAATAAAAAAAACAAATATATCAACCTAAAGTAGTTATGGAGAAATAAAGTATACAACAAGAGATAACAATGAACAAGAGATAAAGTAGTTTCGGTGGTTATGTTTATTTTATTTTCTCAGGGTTAAATATAACGTGGTCTCGATTAATTAGGATAACACTTATTCATTGTCATATTTATCTTACTTATTTTAGTCCCTTAAATTGAATTTGTATATGTGATTTGCGTTTGGAGATAGTTTTCTCATGATGTTCGATTTTAATTTACGATTGTAAGTGATCTTTTTGTAGTTTGATCATTTATTGTGTTTCGTTTGTCGATGTGGTCGAATTTGTTCTTTTCTATATTTTATTTAAGACGTTTTATACAGATTTTTAACATTTTGCTTCTACAATCAATGTATGATTATAAGTGACTAAATTTATTATGTCAATAATCATAAAAAAAATATCAACATAGTATGTTTAATTTAAGTTTTAATAGTAACCTTTATTATAATTTTAGATATTTTATTTTCTATTATGTCAATAATCATAAAAATTCAAAATAGTATGTTTAATTTAAGTTTTAGTTGTAAACTTTTATTATAATTTTAGATATTTTGTAACATTTAATTTTATGATTGAATTATCTCAAAATCGTTACTTTTATTTTAAAAAAAAATCAACAAAACATGACCAGTTGCATATTGGCCAACGCCTTACAGTTATTACTTAATTTGTGACCTCCAGTTCCTCCACTGAAACATTCTCTTTGGCAGAATCTTTGATTTGGAGCTGTTCAATTTCACAGGGGATTCTCATTCTTCCACGGTTGGTGTTTTTCATCACGAAAGCATCTGATCCCGCTCCAGTTATTCTACAAAAGTACTAATTCAGCAAGAAAGAGAAAACAATAAACTTTTCGATTATTCATTGTTTGTTGCTCTCACCTTTCAGAAAAGATGAACACCGATCGGATTTCACAGTTTTTGAAGCTGCAAAAACAAATTCCAATAATTAAAAGCTTTAGAGTAAATCCAATTTTGCAGACGAAAGAGGGAAACGAGACTGACCGGGAGAGTGGATCGTTGTGTAAAGGGTAGCACAAATTGTTTTTAATAAGTTCAATCATTGCCTGCTGCAAATACACTCCATGGCTCACCACTGCTATCTCCTTTTCTTCCCTCTCCCACAACCTACAACACCATTGATTTATTTAATTATATGCATAAACACGAGTAGATGAATCGTCTCTTTCAAAATTTTAAATTATGATATAATTTATTAATCAACCAAATTCATCTTCATTGAATTAGAGGGGGGAAAACAGAACAGACTCACCATTGGGTAAACTTCATAGCCCTAGCTCTCACTGCTTCGTGTGTTTCTATTTGATCACCGCCTTTCCACAAAATGTCATCTTCATTTTCGATCTGAACATCAAAGCACTGTTAAATTACTTACCAGATGGAAGTAAAATCAATGAAACAGCCCAGCAGTTTGAAGAGATGGATGCAGCGAACGAAGGCCGCCGAGGAAACCAAGAGAATATAAAGTATTACTTGCCAATGAAAAATCAACGGCGGGGAAACGGGACTGGTAGTGGCTGATGCTCCTTCTTTTGTCACATTCAAATTTTCCCTGCGTCTCACAACAATATCATTATTAAGCTTTCAATATAATTTTTTTTTATATATGAGAGAAAGCACTTTGAAATTAAGATAAAATTGTTGAATTTGGTAATTACTTTAACTTGGTTCTTGACTTTCTTTTCTCTATTTTTATCGTTGAATTTGACTTTTTTAAATATATTTTTAGTCCTTTTCATGATGTGGTACATTGTTAAAATGTCAAATCATCAAACTAAATTTGGAAAAGTTGCTAGGTTTGGAGACAAATGTAGATTAAAATAAAATGTAAAGACTAAATTTAAAAAATATATCAAGTTTAACTACTAATATAGATCAAAATAAAGTTTATGGACTTAGTTGAGAAAATTTGTCAAGTTCAATGGCTACAAATTGTTTTGTCCCTTGCTTTAATTATGTTAAACTCCAACTCTTATATAGGGACATAATTTTTATCAAACATTAAAAATATCATGTTATTTTAATTTTAAAATCAATAAAATATAATTAATGCTGAAATCTAGAGTAAAAAATTCAAAATTCAATTTAATAAATATTTAAATTAAAATAAACTTAAAACATTACTAAAAAAAATATCCCAACCCCAAGCGTACCTCAATCATCTTTTTTAAAGTGTGGAACTCGCATGTGACCCAAGCCTAATCTATGCTAGCTCCTAGTTTTAGATGCCAATAACATACCAGTCGTTCTCGGCAAAGTTCATATGCTATAATCGGAGGCAGATGGACGGTTGTCGAATCTTCATCGTCTTCACCGTGAAAAATTCCAACAGCTGTTTGCAGTGTCCTGGAAACATCACCCCAAAATTTTTTACAAGATAGAAGGCATCTTCGATCAAAAGATGAGAAAATTTTGGGTACCTTGACATAGGTGAAGAAATCACCACTTCAATCCCCTTCAGCAATCCACTTGAACAAACATCTTTTCGTTGATCACGAACCTATTAAAAAGAGAGAGAAAAAATCACCACGAATGTCATTTTATGAAGGAAAATTGATTCAGCTCTGATTAATAACCTGTTGCCAGCCTAGAGGAGAGAGTTCAGCATCCAAATATTCAAACGATGTTAATGGATCTCGACTCTTGTCTGCTTCCAGATTGTGCTTGCCTTGCGCATGCCTCACCTGAAATGTTTTTTTTTTCACTTACGTATTTAATCGAACATCTTTAGATAATGGAAGTACAAAACTGTTGGATTGTTTTAGAACTTCACATGATTTGGCTTAGCAAACGCTCGTTTTCCTGTTTGTTTGGTGGGATAGAAAATTCGGTTTTTTCCCTTCATTTCAGACCCCATTTTCTTTCTGGGGAAAATAAAGAAAATGATAGTTATAAGAGAAGAAAAGGGCACAAACCAGATGAATAAGTTTACGACGGCCAAACTGAGCGGCTGCAATTCCTTCCATTTCTGGAGATGTGAAGAACAGGGGAAGATCAAAAGGAAAAGAATATATACAAGGCAAGTTTTTGGCTTCTTATATATGCACTAGACTATCCAAGAAATTTCAGGGAATTCCTAAGCTATTAATTTAAAATTTATAATTCAATTGGTTTTATCCGTGCAATATGTTAATTACTTTTAGGATAAACTATCTATTTAGTCTCCCAACTATTCATGCAGTTTCATTTTAGTCACCCAACTATCTTCTTTCTTCAAAATCATACCTAATGTTACATTTTAATTTTATTTTGGTCATCCGCCATTAAAAAGTTAACAAAACTACCAACATGTCATTATATGCTCACACCCCTAGTATTCTTGGTGCTCGAGATCTCAAGGAATAACAATAATTTTTTTATCACCGATGTCACTTTGATTCGTGCAAAAAAAAAAAAGTCGGATGATCAAAATAGAGTCAAAGTGATAATTGGGTGACTAAATACGTAATTTACCCTTAATTTTAATTGTAATTAGTATACATTTATTTTATATATTTTCTGCAAAATATTATCATTTAAAAAAGAAAATAAAAAGAAAGTATTGTGCTCATAGCTGATTAGCTGTGCGAGGTTGAACATTGTATATGTTAGACTTGAAATACCTAATTAGGGCTGATTTAAATATTTCATAAATGTATGTTACCCACTAAAGTCTAAATATTTAGACTTGAAATAAAAAGAAATTTGATCAGGCTTTCCGTGGGAAATAACAAACTTTAGGGCTGATTTAAATATTTTATAAATAATAAATTTAATTTCAACAATTATTAAAAAATGTATGTTACCCACTAATTTCTACATAAAATTAAAAAAAAAAAGGAAACGTGGAAAATCTGTGAGTAGAAGACTTAAAAGACCATGACAAATGCAATCCTTGAAAGCAAAACGCACTTAAACATGGAAACTTCCTGTCGCTGCGGCTAGACTTGTAAAAGTAAACATTTAAATTTAAAAAATATTAAATATTTAATCAGGTAGGGTTCTAACTAAAGAATGATAAGCCGGTATTCTCAAATTTTTGGTCTAATTACAATTTAAGTCGGTGAATACAATGTAATATTTAAGATTGTTTGGTTCATGCTGAATTTCGAGTTTAAATACCTAACAAACCTTTATATTTTTCTTAAATAATATAATATTTCGGTTCCTGCCAGAATATTAATTCTGGCTCCGTCCCTAACTCGAACTTAAAAAGTGAGTGTATTTAGCAGATTTCTCTTGATCTGTTTAGCTTCCCACCCTAAACACCATATATTTGACTAATATATAAAGTATAAACTTCAAATTATATGATTTCCAAAAAAAAATATTCCTATTTATAACCGAATTACCTTAGAATATTTAAAATCCTGATGGATCAAATTCAAAGTTTGGCTACTTTGTAAAGGAAAAAGAGTTTCCTTCTTGCTGGAGTCTCCAAGTATCTTCCGTCGTCATATCTTGTTTGTACTCAACTCCCTAATACTGACGTTTGCTTGAAAAGTATGTTTATTTGTTTGATTCCGTCGCTATAAGTCGGTTTGATTCCAATTTTTTTACTAATAAATTATCTATTTAAATTTATTATATATATATATATATATATGTAAAGGAAAATTATTGGTAGTAGATTTTTTACACAAGTAAAATATTTCAAAAGAATCTCGGTTCATATCATTGTATAACACTCTTCTAATTAAGTAGAAACAAGTGTTATATTCCTCAAAAGTGTTATCTCCTCATATTCCTTTGATGTATGCCCTCTGAAAGAATTTCAATTTTCGTTAGTATATAAAACTCTAAAAGCCTTTTTGGGCAGATATGGTTGGACTTGTGACCTACTTAAGGTCAATATGCAACATCTGGTCCATCAATGTTTAGTAAAAAGTTAGGCTTGTCGACCGAACGTTTGGTTAAAAAACACCTCAGTTAAAATAAAGTTTATTACTATTAAATTTTGAATTTAATTCCAAACAATTCTGTTTAAAAATAATTTAAATACGTTTAAATTTTATATTTTTATCTGAATAATAATTAACAGTTTTTATTTAAATATTTAATATAAAAACATATATTAAATATAAAATTGTATTTAAGTTAATCAAACCCTACTCCACCAATAAAATTATTTAAAACAAAGTGTAAATTAAAAATCTATAACACAGCATAAAAGCCGTCCTCTTGAAAATCTAATGCATGATTTCCCCCCGGAAGTAACAACATTTACAATTATGGATTTTAGCAACATAGTTTGGGGGTTTGATTTATTAATAAAATGAAATTTAATTGAAAATTGAAGGTCTGAATTAAAATTTTTAAGAAATTTAATTTAAAATTTTCGGTACTCCTCAGCAAAATGACATTGCTATTCAACCCAATTATAGCGATGAATCCTCTTCAAAGGACATTCCTTCAGTCTTCATGAATTATTCTGCCACTCTAAAAGGTTATCTTGGTAAGTTCATTTGAATACTTCTGGTGGTTCTTCTTTGCCTTCCGATGTTGTTTTCCTTAAGATGTCATACCTCAGTCAGGTCCATCTGTTAGCAGTCTTATAGGGTGTCTAAACCTCCTCTTTGGTTGAATAAATATGTATCTTGCCAGTCTTCTACTTCCAGTCATTATCCCATTTCTGCTAATATTTCATATACTCATCTTCCTGTACATACCCAGTCGTTTCTTTCTTCTTCCACTTCTGTAGTAGAACTATGTTCTTATTCTAAAGCAATTAAAAACCCCTTATGGATTCGTGCAATGGAAGAAGAAATTCAAGCATTAGAGTTAAGTAACACATGAAGTGTAGTTCCTTTGCCTCTTGGAAAGACACCTATTGGCTGAAAATGGGTGTTGTAGACACTTTTTTTTGTTCGACCTAGTTTTGTTTCCAAGGTCCAAACATTTTATTGAAGCTGATTTTGAAGCATGAAATATTTGCCAACTTGAAGCGAATTTCCACGTACTATTCATGCCTTTTAAAGGAATGATGTCTTATTGAAATACGATCGGCTTTCAGTTAGCTATCCAGTTCATCTTGAAACGTCTCAATCGGACATTGCGAACTCAAGATATGCTTATTTTAGTAAAGATAACACGTGTAGAAAATTGGATACAGACTCAATATAGGAATTTTAATTTATTACAAATTTTCAATAATTTTATTGAATATTTATAATTAAATTAAGCTTTAGAGTTTCTATAATATAGGGTAATTTAGGATATTTTTATTATTTTAGGATTTATTTTATTAATGAAAAGATGACGGGGCTTTTGGGAGCCTATAAATAAACATTTATCTTATGTAAAGGGGACATTATTTTTTGGAGAGAAAGGGGGAGCCACCTGTAATTTGAGATTACTGACAATAAATGATAATTTTTTTTGTTAAAGGTGATACTTTTATTTTTTTTTCTTATTTTTCTTTTTCTTTTTTAATAGATTTCGACTTTGTTTTTTTTCTTCTTTTTTTTAAAGAACTCTATCGAATGAAAGAAACCGATGAACAAGGAAAATGTTATTGAATAGATTTTTAATCTAAGCATTCCTTGAGGTTTCTCAATGAAAACTGACATATTTTTTTTTATTTCTCTTCATACTTTATTTTTTATTGTTTTGGGATTTACCTTTCCTTAAGTTTTCTCGATGAAAACCTAGAATCAATCTTGAATGAAGAAGTATTTTTAAAAAAAAATAGATTTACTTTTCAATTAAATGACCCAATGACCCGTCTTGGATCCTTATGAAATCTTTGCATCTTCAAAGGATAGGAGATAATTATTTTTATAATTCCTTCGTTCTTTTTAAGAATTTGTTTTTTCCCTTTTTGAATTGAATTTCCAACTTCACATTTATTTATCTTGACTTTTTTTTTTAATTTTGTTGCTTAATTTCGTTTCTTATTTATTATTTTTTCTATTTTTTATAATTGATTTACTTCTTTTTGTTAACACGACATTTTAAATCTTTCCTTTTTATTTTAAAATTATTTTTTTTACTTCCTTGAATACATTTGTATTTATTATTATTTTCCATGTTAATTTTATGTGATATACATTCATATCTTTTACTATTTATTAAATTTTGATGTTAATTTCATTTATTTTTATGTATATTTCATATTTCATATATTATTTATTATTTACTTTAATGGTGGTACTTGTAACTCTATTTTCTTATTTTGTAGATTATATTTAATTTATTTATTTATTGACTTTTTACCATAAACCTAATTCATTTTATTTTAGAGTAAGATTATTAATGGTAAGTAATTTTAATATTCTCTTTAATTCTCCCTCAAACTTTATTTTTAATACAGCTTATTCACTCTTGTCGATGGATTCCAATTGATCCAACACCTCCTTAGCCTCCCTTACGGAGTCTTCAAGTTTGGTGATCTTACCTTGGAACAATGCGATCATGTCCTTCGATGTTCCTCGCTTTTTCTCCGTGTTGCGAGTCTTGACCCCCTCGGGTGTTGCTGTCTCACCACGTTGTGGAGCCATCTCGTCTAGTCACGAACCTCGCTCTAATACCACTTGTCATGGGGCTAGACTCTAGATATGATATCCATTGGGAATCAACAAGAAATTAGCGTGTTTCAGTTTTTCATTGAATAGATTAAAATAAAAGAAAAAAATCGAATTTTGATAGAGCACGCCATGTTTTGTCTCCACTAGAGTGCTATAATAGAAGAAAAGAAAGACATATATAAATAGAAATGATATATCTACACATGTTTAATAAATACAAATCCTCTTTTCGTATGCATTTCAATCATATTCTAAATATTCTACTAAAAATGAAAAAAAAAACAAAAAAGTGGGTAAAAACATCTCTCTTCTTTGCGAATCGTTTTTTGTGGAGTCCATGAAAAAATTAAATCCTAGAAAAATCAACTCTCTCCCTATATATATTGTATACATATTTTATGATTATTTTATCTTTATGTCAACGAACAGATCAAATCATTTATTCCTTTCATTTTTCAGGTATTCAATCGGATTGGAATATGTAATATCATAATAATGGTAGAAATTGACTATAAATTGTTCATAGTTTCTTTTATTTTACACATATAACTTTTAATTATTTGAATTATAATCTTAGCAAGCTAATTAATTTGTTTCTTTGATTTGATTCTTTAAATTTGTAAAAAAAATCATTGAAATTTATTGATTGATTGCATGACATCTTTATTTATTTTGATAAGTATGATAGCCTCATCCGCACCACTCAACCTTTTCAATAATGAATTAAAAGGCAATGCTCATTTATTTTAAATTACTGAAGAGAGTTACCCTAATCCACCTGGTTAGTTCAATACGGTAATTTAAAATGAACAAGCACCCTCTAGTGGAACTAATTATTAATAAACTTTATAATTAATCAAGAGGGTAGAAAGGGAAATGTTCCATATTTAGATTTATTGAAAACAAGCCTCTTGACTCTATCCAGAGGTTTAGTTTTGGTACTTATAAATATATGAATATTCCCTATCTATTTTAAAGGCATGGTAATTTCCATTAATAAAACTTTTTTGTTGCACGACCTTAGATAAATAAATACAATGATTATATTATTTCTTATTTCTTTGCAATAGAAATTATGAATTCAACTTAATTTAATTTTTGATTATTTGGTTGTGCTTGTTCGTTTGCATTCATCTTAAACCCTAAAGGCATATGCATACTTATGCCTGTTCGTATTAATGTGTGTATTCATGAACTTTCAGATTACTAAGTTAAGTGAATTGATTCTTGTTCAATAACACATGTTAATGTAAGGTTGGTAGGTTTCTCCTCACACACTCACCACATTTGCATGCCATAAGCCTTATACCCGAGTTATCCCTTTTAAGTGGAGGTGAAAGCGACGTCTTCGTAAGATATGTTTCCTCGTATAGGCATAGCGATTAGCCTTCAGGGTCTACACCTTATACCTTCATGATGGGTTTAGGAACGAGGGTTTGATAGGCAACTAGCAAGGATAATTCGAGCACCTTTGACCTTATAGCCGAAACCATGCATGTAATATACCTTAGAAATCTACCCAGATTGAAACCATGCCAAACTTATAGGAATTCATGAATAGGTTTACACAAAAGAGAAATCGATCTATATCCTTTTACTTTATTTTTACAATAAAAAAGCATGTAAACCAGATATCATGAGGTTAAGATTTATTTTCTTCCTGAATAAAGCATGTGGGTAGAAATCATGTGTGAGTAAGATTTTATCTTTATCATGATAAAGGTAGAAAACTTGCAGGGTAGGATTTATTGTTTTATCTTTTATTTATTAGCTTACTAACTTATCTTCCCTTATCTACTTTGTTTGATTTATTACCATACTACATCACATTAGCATACTATAAGTGGTGTTGATCCGTGAATATTCCATCAAAGTTAGAGGGTTTTCACTAGTGAATTAA
Source organism: Hibiscus syriacus (assembly GCF_006381635.1). Classification (NCBI taxonomy): domain Eukaryota; kingdom Viridiplantae; phylum Streptophyta; class Magnoliopsida; order Malvales; family Malvaceae; genus Hibiscus; species Hibiscus syriacus. Next base: position 1,691,243 of record NW_024062903.1, read on the forward strand.
GGGTTCCAAAAGCATCTAGCTTCATATTTAAAGGTGCGTGGTTGGTCAGAAATAACACCACATGAGCATGTTGATAATATACCACTAGATTTCGTGTCAAATTTGTCAAACAAGACATATTTCAGTAACAAGCAAATTGATTCATAGAAGTCCCTCATACAAAGGTAAGTTCAATGGTGGATGATAAACTTAAAATCCATTCACAAAGAGATATAAACTTCACACAATAAAAAAGAGTGCTAGCAGAATTAGCTGAAATCATTCAAGGTTACATTGATCCTATCTTGAACTAAGAATCACATGGCTGATGAATGAAATTTCAAAAAGACTAAACCATATATGTAATCGAACTATTTTTCACTTACATCCTTACATTTTGAATGACATTTAAGCATCTTTGCATGCATTGATAATGAAAGTCTAAATTTAAATATAAAGGGTTGACCTGAATTATTTACCTTTGACGGTCATTTGGAAATTAAATGAATTCCTCAAAAAATAAATCAAATTTAAGAATAAAAATAAATAAATAAATAAATAAAAGAACTGCAAAACACACAAAAAAGTCAATGCACCATTTTAAGTAAAATAAAATAAAAGTAACAAATAAGTATAAAAGGACCAAATTGCATTAAATGTAAATTTAGTGGCCAATTTAAAACAAGTGACCGAAACAAATTACACATAAAAGATTCAGGGATTGTGGGCATAATTGCACTATTTACTAATTACACATGAATCCCTCCTATAAATACACTTTATTTCCATTTTTCACCCTATTTGTAACAAGGGGTTGTCTTAGGAAAGGCAGGCTAATATACGGCGTTACCAGATACATTAAAAGATATTTAACAAATTCGGTTTAGCGCTACCGGAAATATTGAGTAATAATAATGTAGTAGGTGTAAATCATGAAGAAATATTAAAAAATTTGGCAACTGGCAAACTTAGCTTGTCGGTTTGTGTCGATCCAAATAAAAATATATCGATCCATATCAATATAACATGTAAAAATATGACAAAACTGGTTTAATTATGACAAAATAGGTAAATCATCGGATATGTTGAAAGTATCGATTAGATTGAAATAAGTATCGACAATTTGGGAATTTAAAAGAGAAGAAGTAATAGCGCCTATAAAGTGTCGATACTTTATAAAAATGTATCGATCCATAACGATATAAAAGGTAAAAATATGACAAAACCGGTCTCGAAAAGACAAAACCGGTAAAGCGCTACCATATCTGTTTAAAGTGTCGATACTTTGATATAAGTATCGATACTTTGATATAAGTATCGATACTTTGGAAATTTAAAAGAGAAGCAGTAATAGCGCCTATAAAGTGTCGATACTTTATAAAAATGTATCGATCCTTAATGATATAATAGGTAAAAATATGACAAAACCGGTCTCGAAATGACAAAACTGGTAAAGCGCTACCGAATATATTGAAAGTGTCGATACTTTAATATAAGTATCGACACTTTGGGAATTTAAAAGAGAAGCAGTAATAGCATCTATAAAGTGTCGATACTTTATAAAAATGTATCGATCCATAACGATATAGCAGGTAAAAATATGACAAAACCGGTCTCGAAATGACAAAACCGGTAAAGTGCTACCGGATATATTGAAAGTGTCGATACTTTAATATAAGTATCGACACTTTGGGCATTTAAAAGAGAAGCAATAATAGTGCTTATAAAGTGTCGATACTTTATAAAAATGTATCGATCCATAACGATATAACAGGTAAAAATATGACAAAACCGGTCTCGAAATGACAAAACTAGTAAAGTGCTACCAGATACATTGAAAGTGTCAATACTTTAATAAGTAACTGTAATAAATTATCGATACTTTCAAAGAAATTGGTAATTAACCTATCGAAAGTATCGACACCTGGCATAAAAGTATCGACACTTGGGTAGTTGTATCGATTAAATATAAATAACATATCCGGTGAAAATATAAAGGGCATAGAGAAAAATAGATAAAACACGAATGATTTTTTCAATTCGAAGCGTAATTGTTATTGTATTTCAGAAGGCGTTTCTAAAGCGAAATTTTTTTGTTTGTTGCTGTAGTCGATTTGAAAAGTATGTTGTCGAAACGTTAGTTTTTTTTATTATTACAGTAATCGAAAATAGTGTTTTTATGTATGTGTTGTTTGGGATTTTCTAAGTAAACAAGCATTTGGGACCGATTACAAGTAGAAAGTGATATTCTAGGTAAAATATAAATATTGATACTTTTATTAAATATTATAGGTAGAAAATGATATTATAGGTTGTTTAAATGTGTCGATACTTGTTGTATTGAGTGTTCCTATTCGTTTGAAGGAAATAGGGATTGGGGTTTTTGGGTTTGGTTTAGGAATTTCGAATCGAAGCCAAGAAGGATTTGGGACCGATTATATAATATTATAGGTAGAAAATAAATATGGATATCTGTTTATAATATTATAGGTAGAAAATGATATTGTAGGTTGTATAAATGTGTCGACACTTGTTGTAGTGGCCATTCAAATTCTTTTGAAGGAAACTGTTTTACTACAAGAGTAGTTATCGATATTTTTATATTGAATAAGGTGTATATAACCAGTATTTGATTTGATTTGTGTAAACTGATATATGAAGGAAAATGAAGTCAAAGGATCTTGGAATTGTTGGTGGCGAAGATGACTTTGAAATTGAGGTCGAGATTCAAAAGCATCCAAAGGGTGGATATATGTACTTCTAGTAAGTATCAATGTCTTTTTGTTATTATTGTTGAAATGGTAATTGGATTAAAGTATTTAAGAACTTTAAATTGATTACAAATTTTAAATGTTGACAGTATGACCGAATGTCAATGGATGAAGGAAGCTGGCAAACAAATCGATTCGGTATGTAAATTGAAATTGACATTGAGTATTATTTAGCGTTAATGTATTGATTAACAAACGTTTATGCTTAATATTAGGTGAGAAATGATGGGTTGGAGAAATGAAATTCGATGAGTGATGTTGAGAAGGAACCTTACATCGCACAGTCAAAGATGGATAATGAAGAATACAAAGAATGGAGGAAAGCACATGAAAAGAAGGTATTCATTAAACTTGTAAATACGTTGATACAAAATATATAAGAATAATAACATTATATATTGTTAAAAAATGTAGGAAGTGTCGATAAGGTGCAACATTAAAAGGGTGAATTCATTCATTGAACACCTTAAAGAGAAGGATCAGTTGAATGCGCGGGAAGAAATGGGGCTTGGATCGTTGGTAGAAGTAAGGGATCAACCTATTCAGAGGGAATTGTGTCGATCCTTGATGGAGTAATTTGATTTCCAACAATGTATTGCTAAATATGGTGATTATTCATTTCCTCTGGGGGGTCTCATGTGCTGCAGTCGTCTTGGGGGTAGGAAATGAAGGCAAAAGTGTTGTAGAAGTCTCTAAAAGTATGAACTGGAAAGAACTTGCCTCCAAATATAGTTTGAAGCAGAAGGTGACATATGCTGAACTTGAAGAGGAAATCAAAAGTGGATCTTTTGGGGGGATGACCTCAAGGCCCGAGTTCTATTGTACCTTGTCGAGATCTTTCTTTTTCCAACGGGTGATACGTCAACGAACAAGGATTATATGAAGCTCATTTGCGATGAAGGCTTGAAGGGTGAATTCAATTGGGCTGAATATGTCCATTCAAGATTGATTGAATCAAGAATCACCTTTAAAAATGGCAGCCAGAGATACCTCAAAGGGTGCATAGCAATCTTAGAGGTAAATGAGTTGAAGAAAGTTTTTGTTTTTTTATATAAAATGATAGTATAGTTATTATATAAAATGGTAAATTTAATTATAAATGCAGGTTGAACTGTTCAATTTTTGGTCGGGCTATGATAGTGTGTCAGCTTATGAAAGAATAAAAGTGGCACGCATCCGTGCATGGGGGAAGGAAAAGGTGGTTAGAGTGATGGTGAAGTTGAAGTTGGATAAACCGAGGAAGCAAGAAAGGGTAATAAATGTAATTAAATAATATTAACAATATAATCAATGCCTTAATATTGTAATTTAATTTTTAAGGTTATTGGTAAGGAGGTAGAGGAGGCAGTGGAGAAGGAAGAAGAGATTATTGTAGGGGTGGATGACGGTCAAGGGGATAACGGTGAGGGAAAACATAGTAAATTCTACATTTTGATGTCTGAAATGGCTGATATAAAAAAATCCTTTTTGATATTCTGTAAAGACAATCAAGAGTCGAAGAGACACTTGAGAGGCATAAGGGGGGGTGGAAGGAAAAATAGATGGAGTGGTGAAAGAAGTTGAGGTGTTGAGGGGTGAACTTAAGATGGTGACGGGTGGAAAAATTGATGGAGTGGTCAAGCAGGTTGTGGAATTGAGGACTGAACTTACGAAGGTGAAGGGGGTGGTTGAGAAAAACTTGGATGAATAGGAAAAAATGAATGGTGAAATAAAAGAGATAAAGAGCTATGTAGAGCAAAAATACGATGAACTGAAAAAATATGAAGAAGAAAAGATGGAGGAAATGAGGAGGAAGGATATCGATGTGATCTATACACCGGAGAGTGTTTTAAATGCAGATTTGGATTCAGAATGTCCTGTACCCCAGAACAAGAAGCAGAAGGTAAGTTGAATAAAAGAAAACTTAATTTGATTTTTATCATGTTGTTGTGAAAAAAATTTGTATGCAAAATTATAGGTTGAAAAAGTGGATATTCCAACCAGAATTGATGAGCTCGAAGCTGTAATGTGTGATTATTTATGGAATAGTGTGTTAGAATCAGAGTAAGTGAAATATATTACTTTGTGAGTGATATTTAAATATTTCATGACAAGATATTAATCCTAAAGATTCATACATATATTTTGTATGTAACAACCTGAATATTTACAAAATAGTATTTAATTGAAATTGGAGGAATATTTACAAAATAGTATTTAATTGAAATTGGAGGTTAATTGTGAAAATTGGTGAAAATTTGGGGACTAAATTGAAAGATTTTAAAACTTGGAGCTTGTTTTAGAGCTAAAGAAAATTCAGGGACTAAGCCCTGAATTTACCCAAAAAATTTAGGTAAGTTTGGGGTTATATGTTATATACGTGTGGTTTCTGTTTCAAAAACAGAAAACCATACTCCCAAATTCCCTTCCCCCTATGCCGGTTTCTGACTTAGATTCTGACGCCGTCCGAATTCCGATCGTCGTTTTAAAACCACCGTTGTGTTCATCAACGAGCGAGAAAAAAACCCTTCAAATGAATTAAAGCGAAATGCTGCCAAACGTCGGGAATTTCTAATCAAAGTCTCGACGTTTTATTTAGCTCGATCGCCGGGAAAATCTCAAATTCATCACCGATTGTTGCTCCGTTTACGACACCTCCTACACCATCGTGTTCCTTGTATCTTTGCGAGTCCGCCGGTGTCAACCTTGTTCACCGTCGACGGTGGCACGTGAGGAGGTGGAGCAGTCAAAGATTCGGCCGAGTTGAAATTCGAGCTCTTCGACGTTCAAAAATTTGAACCGATCGTTGTAAGTATCTCGAAATCGCTCAAAATAATTTTTGGAAATTTTTCCGTAATTTTTAGACCCCGGAGGAGGTCTCACGTGCCGCCGCAGGGAGAGTGAGCAGCTGGAAAACTGGTTTGACTGGTTTTGACCGGTTTGACCAGTTTCGACCGGTTCGAACCGGTCTGACCCGATCTGACCCGACCCGACCGTTGACCCGACCCGACCGTTGACTGTTGACCGTGACTGTTGACCTCATTTGACCAAAACTTAAAATGGCTTTGACCGACCATTAAATGACCGTTAATCTTTTCCGAGTATACCTATTATGATAGTTTTCGACGTCCTGAATCCGTTCCCGAAGTCCGTTTCGTAAATTCGAACCCGAAGGCCTCCAAATCGACGGTCAAAGTGGTTGACTTTGACTTTGACCAAGAATTTCAATTTTCGAAAAGTCATACTTTATGTTTTTCGACGTCCTGATTCTGATTCCACAATCCGTTTGACCAAATTCAGACCTAAAATCCTCCAAATTGATAGTCAAACCTTGAAAATGCTTATATACTTAAGAATTTAGCTTTGAACAATTAAGATTTGGGGCTGATAAATTATTATTGTTTGAAGGTACAAGAGACTCTCCAGATCGTTCGACAGCTCGACCCAGCTCTTCTAGATCAATTAAACCACGTGTGCCAGTATTCACCCGTAAGACCCGTAAATTTAATGATTTTAGAGATTTATTTATGTTACCCATAAGTAATATAGTGTTATTATAAAATAGGTTCGAAAACTATAGCAGAGCGTGGTGAAACCAGCAATCAGTAGATCTACTATTTGAACCTATTATCGAGGTGTGTTCCCTAATTATTACTGAACTATTTTATTGGTTTTAATATGAGGTACACGGAGTTATTTGGTTACTGTTTTATTGATGCACCAATTTAATGTGATGATTTATGGAATTTGTGTCACGGTGCAATTGAACTTTTGGATTGAATTACAATAGTATAGCTCTGATCAAGCTAATAAACAGAATGGGCCTAATGTGACTCTTGGGGCCCCAAGATACATTAGGTTGGCTTCCCTTGCTGTGTGCTTAGGGTAAGCTATATGGACTTGGACTTACGGGCCTAAGGATACAAACTCTAAAGCTTATCCTTAGGTTGGCTTTCTTTTTGTTGTGTGCTTAAAGTAAGCTATATGGAAAATAGTTTTGGGAACTACTGATGGTGTACAAGAAAAGAGTTTAAACTATGATTTTCAAAAGTTAAACTCTTTTATGAATTTATAAGATTTACTGGACTATGATTTGTTTAATGTACCTATTGTGATTTTAAGGTAATATTGGGACACACTGAGCCTAGCTCACCTTTCGAAAATGTTTTCCCCCTTTTTAGACACTGTTGGTTAGATACCCCAGATTGAGCACTTGGAGGATCAACATATCTCTTGAAGTATATTTGATTGTAATGTTTTTATCATTCAGGTTGACTTTATTTTGGTAACATGGTCCTTATTTTAAAGTATTGGATTTTATAGTGATTACACTTTTACTATTAATATTCGGTTTATCGTGATTTTGATTTTTAAGACATGATTTAAATTAATTTTTTTTTACTTATTGGTATTATATTTATGAGTTGGGTTTTGATAGTATAATATCATGTCATTTATAATGTGATTTTACAATGATTGAATAACAGTTTCAGAAAATGTCTTTAAGAATCATGTATGTGATCCACTAGACTTAGTCGAAACGCATAGGCCGGGTCTAGGGGGTTACATTTATTGGTATCAGAGCTTTTGGTTTTTAACCCTCGGACCGTGTATAAGTCCATATTGAAAATACGGTTTTGAAATATTTTACAAAACAAGTTACAATGGCCATGTCACAAAATTATTAAGATTTTTAAATTGTGTTCGAGACTCCAAGTGCTTATCTAACCCTAAGTTTTATCTTCTGTAGTAAACTTGAGATCTATCAAAATGAGTGATAGACGTGGTCGTCGAACTAGCCGTGGATGAGGCCGAGTGGCTAGATTTACAGATCCGATTGATGAGATACGGGTAGATCCCCCACCTCCGATAGGTGATCCTGCTCTTACGACCCCAACGAATCTGCCTCATGCCGCTGGTATTGGCATGACTACACCGATCATAGGAGCGACCGATATTGAGTCAGAGTCTACCGGAGTTGCTTTGGATGAGAATTTTGGTAGACAATTTCTACAGTTGATACAGGAAACAGTCAGAGCTACTGGTGTTGTATCAGAGGTTCCTATTTCACAGACTTTAATTGCCAATGGAGTTATAACTTTTGGGGGACAGATTGGTGGAGCTCCTACTGAAGCTGAGGATTGGCTCCAGGATACAGAGAGACGCATGGATCAGTTGGGTTTAGACTCAACTAAGAGATATCAGGGTGTTGTGGCGATGTTAGATGGCAATGCCTACACTTGGTGGGAGTCAGTGACCAGTAGTGTTTCTATCGATCGTTTGACCTGGAATTTCTTTAAGGATCGCTTTCGGAGTCATTTTCTGGGAGAGCGCTACTTAGCTCAGAGACGTCAGCAGTTTCAAGACCTGGTTCAGGGAGACATAACTGTTTCTGAGTATGAGATCGAGTTCTTGAAGTTGCTGAAGTATGGATTCAGTATGGTACCTACTAAGAGAGATCGATGTCGTAAATTTTCCCTTGGACTCAGATACGAGCTGTGTAGGCAAGTTGTAACCCATCAGGATGAGATATTTGATGTGCTGGTGGGCAGAGCCAAAGATGCTGAAGAGGTGGAGGTTTTAGCTTCTAGTAGAGAGCGTGTTGAACATGAACGATCTAAGAAATTTTCAGGCCCGATGGAATCATCAGCACAGTCCAGGAAAAGGACTCGTACTTCAGTCCCTCAGAGAAGCAATACACGTTTCAGGCCTGCAGCATCCTCACCGTTAGTTGGCAGTCGAGGCGGTTCCTCGTCGTATTATCATGGGTTCCTCTGTGAGTTTTGTGGTAAACAACACACAAGAGAGTGTCGTAAGAAGATGGGTCTTTGCTATCATTGTGGATCTAGTGGTCATTTTCGGAGGGATTGTCCTCAGGTAGCTTCGTTTGAGCAGACCGCTACTCAGACTCCTGTGCGTTCTCAGACTACAGTACAGACTCCAATTAGAGATCGTAGCTAAGTAAAGGCTCGTGGTTCAGCGTCCAGGACTGACAGTAGAGCCCGACCTCAGTAAAATAGAGGGCAAACAGTTTCTGAGGCTAGACAGCCAGCTTTGGTTTATGCCACTAGACGTCGGGATGACAGAGATGAGCCTGAGGTTATTGCAGGTACATTTACTATTTATTCTATCCCATACTTTGCATTACTGGACAATGGCTCCACTCACTCCTATGTATCGAGCTCGGTATCTTGAAACCTTCAGATTTCGATCGAGAATACTGAAAATACTATTACAGTTACGAGTCCAGTAGGACAAGCGGTATTAGTGAATAAAGTGTTTCGGCGTTGTCCTCTCGAGGTTCAGGGAGAAATTTTTCTCGCTGATCTTATGGAACTTCCTTTAGAGGAGTTCGATCTAATTCTTGGGATGGATTGGTTGAATAAACACAAGGTAAATCTGGATTGCGAATACAAGAAGGCTACTCTAAAGACTTCAGATGGTCGGACTGTTGTGTTAACTGGTGAACGGCGTGGCTATCTCTCCAATATAGTTTCAGCGATGGAAATTGATCGTATGATCCGGAAGGGGTATGAGACTTTCATTGCTTGTATTTTGAACACTAAAGGTTCATTGTCCATGAACGAAGAGATCCGTACAGTTAGCAAGTTTCCTGATGTCTTTCCAGAGGAGTTGCCTGGTTTACCTCCTGATAGAGAGGTAGAGTTCGAGATAGAGACTTATCCGGGATCTGCACCTATTTCTATGAAACCTTATCGCATGGCTCCAAAAGAACTTAAGGAGTTGAAGGTCCAATTGCAAGAATTATTCGATCGAGGATTTATTCGGCATAGTACTTCACCATGGGGAGCTCCAGTTCTGTTCGTGAAAAATAAGGATGGGTCGCTAAGATTATGTATTGACTATCGGAAGTTGAATCAGATGACGGTCAAGAATAAATATCCACTACCCAGGATTGATGACTTATTTGATCAGTTGCGAGGAGCTACTGTATTCTCTAAGATTGATCTTCGTTCGGGGTATTATCAATTGAAAGTTAATGGATCTGATATTGCAAAGACAGTCATTCGCACTAGATATGGTCATTATGAATTCTTAGTGATGCCTTTTGGTTTGACGAATGCTCCTGCAGCTTTCATGGATTTGATGAATCGGGTGTTCCGACCATATTTGGATCAATTTGTGGTGGTCTTCATTGATGATATTCTGATCTATTCTCGTACTGAGGCAGAGCATGACGAGCATTTGAAGATCGTTCTGCGAACTTTGAGAGAGCATCGTCTTTATGCCAAACTAAGTAAGTGTGAGTTTTGGCTTCAAGAAGTGTCGTTTCTGGGGTATATTATTTCAGGGCGAGGTATTCAGGTCGATCCAAGCAAGATTGAAGCTATTGTGAATTGGAAACGACCCAAGAATATCTCTGAGATTCGCAGTTTCTTGGGCTTGGCTGGTTATTATCGACGTTTTTTTGAGGGCTTTTCGATCATTGCTTCTCCTTTGACAAAGTTGTTAAGGAAGAATGTGCCGTTTGACTGGGGTGAGGCACAACAGGAGAGCTTTGAGAAATTAAAGGCGGTATTAACTCAAGCACCAGTATTGATTCAACCAGAGTCCGGGAAGGATTTTACAGTGTATAGTGATGCGTCACACTCAGGACTCGGCTGTGTTCTAATGCAGGAAAGTAAGGTGGTGGCTTATGCATCCCGTCAGCTGTGACCGCATGAGTATAATTATCCTACTCATAATTTGGAGTTGGCAATAGTGATTTTTACCTTGAAGATTTGGAGACACTATCTTTATGGAGAGAAGTGTTACATTTTCACGGATCATAAGAGTTTAAAGTATCTTCTGACCCAGAAGGAGCTTAATTTGAGACAGCGACGCTGGCTAGAGCTTCTAAAGGATTATGATTGCGTGATTGATTATCACCCTGGTAAAGCTAATATTGTAGCGGATGCTTTGAGTCGAAAGACGATAACAGAGTTGAGATCTTTAATGGCCAGGATGAATTTATATGACGATGTCACTCTATTAGCAGAATTACAAGTTAAGCCGACCTTGGTTGATGAGATCAAAGCTAAACAGCCCCTTGATAGCTCCTTGCTTTCCATCTTTGAGCAAGTAGAGCAAGGGACAAGCTCAGATTATGCCCTTGATCAGGATGAAGTTTTATGCTTCAAATGTCGGTATTGTGTGCCTGATGATGCTGAGTTGAGGCAGACTATCCTTACGGAGCCTCATAGTAGTCCATATGCTATGCACCCCGGTGGAGATAAGATGTATCAGAATTTGAGACAGAGGTATCATTGGGTCGGCATGAAGAAGGACATCTCGAATTTTATGGCGAGGTGTTTGATTTGTCAGCAAGTTAAGGCGGAACATCAACATCCATCAGGTTTGTTACAACCTATCAAGATTCCTGAATGGAAATGGGAGCGTATTACTATGGATTTTGTTACTGGTTTACCTATGACTCCTTCGAAAAAGGACTCAATTTGGGTGATTATTGACAGACTTACAAAGTCAGCTCACTTCATTCCTGTACGGGTAAATTATACGTTGGACAAGTTGGCGAGGTTGTATATTTCAGAGATTGTTAGATTGCATGGTGTTCCGTTATCTATCATTTCAGATCAAGATCCGAGATTTACTTCGAGATTTTGGAAGGCGCTTCATACGGCTTTGGGTACGAGATTGGATTATAGTACCTCCTTCCACCCACAAACTGATGGTCAATCTAAGAGAGTAATTCAGATTCTGGAGGATATATTACGGGGTTGTGTAATTGATTTTCATGGTAGCTGGGAGAACTTTTTGCCTTTGGCTGAATTCGCTTATAATAACAGTTACCAGACCAGCATTCGTATGGTACCCTATGAAGCACTCTATGGGCGTAGGTGTCGCACCCCGATTTGTTGGACTGAGTTGCGTGATAGGAAGACTTTGGGACCTGAGTTAGTGCGGGAGACGGAAGACATAGTCAGATTGATCCGTGACCGTCTGAAAGAGGCATTTGATAGGCAGAAATCTTATGCAGATCAAAGGAGGAAAGATATACAGTTTGACGTTGAAGATCAAGTTTTTCTCAAGGTATCTCTATGGAAGAAAGTATTGAGATTTGGACGTAAGGGTAAACTGAGTCCGCAATTTATTGGGCCGTATCGTATTCTGAAGAAAGTTGGACCTGTTGCTTATCAGCTTGAGTTGCCTTCCCATCTTAGTCGTATTCATGATGTTTTTCATGTGTCTATGTTAAGGCGATACCGTCCAGATCCAGATCACATCATTCAAGTTGATGAGGTAGAGCTGAGACCTGATTTTTCATATGAGGAGGAGCCCATCCAGATCTTAGAAAGAGATGAGCGAGTTCTTCGGAATAGGCGTATTCCAATGGTCAAAGTTTAATGGAGTAACCGAGGCTCCTCAGAAGCTACTTGGGAGACATTGGAGTCAATGGAGGCTCAGTTTCCTCAACTATTCTTATAAGGTAAATTTCGAGGACGAAATTTCTTGTAGAGGGGGAGAATTATAACAACCCGAATATTTACAAAATAGTATTTAATTAAAATTGGAGGTTAATTATGAAAATTGGCGAAAATTTGGGGACTAAATTGAAATATTTTAAAACTTGGAGCTTGTTTTAGAGCTAAAGAAAATTTAGGGACTAAGCCCTAAATTTACCCAAAAAGTTAGGTAAGTTTGGGGTTATATGTTATATACGTGTGGTTTCTATTTCAAAAACAGAAAACCACACTCCCAAATTCCCTTCCCCCTACGCCGATTTCCGACTTAGATCTCGACGCCGTCCGAATTTCGATCGTCGTTTTGAAACCACCGTTGTGTTCATCATCGAGCGAGAAACAAACCCTTCAAATTAATTGAAGCGAAACGCTGCCAAATGTCGGGAATTTCCAGTTAAAGTCTCGACGTTTTATTTAGCTCGATCGCCGGGAAAATCTCAAATTCATCACCGATCGTTGTTTCGTTTACGACACCTCCTGCACCATCGTGTTCCTTGTATCGTTGCGAGTCCGTCGGTGTCAACCTTGTTCACCGTCGACGGCGGCGCGTGAGGAGGGGGAGCAGTTAAAGATTCGGCCGAGTTGAAATTCGAGCTCTCCGCCGTTCAAAAATTTGAACCGATCGTTGTAAGTATCTCGAAATCGCTCAAAATAATTTTTGGAATTTTTTTCGTAATTTTTAGACCCCCGGAGGTGGTCTCACGTGCCACACGCACCGCCGCAGGGAGAGTGAGCAGCTGGAAAACTGGTTTGACCGGTTTCGACCGGTTCGAATTGGTCTGACCGGTCTGAACCGGTCTGACCCGATCTGACCTGACCTGACCCGACCGACTTGACCGGACCCGACCGTTGACCGTGATCGTTGACCACATTTGACCAAAACTTAAAATAGCTTTGACCGAGAATTAAACGACAATTAATCTTTTCCGAGTATACCTATTCTGATAGTTTTCGACGTCCCGAATCCGTTTCCGAAGTCTGTTTCGTCAAATTCAAACCCGAAGGCCTACAAATCGACGGTCAAAGTGGTTGACTTTGACTTTGACCAAGAATTTAAATTTTCGAAAAGTCATACTTTATGTTTTTCGACGTCTTGATTCTGATTCTGCAATCATTTTGACCAAATTCAGACCCGAAATCCTCCAAATTGATAGTCAAACCCTGAAAATGCTTATATACTTAAGAATTTAGCTTTGAACAATTAAGTAAGATTTGGGGCTGATAAATTATTATTGTTTGAAGGTACAAGAGACTCTCCAGATCGTTCGACAGCTCGACCCAGCTCTTCTAGATCAATTAAACTACGTGTGCCAGTATTCACCCGTAAGACCCGTAAATTTAATGATTTTAGAGATTTATTTATGTTACCCATAAGTAATATAGTATTATTATAAAATAGGTTCGAAAACTGTAGCAGTGCGTGGTGAAACCAGCAATCAGTAGATCTACTATTTGAACCTATTATCGAGGTATGTTCCCTAATTATTACTGAACTGTTTTATTGGTTTTAATATGAGGTACACTAAGTTCTTTGGTTACTATTTTATTGATGCACCAATTTAATGTGATGATTTATGGAATTTGTGTCACGGTGAAATTGAACTTTTGGATTGAATTACAATAGTATAGCTCTGATCAAGCTAATAAACAGAATAGGTCTAATGTGACTCTTGGGGCCCCAAGATACATTAGGTTGGCTTCCCTTGCTGTGTGCTTAGGGTAAGCTATATGGACTTGGACTTACGGGCCTAAGGATACAAGCTCTAAAACTTATCCTTAGGTTGGCTTTCTTTTTGTTGTGTGCTTAAAGTAAGCTATATGGAAAATAGTTTTGGGAACTACTGATGGTGTACAAGAAAATAGTTTAAACTATGATTTTCAAAAGTTAAACTCTTTTATGAATTTATAAGATTTACTGGACTATGATTTGTTTAATGTACCTATTGTGATTTTAAGGTAATATTGGGACACACTGAGCCTAGCTCACCTTTCGAAAACGTTTTCCCCCTTTCAGATACTGTTGGTTAGATACCCCGGATTGAGCACTTGGAGGATCAACATATCTTTTGAAGTATATTTGATTGTAATGTTTTTATCATTCAGGTTGACTTTATTTTGGTGACATGGACCTTATTTTAAAGTATTGGATTTTATAGTGATTACACTTTTACTATTAATATTCGATTTATCGTGATTTTGATTTTGAAGACATGTTTTAAATTAATTTTTTTTTACTTATTGGTATTATATTTATGAGTTGGGTTTTGATAGTATAATATCATGTCATTTATAATGTGATTTTACAATGATTGAATAACGGTTTCAGAAAATGTCTTTAAGAATCATGTATGTGATCCACTAGACTTAGTCGAAACGCATAGGCCGAGTCTAGGGGGTTACACTCTAATCTCAATGGGAAATCAATTCGCTAGTGTATCCGATATTGCAACGTTAAAGCCTACGGAATGGGTTAGCGGTGTGGTAAGTAGAAAGTACAAAATGTTAAAACATATTGAATATGTTCTGATCGTGTAATTAATTTTGTTAGGTTATTGATTTGCTCGCCTGGACAGTATGCTACGATTCGAAAAAGTCACGCCGGAGGATTGGCTACCTTCCATACCACTTAGCGGTGAGTTAAATTAATAAATGTTGAAAAGTAATGTTATGGACGATAAATTAATAATGATTATCGTGTAATTATAGTAACAAGCATTGGAGACCAATAGAAAAGTAACTGTTGAGGGTATTGCGAGCTTTTGGGGTCTCATATTGGATAACTATGTGAAATTCACTGACTGTGAGAAGGTAAGAACTATACGAATTGTAAATTATGTTTTTGGATATATAATGTTGAATTTTGTCAAATTGGGTGTGAAATTTGTTGCAGATCATGATCACAATAAACTACAATAATTCACATTGGTATATGTTGGTGTTGGATATGGTAGAACGTGTTGCAATAATATATGATAGCATGTTTACATCTAAAGCAGCTAAACAGAGAGTGAATGATGATAAGAGATTGGTATGTATGAAAGGAAATTATGTAAATTATAATGCATAATTTGTTTGAATCATAAATTCATATTTTTTAATACAGATGAAAATATTAGATAGTTATAATAAGAAACACAATTGGGTAGAAGCATGTGGCTCTCTAGGAAAGGTCCCCTTGAAAAATTTCAAATTTGTGGAGCATAAGATGAATGAGCAATTGAATGGGTATGAGATGTTATCATAAATAGAAAGCTTAATTTATGCAGGTTTCATAATTGACATGTATGGTATTCAAATTTTGTAACATATATGATTGCGGCATTTATGTGATGATGCGGATGGAATCGATCGGTTCTAGAGGGACAACTGGTGATTTTGAAAGTGGAATTAAAAATTAGTTTGCGGTTAAATTGTTAAAATTCGTAGATTGAATACTGTGGTTTACAATACTTAATGTACTGACAATTTGAATATAGGTTGTTGGACATTGGGATCGTATGCAAATGTTAAACGATCTCGTAAGCCACAATCAAAATAAACTAAGAGAGGAGATGACAAAAGCTGTCATGAGACACAAGAATAGCAAAAGGAAGCGATAATGTAAATGTAGGGTTAATTTTGTATAAGATTTATAATTTTGTATACGATTTATAATTTTGTATGTGAATGTAATTATGTATGAGATGAGAAAAGTTAGCAATAGGTTGTTGTACATGTTTCTTATACACAGTAGGAGTCATGTTCTTACTTACGATGTATGGAGATCATTGTCTGCATTATTCCAAATGTCACTAACATAATTGTCATCATGTGCGGGACTGAATGGCCATTCCATATTTAGGTATGTACAATAACTACAAAATTCAATAACTTTAAAGTAATAGGTAAATTTACAATGAATGTGGTAAAAATAGATTTTTAATGAAAAAATTAATAAACACAAAGATTTGTTTCCAACATTTTGTCCAGTATGGTTTCCAAACGTAAAGTTTCCAAAAAAAAAACTGTGTCGATACATTTATTGTAAGTATCGATCCTAAAAACATCGAAGCCAATTATTATAAAGTAATAGGTAAAATATATCGATTTAATGAGAGAATAGATAAGTACATGTTCGATACATTTATAAAATATCGATCCCAAAAACTTCGAAACCCATAATTACAATGTAATAAATAAATTTGCAATGTAATCGGTGGATATATACCGGTTTTATGAGAGAATAGGTCTATATAATGTATCGACGCTTTTAAAATTCGCGTCGATACATTTTATCCAGAATGAATGGAAAACTAGGTGCACACATAAAGTGTCGATACATTTATAAAAAGTGTTGATCCCAAAAACATCGAAACCCATAATTACAATGTAATATGTAATTTGTCAATGTAACCAGTATAAATATACCAGTTTTATGAGAGAATAGGTCTACATAATGTACCCACACTTTTTAAATTTGTCTCGATACTTTCTGTTCAGAATGAATGTCCAAACTAGGTGCAAGCATATAATGTCGATACATTTATAAAAAGTATCGATCCCAAAAACATCAAAACCCATAATTATATTGTAATAGGTAAATTTACAATGTAAGCGGTATATTTATACCGGTTTTATGAGAGAATAGGTCTACATCATGTATCGACACTTTTATAATTTAGGTCGATACTTTTTGTCCAGAATGTATGAACAAACGAGGTGTACGCATAAAGTGTCGACACCTTTTAAATTTGTGCTGATACATTTTGTCCATAATGAATGTCAAACTAGGTGCACGCATAAAGTGTCGATACATTTATAAAAAATGTCGATCCCAAAAATATTGAAACCCATAATTACAATGTAATAGGTAATTTGTCAATGTAACCGGTATAAATATATCGGTTTAATGAGAGAATAGGTCTACATAATGTATCGACACTTTTGAAATTTTTGTCGATACTTTTTGCTCAGAATGGATACCCAAACTAGGTGCACGCATATAGTGTCGATACATTTATAAAAAGTATCGATCCCAAAAACATCGAAACCCATAATTATATTGTAATAGGTAATTTACAATTTAAGTGGTATATTTATACCGATTTTATGAGAGAATAGGTCCAGTTCATGTATCGACACTTTTATAATTTGTGTCGATACTTTTTGTCCAGAATGTATGCCCAAACGAGGTGTATGCATAAAGTGTCGATACCTTTTAAATTTGTGTCGATACATTTTGTCCATAATAAATGCCAAACTAGGTGCACGCATAAAATGTCGATACATTTATAAAAAGTGTCAATCCCAAAAGCATTGAAACCCATAATTATAATGTAATAGGTAATTTGTCAATGTAACCGGTATAAATATATCGGTTTTATGAGAGAATAGGTCTACATAATGTATCAACGCTTTTGAAATTTGTGTCGATACTTTTTGTTCAGAATGAATGCCCAAACTAGGTGCACGCATACAGTGTCGATACATTTATAAAAAGTATCGATCCCAAAAACATCGAAACCCATAATTATATTGTAATAGGTAAATTTACAATGTAAGCGGTATATTTATACATGTTTTATGAGAGAATGGTCTACATTATGTATCGACACTTTTATAATTTGTGTCGATACTTTTTGTTTAGAATGTATGCCCAAACGAGGTGTACGCATAAAGTGTCGATACCTTTTAAATTTGTGTCGATACATTTAAAATTGTATCGATCCCAAAAACATCGAAACCGTTAATTACAATGTAATAGGTATATTTCTAATGTAAGTGGTATAAATATACCGGCTTTATGAGAGAATAGGTCTACATAATGTATCGACACTTTTGGAATTTGTGTCGATACTTTTTGTCCAGAATGAATGCCCAAAAGGGTCCACGTATAAAGTGTCGATACATTTATAAAAGGTGTCGACCCCAAAAACATCAAAACCCATAATAATAATGTAATAGATAATTTTTCAATGTAACCGGTATACATATACCGGTGTTAAGAGAGAATAGGTCTACATAATGTATCGACACTTTTTAAATTTGTGTCGATATTTTTTTAAATTTCACGTGTTTATTTTCCCTTCATTATTTATAGATTATAATCGATACAACCTCCAAATCAAAAAACCCTAAACCTAAAGGCAGAAGAGAACTCTTTGACTTCGACGAATACCAACGTTCTCATAACAGTTACGATCAGATATTCAGGTAAATTTATCGATGTTTTTCCATAAATTAGGGTTTGATTAATTTCCAAATTGGACTCTTTTTTTCCTTAATGTGTTTTTTTTTGTTAATGTGTTTGTGTTCCAATGTAACAGCATCCACACCCAAAATGGCTCCAAAACATCAGCGTCAGAGGCGCGATCTTTCTGAAAGCTCTTCTCAACAACAACCTCCTTTTCAACCAATCACTTTTTTTGATTAAATCAGGTCATTCAAAACTCTGAACTTTAGATCCGATGAGGAGAAAAATAGATGGCAAAGGAGCTTCAAAGTAAGGAAGATTCATCCCGAATATTTCATTGACCTGGGTTTCTTGTTCGATGATAAATATGGTTTTAGTTTTAAATCTTGGGGTTGGCTTGAATTACTTGGCGTAGAACCAAAATATTACCCCAACCTAGTTAGAGTATTCTACAATAATGCTTTCTTCCAGCGTGAGCCTAATAAGAGTAATATAATATGAATTAATACTCATATCATGGGGAATGATATATATATATCTTGATACTATTGCGGAGGGTATAGGTGTAGAGAATAAAGGGAATTCATATGAAAATGATTTAGATACTACAATACAACGGGTTGCTAGAAATAGTCCAATTCACCTAGATGTAGAGTCGAGAGTGTTTCACAAAATGCGCACTTGGTTTATTCGACCTACTGAAGGAAAACATTCAATGATTCGAGACATCGATTATTGGTGGATAGCAAAGTATAGATCCAAAATGGCTCCAAACATTGATAAACTGATATATAATTCAATTGTATATATGGTCACAAATGGAGCATCAATTTCAACTTCACTACCATATGGATGTGTCATCACCCATTTGTTGAATAAGAAAAAAGTTGATTTTTCGCTTGACGCCCCTCTTCGATTAACCCGCAAGATTGACATGTTATTTATTACCAGAGCGAGATATGATTTTTTTGAAAAGATCGGTTGGAAGCGTGTCAAGGATGTTGTATTAGATCAAGAGAGGGAGGAAATTGACCCTATTGGCCATGAAGACGACCAACCAATGGGAGACGTAATGATGGAAGAAGCTCGAGAAGCATATTGACTTCCTTGTCAGCGGAATGCGAGCCGATATTACATCATTGCGCGATGAAGTCTCCATCTTGTGTGACGAATTACGTCAACGAAATCAAATAGGTAATTAATTATTTATGTTTCTAAACATTTACATGTTGTAAAATGTATTTTATTTTATTTTAACAGATGTTGACAACCAAGCGGTCAATGAAGATGAAGATGATCATGATGATGATCCAAACAAGTATATCATGTCTGCAACACTGCCTGCAAGAAAACTTGTAATTTTTTATGTCAATGGTGTCCTTGCCTACTTCCCAAGACAACCAAAAGGTTTTAATTATGTTCTTTTGTATCCATTATTTTAACATATAAGCGTATAACTTTAATCTCATTTTCTTTATGTTGTAGATGTTATCCTCAGAACATGATTATATGAATTTATGCATTTTTGTGTAAAAATTTTGTTGTTCCCATTTGGTCTTCCAAGATGAGGTTAGAACTGTTGAGCAATTGAATTACTATAGCCAAAATCGTTAATATACAATTAAATGTTAACATTCAAACTTGATTACAATCTCAGGCATAACATCGACCGTGTACTTGAGAAACTACCTTTGTTATCTGACCATTTTCTATTCATTTGGGTAAGATGAATGTCATTATACTTTGCTGACTTTTATTTATCTATGATTCCTACATATTTATGTTCGACTGTTTGTGAACATGATCAAGCAAAGTGTAAAAAAGACGATAATGTTACTTACTGTAAAGATCTCAATGATGTTTGGAACGCGTTTCTGATTTTAACGACCTAAATACACTGTTGGTCGATGATTCAGTGGAAAAAATGATTAAGTTACATTTATGTAATATGTTTTTCTAGGTAAATAGGTGTTAATACATTGATTGATTAACAATTTATGTGTTTATATAGAAATACAATTACATATGTCCACATCCCTTCGACGCTGCTTCCCATTCGGACAATAATGCTCTAGGTATGACACAAATTTATTCCTGTTTATGCGAATTTAATTTCTTGTTAGTAAAATTATACCTCATTAGTTTGATAATTGAAATTATTTATATATTAGGAAAATTTGTTGAAGGCGCCTAATGTTCCGTACTTCGTTAGAAATAACTCTTTTTCATCGGATTAATTTCGTTGTGGGTACATTATTTGAACATTATTATGCATAAGTTTGTTGTGTATATATGTTTTAGTTTGATTATATTATGTGTATATTTTCATTCGATTCAAAAATACTATAACATATAACACAATAATTGTGTATTTTAATATTCCACAGTATAATATGTGACTTATATGGTAAATATTCCATTCGGATGGGATGGGTTGTGTATAACAAAACAATCTATCTATCTCTTCCATGTGAGTACTTTATTCCCATGTGACAAGTGTGACAACCCCATCAACTCACAACTCAGCTTTGAACTGAATCAATATTGTCTTTTACCCGCTTGATGGTTCATAACGCATGTTACTTGAACAGTATGAATCAATTATGCAATTTACATGTTCAATTTAACACTGCATTTCAAGTTCATTTCATATGTAATTGGAGTTTGAATTTAAATTTCAATTTGAGTTTGAATTTCAATATAAATTTCGGCTCCACTATAAATATTAGCCCGAGCCTTTGTTTTATCCAAACAATAACTTACTCAATGGAAGCATCAGGAGTGTTTCAAATTTCATTTCTAAGGTAACAACTTACCTTTTTCAAAACTTATTAACTTAGACAATATGCATGTTATCATTGATTATTCTTAATTTCCATTGTTTTTTTCAACTTTAAACGCGAGGGAAATCCCGAACATCGTAATTTTTGGTTAACAAGCAGGAAGATTGGATATCCGAAGAATGCCTTCCGGATACTATCCATTTTAGCCAGTTTATTGAGGTAGGTTAACCCTAAACTGAAACCGTCTTAGCCAAACATACTTGATGTAGAAGCAGCTACAGATTTAAAATATCAACGGTGATGCATTTGGTTCTCAAACAGTTAAAGCGTCATAAACATTTCGGACGTATGATCTAGGTGGTATACGGGAAATGCAACAAATGGCAACTAAAAATCCCGATAATTGAAATTGAAAATTATAATGTAATAGGTAAATTTACAATGTAACCAGTATAAATATACCGGTTTTATGAGAAAATAGGTATATATAATGTATCGACACTGTTTACATTTGTGTCGATATTTTTTGTCCAGAATGAATGCTCAACGAGGTTCACGCATAAAGTGTCGATACATTTACAATTGTATCGATCCCAAAAACATCAAAACCGATAATTATAATGTAATAGGTAATTTTGCAATGTAACCGGTACGAAATACCGATTTTATGAGAAAATAGGTATACATAATATATCGATACTTTTTACATTTATGTCGAAACTTTTTGTCCAGAATGAATATTAAACGAGGTTCACACATAAAGTGTCGATACATTTGAAATTGTATCGATCCTAAGAACATCGAAACCCATAATTATAATGTAATAGGTAATTTTGCAATGTAACCGGTATAAGTATACAAGTTTAATTAGAAAACATGTCAACATAATGTATCGACAATATTTAAATATGTGTCGATACTTTTTTGTCCAGAATGAATGACAACGAGGTGCACACATAAAGTGTCGATACATTTAAATTTGTATCAATCCCAAAAACATCGAAACCCATAAATATAATGTAATAGATAAATTTACAATGTAACCAGTATAAATATATCAAGTTTATGAGAGAATAGGTCTCCATAATGTATCGACACTTTTAAAATTTGTGTCGATAATTATTTTTTAAATTACGCGTGTTTTTTTCCTTCATTATATATATATATATTTTATAACAAACCCCAAATAAAAAAAAAACCTAAAGGTAAAAGAGAACTCTTCCACTTCCACTTCGATGAAGACCAACGTTCATAACCGATCATATCTTCATATAAATTTATCGATATTGTGGTATTCAAATTAGGTTTTGATTGATTTCCAAATTGGACACTTTTTTTTCCCTTCATGTGTTCGATAGGTATGTTGTCGATACCCTAATTTTTTAGAATGTTAGTATTCGGAAATAGGGGGTTAGGTTTTAAAGTTTTCTATTTTCAAATGGTTATAGGTTGAAAGTTCAATCTTTGTTCGCGAAGATGATGACCTTCAAATGGAGCCCCAGCGTATCAACATTGAAGAAAATCGAAAGCGACCAATAAGTATCAATGTATTCATGTAATTGTTCTTGAAATGGTAATTGGATTAAAGTATTTAATAACTTTTAATTGATTACAAATTTCAAATCTCCACAGTCTGACTGAATGCCAAAGGATAAAGGAAGTTCATAATCATGTTGACTGCATAGCCAATAAAACCCCCTTGTAGGGTCCAAATGGTAAGCTAGGAATTGGTAAGGCATGCTTTCTTTGAGGGTTTAGGGACTGAATCCCTCCAATGTAAGGAGTTCATGATTTAACATTATATATAATAGTTGTATTCAGTTGTTGAAGAATTGTTCTTAATTTTATATAAGGATAGTTGTAATGATATTCGTTCACGTTTCGAGACCAATTAGTTAGATTCATGCAATACCCTATATCCTCGTGGCAGAGCACAAAAAATGTAGCGCTTAAAGATTTACCAAGAGCGGTAGCTTTTGCTTTGCATGAAGACCGAACCTATAATCAACTTTGCAATTATACCTATCATGTTGAAGAGAACCAGCTAAATGATAGGATTTCACAACTGCAAGTATTTTATGGGAAATCCTGAGATTTCTGTTGCATAATTTTAGTAGATTAGTTGGGTTTAGGGTTTAAAATACTCGCAGTTGTGTGCAAATCCTATCATTCAGCAGGTTCTCTTCAGTGTGATAGGCATAATTGCAAAGTTAATTTTAGGTTCGATCTTCATTCAGAGAAAAAGCTACCGCTCTTGCAAAATCTTTAAGTGCCAGATTTCTTGTTATATGCCTCAAGGATATAGGGTACTGCATGCATCTAACTAATTGGTCCCGAAACCTGAACAAATATCATTATAACTATCCTTATATAAAATTAAGAACAATTCTTCAACAAATGAATACAACTATTATATGTAATGTTCAATCATGCACTCCTTACGTTGGAGGGATTCAGTCCCTAAACCCTCAAAGAAAGCTTGCCTTACCAATTCCTAGCTTACCATTTGGACCCCAGGTTTTATTGCCTATGCAGTCAACATGATTAACCTGGATAATCCTAGTTACAGAATCAGTTCTAGCCATGATTTGCGGGAGGCTCTATTCTACATATTATTTGGCATTTATGTCATGATGCGGATGGAATATTAAACGATCTCGTAAGCCACAAATTTTGTATTCGATTTATAATTTTGTATGTGAATGTAATTATGTATGAGATGAGAAAAGTTAGCAATAGGTTGTTGTACATGTTTCTTATACACAATAGGAGTCATGTTCTTACTTATGATATATGGAGATCGTTGTC
The DNA here is from genome assembly GCF_006381635.1 of Hibiscus syriacus. Taxonomy (NCBI): domain Eukaryota; kingdom Viridiplantae; phylum Streptophyta; class Magnoliopsida; order Malvales; family Malvaceae; genus Hibiscus; species Hibiscus syriacus. Next base: position 1,715,217 of record NW_024062903.1, read on the forward strand.
ATCATGTGCGGGACTGAATGTCCATTCCATTCCATCTTCGAGAAAATCAGTTGATGTAGGTTTGTGTGCTTGTATTCAAACTGAGCTTGACTTGAGGACATATGAGTTTGTTATGCCCCTCACCGTTGCAGAACCCACATCGCCTAATTTTCTTCTCGACCTTATTCTTTGGCACTTCTTTTTGCTTGCGTTGTTTTCGTTAAGGGTCACAAACGTTTTTTACTACACTGCTTCGGTGGACTGAATCATTCAAACCAAACGAGTTTTCAAATTCTTCTGTTAGTCTTTTCATCTCATCTCTTGCGGTTTTGAAAGACACGTCTATCTTTGATGTAATGTAGCATAACCTATTTGACGTTGTATGTAGAGCAGCAAACCTTGCCATTTACATTACTTTTGGAGGCACATTCAAGTCAATAAAACTGGGTGCAGGTGTCTTCGCATCCTTAGTCCACCTACTTTGAATCAAAAACCCGGGAAAATATGTGTAATCCAAGTTCTTCAAAACGTGAAGTTTATGGCAACATGAAAGTCCGACGGTCTCGGATTTTTTGCATGAGCAATTTAGGGTTTTCGTGCGAGAAGTCCTATTTTTTTCTTTGTACTTTGTCAAAATATAATTTTGACATTCATCTAATAATGATTGAATCTCTTCCTGAATCCGGTACAATGTCTCCTGTAGAAGTTCTTCTTGGAACGCATGAAAAGATTCGCTCGTATAAATCTCAACAGCATGGCTTTCAAGGTCAACCAATTTTGTGAACTAGAAGGGCTTCGTCTGAGAACTTAAGTAATCCGCTTTCAACTCGTTCATATGCATTCTACTAATTCCATCTTCAATTGCACGAACAACATCTAAATATGTCTTCTTGTGTTTCAGTGCAATCGCGAGTGAAGCATTCATAGACTCGCACCTTTGTGTTGAGCGAATATTGGCAAAGAAATGACCGGTTAGATATGCTTGTGTCCATAAGTGTCAAGTATTTCCCTTCTCAATCACTCATGGATGCTTTCGACATTGAATTATGAAACAACTGAATGCCATTGAATATCAAATTTATCGGTTGTCCACCAGGAAGCCGTGCATTTTGAGAATGCTGCTGTAAATTGTGGGTCACCAATGTTAGCTTGTGAATTGCGAGAAAGATGCCAAGAACATAATCTGTGCTTAGCATAAGGGATAACATATTTAATAGCCCTCTGCATTGCCCTATCATCATCGATGACAATTGAAATAGGCGATTTATTCATCATGCCTTTTAAAAAATTCAGTAACACCCACTCGAAAGATTAAGACGTCTCGTGAACGATTATGGCAGTGGCAAACAAATTGTGTTATGGTGATGATTGACACCGACAATGGGCATAATTGGTCGACTATACAAATTATCTTTGTATTTTGTGTCGAACGCAATTACATCACCGAAGCATGTATAATCTGATCTCAATGTAGAATCCGACCAAATAAGATTATGCAATGCCCCTGATTCGTCTACCGAGTATGTCATAAAAAACCCGAGATCATCATGCTTCTTATAATCAAAATAAACAATAAGCGCATTCATATCCCAATCGACGATTTCCTTTGCTTGACCTCTTTTAAGTGAATTGTAGAGGTCTTTATGTGTAAATCCAATATTATGATAGCCCCCTGCCTATTGCGTTAAATAGTTCATTACTTGTGATGTGCCAACACTGACTTCTTTCAATGTTGTTGCCTCATCGATATCAGCCTTACTTACAGCTCTATTAGAACGCATAAATGGTGTCATAGCAGGTGTGTACAATGCATGATTATGTTTCTGATAAGACTTACTTATAACTCAGTGATCGTTTGTATTTGTTGTTGTAAATACGACTCTAGCCTTGCATCATGTTCTTATGACTGGAGTATGAGCACGTTGACGATCAACAATATTGTCTTTTGATACTCGAAACCCTTCTTTGGAACAACAAAATTCTTGTGTCTTTACATTCTCTTCCATGTCAAGCCGTGTTGTTCCCTTGCGTGCACTAAACCCATGTTCCCGTGTGAATCCCTTGTAAAAGTACCAAGCTTGATCACGTGAAGAGAAGAGCTGACCAACCAATCTGTCAGATTCATCAACATTATGTACTTCATGGCATTCCTCGGTTGGCTTAACATTGTCTGCATCAATATGATCTATGGCAAAAAAATTTTTTGTGCAAGTTCAGTGGTCCTGGAGTTGATGGAGATGTAAGTAAAGGTTCATTGAACAACATGTTTCAGTCGTGCTTTCAATAGGATGTGGTAGTGGTAGTTGAAGGGTGGGTACAACATTAAATTCGCAGGACATATTTAGGTATGTACAATAACTACCTAAATATGTGTCGATACATTTTCTAAAAGTATGGACCCCAAAAACATCGAAACCAATAATTATAATGTAATAGATAAATTAAAAATGTAACCGGTATAAATATACCAATTAATTAGAAAACATGCCAGCATAATGTATCGACACTTGTGGAATTTGTGTCGATACTTATTGTCCAGAATGAATGCCCAAACGAGGTGCACGCATAAAGTGTCGGTATATTTATTCAAAGTATCGGTACATTTATTCAAAGTATCGATCCCAGAAATATCGAAACCGATAATTATAATGTAATAGGTAAATTTACAATGTAAACGGTATAAATATACCGATTTTATGAGAGAATAGGTTAACATAATGTATCGACACTTTTTATATTTGTGTCGATATATTTTGTCCATAATGAATGCCAAACGAGGTGCATGCATAAAGTGTCGATACATTTATTAAAAGTATCGATCCAAAAAACATCGAAACCGATAATTACAATGTAATAGGTAAATTTACAATGTACCCGATAGAAATATATCGGTTTTATGAGAAAATAGGTCTACATAATATATCGACACTTTTTAATTTTGTGTCGATACTTTTTTCCAGAATAAATATCCAAAGAAGTGTACGCATAAAGTGTCGATATAGTTAAAATTGTATCGATCCCAAAAACATCGAAATCGATAATTATAATATCATAGGTAAATTTGTATTGTTACCGGTATAAATATACCGGTTTAGTTAGAAAATAGGTCAATATAAGCGCTACCTATTACATTATATAAGCGTTACCTAATATGTTATTGTACTTGATAATATTTTCGGTTAAATGTCTATTTTATTATATAAGCGCTACCTATTCCATTATATTAACTGTACCTAATATGTTATTATACTTGATAATATTTTCGGTTAAATTATATAACTTAACCGATCTAAATTTTAATTGACACTTGTTTAATCGACCACGTCGTTTTTTAGCTGTTTTTTAACCGTCGCAAAACAGAAGTTCACACCTTATAACAAATCCCCCAAAAAATTCTCACTTTCACTCCCATTCTCTCAAGTCTCCCTCGTCCAACCATCCTCTCTGACGAGCCCTCACAATTCTGGCCATCACTTCGGCCACCACCCACGGTGGTCGGAAACCAAACTAACCTTAAAAGACTCATTTTATGAACCCAAATTCGAACCCGAATATAGGCTTCAAACAATGTGAAAATGACCTCAACGTCATAGATCTACACCAAAAGATTCAATTTTTTACCTTTTTTGATGATGGTTCTCCGATGACATTCACTCTCCAAACAGGAGTTGAGTCACTTTCCTCTTCTTATTTTTTATATTTCTTTTTATGGGTTTCGATAGCTCTAGAAAACTCCCCCTTGTTCTTGTTTTTTTTACAGGTTTTATAGTGCATGGGTTCGAATCTTTCCTCTGATACAAGATTTCGTATTGTCCGAAATGAAAGGGATTATTCCCTTTGTCTTCTAATTTACTCTGTTTTGTTGGTTCTATTGCTTTCTATTTTGGGGTTTGACTTGCTCATTTCCTTAGTTTGACTTATTTATTGTTTTGGATCGATTGAATATCACGATTTGATTTATATTTTGGCGAGATTTGATTATGTTGCCCTTTTTGTCGATTGGATTGAACCTTGCTTTGATTGTCACCCGTGGTAGCCTGGAAATGGGTTTCTAACTAGCGTGTGCTGCATGTATGGTGTGGTTTGGCCTCGCGTAGTCTTCATGCGCCGGTTATTGACCGATTATAACTTCTCGGTTCTCCTGGTGCATTGTGGGTCGTTGGATCATTTGATCAAATCCAACAACTGTGAGGCTTGAGGCGCTTGTCTCATAATATTTAAGGTTTTGTAACCCTAATATGCCTTGATCTTAGCCGTTGGTTGCTTCTTGATCCAACGACTCCCCTCTCGCGTGGCGTCCTGCTTGAAATATATAATATAATATAAACTATATATGTGTGTGTTTTCTTAAAACTATACAGTTTAAATATATTATATATATATATATATATATTTGAAAAATATAAATATATTAGAATACATCTATTATATATATATTTTAATAAAAGACTATTATAAAATAATTAAAATTCGAGATAAAATTTCGTAGGAAAACGGATGTCTAGAATAGTATAATATATACTTTTCAAGTTTTAATTAATTAAGGGTTGCTTGCTGAGTTTTCTAATCCTTATTGCACAATTTCATTCTCCAGCATGTCAAACAACTGGTTTCAATAAGAAATATAGAATTATAATCCAGTTTCTTTTCAAGCTCGTGGGGAAGACGCGCTAATTTTCTGGCATACAGCTAAGTGAAACCGTATATATTAATATTATAATCATTAATCAATTTTAGGTTTACCATCTTATCCATATTCCCAAATATAAGGATTTATTTCTCATTTTATGCTAAACAACCAATAAAAAATAGTTTTAGTTGAAAGATATTAGTCTAAATTATATCTTTAGTTTATTTTAGATCTTTAAAGTATTTTTTATCAAAATAAATGTATAATATTTTTTGTTATCATTTTAAAGTTAATTTATCACTATTGTTAAAAAAATTCGTCAACCATTCAATACATTAGAAGTGTTGTATTTATAAATTTTTAAAACTTAAAATTGCTAGAAAAATTAAAAGTCTAAATTTCTATAAAATCCAAAAAGGAAAAACCCTAAAATATCAAATCCTATTATTATAGTCAAATGCCTACCCATTCATTGTCGGACACCCATAGTCTATCATCTCCTTATCGTCCAATACCCTAAATCTTAAATCTCCTTTATCCTTAAGTCTTCAATACCCAAACTCCTAATCCATAATCCAAGGTTCTCTAAGATGGGATGAAAGCAAGATGATGTAGATGTTCTTGGGAAACAACACAAAGTAAATTCTTAACACAATTATCACACCTTGCACTGGAGATCAAATGATCTGGGAACACCACAATTCAGGTTTTTACTCCACAAAGTCTGGATATATTTGGTTGTTAAAGGAAGCAGGAACCGAGCGAGACCCCTCTCCAATCTGGAAAGCAATTTTCAAGCTCCCCACGCTACCAAAGGGGAAGTTTTTCGGGTGGCGAGCCTGTCATGAGTCTTTAGCTACAGCCTCCAAGCTTGCTACCACAAGTTTTGGATTTGGGATTTGCCCACAGAAACTGCAATCCATGCCCTCAAAAATTGCCCAAAGACAACTGAAATCCTTGCGGCTTCAGGTATAAATAGAAACTGCTTTGTTTCCCAGGTTCCTAACGTCAAATGGTAGATGGAAGATGCTGCCTCCTCCTTAGCTAGAGAAGGTTTCTCCAGATTGATCACACTATTATGGAATGTTTGGAATCGTCGATATAAGTGGGTGCACGATGGGGAGGTTCAAAGGGGATATTTTTGCTGAATAGACCATGCAGATCGCCAGCGGGAAAATGGTTCACTCCGAAAGCTAGGTACCTAAAGATCAATGTTGATGGAGCGTTTTTACCCAACTCTGGAGCTGCAACAATCGGAGTTGTGGCTCCTGACCACCATAGACTTGTTGTAGGAGGACTTGCACGGAGACTTGAAGGGACTCACTCAATGGAAACAACAGAGGTTTGTGGTTTTATGAAGGGACTAGATATGGCAATCGAAAATGGTTGGGATAACGTAATTGCGGAGAGGGACGCCATTTCCATTGTCAACCGCTTGAATACTTCGCATGAAGACATTTCAATGAATGGATTGATATCAACGAAGCAAGATCGATTTTAATAAGCAATCTAAATTTTTAAGTTCTCTATGTTTATCAAGAGGCAAACCGAATTGTTCATTCTCTTGTTCATCAGGCTTTATCGAGAATCAATCTATTTTGGTTTGCTTATGAGATACCATAATGTATCTCAAATGATGTTATCTTTTATGTTATTTGCATCTAATTAATTTGAGTGCCTACTTTATCAAAAACAAAAATTCTCTCTACTTGACCCTTTCCTCCCTTGAAAACTCGTCGCCAGCTAGATGCTTCATAATACATCGTTGTCGACGTATTCTTATTTCGTCCACTCACATTCTCTCTCTCCATCCTCCATTACTTGTCTGCATCTATCGTAAAATTAGCGTCATCACTCTTGTCCTTCTTTCCTTTGCACTGCCAATTGTGTTCGACTTACACCATTAGTAAAAGGGGCGGTAGCGGTGGCTGAATTTGACGGAAATATATGAGATTTGTGGATTATGAATAAAAAAATTCTATTTGATAATTTATATTTTTATGAATTTTGGAGTGTTTTTTCTAAAATAAAAGAAAATATAAGAGTTTTTTGTTGTTAGTATTTATGAATTTTATTTTTAAATAAAGGAAATTAAAAAATAAGTCACGTATCACATACCAGTTGGTTAATTGTTTTTAACGGATATTTTAGCATTTGCGACAGAATTGACAGTAAAATTGTAAATTTTAAAAATTAGACATCTATTTTGATTAAAAACTTCAAACGCCTAATGTAAATAAAAAATATAATTTAATTGTTTTTAATCAAACCTAAAAAATTAGTATAAAATAGATTTTGCTAAAGTATTTTTAAACATATACATGTTAAACATATACTCATCACGAGTTCAAAGTACGTATCTGACCTTTTCCTTAGAATTTCAACTTGCATATTAGGAATGTATAGATGTAATGATAGATAAATTCTGTTTCAGGTCTTCGTAATGTTGGGTTCACCGGTACACCTTACGGCACAACAGAAAAATTATCTGGCGATCTAACCAGTGATCCAAGTACGAAAACGCTAATTTGGGAGGAAGAGATGCATAATTTACCATAGATTCCTTGAATAGCAGCAAAATCGACATGATCATCGTGAACAATTTGAATCGTTAGCCTCCACAGAAAACATCTTGGCCTCTACTTATTTCACCCAGTTGAGAGTAAATTTTCTTTTTTCATTTTTTTTTGAGAAATATCGACAAAAGGGATAAAACGACTGCTAGGCCATCATATTCCTTGTATACTATGTTTCCTTAACCTTTAGGGTTTTTATGAATTATTTATTAAAAGAAATAATTACATTAATAATAATCTAATATTCATTTAGTATGTACGGGATAATTAAAATCACATATATATATATATATATATTAATTTTAATTACACATTTTTAATTCAAGTACAACAGAATGGTACATGTGTAACTTATTATAATTTGCTCATCTCAACCCTGGGATGTAACCATGTAGGTTCCTGTACAATAAAATGGTACCATTCTTAATCCAAATAGTAATAATTACTTCTAATGGTACAATAAAATGGTACATGTATAACTTATTACACATTTTTAATTCAAGTACAATAAAATGGCACATGTATAATATTAGTAGTAATTATTAGAACCATTCTAATATTACAAACAATGAGTGACACCTAACAATGTATCATTATCATCTAAGTTACAAGAAGTCATGATTCGACATAACTTCTTCCTGACTAATTCCTTTTATGTATTATATCATTTGTCCTTTATATCTAGAATAAACACAAGCCTTGGAATAGTCACACTCGTATAGCCCATTTAACATTTCTTGATATCCAAAGTCAACTATGATAACGAACAACTTATGATATCTCATATCAATGTGTTTGAACATGGCCATGCATTTCTAGTCTCACTCAATCAAGTGGCATGTGATATAATTCCTATTATTTAGGAAGGAAAAATCCTATCATTCACACCACACTATATATATCGTAATGTATTCAACATCAGTCTTAATAGTGCGATCAGTTATGGAGCAGGTTTGATTGTATCAAAACACACGACAATATATGTTGATATAGTAATGATCTCAAATCTGAGATCATACATGTAGTCACCATCATGAGCAATGTTGTGACCGTCACATAATAATCCAAGATATATGCTCATAGTGGTCAATCCAATATGGTGTTCCCTAACAACATATTCATGCATCGATTCTGACATCTCTATGTCAATAACAACTTATTGTCATTAATCAGCATGTTAGCCTTAAATGTATTATTATTTTCCATGCTCATAATAATACTTGACTAAGGACCTTTCAATAATAATCATATTATTATATGAACATTATTATCTTTTAGTTTATTTAATACATAGAAATATAACAAAAGAAAATAACGGTAATGCCTTTATTTAATAAATACGGTAAAGAAAATATGTCAATACAATCATCACATTATTATTTTTTGAGCATACTCTAACATGTAAATGATCAGTTCCCAAACTAGGACGAGAACACAGAATCAAAGTCCGTATCATATCAGCCAGAGCATACAATGTGGACCTCATCACTGAGGTCATGATGAACGGTGGTGATTACGTTTGACTTTGACAGTTGGGTAATTCTATAGTATTATTTTAATCTCCCTAAATCCTTTGGATTGGATGACAAACTTTATTTCCTTTATTTTTTATTTTTGTTTATATTATTTGTTACTTCATATAACTTGAATTTCTATTGTATTTGTAATAGAACACCTTGGAGTATTTCTTTTCTTCTATGTGAAGATAACCAAATAAAGAAGGAAGTGATGTCATTCCTTGTTCATGCACATGTAAGTCACGAACCACAAAAAAAATTAGAATTTTAGATTTCTCCTATTCCATTCGTTTCAAAACATTAAATGTAAGCTAATAGGATACTTAGATGTGTCACAGGTGCATTCGACCCACTCTGGAAGAGCTCAAAAACTTTGGCGACTAGGATTTCACCATATACAGCGACGGACAGTTCCCGTGTAATCGATACACCCATTACATGACTTCCTCCACCAGTATAGACCTCAAACTCGGTAGGAGGGAGATGGTCATTCCCGGCACCCTATATGCAAGGTAATTGAAGAAAGTTATTTTCAGTGTTATGCAATATCTCATGCCTATACGACGGATCTACTCCCTCTATTGCAACATGGGAAAAGCTGTGACGTTGCCCGTTTCTTCGAATTACTGGGTACACAGTTTAGAAGGATTGTTATGTTCGTGTTTGTGATGAAACGTAATGTGACTGAAAACGTTATTTAAACTCGAGCATGTACAGGAAAGTAAACTTTGTCCACTGATCATAATAGGTATTTAATTGAAGATGATGAGCATTGATAGAGCGAGAATAATGTATTGCATACAGAAGGAGGGTGTTATGCTAAGTGCATTGATTTGTCTAAAGAGAAAGAGCCTGATATTTCGAATGCCAACAAGTTTGGGACCGGTCAAAAACTCTGATCCGTCGAGCTTTAGTGGTGAATCTATAGCAATATCTAACTTGACTGCTTTTGTTCTTCAGTGTTATAGAATGTCGTATTCGAAAAATACTCGAGAATTCTACCACTTCAATAAATCTTTCACGAGTAAGAACCAAATCATAGTGAACAATAATGTTCAAACTGAGACAATTACTGTTCTAATGAAGACATCGATTGTAGAAAACACAAGGGCAACCTATCCGATCAAGTATTTCGTAAATGCAAAGATATCGTGTGTCAGGCCTCATCCAAAGAATGTCATTCTAGTGGCTTGTGATGCTTTTGGTGTGCTTCCTCTAGTGAGCAAGTTGAGCTTGGCTCAAACCATGTATTACCATGAATTTATGAATGAAGAAGTTTTACATTGATTCTGTACATCAGTAAAGGAGTATCTACAAATATATACAACACCCTATAAAGCCTAACTAAATAACCAACTCATAATAAAGTGAACTAAATAACCATCATATTTAATATCCCCCCTCAAGATAGAGGTCGATGAATGTTTATAAAACCCATCTTGACTACAAAATTGTGAAAAGCAAGGCTTTGGTGAAGATGTCAGCAAGTTGACTATTAGAACGAACATGAAACAAATTCAAAAAACCCATCGCATAACTTCTCTAAAATAAAATGACAATCCACCCTTGATATGCTTGGTTCGATCATGAAAAACTTGATTACTGGCGAGGTGAATAATAGCCTAATTGTCACAGTAAAGGAACACATTCGAAGTAGGAATGTTAACAGAAGAAAGCAAAGCTGCAAGCCAAACAAGTTCACATATAGCTGACACTGTGGCCCTATACTCAGCTTCACAAGATGATCGACTAACTGTGTGTTGTTTCTTTGACTTCCAAGAAACAAGGCTATCACCAATGTAGGTACAAAAACTAGAAGTGGATTGACGTAGAACTGGACAAGAGTTACTATCTAAATCAACGAAAGCACTTAACTGTAGGTTGGATTTTGAAGAAAACAACAGTCCCAAACCTGGAGAATTCTTTATGTAAGATAAGAGATGATAAACAACACGTAGATGAGGTTGATGGGGAAAGAAAACAAATTGACCCAACAAATGCACTGTGTAGGCGATGTCAGGTCTCGTATGCCTAAGATAAAGAAGTTAACCAACCAAGCTTCAATATATTTAAGGATTAGATAGTAACTCACCTTCATGAATGCTTAGTTTGTGAGAAAACATTATAGGTAATTCAACATGCTTCTTACCAAGTGTTCCAGTACCCTCTAAAATTTGAAGAGCATTATGCCTTTAAGAAAAAGAGATCCCTGAATCATTCCAAACAACCTCAAAGTCGAGAAAATACCTCAAAGGACCTAATTCTTTGAGTTTGAAGTGTTGTTGAAGCGATTGACAAGCATCAGCTAACAACAATAAATTCTTTCCAGCAAGAATTATATCATCAACGTAAACCAATAAAGCCACCATATCATCACCTTTCCCTTTAACAAACAAAAAATGTCCATAAGGAGAATGTGGAAAACCAAAACCAATCACAAAACAAGAAAAGTTTTGAAACCACTGATGAGAAGCCTGCTTAAGACCGTAAACTAACTTGTGAAGTTTGCAAACCAAATTCGACCTTGTCATTGTTGTCTTATAACCAAGAGGGAGCCTCATGTAGACTTCTTCATGAAGCTTTTCATTCAAGAAAGCATTATTTACATCCAATTGAAGGAGATGCCGATTATGTGCGGCAGCAAAAGCCAAAAAGACTTTGAATGAAGTCATCTTAGCCACCAAACGTGCCTTATGCTTTTCAAAGGTGCCATCAGCATTATATTTAATGCAGTATACCCATTTACAATTAATTGAGTGTTTGTCATTAGGGAGAGGGATAACAGACCATGTTTGAAGAAAATCCAGAGCCTTTAATTTCTCATTCATTCAATTTCTCCATTTAAGAAACAGAACAACTTGGTGATAGAATGATGGTTCATACGATGAAGAAATATTTGCAAAAAAGCCAGCATATGAGGGAGACAACTTTGTGGAAGAAAGATGCTCTTGAATAGGTACATGCATGACATAGAAGCAACAATGTTACTGTTGCAATAGTAATCTTCGATATATGAAGGCTTATTAATAGTTCGAGAAGACCTTATAGAATCCTTACAACCGGATTAACATGTGATTGAATAACTGGTTTCGTAGGTAACTTTTCAATAGGCTTGTGCTCATGGTGCTTAGGATCATGCACTACATTTTGTTGTAAATCAAGAGACTATGATTTGGAAGAGTCTTCATGCATGTGCTGAACTGGAGATGCACGGGGATCATTATGGACGACAGGAGCAGCATGTGAGCCTGAAGTGTCAGTCAAGACAACATGTAAAGAGAAATCAGAAAAAGAATCAATAAGAGGACTAGAGGGAGAGATAGTGTGAAATGAAACAATCATCTCATGGAACACAAAATATCGGGACACCACAATGGACTTGGTCTCAAGAACATAGACTTTTTACGTCACCATCTCAACAACAAAACCAAGATAAACACCAGGCAAGGCTATTTCTGATAATTTGTCTTGATGAGCTCGAAGTGTCGAGATAAAACATAAATAGCAAACACCTTAAGATGTTCATAGACTGGAGCATGAGTTTGCAAAAGTTAAAAAGGAGTCTTGTTGTCCAAAATAGGAAACGGCGGCCTGTTGATAATATATGAGGCAATGATCAAACAATCACCCCAAAAACGAATGAGATCCCTGGACTGAAAATAGAGGTTTGTAGCAACAACCAAAAGATGTTGGTGTTTCTTTTTCTACACAAGAGAATTGATGAACAATCCCTAAAGAAGAAAAAAAATAAGTGAATATCAACTTAGGAGCATTATCAGACTTGTAACATCCATCTCCCGTATACCGTTATGTATACGAGATACAGATGTCAGAAAACTTTTAAAACAGTTTCCCATTTGAAAATCCGTACAATTTTGTTTCATTTTATAAACCATTATAATTTACTTATAATGAAAACATGCATTAAACTTACATATACAATAAAAACAGATGTTTTACATTTCACCATTATACATTAGTTTAATTCAAAAGCTTTTCAAAGCGTTTTTACTAATCCTATTACATGCCAACCAAAATATATCAAAAGCAGACAAGTATGTCATACTGTTACTGATGAGGGTATTCTGACTTGATATCTGGTGATCTTCTTACTCAGCTAGTATTCCACCTAAACTTTAAATAAACACACATAAGTATTACTTAGTGAGGCATAATTAATCACAAGTAAAGTTCTGAACACAATTTATTTCCATACAGAAATTCATACACTTAGTATGAATTTCTTATCCTTTTAGCACACAAGGTGCCCAACATAGAAATTCATACACTTAGTATGAATTTCTTTCTCATGTTAGTACACGAAGTGCCCTATATGGAAATTCATACACTTAGTATGAATTCCTTCTCATGTTAGCACACGAAGTGCCCTACATGGAAATTCGTATACTTAGTATGAATTCCTTCTCATGTTAGCACACGAAGTGCCCTATATGAAAATTCATACACATAGTATGAATTTCTTCTCATGTTAGCACACGAAGTGCCCTATATGGAAATTCATACACTTAGTATGAATTCCTTCTCATGTTAGCACACGAAGTGCCCTATATGGAAATTCATACACTTAGTATGAATTCCTTCTCATGTTAGCACACGAAATGCCCTATATGGAAATTCATACACTCAGTATGGATTCCTTCTCATGTTAGCACACGAAGTGTCCTATATCGAAATTCATACACTTAGTATGAATTCCTTGACATTTTAGCACACTTAGTGCCATTTGGTAATCACCATACATACATCAATAATTCAAACTATTATGACTATTATATCATATATGTACATAATTAAATGTACTCACCTGGCTCGCCTTGCTTAGAAATCCAAAAAATGGGAAGCTGATTACTCTAGAACTTTTCCCTTGCCTTTTTCTTTACTCGACTCGGGAGCTTGATTTCGATCTATCCCAGATTCATTAAATACATGTATAATATCAATTGTTAGTGTATTTCCTAACAATTATAACTTAATCATTAATCAAAAGTACTTATTATTAATCTTTCTATAACAATATAAGCATAACTTAACATTTCTGGTTCCTTAGTATCGATACTCCGACAATAGTATCGATACTACCCTACTATGGTATTGATACCCTTCCAGTATCGATACCAAAATTAGATTCGATGTGTCCCATTATCAATACCCTTACCATGGTATCGATACTACTATATGGTACTGATACCCCTTTATGATATCGATACCAAAATTAGGTTCGATGTTACCTGGTATCGATACCCTTACCATGATATCTATACTACCTCATCGGTACCGATACTGATTGAATTAGTATCGATACTTCTTATCTAAATCAGCTCAATTTTATCTTATAGTATCGGTACTGTTCTATCAGTATCGATACACATGCCCAGATTTTCCAGTTTCAACCCGAAACACACCCAACTTTGGCCAATTTTCCTCTCATTTATCCCTAACAATACTATGCAATTCTTCTCTACTTAACCATACTAACCTCTATTCATTTAGATACTTAAAACATTTAGTATCCCTCAATAACATTTGATTATAAGAATCACGCCAAAATTTGTAACTTGTTTTCACACTCATCCAATGCTTCTAATATTTCATTTACCTTATTGACAAGTCAATTCTAACAATAAACATTAATAAACCCTCATATATTAACATATCATTATAAAACCCATTTTCTAAAATATCCTTTATTTCCCCTATTTCATTGTTTTAATCTCATCTAAACCTTTTTTAAGCTTCCATCATATACAAGGATTCAATAACCAACAAAAATTGAAGGAATAAACCATTAAATTGAAAACTTACCTTTGAGCTATGGGAGACTCTTCTACGGGGAAAGAGGAAGAAGAAGAAAAAAAAGAGAACTTTTTGCAACCTAATTCCCTTTTCCCCTTATCTTTAATACCAATTTTAAAATACACTTTAATTTCTCTTTCATTTCAAAGACTAAAATGCCCTCTTAATAATCCATTGTCACAATTTAGTCTAAACCAATAATCCTAATCATTATCATCTTATATCATTTAATCAAATAAATCCTCCTATTTTTGAATCATTTCAATATAGTCCCTAAATCAGTATTTAGGGCATTACAATTATCCCCTTAATAAAATTTATCCTCAAAATTTAAAAAAGTTGTAATACCCCAAAATTTAGATAATGACCAAAATGTAAATTTTGAAAGTTTGATGGTCAAAGTAGAAAATTGGGAAAAGTTTAAGGGACTAAGTGGTAATTTTCCCAAAAAGAATGTTAGTCCATAAATGGATTTAGTGAGTGACCAAATTATAAATTTTTAAAGTTTGGTAACCAAAGTATAAATTTTAAAAAAGTTCAAGGACCAAAATATATATTATTTTCACATTTTTAAATGTTGAAAAACAATATAAATCTTTGGATTTTAGTATTTAATTTAATATTTAATTTGGACTGTTGGATTAAAGTGACAGGATTATGATTTTTGGAAATTTCAAGGGCAAAATGGTAAAGTGGAAAAACATTTTGTTCATCTTTGACTTTGGAAGATGATAAGGTTAGGTGTCTTGGTTTAATGGTGATTATGAAGTTTCATTAAGGGTAAATTGTTATTTTCTCAATTTAATGAATTTAAAATTCATTAAAGTTAAATTAAAGCTAGATAATCATGAAAAATATCTAAAGTTTCATGTATAAAGTCTTCATTATCTATTCATTACCATGAGCTATACCAAGGTAAGGGAATTTGTTTTTCCATTTTTGAGCAATTTTCTTTGGATTTCGGGTTATGTCGTGAAATAGAAAATTGTTCTACGCGAAAAATGCAATCATTTGGTACTAATATTGCTTCTTAATCTTGCTGGAATTCAAAGATCCCAAATATAAGGGTTTATGTTCATGATAGAGTTCATGAAATTGATGATGAATCTTGATGTTTTTGAGGTTGTAGATTCATTTTCAGGCTTGATTTATGGTTAAAACATATTCAATCTTCCTAGAAATTATTCTTTAAAATTCGGCCAAATTATAAGTTAGAGAAACTTTGTGTTGTGATGAGATTTGATTAGGGATTTGATTGTAGAGATGTTATAAGGTTGATTGAAAGTTGATTTCATGCTTGAATTGAATCAAAATCGAGCAAAATCATGAAAACATAGTTTTAAAGTATAAAGAATTCGACCATGATGTATTTGAGTGGGAAAAATTATGGAAAAATTATATAAGGTCTGGAAATGATATAAAAAGTATTCTACAAGCCATATAAAAATTTGGGGACCATTTTTTAATTTTTGAAAAGTTGGGGGACCAATTTCTACAATTTTTAGAAAAGTTGTGAATGGTTGTATAATTGTTTAATAGTTGATGTACTATACTGGAAATTTCTATTTTGGAATTGAAATGAGTGTTTATATGAGAAATATAACTATTTTAGAAGTTTGAAAAGATTGGTGTTTTAAGTACAACATTCACATAGTTGGGGTACTTAAGTGTAGTTATGCCTTTGTAAAATAATTTGAATGGTAATAATTTCAATGCTGGAATTTTTGGTATTAAGAATCCAAGTGCTAAAATGGTGAAGAACCATTTTGTGTAAATTGGAAAAGTTGGTGCCAATGCTAAAAGGAATTATTAAGTGTTAAGTGTTTTGGTAGAAGATGAGTTTCAAGTATATTATGGATTTTGTTTTGGGGATATGTTTATGTTAGTACAATACTAACATATGTATTGTTATGAAATTGTAATTTGTACAGATCGTGATTGATTTGTGAATGAAGCAAGTCAAGTATAAAAGGGTTTATTGTGTATCATAGTGAGTCACATATTTTGGAATATATAAAGTATCAAGGTGAGTGCAATACATGCATGAGATGGTACATGGATTTTTATACATCATGTACATATATGTTTTATACATCATTAGAAAAACTTGCGATAAGTCGACCTTGTTTATATCAGCATGATATTATGTCATTTTTATAACTTTGATATGGCATTGATATGTCACAGTGTGAAATTATAGTGCATTGATCATGGATAATGTGATATTTTACCATGAATGTTGCTTTGAGTATGAACTGCCCCATTGTTAAATTATGATAATACACTTTGCCATGGATGGATAAAATAAAATAGACTATATGCCCAAGTATGTTATTGAGGATCAGTAGTATTAATGGCATGTCATAAAGTCTAGCAGTTGCATATTAGGTAGCACTAGAGTGTCTAGAGAAGGCACATAGTGCAGGCCTCAAAGTGTCTAGCGAAGACACGGTACAAAACACTACGATGTACAAGGTGGGTAAAGCTCGACCTCAGCACTACGGTGCATTATTAGGTGAGCAAAGCTCGACCTTAGTACTACGGTGCAATATTTGACTTCTATACTGGGGTTCTCATACAGTTATACTTTGGGTTATGGTTTATTGGTTAATAAAGGATAAACATACAAATAAGCTTACGAGCTTATGGGATAAATGACAAGTATATTGGTAAGAAATTTTATATTCAATTATATTATTTTGATCATGGTAAAATATAGGATATGCAGGTAACATGATCTTATGGCATTTGTTTATGACATTAAATCTCATGCATGAGTTATATTGCACTATTTATTGTTTTAATTGCCTCACTAAGTATATACTTAGCATGTGATTATTTTCACGCGTAGGTAAAAAGCAAGAGTAGAGTAAAGAGTACAAAGCACTCCAAGCATCAAGGAATATACTACAGTATCAGTAAGACATCCTATGATGAAATTTTGACTTTGTTAGTGGCATGTACTTATCAATGTCCTAGTTGTTTTGTTGAACTATCTTGGAAATGGTTTGTAATAACTAAACTAAATTATTTTACTCTGTTTCAATATGGATATCATAAATCCATATTAATATATGTTTTAAATAGTATGTGATAATTTGATATGATATGATATTTTTATAATATCATTTACCATTTTAAGAAAAGAAATTTTAAATCACTTTGAATGGGAAAGTATTTTACGAAATTCAGGAGACATCTATAATCTGTATAGGTATAATTATACGGGTTATGGGTGTTACATTTATTGGTATCATATCTACAAGTGTAGCCGTTTCTGGACTTGGAAAGAGTTTATTTTAAGTAAAAAATGTATACATCCCACTAGGATGTCAAAAGTTTATTGATAGTTGTATATATACTGTGATGATGCTTATTGGGAGTAAAGTTACTCTTTACTAATGTAAGATGATTTTGACTATGTTCAAATGTCAGAAACTAAAGACAAAGGTAAGAAAGTCAAAAATGTTGAAAAGAAGGTCGAGATTGAAATCGAATCAAAGGGACCCGATATAACTTCTGTAAAACGCTTTAGAAGGGTGAGTGTTGTTATGGATTTTCCTCCATTCTGTGGAAGAAATGCCCTAGCTTTCAATGAAGTTTCTAAATTGGAAGAATCCATTAAAAAGTTTAAATGGATTACAAGAGAAGTCGAATCGGATGAGGATCCAGAGGAGATTTCTGAATCTAGTGATGATTATGAGGTTTCTCCATGTATGCTTAAATAATTGAGAAATATTTAAGTTAAGCATTAAATTGTTTAAAGTATTGTTGATTTGAGTAAGAGGAATTGAGTAAGCGATAAATATGATTTTTGCTAAAAGTTTACAGAAAACTGAGTTATTAGTGAATCAAATGATTATGAGTTGGATTGAGAATATATATCAAGTCCATAAAACTTGATAGAGTTACCTTGCAAAGGTAAATTTGTGAAATGGATTGTCTAACCATTCCATGATGCAATGAATTATTATTTAAATTGAGATTGATTCTCAAGAACTTGAAAAGTTTTAAGTTCGTAGTGAGAGGAAAAATAGTAAATTTGCTTGATAGTGTGATTTTAGCATTAACTACTATGAAGTTATTGCTACAAATTTATCAAGTTTTCTTATTGAAATATATGGACATTTAAACTTTCATTTGAGATAGAAAATGTTTCAACTGCTCGAGAATGTTTTCTTTGGATCTGGAAAAGTTATATAGATTTTCTTAAGAATGAATTAAGGAATTCTAAAGTACAGTTACTCAATTCAACTTGATAAAAAGTGTTATTATGGCGTAAGATCTATGGGTCATGATACAAGTGTTAGACGGACAAATAATAATTGTCCGATAAAGATTCAGGAGCTTATGTTACCGGTGAATCTTATGGGATTATCATTAACGAGTTTTAGATCATTTTGATCATGAGTTGGTTGTTTCTGTATTAAGGTTGTATTAATGGTCGCAAGAAGCGATTAATTTAGAAAAATGAGGAGAAATTAAAAATTTTAATGATTGATAAAAAAGTGAAATCATCACTAATGTGATATTAACAATGGTTATGATTAAGATGATGTAAAAAGGATGCATAACTTTTCTAGCTAAGGTGATAGATACTCAAGTATTTGAAGTAAGATCATATGATATTTCCATAACTCGGGAATTTCCATATGTTTTCTTAGATTTATTATTTGGGTTTCCTCCAGATTGAGAGGCGAATTCAATATTTATGGTTATCAAGGCATTGATCCTATATCTATGGGTTCGTATCGAATGGTTGCGATTGAGTTAAGAGAATAAAGAACCAATTGCAAGAGCTGCTAGATCGAGGATTCTTTAGACCGAGTATTTTACCTTGGGGTGCACCAGTTTTGTTTGTGAAAAAGAAAGATAGATCTATACGATTATGCATAGATTATCAACAGTTAAACAAAGTAACAATTAAGAACAAATATCCTATTTTGAGGATTGATGACTTGTTAGATTAGCTTAAAGGAAGCAACAATTTTCTCTAAAAAAATTGATATTCGAATGGGATATTATCAGTTACAGATTAAAGAAGAAGATGTTCTAAAGATAGTTTTCAGAACACAGTATAGACACTACGAGTTCGTAGTACTGTCGTTTGGTTTGAAAAATGCTCCAACAATATTCATGGATTTGATGAATTGAGTATTTCAACCTTACTTGGATTAGTTGTGGTTGTATTTATTTATGATATTCTGGTATACTCGAAGACAAAGATAGAGCATAATATTTATCTTCGTACTGTGCTTGAGATACTTAAGGGTAAAAAGTTATATGACAAACTTACAAGGTGTGAGTTTTGGCTGTCAAAAGTATTTTTTCATGGTCATGTTGTCTCGGCAGAAGGCACAAGAGATAAAAAACTAAAGAAAAGAAGAAAGAATAAAAAAATAAAAAGAAGATGAAAAAAAACAGAAAAAGAAAAGAAGAAAAAAGAAGAAAAAAAAAAAAAAAAAAAAAAAAGAAAAAATAGAAAAATAAAAGAAAAAATAAAAAAAAGAAAAGAAGAAAAAAAATGAGAGATGCTTAGAAAAATATTTCACTTGTGAAAAAGGTGAGACTAAAGACTTTGAAGTCAAGTCTGATGGGTGTCTATTTTATCGAGGAAGAATTTGTATTCCTCATGATGATGAGTTGAAGAAAGATATTCTTTTTGAGGCACATTATAATCCACTGACTATGCATCCAGGTGGGAACAAAATGTATCAGAATGTAAAGAGTTAGTTTGTTGTTACATGTTTGACATGTCAACAAGTAAAAGCTCAGCATCAAGTGCTTTTGGAATTGTTGCAACTGTTTTCTATTCCAGAGCAGAAGTGGTAAAGAGTCACTCTGGATTTTGTTACTGGACTACCTTTGACATCAAATAAAATAGATTTCATTTGGGTAATAGTGATCGGTTAACTAAATCGGCATATTTCATTTTGGTGCGAATGGACTACACCTTGGATAATTATGCAGAGTTGTATATCAAGGAGATAGTTCGACTATATGGAGTACCAATATCCATTATATCCAACAGGGATCCAAGGTTCACTTTAAGATTTTGGAATTCTTTGCATAAAGCTTTGGATACTCGATTGAATTTCAGTAAAACCTTTCATCCACAAACGGATGGTAAGTCAGAAAGAACTATTCATATATTACAAGATATGCTGAGAGCATGTGTGATGGAGTTCAAGGAATCATGGGAAAAGAAAATTATTTGTCTCTATAAGAATTTATCTACAATAACAGTTATTAATTGAGCATCAAGATGACTCAATATGAAACTTTTTATATGGGAGAAAATGTCGAACACCATTAAATTGGTTCGAGTTAAAAGATTGGAATCTTGTTGGCCCATATTTATTGAAAGAGGTTGAGGATAAAGTAAAAATAATTCAAGATAGTCTCAAGATGGTATATGATCTGCAGAAGTCTTATGCAGACTTGAAGCGAAAAGAGATTGAATTTCATGAAGGCGATCAACTTTTTCTTAAAGTATTGTCTTGGAAAAAAAAATTGCGTTTTGGGCACAAAGGGAAACTAAGTCCAAGATTCATTGGACCTTATGAGATCTAAAAGCGTGTCAGATAATGAGTTTATCAGTTAGCATTACTTCTAGAGTTAGTCAAAGTTCATAATGTTTTTCATGTGTCAATGATTAGAAAGTATCGATTGAATCTTTCACATATCATTTCATCAGAGGAAATTGAGATCCGACCAGATTTGACTTATGAAGAAGAACCAGTACAGATCTTGGCTCGAGAAATCAAAGAACTACGTAGCATGACGATTCCTCTAGTCAAAGAGATTTAGCAAAATCATAATATCGAGGACGTTACATGGGAACACTACAAGAAATTTCTACTATTGTGACAAATTTAATTTTTTCAAAATTAATTTTGTCACTATTAGTAGCTTTTTGGTGACAAAATAAACAACCGTCGCATTAGATTAAAATAAGATATACAATTATGACAAAAGCTAAAATCGTCAAAATAATTTGTCACAATTAGCAAATATGTGTAACATATGGTGACAAAATAAATTTTATTACGAATTTTTGTCACAAATATTTTCCTCCAATTTTTTAGCGCCAAATTGAAGGCATAGAGTGACAACTTTTGTGACTAAAAGTTTTAGTAACTATGACAGAAAAAATTATCACAACAAATATAAACAAAAAATAATGAGATTTATATCTGTTGTGACAAATATTGTTTGTAATTATATATTTTAATTATAGTGACAAAATGTATAGTAACAAATGATTGTCTCCAATTTTTGGTAAAATAAAAATCATATAGTGATATGTTTTGTAACTATAAGCTATAATTATTGTTACAAAAAGAATTGTCACAACAAATAATGAGATTCAAGTTTTTAGTAAAAAAACAATGTTTGTTGTTATATGTTTTAATTATAGTGACAAAATATATTGTCACAGATTTCCCTCCATATTTTTTTGCGCCAAAAAAGTTATATAGTGACAAATTTTGTAATTATAAGTGTTAATAATTATTACAAAAAAATTGTCACAAAAAAATAATGATATTCACATTTTTGTGACAAATTATATTAATAGTTATAAATTTTAACTATAGTGATAGCATATATTAATTGTCATAACTATTTTTCTCCAATTTTTTGTTTCAAAAGTTATATTGACAATTTTTATAATTATAATTTATAGCTATCATTATAAAAAAAATTATCACATAAAATAATAAAATTCAAGTTTTTTCGTAATAAATTATTTGTGTACTTATATATTTTAATCATTATGAAAAAATATATTATCATAACTACTTCTCCCTATTTTTTAGTGTAAAAAATGCTATATTGTAACAAAATTTATTGTAATTAATAAAATTTAAGTTTTTTTTGTAATTAATTATTTTTTAGTTATATATTTTAATCATTATGAAAACTTATACTATCCGAAATATTTCTCCCTATTTTTTGGTGCAACAATGTTATATAGTGACAAGTTTTGTAACTATATATAATAGTTATTGTTATAGAAAAATTATCTAAAAAAAATATTTTTTTAATTAATAAAATATTCAAGTTTTTTTATAAAAGAAAATTACGTTTGCAGTTATATATTTAATTATAATGATAAAGTATAATTTTATTATAAAAATTGTTAAAAATTTTAATTTTTTCTGATAATATATATATATATAATTAAATGGCATTTTCAAATAAAATATAATAAAAAACTATATTATCAAAAAGTTGAGAGGCATGTTTATTTATTAAAAAATCATTATTCTAAATTTAAAATTTAAAATACACAAAAAAATAAAATATAAAAATAGTAAAAATGAAAAATTAAATTGCTAAAAAAATTGAACTATATATATATGTATTAAATTGGGAATGAACAAGTTAATTTAAGCCCTCATGTAAGACGATCCGTGTAAGTCTTGAACAATATATATTAACCATAGTTGGGTAAATTACCTATTAAATTTTTTACATTAAGTTTAGGTAAAGGTTACTTCCGTTTATAATGTTATATTCACTACAATACTCTTTTTAGTTGTATAACTATTTTTAATATTTTTTATTATATAATTTCATAATCGTTAATGATAGAAACTTTTGGTTAAAGGATCATGTTAATTGTTTTTTCCCTTAAGTTTGAGGGTCGTATTGAATGCAACAGTAATGTGATGGCCAAATTGATTTTTTTTAAAAAATGTACAAGAGCATTATGTATCTTTTTTTTCCTGAAAATTAATATAAATTAAATAAATAATAATCGGATATTCGATGACCCAAAAATACGGGTACCTAGGTTTTATGGGTATCCAACTTATGGGTGCCCGCATATTACTGGTTGAGAGGTAGACCGAGTTTTTGACACCCAAAAATTTTGAATACCTGAAAAAACGAGTACCTAAATATGAACATCCCTAACTAATACGGATGATAAAAAAGCATGTATTAAATTTTTTACGATTATTTTTATTAACTATAACACATCAAAGTTTAACCATAAATTATTTTTAATACACGAATTTTATATACAATTTGTATCATTTTTATTAATAATTAATATTATTATAATTATTGATTTGTTTTTATATTTTAATATTATAAGAATCTCTTCAGAACCATCATGTTCTGAAGATTATACTTTTATTATTTTAAACAAAACAGTAAGCCATTATCAGAAATAGTAAAGAAACATTCAGTGACCAAATTAGAATAAAGTAAAACAAGGGACTACATATAAAAATAAGTGAGACTAAGGAATCTTATCCTAATTAGACCAAAACTTTAGGAGAACACTTGTGCGCCGCATCTCTCCCCCTCTTTCTTTTCTTTTTTACCATTTGCAAACCCTAACCCCAAAAAGATTAGAACACTCTTAGAGCTGGGTATATGGGCTAAGGCCCGCGGGCTACCCGTTTAACCTGCGACCCGTGCGGGCTTCGGGCCTCAAAAATTGAAGACCGTTTAAATTGCGGGCTTTTTAGCCCGGGTCGTTAAACCCGCGGGTTTAATGGGTATAACCGCGGGCTACCCGTTAAACCCGCTAAAGTCCGCTTAATTTAAAATTTATAAAATTTTAGAAAAAATAAACTTAAAAAATTTTATAGAAAAAGAAAATAAATTACTTATAAATATGATGTTACTTATAACTATTGTAGTTTTTAAATTTATTAGGGTGTTTGTCATAATTTTACCGTTGCTTGATATTTTTTTCATTTAAATATACATCATTATCATTTTGGTATTTAAAGTTTTTTTATTTAATTATGACTTTTATTTTTTTCATGAAGTATGTTATCCATTTTGTTCTTTAATTATAAAAAGTCACGTGATATTCTAATAATATATCACATGACACGTAATATTTGGATTAAAAATAAGAAAGAAAAGTAAAATAAAAAATTAAAAATATATTTTTCAACTTTTAAAGACTTTTAGAAAATAAATATATTTTAACAAATTAATACTTATATTTTATCAATTTTAGTATAATTGTATCTTTCAAATTTTCTCTTATACTGTAAGTATTTTATTTTATATTTTCATATTATGTTTTAGTATTTCTTTAAAGTATCCATAAAATACAATTATTAGAAACACTTGACAACTTTCTTGTTAGATTTGTATAATGTTTGACTTTGTTAAATTTTTAAGTTTGAATTTCTACTTTTAGACACTTCTATGTATTCATATTATAGCCTTGAATAATTGTGTTTTATAAAAGTATAATGTGGTTATTGTTTTATTTGTTTTTCAATTTGGTGATATAAGTGAATATTGTTTTTTTAATTTGAGTTTAAGTAATTATATCATTATATATATATATATTAATGATTAAAAAATTAAAAAAATATTATTTTATAATCATTTCCGGCTATTTAAAATAAAATTTAAATATTATTTATTATTTTGACAGTGCTACCTTCCTTTTCAAGTTGCTCGATCATTTTTAAAGGTGTAGTAAGTTAAAACATTATTTTTTATTGTATTTAAAACATTTAAAATTATTTTTATTAAACGGGCCGCGGGTAAGCCCGTTTAGCCCGCGGGTTAAATGGACGGGCCGCAGACCTTAAAATTCAAAACCGTTTATAAATGCGGGCTTTTTAGCCCGCACCGTTTAAGCTCGCACCGTCAAAACCCGCGGGTTAAACGGGCGGGTAACCCGTATACCCTCCTCTAAACACTCTCAAGTCTCCCTCTACTCTCCACGGCTGGGACTCCTACAATGTCCGGTTCACTGGCGTCAAATCCTTAATTTTCTGTGAAAAATTAGGAATTTTTATCAATGACTACCTCGAAGAAATACTACGAGGAGAAAATTGCTTTCTTATTCAATGCTTCATTTTCTTTAAACATCGTGAAATTGCATCTTTGATGCGATATTTATCCTTAAATTTCGATAATTTAATGGACTTGAGACGAAAATTAATTGTGCAGAGAGGACAAAGCGGAAGAACCAGAGCAATCGAAGTACAGAGACAGAGCTAAGGGACAAATCTGACCTCCAGTCTACGATAGGGGAACCTAGTTCGGTGGATAATCATCGTGTTCTGGAGTTGCGGTCTCCAATTATTGTTAAGGTATAAAGAATGTCTAGTTGCTTTCTAATAATTATGCTTTGTATGTGAAGAAATAATACAATATAACCTTTGCTAAAATCATGTTAGTGCAAATCCATGAATGGTTGTATCAATATATTTTCAAACATTGATGTTGTCTGTTGAACTATTAGCGCATTGCGCATTGAAGTGAAATGCCTACCTTACATTCTTTCAGTGGTTGAATTATCTTATAACTCTATTTCTATTTATCAGATTGTTTGCTTGTGATAAGCTCTTTCTTGGAGTAAATGTTTGATATAAGTCCTCAAAGGATTTTTAGGCCCTTTTCACTCAAATTTTGTTCTTTGTTGTCTTTTAAATGTTTGATACAAGTCCTAAAGGGATTTTTTTTAGCGCTGCATAGCATTAGAACTGGTCATTGATTCCTTTTTACTCCATAAAGATTAAAATTTGAGTAACTGTGGTTTGGGTTTCCTCAAATTTGGTGATTCCAGAAGCCTAAGCTTATAGGAAAGGGCCCAACCATACGTTTAAGTTCTGACAGGTTCAAATAACTTCATTTAGGTTAAATGTGGTTCATAGTACAGAATGCTTTAGTTGGTTGTGTTTATACAGCGGGTTTGGCAAACTGCTCAAGAGAAGAATGAATTCATTTAATGAGCTGAAATCTAGGAGATTTTGATTGTTCGTATGTATTTTTATTATTTAATTCTAAATGCTTGTTATGCTACTCTTGTAAGCTTCAAATCATAGTTAAATGTGTATATTCTCGAGTTCGCTATCAAGTCCAGTATCATAAGGGTAATGGCAATCCATACTCCATAGTTTCCCTGAGAAGGACTAAGAGTACTGTAATTATTCATGAAGTTACCAAAAGTAGTAGAGAATGAGAAGCGGGAAGCATAGCTTTCTCCTCCTATGAGTGGACCCCCAAGGAATCAAGCTATCCTGAATGAGTGAGATCAATTATGATAAGTATCAATATCGAGAGGGATGGTGAAAATATGCATGCTAAAATAGGATGAATATTTGATCATTTTCCTGTACAATTATTCCATCCATAGGGTGAATTACCATCTAGCTGGTGGTAGTACATGGCTAAGGAAACAAATTCTAAATTGTTTCTCAGAGCAATTTTTATTTGCTTGATTCTTCTTGTGTTGTTGTGTGCATTATTTCACTTATATGTTTGATTCAACCCCAAACTGATTCTCCCTCTGTCAATTTATAGTGAACTAGAATGATTTGGTTACCAGTGGTTTTTAGTATTGTATTGTGTAAGTACGTTTTTGACTTTACTAGATAAATTACTTGAATGAGCTAAAGAATTACTTGAATTGGCTGCATGCTTGTTTACTTGGTTTAGAACTTTGTTTACTATACAAGGTTAGGGCTGTAATACATTAAGTAGGACCATATATTACTGAGCGGAAATGCTCTTCAAGGCTATTTTATCCATGCTTATTTAAGTTTAATAGTTCCTATTAAAAAACTAAATATTCTTAAGACAACGAATCCAAAACTAGGTCGAAATCAGTAACGGAAAAGAGAATACAACAAATCGAGTCTGTTTCTAGACATTATTCCCTATTTATGACCATATCCTCACTCTGCAAAGTGCAAACTTGAAACAACTGATTCAAAGATTTGGAGGAAACACATTTGATTGAATATTCAATGTAATATTATAATTTAATTTTTAATAATAAAATAAATTTCATATGTTATTTTTAAAAAAAAATATTTATTAAAAATTTAATATAATTTTAACTTTTTTTATTTACATGTAGGTGTGGAATAATTTATGGATCTTCATGGTGGATTTTAATTTACTTTTATTTATAGGGAGGACTTTATTTTTTTAGCAAATTTATTATACACATTTTATGTTTATTTTATTGATATTTAATATTAGTTTTATTGTTATAAGATTTTAAAATATATTTTTAGTTATCATAACAAATTATTTTAGTTATAATAACAAATTTAAATAAAATGCTATTTTGTAACATCAAAAAAATTGTAACAAAATGATTTAGTCACAATAACACATCAAACTTAATCAAAGTAAAAAGTTATGTCAAATTTATTTAATCAAAATAACAATTTATAACAAATATTAATTACTCATTATAAAAATTTGTGGCAAATAATATTCTCACTATAACAAATTGTAACAAATTATTTAGTCACAATAAAAAGTTATAAAAATATTCAGTGACGAAATAAAAGTAGCGAGAAAATAAATTTTGTTGTAATATATTTTTTGTCACGAAAACCTTTTTTGTTTGATGTTATAATTTAAGTTAATTGTGACGAAATTTACTTTTTGTGATAAAATAATTATTTTATTTTAACAAATATTTTGTTTATGTAACTTATATTTAGGGACGAAATAATAAATGTGACAAAATAATTTTTGTCGCCTTATTTATTTTCGTCACAAAAACTCTTTATATTTGATGTTTAAATATAAGTTAGTTATGACAAAATGTACTTCTCGTGATGAAATAGTTAATTGATTGTGACAAATATTTTATTGTGATAAGTTAATTATAGTAATGAAATTTCATTGTTATAATAAATATTATACAAGGGTAACAAACATAATTTTGTCACAATATACTTTACATGACAAGGTTGTTCTAACAAACATGGTAACAAATAAAATTGGTCGGAATAAATATATCGTGACAAATTTAGATAATGACCAAAATTCAAATTTTGAAAGTTTGATGGTTAACGTAGAAAATTGGGAAAAAGTTTAAGGAGCTAAGTGGTAATTTTCCCAAAAAGAATGTTATTCCATTAATGGATTTAGTGAGTGACCAAATTATAAATTTTAAAGTTTGGTGACCAAAGTATAAATTTTGAAAAGTTTAAGGACTAAAATGGTAATTTTAAAAAGTTACATTTTGGCCTCAAAAATAAAAGATAATATATATTATTTTCACATTTTTAAATGTTGGAAAATAATATAAATCTTTGGATTTTAGGATTTAATTTCAGGTTTAATTTGGACTGTTGGATTAAAGTGGCAGGATTGTGATTTTTGGAAATTTCAAGGGCAAAATGGTAAAGTGGAAAAATATTTTGTTAATCTTTGACTTTGGAAGATGATAAGGTTAGGTGTCTTAGTTTAATGGTGATTACTAAGTTTCATTAAGGGGAAATTGATATTTTCCCAATTTAAGGAATTTAAAATTATTAAAGTTAAATTAAAGGTAGATAAGCATGAAAAATATCTAAAGCTTCATGCCAAAAGTCTTCATCGTCTCTTCATTGTCGTGAGCTATACCAAGGTAAGGGATTTTTTTTTCCATTTTTGAGCAATTTTCTTTGGATTTCGGGTTATGCCTTGAAATAGAAAATTGTTCTACGTGAAAAATGCTATCATTTGGTACCAATATTGCTTGTTAATCTTGTTGGAATTCAAAGATCCCAAATCTAACGGTTTATGTTCATGATAGGGTTCATGAAATTGATGATGAATCTTGATGTTTTTGAGGTTGTAGATTCATTTTCAAGCTTGATTTATGGTTAAAACATGTTCAATCTTCCTAGAAATTATTCATTAAAATTTGGACAAATTATATGTTGGAGAAACTTTGTGTTCTGATGAGAGTTGATTAGGGATTTTATTGTAGAGATGTTATAAGGTTGATTGAAAGTTGATTTCATGCTTGAATCGAATTAAAATCAAGCAAAATCATGAAAACATAGTTTTAAAGGATAAAGAATTCGACCATGATGTATTTGAGTGAGAAAATTATGGAAAAATTATATAAGGTCTGTAAATGATGTAAGAAATATTCTAAAAGCCTTATAAAAATTTGGGGACTATTTTTTAATTTTTTTAAAAGTTAGGGGACCAATTTGGCAATTTTAGAAAAGTTATGAATGATAGTATAATTGTTTAATAATTGATGCACTATAATGGAAATTACTATTTTGGAATTGAAATGAGTGTTTAGATGTGAAATATGATTATTTTAGAAGTTTGAAAAGATTGGTGATTTAAGTACAACATTCGCATAGTTGGGGTACTTAAATGTAGTTATGCCTTTGTAAAAGAATTTGAATGGTAATAATTTCAATGCTGGAATTTTTGGTATTAAGAATCTAAGTGATAAAATGGTGAAGGGCCATTTTGTGTAAATTGGAAAAGTTGGTGCCAATGTTAAAAGTAATTATTAAGTGTTAAGTATTTTGGTAGAAGATAAGTTTCAAGTATATTCTGGATTTTGTTTTGGGGATATGTTTATGTTAGTACAATACTAACATATGTATTGTTATGAAATTGTAATTTGTACAGATCGTGATTGATTTGTGAATGAAGCAAGTCAAGTATAAAAGGGTTTATTGTGGATCATAGTGAGGCACAAATTTTGGAATATATAAAGTGTCAAGGTGAGTGCAATACATGCATGACATGGTACATGGATGTTTTATACATCATGTACATATATGTTTTATACATCATCAGGAAGACTTGAGATAAGTCAACATTGTTTATATCATCATGATATTATGTCACTTATATAACTTCGATATGACATTGATATGTCACAGTGTGAAATTATAGTGCATTGATCATGGATAATGTGATATTTTACCATGAATGTTATTTTGGGTATGAACTGTCCCATTGTTAAATTACGATAATATACTTTTCCATGGATGAATAAAATAAAGTAGACTATATGCCTAAGTATGTTATTGAGGATCAGTGGTATTAATGGCATGCCATAGAGTCTAGCAGCTCATATTAGGTAGCACTAGAGTGTCAGAGAAGGCACATAGTGCAGGCCTCAAAGTGTCTAGGGAAGACACGGTGCAAAACACTACGGTGTACAAGGTGGGTAAAGCCCGACCTCAGCACTACAGTGCATTATTAGGTGAGCAAAGCTCGACCTCAGCACTGCGATGCAATATTTGACTCATATGCCGGGGTTCTCATACATTTATACTTTTGATTATGGTTTATTGGTTAATGAAGTATAACATAAAAATAAGCCTACGAGTTTATGGGATAAATGACAAGTATATTGGTAAGAAATTTTATATTCAGTTATATTATTTTGATCATGGTGAAATATAGGATATGCATGTAACATGATCTTATGGCATTTGTTTATGACATTAAATTTCATGCATAAGTTGTATTGCATTGTTTATTATTTTTAATTGCCTCACTAAGTATATACTTAGCGTGTGATGATTTTCACGCGTAGGAAAAAAGCCAAGAGTAGAGTAAAGAGTACAGAGCACTCCAAGCATGAAGGAATATACTACAATATCAGTAAGACATCCTATTATGAAATTTTGACTTTGTTAGTGGCATGTACTTATCAATGTCCTAGTTGTTTTGTTGAACTATTTTGGAAATGGTTTGTAATAACTAAACTAAACTAAACTATTTTACTCTGTTTCAATATGGATAGCATAAATCTATATTAATATACGTTTTAATAGTATGTGATAATTTGATTTGATATGATATTATTATAATATCATTTACCATTTTAAGAAAAGAAATTTTAAATCACTTTGAATGGGAAAATATGTTATGAAATTTCAGGTGACATATATAATCTGTATAGGTATAATTGTACGTGTTATGGGTGTTATAGAAGTACCTTAAACAAAGAGATGTGGGAACTGCTTTTTCATATCCTCATCTCTCTCCCAAGTAGCCTCTTCCACCTTATGATTCAGCCAAAACACTTTGAGAAACGGAATCATTTTGCTACGCAATTCCTTGGTTTCCTTAGCCAAGATCCGTACCGGTTCTTCCTCATAAGTCAAATCTTGTCAGATTTCTATCTCTTCAAGAGTGATAACATGCGAGGGATCTGATCTGTACCTCCTAAGCATCAATACATGGAAAACATTATAGATCTTGTCCATATCCGAAGGTAAAGCTAATTGATAAGCCACGAGTCCAACCCTTTTCAATATCTCATACAGTCCAATAAATCTCGAACTCAGTTTTCCTTTACACCCAAAACATAATACCTTCTTCCAAGGTGATATTTTAAAAAAGACTTTGTCTCCCACCTGATATTTTATTTCTTTCCATTTCAAATCTGCATATGACTTCTGGCAATCTGAGGCTATCTTTAAATTACTTTGGATAATTTTCACTTTATCCTCCATATATTTCATCAAATTCGGCCCGACCAGATCTCATATTTCAGTTCAAACCAATTTAATGGTGTCCGACATTTTCTCCCATATAGAGCTTCATATGGGACCATCTTAATACTCAATTGATAACTATTATTATACGTGAATTCCGCTAACGGCAAGTACTTATTCCATGATCCCTTAAATTCCATCACACATGCCCTCAACATATCTTCTAATATTTGAATAGTTCATTCTAATTGCCCATCTGTTTGCGGATGAAAAGCTGTACTGAAGTTCAATCGAGTACCTAACTATTTCTTTTATATATAACTCCGCAAACTTATTCATTGAGTAGTCTACTCGGACCGGAATAAAATGAGCTATCTTGGTCAACATGTCCACTATCACCCATATCGAGTCCTTTTTTACATGGTGACAACGGTAGCCCCGAAACAAAATCCATCGTTACTCGTTCCCAATTCCACTCAGAAATAGATATAGGTTGCAGTAACCCGGCTGACACTTGATGTTCAGCTTTCACTTTTTGACATGTTAAACATTTAGGAACAAATTTTGTTACTGCTCTTTTCATGCCATGCCACCAATAACGACTTGTCAAGTTTTGATACATCTTATTCCCGCCTGGGTGCATGGTCAAAGGGTTATAATGGGTTTTGCAAAGAATATCTCTCCTCAAATCATCATCATCGGGAATGTAAAGCCTTCACCGGTTATATAAGCATTCATCATCTCTTATTTCAAAATTTTTCTTTATTTTTTTTCAACCTGCACCAATTTCATCAGTTATTTCTTATCTCACCCTTGCAGCTCTTTTACTCAATCCAAAAACATCGATTTTAACTTTAATTCGACAATCAAAGAACCATCTTCATTCACAGACATACGTGCATCTAACGCCCTTAAAGTTGCAAAAGTCTTTCGACTGAGTGCATCCGCTACCACATTAGCTTTTCCTGGATGGTAGTCGATAATCAAATTGTAATCTTTCAAGAGCTCAATACATCTTCTCTTTAGCTTCTCAAAACTTTCTTGGCACTTTTCTGTCCAAATAAAAGGCACATCCTTTTGCAATAATTTAGTTAGCGGCAGAGCTAGCATTGAAAAGTTCTTCACAAATCGACTATAATAACTAGCAAGTCCCAAGAAACTCCGAACTTCTTTGATATTCTTTAGGGATTACCAATCTACTATGGCTTGAATCTTCTTGCGATCCACTCTAATGCCTTCTGCCGACACTATATGACCAAGAAAAGAAATCTCAGATAACCAAAATTCATATTTGGACAATTTAGCGTATAACTTCTTAACACAAAGTATCTGAAGTACCACTCGAAGATGAGCATCGTGATTCTCCTTTAACTTGGAATAAACCAGGATATCATCTATAAACACTACCATAAATTGATCCAAAAATGGTTGAAATAATCTATTCATTAAATCCATAAACGCTACAGGAGTATTCGTCAATCCAAACGGCATTACCACAAATTCATAATGTCCGTACCGAGTCTGAAAAGTTATCTTGGAGATATCATCTCTTTTGATCTTTAACTGATTTTACCCCGACCTCATATCTATCTTAGAGAACACTGTTGTGCCTTTCAATTGATCAAACAAATCATCAATCCTTAGAAGAGGATATTTTTTCTTTATTGTTACCTTATTCAGTTGACGATAGTCAATACATAACTGCATAGACCCGTCCTTCTTTTTCACAAATAACACAGGTGCTCTAAATTCAACTTCGCGATCCGGAGGTAAACTCGATAACTCTTCAAGAAAAAACTTCTGGAAATTCCCTAACTATGGGAATTTCATGCAATCGTACTCCCAACAATCTAGTGTCTAACACGTTAGCAAGAAAAGCAATGCATCCTTTTGACATCATTTTCTTTGCGGTCATAGTTGATATCACATTTGACATGGATTTCGTCTTCTCCCCTATCACCACAATTTTGGAGCCTTCTGCATCCTTTAAAAATAATCATTTCTGACGACAATCTACCCATCCATGGTGTGGAGACAACCGATCCATGCCCAAAATGATTTCAAACTCATCAAAGGGAAACTCCATCAAGTTTGCCAAAAATACTACCCCTTGGATCTTTATTGGACATTTCCTACACACCCTAGTCACCCTTGCACTTTGACCCATAGGATTTATCGCTATCATTTCACTAGTAATTGGTTCTAAAGGAATTTTTCTAGTTTTAATCAATTTGGTACTAATATATGAATATGAAAACCCTGGGTCGACTAGAAAAAAATAGGCTCATCAAAAAGGTGAAATGTACCTGTTATGATCTCCGGATCATCTTGATCATCATTAGTCTTTATATTATATACTCGAACCACTCCCCGAGTCTCTAGTCTTTTACCAGCCTCAGATTGACTGCCATATCTTCCTCTCCCTCTGCTTCTATTAGGTGCTACTACTGATCTCACAGATTGTACTGATCTATCCCCATATTTCTTGGGGCAATTCCGAGCAAAGTGACCAGCTTTACTACAATTGAAACAAACACCAGAAAGCAACCTACATACTCCCTCGTGTAACTTGCCACACGTCTGACATAGAGGTTTCTCTCCATAAGCTCTACCCGAGCTAGCGGCATAGGAATGGGATTGCTTAGTTTTCCACGAAGCTGCATAATGATCAGTTCTATCTGTGAATCGAGAACCTGAGCCCTTGCCCCTCTTTGCATGATGTGCAGATGAAGACGTTCCAATTCTTTTTCCCGTCTGAAAAATTTGTTCTGCTGCTAAAGTCTCCTCTTGAGCTATTTCAATAGTCTTCGCTCTATTTATAACCTCTTGTAAACTGGACAAATTTAAGGCCAGCATAATTTCTTTCAGCTTAGGCCTCAACCCTTCAATAAACTAATCCCGACGAGCTTTTTCATTAGGGACTACCTTGGTAGCATATAGGCTAAGTTTGTTGTATTCAGCCTCATTCTCGTGCACTGCTCGATCACCTTATTTCAAGTTCAGAAACTTCAACAACATCGATCTCATGAACTACTCCCCGATATACCTGTTCTTGAACTCTTCTTGGAAGAACTGTCAGTTCACTTGCTCGGGCGACGCATATATTGTCGTGTTTGTCCACCATACCCGAACAGATCCTCTGAGTAATGATACAGCTGCACGTAGTTTCTCATGATCAAAGCACAACAAACTTTCCAACATTGTCTTTACATCGTTTAACCATAAGTCCGTATCCATCGGGCCTTCTCTTTCCTCTCCCCTAAACTCAGGAGCTCACAAACTTCTTAACTCCTTTGGGATTAGTATTCCCGATACTGGAGGAGCATGGGGAGGCGGAGGAGGTTGAAATTACGTCAGGATAGCGTCTAGAGCTTGCATAAAAGTTATGAACTCCGGGACAGGCATGCCCTGAGGTACCGTTGCACTAGCATTGTCAGACGGAATCGGATGTTTGTTATTCTCTTCATAGCTCTCACTACCCGATTCGTCTCTACTCTCTTGACCAGCCACTCTTCTTGAATTAGTAGAATCCGACATCTATCACAATATTCATAAGAATCATACTTAAGTTATTAAGGAGATACATCTTTCATATTCATTCTATACCCTATCAGTAACCTTCACATCTTAGTGGTATGTAAACTAGTTTTATATCAAACCACACTCATTTTCTATCGAGAATTGGCTAAATGTGTAGCTCTGATACCAATAAATGTAACACTCATCTCCTGTATACCATTATGTATACGAGATACAAATGTCACATCACTTTTAAAACAGTTTCCCATTTGAAAATCCATACAATTTTGTTTCATTTTATAAACCATTATAACTTATAATGAAAACATGCATTAAGCTTACATATACAATAAAAACATATGTTTTGCATTTCACCGTTATACATTAGTTTAATTCAAAAGTTTTTCAAAACGTTTTTACTAAACCTATTACATACCAACCAAAATATATCAAAAACAGACAAGTATGTCATACTGTTACTGATGTGGCGATTCTGACTTGATGTCTGATGATCTTCTTACTCGGCTAGTATTCCACCTACGCGTGAAATAAACATACGTTAAATATTGCTTAGTGAGGAATAATTAATCACAAGTAAAGTTCTAAACACAATTTATTACCATACAGAAATTCATACACTTAGTATGAATTTATTATCATTTTAGTACACAAGGTGCCCAACATAGAAATTCATACACTTAGTATGAATTTCTTTCTAATGTTAGCACACAAAGTGCCCTATATGGAAATTCATACACTTAGTATGAATTCCTTCTCATGTTAGCAGACGAAGTGCCCTATATGGAAATTCATACACTTAGTATGAATTCCTTCTCATGTTAGCACACGAAGTGCCCTATATGGAAATTCATACACTTAGTATGAATTCCTTGGCATTTATCACACTTAATGCCATTTGGTAATCACCATACATAAATCAATAATTCAAACTACTATGATTATTATATCATATATGTACATAATTAAATGCACTCACATGGCTCGCCTTGCTTAGATATCCAAAATATGAGAAGATAATTACTCCAGAAAATTTGCCTTTTTCCTTACTCGACTCGGGAACTTGATTTCGATCTATCTCAGATTCACTAAATACATGTATAATATCAATTGTTAGTGTATTTCCTAAGAATTATAACTTAATCATTAATCAAAAGTACTTATTATTAATATTTCTACAACAATATAAGCATAACTTAACATTTCTGGTTCCTCAATATCGATACTCCCACAATAGTATCGATACCCCCTTCCAATATCGATACCAAATTAGATTCGATATGTCCCACTATCGATACCCTTACCATGGTATCGATACTACTATACTATGGTATCGATACCCCTTTATGGCATTGATACCAAAATTAGGTTCGATGTTACCTAGTATCGATACCCTTACCATGATATCGATACTACCTCATCGGTACTGATACTGATTGAATCAGTATCGATGCTTCTCATCTAAATCAGGCTAATTTTAGCCTATATTATCAGTACTATTCTATTAGTACTGATACCCATGCCCAGATTTTCCAGTTTTAACCCGAAACACACCCAACTTTGGCCAATTTTCCTCTCATTTACCCCTAATAATACTATGCAACTCTTCTCTACTTAACCATACTAACTTTCCTTCATTTAGATACTTAAAACATCTAGTATCCCTCAATAACATTTGATTCTAAGAATCACACCAAAATTTCTAACTTGTTTTCACACTCATCAAATGCTTATAATCTTTCATTTACCTTATTGACAAGTCAATTCTAACAATAAACATTAATAAACCCTCATATATTAACATTTCATTATAAAACCCATTTTCTAAAATCTCCTTTATTTCCCTTATTTCATTATTTTAATCCCATCTAAACCTTCCTTAAGCTTCCATTATATACAAGGATTCAATAACCATCAAAAATTGAAGGAATAAACCATTAAATTGAAAACTTACCTTTGAGCTATGGGAGAACTCTTCTACAGGGAAAGAGGAAGAATAAGAAAGAGAACTTTTTGCAACATAATTCCCCTTTCCCCTTATCTTTAATACCAATTTAAAATACACTTTAATTTCTCTTTCATTTCAAAGACTAAAATGCCCTCTTAATAAACCATTGTCACAATTTAGTCTAAACTAATAATATTAATCATTCTCATCTTATATCATTTAATCAAATAAATCCTCCTATTTTTGAATCATTTCAATATAGTCCCTAAATCGGTATTAGGGGCATTACAAGACTGAAATACCTTCAAATCATAACCAAATTGTCTTTTAATCATCTTTATAAAGTTAGGAATAATAGAGCTAACTTCTGACTTATGCTGCAACAAATAAGTCCAAGTACACCTTATATAATCATTAACTAAGGTTAGAAAAAACTTTGATTATGATACGTGACAGTCTTGTACGCACCCAAATATCACAGTGCACCAAATAAAATGGATGAACAACCCGAGAAGATGAAGGAAAAATAGGTAATCGATGATGTTTTGTAAGAGGACAAATCTCACAAGGCTCAATTTTATTAGAATCATGAAAAGGTAATACATCTTTTAAAACATGTAAAACTCGAAAATTATGATGGCCAAGCCTAGCATGCCCATAAGCCAATATAACATATGGAATATTAAGAATCTTGTCATTAATAACATTTTCTGCTCAAGCATAATAGGAATACGTAGTAAGTAGAGACCTTGATAGAGCTCACCCCTCTCAGTCACATGGCATAGGTCCTAAATCAAACATTGAGTGTTGCAAAACAAAACAAAATGATCAGAATCCTTAATCAATTCACTAACTGCCAATAGGTAAAACTGAAATTGAGGAACATATAAAATGTTCTTAAGCACCAAAGAAGGGGAAAGGTGAATATTCTCATAATAAGCAACATAAACTATTGAGTTATTAGGAAAAAGGATTGTGGCACCTTGAATAGTAATCAAAGAATAAAAAAGATATTTAATAAAACACACATGTCTTGATGCTCCTGATCTATGACCCGATAGTTGTTATTATCAAGTGTAATCAAACTATTGATATAAAAAACGATCTTGCCCTACATCAAAAAATTAACAGATATAGAAAGGAGAACCAGATATGAAGTAGACTGAAGTTGATTGGTGAGCATAGTGTAGACACCCATTTTTGTCCGGGTCTACAAAAAATATTATTATTATTACTATTATTACTATTATTATTAACCAAAAATATTATTATTATTATTATTATTATTATTATTATTATTACCTTTTGTTTTACAGGCTCAATTTCAGGCTCAACCTGAGACCAATTACAAGTCCCAACTACAACAACCACTCAGCAGACCTAAGCCCAACCCAAGCTGCTGACCTAAACATTTGGAACCCGACCCGCAGGAGAGCTAAACCGACCCAAGACTCGATCTATTCAAATTAGGGTTTTAAACCCTAAAATATCAGTAGCTACCGCCGTTTGGCCTCCTAGCTTCCCAGCCTACGCATGAACTTTACCGTCCATCACTTGGTCAACGTGAACTGCCACC
This sequence comes from Hibiscus syriacus, assembly GCF_006381635.1. Classification (NCBI taxonomy): domain Eukaryota; kingdom Viridiplantae; phylum Streptophyta; class Magnoliopsida; order Malvales; family Malvaceae; genus Hibiscus; species Hibiscus syriacus. The sequence continues at coordinate 1,754,001 of NW_024062903.1, forward strand.
GATTACTTCCTGAGTCACTACCGTCCTTGAGTCGTACCTATAGTGACCATATCGATCACCAAGTCAATCAAAGAAGCAGACATCAATCAAAGAAACCACATAAAAAAAATCAAAACAAATCTAAATGATATCCCAAGAAATCCCGAGGAATCAGGCTAGAACAGAGGCATCATATCCATCAAAGTTATAACCACCAATCACAGGGAAAAACATAAAAAGGAGCAGAGAGAAAATATCAAGGACCATTCGGAGGGGAGAGAGCGAAAAAAAAACATTGAAAGAAAAAGGAAAAATATAGAGAAATACCTGAAAAAGAAAATGAAAGAAAGAAGAAAGAGAAGGGGTTTACCTCGGTCGAACGTCGATGAGCTGAGGTCATCGGAGAAGAAGAAATCGAAGGGTTTCTTATTAGATCTACGATGTTTAGGCCTTTTTTAGGCCAAACGAGCCCCCGATCTTTGCTCACAACCAAGAGACGCTCTGTATGACGTCTTTTTCTCTCCCTTCCAATGCCGACGTACGGCGACGACCGTTGGTCAGTGGCAGCCGACACGGTGGGGCTCCACCAAAATCTGGGCTTCGGTTGAAGCCTTGAGAGAGTTCTCTCTCTCTATCTCTCTCGGGGAAAAAATGAAAAATGAGGAAATGGGTGAGAAATAGGCTTGTTTGGGGCTTATATATATCTTGCAAAACGACGTCGTTTTAAGGGGACCTTGGAGGCATTTTCGCGCGTGGGTTTATTACCTGAGAGGTCCTTTGTACTTTGTGCCCTTCTATTTAACCATTAATGCAACTTTATTTTCTTTTTATTTCGATCTCTTGTTTCGTATAAGTTGTAATTTAGTCATTGTTCATATTTCAATTCTTTTATGTTTTATTTAAAGCCTAGGTCATTATGTTTTAGTCTATTTATACTTTAGCAGTCTATTTTCTTGGTTATTTCATTTTAGTCCTTATTTGGTTTATTAATATTCAAATTTGGCAACAATATTTGCAAATCTTCTCTTTTAGTCACTGTCTTACATTTGGTTTAATTATTATTTAGTCCATCATGTTTATGGTGTAATTTATTTTAGTCATTTATATTATTTATGGGTTATTTACATTTATGGTGCCTGTATTATTTAACATTTGTGATTTGGGCTCTGTTTTATTTTATAATTAATGTTTAGCCTTTTTAGTTTTTGTTAATACCATTTTAATCCCTTAAGTTTTTATTTTTACAATTTTAGTTCTTTAACTTTCTATTTTTACTATTTATTCCTTTAAGTTTCTAGTTTTGCTGTTTAGCCTTTTAAATTTCTGTTTTAGCTATTTTAGCCCTTCAAGCTTGGTAAAATGTCATTTTTGTCCCTGAAATCATCCTATGTGCTTATTTTGTTTGTATTTTGGTTTGTAATGTTTACTTATTTTTATTTTAGTCATTTATGAATGAATATTTTACATATTATGTAGTTATTTATAAACATATATATTATTGGTTCTATTTATTGTATATGATTTGTTTCACATTTTTTTTCATTCATGTTTGTTTCCATGGTTTTTTATATTTGTTAATATTATTTGAATAGTTTCGAGAACGATATTTGTAGAATGGGCGTGGAAAGCACCACTTGATCGAAGTGATGTAATCCAATATGATATTCAAACCAAATACGAACTTGAAATAAATTAATTGTATTTTACTAATTATTAATTCATTTCATTTTAAGTCGAACATTGCAATGAACGTCTCTAAATAATACTTTATTTCATTTCATGCAAATTGTAGATCTTCATTCTACCTTTTATATTCGATTCATTTTTTAGTTAATCAATTTATTTTGTTGTATGTAAACGTCGATTTTTTTATATATTCTATTCGCATATTTATCGATGAGGGAATATTTTTACAGATAAGAAATAGAAAGATAGCTTTCCCGATGGAAGATTGCTAATCGCGAGGTTTCTTTTCAAGTTAAAGAATTTCCCTAATTAAATAATTCAAGGCAAATTAATTAAATCTCAATAAAAGGATCATAGGTTAACTTTATATTCGATTCATCATTTCCACCATTTACGACAATGTGTAAGCGATACAATACCAATTTTAGGCGCTGTGGGGGTGCTTACCATTCCCCACACGTAACCGACTCCTGAACCCGTTTTAATAGAATCTTTGTAAACGCGTACTAGTTTTTTGTCTAAAAAATGATTTTTCTTAAAATTATTTTTAAAAGACGTTTTTAGGTATTCGACCTACCTAACCCAAAGGTCGATGGCGACTCCCTTTCCATTTTATTTAAATCAATTCAAAACGACCAATTTTTCAAAATAAAAGTCATAATCGTTTTTTAAATACTATTTAATTGTTTTATAAAAAAATGGTTATGACACATAGCAATGAGTTACTGACACTGCTTTGTTTTCAAAGAATCACCAGAAATTAACCGAGAAGAATTATCATAGGAAACAACAACATTCGAATGAGTCACATGTCAATTCTTGGAGCTAGGATGATAACTAGGTGGATAGCCGCGGAGCTTGTAGCATTTGTCCTTGGTATGACCCAACATGCTACAGTAACTACATTGTGGTCGAGATTTCTTGGAAACCGAGGTAGTTTTAATATAAAATGTAGCTTAAGCAATAGGGAAATTGGACACAAGGAATCTCTGATTTTCTTCTTGATGAATCTAATAAAAAACTTTAGTGATGGAAGGAAAATGATCCATTAACAAAATCTGTGCATGAATGGGGCATATGATTCATGAAAACCCGTTAAGAATTGTATGGTCAATTCTGTCTAATGTTAATCCAACATTTAATCAACACCACCACAGTTACATTGAGAAAAAAACAACTCATCCCACAAAATCTTCAACTGAGTATAGCAGGTATTAACATTCATGGAACCTTGAAACAACTTACCCAACTTCTTCTTGAAATGAAAGATCTAGGGGCTATTGGTTTGATGAAAGCGATCTTCAAGGTCCTTCCAAATAGCTGCAATCGTTGAATGATAAAGGGTTAACAAGATTGTTATCTATGTTAGATTATGCCCAAAGATCAATCATGAGATGAATATAATTATACTTTTATTTAGTGTATTTATTGAATAAAGACATTACCTTAATTTCTTTTATTATATTTCTGAATATTAAATAAACTAAAAGATAATAATGTTCACATAATAATATGATTGTTATTAAAAAGGTCCTTAGTCGAGTATTATTATAGACATAGATAATAATAATAATAATAATAATAATAATAATAATAATAATAATAATAATAATAGTACGTTTAAGGTTAACATGTTGTTGATTGATACAATGAGTTGTCATTGACATAGAGATGTTAGAATCGATGCATCAATATGTTCTAGAGAACGACATATTGGATTGACCCACTATGAGCATATGTCTTGGATTATTATGTGATATTCACAAAATTACTCATGGTGATGACTATATGTATGATCCTCAGACATGAGATCATTACTATCTCAACATATATTGTTGTATGTTTTGGTACAGTTAAACATTCTCTGTAACTGGTTTCACTATAAAGACTGATATTGAACATATCACAATATATGTAGTTGGGTGTGAATAATCAATATATGACTTGTCATTCCTACATAATAGGAAACTTGATTGAGTGAGACTAGAAACGTATTGCCATGCTCCAATAAGTTTGTATGATACATCACAAATTATTCGTTCGTTATAGTCTACTCTAGATATCAAGAAATAATAGATGGGCTATAAAATCGTGATTATTCCAAGACTTGTGTCTATTCTAGATATAAAGGACAAAAAGATATAATATATAAAAAGAGTTAGTCACGAAGATGTTACGTCGAATCATGACTTCTTGTAACTTATGAGACAATGATATATTGTTAAATGTTATTTATTGACTGTAATATTACATTGGTTCTAATAATTACTACTAATATTATAGGAACCTATAAGGCCACACCCAGGGTTGAAAAGAGCAATTTATAAATTAGATACACATGTACAATTTTATTGTACATGAATAAAATCTATAATTAATATTAATATATTTCCTTGATATATATATCTATATGCGTGTAATTTTAATTATATAGAAAAATGTTAAATTTATATTAAAATAATATAATTAGGGTAATTATATTATTTTTATTATATTTAAAATAAAACCCTAAGGGTTAGGGCAACACGTTATAAATAGAATATGATGATCAAGTAGTTGCTTAGTCTTCTTGAACGAAATTTCTCAAAATAATTTTGAGAAAAGAAATTGCTCTCAACTGGGTGAACTGAGTATAATACGAGTCGTTTTCATCGAGGCTTAGAATTTGAACTGTTTGTGACTACACTGTTGTTTTTCCAGGAACCAGGGTAAATCACTCATACCTTATTCCCGATTTTAATTTTTCGTACATGGATCACTGATGAGACATTCAGATGATTTTTTAGCTGCGCCATTGAGTGTACCGGCAATATCAAAAAGTTCTCTTCCAGACATCGAAAAGAGTTGTTGAAGAAGAGTTAAGCGCAGAGATGGACCCATCGATGAAACTAATCTTGTTCTTGGCTGAGAGAGCCATCAACATGGAACATTTCCAACTGTCGTAACTATCATTATTGAGGGGTTGTGTCACCAAGATCATTCCTAGATTATTCTATTAATGGCAGTAGTAAGAAATACCACCATTATCGATCTGATCAAGGAGACTAGAGATATCGCCCATTAAATAAAAGAGGGTAAAGAAGAAAAAGAAAAGAGATGTAGAGAAAGCTTGAAAACAAAGTTCAACTGATACCATATTACAATGAATTTATGAATGAAGAAGTTTTATTCATTGCTTCTGTACATCAGTAAATGAGTATCTACAAATATATACGTCACCCTATCAAAGCCTAACTAAATAACCAACTCATAACAAACTGAACTAAATAGCCACCATCATTAACACCACGTATCATTTCATTAGTGGCTACACTGCTCTGTACTTCAACAAACCTTCTTCATGTACATACATACATACGTACATATAATATCATAAAAAAGTAGGTTGCTGGGATAAAAGATGGTGTGAAAGAGCCACAAACGACATTTTCGACTTGCTTCAGAGCGACATTTTTAATGCTACACCCGACCAAATATGCTGCAATGTTAACAGAAAAGATGCAAAAGCATGGGGCTAATGGCTAGCTTGTTAACACCGACTGGTCTGAAGAGAGGTATACATACATATTGTAAGACTATGTTACTCGATTCGATCTTCGTATATATATGTCGAACAAGAATGTCAAATTCTTAAAAACGAAGATCGAGAAAAAGAACAACATAACTATAGAACATGGTTTCTGTGCATGCATTTCAATTTTAATGGATAGTTATGTTCTTTCCTTTTTTTATGGAAGCTATGGTAGATCCGGCAGTGGTATTAAGTTAACTTATACAAGAAAGATCATCGATGCCATTCGTTCCGGAAGTCTTTTAAAGGCAAACTACAAAAACTGAAGTATTTAGACTTAAAATTTCGAATGAAATCAAGGGTGTTCAGTGTTCCTTCTGAAATCCTGGATCCTATGAAAACTGTTAGTTGGCTTTCTCTTTTTTTTTATTGGTTTTTCACCATTGTTCTTCACTTGCCTCTTTTATTTTACTCAAAGTTTGAAGTATTATTTATTGGAATGCAGTGGGGTGACAAGATGGCCTATAAGGATAGTCTGCTGAAATTAGCTGGTTTTTTAAAGAAAAACTTTGAGGGATTCATGTATTACACACTACAGCAAAATTGTTATATAGCGGCATTTTTATTGGCGTTTGGAGAGAAAACGCCACAAAAGTTAAACATAATAGCAGCGTTTACAATCAAAACGACACAAATTGATACTTCAGCGGCGTTTGTTGTACAAACGCTGCAATAGAGTAGACATATAGCGGCATTTTTACCAAAAACGCCGCAATAGGGTGGTTTATAATGGCGTTTTTTCCAACAAACGCCGCAATGAAGAATAGTTTAGCGTCGTTTATAGACAAACGCCACAGAAGGGTTAAGTAATGGCGGCGCCACAATAGAGTAAACATTTTGGGACGTTTTAGCCCAAACACCGCAATAGAGTGGTAAATTAGCGGTGTTTATACCACAAACACCGCAATAGAGTGTACATATAGCGGCGTTTATTCCTAAAACGCCGCAATAGTTTTAATCAATAGTTGTGTTTTTAGACAAAAGCCGCAATAGTGTTAATTAATAGTGGCGTTTTTAGACAAACGCCACAATAGAGTTAATCAATAGTGGCATTTTTAGACAAACGCCATAATAGTGTTAATCAATAATGGCGTTTTTTTGTATAAACGTCGTAAAAACATGTGATATAGTGGCGTTTATTTAAAAACGCTGCAAAATGTTAAATATATGGTCCTCACTTTTCTCCTACCCAAACCCTAAAATCATTTAAACTCTTTTTCCCTCAAAGCTTCTTCTCTGGTACAATAACAACCCTCAAATGATTCCAAGCGATGTCGTCTTTTATATGTCCCGACGACCAAATCGGCCCTCTCACCGATGAACTATAACACAATTGCACGGTTTGATCCCTCTTATCAGTAATGATCTTTTTCATTTTTTTTGGTCTTTTGAAAATGGGGAAAACCTAGAAAGCTAACATATTTAAGAAAAAAAGAGCAGGTGTTGCGTTGACTAAGGGAAATTATCGTCAGAATGTCTACGTGGCATATTTGCTCTGACGATGGATCAAATTATCGTTAGGAGGATATCGGTCCGGTCTCGCCGTCGAAACTCGATGATGACCCGAAAGGAACTCCTATTGCTACATACCCTTCCATGGCCGATCTCCTTCTTGAAGGCAATAATCTATGAATCTTTCAGCCGCTATAATTTATTTTTCTACGCTCAGTCAAATTTCATAGATCGTACGCATGTAGGATCTTCGAAGCTTATTGAGAATGATGATAGAGGAGTGGATAAATAATCGATGTTTAGAACCGAATTTGGTAACTCTGTGGCGTTGAAAGAATCTTAAATTGCAAAAGCAGTATCTATCCTCAATGAAGATGATGTTACCTCTACTGTTACTCCAAGTAAAAATTTATATCATCTATTTAAATTTATTTTAATTTTTATTCAGTTCCCAAGCCACCTACAATCAAGTTTTATACTGTAGGTGAAAGGTCGTTATATATTTCAAGTGAAGCACTGAAGCGCGTAAGGAGTCTTCTTGGTGAACCGGAGGTAGGGGATTTATTTGGTGAAATGGATGAAGAGTTTATCCATATAGAGTTTACAAGGAGGAAAAACATAACGATGCATCATCAAACAAGGAAAACAACTTTCCTACATCCTTTCCCCACGAATGACCACAACTAAATTCTACTGAACAATATGGTGAAGACTGTTTATGCATAACTTTAATGTTTCTAAATTGTAATGTATTATGTTGTTAAGTATTTTTATGCATACCTTATGTCTTAATTCAAATGTATGGTTATTGTTACTTATATAAAGCTACATATATCAGTGAATTTAGTTTATTTAGAGCAGAAATGAAAAATGTAAAATAAACTAATATTATGTAAATAAAAGGTTATTAGCGGTGTTTGTATACAAAAACGTTGCTATAGATTGCCTGTTGCAACGTTTGTATCCAAAAACGCCGCGAAAGAATAATACTTTAGTGGCGTTTTTAAAAAAATGCCGTAAAAAGGTTGTATATTTTCATTTATAGCGGTGCTTTTAAATCAATCGCCGTAAAATACTATTAATTTAGTGGTGTTTCTAAACCCTAAACGCCACTAAAAAGTTGTACTTTAATGGCGTTTTTGACATAAACGTCGCAATAGAGTTGTATTTAGTGGCGTTTGTTACCAAACACTGCTAAAGAGTTGTAATTTAGTGGCGTTTTTGAAATAAACGCCATAATTGTTTACTCCTTTACTGGTGTTTTTGTAATAAACGCCACAATTGTTTTCTCCGTTAGTGGCGTTTTCATAATAAACACCACATTTGTTTTCTCTGTTAGTGGCGTTTTCATAATAAACGCTGTAGTGGTTTATCCCATTGTGGCGTTTTAAATATAAACGCCGCTATTGTCTTTCTTTTATCAGATATCCCCTATTCGAAATCCTGAACCCTTATGTGTTTTCCCCCAAATCTTTCTCCACTTAGGTCTATGTATTTGGGTTTAGGGTTCACCACAAACCACCATCTCACCGCGAATCATCAGCCACATTATTTCTTTTCTCCAACATTATCTCTGCTACTCCCATTTTTGATTCAATTTTAGGGTTAACAATATTCTGTCAGCATTAAAAACGAAGCCTTTTACGGGTGAGAGCACGACAAACAGGTCTGTTATACTTGTTTCCCTTCCCTGTCCTTACTTTTTATGAAAGTTTTGTCCATTCATTATGCTGATTTTTAAATAACTGCCATTTTCGTGTTGGTTACTGCACTGTAAAACTAAAGTTGAATTGTTGGACAAGTTTGAGCTTAAATGGTAAATGATTAGACCCAAATAATCATAAAAGATAATATTTGTAGTTAGGATATAAAGATGAAGAACAAATTTGTAATTAGAACCTTGTACATATGAAAAACAGAATTTTGGGTGAGGTTACCGTGTTTGCATTAAAGGAGAAAGCTGACACCCCTTTTCCCAAGCTCAAGTTCCTTGTCTTCTTCTTAGAGCACCTGCTACACTCTTTGGATGATTTTGAGAAGGTAAGTGCCGTAATCATCACCTCTACAACTTTGATTCATGCTCTGTTTCTTCATAGTTGGTAAGGGTAGTTAGGACTTGAGTTTATAATGACTACAAGACCTGATATCTTATATTATGAAAGTATATTATCCATATTCATGAATTGTACAATTGAAGCATTTCTTATTTTGTGCATATTAGGATTATCAATAAAATTATCAATCTCTTGAACCTATCATTACTTCATCATTGCTTCAATAAAATTAGAGAATCCACATAATAAATTTCTTCAATCATTGCTTCGATGTTGTCTGTCAGTTTTCAATAACAACAATGAATAAGCCAACAAAACCAAGGATGTTAAGATATCAAATAGCCAAAATTCCAATAATTTGATCCTAATTTTATCTTAACAGATGAAAATCTCATGTAATATTATGGATACAAACTAGAAAATCTGTTACTTCTTTCTTTTTGTTGGAAGAACAAATAAGATGACAAAAAAATACAAGTCATTCCTCACATATCATTCTCAATCTTCAGTGTGATGGTAACAAATTCCATGCATTTGAAATGTATCTTCATTGATCAGATTGACAATAACAATTAAAAAGATGAAAAGTTGGGGACAAAAGGAAAATAATACCACCAAAATGGAGAACTGCAGCAGAGCCATCTTCCCGAAACGAATCACTTCTCACACTGAACAAACCAATAGTAATATTTAGACTAAATATTACTAATGAGTACTTGCCTCCATTCTTTTGAGTTGTAAATTGTTATGAGTAATTGCCTTGTTATATATGTACCCATTTCGTACTTAATGTTTATTCAACTTAATTCAACTTAATGTTACCCCTTGAGAATTTGGTAGGAGTACAGATATAACTATGAAACTTCTAACTATCCTTTTCTCAATGTACAGATTAGTGCTGCACAGTTTTCTCGTCCATTTTGGTTTTCTCCTGGGCCAAAATCATTGATACAAAAGATCCTTCACCCCAATCCTAAAACCGTAAGTGTATTAAGGTTAGTGATGAGCTCTACTTTTTGTTTATTCGAATGTCATTATTAACATGTCTGATAGGTATTTTGTTTCATTTTGGTTGTTGGTTGTTTGATTGATTTATTGGAATCCAGTTTTGATCCAAGTGTGTGTGTCATTCATGCTAGTTGGTGTTGACGCCATAGACTAAATAAAGTTGAATAGATTATGTCATGTCAGTTTCAATTCTAAACTAAAGGATAATGTAAACTTTGTTATAATGAGCCAACTGAAAGAAGATATGAAACTCTAATCTAGTGCATGAATTAAAAACCTCAAATGCATACAAGAATTATTTTAATGCTGCTGTTCCCTTTCCCCGGTCTGTACAGGAGTAGAAAAGAACTATAAATTTAAAACTTGAGCTTGCATTTGTGCTAAAAACAAATATACATATGTTCAGCATCTAGAAGCATACTTTAAATTAAGCCTATGATTCAATATATTAAAACAAAGAGAAAAAAACAGGGGAGAGGGTAACAACCTAAGCCTTGAATGTCGCTCTAAGAAAGTTCAAAATCTTGATAATTAACAAAATCTCACCAATATTAACGAGCCTATTAATGGCACATACTAACATCAGAGTACTCATAACCATAAATGTTAGTTTTCGTTGAAATCAAAAAGTAGCATGGTAAATTCAACCTAAGCCAATGTAATAATCTTAGTATTGGGTTCACATATTGAGCTATTTATGTACCAGAGAACATATATCACAGACATTTACGCATATGTTCCTTTTACTTTTTCAAATTATAAAGGAGTAAATTCTTTTCTCAAATATAGAATGACTTCCATGCCTTTAGTATACTTTTAGTTTTCTAAAGGGAATTTTACAATATTAGAGCTTAACCACCAACACATACTTTAAATCTTATAAAAAACCATTTTGTGTACCCTTTATGCATAAGTTCAATATATATAAAAGTTACTGGGGAATTGGAATATAGTGTATAATAATGGCATGTGAAGCAATAGATTAGCTCTATGATTTAGGAGTGATTAGTTCTATATTATGTTTAAGTATTATGGACTATATCTGATAGTTTAATGCTTCTGTTTAGGTTCTAAAGTTATGTATAATATTAGCAATTAACATTTGAAATTGAAACTCCATAAATACGAAATGGATAAGAGTTGGATGAATTTCTCAAGGGTAAGCGTCGAATATCGAAATGGAGTCAAAAACTTTCTAAATTTAGCTTTTGTGAATGCAAGCCAAAAGAATATGATTCTTTTCCCTTGTAAGAATTGTGTGAACATTAATTGGCACATTCGTGAAGTTGTGTTCGAGCATCTAGTTATTTTTGGATTTTTTTGGGGTTATAGAAAATGGATCTTTCATGAAGAGTTTGTATCAGATAGATATGCTTCCATGAGTTATTCGACTTATCCTACTCCTTCTCACCATCCAACTTTTAGATCTGATGATGACATGGAAGGGATGTTACGAGATGCATTTACTATGCACAATCATCAGTCGTATGTTACAGAAAATTATTGTCAGAATGATGTTAATGATTTCATTGAGATGAGAAGAATTGTATGTGATGAAGAGCCAAATGGAAATGCGGCAAAGTTTTACAAGTTGATGAATGAAATGAATGAACAACTTTATGAGGGATCAAAGTTTTCAAAGCTTTCTTTCTGCATTCGTCTTTTCCACTTAAAATGCCTGGGAGGGTGGACTGATAACACTTTATGCAATTATTGGAGTTACTAGCAGAAGTGTTTCCTTTTGCAAAAATCCCTCAATCATGCAAAGATATGAAGAAAATGATCAAAGATTTGGGTCTTGGATATGACAAAATTCATAGTTGTCCGAATGATTGTATGTTATATTGGGGTGGTCAAAAAAATCACGAGTCTTGTCATGTATGCGGAAAATCTCGATGGATGACTAGGGAGGTAGAAAATGTTATTGAGGATGAAGCTCAAGCACGATCAAGAAAGAAACCGGTCAAGATTCTGTAATATTTTCCTCTCATACCTAGGCTACAAAGATTGTTTATGTCCTCCAAGACTATTGAGTCTATGAGGTGGCATCATGATGGCAGAACCGATGATGGATTATTACGGCATCCTACGGATTCTTTAGCTTGGAAGTCATTTGACAAAAAGTATCCAAGTTTTGCGAGAGATCCTCGAAATATCAGACTCAGTCTTGCAACTGATGGGTTTAATCCATTCAAACTCATGAGTACTTCGTATAGTACTTGGCCTGTTGTACTTGTTCCATACAATTTGCCTCCCTGGATTTGTATGAAACAATAATCTTTCATCTTATCCATGATAATCCCTGGCGAGAAAGGCCCTAGAAATGATATTGATATTTACATACAGCCGCTAATTGCAGAGTTGAAACAATTATGGGAAGGGTCGAAACGTACGATGTGTTGACGAAGGAGAACTTTAATTTACGCGCGACTTTATTATGGAAAATTAATGATTTTCCTGCTTATGCAAATTTATCTTGTTGGAGTACCAAAGGTCGTTATGCTTGTCCTTGTTATGCTGCACAAACATGTTCGAAGTGGTTGGTTAATGGAAAAAAGTTCTCTTATATGGGACATCATCAGTGGTTACCTGATAATCATAGATTTAGGTGTTAAAAATATATATTTGATAGTAATGAAGAGTTTCAAAATGCTCCTAACCAAACAATCGGCTCTGAAATATTCAGAATGTTAAAAAATGTCAATTTTACTTATGGAAAGATGAATCAACAAAGTATTACACGATCAAATAAAAAGGCAAAGCATGTTAATGAAGAGGTTGAAGTTGACCAACAAAGTGATGATGAGTTTGATGAAGAGGATGATCCAAATAAGGTAGACTTGTGGAAAAAAATGAGTATATTCTTCGAGTTGCCTTATTGGAAGAAGAAGATTTTGAGACATAATCTTGATGTAATGCATATTGAGAATAATGGTTGTGAGAATATTATCGGGACCATTCTGAATAATGGCAGAAAATCTAAAGATAATCTTAAGAGTCGACCTGACTTAGTGGACATGGGAATTCGACATGATCTTCATTCTCAATTACATTCGAATGGAAGATATTTCTTGTCGCTTCTACTTTTTCTCTTTCGAAGAAAGAAAAAAAAGTGTTTTGCACTGTGTTGAAGGATATAAAGGTCCCAGATGGGTATGCATCAAACATTTCTCGATGTGTCAGTGTTAAAGATCGAAGACTTTATGGTTTAAAGTCACATGATTATCACATATTAATGCAAGATTTACTGCCAGTAGTTGTTCGTGGTTGCATGTCGAGTAAGGTGACGTCTTGTATCATTGAACTTTCTAATATAATGAAAGTCATCTGTGGGAAAGTTCTGATGGTTGAAGAACTTGATAAACTACAAGATCGAGTCACCTTGATTTTATGTAACTTGGAGAAGATATTTCCACCTTCATTCTTCACAATTATGGTGTATCTGTTAATTTATCTTCCTCACGAAGCAAGAGTTGGTATACCAGTTTTCTATCGATTGATGTACCCTATAGTGATTTGTTAATTGAATTTATACGTTTGAAATTAGAGATCGGGTTAAATCTTTTAATAAAATATATTTACGTAGTATGTTGTTTTGTGTGTATGTTCTTGAGCAAGTTAAAGTCTTACTGTCATAATAAGCATTATCCGAAAGGATCAATTGCTGAAGGGTATTTGGCAGAGGAATGTATGACATTTTGCTCTAGATATTTGGAAGATGTTGAAACAAGATGGAATAGACCAAATCGAAATGATGTGTTAAGTACTAATGACTTACTTGAACATTATTTGTTTGGAAGTTATGGTCAACCATTAGGGAAAGTTGAAATTGCACACTTAGATGACACGTCTTGGGTACAAGCACACCGATATGTTCTTTTCCATCACGATTCAATAGATCCCTTTCGCACGTAAGTCTTTCAGACCCAATCCTAATGAAATCTCTTAGTCTTTTATACTTTTCATTTCTTAACGACATAATATATTTTATAGTGAGTTTAAAGAAGTCTTGAGATCTTGTGTACGCTCCCGAAGATTACATCAGCGAGAGATACATAAGTTATTCACAGAAACTTTTCATGAATTGTTAGGTCAGACGGTAAGCAACTAAATCATTAAACATACGTGTAAATAATATATGTCTTGGTTTTTATATCAAAATCAATGCAAATTAATTCACCATTCATGTGTAATAGGTTTGGGGTGGGAGAGAAGTTAGTAAAGATGTTAAATGGCTTTCTCAAGGTCCGAACTGAATAGTTAAAATATATAATGCCTTCATCGTTAATGGGTTTAGGTTTCACACGAAATCTCGTGAAAGATTAAGGAGGACACAAAATTGTGGAGTCGTAGTTACTTCGTCAACTACAAGTTATGATACTGTCAGGGACAATAATCCGCAGGAGGGAGAGGTCGATTATTATGGAAATATTACGGACATTATTGAGTTAGATTATGGAAAACAAAAGGTTGTGTTGTTTCGATGTGACTGGGTTGATGTAAACAGATGCATAAAAAGAGATAAATTCGGGTTTATAATGGTGAATTTCTCTCGATTAATTCATACTGGTCAACGGTTGATGGATAAACCATATGTATTTTCTTCTCAAGTCAAACAAGTATTTTACTGTCATGATCCAATGGATGACGGTTGGTATGTTGTGCTCCGTAATACTCCTAGAGACTTGATAGACATCGGGGATAGAAGTAGAGATGAAATTGAAACAAGATCAGAATGTTTACCTCTACTACCACAAAACTTAGATGAAACTATCATAAATACAACACAATTTCAATGGGTTCGAGAGGACGTTGATAAAGATATTTATGACAACTGACATTACATAAGAATATCATAAGATTTAGATCTAAATTTATTTATTTATAATGTTATAACCTTTAACACGTTGTCTTTCAATATATTCATTAATTAATTCATTTTTTATTACAAATATCATGCTGAGGAGAAAAATAACTGATTTACGGGTTGCTCGAGCTTCTGAAGACCATGAAGAAATAAAAAATGAGGAATCAAATGCACCTGAGTCTTCCGAAGTTCCTGAAACTGTTAAAGAAGAAGTAGAAATTCAAGGTAATCTTCGAAACTTTATTTACTACTTTGTTTATTTTCAAAACTGACATTTAATAATTTCTTATATAGTTGAAAATGCTAGAACGCACAAGACTCGAGGACGTACAACTTTGAAGGAATTATACCAACTTCCTCCTGGGCATCGTGTCAAAGTTTCAAGAAACGATGCAGGTCAACATATTGGCCCAGAAGCACGTCTTCTAGCAGGTTACTTAGGCATAGTTGGACGTAATGCGAATCTGTTACCGATCAATTATGAGTCATAGCGCGAAATGCCTAATAGTAACAAAAATCAACCGTTGGATTTTGTTAAGGTAATAAAACTATCATAATAGATACTCTATAGAAATTCAATACTAATTTATACTTACGATGCACACTTATTTGTTATATAGGAGAAATTTTCTTTAGAGGTCTCTGACGATTATGTGAAGCAAGCGTTAGGGAAGAGATGGAGGGACCACGAGAGCTCCTTAAAGAAGAAATACTTCAAGAATGATCTCATCCTTGAAGAGAAGCTGCAAACAGTCCCACCTGGAATGCTCAGGTACCAATGGGAAGATGCAGTCAGATTTTGGAGTTCACAAAAAGGACAGGTATGTTGTACTTTTCAGAAATAATTGTAATGAATTATAAATCATCATTAAAAGTTGTTGTTTGACATTATAGGACCGAGAGCATGTTGGTGTTGCTAGCAGGTAATAACAAAAGTTTACACACACGGCTGGATCGAAGAGCTTTGCTTGTATAGCTAATGAGGAGATATAATATATTATTGACATAGTTGTTTGTATTCCATGAACATACTAACTCATAGTAATTATATTATAGTACATTATAGGGAAATACATCTGGTTCTAAAGTTGGTCGAATCCAACTATTCAACATGACACATAAGAAGAAGGATGTCACTCCTATGACTGCTAAAGCTGCAGAAATTATGGTACGTTTATTGGGTAGATGTTTTAAATTTATATTTGAGGGAGAAAAGGGCGGAGTATCATGCTAGTACTTCGAGTCAAGGTCTTGTTAATGATGATGACATTGAAAACCAAGCTATTAATGACGTTTTGGGTCTTGAAAGATATGGTCGGGTGCACTGTCAAGGATCATTCGTTACTCCCACCAAATATTTTAGATCCAGTTTATCACAGTACATGTCATCACAGTCTCAATCTTCCCAATTAGAAGTTAGTCGTTTAAAACAAAAGTTGGCTGAGATGGATCAACAAATGGCTAACATGAAAGCGGAAAATGAAGCAAGGGAAGTAGAGAGAGCAGCAGTAGAAGCAGAGAGGGAAGTAGCGGTATCACAGAGAGAAGTAGCATATTAGCAGAGATGTGCAGAATTTGAAAAACGACTCAATGATATGATGCATATGATATAGAAAACTCAACCTCAAAATCCACCATTATAATCTCATTTATGTTATCAGCATTCTGTTAATGTTACTGAACCGTGTTTAACTGAACTTATATTACGTTAATGAAAACTTTTATTTATTATATTGGATTTGATGTTGCTTGTTATGGATATAAAGTTTGATGTTATTGTTGTCATGTTTGTTGGATAATGGAATAGGTTGAAAAAATAGCTTTGGGGTAATAGACAATAATTTTTTAATTGGTTAAATTCTGTGTTATTTAGCGGATTTTGTAATAAAAAACGTCGTAATATACCATACATTTAGCGGTGTTTGTGACAAAAAACACCGCGAAATATCAACACCTATTACGGCGTTTGTACCTAAAAACGTCGCTATATACCAGACCTTTAGCAGCGTTTGTATCCTAAAAATGCCGCTATATACCAGTCCTTTAGCGGTGTTTGTATCCTAAAAACGCTGCTATATACAAGACTTTTAGCGTCGCTATATACCAGACCTTTAGCGGTGTTTGTATCCTAAAAATGTCACTATATACCAGTCCTTTTAGCAGCATTTGTATCCTAAAAACGTCGCTATATACCAGTCCTTTTAGCGACGTTTGTATCCTAAAAACGTCGCTAAATATCAACACTTATTACGACGCTTGTGATAAAAACGCCGCTAAATCTCTACACCTATTGCGGCGTTTGACTCAGAACCTATTGCGACGTTTTTCGTTAACAAACGTCGCGAACTTTAGCGGCGCTATTTTCAGCAGCGCTTTTTGCGGGGTTTGTCATAACATCGCAGGTGTTTTTAGTAGCGCTTAAAAACGCAGCTATAGGTAAAAAAACGACGCAAAAAGCCAATTTTGTTGTAATGACAAGATCGAAAAAGATAACAAACTGATTAAAGAGATACTTGAAGTTGGTCATATTTTTTGAATAGCCTAGTGGTTTGAGATCGATGGGAAGTTAGTTTAATCTAAATGAAAAAATTATGAGATTGTCAATCCAATATATTTGTATTTGAATTTCCTTCATTTGATGCAATTTTCTTATGAATCGGGGTTTCAAGTTTGGACAGTTGAATTAAGTTTGGTTCGAATTGGTTTCTTTTCTATTGTAATTTTGGAGTTTTTTATAAAATTTTGAATCACATTTTCTTCTTATATAATGTTGAATAAGATTTGGATATTTAGATAATTCAAAAGTTGTCATTCTTAGAACTCATTAAGCAATTTAACTGATAAAATAGAGTGTTGTTTTCTTAGAGGTTTCGAATTTGAATAATTGTGTCTTTTAAAAACATAGACAGACGCATGATTATATGCTAGGGGACAAATTTGAATTTATAAAATAATAGGGGGACAAAAACATATTCTCAATAAACAAATACATAAAAAATCTAAAATATATGATAATTCAAATTTTTAGAGAGTGTATATGAGTGAGTGGGAGAGGGTGGATGAGAGTGGACGAGAGAGGCAGAGAGTGAGAGAGAGTGTGGGCGAGAATGAGAGAGAGAAAGGGAGAGAGTGGGAGAGAATGAAAGAGAGAGAGAGCGAGAGAGAGAAAGTGTGAGGGAGTGGGTGATAAATAAATAGATAGGTAGGTAGGTAGAGAGATGGAGATGTTGGGATCACTGATACACCCTATAGCACAATGGAAAAATTATCCGATGATCTCACCAGTGATCCAGGTACGGAAATCGGAAATCGGAAATCGGAAAGAATAGATACTTAATTCACCTTGGGTTCCTTGAATAACAATAAATCAGCAGTGCAGTCACGAGCATATCAAATTCTTAGCCTCCACGAAAACATCTTAGCCTCTACTCGATTCACTAGGTTTAGAGCAATTTCTTTTCTCAAAACTATTTTGAGAAATTTCATCCAAAACTATTTTGAGAAATTTCATCCAAAACGACTAAGCGACTGCTAGACCATCATATTCTATTTATATCGTGTTTCCCTAAACCTTAGGGTTTTGTGCTGAATTTAATTTAAAATATAATTACCTTAATTATATTCTTTTAATATAAATTTAACATTTTCTATATAATTAAAATCAAACGCATATATCAAATATATTTATTAATGCTAATTATACATTTTATTAATGTACAGTAAAATTTTACATGTGTACTCATTTATAAATTATTCATTTCAATATTGAGGTGTGACCTTATAGGTTCCTGTAACATTAACATTAATTATTATAATCATTCTAATATTACACACAATAAGTGACATATAATAATATATCATTGTCAACTAAGTTATAAGAAATCATGATTCGACATAACATCTTCATGACTGTTAGAATATGCCCAAATACTAATCATGAGATGATTGCAATGATACTTTTATTTACCGTATTTATTGAATAAATGCATTATCGTTATTTTCTTTTGTTATATTTCTTTGTATTAAACACACTAAAAGATAATAATGTTCATATAACAATATGATTATTATTGAAAGGTCCTTAGTTGAGTATTATTATGGACATGGAAAATAATAATGCATTTAAGGCTAACATGTTTTTTATTGATGACAATGAGTTGACATTGACAGAGAGAGATGTTAAAATCGATTCATGAATATGTTGTTAGAAAACGACATACAATTATTTATTTGAAATAATATTATATATTATTTTTAAATTATATATTTAATTTTAAACAGTATTGTATGGAAACAAAGTAATAGCTAGACAGTAAACGTACAATTTACCCTAAACTTAAATTATTTAAAATTAAATAGATAATTTAAAAATAATATTATTTCAAATAAATAATTAATTTAATTTAAAAAAATAAAAATATAATTGAATGACTAAGCTTTCAAAATATCCAAAATTTATATCTTATAATCATCCTAAAATATTGATTTTGTGATGATATTATACAAGTTAAGTTCAGAAGTAAATGATTCATTAAACTGAACATCTCTCTTTTTCCCACCAATTCCCCTGTTTTTTACCCCAATTGAATTCAAGGTCCTCTGTTGCATCGACTTCTATCATAATCACACAGCAGGCATCCACTTAACCAGAAAAACAAAACTTTTTCAGAAGAAAGCGATAGTGAAGACTGGTTGCCTGTACAATCCCAATATTGTTGCCTACTTGCTTTGGGACTCTCCTTTTGACCCCGGGTGTTTAGCTGGGTTTTTCTGTACTTCTCATTACATAAGTTTAAAGCGGAGGAAAAGAAGAAGAAGAAAAAAGCAAGAGATTCATATATATGCTAATAGGTCTATTTAGATCTATATGTGTGTTGTATAAACCATCAAGGCATGATGTTAAATTCAAAAATAGAAGATAAAACTTAGCTATGATAAACTTGCTTTTTCATACATTTGTGTATTCCATTAAATTTTTACACGCTTTCCTGTCCATCAGAAGCTGAGGCCATCTCGGTTTGAAGGGCTGGTTTGTTCTTCTTGGACTCCTTAATCTCGCCGTAGAAGTAAGAAAGGAAGCCCCAAAGTGAGAGTGCAAGCGCCACTCCCTTCTCCGCATGGAAACTTTCATTGTAGAAAATAACAGCCAGAACCTCAGTTACCGGTAATAAAACAGCAATTATGATGCCCGATAACAAAGACGACGCACAGAAGATTACTCCTATGGCTCCCAAGAAGAAACACTGCCCTACTATTGCGGTCCAAATCACAATTACGTAGTAATTTGTTTCCCCGAGCTCGTATTCCCTTGCTTCCCTGGGAATCACCTGCAAAATACAACTCAATATGTAGTGAGTTAAATTTCGATTTTCATTTGATGGAAATGGAATATACTTTAGCCGGAAAGAGACAAGAAAAAATAACCTTGAAATCGTTGTTAAGAAGCATGCCAACGGTGCAAACGCCGGTAGCGAACAAGCACATCACCGTCTGTACCTCCATCACAAGAACGTAGCTGATTTCTTGTTTTGCTTTCTTGTAAGCCAGCTCCACCAAGGGCAGAATAAAGCCATACAAAGCTGAAGCTCCGAGGGTCATTAGGAACCCCAAAACGTATTCCCTGTTCGATTCATTCGCGGGACGGTCGCCGCTCGTATGCAAGGCTAAAACGCCAGCTCCGATCGTTAACAGAAACACGGCGTTTACGGAGTAAGAAGTGAACTTTTGCTTCACCAAAACAAAAGCGAACCCCGCAGTGAAAGCCAGCTGTGAGGCAATGACTAAAGATGAAGTCGAGACCGGAAGACGAGCGACCCCATAGGCGTATAGGTAGTTCTCGAAGCCGGTGAGGATTCCAATGACGGCGGAAGCAATGAACAAATAGGGTTTCATAAAGAAAAGCTTGTTTTGAGAACTGGGTTGAGTCCTTGAACGGTGAAAGTAAGCACAAGCGATTGGAAGAAAGATGATGGGAAAAGCACCAGTCTGGAGCCAGCTGGAGAACCAAATTCGTTTACCGCCATGGATGAAGTAAAGGCGCATCAAAAGTGGACTTGCACAATTACCTATACAAAGGATGACACTGTTTATTATTAGCAGAACTTTTCTCATAATCATGGTGTTTGATACAGGTTTTTTGTCGACCTCCACAGATTAATTGCAGAGAAAAATATTGAAGCTTCTCTTGTGTGTGCCCAAGTTCAGACTATTGTTACAGTAGTTTCAAAACTGGTTTTGGGTCGAAGTGTGTGATAATGGCAAAGCTAAATTATTTGTTTTTTTTTTTAATTTAAAATAGATATAAGCTAATATTTATTTAAAGTTTTAAATTGTTTAATAATGAATATTTATATATTTTAATACACAATCTCAAATTTCTTAATCACTTTTATTCCGAAAAAAAATCTTTGTGCCCACCAATTATTCTCTTACACGTTTCCTTTTAAATTTTAAGGCAATACTCATGTAACCCCCAAAAAGAGTCTCTCCCCCTTTTTTCACTTTCCATAATCTTAATATACAGTTAAGCTTGAAGATAACTGTATATAGTTTCTTTACCTTATACTCAGTTCTTTAAATTATTGAACTCTTCACGAGAGGGTTGAGGAACTCAAAGCGATCGTAAGAAAAATTCAAGACCTCCATGTTTGTTCTTTTCAATAGAATCGTTGGCATTTGATAGGGTTGAAGTTTCATTGTAAGTGACCTCAAACCATGAATTCAAGTAACAATCGGGTCCGAAAGGGAAGAAAATGTTGGATCATAAACTTGATCCATTATGAGAGATTAAACCCAAACCCAAATTAAATTGATGTCATTGCTTACATCATTTAAGTAAAGATGTCATTGCTTACATCATTTAAGTAAAGATGTCATTGCTTACATCAATTTAGTTAGGTGAGAGTTAGGTATTTGTTGAATTTATAATGGTTTAAATTAGTTTATTTGTGTGGCATAGGATTGTTCTTGAGTAGTATAAATACCCCTCTCCATTTTAGTTTTAAGCATCAAGAAAAATTAAGAGCTTCTAAGTGAGTGAAGAAGCAAAGTCTTATAAGAGTGAGTTGTAGTTCTTGTTTTTGAGTGAGAGTGCTCTTGTAATATTTGTTTTAGTTTCAATAAAAGTTGTTTGTGTGAGTTTTTATTTCCAACAAAGTGGCATTAGAGAGAGTTGGAAAGATCGAATGTCTCGACGAGAGGAATCCGACGCCGCCAGAATTTTCTCAATCTGAGTTCTGACACACCGCCGGAAGACTGCTGCTAGAAAATCGAGTTTGACTCACCAAGTTGGAGCCCCTTGATTGAGTTGTCCAAGTTTCTCCCAAGGTTTTTTCTGGCGTTCTGGATTCATACGTGCAATTGGATTTTGCAAATTCTCATTATATTGAGAGATATGGCAAATGGTATGGCACCATACCAAGTTCCGACAATCAACAACAACAACTCCGACAATCAACAACAACAACTACGACAATTGGAGTATCAAAATGAAGGCACTTCTTGGATCACAAGTTGGGTGGGATATCATAGAGAAAGGCTATAACGAGCCTGCGGATGATGATGTTTTTGCTACTCTTACACCGGATCAAAAGACAACTTTGAAGGATTCAAGAAAGAGAGACAAGAAGGCTCTTTACCTCATCTATCAAGCATTAGATGATGATTGTTTTGAAAGGATTTTAAGTGCAAGCTCTAGCAAGGAAGCGTGGGAGAAGCTGCAAACCTCTTACAAAGGATCCAAGCAAGTGAAGAAGGTTCATCTCCAAACATTAAGAGGTAAATTTTAATCCTTACACATGAAAACATCTGGGTCTATTTCAGATTATTTCTCAAGAGTAGTAGTTGTTTCTAATCAATTAAAAAGAAATGGTGAAAAGTTAGAAGATGTGAGGATAATAGAGAAGATACTCCGTTTGTTGGATCCCAAATTTGAGCATATCATCGTGACGATTGAAGAAACTAAAGACTTTGAAGAAATGACGATCGAGCAACTCCAAGGATCATTGCAAGCATACGAAGAGAAGCATAAGAAGAAGCATGGGTTTACTGAGCAACTCCTCAAGCTGCAACTCAAGGATATGCATGAAAGCCAACGCAATGATAGAAACCAACGTGGCCTAGGCTGAGGTAGAGGCCATGGACGAGGTGGAAGTTGAGGTCGTGGACGAGGCTGAAATTACAACAATAACAATTCCAACAACAACTATGAGAAAGGAGAAAGCTCAACACGAGGCTGTGGAATAATCAATCCAAACTCAAAGTATGACAAATCTCAAGTTCGATGTTATAATTGTCAAACGTTTGGGCATTATGCTTCAGAATGTAGAGCTCCCAACAAAAAAATTGAGGAGAAGGCCAACTACGTGGAGGAAAAGACAGATGGCAAAGAAACTCTTCTTCTAGCACGAAACGAAACTGATGGTGGCCAAGCAAATTCCTGGTATCTTGACAGTGGTGCAAGTAATCACATGTGCGGAAGGAAAGACATGTTCGTGGAGCTAGACGAGTCAGTAAGTGGAAATGTTTCGTTTGGAGATGATTCTACAATAGCAGTGAAAGGGAGAGGTAACATTCTTATCCGTTTGAAAGATGGAAGACATCAATTTATTTCAAATGTCTACTATATGCCCAATATGAAAAGTAACATATTAAGTTTAGGGCAACTGGTAGAGGAAGGTTATGATATTCATATGAATAATTATAATCTTTCTATAAAAGATGATAAAAATAACTTCATTGCTAAAGTGCGATGTGAAAGAGTAGAATGTTCTTAATCAATATACAAAATGATGTTGCAAAGTGCCTGAAAGGTTACAACAAAGATGCATCATGGCTTTGGCATCTTCGATTTGGGCATCTCAATTTTGGAGGTCTAGAGCTGTTATCTAAGAAGGAGATAGTGAAGGGACTACCTCGCATCAACCATCCTGACCGTTTTGTGAAGGGTGTCTAGTCGGGAAATAATTCAGGAAAAGCTTTCCAAAGGAGTCAGAGACAAGAGCCAAGAAGCCACTCGAGCTCATCCATACCGATGTGTGTGGACCGATCAAGTCGAGCTCTCTTGGTAACAGTAACTATTTTCTTCTCTTCATTGATGATTTTTCAAGAAAAACATGGGAATATTTCTTGAAATAGAATTCAGAAGTTTTCGAAGTCTTCAAGAAGTTTCAAGTAGCAGTGGAAAAATAAAGCGGTAGAAAGATCAAAGCCATGAGATCCGACCGAGGTGGAGAATTTACTTCTAGGGAGTTTCAAGAGTTCTGTGAAGCAAATGGAATTCGTCGACCAATGATAGTTCCTAGATCCCCCCAGCAAAATGGTGTGGCAGAAAGAAAGAATAGAACAATCCTCGACATGGCACGAAGCATGCTCAAAAGTAAGAAACTACCCAAGGAATTTTGGCCCGAAGCAGTATCGTGTGCAGTCTACTTGTCAAACTGATCTCCAAAAAAAAGTGTATGGGGAAAGACACCGCAAGAGGCATGGAGTGGAAGAAAGCCTGGCATTTCCTACTTGAGAACCTTTGGAAGTATAGCCCATGTTCACGTACCAGACGAGAGAAGAACGAAGCTTTATGATAAAAGCGAGAGTTTTATCTTCATCGGCTATGATGCTATTTCGAAGGGCTACAAGCTGTACAATCCAGAAAATAAGAAGATCGTGATTAGTCGAGATGTGGTCTTCAACGAAGAAGGAGAATGGTATTTTAACTCTCGTGTAGATGACTTCAATTTCTTTCCTCAGTTTGAAGAAGATGAGCAGACAATGAGGGAACAACTAGGTGAACCTCAACAAGAGCTTGAAACTCCACCGACTTCACCAAAATCAACCACTCAAGGAGACTCATCACCTTCGTCATCATCAAGTGGGAGTCAAAATGAAAGAGTTGTGCAACATACAAGAAGCCTTAGAGATCTCTATGAGGTAACTGAACAACAAGATAATCTTACATTATTTTGTCTGTTTGCTGATTGTGAACCAGTGAGCTTTCCAGAAGCAGTACAAGAAAAGAAATGGAGAGGTGCGATGGATGAAGAAATCAAAGCCATCGAGAAGAATGACATATGAGAACTTACCTCACTTCCCAAGGGACATAAGGTAATAGGTGTCAAATGGGTGTACAAAACAAAGAAAAATGCCAAAGGAGAGATTGAAAGGCACAAGGCGAGACTAGTTGCTAAAGGATATAGTCAAAAGGCTGGAATTGACTATGATGAGGTATTTACTCATGTTGCTCGATTGGAGACTATCAGATTAATCATTTCTTTGGCAGCTCAAAACAAGTGGAAGATACAACAGATGGATGTAAAGTTTGCCTTCCTAAATGGAGTTCTTGAAGAGGAAGTTTACATTCAGCAACCATTAGGCTATGAAGTCAAAGGGCACGAAGACAAGGTGTTGAAGTTGAAGAAGGCTCTTTACGGGCTAAAACAAGCACCAAGGGCATGGAATAGCCGAATCGACAAGTACTTCCAAGAGAATGGCTTCAACAAATATCCCTACGAGCATACTCTATTTATCAAGATCAAAGATGGAAATATTTTGATCGTGTGCCTCTACGTGGACAATTTGATCTTCACCGGAAGTAACCCAAGCATGTTTAATGAATTCAAGGATGTGATGATGAAAGAATTTGAGATGACATATATGGGGCTCATGGCGTACTGCCTTGGCATTGAAGTTAAGCAACAAAAGGATGGAATTTTCATTTCACAGGAAAGCTATGCAAAGGATATACTGAAGAAGTTCAAGATGGAGAACTGTAAGCCAATAAGCACACCGACAGAATACGGGATCAAGATATCCAAACATGAAGAAGGCGAAACTGTAGATCCAACATTCTTCAAAAGTTTGGTGGGAAGTCTACGCTATCTAACTTGCACGAGACTCGATATTCTTCACGCAGTTGGATTGGTTAGTCGCTACATGGAATCTCCAACAATCACCCATTTTAAAGCCGCAAAGAGAATTATTCGCTATCTGAAAGGCACAATTGACTTTGTCTTGTCCTATTCAGTTTCTAATGATTACAAGCTTGTTGGATATAACGACAGTGATTGGGGTGGAGACATAGATAATCGAAGGAGCACTACTGGATTCGTATTTTTCATGGGAGATATTGTGTTCACATGGATGTCAAAGAAACAACCGATTGTCACATTGTCCACTTGTGAAGCGGAATATGTTGCTGCTACCTCATGTGTTTGTCATGCAATTTGGCTTAGAAATCTATTGAATGAGATATGTTTGATACAAGAAGAGCCTACCAAGGTTTGTGTCGACAATAAATCAGTCATTGCCTTATCAAAGAATCCAATATTCCATGATCGAAGCAAGCACATCGACATTCACTACCACTATATAAGGGAGTGTGTTGCAAGAAACGATGTGGAAGTTGAATACGTGAAGTCACAAGATCAAGTTGCCGATATTTTTACCAAGCCACTGAAAATTGAAGACTTCATAAGATTAAAGAACTTACTAGGGTTCACAAGATCAAGTTTAATGGGGGTGTTGGATCATAAACTTGATCCATTATGGGAGCCTAAACCCAAACCTAAACTAAATTGATGTCATTGCTTACATCATTTAAGTAAATATGTCATTGCTTACATCATTTAAGTGATAATGCCATTGCTTACATCAATTTAGTTAGGTGAGAGTTAGGTATTTGTTGAATTTGTAATGATTTAAAATAATTTATTTGTGTGGTGTAGGAGTGTTCTTGAGTAGTATAAATACCCCTCCCCATTTTAGTTTTAAGGATCAAAAAAAATTAAGAGCTTCTAAGTGAGTGAAGAAGCAAAGTCTTATAAGAGTAGTTGTAGTTCTTGTTTTTTAGTGAGAGTCCTCTTGTAATATTTGTTTTAGTTTCAATAAAAGTTGTTTGTGTGAGTGTTTTATTTCCATCAAGAAACACTAACATCTTTGCAGCTGGTTTTATACCCAGATTTTGATGTATGGATATCTTTAGAATTAGGTGCTACTATTGCATGAGTAGTTAGCAGAAGCAAGTAAGTGAAGCTTGAAGCAAATCACAACCATTTCTGTTTCTTTTGCTCATGTCTGGATAATTTAATTGATTTTTATAGAAAAAACTAAGGTAAACAAAATTATATTTCTCTGCAGTTTCAGAGATCAATCAACATGACCCATTCCTTATTTTTTTTAGATAACAGTAGAGCTAAAACAACCCTGAAAATCGTTATAAAGATCTGGAATATCAAATTGTTATAAAGATCTGGAATATCAAATTGTGAGTGCTTTGAAATTTATTTCATTGGAACTAAATTCAGTATATTGAACATAAATATTTTCCGAGCTGATTTTGGGTAATTTTAATGAATTGTTCGAGAGGGAAATCGATGACGACAAAACGATAGATTTACAAGACATTCATTTCTTCTATTTGGAGGCGAGGAACAAATTCATAACCACAAAGAGAATAATTGGTGGAGTACAAAGAATGACACAAAGGAGAAGAAGATTTTTGTTCATTAGTTCCCATAGAGTCTATGCAAATTAAATTATTTATAGGGACATGAAAACGACCTGATCCACCGGATTCAATTCGATTTAATTGTGAAAAAAATATAATAACCATCTGACACATTAGTTAACTAATGTCTATTAGACTATTATATATTCCTAATTATTTTATTGACAGTGCATTAAAGATATTTATAGAGAAATAAATTAAATTATCATTATATCAAATAATAATTCATAAAAAATATAAATTAAAAAACACTATCGTTAGAAAAGTCCAAACATAGTTTAAAAATCCGAAAGGTCTATTTTATTATATTTTAATTGATATTTTCACTTTTCAACTATCAATTATTTATTTGATTTTTGTTGGTGTTTTGATATTATGAATAAACTATTTATTAGTTTTCAATTAACACGATTGATCTTATTCAAATTTATTGTATCAGATTGAAAATAAATTTATACCTTTGCTTTAAACTTACTCATCCAAGAAATATATATCTGGATTTATTTATTTATTTAAAATTTATATTTAATTATGTAGGGTTTTAAAAGTTTAATAGTTAATAGCTTCATCCCAGATATTAACCTAGTGAAATTTAGCATGAACTAAATTATCGCATTGGTTAAATGAATGATTGTTATTTCTAAAGATCTTAGGTTTGAGCAACATGGACTACAAGGTATTTGACTGTTCATTGTCAAATGATTAAGTTTAGTATTAGAAATTGATGATAGGAGAGAAAGAGTCTGGTTACAGACTACGACGGTGGAGGCTGATTGTTATATCAGACATAAAAGAGGGAGAATAGAGAAAACATGAATAGAGTGAAAAGAGAGATTAGAGAATAACATCATAGGTTGTATTAAACTTCAAGAATAATTGATTATCCAAATGGGTCAGAGTACACATATTTAAAGCCCAAGTTAGGCAGTTACAACGATCTAACTGCCTGGATAACAACTACTTAGAATATACATTGAGTACTCTAACATTCTCCTAGTTTTCTCTTTCCCTGAAAGGCGGACAAAGAAACAACCTTGAGCAGCTCTCTCACATGATAAAATTATAGATGAGGGATTGGCTTTGTGAGGATATCACCAAGTCGTTCAGCTGAAGGTACATAATTAACCAGAAGTTTCCCAACAAGAACACTATCTTGAACAAAATGAACATCTATTTCCACATGCTTTAATCGAGCATGATGTGCCAGGTTAGCTGTCATAGATATTATCGATGTGTTGTTACACCAAATAATAGGATTACCTTCCAAAGTAACTCCAATTTCAGCAATCAATTGTTCAACCTAAACAAGTTTAGAAACAACATTGGTAACACTCTTATACTCAGCTTCAGAGGTCGATCTAGAGACAACATTCTGCTTATTTGAGTACTAGGCTATAGGATTACCTCCAAAGTAAACACAATACTGTTGGAAGTAAAAGTAAAAAAAGGTGGCAAAATTGGTGGCACCGAATTCCATAGAAAAGTTGCACCAATTTTGTCAAAAAGGCATGCCTCAATTATTGAAAATAAAAGGGTAAAATCTCATAATTAATCCCTGAACTTTAGGATATTTATAAGATTAAGTCCTTAAGCTTCAACTGTAAATACCCTAACTCATTTAGCTTCAAAACTATCCCAAATCATTTCTTTCTCCCAATACTAGAGAACTTTCTTATGAGTTGTGAGTGTTTTGTAAATACATGTCTGCAGCAGTCCGGAGACGTAGGCATAATTGGCTGAACTCCGTTATCAATTTCGCATATTATTTTTCTGCTTTTATTTCACATTCTCATTAATCTGGTTATAGGAAAATTATTTATTTTATTTCCAACAACTGACATCAGACTTTTTGGTAGTGAATTTTATCAGTTTTTTCTGTGAGGTTACTATTCACGTGAATAGTGAATTTCATGAATAGTAAATTTGGTTGGCGATACAAGTTTATCGACGGAGGTGTTCTAATACACGGTGGTTCGTAAAAATTGTCAGAAATGATCCAAACGAAGCCAGATTCGAGTGGGAGCAATGGCTACAGACGAAGTGAATATGAAAATTGAGAAGTTCGATGGTACGGACTTTGGCTTTTGGAAGATGCATATTGAAAATTTTCTGTACCAAAAAAATCTATATCAACCTCTCTCAGGAAAGCAACCAGATAACATGAAGAATGAAGACTGGACTCTTTTCGAGAGACAAGCTCTCTGAGTTATCCGATTAACGTTATCCCGTAATGTTGCTTTCAACATAACAAAAGAAAAGACCACGGAGGGTCTTATGGCGGCTCTCTCCAGTATATATAAGAAGCCATCAGCCTCAAACAAAGTTCACTTGATGAGATAATTATTCAATTTGTGAATGATGGAAGGGGCATCAGTGACTCAACACCTAAATGAACTCAAAACAATCACAACCCAGTTGAGTTCCATGGAAATTGAATTCGATGATGAAGTTCGAGCTTTAATTCTCTTATCATCTCTACCAGATAGTTGGAATGTTACTATTACAACAGTCAACAGCTCGTCGGGAAATAGTAAATTAAAATACGACGATGTTTGGGATCTGGTATTGAGTGAAGAAATTTGACGGAGAGAATCAAGTGAAGCATTAAGCTCCCCAGCCTTGCACACGGAGTCTAGAGGGAGAACTTCATAAAGAAATTCAAATCGTGGAAGATCGAAATCCAGAAGTAGAAAATCAAGAACAGGAAAGAAAGATTTCAACTGTTATAATTGTGGCAAGAAATGTCACTTTAAAAGAGATTACTGAGCACCGAAGAAAAATACCGGCGTACAGGAATCTACCAACATGACAAAAGAGACAGGTGATGCCATGATTCTAAGCATCAACAGTCTGATTGAATCATGGATCTTGGATTCAGGGCATCATTCCACTCCATAAATGCCAAGAAATCATGGAGAACAATATCAGCAGTGATTTTGGGAATGTTCATCTAGCTGGTGATGAAACCTTGAAGATCGTCAGAAAAGGAGACATCCGATTAAAGTTGTCAAACCAAACCACCTGGAAGCTGAAAGGAGTGAGACATATTCCTAGCTTCAAAAGAAATTTGATTTCTGTAGGACAGCTTGATGGAGAAGGATATAGTACAACCTTTTCAGGCTGTGAATGGAATATTATCAAAGAAGCACTCGTCATTGCTCGTGGTAAGAAGATTGATACTCTCTATGTAACCTCAAATTTAGAGAATATCATTGCAGTAGTAGATGCTGAAGGAAAATCAAACCTATGACACCAAAGGCTTGGCCATATGAGCGAGAAAGGGATGAAGACACTTTTGTCAAAAGGGAAGCTGCCAGATCTAAAGAATATTGATGTCGGACTATGTGAGGATTGCATATTTGGCAAATAAAAGAAAGTCATCTTTGCAAATATTGGCAAGACACCCAAGGCAGAAAAGTTATAGTTAGTTTATATTGATATATGGGGACCATCTCCAGTTTCATCTCTTGTAGGCTCACTATATTATGTCACCTTCATAGATGATTCGACAAGGAATGTGTGGATTTATTTTCTGAAGAAGAAATTAGAAATCTTTGATACCTTTAGAAAATGGAAGGCCATGGTGGAAAATGAGACTGGTCTGAAAGTCAAGCGGTTGAGGTCTAATAATGGAGGAGAGTACAAAAATAATAGATTCAGAGATTGCTGCGCAAATAATGGGATCAAGATGGAGACAACAGTTCTCATGACACCGCAGTAGAATGGCGTAGCATAGTGCATGAACATAACTCTAAATGAATGTGCCAGAAGTATGAGGATACATGTCGGCTTGCCTAAATTGCTATGGGCTGAAGCTATCAACACTGCAACTTACCTGATCAATCGTGGGCTCTTAGTTCCATTGGATGGTGGAATACCAGAGGAAGTTTGGAGCAGAACAGAAATAAATCTTTCACACTTAAGAGTATTTGGTTGTATTTCTTATGTACACATAAATTCTGCTGAAAGAAGTAAACTTGATGCTAAGTCCAACAAATGTACCTTTGTTGGTTATGGTGGTGATGAGTTCGGTTACCGATTTTGGGACTATGAAAATCGAAAGATCATCAGAAGCAGAGATGTCATTTTCAATGAGAATGTGATGTACAAAGACATGTCAACCATAGAATCAAGTAGCTCCAATACCGAATCTGAAACAAAGGAATTTGTTGAGTTTGAGGAAATTTTTGGAAATGATGTTCAAATCAGTCCTGAAGCAGTTCAGGAAGAACCAGGCACACCAAAACTAAGACGCTCCTCCAGAATTCCTAAACCAACCCAGCGTTATTTGCCTTATTTGCACTACTTGTTGCTGACTGACAATGGTGAACCATAGTGCTATGATGAAGCAATGCAGGTAGAAGATTCAGTCAAGTGGGAGTCTTCCATAAATGATGAGATGGACTCGCTTATGTAAAATCAGACGTGAGAATTAGTTGAATTATTATCAGTCAAGAAATCACTCCATAACAAGTGGGTTTGTAGGATCAAAGAAGAGCATGATGGGAGCAAATGCTACAAGCAAGATTGGTTGTCAAAGGTTTTTAGCAAAAAGAATGTATTGACTACAATGAAATTTTCTCTACAGTCGTAAAGCTGTCTACAATCAGACTGGTGTTGAAAATTGTAGCTACAAAGAATCTACATCTTGAGCAGATAGATGTAAAGACATATTTCCTTCATGGTGATTTGGAGGAAGAAATCTATATGAGGCAGCTAGAAGGTTTAACAAAGGTAGACAAGAAAAACCTGGTATGCAGGTTGAAGAAGAGCTTGTATGGTATAAAACAAGCTCCTAAACAGTGGTACAAGAAGTTCGATAGTTTCATGCGTAACAGTGGTTTTACCAGATGCCAAGCAGATCATTGTTGCTACATCAAGAAGTTTGAAAACAACTTTATTATTTTATTGTTATATGTTGATGACATGCTCGTTGTAGGCTCGGACATGCAAGCGATTATAAACTTGAAGCAAATATTGTCGAAGCAATTTACAATGAAAGATCTGGGCGCTGTAAAGCAGATTCTTGGGATAAGGATCAATAGAGACATAAAGTCGAGGACTTTGATGTTATCACATGCTGAGTACATCAACAAAGTACTCTCTATGTTCAACATGCAAGATGCTAAACCAGTAAGTACACTTTTAGGTGTTCATTTTAGACTCTCCAAAGAGCAGTCACCAAAGACGGAGGAAGAACGTGCACACATTGTGAAGGTGTTGTATGCCTCAGCAATTGGAAGTCTAATGTATGACATGGTTTGTACTAGACCATATATTGCTCATGCAATGGGAGTTGTTAGCAGGTACATGAATAATCCGGGTAAGGTACACTGGGAAGCAGTCAAATGGATCCTCAGATATCTGCGAGGTACTACAAACAAAACACTTTGTTTCAAAGGTGGAGATACGATACTGACAGGCTATGTAGATTCTGACTTAGTCGGAAATGTTGACATCATAAGGAGCACAACATGGCATGTCTATACTCTAGGAGGAACCGCAGTGAGTTGGGTTTCTCAACTACAGAAGATAGTTGCTCTCTCCACAACTGAAGTAGAATATGTCACTATTACGGAAGCCAACAAGGAGATGGTTTGGCTCCAATGTTTCTTGGAAGAGTTAGGCAAGAAACAAGAAAACAATGTATTGTATTGCGACAGTCAAAGTACTATCCATCTAGTGAAGAATCCATATTTTCATTCCAGGACGAAACACATACAATTGCGATATCATTTTATTCTGTCTCTTCTGGAATATGGGGTTTTGAAACTTGAAAAGATCAGTGGAGCTCAAAATCCGGCAGACATGTTAACAAAGACGGTGACTATAACATGCTAGAGTAACAAGACCAGAAATGTTGCTGCATCAATCGAGGTGTGAAGACAGATTAAAATTAGTCTTCAAGTGGGAGATTGTTGGAAGTAAAAGTCAAAAAAAGGTGGCAAAATTGGTGGCACCGAATTCCATCGAAAAGTTGTACCAATTTTGTCAAAAAGGCAAGCCTCAATTGTTGAAAATAAAAGGGTAAAATCTCACAATTAATCCTTTGACTTTAGGGTATTTACAACATTAAATCCTTAAGCTTCAACTATAAATACCCTAGCTCATTTAGCTTCAAAACTATCCCAAATCATTTCTTTCTCCTAATACTATAGAGCTTTCTTGTGAGTTGTGAGTGTTTTATAAACACCTGTAAATTTTCTCTCTTTAATAAAAGATCTGCAATAGTCCGGAGACGTAGGCATAATTGGCTGAACTCCGTTATCAATTTCGGGTATTATTTTTCCGCTTTTATTTCGCATTCTCACTAATCTGGTTATATGGAAATTATTTGTTTTATTTCCACATGCTTTATTCGAGCATGATGTGTCGGGTTAGCTATCATAGATATTATCGATGTGTTGTTACACCAAACAATAGGATTACCTTCCAAAGTAACTCCAATTTCAGCAATCAATTGTTCAACCTAAACAAGTTTAGAAACAACATTGGTAACACTCTTATACTCAGCTTCAGAGGTCGATCTAGAGACAACATTCTGTTTCTTTGAGCACGAGGCTATACCTCCAAAGTAAACACAATATCCCGTTATTGATCTCTTGTCTTCTACAGAGGTAGCCCAATTTGCATAAACATAGTAAAGGGCACAAAACTTTGATGGCTTATAAAACAAACCATAATTAATAGTGCTACACAAATATCTGAGAATTCATTTGACGACCCTCCAATGGTTCATAGAAAGGCTATTCAAATATTGGATGACTTTGTTAACAATGTAAGCTATGTTAGGTCGAGTCAAAGTAACATACTGAAGTCCACCTACAATACTTCGAAAAAAATGGACATCATCAAACACATCTCCTTCTTTATCTTGTAATTTCGGTGCGAGAACCATTGGGAGGGAGTATGATGGGAGTTAGACATGTTAGCCTTCGACAACAACTCAGCTACATATCTTTTATGACTAAGAGCTAATCCAATAGAGCAATGCTGGATTTCCATACCCAAGAAAAACTCAGACTGTCCTATATCTTTTAACGAGAATTCATCATTAATTTATTTCACCATAGTTGACACTTCATCTTCGCAACTTCTTGTG
Source organism: Hibiscus syriacus (assembly GCF_006381635.1). Classification (NCBI taxonomy): domain Eukaryota; kingdom Viridiplantae; phylum Streptophyta; class Magnoliopsida; order Malvales; family Malvaceae; genus Hibiscus; species Hibiscus syriacus. Next base: position 1,788,219 of record NW_024062903.1, read on the forward strand.
ATGATAATATCATCCACATATACATAAGTAAGAGCTTAGATTCTGAACTATTCTTAATAAACAAGGAAGGGTCAGTTTTAGAAGCAACAAACCCCATCTTTAAAGTTAAAACAATAGTCAAAGTCTTATACAATGCCCTCGGAGCTTGACGAAGATCGTACAATGCCTTTTTAAGGAGAAACACAAGGCTTTCCCCACTCGGGCCTTGTTTAAAAAAGCCAGGAGGTTGACTCATATAAATCTCCTCAGTTAATTCCCCGTTTAGAAAAAAAATTATTAATATATATTTGCCTTATGACCTAACTTTGAAGAACTACAGTAGCCAACACTATTCTTATCGTTGAGACACACATAAAACAGGGTTGAAAATCTCATAAAAATCACTTCTTATGGTTTGGGAGAACCATTTGGCAATTAGACGAGCCTTGTTATCAATGGACCCGTTAGGCATAAGTTTCACCTTGAATAATCACTTACATCAAATCGGCTTCTTATTGGGTGTCAATGCCTGAAGATCTCATGTCTTATTCCTTATTAGAGAAGAATATTTAGTTTGAATAGCCTTACTCCATTCAGATTGAGAAAAGGCTTCGAAAACCATCGAGGGTTCTCTAATATTGTCTGCCAAAAAAGCCTTAGGTTTAAAACTACTAGTTTTCCCTTGTAACCATAGAATGAACATTTCCAACAGTAACTCTTGATATGGAAGATAAATTGATGGTAGATGGAATATGAGTGAAAGAATGTTTTATGGTAGGTGATATAACAGCGAGAGATGGAGATGGTATAGCAGGAGAAGAAGGATTAATGGTAGGTGATATAGCAGTGGGAGATGGAGATGGTGTAGTAGTGAAAGATAAATTTATGGTAGGTGTTATAGCAGCGAGAGATTAAGACAGTGTAGTAGTGAGAGGTGAATTTATGATAGGTGGTGTAACAGCAGATGAAGATAGATGAGCATTGAGTGAAGGATGAAAAGTCTGACATAGTTACTGTCTAGAAAAAACATGACCAGACTGATTAGTGATTTAAATAGTTACTATGTTGCTAATTACTCCTTGATGATAAGTTTATGTTGATGATTTGGGCATTTCTACTCATTTTCTGTGTAAGACATTGGATTCTAGAAACAATACTAAAATGACACAATTTTGCAGTTTTTATTCTAGAATCAAAGTTGGCTTAGTGGGCATGAATCGAGGCATGACTGTGTCCGACATGGTATCGACATGGCATCCTGTCAATAGCATCTAGAAGGTCTATTTAGCATTCAGGAAGAGTTTACGAGCGGATCAGCTTCAATTTGAACTTAAATTAGGATTACTTTTAGGAATTTTCTTTGTTATTTAGTTTAGACAATTTCAAGAATTATTCTTTTTCATTTTTAATGTTGTTTTAGGGTTTTTAGCAAGCTATAAGCTTGAAAACACATATCGAATTAACTTGTTTCTTTCTTTTAGTTTTATAAAATTCTTTTTTTTCTTTAATTTCGCTTTCTTTTATTTTCTAGTTTTTCTTTTTAAAATGCTAAGTACGCTTTCTATCATGCTTAGCTATGTTTTCCATAGCCAAAGGTTGAAGCGATGACTCAATTTCGATCGTGATAATTGAAAATCATCTAATACCATTCGGATTACATTCTCAAGTTTTTGTAAAATTAGATTGGATATCGATCATTCCTTTAAAACAAAAAACGCTTTCATTTCAAAAAGTGTAAGTTGACTTGATTGTGATTTCGATTTATAGTTGGGAGAAATGATCAACTTGTAGCACATTCGACTTTTTATGAATACACTTAGCGGCGGTCTGCTAAGAGAAATTGAGATCAGATTCGATTCTCATTGAGACACTATAGTCCGAGTCAGGGTTTTTCAAATCTTTTAAACGAGTTGGTACTAGCAACGATAATCGTGGTTAGTCCACAAAAGGACTGAAATTCAAAGATTGATTTTGGATTGTCCATTTACCAAAGAAAAAAACAAATTACAAGTGTTGGAGCCTATAGACTGTAACCAATATGAATCCGAATTAAAACTCTTATCCAATGATCGATGAAATTTGAGGCAAAGCGAAAGCCTAAAGATCAATATCAAAATCAAATCTCCCTTATTTTTAATTTTTACACAGATCAAGATAAAAAACTAATTCGTCAACATCTTCCATAGTCATGTGGATCGACTCATCTCACTATACTGTTCTATTTTATCCTTTGAGATTAAGAAATTTATTTAACAGTAAAATAACGTCTGTCACATACTGACTTGACCCATGACTATCTCATTGACTATTATCAATCTTAGAAGAACAAGACAACCTATTACCTAAACTCAAAGTAGAACCAACAATAGTCGTACCTTTCCTAGAAATAATAGGTAAAAAGTCATACGATAATTCAGATTTTGAGTAGCTAGAAACAAACTTTTCAGCGTACGGGAAGATATGCTCGTGAAAATGCACACGTCTAGAAATATAAAGTATTCCATTGGGCTAGATACACTTATAGCCTTTATAGGTGAGAGAGTAACAAAAAAAAACACACACACAAACAATTGACCTAAATTGAATTTTATTTTTATTATAGGGTCTTAACAAAGGATAACAACGTCAACAATTTTTATAAATAGTATAATCAGTATCTTTACCTAATAACCGAGTATAATGAGTCATACCAGATAAAACTCGAGTAAACATTCTATTAATGAGATAAACAACACTGGAAAAAACATCACACCAAAACCTTAAGGGCATTGAAGCTTGAGCCAATAGGGTAAGACCCATCTCCATGACCTGTCTGTGCTTGCGCTCCACTAAGTCATTCTGCTCAAATGTGCGAGGACACAACTGTTGATGTACTATACCTTGAACTTAAGGTAGGCCTGAACAACAACAAATTCACCACCACAATCCTTTTGTGACATTTTCATCTTAATTCCAAGTTGCCTCTCAGCTTCTATATGAAACTGAATAAATACCTCTCAAATTTAAGATTTTTGTTTTAGAAAATAAAGCCAAGTATATCTAGAAAAAAATCAGTAAAGGCCACATAATACTTAAAACCATTATAAAAAATGGGAGCAGGACCCCATACATCAGCAACCACCAATTCAAGAGGGTGATTATACACAGTATTAGAAGCATGAAATGGAAATTTATGTGACTTACCATATTGACAGGCCTTAACAACACCCAGTATCCCCATAAATCATTTCCATTTTATTAGAAGCAATAGGCATATTACACTGAGAAAGAGCCTTTGTCAGCACATCCAATGATGGATGACCAAGTCTTTTGTGCCAAACATATAAAGAAGAATCAGCAAAAGACAAATGAAAAAAATAGAATTTTTACCAACATTATTTATAACAGTATAACTATTATTTAACGTAGAACTACCAACATCAATAGATTTATTCTTGAAACTGCCAAGCTTGTACAATCCATTCGATTCACTACCGTGTAGAATGACCTTCCTGGTATTTAAATCTCGAACAACACAGGTTGAAGGGAAAAACTCAAGTGAAACCTTGTTGTCTTGTGTGAACTTAGACACGGAAATTAAGTTTTTAGTAATATTAGATACAAAAAGTAATTTATTTAACATAAACTTATTGTTATTAGCAAAAAGAGTAGGTTGACTAGTAAATTTGATTGGAACAACACTTTCATTACCTACTTGAACATTATCTGATCCAGGAGACGTTGTACCAATTTATAGATTAGTGAGATCATTTGTAAGATAGTGAGTGGCACCTGATTCAGGTGCCATGCATTTTCATTAGCTTGAGCAGCAAAAGAGTAAGGTGAAATAGGAACTGAAGTGACTGAATAAGGAACATGAGTGTAAACAGATTGTGGCACAAGATGATGAGCATGCTAAATAGTAAAAGCAACAGGCTGAACATGTTGAGGAAGCATCTGAGAATTAATCTGATAATATGTATGAGCATAACTTACTGCAGGAACAAAAGTATAAACCACAATAGCACAAGGATGAGTAGAATTACAAGAATGAGAATAAATAGAGCCATGAGCATTATAAGTACACATATTGGCTTGATTTGTAGAATATCCACGACTCTGCAAATTTCTAGCAGATTCATTCTTAAAATTCTTATCAAACATATAGTAACACCTATCCACAATGTGTCCTAACCTACACAACTGACATCGAGGCCAAGACGAGCTCCCACCCGTCCCTCTACCACTATTGTTCTGAACATAATTATTACTATTTTCATGTTGCAAATTCAAATAACTGTTTTGGCTAGAGAAATTGTTATTATTAGACTACAAAAAGTCAATGGAAACAATGTGAGAAACAATGGTTACAGATTCAACTATACTACCTGGGCGAGCTTCAGCATCAAGTAAAATGGTAGTTACAGTAATTAAATCAGAAACATTAGCACTAGCAGCAATGACAGTAATAACAGAATCATACTCGAGAGGTAAACCATTCAAAACATCTGTTATGTATTCATGTTCAGAGATAACCTCACCATAGCTAGCAAGATTGTCACAGATATTTTTAATCTTCATTAAGTACTCACGCATAGTAAGATTAGTTTTTCACTGAGAGAAGTAAACATCTGTAAGACATAAGCCTAGAAGTGGTATTCCCACTATATAAACTGTCACCCCCTAGACCCGGTCTATGCATTTCGACTAAGTCTAGTGAATCACATTCATGATTCTTAAAGATATTGTTCCGAAACTATTATTCAATCATGGAAAAATCACACTATAAATGACGTTTATGAAATTATAATAATTTATACTATAAAAATACAAATCATAAATATAATGAAGAAAAACAAATTAATTTAAACATGTCTTAAAAATCCAAATTTTCGATAAACCAAATGTAAGTAGCAAAGAAGTAATCTTTATAAAATCCAATACTTTAAAATAAGGCATATGTTACCAAAATAGAGTAACTTAAAAGATAAAACATTACAATACGATATACTTCAAGAAATATGTTGATCCTCCAAGTGCTCGATCAGGTGAATCTAACCAACAATATCAGAAAGGGGAAAACATTTTCGAAAAGTGAGCTAGGCTCAGTGTGTCCCAACATTACTATAAAATTATGATAGGTACACTAAACAAATCATAGTCCAGTAAATCTCATAAAAATTATACTGCAATAAATTTCATAAAAGAGTTACCCTAAGGGAACATCTTAGGGCCTGAGAGCCTACCTAAGAACACATCTTAGGGCCGCAGGGCCTACCCGAGAATGATCTCAGGGCCGCAGAGCCTACCTAAGAGTCACATTAGGTCCGTAAATTTTTTTAGCTTGATCAGAGCTGTACTTTATAAATTCGTATTCCAAAAATTCAATTGCACCGTGACATAAATTCCATAAATCCATAAACATGGTAATTATATACCATTTCAAATCAAAATCAGATAGCAGTCATAATCCATAAACCATCACATTAAATCGGTGCATCAATAAAACAGTAACCAAAGAATTCAGTGTACCACATATTAAAACAAATAAAACAGTTCAGTAATAAATAGGGAACAAAACTCGATAATAGGTTCAAGTAATAGATCTACTGATTGCTGGTCTCACCACGCTCTGCTACAGTTTTCGAACCTAATTTATAATAACACTATATTACTAATGGGTAACATAATTAATCTCTAAAATCATAAAATTTACGAATCTTACGGGTGAATACTGGCACACGTGGTTTAATTGATCTAGAAGAGCTGGGTCGAGCTGTCGAACGATCCGGAGAGTCTCTTGTACCTTCAAACAATAATAATTTATCAGCCCCCAAGTCTTACTTAATTGTTTAAAGCTAAATTCTTAAGTATATAAGCATTTTCCGGGTTTGACTATCAATTTGGAGGATTTCGAGTCTGAATTTGGCCAAACGGATTGCGGAATCGGAATCAGGACGTTGAAAAACATAAAGTATGACTTTCCGAAAATTCAAATTCTTGGTCAAAATCAAAGTCAACTGGTTTGACTGATTGATTTGGAGGCCTTCGAGTTTGAATTTAGCAAAACAGACTTCGGAAACGGATTCAGCACGTCGAAAAATATCAAAATAGGTATACTCAAACAAAATCAAATGTCGTTTAATGACCGTTTAAAGCCGGTCAAAGTTATGGTCAAAGGGGTTCAATACTCTAAATTCGAAAATTCCCAAAATGTCACTTTTTCAAAATAATTCCCAGAATGTCATCTTTTCAAAATAATTCCCAGAATGTCACCTATTTCAAAATATTTCCCATAATGTCACTTTTTTTCAAAATATTTCCCAGAATGTTACCTTTTCAAAATATTTCTCAGAATGTCACATATTTCAAAATATTTCTCAGAATGTCACCTATTTCAAAATATTTCCCAGAATATCACCGGGTCGGGTCGGGTCGGGTCAGACCAGTCAACCCGGTTCAGACCGGTCAAACCGGTCACAACATCACCTAGGAGATTCGGAACTCCCCCAAGCGTAGGGCCGGCGCGTGAAGGCTCTTCTGAACTCCAAAAATTCTTGAAAAAATTCCTAAAAATTATTTTAAGCGATTTTGAGTCACTTACCAACCTCGATTCAAATTTTTGAAAGTGGAGAGCTCGATTTCAACTCGGCCGAATCTTTGACCGCTCCACCTCCCACACGCGCCGCCGCCTACGGAGACAAGGACGACCCCGTCGGACTCGGAACGACACCAGGAACACGATGGTGCAGGAGGTGTCGAAAACCGATCAACGATCGGAGATGAATTTAAGATTTTTCCGGCGGTGGTGCTAAAAAAACATCGAGACTTTGACTCGAAATTCACATCGTTTGGCAGGGTTTCGCTATAATTGGTTTACTAGGTTCTGATCACAGGTCGAAGATGAACACGATGGTGGTTTCAATTTGACGATCGGAGATCGGACGACGTCGGAATCGGGCTTTGAAAGTAAGCGCACGGGAGGAGGAAATTTTATAAATTGCTTGTGTTTTCTGATTTTGAAATCAGAAAACACGTTTGATTTATAATCAAACCTGCCAACACTTATTGGAGGAATTCAGGGCTTGGTCCCTGAATTTCCTTTAACTTCAAAAATGACCTATAATTTTCATAAATTTTATTTTAGTCACTAAATTTCACTGATTTAAATTTTTTTTTGGGTTGTTATAATTCTCCCCCTTTATAAGAAATTTCGTCCTCGAAATTTATCTTATGAGAATAGTTAAGGAAACTGAGCCTCCATTGACTCCAATGTCTCCCAAGTAGCTTCAGAGGGTCTTTACTCCATTGAACTTTTACCATCGGGATACGTCTATTCCGAAGAACTCACTCATCACTTTCCAAGATTTGAATGGGCTCCTCCTCATATGACAAATCAGGTCTTAGCTCTACCTCTTCAACTTGAATGATGTGACCTGGATCTGAACGGTATCTCCTCAATATTGATACATGAAAAACATCATGAATACGACTGAGCTCAGGAGGCAACTCAAGCTGATATGCAACTGGTCTTACCCTCTTCAAAATACGAAATGGTCCAATAAATCTTGGACTCAATTTACCCTTACGCCCGAATCTCAATACTTTCTTCCAAGGTGATACTTTTAAAAAGACCTGATCTCCAAGTTCAAACTGAATATCTTCCCTCCTTTGATCTGTATAAGACTTCTGTCTATCAAATGCTTCTTTCAGTCGGTCACGAATCATTTTGACTGTGTCCGTCTCGCGTACTAACTCAGGTCCTAAAGTCTTCCGGTCAGGCAACTCAGTCCAACATATCGGAGTGCGACATTTACGCCCATAGAGTGCTTCGTAGGGTGTCATACGAATGCTGGTTTGATAGTTGTTATTGTAAGCAAATTCAGCCAACGGTAAAAAGTTCTCCCAACTACCATGAAAATCAATTACACAACCCTCAACATATCCTCCAGAATCTGAATCACTCTCTCAGATTTACCATCAGTTTGTGGGTGAAAGGATGTACTATAATCCAATCTTGTTCCCAAAGCCGTGTGTAGCGCCTTCTAAAATCTCGAAGTAAATCTCGGATCTCGATCAGAAATAATAGACAATGGAACACCATGCAATCTAACAATCTCCGAAATATACAATCTCGCCAGTTTGTCCAAAGTATAATTTACCCGCACAGGAATGAAGTGAGCTGACATTGTAAGTCTGTCCACAATCACCCACACTGAATCTTTTTTCAAATGAGTCATAGGTAATCCGGTAACAAAATCCATAGTAATACGCTCCCATTTTCATTCAGGAATCTTGATAGGCTGTAACAAACCTGATAGATGTTGATGCTCTGCTTTAACTTGCTGACAAGTCAAACACCTAGCCACAAAATCCGAGATTTCCTTCTTCATGTCGACCCAATGATACCTCTCCCTCAAATTCCGGTACATCTTATCTCCACCGGGGTGCATAGCATATGGACTACTGTGAGCCTCATTAAGAATAATCTGTCTCAACTCAGCATCATCAGGCACAAAATATCGACCCTTAAAGCATAAAACTTCATCCTGATCAAGGGCGTAATCTGAGCTTGTCCCTTGCTCTACTTGCTCAAAGATGGATAACAAGGAGCTATCAAGGGGCTGCTTAACTTTAATTTCATCAACCAAAGTCGGCTTAATTTGTAATTCTGCTAACAAAGTGCCATCGTCATATAAATTCATCCTGGCCATTAAAGACCTCAACTCCGCTACCGCCTTTGGACTCAAAGCATCCGCCACAATGTTAGCTTTACCAGGGTGATAATCAATCACACAATCATAATCCTTTAGAAGCTCTAACCAGCGCCGTTGTCTCAAATTAAGCTCTTTCTGGGTCAGAAGATACTTTAAGCTCTTATGATTAGTGAAAATGTAACACTTCTCTCCATAAAGATAGTGTCTCCAAATCTTCAAGGCAAAAATCACCGCTGCTAACTCCAAATCATGAGTAGGATAATTACAATCATGCGGTTACAGTTGACGTGACGCATAAGCCACTACCTTACCTTCCTGCATTAGAACACAACCAAGTCCTGAATGTGAAGCATCACTATATAGTGTAAAATCCTTCCCTGACTCTGGTTGAATCAACACTGGTGCTTGAGTCAAAACCACCTTTAATTTCTCAAAGCTCTCCTGTTGTGTCTCGCCCCAATCAAACGACACGTTCTTCCTTAACAGTTTTGTCAAAGGAGTAGCAATGATCGAGAAGCCCTCGACAAAACGTCAATAATATCCAGCCAAGCCCAAGAAACTGCGGATCTCAAAGACATTCTTGGATCGTTTCCAATTCACAATAGCCTCGATCTTGCTTGGATAGACTTGAATACCTCGAGCAAAAATAATGTGCCCCAAAAAAGACACTTCTTGAAGCCAAAACTCATACTTGCTTAGTTTGGCATATAAACGATGATCTCTCAAGGTCCGCAGAACAATCTTCAAATGCTCTTCATGCTCTGTTTCCGTCCGAGAATAAACTAGAATATCATCAATAAATATAACAACAAATTAATCCAAATATGGCCGGAACACACGATTCACCAAATCCATAAAAGCTGCGAGAGCGTTCGTCAAACCAAAAGGCATTACTAAGAATTCATAATGACCATATCTAGTGCGAATGGCTGTTTTTGAAACATCAGACCCCTTAACTTTCAATTGATAATAATACTCCGAACGAAGATCAATTTTAGAGAATACAGTAGCTCCTCGCAACTGATCAAATAAGTCGTCAATCCTGGGTAATGGGTACTTATTCTTGACCGTCATATTGTTCAACTTCCGATAGTCAATACATAGCCTTAGCGACCCATCATTCTTTTTCACAAAAAAAATTGGAGCTCCCCAGGGTGAGGTACTATGCCGAATAAATCCTCGATCGAATAATTCTTGCAATTGTACCTTCAACTCCTTAATTTCCTTTGGAGCCATGCGATAAGGTGCCAAAGAAAGAGGTGAAGATCCCGGATAAGTCTCAATCTCGAACTCTACCTCTCTATCAGGAGGTAACCCAGGCAGCTCATCCGAAAAAACATAAGAAAACTCGTTAACTGTATGAATCTCCTCGTTCGTGGACAAGGAACTTTTAGTGTTCAGAATACAGGCAATGAAAGTTTCATACCCCTTCCTAATCATACGATCAATTTCCATAGTTGAAACAATATTAGAGAGATAGCCACGCCGTTCACCAATTAACACAATAGTCCGACCATCTGAAGTCTTCAGAGTAGCACGCTTGTATTCGCAATCCAGATTTACCTTGTGCTTATTCAACCAATCCATCCCAAGAATTAGATCGAACTCCTCTAAAGGAAGCTCCATAAGATCAGCGAGAAAAATTTCTCCCTGAACCTCCAGAGGACAACGCCGAAATACTTTATTCACTAATATTGCCTGTCCTACTGGACTCGTAACCGTAACAGTATTATCAGTGTTCTCAATCAGAATTTGAAGGTTTCGAGATACTGAGCTCGATACATAGGAGTGGGTGGAGCCATTGTCCAGTAATGCAAAGTATGGAATAGAATAAATAGTAAATGTACCTGCAATAACCTCAGGCTCATCTTTGTCATCCCGACGTCTAGTGGCGTAAACCAAAGCTGGTTGTCTAGCCTCAGAAACTGTTGGCCCTCTATTCTGCTGAGCTCGAGCTCTACTGTCTGTCTTGGACGCTGAACCACGAGCCTTTACTTAGCTACGATCTCTAATTGGAGTATGTACTGTAGTCTTTGAACGCACAGGAGTCTGGGTAGCGGTCTGTTCAGACGAAGCTAGCTGAAGACAATCCCTCCGAAAATGACCACTATATCCACAATGAAAACATGCTCTGGTCTTCCTATAACACTCTCTCATGTGTCGTTTGCCACAAAAGTCACAATGAGGTACTTGAAACGGGACCGAAGAACCACCTCTACTAACAGCTAAAGGTGATAATGTTGCAGGCCTGAAGCGTGTATTGCTTCTCTGAGGGGCTGAAGTACGAGTCCTCTTACCGGACTGTGCGGATGATTTAGTAGGGCCAAAAGATTTCCTAGATCGCTCTTGATCAACACTCTCTCTACCAAAAGCTAAAGCCTTCATCTCCTCAGCATATTTGGCTCTGCTCACCAGCACATCAAAAATCTCATCTTGAAGGGCTACCACCTGCCTACGTAGCTCATATCTGAGTCCGAGGGAAAATTTACGACATCTCTCTCTCGGTAGGCACCAGACTGATTCCATACTTTAACAATTTAAGAACTCTATCTCATACTCTGAAACAGTCATATTACCCTGAACCAAGTCCTGAAATTGCTGTCGTCTCTGGACTAAGTAACGCTCCCCCAGGAATTAGCTCCGAAAGCGCTCCATAAAGTCCTGACCCATGTCAAACGATCGGTAGGAATACTACTGATCACTGACTCCCACCAGGTGTGCGCATTGCCATCTAACATCGCTACTGCCCCCAAATATCTCTTAGTTGGGTCCAAACCCAACTGATCCATGCGTCTTTCTGTATCCTGGAGCCAATCTTCTGCTTCAGTAGGAATTCCTCCAAGCTGTCCTCCAAAAGTCCTGACCCAATTAGCGATCAGAGTTTGAGAAATAGGCATCTCAGATACAGCACCAGCAGCTCTGACCGCTCCCTGAATCAACTGTAAAAATTGTCTACAAAAATTCTCATCAAGTGCAACTCTGGTAGAATCAGGCTCAATATCAGTCGCTCCTATGATCGGTGTAGTCATGCCAATACCAGCGGCAGGAGGTAAATTCGTCGGGGTCGCAGGAGTAGGATCACTTGTCGGAGGTGCAGGATCTACTCGAATTTCATCGATTGGGTCCACAAATCTAGCCATTCGACCTCGTCCACGGCTAGTTCGACGTCCACGTCTAGCACTCATTTTTGTAGATCTCTAGTTTACTACAGAAGATAAAACTTAGGGTTAGATAAGCACTTGGAGTCTCGAACATAATTAAAATCGTAAAAACTTTGAGACATGGCCTTAGCAACAGGTTTTGTAAAATATTTCAAAACCTTATTTTTAATTTGGACTCATACATAGTCCGAGGTTTAAAAACCAAAAGCTCTTATACCAATTAAATGTCACCCCTAGACCCGGTCTATGCGTTTCGACTAAGTCTAGTGAATCACATTCATGATTCTTAAAGATATTGTTCCGAAACCATTATTCAATCATGGAAAAATCACACTATAAATGACGTTTATGAAATTATAATAATTTATACTATAAAAATACAAATCATAAATATAATGAAGAAAAACAAATTAATTTAAACATGTCTTAAAAATCTAAATTTTCGATAAACCAAATGTAAGTAGCAAAGAAGTAATCTTTATAAAATCCAATACTTTAAAATAAGGTACATGTTACCAAAATAGAGTCAACTTAAAAGATAAAACATTATAATACGATATACTTCAAGAGATGATCCTCCAAGTGCTCGATCAGGTGAATCTAACCAACAGTATCTGAAAGGGAAAAACATTTTCGAAAAGTGAGCTAGGCTCAATGTGTCCCAACATTACTATAAAATCATGATAGGTACACTAAACAAATCATAGTCCAGTAAATCTCATAAAAATTATACTGCAGTAAATCTCATAAAAGAGTTACCCTAAAGGAACATCTTAGGGCCTGAGAGCCTACCCAAGATAGATTTCGGGGCCGTGGGGCCTACCTAAGAACACATCTTAGGGCCGCAGAGCCTACCTAAGAGTCACATTAGGTCCGTAAAATTTTTCAGCTTGATCATAGATGTACTTTATAAATTCGTATTCCAAAAATTCAATTGCACCGTGACATAAATTCCATAAATCCATAAACATGGTAATTATATACCATTTCAAATCAAAATCAGATAGCAGTCATAATCCATAAACCATCACATTAAATCGGTGCATCAATAAAACAGTAACCAAAGAATTCAATGTACCACATATTAAAACAAATAAAACAGTTCAGTAATAAATAGGGAATACACCTCGATAATAGGTTCAAGTAATAGATCTACTGATTGTTGGTCTCACCACGCTCTGCTACAGTTTTTGAACCTAATTTATAATAACACTATATTACTAATGGGTAACATAATTAATCTCTAAAATCATAAAATTTATCTTAAGGGTGAATACTGGCACACGTGGTTTAATTGATCTAGAATAGCTGGGTCGAGCTGTCAAACGATCCGGAGAGTCTCTTGTACCTTCAAACAATAATAATTTATCAGCCCCCAAGTCTTACTTAATTGTTAAAAGCTAAATTCTTAAGTATATAAGTATTTTCTGGGTTTGACTATCAATTTGGAGGATTTCAAGTCTGAACTTGACCAAACGGATTGCGGAATCGGAATCAGGACGTCGAAAAACATAAAGTATGACTTTTCAAAAATTCAAATTCTTGGTCAAAATCAAAGTCAACGGGTTTGACTGATGATTTGGAGGCCTTCGGGTTCGAATTTAGAAAAACGGACTTCCGAAACAGATTCAGCACGTCAAAAATTATCAGAATAGGTATACTTGAAAAAATTCAAAGGTCGTTTAATGGCCGTTTAAAATCGGTCAAAGTTATGGTCAAAGGGGTTCAATAGTCTAAATTAGAAAATTCCCAAAATGTCACTTTTTAAAAATAATTCCCATAATGTCACCTTTTTCAAAATATTTCCTTGAATGTCACATTTTTTAAAATATTTCCCAGAATGTTACCTATTTCAAAATATTTCTCAGAATGTCACCTATTTTAAAATATTTCACAGAATGTCAACGGGTCGGGTCGGGTCAGACTGGTCAAACCAGTTCAGACCGATTTGGACCGGTCACAACATCACCCAGCAGATTCGGAACTCCCCCACGCGCAGGGGCAGCGCGTGGGGGCGCGTGAAGACTCTTCCGGACTCCAAAAATTCCTGAAAAATTTTTTAAAAATTATTTTAAGCGATTTTGAGTCACTTACCAACCTCAATTCAAATTTTTGAACGGTGGAGAGCTCGATTTCATCTAGGGCGAATCTTTAACCGCTCCACCTCCCACACACGCCGCCGCCTACGGAGACAAGGACGACCCCGTTGGACTCGGAACGACACCAGGAACACGATGGTGCGAGAGATGTCGAAAACCGATCAACGATCGGAGATGAATTTAAGATTTTCCCGACGGTGGTGCTAAAAAATCATCGAGACTTTGACTCGAAATTCACGTCGTTTGGCAGGGTTTCGCTATAATTGGTTTACTGGGTTCTGATCACGGGTCGAAGATGAACACGATGGTGGTTTCAATTTGACGATTGGAGGTCAGACGACGTCGGAATCGGGCTTTGAAGGTAAGCGCACGGGAGGAGGAAATTTTATAAATTGCTTGTGTTTTCTGATTTTGAAATCAGAAAACACGTTTGGTTTATAATCAAACCTGCCGACACTTATTGGAGGAATTCAGTGCTTGGTCCCTGAATTTCCTTCAACTTTAAAAATAACCTATAATTTTCATAAATTTTATTTTAGTCACTAAATTTCACCAAATTACACCGATTTAATTTTTTTTTCGGGTTGTTACATAAACGATGTAAAGTATTCCAGATAACAGAGGAAGTGTTTAAGCCATTTAGGTGTGGAAGAACAGTTTCACTCACCGTGGATAACAACTATGTGGCCAGACCACCGTCTTGCTCCTCAAACCATTCAAACTCCGGATTAATGGTAACTGTTGAGAAGCTAGATTGAGCTTCAATATTCAAGAAATATTGAATTCATGCTTATTGATTTCAGTAACCAGATACATTGCTTTATAGCAGCTAATAGAAGCTTAGCACAAGTCTAGAAGCTTTACAACTAACTCAACTAACTACTAACAATTCTAACTCCCTTAACTAACCTTAACTGCTTAGTTATTCTAATATTCCCTATACTTTCTCCTCCTCCTTCAACAATGTAAGACACAAATCTTTCCGTTCAACTTGAATCAGAAGTGTCGATGCTTCCTTCCATTCGATTTGAATCGGAAGTGCCGATGCTTCCTTCCTTTCATCTTGAATCGGAAGTGCCGATGCTTCCTTTCGTTCTTCTTGAATCGGAAGTGCCGATGCTTCCCTCCGTTCGACTTGAATTGGAAGTGCAGATGCTTCCTTCCGTTTGACTTGAATCGGAAGTATCGTGCTTCCTTCCGTTCGACTTGAATCGGAAGTGAACTTTTGATGTGAACGAATATTCAACAAAAAATTCTAAAAAAAACTATTCTATAACAACAATGTTTCGTAGCTTAACTACTAACAGTTCTTCATCCTCCTTGCACGTAAACCTTCTGCTTCATATTCGCAGCTCCACTGATCTGTATCACCAACCATCCCATGTGATCGTGATTTTGTAGATGTTTGTCCAGGCAAACCAATACCCCGAGCTGAACCTTGACCATAATGGGCACAACCACACTCGTTGACCGTAAAAGTAACCTTTCAATTGCTCAGGTTGGCAGATGACTCACCACACCCTTGCGGTTGGGCATCATCTACAATAGTGATTGCAGATGGCGACTTATCAAAATGATACCAACAACGATTGGCCAAATGTCCGTTTTTGTCACACAACTGGAATTGGAAATGAGAATGACCTCTAGTTCGACCACCACGAAAGGATTGAGTTTGACCACCTCGTGAACTAGAGATATTGACTGCACAAGAATGATTCACAGCCTCTAGAGCAGAAGCTTGAGAAACGTTAGTACTGATGCTCAGGCCATCACATCAGTCAAAACTTTACTGCTAAAGCTCAACATCAAGAAGAATCGACACAATGCCATCAAACGTGAAAGGGTCTTGGTTAACAGTAATTACAGCGACGAACGAACGATATTCAGTTGGTAACCCACTCAAGATTATAGGAACCTTCTCGTGCTTGAACACCAGACTCTCACACGCAGCCAAAGCGTCACAGATTTTCTTGACTTGCGAGATATAAGAACGCATGCTTAGCTCTCATTTCTTAACCGCTTTCAACCGATAATGCAGATTCATTATGATAGTGGTGGATTTACTCACAAAAAATTTGTTTACGGCTGACCAGATCTCCGTCGCGGACTCCGCCCTAACCAGCTGAAGAAGAAGCGATGTACTAACAGTGGACAGAAACCACAACGCTAAAGCACTATCTTGTGTAATAAAAACCTCATAATCTTCGTTTTCCACCACTCTTCCATCATCAATGATCACCGTCAGAGGCAGCGACTGAACCAAGCCATGCAACAGCTTCTCCAATCGGTGACTACGAACAACGAGAAGAATATGCTATTTCCTCAACAAGAAGTTGAGTTCATGAAGAACGATACTAATCTTCTTGTTAGTGAACAGCTTGAAGTGAACCACCAGAGGTCGCCGTATCCTCAAAACTAGCTCCATGAACCATGTTGTGAGTGAAAGAATCAAAAACAGAAACACCAGGAAGTACCAGAATCGACGGCGAATGATTCCATGTTGAGAAGCTAGATTGAGCTTCAATATTCAAGAAATATTGAATTCATGCTTATTGATTTCAGTAACAAGATACATTGCTTTATAGCAACTAATAGAAGCTTAGCACAAGTCTAGAAGCTTTACAACTAATTCAACTAACTACTAACAATTCTAACTCCCTTAACTAACCTTAACTGCTTAGTTATTCTAATAGTAACAACATCATTTTGTGTAAGATACTGAGCAGGAGACATGACTTTACTATCTATGAATCTTTACAGACGATGAGTTTTAATAATCAAGTATACCAACTGATGCCATAGCATGTAATTATTGTCATTAAAGGTAACATTGATTTTTTCATAGAAAACAATTTATTAGATTGAATTTGAGGATTCATGGTTACATTACTGCTATCAGACTGATCGTTCATATATTGAACAACAATATCAACATCAAAATTAGTCATGAGGCAACCAGAAAATTAAAACAACTCGCAAAATAACAAGAATAAGATGAAAATGAATCAAAAGAACAAACAACAAGAACTCATAGAGATTACAACTGGTAATATAACAAGGCTTATCAAAACCAGAGAGAGAAACAAGCCACAAGCCAAAACAAAGTAATCGAAGCAATTGAGGCAAGCAACAAAGTAGAGAAGAAAAGATCTCACTTAATCGAAAATCATAAACTAAAAACCTAGATCCATGTCTTACATATAGCAAACCTTGAGAGAACATGAGGAATTCAGCAATCAATCGTCAATTCGAACACAACAGTATCAACAGACATTGGCTCTGATACCATAGTAGAAATCGATTATCCGAGAGAAAGAGTCAAGTGACAGGCTACGATGGTGGAGGCTGACTGGTATATCAGTCATAAAAGAGGGATAATAGAGAAAACACGAAGAGAGTGAAAAGATAGATTATAGAGTAACATCATAAGTTTTATTAAACTTCAAGAATAATTGTTGATCCAAATGGGTCATAGTACACATATTTAAAACTCAATTCAGGCAGTTATAACGGCCCAACTACCTGGATAACAACTACTTAGAATATACACTATGTACTCTAACATTTAGATCAAGTATTTCCACTTATAAACACCCTATATTAAAAAAACTTACTAACATTTGACATGTAATTGTATAATTATTGAATTAGTTTTTTATATTTAATTATGTATGTTCTTTTTTTGAACAATAATCAACCTACTTGGAGGTTGTACAATTTATATTTAACTATGTATGTTTTTAACATATTAATTTAAAGATTAAAGGACTATGATTAGTTTTTAGTATTGTTTTAAAATATTTAAATTATTATAATTAGAAAATTTTCACGTGAATTCTTTAAAAAGTTAAAATTAAGGTTCATCAAGCTTTAACTTAGTTACAAAAAGGTAATTGTAAAATTATTATCAATGACATCAGTTCTTAAAAACAAATAAATATAATCAATTTTAAAGTATATTTTCATATATTTTTTCTATTATCACTTTTAACTAACAGTCTTTTAACATTATAATTTAGTTTTTCTTTCTAGATTAATATAGTATTTATTCGCCTACTTTATTAGGTGTATCATAATCTAGTAATAATTAAAATGGACCACTATGTTGATATATCCTTCTTGTAAGGAAATCATTATACAAACTAACCAGGAGTTTGTTTGTCTCTAAAGGTGACAATTGCAGCCACAGAAGAGGTGAGAGACAAATAGACTCTTCATTAATTTCGTCAACACATCTGTAATTGTATTTTGTTTCATTCTAACAAGTTTCAAATGAACTTTTATTGCGATCTTTTAATTTTTAAAACCATTATTTTATTTTTAAGTTAATTACATCATATGTCTTCATATTATAATCCTCATTTTAAATTGATCTTTAAATTTTTGAATATTCTAAATTATCCTTAGACTATGATCTCATTCTAAATTAATTTTTAAACTTTTGAATATTCTAATTTCATTCCTAAACTATGGTTATGATTTTAAGTTACCCCTTAAACTTTTGAAAACCATAATTTCATCCCAAACTATGACCCTCTTCCTAAATTGGTCCTTAAACTTTTGAATATTCTAATTCAATCCCCAAATTCATCCAAATATGTAAATTTCTGACAAGAAAAATAGATTTATTGAGGTAAATTTTTGAATGGAAGGTCTAATATGGTATATGCAGAAAAGAAATATTAGGGGAAACTTTCTCTCTCTCTTTAGTATATATATACCTTTAATACAAGTTAATATTGGAGTTCTATTTCCTTCACTGCATCTGTAAACACTTCTTTCTTCTTCATTATTTTTAAGAAGTTTTGGAAGAAAGAAAAAAGTAAGATGAATGTTGGAATGTAATAGAATCGAACTGATTTTGTTATTTGTTAGTTTAGATTGTTCAAAGTTTATAAGGTTCGGTTCAGTTTTAAACTAAAACCTGAACTTTGATTAATTGTGGTGTTTGTGTTATATAAATCATACCAAGTATTGATATCATGACTTGCTAATAATAAACTCATTTTTATATATTGTGTTTTGTAACCAAAATTCCTCTAACTTACAAACACTACAGACGGTCACCTTTTTCTCTTCCACCTTCCGGCCGGTATGCCTCCTATCTCACATGCTAATAGGTCAAATTAGATATATGTGTAGACCATAAAGGCATGATGCTGAATTCGAAGATGGAAAAGAGAATTTGGGTATATACAGAGAGAGTGCAAGCGCCAAAGTGGGATCATCTGTGTTTCACGGGCTTCTTGGTTTCTGTTGGATGCCTTAATCTCACCGTAGAAGTAAGAAAGGAATCCGCAAAGTGAGAGTGCAAGCGCCACTCCCTTCTCCGCACGAAAACTTTCGTGGTAGAAAATGACAGCCAGGACCGCAGTTACTGGTAATCCTACACAGAAGGATGGACTGATGCTGAAGGATGTGTATAGGCAGTCCTCTTAAAAATTTAAAATTATTATATATTTAGATTTTTTTATATACTTTCTATTAAAAATTTTATTTAGTCCTTAGAATTTTATAAGTTCAAGATCGTCCCTTTAACAAAAACTCATGTGTCTCTCCTTGCCTATAATATATAATATATATCTATACATATATACCTTAATATTTCAGAGGTTAAAGGTAAATAACTTGATTGATATCATTTAAATGTTTAAATAATTTAACTAATAAAATTAAAAAAAATTAGTGATCAAAATAAAATATATTCATAATTAAATGATTATGGGTAAAATAAACCTTCTACCCAAGATCCAACCATCAACAAACACAAATTAATAGATTTATGATAGATATATTGAAATTTCAAACATTATACAATTGTAATTTACATTCAAATATTAAATAATTATTGACATTGAATTTCGTTTGGATATTATTTTTTTAACAATTTTCAAAGTTACACTAATATATAATATTTAGGCTTAATGTAAGGTGTTTAATAATTTTTTCGCTCAAATTATATATATATATATATATATATATATATATAATATTTTCAAAGTTATTTTTTAAGCATTTATGTCATAACAATAGTTAGAAAGTCTGAAACATTTTGTATTTTGTTTTTTTTTAATTTTTATTTTAAAAAACTTAAGAAATATTTTTTTTAAATTACTTCTTTAAAATTATAAAAAATATCTCGAAATTCCTAAAATCTTTAATTTTAAACCTCATTTCTGGTTGTTATCAATCATCATCGGTGATTGTTATCATCATCGAATAATCATCTACCATTAATCGTCTGTTAACATTATCTTCACCTAAATACTTAAAATCTCAATTTTCTAATCTTAAAACCCTAATCCTCATTTTATAGAACCCTTAATTTATAAAATATTAGTGCGATGCAAAGATAGAATTGTGATGTAATTTTTGAGGCGTTCATATTCGGACAACGAGGATATGCTAATTGGGGTATGAAAGGGGTGGATTTGCTAAGAACAGTGGGGAATTATTTACGTAGAATTGGAGTTAGTTTTTCTTTATATGTTAAATGCTATACTTTTTTAATTTATTCACTTACACTGGTGTAAAATATGTGTTAAGTATTACAATTTTTTGTAGTATGAATTATGAAATTTTTTACAATTAATTGTAATAGGTTAATCTACGGTTAACCTGTAACCGAACCGTTAATAACGGTTAACCATTAGTAGTTAACCGTTTCTTTATGATTAGGTTATGATTAAAAAGGTCTCATAACCATTATAATGGTTAACCGACCGTTTAGATTAAACATTCATGAACACCTCTAATAAACGTAGAGCACATATTTTGAGAAAAAATACTTTAAATACATAAAGTTAGAAAAAAATTAAGTACTTATGTTTTTATTAAACCTAATATTTTCTAATATTAATCTTTATTTTTACGTATGTAAAAAATGAATACATAATTAAAATTTTAAAAAAAAGTGAACTAAAAAGACAAGGGAAGAAGGACCTTTTGTCCCACGTCCTACCACATTGTTGCACCAAGACCGCAAAGTGCACCTGACTAGACCATCAATGACATCTATAGTTTCACCTTCTTCACACAATATAACCTGCAAAGAAAGAAAGAAAGAGGAGATTTGGAACAAGGGATCTTCGAGCAAAGAGATCACTCATCCGAACCATCTTAAGCTTCTTTACATTGCAAAATTAAGAATACAACTTATAATTTCAGGTACAATTTTAAAAAATTTAACGGCTTCCCGCGGAAAATAAAATTATACCTTTGCTTTAAATTTACTCATCCAAGAAATATATATATATATATATATATATATATATATTATTTATTTAAATTTTATATTTAAGTATGTGTGTTTTAAAAGTTTATTAGTTAATAGCTTCATTCAATAATATTAACTACTATCATTTAACATGTAATTGTATAGTTATTGAATTAGACTTTTATATTTAACTATATGTATGTTTTTCGTGAATAAAGGAATAAACTAACTAAACAATCAATTTAATTACTTGGAGTTATATAGTCTAAATTTAATTATGTAAGTTTTTAACATATTAATTTGAATATTAAAGATTATGATTAGTCTTTAGTATTGTTTAAAAATACTTAGATTATTATAATTAGAAAAATTTCACGCGAATACTTTAAAAGGTTAAAATTGAGGTTCATGAAGCTTTGACCCAACTACAAAAGGTAATTGTAAAATTATTCACCTACTTTACTAACATTATAATTTAGTTTTTTAAAATAATATTATATAATATTTATTCACTTACTTTATTGGGTGTATTATAGGGGTGTGCAAATCCGGGTACCTGGATTTCTGGGTACCCGATTTTTGAGTACCCAGAACTTTCAGGTCGACGATTTTTCGGCCCGTGTCACAACCGGATGTTACGGGTACCCGATACTCGGGTACCCGATACCCGGTTTTTTATTTTTTATTTTTAAATTATTAATTTAAAAAATATATATACAAAAATTTAAATGTTCGAAACTTCAAATTACATACTCTAATATTCGAACATAAAATTTAAAAATTCGAAATACAAAATATAATAATCCATAATATAAATAATTTATTATATTTTATATAATTATATATATAAAAAATAAAAACTAACTGGGTACCCGGTTAGTACCCCAAAAAAACAGATTTTGTGACCCGGGCCCGACCCGGGAAATGTCGGGCCGGTACCCGACCTGACCGGGTAATTTTTTTAGAGAATTACCCGATTTTTTTAGGTCCGGGTCGGCGGGGTCGGGTCAACCGGGTCGGATAATTTTGCACACCCTTAGTGTATCATAATCTAGTAATAATTAAAAGGATTAATGTAAAAAATAAGTGTTTAAATTATACTAGAGTTAATTTTTAGGTGTCTGAACTGTGACCAACCGTTAAGTGACACATTAAGACATATAAAATTTTAATTTTTTTGGATAAAATTTTTAATTTTTTATAAGCCTGACACGTGTTACTTAACGGTCGAATTTAACGTTAGGTACCTATTTTTTTTTAAAAAAATCAGACACCTAAAATTAACTTTAGATATAATCTAGATAATTATATTTACATTAAGACTAATTGAAATGATGGACCGCTATATTGCTATATCCTTCTTGTAATGGAAATCATTTAATATTTTAATTTTTTTGGGTAAAAAAATACATTATACACATTAAGCATTAGATTGTTTGTCCTTCTTGTAATGGAAATCATTTAATATTTTAATTTTTTTTGGGTAAAAAAATACATTATACAAATTAAGCATTGGATTGTTTGTCTCTAAAGGTTAGAGCTGTAGCCACAAGAGGGGTGACAGAACATTCTTCGCAAATAAGTTTATCACGATTTATTTCCGCCTGCGTATCTGCAGTTGCACTGTTCCTTTCTAACAAACTTCAAACTAACCTCCATTCTGATCTCTTAATTTTTAAAGTCATTATTTTAATTTAAAGTAATTGCATAAGATGTCCTCATACTATAATCCCATTTTAAGTTGATTCTTAAACTTTTGAATATTCTAATTTCATCTTTAAATCAAGATTTTCATTTTAAATTAGTTCTTAAACTTTTACATATTTTAATTTCATCTTGCAACGGCCCTGGGGGAAGCTGACTAGTTACTATGATGGGGTTTTTGAAATGATTTTTATGAAAAATGGGAGTCGCCACTAATCATTTTTAAGGTGCTATTGGAACACCTACAATTAGGTAATTTTAGTAAAACATTATTATTTTACTAAAATACCAAGTTTTGGTATGTGAAATAAAAAATCAGGATCGAGAGTCAATTATGCGTGGGGAAAGGTTAGCACCCACACAGCGCCTAAAAATTGGTACATCGCCTAAAAATTGGTACCTAGCCGATTACCCTATATTTTAAAATGGAAAGTTTGAGTTGAGATTTTATTTGATTTAAAAATCCATTATGTATGCAAATATTAAAGAGGTTGTTAGTTTACCAAGACCAATAACGACCACCCTCGGGAATTTATGAGAAAGCTTCGTTATCAAATCCCAATAAACAAACATTGCCTTAATGATTTAGAAATCGTGATGCAAGGTTTTGAAAAGGGTGTTGATTTACTTCGAGAATTACCAATGGTCACCCTCGAGCATTTAGGTGGAGGATACACTATTAATTCCTTGATAAATAAACATTGCCTTATTTTTTAAAAATCGAAATGCAATCAAACAACCAATTATGAACCTAATTATTCTGGACGGGTTAATTAAGGCTTCCTCCTAACTTAAAATGTCAAATTATGTAATTTAGAGAACCTAGGGGACTAAACCTAGAAATATAGGCTCTATTATTAACTCTATTTGATTTTAACCAATTGCTTAATTGAATAGTAAAAATTGACCCTTGGAGATCAAGATGAGCGCCAAATCGGATATTCCATAATTTAAAGGACTAAATTGAAAATAAGTCTAAGGTGGAGGTTTTAATATTAATCCTACTTGATTTTAATCAATTATTGAATCGAATAGTCGAAATGGACTGATTAGTGCTTAAATTAGTTAATATTTTATTGATATTTGATTAGTTGATTTAAGCTGCTGGTTTGGACGTTTTTATTCATTTTCTATGCAGGGCAGTAGATTCCAAAAATTGTGTCAAAAATAGATGAAATTCTACAATTTTTTATTTTTTGGAATCAAGGTCGGCTTAGTGGGTATGAATTGGGGCATGACTACGGCTGATGTGGCATCCAGTCAGCACAAGTCCAGTCAGTATATTCGTGGATACAAGAGACTA
This sequence comes from Hibiscus syriacus, assembly GCF_006381635.1. Taxonomy (NCBI): domain Eukaryota; kingdom Viridiplantae; phylum Streptophyta; class Magnoliopsida; order Malvales; family Malvaceae; genus Hibiscus; species Hibiscus syriacus. The sequence goes on from NW_024062903.1 coordinate 1,812,377, forward strand.
ATCTGCACATCTGAGGTTTGAAATCGAGGAGACTATCTTTTATTTTTAGGAATTATCTTTTTTTAGGATTAATTTTGAATATTTTCCAGGAATTATATATTTGTCAATTCTACTATATTTTTAGGGTTTTAGGAGAGTATAAATACCCCATCGGGGTGAGCTGAAAAACATATCTCTCATGTATTGAATTCTTTTTTTTTCCTTAGTTTTTATAAAATTACTTTTCTTTTTTACTTTCTCTTTTCTTTATTTTTCTTTTCAAGTTTTTTTTACTTTTAAAATGCTAACTATGGTTCCTACCATGCTTAGCTAAGTTTTTAAAAGCCGAAGGCTGAAGCGATGACTCAATTTTGATCGTGAGAATTGAAGATCACCTCATATCGTTCGAGTTACATATTCAATTTTTTGGAATCAAGGATGGGCAATCGGCCATCCTTTTATAATAAAAACGTTTTCTTTTCAAAAAGTGCACGTTGGATTAATTACAATTTCGATTAATAGTAGGGAGGAAGGATCAACGTGTAGCACATTTGACTTCTAGTGAACACACTTAGCGGTGATCAACTAAGAGAAACTGAAATCGAGTTCAATTATCGTTGAGAAGCTATAATCTGAGTCAGGTTTTTCCAAAACTAAAATAAAGTTGGGATTAACAAACGATTGACACAATTAGTCTACATAAGGACTAATATCCAAAGATTGATTTTGGATGATCGATTAATTGAGAGAAAAAAGTTATAGAGGTTGGGCCATGTAGATTGTAACCGAAATAGATATGAAACTAAAATCTTATTCAAGGATCGGTTAGAATTGAGGCAAAAGTTTAAGCATGAGGCTGATTTTTACAAATAGAATTTTCATTTTTACTTACTTTAAATAAATTTCTTTGTTTTCATTAGATTATATCTTTCATTTTCTTTACAAACTTCTCAACAAACTTTCACCTTTTTATTTTCTTTGCAATTCACACCAGGATAAAAAATCAAGAACCAGATTTTTGACAACTTCCTTAGTTCCTGCGGATCGACTCTTACTCTCTCTACACTATCTTTTCCTATTTTATCTTGAGATTAAGGAATAATTATTTGACATAGAAACAATGCGTGTCAAATTAGCATCATTGCCAAGGACTTCGACAAAAGTTACTAATTTATTTTGTTTTTGATTTATGACCAGACAAAACCCAAGAACATTAGAAGAATTTGATCCAGAAATTGAAGCACGAGCAAGAAGAATTCACGGACAAACGCTTCGAGAGAAAATAAGACGATGAGAATGAACAAATCCAAAAGAATCGATTGACGACACCTCTCATTCAAAACAGATGCATATCTCATAATCAACCTACACGCCTAACACCATGCCCATCACCGATCCAATACCCGAAGACATTATTGCACCTAACATCGATCGCACACAACGACCAACACCAATGGGCGATCGCACTATTTGTGGGTTGGCTGTGACCCCTACGGTTCAACAACCCCTCTATATCGCCTCCCCACAGGGCAAAACTCTGTTTCAACTAAAATGGGGGTGATTCATCTTCTTCTTATTTTTCACGAACTTTCCAGTGAGAATCCGTATAAACATCTCATAGGGTTCCATATGGTCTATTCCAGTATGAAACCACATGAAGTATATGAAAACCAAATTAAATCATGAGTTTTTCCATTTTCTTTATCTGGCTTAGTAAAAGAATGTTATTTTATTTGCCTTAGAATTCAATCAACACATGGGCTGATTTAAATCATATTTTTCTTTACAGGTTTTTCCCAACAACAAAGGCAAGCGAATTGAGAAGAAGCATCCTAGGAATTAAAAAAAAAGTTAGGTAATCAATTTACGACTACTGGGAGAGATTCAAGAAGCTTTGTGCAAGTTGTCCACAACACAGATTAAGCGAACAAAAGCTTCTCCAATATTTTTATGAAGGATTGTTTCCTATGGAGATGAAAATGATCGATAATTCTAGTGGAGAAGATCTTATCAATATGACCCCAAACACAACAAGGGAATTAATTTCGACGATGGCAACCAACACTCAACAATTTGACTCTACAAGTGAACCCATCCAATGGGTTCACGAGGTAAGCACCATTTCCCTTGAAAATAAAATCGACAAATTAACTGACCTAGTTAATGTTCTTGTTGCAAGTAAGATTGGACCAGAAAGAGTATACGGGATATGCACGATGTCAGATCATCCGATAGATTGCTGCCTGATGTTATAGGAAGAAACAAGCGCACAAGTTATGTAACATCCCAATTAATGGGTTAGTAACCAGAATGTAAAAATGTTAAACTCAGTGGTTGAATTAGAATAAATCAATAAATTCAATGATTTATGGTGGAATTTTTGTATAGGGCTGATAACAATTTTGGAATTATGGAGAGGGAATTATAGTCTTTTATTGTTATAGGATAATTATATCCTTTTTTAGGGGATAAACACGTGGATTGGAGTTATATGGGATCCTTCTTTATCTCTTCTTCTTCTTGTCATGCACCCCTCCATTCAAAGGTAAGATTCTGAAATTTGTAGTTTTCCTTTAATTTTTGGTTTGGTAATGGATATTGTGGTGTTATATAAGCTTAAGGAAAACTTATATAGTATTAAAATAACAAGATGAGTAAATTAGAAAGGGATTTGTAAAATGAGTAAATTAGAAAGGGATTTGTAAAATGAGTTTTGAAATGAATTGTTGATATACTGTAGTTTTTGGAGTTTTACTTGGATATTTGACTTGTCAATGATCCTTTTAAAAATGTAGGGGTAATAGAAACGAGTAAGAACATGTTTGAAATCTTGGTATGGTTTGGAGATTTAAGTGTTTATACAAGAATTTGGATAATTAGGAGTAGTAAATGAGGATAAATTGGTTTGAAAGTATAAGGGTGAACTTAAAGGCTTAATGTGTGTGGAATATAAGAGATTTAGGAGGATTTTGATTGATTTTCAAACTGAAAATAGCCATTCTGGGCATAAAGTATTGGTATCGTTAGAACAGTACCGATATTTCAAGGGTTAAATCTATGTATTTCTAAAGGTGGTATTGATACATGTTGAAGAAGGTATTGATATTTGAGTTGGTAGTATCGATACCATGGGTATGATATCGATACCATTTTGAATATACAATTCCAGAACCTCGGAATGGTATCGGTACTATTAGAAGGTATCGATACCCATGAAGGGAAGTATCGGTACTATAGGGGTAGTAACGATACTTCTAGGCATGATATAAAATTTAGTGTTTCTTTTATCGCAAGTTATCATGATTGATTATAAGTGATTCGAAGTGCAATATTGATTTTCGATTGTTTTGTGTAGTTGTTGAATGTAATCAACTTCCGGTCAGCTTGAAATATTAAGTGTCGAATCAAAAGTGTTAAGAATTTTGCTTAAGACTTTAGTGAGGCAAAGGTGAGTGCAACTTCTCGGTTTTGTAACAGAATTGAGGAAGGCTTGTGATAAGCCAACCTCAGTATTTTCGATCAAAAACTTTAAAATTTCTTTTATGTTATATATTTCAATGTTTTATTCAATTTATATTATATAAGTTATGTTTTATGATTATATGATTATGGAAAATGTGACCTTTGAACAATTGTATGTGAAAAAGACTCTATGTGAAAGTAACTATGTGAATAAGATACACTTCGAATAATGATCGAAAATAAGTATGTGATTAAAAGCCCAAGGTATATTTATGAGTATTAGAGGTATAGTTGGCATGCCAAGAGTCGAAGGTTTTATGTGGTCCTCCGGGACAATTATTTGGCCATTCGGGACAAATATGTGGCACTTCGGTGCAAACCTATGAAGTTCTTCGTGATAATTATGTGGCACTTTGGTGCAAATTACAAGATGTGGTGACAACATTAGTGCACAACCTCAATGTACTCAAATACCTAGAGTTCTCAGTAGTATACATTGGGCATTTGGAACAAAGCTATGCAAAGTGAATAAAATACATAAGTATACCCTTTTTGATATGTAAAATAAGTTGAAATTCTTTATAAAATGTTTCGATAAAAACCAATAAAGATTTCGTTTATTAAGTTAGCACTATTAGTATTTGCCTCACTAAGTCATCGACTTAGCGTATGATTTCCTCATGCGTAGGTTTGAAGAAAACAAAAGGTTGATTGGTTGAGGATAGCATACCCCGTGAAGATTAGATCAAAATAAATTAAATATAGATTTTTGTTAATTTTGTAAACTGTTGGCATGTATTATACGTTTAATTTGAAATGCTCTGATCGATTTTGTAAACTCATATATTTGGTATATATGTAAATTATCAAAGCTTTTATGTAAATATGAATATGAAATTATTATCCTATTTAAGTTAAGGTTTATATTTTTTATCATGATCAAAATTTTAAATTTGTTTTTATTTGTTAATTACATCTGCTTTGAAAAGTCAATGTGACACATCGAATTTGTATCTGGGTCGGGTACGGGTTAGGGGTGTTACAAGTTAATACCATGGGCAATTTTTTGGGACCTCCTCAGAGGCCTTACAACCTTCACACCAATAAATATAACCTGGGTGGAGAGATCATCCAAACTTCAGTTATGCACAAAACCTGAGGTCTAATCAAGGCTATCAACTGAGACCCTTTCCATAGAAACCTTATCAGCCACAAAGGTCGTCACTTGAGTCGATCGTGGAATTGTCTCTACTCACACTTATCAGAGATAGACAAGCAAATTAGTTAATTGGCTCAAGCTATAGGTTGTTTAGAATCACAAGGTAAACTTCCCTACAAACTGAGACGAATTCACAGGAAAATGTAAGTTCTTTCACCCTCCGGAGTGGAACAATTATCAAACAACCAGTCCTATAGGAGTTGGGCGTAAAATCCTATAAAAAAGATGAAGAACCGAAATCCTAGAGGGAAGAAATAACAGTAGGAGCAGGCTCCTAGAGAAGAACTGAAAATGGTATAGGATCTTAGATAAAAAAGAAAAAAGATTCACAACTAGATCCGACACCATCTCCATATGACATTCTACCTCTTTTCCCCTCAAGATTTGCAAAAGGATATAACAAAAAAAAGCCAAGGAGAAAGAGATATTGGATGTTTTCTGGAAGGTAAAAATCAACATACCACTTCTTGACATAATTTGAAAGGTTTCGAAGTATGCCTGATTTCTTAAAAAACTCTGTATAGCCAAAAGAAGGCTTACCGGGCACAAAAAAGTCAATTTAGGAGAACATGTTTTCACAGTTTTTCATTGAATGCTTCCACCGAAGTTAAAGGCCAATGTATATTCGCTATCCCATGTAAAATTGGTAAAATTGGCATAAAGCGTGCAATGTGTGATTTGGGAGCATCCATAAATGTGATGCCTTTATCTGTTTATAACTTACTCTCTACTGAGCCATTGAAAGTTACTAGAGTTATGATTCGGTTAGAGGATCGCTTAGTTATTTATCCCGTAGGAGTTTTGGAGAATGTCTTAGTAAAGGTAAATGAACTCATTTTTCTAATGTATTTCTATGTCATTGACATGGAAAATGATTGGAAAAATACTTGTTCTGAAATTCTCCTTGGGTGACCTTTCCTTAGTATGACAAACACAAAGATCGACGTAAGAAGTAGAATTCTTACAATGGAATTCGATGGTGGGATCCTTAGATTTAATGTTTATAAAGTGATATGGTATCCTGGTAATGTTCAAAGCTTAAATTTTGTCGATGTAATTGATCTTGAAGTTGATGAAATTATAGAAACTAATTTATTTGATGATCTATACAGGGAATTGGACAAATTTTATTGGGAAATCAGGGAGTTTGAATTTTTTCTATTTATTCGGATAAACTTATTTCGCCTTCAAATTCTAAAATTTTACCTTCTATTTTGCAGGCTCCTCAAATTGAATTGAAACAATTACTGGATCACTTGAAGTATGCATTTTGGGGAGAAAATGACACTTTGTCGTTAATAATTTTAAACAAGTTGACAAAAGAAGAGGAATAATACCTTGTAAAGATCAGGGTGGACTATAGCCGACATTAAGGGATTTAATCTCTCGACTTGTATGCACAAGATTAAGATCGAGGAATGAGCTAAACTGCCACCTTCTTGATGCAAACGTTATCTATCCAATCTCAGATAGTAAATGGGTAAGTCCGGTCCATGTGGTTCCTAAGAAAACTAGAGTTACTGTAATTGAGAACTCGGAATGTGAGTTAGTTCTAGCTAGAGTTTAGAAAGGGTGGCGAGTCTCCATTGATTACAGGAAGTTGAACTCTTTAAATAGAAAAAATCATTTTTCTTTACCTTTTATAGATCAAATAATAGAAATATTAGCCGGTAAAACTCACTAATGTTGTCTTAATGGATTTTCAGGTTTGTTCCAGATCCTAGAGATGCCGGAAGATCAAGAAAATACGACTTTCACATGCCCCTTTAGAACGTTTACCTATCGAAGAATGCCCTTCAGACTTTGTAATGCGCCCGGCATATTTCAAAGATGTATGCTTAGCATCTTTTCGGTCAGTTGCAGCATGTGACCCACATCCAAGACTCCACTTGTGTCCCCTGACAATGGTCCCAAAGGGTCTAGAAAGAAGAGAATGAAAGGCTTGATTGGTAGCGTCCTTTCTAATATCTCGTATGAATGAGAAACAAAAAAAAAGGATTATTACATCAATGAGCTCCTCTCAGCCTTTCGATCGACCCACACAACAAAATTAATGGTAATGATGAGAGAAATAGTTGTCTCAATTTATTATTGGAAAGTTCTTTCTCTCCGATTGGAAATGGTGGAATATCACCTCTTTCCTCTTAGAACCCTTGGCGTAATAAAATGATTATTCTTAAATTTGGAATTCTTCAAGAGACAAATATGAGACTCCATCGTTTCAGTTGTTAAGAGAAATAGTCGTTTCAATTCACATTGGGAGATTCTTTCTTTTCGATTGGAAATGATGAAATATCATTTTTTTTTTTTAGAATTCTCAAGTTAATAAAGTGTTTGTTTGTGAAAAATGATCTTTAATTAAATTAAGGGTAAAATAAATAAATAAATAAATAGTCATTGAACTTTTAGGACGCTTGTATTTTGGTTACCCAACTTTTGAAACTTGCAATACAGTTACTGAACTTTTAGTTCATTTTCAGTAAGGTCCTTGAACTTACCTCACGTTAGTTTTATCTAACATGACACATTATCTCATGATAACTTCTTCTTCTTCTTGACGATTCCACTAACAAAAATCATGAAATTCACACCTTCTTTATCAACACAAGTGGGGTTGTTTTTACCAGTTTGATGGTGGTGGAAGAAGTCCTTGCTTCAGTGAACTCGTATAAAAAACATCTTCAATGTAAAGGACATCGTTTGTGAAAAGATCATGTTGTAAAACCTTCACACCATTGATATCTCCAACCTACAGTCATATATAGAAACTTAGCACACAAAAAAACTGAAAAAGAGCATTTAGGAGTAGAAATGGACTTTTGCATTATGTATACTATCACCGACTTCGTTGCCAGGCATAAATAACCCAAAGCCAAAAATATTCAACAGATAAATTTTGCAAGAAGAAAATTACTACCTTCAGAACAAGAACTTTGTTAAACTTTTTACACGTTTGCACTCTGCAGTTCCATTACAAAGCAGCCAACTTTATGAACCCTTCTTTAATCCAATCGTAATAGAAACATACCTCTCGTACACATTTAAAACTCACCCCATATGTCCTGTTTCAAAACACAACCTTATCTTGCATGCATAAAACCAGTATAACATCTCATCATGGAACCAAAAGTGCAACTATCCCAGAATGAAAATTATACGACATTTTTCTTCATTTTGAAGGGAAGGTGCAATGACAAGTATAAAAATGTCAAAAAGATGACCTTCCAACAAACTTATCAAATTGCAGACAAAGCGATATTGGGTACTACAAATTTTGACACTTCTAAGATCATAGAAATGAAAAATTAATTTTAAAATTCAAGTATGCTTTAATCTTGGAATATTGAAAATAATCATGGAAGAACAACACAACCATTTTTTTTGGCAGTAAGAGAAGCTTAGGGGACTTACTTTTATCAAACTTATACCTATTTGGTTCTTGAGAAAAAAGATGGAAATAGTAAATACTACAATTTAAAATTGTATGAACAAAATTACAAACAGTAAGACCACAAGAAACTTTTAGTTCGTTTTGGTCACCCAACTTTTAGGGTTGTTAAAGAATGTGTGAATTTCATGGTTTTTGTTGATGGGATCGTTAAGAAGAAGAATAAGGGTTAATGGGAGGTAACATGTAACGTCAGATAAAACTAACTGGAGATAATGTCAGGGACCTTACTGAAAATGAACTAAAACTTTAAAGATAGTATTGCAAGTTTTAAAAGTTGGATGACCAAAATGCAAGCACCCTAAAAGTTCGATGACTATTTATGTAGTTTACCCTTAAATTAATAGCAGATTTGTAATATTTTTCCATTGCAAGACAACGAATTAATTAATTATATACCAATTTTGGACGCTATGAGGGTGTTCATTATTCCCTACGCATAATCGAAACTCTTTTCAAAATGAGTTTTTGGTTAAACACATACCACTTTTTTCTTTTAAAATAATATTTTTCTAAATTGATTTTGGAAAATCTCATTTTTAGGTATTTGATCTGTCTAACCTTAAGGTCGATGACGACTCTAAATCAAATTATTTTTCAAAAAATAAAAATTCACACTTTAAACCTTAAAATTTTTAAGATGAACCTGGTCCCAACAAACAATCGCTCAAAGGCTCAAGGACTATTCCAACAACTGTCACGTCAGCAATTCGTTAAAGGTCTAACGATAATTAACTCTCAGTTGTCATATATTAATTAAATAAGAATGAAAGTGACCAAATATTAATTAAATAAAAACAAAAATAATCAAATGTTATGTTTTTTTAAGTTTAATGAGAAAAAATATACAAAACTTAAATGAAAATTATTAAGATTGCAGTTTGTCATGAATTTAAATTCTATAATATGTATTTTTTGAAAATCGAAAATCGATTTTATGTTGAAGATTATCATTTCTGCTCAGCCTTGCTTAGTATTTACATTTCTTACCACACAAATGTTGTCTGGCCAATAAGCATGACGCGAAGCTTTGATTTTATTTTGCACTTCAAAAAAATCATATTTTTCTAAAATTTCTTTATCATTTAATTTAAGTTTAGATTAGGTGTATTCATAATGCGTATCTTTATGGATGGCCAATGAACCATACCCATACCCTATCACATCACTAAAATTTAATTTCTATAAAAATATAGCTTTGATGATTTTACCAATACTTTAAATGTAAATATACAAAATTTTATATAGTTATAAATTATTTTTATATTTATATTGATAGGAAGTTATACACTCAATGGGTGTTTAATGAGTTGAGCAACTCGTGAACAGTTCGAACTTGACTCGATAAAAGTTCAACTCGAGACCTTAAAGAGCCGAGTCGAGCAAATTCTAACTCGACAAGATAAGTTCACGAGCAGCTCGTTAAATATTTTTTAATAATTTTTTAGTATTTATTTTAAAAAATTATTTTATTCAAGAAATTACTAATTTACTAATAGATAATAAAAAGATGATAAAATGACTAATCTATTATTTTTCTAATAAATAATAAAAAACCCATTTTGGCTCCCCATCACATGGTACAAATGAAGCCTGGTCCAGGCTATCGGTGAGAGGATTGGCTATGAGCTAAAGATTGATTACCAAACTAACAATGGCCGTAGAGGGAGATTTGCTCACATGGTCATCACTGTGAACCTCCAAAAACATTTGATCAGCAAGCTAGAAATCAATGGTCGCATCCAGTCAGTGGAATATGAATCCCTCCTGGTGGTCCGTTCTGACTGCGGTATTTATGGCCATACCAGGACTCAATGTTCGAAGCACTCTACTAAACCAAACTCCTCTGAGACACCAAAACCTTCTTCTGATCAACCGGGAACAACCACCATATGGTCCGTGGATGTTAGTGGAGAAAAAACAAAGAAGACAAAATCGTAAGGAAAATGCTGGAAACCATAAAACTAGCCCCATACAAAATAGCTCTAACCGTTTTGCTCCTCTCGAGGAAAAGTTTAAAACCCCCCAAGTCAACAATGTTGTTGAATTCACCAAACCCACTGACAATGTTGTCATGCATAAAAGCCTGAACAAGAAAGATAACCTGAATCACAAACCCTCCTATACACACAACAAAGAAAACATTAGCAATTATTCGAGCTCCTTACGTTCGAAGGGCACGGCCCCGCTTCCTATCCGTAAACCTCCTATTGCTATCATTGGATCAAAAAACCTTAATGTTCCTGCTCCACATCAGCAAAAGAACCCTTCCAGTACATTGGAGATCAATTTATTCGGCAGATGAAGCAGGAGTTTATGAACTTGAAATAGATGAACCGCTCTGTATATGAGTATGAATGCGAGTTTAACAAACTGAGTCGGTTTGCATCTGAGCTTGTGCCTACTAAAAAAGATGCGTGTGAATGGTTTGTGGAGGGCTTATGCCCTAGATTAAAAGAAATGCCGATAGTATTGAATTTATCCTCGTTCCAAGAGGTGATCAATCGTGCAAAGGCTCTTGAAAGGGATCAGAATGAGAGATTCGGGGACTCAAGAGTTCAGACATTAAAGAGGACATGTGCTTCTTCTAGTTCAGCACCACCAAAAAGAGGAAGAGAATTAGGATTTCGATCACAAGTTAGATCAGAATCAGTTGCATCCTCTGCTAGAGGAGCAAGTTAGGCAAGGCCTAGACAGACACAGTCGGTAGGATCTGGTGTTGTGAGATCTAATCAGGGTCAAGCAAGACAGTGTCAGCATTGTGGGAAAAACCATTTTGGGGTGTGTCGGATGGCTTCTAGGAGTTTCTTCTGATGCGGAGATGCTGGACATTTTATCTGGGATTGTCCGTTGATGGTTGGTGAACCTGCACCATCTGAGAGAGTTGGTTCTGCCTCACGGAGAGGATGAGGAAGAGGCAGATGAAGGAATCAGTCTGAATCATCTGCTCAACATGAAGTTCGGTCAACCACACGGGTATACAATTTAAAGACAAGTGAAGACTGTGATGATCCCGATATTATAGCAGGTACTTTTCAGCTGTATGACAAATTAGTATTGGTACTGATTGATTCGGGTTCTAATTATTCTTACATTACAAGTAAGTTAGTAAAGGAATTGAGGATTCCCTTAAAAGCTACGAGTAATGAGATTATAATAACTAATCCTTTAGACCATAGTGCTTGGGTGAACAAAGTCTGTAAGGGGTGTCCCATAAAGATTCAGGGAATTGAATTCCCTGCTAATCTGATGGAATTACCCTATGACGAGTTTGAAGTGATTCTGGGAATGGATTGGTTGTTCCGTTACTATGGGGATGTTAATTGCAGATCGAAAAAGGTAACCCTGAAGAGTCCAGGAGGAACAAAAATAAGTGTGATTAGTGAAAGGTTTAATCCTCTAGCAAATGTAATATCATTAATGTCTGCTAAGAAGCTATTGCTACAAGGATGTCAAGGTTTTCTTGCAAATGTGATAGATACAAGATCTAAAGAGAAAGGATTAGATGAGATTTCAATAGTTCGGGAATTCCCTGATGTTTTCCCTGCTGAGTTGCTAGGATTACCTCCAGATAGAGAGGTAGAATTTTAAATTGAAATAATGTCGAGAACAGCTCCGATTGCAATGGCACCTTATAGGATGGATCCGAAAGAATTGCAAGAGTTAAAGAATCAATTGCAAGAGTTGTTAGAGAATGGATTTATTCAACCAAGTGTGTCACCTTGGGGAGCTCCGATGTTATTTGTTAAGAAGAAGGATGGGTCAATGCGTCTCTACATCGATTATCGACAGCTTAATAAGGTGACCATCAAGAATAAGTATCCCATCCACGCATTGATGACTTGTTTGATCAGCTAAAAGAAGCTTCGGTATTTTCGAAGATCGATCTACATTCGGGTTATCACCAATTGAAGATTCAAGAGAAGGACATTCCAAAGACTGCTTTTAGAACGAGATATGGCCATTATGAATTCATTGTAATGCCATTCGGAGTAACGAATGCACCTGCTGCTTTCATGGATCTCATGAACAGGATTTTCAGCTTTATTTAAACCAGTTTGTTGTTGTCTTTATTGATGACATACTGGTTTACTCGAAGTCCATTGAAGAGCATAGTGCACATTTGCGAATAGTTTTGCAAATTCTTAGAGATAAGAAGCTTTATTCTAAATTGTCCAAATGTGAATTTTGGCTAAATGAAGTAATTTTCTTGGGGCATGTGATCTCTACAGATGGGATTTAGGTGGACCCTCAAAAGGTAAAAGTTATAATGGACTGGGAAGCTCCAAAGAATATATCCGAAGTTCGGAGTTTCCTTGTACTTGTCGGTTATTATTGAAGATTCGTTAAGAATTTTTCGATGATAGTGTTACCTTTAACGAAGCTGATGAGAAAGAATGTACCGTTTGTTTGGACTTCTGAATGTCAAGAAAGTTTTGAAGCTTTAAAGAGAATTCTGACAGAAACTCTTGTATTGGTTCAACCGGAATCTGGTAAGAATTTTGTAGTATACAGTGACGCGTCCCACAATGGGTTAGGGTGTGTATTAATACAATATGTGAAGGTGGTAGCGTATGCATCGAGACAGTTGAAACCACATGAAAAGAATTACCCCACCCATGATTTAGAAATGGCTGCACTGGTTTTCGCTCTCAAGATTTGGCGTCATTATCTGTATGGAGAACAATGTTACTTGTATATCGATCATAAGAGTTTGAAATACCTGATGACTCAAAAAGAGCTTAATTTGAGACAAAGGAGATGGGTTGAGTTTTTGAGAGATTATTATGTAATAATTTACTATCATCCCGGAAAGGCTAACGTAGTAGCAGATGCTTTGAGTAGAAAAATGTTTGTAGCTTTACGTGCTATGGATGCAAGGTTATCTTTGACTGGAGATGGTGGCCTATGTGCATAGTTAAAACTTAAACCATCATGGTTGGACCGAATAGGAGAATTGCAAATCCAAGATGAAATATGTTTGAAAATAATAGAACAAGTAAAGAATAAGGAAATTAAGGATTTTGAGGTGAAGTCTAATGGGAAATTATATTATAAAGAAAGAATTGTGATACCAGACGATGAAGATTTAAAGAAAGATTTATTGACAGAGGCTCATTGCAGTCCATTGACGATGCACCCGGGTGGAACCAAGATGTATATGGATTTAGAAGATCGGTATTGATGGCCAGGGATGAAACGAAGCATTACTGAATTTGTGTCCAAGTGCTTAACATGTCAGCAAGTCAAAGTCGAACATCAAGTTCCTTCTGGATTATTACAAACACTTTCCATTCCACAATGGAAGTGGGAAAATGTAACAATGGATTTTTGTTTCGGGGTTACCCCTGACTCCAAACAAAAGAGATTCAATTTGGGTAATTGTTGATCGATTGACCAAGTCAGCATATTTCCTTCCTGTCAGAATAGATTTCTCTATGGAAAAGTATTCAGAACTGTATACTAGAGAAATTATTAGATTGCATGGAGTCCCTATTTCTATAGTTTCTGATCGAGACCCTCGATTCACCTCGAGATTCTAAAAATCCTTGTATGGAGAGTTGGGGACTCGCTTAAACTTTAGTACCGCCTTTCACCCTCAGACAAACGGACAATCAGAAAGAGCAATTCAAATATTGGAAGATATGTTACGAGCATGTGTCATTGAGTTTAAAGGGTCATGGGAGAAATATTTTCCACTGGCGGAGTTCGCTTATAACAATAGTTATCAGTCCAGTATTAAAATGGCACCCTATGAGGCGTTATATGGGAGGAAATGTTGTACGCCATTAAACTGGTATGAGCTCAAAGATTGAAATGTACTAGATCCAGATTTGATTCAAGATATAGAAGAGAAAGTTCGGGAAATTCAACATAACCTAAAAGTGGCATTGATCGACAAAAGTCTTATTCTGACCTTAAAAGAAAGGAGATTGAATTTGAAGTTGGGGATAAAGTGTTTCTGAAGGTATCACCATGGAAAAAGGTATTACGATTTGGTTGGAAAAGAAAGCTAAGTCCTAGATTCATTGGGCCATATGAAGTTGTTAAAAGAATATGACCAATGGCATATCAGTTATCATTTCCACCATAAATGGAGAAAATCCATAATGTTTTCCATGTGTCCATGTTACGAAGATATAGGTCTGATCCCTCTCATATCGTTGCACCAGAACAAGTTGAAGTTCAACTTGATTTGACCCTATGAAGAGGAACCCATACAAATATTGGCTCACGAAGTTAAGCAATTGAGAAATAAAATGGTTCTGTTGGTCAAAGTTCTTTGGAGAAATCACAAGGTAGACGAAGCCACGTGGGAACGTGAAGAAGATATGTGACTTCAATATCCTCATCTGTTCGTACAATGAAAATTCGAGGATGAATATTTCTTAAGGGAGGGAGATTTGTAACATCCTCTATACCGGGTTAGTGATTAAATTGTGATATTTAAAAATTCAGTGACCAAATTGGATAAATTAAAAAGTTCAAAGAATTGATTGAAATGTTTTGTGTAGGATCAATTAACAAAGAAGGAGGAACAAAATGGGTAAATGAGTCTTTTAATAAGGGAAATAATTGAATATTAGTTGAGGATATTTTATATCCACGTGGAAGGTAATTGAGGGATAACTAAAGTTCCAGACTTCTCTTCTTCTTCATTGTTCTTCGCCACCGTGAAACCAAGCTAAAGGTGAGTTTTCTTTTTAATCAAAATTTTTATGAATTTAAGGTTGCTTATTGATCATTAGATGGTAACTAAGCTTAAGGAAAGCTTAGATTATCTTAAAACCATAAGATGAGGAGTACATGAAGAATTAAAGAAAGGAAGTAGAAAAGTGAAATCTTGGATTAGAGTTTATAATAAGAATTAGAAGTGGGATTTGACTTGTCATCAAGCTAATTAAGGAATAGGAAGTGATAGAATTAGATTAAGAACATGTTGGAAGTTGAGTGAGATTCTTAAATTCTATATGGAGAATTGGATTTCTAAGTTTTAGAGGTATGGAATGGATAATAATTAGTTTAAGTAAGAGTATGCAAGTTATGGTTATAAAAAGAGGGGAAATATAAAGTGTTGAGACGATTATGAAGGGATTTCGGGCTAAAAATGATATTTCTGGGAAATGTGCATCGATGCACATTCAATATGTACCGATGCATCAAGGATAAATCCCAGAACTTGTTCAAGGTGTATCGATGCACATGAAGTGCATCGATGCACTATTTTAAAATAAAAACATCGAATGACATCAGTGTATCGATGCACAAGTAGTGCATCGATGCACCCCCTTAAATACAAATATCGAATAGGATTTTATGTATCGATGCATAAATAGTGCATCGATGCACCAGTCAAGGGATGCATCGATACATGGTGTAGTGCATCAATGCATACTTTCATTAAAAGATGAAAATTGCTTTTCTTTTAGCCCAACAAATGATAGTTTAGAATATATTAATTAGTATATTGATAAGTATCAATGAGTTACTATGTAGATACAGAGCCTAAACAAGTTCCAGAACAATTACCTAGTAAGATCGATCGAGGAAAAAGTAAGGAAATATAGGTGAGTGCATATGCATAGCATGAATGTAGTAGTATATTCAGTTCTAGACTTGTGAGAAGTCTAGATTCAATACATTGATGCATGATTCATTTCATATTATGAAGCATGATATGAATTCATATTATGTGCATTGTGTAACATGTTTTAAATGAATATGTATGCAAAGTTATATGAGCCATGCGATGAAGGTAAGGAAATGATATGTCTATGTGATACACTATGTAATTTGGGAAAAGCCCATGTTATATAGATGAAAACTATAGGTATAGTTGGCATGCGAAGAGTAGAGGGTCTACGCGGTCCTTCTGGACATATATGTATTCTTTGGAACATGTGTGAGGTATTTTGAGACACATACTTGATCATTGGCAATGTATATGATTCTTAAGGAATTTCTACGTGGTCCTTAGGGACAATCTTATATGGCACTACGGTGTAATTCTACGCGGCACTTCGGTGTAATTCTATGTGGTACTTCGGTACAATTCTACGTGGCACTTCGGTGCATTTATACGAGCTGTGGTGACAGCATAGTGCACAACCTCACAGTACTCACATACCTTAGGTTCTCAGTATGGTATCATGGGCTAGTGAACCGATTAATATGAACTTATGAGTGTTAATGTGATGAGTCTATGTGTAGGAAACATGGTTATGGACATTATACAGATTAAATGCATATGTTTATTGCACTTCATTTCATTTTGGCATTCTCATGATATTTTCTTATTATTATTATATTGCCTCACTAAGTCGATGACTTAGCGTGTGAGTGTTTCACACGTAGGATCCGAGAAAGTAGACGAGACAGGTTAAGCAGCTGGACAATATTACTCCTGCAACTATCAGATCAGAGGCAACTTGATTAGTAGGTCCTTTTGTTATGTAAATGAATGTTGGCATGTATTCAAAGAGTCAAGTTATGTATGCTCTGAGTATCTTGATAAACTTGAATTAACATATGTATATTATTATATTTTAATAATATATGTTCAAATATTTTATCATTTTTTTAAAATAATATTGTTTTGTATAGTCAATGTGACATCCTAGACTTGTATCCGGGTCGGGTATGGGTTGAGGGTGTGTTACACAAGATGCGTGGGATATCATAGAGAAAGGCTATAACGAGCCTACGGATGATGATGCTTTTTCTACTCTTACACTAGATCAAAAGACAACTTTGAAGGATTCAAGAAAGAGAGACAAGAAGGCTCTCTACCTCATCTATCAAGCATTAGATGATGATGGTTTTGAAAAGATTTCGAGTGCAAGCTCTAGCAAGGAAGCCTGGGAGAAGCTGCAAACCTCTTACAAAGGATCTGAGCAAGTGAAGAAGGTCTGTCTCCAAATATTAAGAGCTGAATTTGAATCTTTACATATGAAAGCATCTGAGTCTATTTTAGATTATTTCTCAAGAGTAGTAGATGTTTCTAATCAATAAAAAAGAAACGGTGAAAAGTTAGAAGATGCGAGGATAATAGAGAAGATACTCCATTCGTTGGATCCCAAATTTGAGCACATCGTCGTGACGATTGAAGAAACTAAAGACTTGGAAGAAATGACGATCAAGCAACTCCAAGGATCATTGCAAGCATACGAAGAGAAGCATAAGAAGAAGCATGGGTTTACTGAGCAACTCCTCAAGCTGCAACTCAAGGATATGCATGAAAGCCACAATGATAGAAATCAACATGGCCTAGGCAGAGATAGAGGCCATGGACGAGGTGGAAGTCAATGTCGTGGACGAGGCTGGAATTACAACAACAACAATTCCAGCAACAACCATGAGAAAGGAGAAAACTCAACACAAGGTTATGAAAGAATCAATCCGAACTCAAGATATGACAAATCTCAAGTTCAATGTTATAATTGTCATAAGTTTAAGCATTATGCTTCAGAATGTAGAGCTCCCAACAAAAAAATTTAGGAGAAGGCCAACTACGTGGAGGAAAAGATGGATGGCAAAGAAACTCTTCTTCTAGCATAAAAGGAAGCTGATTGTGGCCAAGCAAATTCCTGGTATCTTGACAGTGGTGCAAGCAATCACATGTGTGAAAGGAAAGGCATGTTTGTGGAGCTAGACGAGTCAGTAAGTGGAGATGTTTCGTTTGGAGATGATTCCACAATAGCAGTGAAAGGGAGAGGTAGCATCCTTATCCGTTTGAAAGATGAGAGACATCAATTTATTTCAAATGTCTACTATGTGCCCAATATGAAAAGTAACATCTTAAGTTTAGGTCAACTGGTAGAGAAAGGTTATGATATTCATATGAAGAATTATAATCTTTCTATAAAAGATGATAAGAATAACTTTATTGCTAAAGTGCCGATGTCAAAGAATATAATGTTCTTGATCAACATACAAAATGATGTTTCAAAGTACCTGAAAGCTTGCTACAAAGATGCATCATGGCTTTGTCATCTTCGATTTGGGCATCTCAATTTTGGAGGTCTAGAGCTGCTATCTAAGAAAGAGATGGTAAAGGGACTACCTCGCATCAACCATACTGACCAGCTTTGTGAAGGGTGTCTAGTAGGGAAACAATTCAGGAAAAGTTTTCCAAAGGAGTCAGAGCCAAGAGCCAAGAAGCCACTTGAGCTCATCCATACTGATGTGTGTGGACTGATCAAGCCAAGCTCTCTCGGTAACAGTAACTATTTTCTTCTCTTCATTGATGATTTTTCAAGAAAAACTTGGGTATATTTCTTGAAACAAAAATCAGAAGTTTTCGAAGTCTTCAAGAAGTTCAAAGCAGCAGTGGAGAGAGAAAGTAGTAGAAAGATCAAAGCTATGAGATCCAACCGAGGCGGAGAATTTATTTCCAGAGAGTTTCAAGAGTTCTGTGAAGCAAATGGAATTTTTCGACCAATGACAGTTCCTAGATCCCCCCAGCAAAATGGTATGGCAGAAAGGAAGAACAGAACAATCCTCAACATGGCACGAATCATGCTCAAAAGCAAGAATCTACCCAAGGAATTTTGGACGGAAGCAGTAGCGTGTGTAGTATACTTGACAAACCGATCTCCAACAAGAATTGTATGGGGAAAGACACCGCAAGAGGCATGGAGTGGAAGAAAGCCTGACATTTCCCACGTGAGAATCTTTAGAAGTATAGCCCATGTTCACGTACCAAACGAGAGAAGAACGAAGCATGATGATAAAAGTGAGAGCTTTATCTTAATCGGGTATGATGCTAATTCGAAAGGCAACAAACTGTACAATCCAGACAATAAGAAGATTGTGATTAGTCGAGATGTGGTCTTCAACGAAGAAGAAGAATGGGATTTTAACTCTCATGCAGATGACTTAAATTTCTTTCCTCAGTTTGAAGAAGATGAGCAGACAATGAAGGAACAACTAGGTGAACCTCAACAAGAGCTTGAAACTCCACCCACTTCACCAACATCAACCACTCAAGGAGACTCATCACCTTCGTCATCGTTCAGTGGGAGTCAAAGTGAAAGAGTTGTGCAACGTACAAGAAACCTTAGAGATCTCTATGAGGTAACTGAACGACAAGATAATATTATATTATTTTATTTGTTTGTCGATTGTGAACCAGTGAGCTTTCAAGAAGCAGTACAAGAAAAGAAATGGAGTGAGGCGATGGACAAAGAAATCAATTCCATCGAGAAGAATGACACATGGGAACTTACCTCACTTCCCAAGGGATATAAGGCGATAGGTGTCAAATGGGTGTACAAAACAAAGAAAAACACCAAAGCTATAGTCAAAAGGCTGGAATAGACTATGATGAGGTATTTGCTCCTGCTGCTCGATTGGAGACTATTAGACTAATCATTTCTTTGGCAGCTCAAAACAAGTGGAAGATACAACAGATGGATGTAAAGTCTGCCTTCCTAAATGGAGTTCTTAAAGAGGAAGTTTACATTCAGAAACCATCAGGCTACGAAGTTAAAGGGCACGAAGACAAGGTGTTGAAGTTGAAGAAGACTCTTTACGAACTAAAACAAGCACCAAGGGCATGGAATAACCGAATCGACAAGTATTTTCAAGAGAATGGTTTCAACAAATGTCCCTACGAGCACGTTCTATATATCAAGATCAAAGATGTAGATATTTTGATCGTGTACCTCTATGTGGATGATTTGATCTTCACCAGAAGCAACCCAAGCATGTTTAATGAATTCAAGGATGTGATGATGAAAGAATTTGAGATGACAGACATGGGGCTTATGACATACTACCTTGGCATTGAAGTTAAGCAACAAAAAGATGGAATTTTAATTTCACAGGAAAGTTATACAAATGAGATCCTGAAAAAGTTCAAGATGCAGAACTGTAAGCCAATAAGAACACCGACAGAATACGGGATCAAGATGTCCAAACATGAAGAAAGCAAAAGTGTAAATCCAACATTCTTTAAAAGTTTGGTGGAAAGTCTACGATATCTTACTTGTACGAGGCCCGATATTCTTCAAGCAATTGGATTGATTAGTCGCTACATGGAATCTCCAACAACCACCCATTTTAAAGCCGCAAAGAGAATTTTTTGCTATCTGAAAGGTACAATTGACTTTGGCTTATTCTATTCATTTTCTAATGATTACAATCTTGTTGGATATAACGACAGTGATTGGGGTGGAGACATAGATAATCGAAGGAACACTACTGGATTCGTATTTTTCATGGGAGATACTGTTTTCACATGGATGTCAAAGAA
This sequence comes from Hibiscus syriacus, assembly GCF_006381635.1. Taxonomy (NCBI): domain Eukaryota; kingdom Viridiplantae; phylum Streptophyta; class Magnoliopsida; order Malvales; family Malvaceae; genus Hibiscus; species Hibiscus syriacus. The sequence goes on from NW_024062903.1 coordinate 1,832,741, forward strand.
ACAACCAATTGTCACATTATCCACTTGTGAAGCGGAATATGTTGTTGTTACCTCATGCGTTTATCATGCAATTTGGCTTTGAAATCTATTAAAGGATATAGGTTTGATACAAGAAGAGCCTACCAAGGTTTGTGTCGACAACAAGTCAGTCATTGTCTTAGCAAAGAATCCAATATTCCATGATTGAAGCAAGCACATCGATATTCGCTACCACTATATAAGGGAGTATGTTGTAAGAAACGTTGTGGAAGTTGAATACGTGAAGTCACAAGATCAAGTTGCCGATATTTTTACCAAGCCACTGACAAGCGAAGACTTCATAATATTAAGGAACTTACTATCAAGATCAAGTTTAAGGGGGGAGTGTTGGATCATAAACTTGATCCATTATGGGAGGCTAAACCTACACCCAAACTAAATTGATGTCATTGCTTACATCAATTAGGTGAAGATGTCATTGCTTACATCAATTAGGTGAAGATGTCATTGCTTACATCAATTTAGTTAGGTGAGAGTTAGGTATTTGTTTATTTTTTAATGTTTAAATTAGTTTATTTGTGTGGAGTAGGATTTTTCTTAAGTAGTATAAATACCCCTCCCCATTTTAGTTTATGCATAAAAAAAAGTAAGAGCTTCTAAGTAAGTGAAAAAGCAAAGTCTTATAAGAGTGAGTTGCAGTATCTTGTTTTTGAGTGAGAGTGCTCTTGTAATATTTGTTTGAGTTTCAATAAAATTTATTTGTGTGAGTGTTTAATTTCCAACAAGAATGAGTTACTTTGCCTCTCGGCTCCTATTTCGTATTTTGTTTCAATAGATTTAAAACTTTTCGTTCGGAATACTCAGGATTGTGGAAGCCGGAACTTCGTAAGAGTCACAAGACAACATCTTCAGGACAACAAACCGGATATGTGAATCTTTGTTGAGACTCGGATAAACAAATCGTCCGCAAACAATGTTATTAGCTCTTTGGGTCTTCCTAATTCCTACTGGGTTCCAATTTGTTCACTGTCGAATTATGGATTCTCGGGCTCAAGTTTAAGTTTCTTTCCTAACCATGATCGTTTATGCCAGCCCCAATGGAGCTAAGCATAAAGCTTGCTGGTCGCACCTTCACCACTTAGCCTCTACAATCACTGAACCTTAGACCGCCCTTGGGGACTTCAACGCAACATTGTTCCCATAAGATTGCTTTGATTGTGCTTCTTCCTCTACTATTGATACGACATTTCAAGACTTTGTTTATGACTGTGAACTATATGACCTTGGTCACCATGGGCCGCATTTCAATTGGTTTCGCGGAAGTTGATCTGTCCAACTTCATCGTTTCTTGGGTAACTCAAATTGGTTTGAAAACTATCTGATGTCCTCCCTGGAACACCATATCCGAATGAAGATCGATCACTGCCCCATTTTGTTTTCCTTTCATATGAGCACTAAACATCATCAACCTCCGTTTCGCTACCTTTCGGGGTGGAATCTACATTAAGATTTTGACCGTCTAGTAAAGGAAAATTGGAATCCGGATCTTCCTGTTTCGGACATTATTGCCCTCTTTGCAAATGCTGCTTCTTCTTGGAACACTCACGTTTTTTAGCTACATTGGTGACAACAAGAAGATTCATATGGCCAGGCTTCTGTGCATTCAACGTTGCCTGGGCCCTCGCCTTTCTAAAAATCTAGTTGCTCTTAAAGCAAAGCTTTTACAGGAACTTGAAATTATCCTTGTTCAGGAAGAACAATTATGGATCCAAAAATCTCGCGTTGGCTTGTTAAATTTTGGCAATCTTAACACCAAATATTTCCACGCCAGAGCTTCTTCCTGTCGTCGATAAAACCGGATCAAAATTTTGATTTTAACTGACGGCTCTTGGTGTGACAATGATGACACCTTAAGAGAAGAGGCTGCCAACTTTTTTGCTTTTCTCTTCGCCACTCCCGGTTCAGTTTCGAGACAGTAGTCCACTCAGGGTCACTTTCCTCACCACCTTGATCTTGCTAGGCCTGCACTCACTGTTTGCCAGACAAAGCAGAAATTAAAGCAACCCTCTTTGATATAGCTCCGCTTAAAGCCCTGGGTATCGATGGTTTACACACTCATTTTTATCAAACTCATTGGGAAATTGTCAAGTTATCCATTTATAGGATGATGGATTCAGTCTTTCGCTCCCACATGCTTGATCCTCTCATTCTTCGCACCACGTTGGTCCTTATTTCGAAAATCAGCACCCCAGAATCCTTTTTTCACTTTTGACCGAATAGTTTGTGCACTGTTATGTACAAACTCGTTACAAAGATCCTTATCTGACGCCTTCGTAACATTTTGCATGCTCTCATCGGCCCTCATCAAATGAGTTTTTTCAAAGGGAGGAGCATCTCCGAGAATGTTATCATAAGCCAAGAGGTGATTCACTCCATGGGGTTAAAAAAAAGCAAAACTGGTTGGATGGTAATCAAAGTCAGCGTACAAAAAGCTTTCGATCGCCTACTATTGGACTTTATTGTTGATACTCTTGTAGATGCTGGTTTTCCTCCTGCTCTCATTAGATTGATAATGATGTGTATCCCTTCTTCTAAAATTCAAGTGCAATGGAATGGTCATTTGAGATCTTTCACTCCGGGAAAAGGGATCCGTCAAGGAAATCCCTTATCGCCTTATCTTTTTAATTTAATTAAGGAACGACTGAGTCATACCATTTCTCACTGTGTTTTTACTAGAACTTGGTCTCCCTTCATACTTGTTCGCAATGGTACATCAGTCTCTCATCTTTTCTTTACGGATGATCTCATCCTCTATGCAAAGGCGAACTTAAGACAAGTAGCACTGCCTGAAGACATCTTTTCCACTTTTTGCACTTATTCTGGCCATTTGGTTAATAAGCTGAAGACAACCATATTTTTCTCAGGAAACACTCCCCTAGCCTTCAAGATGCTATCTGCACCAAACTTGGTTATAAGGAAGTCTATACTCTTGTTATGTATCTTGGCATCCCTATGCGACATTCGGGTGCTACAAATGAACTCTATATGTTCATCGTCTTGATGGGTGGGCAGCGCGCTCACTTTCGTTCGCTGGTCACCTCACTCTTGCGAAGTCTGTTTTGTCAAACATTCCTACTTTCATTATGCAAACTTGTAAGTTCCCAAACTCCTTATGCGATAAAATTGAGAGATTGATTCGCCATTTTATTTGGGGAACCAATGGAGCCTCTACAGGCATCTCCCTCATCAATTGGGATAGCCTTTGTCAACCTCTATACCGTGGAGGCTTAGGATTAGGGAAAATGCATTTCCAAAACTTCGCCTTACTCTTTCAGATTTGTAACGCACTTGTACAGCATCCAAATGACCTTTGGTTCGGCTCTTAAATGAAAAATACAAGATCACTCATCCATGCCCGGAGTCTATATCTGATCTTCCTGCTCACACTTTTGGCGTTCTATCGCCAAACTCTGGCCACTTTTTCATAACAATATTGCATGGTCCGTAGGCAACGGTGATACCGTTAATTTCTGGTGCGATCTTTGGCTCCCTAACCTGGGGTTACTTTCTAACTATGCCTTACCTTCGGTCATTCCCCTCAATGGTTTAAAAATCTCATCTGTGATACGCCAGATAAGAACTAGGACTGGAATCTGCTGCTCAACATTATGGTGAACCCGATGGCCCTCAATCATATTCTCAGCTTCCACCCTCCTTCATCCTTGGTTGGCCATGACGGTGTGTTCTGGAAGGAGAGTCTGAATGGTATTTTTCAGTAAAGAGTGCTTACACTCCCCTCGCTGAATCTAACTGGGGAATCAAGGACCAACATTGGCATATCATTTGGAAACTTAGTGTCTAGGAGCGTGTTCGGGGGTTCCTCTGGTTAGTTATACAAAATAAGCTGCTAGCGAACCAAGTTAGTTGCTCCTGCGGCTTTAGTGATGATCCTATCTATCCCATATGTCAACGTTGCCCTCTTTCTTTGAATCTCCTCTTGATCAATGACTAATAATGAATTTAGGTTCTCTTGCTCCTTGTTCTGAAAGTACGAGATCGTGGGGCTCTCTTTTTCCCAACATCATATGGCATCTATGAAAGGGTCGAAACAATTACATTTTTTAGAGAATAACTTTTGTCCCAAGTATAGCTTTTCGGTTGGGTATAGTCTGGGCTTCCTTTTTAGCTTCGATTGGAGGTTTGTTTAGTGACTATATGGGCAATTATCGGCGATTTGATCAAACTGAAACCTTTAACTGAATATCTTTCTTTTTAGAATCGTTTGATATATATTTTTCGAAGTGGCATCCTTTCGGCTGAGGTGGCGAAAGACGCATCTCCGGGGACACGTTTTACCTGATTTTACGGTGAGTTGGATGTCACGTGTGAAAGGCGCATCCCCGGGGACACGCCTTCACAGGGTTTTGCTGATTCGGCTGCCACGGTGGTATTTTTTTTAATAATAAAATTTTTATTTTTATTGTTATTATAAATTAGTAATATATTATGTAAATTATTTCGGTTATAATTTAATAATTATTAAATGTATTTTTTTAATGTGTGTTAAAGGTGGAGAGTATTATCCACATTAATCGGATAAAACGATAGATGAAAACTAATTTTTATTTTATTGTAGTTATATGAAAAATATATAAAATTATTATATTACACGTATGGTTATATTATTATTTTTTAATTTGATTATCGATCTATTAATTTTTTCACTTAATTATTTAATATTATCATTTAGTCTGTATTATTATTTAACCAATATTGATGCATAAGTTATAAAATTAGTATAATTACACATTTAATCTATTATTATTATTATACATTGAGAAATTATAGAAAATGCAATTACATTTAAATATTAGAAACAAAAATATTTATTTAAATAGAATATTAGGTTACATAAGGGTTAACGGTTATGTGATGATAATAGAGCTGGACATTTTTTTCTATTGTGTCCGATGTTTCTATAATGCCCACATCGTTTTTGTTCTGTTGACTTCTCTCGAATATCCATATTACAATGTATTCTAGTAGATTTTGGACGACCTGAGTCTCTCAATAGCAATGGATCTGGTACAATTGTAAGCCAAGTTTGAATCTCATCTGGGTCTATTTCGTTTCCTATGGGCGGAAACTCAAATTCATATACCTTGAATACTTGTGAAAGTTGGTATACGGGATCAACATAATTTTTGTAGTTCAAATGCGAATATGAACAAGCTGCAATGACATGAGAGCATGGATATTTGAGTGCTTGAAAGAAACCACAATCGTACCACCTCTCATGCAGATTAACTCTGAAAGAGTTAGCTTCAATCCCTTGCAACGGACGTGGCATTTCGGTTACACGAAACAGTTCACGGGTGCGAGAAAAATTTGTAACCAATATCCCATTTGATGCAGCCATTTTTTTCTGTAAATCAGTTACTAGTCTTGGGTGGTAAATATTACCGTTTTGCATCCAAGTAAGAGCTTGTCCACCGAGCTTTGCAAAGAGTTGACCCAAACGAAAATAAGTCATTTTGACCAACGCCGTGACTGGTAAATGACGCACCCCCTTTAAGGTTGAATTTATTACTTCAGTCAAGTGTGTTGTCATATGACCATAGCGATATCCCCCGTCATACGTATTTGTCCACATTTCTTTGCTGATGTCCATAATGTACTCGCACCCCTTCTTATTTTTGCCAAACAACTCTTGTAGCATTTACTCAAACCTTTGAGGTAAGAGTTCGTAACCTAAGCCATTAGGAATATGTAATAGTTAATATGAAGTATAAATAAGTAATACGAAAATGATAGAAAAATTGGAAAAAAGTTACATACCCATCCGCACGACTAACTGATGTTCATCGTTCTTCTTGTATTTTCCGTAATAATTTGCAGCAATATGACGGGCACAATAACGATGTTGAACATGTGGAGGTCTATAAATTGTACCCAAAGAGTCCATTGCTGCTTTTATCTCGGCTCCTCGATATGAAATAATGCATACTCGTTCCCTGGTGACAACATGTAAACGTAAATTTTTAAGGAAAAAAGCCCAAGATCAGTCTTCTCCTTGAACGAGGGCAAACGCAACAGGAAGAATATTGCGGTTTCCATCTTGGACCACACCAATAATAAAACTTGCTTGTATTTCCCATACAAGAAGTATCATCAATTGGACAACTGGTTTACAGTACTTGACTGCATTAATACACTGAGAGTAAGTCCAAAAGACACGGTAGAATTGGCTGCGATCGTGAACCACTCGATCATTCACGTAATGATGTTGAGTTTCGAAATCAACAATCGTCCCGGGATTGAGTCTTCGCACAACATGAAACCAACTGGGCAGCTCGTTGTAAGAGGAATCTCATTCACCATGAAGTTTGCAAATGGCATTCTGTTTTGCCAACCAAGCTTTTTTGTAGGAGACGGTGTACCCATATTGTGACTGTAGAAGAAATCAACACTGCAACATCTATATGAGAGCTTTGCTTCACAATGGGCATGATTGCTTGGCAAATAATGTTGGAGTCCAAGTTGGGATGATCCTGGTTTATACCTCTTGCACAACACGTATGAGGACCGTTGTATCTGGTTAGTTCCCATAAGTTGTTCTTCCTCTTCCTCTTTGATACACGAACCATCCATTGACATCCGTTGTCACATTGACACAGTAGCAGACATATTTCTCTGTGTTAGATCGATCAACTCAGGACTGAACTGAGTTACGAATATTGTAACTCTTTATTGCCATCATTTCTTCCTCCTTCGATGCGAACTCCATTCCAATATGTAAATCACCGTCATTGACTGTTGATTGAAGTCCATAGTTTCCAATATCAGGAAGATCTGAAAATTTAGGCTCATACATTGCATCATAATCATCCCCATACATATGTGCAGGAAGTTCAGCTGGTGTTGTATTTATCGGAACGTCATCCTCGTCATCATCAGAATATACGTTAAACTGTGGTAAGTCATGTTCAATGAATAATCTCGTTTCAGCACCATCTGCACCGGGCTCCCGAAGAGGTTCTTCTGCTGGAGATGAGGGTTCCTCCGATAATCCAATGTTGAGGTCAAATAAGTTCCCGCTTGTTTGTCCTCCCCTTGAACTTGAGGCCATTGTATCATGTGGGATGTGAATAGACTGCCGTCTCGTTGGCAATTCCATATGTAAGTCAAAAACATTGGCAGATGAATGTCTGCCCCTTGAAGTAGAAGAGATATTGCCATATGGATTATTGGTGAAACCACGTGGGTTGAGATCATAAGCAATTACAGATGAATACCTTCCTATTGAACTTGATGGCATGGCATCTGGCGTTGGATTCGCCATTAATGATGTGAAATCATTACAGATCAGTTGTGTCGGGCTATCAACTTTATCAGCTTGATATACAATGCCAAAGTTAGAGGAATATGAGAGACCGCGAGAAGAACGAACCTCAATAAAAGTAGCATACAATTCAATAAGAGATTGTGAACTTCTCATATGAGCATCAACCATCATAGAAACATCATCATCATTTGAAAGCTGAAATGATGTATACGTGAGCGGAAAAAGTTCAGTAGGAAATCTATACTGAAGTGAATATAGTCTTCTCCGACCTGCTACACGAATCTTTAACGAAATTTTTGTGATTAACTCCTCAAGAGTGATGTTTCTCTTCAAGGTTAAGGGGATATAATTTGAGAAATTTAGAGTTTGAGAATTTGAAAGATTGTGAACTGAAGTTAGTTTTGAAAGTCTATAATATGTTGCATATAATAGTGTCTATAACCAGGGTACTATTCACATGAAGGCGCGTTCCTGGGGGGCGCCTTCCATTATTTTATCATAGAATATGTTATCATTACCCTATTATGTCACTTATGTCCCCCGGGAACTATTCATGTCAATACCTATTATTCCTTAGGGGACTGTGAAGGCGCGTTCCCGGGGGCACGCCTTCCATTATTTTGTCAGAGAATATGTTATCATTGCCCTATTATGTCAATTATGTCCCCCGGGAACTATTCATGTCAATACCTATTATTCCTTAAGGGACCGTGAAGGCGCATTCTTGGAGGCGCGTCTTCCATTATTTTTTAAGAGAATATGTTATCATTGCCCTATTATGTCACTTATGTCCCACGGGAACTATTCATGTCAATACCTATTATTCCTTAGGGGACAGTGAATGCGTGTTCCCGGGAGCGCGCCTTCTATTATTTTGTCAGAGAATATGTTATCATTGTCCTATTATGTCACTTATGTCCCCCGGGAACTATTCATGTCAATACCTATTATTCCTTAAGGGACCGTGAAGGTGCGTTCCCGGGGGCGCGCCTTCCATTATTTTATCAGAGAATATGTTATCATTGCCCTATTATGTCACTTATGTCCCCCGGGATATTTATGTCAATACCTACTATTTCTTAGGTATTTAACCCTGCGGAGATGGCATATGAACTGGTGGGCTTGGCATATACCCCTGAGGAGATGACATCTGAAGTGGAGGGCTGGGCATGTACCACTGTGGCATCGGTGGATAAGGATGTTATGGTGGGACTGATACAGAACCGGTAGCGCCTTCTCTCCGTCCACGCGTCGGGGGATGATGATATTGACACGGTTGACGTCTTTCTCAGTGCCTAGGAATGCTAACCCCTAACCCCTCGTGCTTCCGCCGAAAGTAGAAACGACTTCCCATTTTCATTAAACCAGTCCATATAGTTATCCGTAACCATATGACCAGTTTCAGCGTAATATTGTCGAGGGGCCAACTGTGTATACCGATTCTCCCAAAGCGCAATACAATCTATGTATCTCACCACCCAGTTAACCTCTTTCTTTTCTCGTCTATCTATGTTATGCACGTCGTCTAAATTCCTAGGTGCTTCAGGAATATATTGCGTACAACCATACTGACGGAGCACGCGATCAACTAGATGCCACTCAATAAAAGCATAACATATAAGAGGTATAACCGACATCCAAACCTCTAATGACCCACTAAGATGGGGTGGGATGCAAGCCTTCACTTCATCGCTCGCATAAGGTATCCATTGAAACTGAAATATAAATATACAATTCAAATAAATAAAATATTCTAATTATATCTAGCATTTTAAATTAAAATATTAATATTTAAACAGATGTAAAAACATACATCAGACCCAGGTTTTGTATCAATAAGTAAACGAATTTCCTCTAACCCAATAGGTATACTTCTATGGTTCTTTCTTTTCATCGACCACCTATGAAATATAATATAAACTAAATATCACCATATTTAATTAAAAATATTTAAATCAAAATTTAGTTCAAAAATTACCTCAATAATAAGGGGAATATGTATGGTTCATTCACGATCAGGTATAAGAAAGGCATGCAGAACAACGCCCATGATTGCAGAAGCATGAGACATCCACCGATAGCAGTTTTCTTATAATTCGTCACCTGACACATTTCTCTAAAGAGAAATGCCAAAACTGCAGCACCCCAACTATATCTTCCAGCTTCATCAAAATCGATCAGATGCCGCAACCACATACAATACACCTGGTTGCGAGATTTGTCGGGCATCAATATTCCTCCAATTATTCGTAGAATATATGCCCGAGCACATGCCTTTGCTTGATCCTCTGAAGCATTTTCATTTAAAACCTCAAAATTAACTTTCAACCAAGATAAAACTATTCTACCTCCATTAAACTCTAGCGGAGAAGCTCCAAGATAATCCATACAAATTGACTGTCAATCACCATCCGCCATACCACACATCATATTTCCGTCGACGGGAAGCCCCAGATGCATAGAGACATCCTCCAATGTAATTGTAGCCTCTCCACATGGAAGGTAAAAAGTGTGTGTCTCGAGCCTCCACCTCTCAATCAATGCAGAAATTAGGACAAGTTCGAGTTTACAACCGCCAACAATTGTTGCAATATATCCGAACCTGGCAGAAGCCAAATATGGCAAAATACGTTCCGGTGTCGGTATACGTGGATTTTTAATAAATGTCTCTAAAATACGATCAGTATCCTAAATAATATGCATTATAAAAAATTAAAATTAATATAAATTCATAATAAATTTAAATTAAACATAATAATAAATATTAACATTAATTATAAAAAAAATATTATCATATCGCTAAAATGTTTGGAGATATGGTCAGCATCCAATCGCAGCAGCATTTCACTTTCCATTATAAATGTAGACAAAAAAAATAATTAACACAAAAAATAATTAATTAAGAAATTTAAATAAATAATAATTATATAAATATTATTTTAATAAAAAAATAATATTTATATAATTATATTAATATAAAATATAATAACTATTTTAAAAAAAATACTAACTTAAAAATAAATTTCTTACCACTAATAAGAAATTTAAAACTCAAAGATTTGGAGAATTTGAGTTATATAAGAGAGGAGAAGATGATTTTGGTGTGAAGAATGAGGGGGGTTGAGGGGGTTTATATAGGGGAAGAGGAGGGGTAGTTGGGGAAAAATCGGATGGACATTTAACACATTTAATGAAAGGCACGTCCCTGAGGATGCGCCTTTCACACGTGGCAACCAAATCAGCAAAACCCCGTGAAGGCGCGTTCCCGGGGATGCGCCTTTCACACGTGGCATCCAACTCAGCGTAAAATCAAGTAAAGCGCATCCCCGAGGATGCGCCTTTCGCCACCTCAGTCGAAAGGGTGTCACTTCAGGAAATATATGTCAAACGGTGCTAAAAAAAAGAGATATTCGATTAAACGGTATCAATTTGGTCAAATCGCCGCAATTATCTGCTGGGGTTCTGCAAATTCATTGGTCACACGACGGTACTCGAAGCGGAGCTCTGGGGAATCCTTGAAGGCCTCAAGCTTGCATGACAAAACAGATTCGAACGTGTTCTTGTTCAATCTGACAATAGTGAAGCTATCCACCTCCTCTGGCCACCTTCTAGGGATAGCCCTTTCGCTCAGGTCTGGGCAATAAGTGACGGATCCACCTTCGTATTAGGGTGAGCACTGGAGTTTGAATTTTTTTCTTTAAAAATCAAAATTTTCTCCACTAACGTATGTATGCCTATCTTGAAGTTATATGGTGCCCACTCTAATATTTTATTATATAAAAAAAATTATATTATTAATATAGGTATGCATACCCTAAAAGAATTTCTAGATTCTCCAACGAGGGGAATTGCTTGTCTCTATAATAGAGCTTGGTTTATTGAGTTCCAAAAAGTTTATCGAGAAGCAAATAAAATAGCTGACAGAACTGCAAATCTTGGTGGTCCCACGGATGGATCGACTATGATCTTCGACTCAGCCCTTCTTGTCTGTTAGATTTACTTTGTAGGGACATTGATGCCCCCTATACTCGAGTAACTACTTAATTTCATGGCTTCGGTCCTTTTTTTCATTAAAAAAATATATTATAATGGAATTTATTAAATGAATTCTATAATTAAAGAGAATATTAATTTTTTTAGAATTTTTGAATTCAAGCAGTTATGTCTATGTTATTAGTAATTAAAAATATTTTAAACATATATTATTTTATAATCATCTTAAATTATTAAAAATTTATGACACATTATTTTATGCCAAATGTTGTTATGTCAATGTTAGGAAATAATGATGTTCAAAATAATTCTTATTTGTGTGGTGGTAAGAATATTTTGAAAACCATAAGCTATATTTGATAAAACAATGAAAGGATTGAATGGTGAAGGAATTTCAGAGAATTGTGGTGGACATGCCCTACTTCACATCGTTTTATGCCTCAATCATTATAAGAAAAGTGTGGGAACCAATCAGCTTATTTACATAATCGGATTCAAAGATGGCTATGAAATTTTATCTAAAAGGAAAGACAAAAGAAGAAACCTTGAAAAGCTATTTTTGAGATTTGATGAGGTTTGTTTTGTCTTTTAACTATAATTATTTGATATATTAATATATACACATATTTGTATATGTAACTATCGTTTGCCATCTCAATGTTTTTGGCTTCTTGCCTTGGGTCTCCTTTTGACCCGGCTGTTTAGCTGGTTTTTCTGTCTCCTCTCATTATATAATTTTTTTAGGGTTAATTACACAGAAAATCACTTATCACTTTTGGTATAATTAAGATACATAAGATATAGGCCTATTTATTTTTATTTAATTAAGATATAGTTACTTTCGTTTTTATTTAATTTAGATGTGGTCATCACGGGTTAATTGTTGTTAACAATTAACATGATATGTGACGCAATAGTACGTATAATCACACATTTGGTCTATGTTATTTACATATTCTCTTAATTTAATTGTACTTTTAAATAAATTTTAACATAAAATATATATTTTTAAATGAAAATAAAAATAATTTTAAATAAAATATTCTCCCAATTTACTTTCTTTTGTTTTCTTTCAACCAAAGGGTGACACATGTCACGCTTTGATTGGTGAAAATAAATATATTAAATTAAAATAAAGTTAATTCTCCAACCGAATGGTGACATGTGGCATTAGGGGTAAGCAAAATTCGACTCGACTCATGAAAACTTGACTCGAATTAACTTCGAGTTGTAATTTCATAAACTCGACTCGAAAAAATTTCAAGTTCAAAACGAGTTGTAAAATACAACTCGAATAACTCAACAATTTTAGTAATTAGTAGATTGATTTTCAAGTTTGAGTTGAATCCCTCAACTCTGTATCATAAATGTATATCACATATGAAAAAAATATGAAGAAATACACATGTATTGTATATGGTTATAAAAGATCATTTAAATTGGAGTAAGACAATATCATAATATTATAAATATTTATAATTAAATTTAAAAAGAAACTCGAAAATTTGACTCGACTCAATTCTAAAAAATTTCAAGTCAACTTTGAGTTGTAAAATAGGACTCGTCAACTCGAATAACTCACATTTTTTTTACTCGGCTCGATCAAACGCTCACCCCTACGTGGCATGACATGTGGAATCATTCGATTGGAGGATTAAATTTATTTTAATTTATTAAAACTATGATTAAATTGAGAGAATATAAAAATAACAGAGACCAAATGTGTGATTATATCAAAATAATTAACTGTTGTTAACGGCAGTTAGCTCGGGGTTACCAAATCTTAATTAAATAAAAACGAAAGTGAGCATATTTTATGTTTTTTAAATCAATGACCAAAAGTGGACAAAACATAAACGTAAGTGATTTTCCATGAAGTTAACCTTTTTTAATAATTTTTGGTGATTTCAAATTTCTTAATTATTATCGATAATGTATAAATATTTTATATATGTTCAAAATCTTCTTAGTTATTGACATTACACATCCCGCACCCGTTCGAATTTAGGATTCATATGAAGAATAACACTTCTTTTATCGCTAAAAGCATGATGTTAAATTCGAATATGAAAAAGAAAAATTTAGAAATATATGGTATTAATTGTTACACCAACATTGAAAGGTAATTTAGGATTTAGCAATGATAAACTTCTTCTTTAATAGATTTGTGTACTCCATTAAATTTTTAGACGCTTTCCTGTCTATCGGAAACTAAGGCCATCTCCGTTTGAAGGTCTGGTTTGTTCTTCTTGGATTCCTTAATCTCGCCGTAGAAGTAAGAAAGGAAACCCCAAAGTGAGAGTGCAAGCGCCACTCCCTTCTCCGAATGAAAACTTTCTTTGTAGAAAATGACAGCCAAAACTTCAGTTACGGGTAATAAAACAGCAATTATGATGCCCGATAACAAAGAAGAGGCACAAAAGATTACTCCTATGGCTCCCAAGAAGAAACACTGCCATATTATTGCAGTCCAAATCGCTATTACGTAGTAATTTGTTTCTCCGAGCTCGTATTCTCTTGCTTCCCTTGGAATTACCTGCAAGATACACCTCAATATTTAGTGAGTTTAATTTTTTTCGATATGTTTTCTTAATAAGTGATAAGGTACACATATACTATAAAGATATCTACTGAAACCGAGAACTTTAAAGGAAAATAACACTCTCTATACGGTCATTCAATAGATTCTAGTTTAATTTCAATTATCATTTGATGGAAATGGAATATACTTTTAGCCGGCAGGAGATTATGATAGAAAGAGACAATAAAAAAGTAACCTTGAAATCGTTGCTAAGCAGCATGCCAATGGTGCAAAAACCAGTAGCAAACAAGCACATCACCATCTGAACCTCCATCACAAGAGCGTAGCTGATTTCTTGTTTTGCTTTCTTGTAAGTTAACTCCACCAAAGGCAGAATAAAGCCATACAAAGCCGATGCTCCAACGGTCATTAGGAACCCCAAAACGTATTCCCTGTTCGATTCGTTCGCGGGTCGGTCGCCGCTCGTATGCAGGGCTAGAACGCCGGCTCCGATCGTCAACAGAAACACGGCGTTTATAGAGTAAGAAGTGAACTTTTGCTTCACCAAAACAAAAGCAAACCCCGCCGTGAAAGCTAACTGCGAGGCAATGACTAAAGATGAAGTCGAAACCGGAAGACGAGCGACCCCATAGGCGTAGAGGTAGTTGTCGAAGCCGGTGAGGATTCCGATGACGGCGGAAGCAATGAACAAGTAGGGTTTCATGAAGAAAAGCTTGTTTTGAGAACTGGATTGAGTCCTTGAACGGTGAGAGTAAGCACAGGCAATTGGGAGAAGGATGATGGGAAAAGCACCGGTCTCGAGCCAGCTTGAGAACCAAACTCGTTTACCACCATGGATGAAGTAGAGGCGCATCATAAGTGGACCTGCACAGTTGCCTATAGAAAGGAGGATGCAGTTTATTATTAGCAGAGCTTTTCTCATGGTGGTAGATTTTGATTCAGGTTCTTTGTCGACCTCCATGGATTAATTGCAGAGAAAAATATTGAAGCTTCTCTTTTGTGTGTGCCCAAGTTCGGACTATTGTTACAGTAGTATAAAAACTGGTTTTGTGTTGAAGTGTCTAAATTATTTATAGGGACGTGAAAACAACCCGATTCTAACACCCTGGTCCACCGGATTCAATTCAGTTTAAATTTTCAATTTAATTATGAAACAAAAATCACTATTTGACTGACACATTGATTGTATAATTTTCTCCCCAAATAATGATAATCTATTATAATGTATTCTTAATTATTTAATGGCTGTGAATGAAAGACATTTATAAAGAATTTTAATTTTTCAAAATAATAACTCATAAAAACAAGGGTAATCTATATAAGTTTAGTATCTCAACTATCATTTTTGTTAGAGAAAATAACCGACCAAAAATGCCTTATAATATATATGAATTTAACCAATTTTTTTTGGATTTGCCAAAATGACTAACAAATTCGCAACGCGAATATGTAAATCGCAACGCAATAGTCAAATTCGCAACGCGAAAGTCAAATTCGCAACGCGAAATTCAAATTCGCAACTGAATTTCAAATTCGCAACGCGAATTTAATTTCGCAACAGGTTTTAGTTTCGCAACACAAATGTTTTGGGTATATAACAACGCAGCAGTAGCAACTCATAACCTAAATCCCTAAATCGCAACTCATTCCATCTCCATCTATCACTCTCTCCGGCGACATCCGTTCCTATATCCAACGACATCCTTCCCCATCTCTATTTTTTTTACATAATTTTATTTCTATATAATTTTTCAATGATTTCTCTCCCAAATTATCAACTATCAACTTAATAAATGTATGTTTTTCTCTAAGTTAGTGATGATATCTAGTTTATAGCTCGTTTGTTTAGTAAATTAATTTACAATTTTTAGAATGAAATCATCTAATATTGATCATGTTTGGATAGATTTGTGTTTTGGAGGGTCATGGGAGAATGTTCATGGTGTTTTTACAATATGTGCCTTTACCCATGAATCTTCAACTAAAACTCTCATTAAAAAAGTTAACTTATGAAACTCTAATGTTACGTGTTGCAAAGAAATTGAATTTAGAGCCTCTAAGTGGATTTAGGCTATCTTATCTGAGAAAAGGTAAAGTTTATTTGTTAACCGACAATGAAGATGTTGAACGATTCATTGCTTACATTAGTGTTTCGCAAGAAGATGATGTTACATTGTATGTTGTTGAACCTAGAAGTAGTGAAGTTGGGTCAGTAGCGAGTAGTAATCAACTAAGTTCTTCAACCCAAAATTTAATGGTTCCACCACAATTTCATTACCAAGAAAATTTTGTTTCACCACATTTCCAATACCAAACACAATATCAAACACAATCTCAAAACCCACAACCTTTTCCTAATCCAAATCCCAATCAACTTTCAGCACCAAATTCCGGTTTTCGTATTGACCAGTTAGACGATTATAAGCCAACAGAAAAAAATTGTGAGTACTAGTCAGTATTCGAAATTTGATATTGGTCAATACCCGGACTTTGATCTTGGTCAATACTCGGATTTTGATGATGTGATGGAAGAAGAAACAGACCATGCATGTAATGATTTTGATATTGGTCAATACCCAAATTTTGATGATGAAACAGCCACTGTCGAGGAAGATGTTGTTGATGATAATGAGGAGGAAGTTACGACTATGAATGAACATGTTGAACATCCATTATGTAATTCATATAACCCTGAAGAAGAAAAAGAAGAAGAAGTCCCCAAAGAAAGGAAAAAGAAGAAAATGCCACGGGAGTATAACTGGAATATGCCATAATTACTTTAGATACCGGAAGAAGAGTTGGTAAAGATATCAGTTGATTATTACACAAAAGTTATTCGTATCAAGAAAGATGATTGTTTTGATACAAAAGAAGACTTGAAGATAGCTTTGTATACGAAATATGTGGAAGATGGCTATCAACTAAGAGTTAACAAATCAAGCAAAGATCGTTTCGAAACAAGGTGTATGATTGACAAAAACTGTACGTGGCGTATGATTGCAAAGAGGATAAAAGATTGCAAAATGTTTCAAGTTAGGACTTTTATTGATAAACATACATGTTCAAGAACCCAAGTTTTTCCTCACCATAGACAGGAAAACAAAAAGGTGTTGGGTGGTTTTCTGGCTGAGTTAATGTTTTTGAATGGAAGGGTATATTGGGGACATGAAATTATGACTGACATGAATGCTCGGTTCAAGATTAGTATCTCATATTCTCAAGTTTAGAGAGCCAAATGTTATGCATTGGAATTGTTGAGGGGGTTTCCAGAAGCATCGTTTGCCCAACTTCCAACTTATTGTCACAATTTAAAGCTGAAAAATCCTGGGTCGGTAACTCATATCAAAACAGATAGAGATGGACGCTTTGAGTTGATGTTTATCTCCATTGGTGCTGCGGTTAGTAAATCATTATAATTTTGTTGACTCGTTTTTGTTAGTTGCATGCATTTCACATTTAAATGATTATATTTATTGTGTATATGATTTTGTCTATTTGTTCGTTTGTTACTTGCATGCGCCCAATTACTATAGTTGACGGAGCACATTTGAAAGGTCGATACCTTAGTGTAAACTTATTAGCAGTAGCCATGGATGCTAACAATGAGAAACTGCCAATAGCTTACGGGGTTGGCAAATTTGAAACCTCTGATTCATGGACATGGTTTATGGGGCATCTTAGGGATTACATAGGTCCTATTAGCAATCTGACAATCATATCAGATAGGGCAAACTCAATTGACAACGCTGTTAGAAGGTGTTTTCCAGATGCTTTTCATGGACTTTGTGGTGTTCATTTGTACAGAAATCTAAAATCAAGGTCTGCTGGTATAAAAAATCACAAATGGACATACTGGAAGGCTGTAAAAGCTTATCGGGAAGTGGATTTTAATAAGCATATAAATTATTTAAGACGAGTTTTGCCTCAATGTACTCAAACACTAGAAGATATCGGGTTTGAAAGATGGTCAAGAGTACATCAACTTGGAGCAAGATATGGTTTCATGACGTCTAATAGTTTAGAATCAATCAACGCTCTAAGTCGTCATTCCCGGAAATTACCCATTACTATGTTAATGGAGTTTTTTCGAGCCTCTATTCAACAGTGGTACTACAAGAAAAGAAACCATGCATGTATTATTTCTTTAAATTCGTAACTTATCATATATTTTACTAAGTATTATTTATTTAAATTTACAGGAACATTGGAACGTCGTGTTACACCATGAACTGAAAAAAAGATAACGAAACGTGTTGTGAAGTCAACGTCCTGGAGAGTTGAACCATGTTCAAACACTTTGTTTGAAGTATTGGATAATAACTTAAATGGGTTTGTCGATCTAAATGCAAAGACGTATAGTTGTAAGAAATGGCAAACATCTGGTTATCCGTGTGGCCATGTTATAAAAGTTTCTCTTCATCTAAACCAAGATGATTCAAGTGCATACGCTATGGATTGCTACACTATAGAAATATATCGATAGACTTATGCCGAGATTTTTTACCCATGTCCATATCATTCTGAGTGGGACATACCAGATGACTTACAAATAGTTTTGCCACCAGTCATGGACAGCAGACTACCCGGCTGACCAAAAAATCACGATCGTATACCGTCTAAGGGTGAAGAGAAGAGGATATCGACATGTAGTCGGTGCAAGGAAAGTGGTCATACAAGTTTGACCTGTGGATCACCAGTGCCATCACAATCATCTTTTCCTTTACCAAAAATGTATCCTCATCAAAATCCAAAGCTTATATGGTGCCAAGCAAAAGGAAATCAAAATCGTAATCAAAATCCCAATCACAACCGGCTTCACCTTTTGGGACTTATTAACTTAGGTGATTTTTAAATGCAAACATTGTATTATGTGTATTTTATGTGTGAATGCATACATTTTCAGTTAGACATTCATTAGTAACTTGTGTTTGAACATTGCTATGATCTGTTCAGTTGTTATCATGTTGGGATTTTCTCTTGTGTTTGATTGCTTGGATAGTTGTTCTCTTGTTTCTTCAAGTGTCCTTAGCTTGTATTTATAGCTTGGAATGTGTTTGATGTTGTATATACCTTGATGTTGTATGTTGCGATCAACACGAAAGTCAAATTCGCAATGTGAAATAAGAGTTGCGATAGTCAAATTCGCAACGCGATAGTCAAATTCGCAACGCGAAATCACAAACCGAATTTGACTTTCACGTTGTGAATTTGACTATCGCATAGCGAATTTGACTTTCGCATTGCGAATTTGACTATCGCAAAGCTTATTTCGCGTTGCCAATTTACCTTCAACAGGTCTTTTTTACCTTCAACATAATGCATATTGAAAATTAAACATCAAATCAATTAAACATTGTTGTGGGTACATTATTTGAACATTGTTATGGGTACATTATTTGGAAAAATAATGTTCCGGATTTCGTTAGAAATAACCCTTTTTCATCGGATTAATTTTGTTTTTGTGGGTATATTATTTGAACATTGTTATATATAAATTTGTTGTGTATGTATGTTTTGGTTTGATTATATTGTATGTATATTTTTATTCAGATGAGATGGGTTTTGTATAACAAAACAATCTATCTCTTCCATGTGAGTACTTTATTTCAACCATGTGACAAGTGTGACAACCCCATCAACTCACAACTCAGCTTTGAACTCAATCAATATTGTCTTTTAGCATGATGGTTTTTAAAGCATGTTACTTGAACAGTATGAATCAATTATGCAATTTTCATGTTCAATTTAACACTGCATTTCAAATTCATTTCATATGTAATTTGAGTTTGAATTTAAATTTCAATTTGAGTTTGAATTTCAATATAAATTTCTGCTCCACTATAAATATTAGCCCAAGCCAATATGCATGTTATCATTGATTATTCCTAATTTCCATTGTTTTTTTTCAACTTTAAACGCGAGGGAAATCCCGACCATCGTATTTTTTGGTCAACTTTAAAGCGTCAGAAACGTTTCGGGCGTATGATTTGGGTGGTATACGAGAAATGCAACAAATGGAAACTAAAAATCCCGATAATTGAGGGCTACAACTTGTAATAATAAAAAAAATAATAAGTTCGAAATGCTTCTGAGTACCACCCAAATCATAAGTCCGAAATGCTTCCGATGCTCATCAAAATCCAAAGCTTATATGGTACCAAGCAAAAGGAAATCAAAATCCAAATCTCATATGGTGCCAAGCAAAAGGAAATCAAAATCTACAACTTGAGTTTGAACATTGATATGATCTGTTCAGTTGTTATCATGTTGGGATTTTCACTTGTGTTTGATTTTTTGGATAGTTGTTCTCTTGCTTCTTCAAGTGTCCTTAGCTTGTATTTATAGCTTGAAATGTGTTTGATGTTGTATATACCTTAATGGTGTATGTTGTGATCAACGCGAAAGTTAAATTCGCAACGCGAAAGTCAAATTCGCAAACCGAAAATCGCGTTGCGAATTTGACTTTCGCGTTGCGAATTTGACTATCGCAATGCTTATTTAGTGTTGCGAATTTGACTTTCGTGTTGAAAATTTGTACATTGAACAGGTCTTTTTTGCCTTCAAACATAATGCAGATTGAATTTTTTAGAAACAACAAATCAACTTTTACAAATCAATTAAACAAGCAAAAAAATAATTCTTATTTACAAATCAAATTAAACAAATCAACTTTTACAAATCAATTAATCAAAAAATAAATCTTATTTCCTCATCAATTAAACAAATCAACTTTCAATATAAAAATCAATTAAACAAAGAAAAAAAGTGTACACCAGACTGTTGTTTATGCACAAATACATTTCACGCAGCTCACTTCAGGATTAACCTGTAGAAACCAAACATTTGCTCAAACAACACTTTCTATGCATCTAAAACCAACAAACAGCAAATTACTGAATTCTAGATACTTAACCAAATATTTTCAAACCAATTAAAGAGTACATATAACAACACTTGCTCAAACTTACCAATTGTTTATGTACAACTTTCAGCACGCGGATGCAGGTAGGCAGCGTCTCGCATATATCGATATGGCCATATAATACCGAAACCACAAGCCTACTGCAACTCTATCTCTATATATGGGAGGTAGATACTGTATACTTTCTGTCGTCAAACGTTCCAAGAACAAGCATACGAGAGGACCACAATCCCTTCTGGCTCCCTACGTTTGTTGTGGCACAGTCTCGTCTCTGATCATTGTAATTTTGAACTTCTTTGGCTTCTTGTTTCCAGAATTTGTCCAATAATCAAGCGCATTCAAGTATTTAGCCAAATGATCGCTCCATCCCTTTGTAATAATATCTCTCAAATCATACAATGGTATGTAATTCAACATGCTATCATATACCATTGTCTTCAGGGATGGGAGCTGAAGCTCGACAAGAAGCCAATGACGACGTTCCAAAATAGGGATAAACACCTGCAATCATAAATAATTGCGCACATCAAATAAAATTTATGAAAACCTTTAAAATATTTAAAAAAATAAATACTAACTTTATCGACCTCCCACCACGTAGGATAAAGTTTAGCTTTTCCATTAGCCAACTTATATGAAGCATCTCTCTGATCCTTCAAGTGAGCTGCGTGAAAAGACGTCGGTATAATAGTCCATCGAGTATTTTTTATTTTCTTCAATTTCCTTATTATTAGAAGACGTGACACCCATGCATCAATATGTTGTTTTATAAAAAAATACATATATTAGTGAATTTATTAATAAATTTTAAAAAAATTAATCAAAATGCAATATAAGAAGAATATAAGACTTACCACCCCTTCGAGATAGCCATTATCTTCAACCTCTAATAAAATACCCCACCAAGACCGATCAAGAAACAAATGATATGCATCGTCGATTTGGCATAGGTCAGAATAACACCCCTTGCTCCGCTCATGTAGATAAAAATCAACTGCGGTCTTAGCCCAAAGGGTATTATCCGTAATTATTTCCGGTAGTGTTTCCCTCTCCTCCTGAGGAATGGTACTGGCCGGTAACACATACGAAAGCCAACTCGCATCCATCATATCGGGCACGAGAGGGGGTTTATCAATATGTCGACATATGACGCCATGTGAATCGGGCTCTTGAACGGCGGGCGGGACCACTTGAACGATGACAGGGGCCTCTTGAACGGTGGGAGGGGATTCTTCGATGATGAGAAGGGCCTCTTGAACGATAAGAGGCGCCTTTTGAATGATGATAGGTGCATCGGGCTTATTCTTACGGAGTCTTGGCACTAGTGGGGTGAACGGAGACGTAATGGCACGTGCACGATATCTGATGTGTGAACCCCATTGTGCAAGAAAAACCCGACGTAAAGCATCTACCTTATCGGGCCGTTGAAAATAAATTAATACATAAATCAGTAAATAAATAAATAATGCCGAAAAAAGGTTATTTGCATTGTATTAAACAAATTTACCTCATTGCATAGTGTATGAACCTCATTCTGCAACGATGAAACAATCTCGCGTAGAGCGGCCACTTCGTCACGTAAAGTAGATACCTCACCATGAAGCACACCATTGTCATCGCGTAAAAAATCCACCTCACCACGTAAAGAACGAACCTCGTCATGCCATGCACTATTGTCTTCACGTAAAGTATCGACCTCATGACGCAAAGCACCGACCTCATCACGTAACTCCCCTAACTCATCCCGTAGAGGTGGAGAACAGGGAGATGGAGATAGACAGAGCCTCTTTGTCAGTCGCCTATCATGAGGTGATGGTGGAGAAGAGGCTCGATGATGTGATGGAATAGGTGATGGTGGAGGTGGAGAAGAGGCTCGACCAGGTGATGGCTCCGGGTGTCGAGCTATAGAATCGGCCCGATGGGGTGATGGCTCTCGAAGTGGGGGTGCTCATCATTCGTCCCATCAAAAAACCGCTTACTAGCTTGCCACCAATCAGTGGCAAGCTCAGCATCTGAGGGTGTCAGCCTCTGTAATGGGTAGTTGGCCTCCTAACAATATAAAAGCTCAAACAAAGTTAAACGTGTACTAGTAATAACTTGTTTATATATGGTAGTATTTGTGTGTTAACTTACATCATTAATCGTCGTATATGGGAGTAAGTCTTCCCAATCCAACATGCGGATCCTCTTCCAGGTAATAGCCCTAGGAATATCATTTGATCTTTTTATCGTATATGTCCGCATGCTGGGGAAAGCCTCAAATATCCAAATCTACAAACAATATAATACACAAACATTAGTAATTGTTAAATAATTAATTATAATTTTAGAAACATTATATAGAAATTCTTACCTTAAAGGCCCAAGTAAAGCCTGTCAAAGTGTATTTAGAACCATCGCCCCGTAAACTTTTTCGTTCCTCGAAGGTAGACGACAACTTCTTCGAGGTAGCTTTCCATATATATGAACCCCACGAAAATAGGTTCTATGCATTTAGGTCCTCTACCAATAATATTAGGTCCTTGAAGATTGGTTGTCTGCCCTCTTTGCCTAAAAAACCGGCATGCAAAAGTAGTAAATGGCATACTCGGACAACATCAAGTTCATCCATCTGAGTAAAACCATTTTTATCAAATAATCTCTTCAAGTAATCGACATGTATACTCGGCTTTGACTTTTCCAGCTCAGGAAAAACTCGATATAAGCATGATGGGCGGGCGATATGACTAGTGTACCGACCTACATCATCGTGTCCGAAGCGTAGACCGATGATTAAGCAAAACTCCTCCCGCCCAAAACAAGTATACGCCGGTGCCGGAGGAAAATGAAGCCATATCTCCTCATCACCACGTTGTACCCCCTCGGGTAGATCGTTAGTCATGGTCTGAAAAACAAATGTGTCAACATAGCATCTCCACCCGTATGTTGCACTTTCAGCCATGGCTTGAAGCAAGTATCCTCAAACAAATTTCTTTTTAGAGGTGTAAGCGTCGACGCAATTTTAGTGGCTAGGTTCAATTTATTCCTTAAGTTCAATGCAGCCGAAAAAAATTTCTACAAAAATAATAAACATACCAAGTTAGATATACCAAAAACTACAAATTATACACTATAAACATACATGATATTAAACAGTGAAAACAAAGCCAAATATGTTTCAAACTAGCACGGTATTCACCCAAGTCATTATTCCATCATAGTTCACAAAATGCATCAGATAACATTCCAGAAGTAAGCACTTATATAAACATTTAAAAGGAAAACATATAGGTTTAGTGCAGGTTCAAGGACAACATAAAGAGTAGTAGTTTATTCTTGAAACTTAAATTAGAAACACTGTGAAGTTAGTATTTGTCTTTGTTTTTTGGTTGAAGTAATGCAATTAATTCAAGTTTCAATTTTCAGAATAAAAGAAGTTTCTGAAACTTAAATTCGCAACGCTAAAATGAAAATTGCAACACGATTTTAGTTTCGCGTTGCGATTTTCGCGTTTCGAATTTGGTGTTGCGATTTAGGGTTTCTTCAACAAAAAGACAAAACAAAAAGACAAAAAAAAGACAAATACTAACTTTGTAGGGTTAAAGACTAAACAGTTTAGCAGTATTGGCAGCAACCGAATGAATTTAGCAATCTCAGTGAAATGGTTAATCTAATAATAATACAAAAATTTCAAAATAAAAATAAGAGATTAAAAAAACTAACCCTCGGTGGTTGATTTTCCATTTCTGATCGTGAATGGTTGTGAGGGTTGATCTGAGAGATGGAGATAGACGGATTTCGTCGAAAATGAGGATAAATTTCGTGAGAGATGGGGACGGATGTCTCCGTAGAGAGTGAGAGATGGAGATGGGACTGAGTTGTGCTTTAGGGTTTTAGGTTAGGGATGATTTACGATAATACTGTATACATTTGTTTTGCAAAATTAATATTGTATTTCGCGTAAAAACATTTGACTTTCGCGTTGCGAATTTAACTTCTGTGTTGCGATTTACAAATTCAAGTTGCGAATTTGGAAAATCACAACGCGAATTTGGAAAATCACAACGCGAATTTGGAAAATTGCAATGCGATTTACATACTCGCGTTACGAAATTGGAAACTGGGTTGCGAAATTCGAATTCGCGTTGCGAATTTGTTGGTCATTTTGGCAATTCCAAAAAAAGTTGGTTAAATTCGTATATTATAAGGCATTTTTGGTCACTAAGTTATTTTCTCTTTTTGTTATGGTTTAGCCACCAAACGATTTTTTTTTTCAAAATCATACCTAATGACTAACGTTATGTTTTAATTTCATTTTGGTCATCCATCGTTAAAATATAACAAAATTGATGACGTAACATTTTTTTTTAAATTTTTCAGTATGATGTGACATTACCTTATTGTGACACGTCAGCATCGCTGTTAATTTTTTTAACGGTGAGTGACCAAAATGTAACGTTATGTATGATTTTGAAATAAAAAAAATAAATGAGTGACTAAAACAAAATGAAATTGACAGTTAAGGTACTAAAAGTGTAGTTTACTCAAAATATAATAAAAAGTTAAATAGGAAAGTCCAAACACAATTTAAAATTTCACAAGGTGTATTTTATTGGTTTGAAATTGATATTTTCACTTTTCAACTACCATTACTTTATTTGATTTGTTTTATTCATAGTAACGTATAACGTGTAATTGTGTGCCAACATCTTTGTACTTGTATTCCAATAATCTCTAAAGTAAATGGTTTAAAAAAATTAGTTGATATCACTTCTCTTTTCTAAGTCGTGAGTTCAATACTTATTATGAACGAAAATTCTTCTTCTCCGTACTAGGACTAGGGATGGACATAAGATCCGAACCTGATAGGTCAGAGTTTAAAAAAGACCAGGTTTGGGTTAGGTTGAATTTAGGGTGAAAAATAGCTGATCTGACCCAACTTGAAAAATAATTTTTACCTTATATATTTAAAAATAATTTCAATAATAACCCTCTACATATTATTTTTTAATTAGATCCTTATTTTTATTGAATAAAAAAACATTTGTGTAAATATATTTATTTTGGGTAGGATCAGTTTGAGTTCGAGTTTTATCTCAAAAAATCGAGTCAAATTCAAATCGGGTGAAATTTCTCCTAAACTCATGTTAAACTAGATTTCGGATGAATGATATATATTTTCATATTTGATCTGATTGATCAAAAATCTAATCTGATAACGAGCGAGAATACCAACATTGATCTTCAAACCTCCTTGTAAAGGTTCTTTCCACCTATCATTCATATATTTTTTTTAGGGATTTGGTATTGAGAAAAAAAAGAAGATAGTAACACACGAGAGTTTCAAACCCTAAAAGGAAAAAAATACAGAGAGTTTCGAACCCAAAAAGGAAAGAAAATAAAAAAAAAAGAAAGCGAGGAGAAAAACCCTTACCTTCGTCGGAGGAGCGTCGAGAAGTCCACGGGTTGTCGGTGTTACGGGTTTTTCAAAAGGTATTGGCTTAGATCTATGGCTCTATGAGGGTTTTTAGGCTAAACTATTATGGGGAACGGGTTAAGGGTGAAAAGGATAAGCTTTTGGGCCCATTGGTTTTCTCTGGCCGCCGTGAGCTCCGCTGGTGGCCGTTGTTTCTTCTCTCTTTAGAGAGAAAGTTGAGAGAGCATTTTGAAGCTTTCTCTCTCTTCAATCGATTTGAAACCGAGACAAATGAGGGAAATGAAAAGGAGAAGCCCGTTTT
Organism: Hibiscus syriacus; assembly: GCF_006381635.1. Classification (NCBI taxonomy): domain Eukaryota; kingdom Viridiplantae; phylum Streptophyta; class Magnoliopsida; order Malvales; family Malvaceae; genus Hibiscus; species Hibiscus syriacus. Next base: position 1,859,239 of record NW_024062903.1, read on the forward strand.
GGGACTTATATCCCACAACTAAAACGACGTCGTTTAGACCAAGAGGGTATCAGCGTGTTTTGATAAATGGGGAAATAGCAGGTTTAGTCTCCCTCTGTTTTGTAATATAGTTGATTAACCATTAATGAAACTTTCTGATATTTTACTTTGAGCTTATATTTTTCCATGTTTTCATTTCAATCACTAATTTATATATTATGCTATGTTTGATTATTTTCAAATTTGACCCTGTAATTTATGTAGGTTTTATTTTAGTCACTGTTTGGTAGATGGTTAAATTACTGTTTGATCCTCCATGTTTCTAGTGTATTTTATTTTAGTCCATAAACATTGTTTTTGGGATATTTTCATTTCTAGTACCTGTACTGCTTATTATTTGTGGTTTTGGCTCTGGTTTATTTGTGATCATTGTTCAGTCCTTAAACTATCTATTTTTATTGTTTTAGTCCTTTAACTTTATGTTTTTACTGTTTTAATCCTTTAAGTTTCTATTTTTGTTGTTTTAGTCCTATAAATTTCTATTTTTGCTATTTAGTCCTTTATTTGATTAAACATGTATTGTAACACCCACAACCCGTATAATTTTACATATACAAATTATAGATGTCACCTGAATTTCGAAACCATTTCCAATTCAAAAGTGATTTAAAATTGATTTTCTTAAAATGGTAAATGATATTATAAAAATATCATATCATATGAATTATGTTTCTTTATAACAAATTTAAAGCAAATGATGTTTTATGAATAGTAATATGAACAGTAATGAACAGTACCGTGAACAGTGTACTGATGCATTGCATTTTTTTCACAAACAACACCGGTTCATCCCAAGGTAAAATATTTGGTCTAATGTATCCTCAATCTAGCAGTTCTTGCAATTGGTTCTTTATTCTCTTAACTCAATCGCGACCATTCGATATGAACCCATAAATACAGGGTTAATGCCTTGATAACTATAAATATTGAATTTCCACCTCTCAATCTGGAGGTAACCCAAATAATAAATTTAAAAAAACATATGTAAATTTTCGAGTTATGGAAATATCATATGATCGTACTTCAGATACTTGAGTATCTATCACCTTAGCTAGAAAAAACTATGCATTCTTTTTACATCATCTTAATCGCTACCATTGTTGATATCACTTATTGATGATTTCACTTTTTCATCAATTATTAAAAATTTTAATTTCTCCGTATTTTTCTAAATTAATCGCTTCTTGCGACTATTAACCCAACCTTAATGCAGAGACAACCAACTCATGATCAAAATGATCTAAAACTCGTTAATGATAATCCCATAAGATTCACCAGTAACATAAACTCCTGAATCTTTATCGGACATTTACTATTTGTTTGTCTAACACTTGTATCATGACCCATAGGTCTTTCGTCATAATAACACTTGATATCAAGTAGAATTGAATATTTCCACTTTGGAATTCCTTAAGGAAATCTATATAACTTTTCCAGATCCAAAGATAATATTTTCGAACAGTTGAAACATTTTTCATCTCAAATGAAAGTCTAAATGTCCACATCGTTCAATAAGAAAACTTGATAAATTTGTAGCAATAACTTCATAGCAGTTAATGCTAAAATCACACTATCAAGCAAATTTACTATTTTTCCTCTCACTACGAACTTGAAACTTGTCAAGTTCTTGAGAATCAATCTTGATCTATACAATAATTCATTGCAGCATGGAAGGTTAAACAATCCATTTTCACATATTTACCTTCACAAGGCAACTCTATATAGTTTTATGGACTTGATATCTATTCTCCATCAAACTCATAATCATACGATTCACTAATAACTCAGTTTTTTGTAAACTTTTAGTGGAAATCATATTTACCACTTATTTATTTCCTCTTACTTAGATCAACAATGCTTTAAACAATTTAATGCTTAGCTTAAATATTTCTCACTTATTTAAGCTTTCCTGGAGGAACCTCAGAATCATCACTAGATTCAGAAATCCCCTATGGATCCTTATCCGATTTGACTTTTCTTGTAAGCCGTTCAAACTTTTTAATCTATTCTTCCAATTCAGAAACTTCGTTGAAAGCTACCTTAAACTCTAAACCCTAAACCCTAGCATCGACTAATCATGTAGCTCTGATGCTAATAAATGTAACACCCATAACCCGTATAATTATACTTATACAGATTATAGATGCCACCTGAATTTCAAAACCATTTCCAATTCAAAAGTGATTTAAAATTTATTTTCTTAAAATGGTAAATGATATTATAAAAATATCATATCATATGAATTATGTTTCTTTATAACAAATTTAAAGCAAAAGATGTTTTTATGAATAGTATCGTGAACAGTAATGAACAATACCATGAACAGTAAACAATGTACCGATGTACTACTACAGTAACGTGAACAGTGTATCGATGCACAAAAACATCGAATTTAAAATGTGTATCGATGCACTGCTACAGTGCTCTGATGCACTGCTACAGTGTTCCGATGCACTGCTACAGTAATTTCAACAATATATATATATAACTCCTAAAAACTTAACCTTTCATCAATATAAAGTTACCATTTTGTTTCCAGATTTGTTCAACAAAGCAAATTGAACATTAATAATTATATGCCACTATCTAAGTTAAAATTCCATCATAGGATGTCTTACTGATATTGAAGTGTATTCCTAGATGCTCGGAGTGCCTTGTACTCTTTACTCTATTCTTGGCTTTTTACCTACGTATGAAAATCATCACACGCTAAGTATATACTTAGTGAGGCAATTTAAAATAATAAACAGTGGAATACAACTCATGCATGAATTTCAATGTCAAAAACAAATGCCATAAGATCATGTTACATGCATATCCAATATTTTACCATGATCAAAATAATATAAAATTTCTTATCAATATATTTACCATTTATCTCATAAGCTCGTAAGCTTATTTTACCAATATACTTACTATTTATCCCATAAGCTCGTAAGCTTATTTTAACAATACACTTACCATTTATCCCATAAGCTCGTAAGCTTATTTTACCAATATACTTACCATTTATTCCATAAGCTCGTAAGCTTATTTTACCAATATACTTATCATTTATTCCATAAGCTCGTAAGCTTATTTTACCAATATACTTGCCATTATTCCATAACCATAAACCATAGCCCATAGCCCAATATAAAACCCTGAGGACCCTGGGTATTCGAGTAAAATACTTGCACCGTAGTGCTAAACCTGCACTAAGCTTACGCCATAGTGCTAATCCGGATATGAAACATAAGGTCGTTCCCACTACCTATACTAAGCTTACTCTATAGTGCTAATCTGGACATGATACATAAGGTCGTATCCACCTTCCCGCACTTAGTGCCCTTACACACTATAGTGCTATTATAAACCTACAGCTGCTATACTCTATGGCATGCCAACTATACCCTGTCCCTCAATGACTTACTTGGGCATATAGTCTATTTTATTCAATCCATCAATGGCAAAGTATATTATCATAATTTAACATTGGGCAGTTCATACCCGAAATAATATTCATGGTAAAATATCACATTATTCATGATCATTACATTAAAATTTCACATTATGACATATCAATGTCATATCGAAGTTATAAAAATGACATAATATCATGCTGATATAAATAAGGTCGACTTATCGCAAGTCTTTCTGATGATGTATAAAACATCTATGTACATCATGTATAAAAAAGCTTTGTACAATGTCATGCATGTATTTCACTCACCTTGACACTTTATATATCTAAATATGTGCCTCACTATTGTCCACAATAAACCCTTTTCTATTTGACTTGCTTCGATCAAAAATCAATCACGATCTGTATAAATCACAAATTCATAAACATATCCCAAAATAACTCCATAATATATTTGAAACTCATTTTCTATCAAAATACTTAGCACTTAATAATTCCTTTTAACATTGGAACCAACATTTCCAATTTACACAAAATGGTCCTTCACCATTTTATCACTTAGATTCTTAATATAAAATATTCCAGCATTGAATTTATTACCATTCAAATGCTTTTAAAAAATGGATGTCCCTTGTTCCCATATGTAATGGGGTAAGGGGAGGTAAGATAGTAGGCTGCCCCCAACACTAGGTTGAGAGCAGCTTCCGTAGTAGACCTCCAAATTATGAAATGCCCTCCATGGGACTTGATCCCACGATCTCAAGGTTAAGAACCTTGTGCTCTACCAACTGAGTTGGATGTTCATTTCATTTAAGTACCCCAACTATGTGAATGTTGTACTTAAATCACCAATCTTTTCAAACTTCCAAAATAGTCATATTTCACATCTAAACACTCATTTCAATTCCAAAATAGCATTTTTCTAGTGTAGTACATCAACTATTAAACAATTATTAAACCATTTACAACTTTTCCAAAATTAGCGAATTGGTCCCCTAACTTTTCAAAAATTACAAAATGGTTCTCGAATTTTTATAAGGCCTATAGAATACTTTCTACATCATTTCCAGACCTTATATAATTTTCCATAATTTTTCTCATCCTTTAAGACCAAGGCCTAATGGTTTAAAGTTCCAAAACTAGGTTTTTCATGATTTTATTCGATTTTGATTCGATTCAAACATGAAATCAACTTTCAATCAACCTTATAACATCTCTACAATCAAATTCCTTATCAATTCTCATCAAAACACAAAGTTCTCTAACTTATAATTTGGTCGAATTTTATAGAATTATTTCTAGGAAGATTGAACATGTTATAACCATAAATCAAGCTTGAAAATGAATCTACAATCTCTAAATCATCAAGATTTATTATCAATTTCATGAACCCTATCATGAACATAAACCCTTAGATTTGGGATCTTTGAAATCCAACAAGATTAGAAAGAAATATTGGTACCAAATGATAGCGTTTTTCTCATAGATCACTTTCTTATTTCACTGCATAACCCGAAATCCAAAGGAATTGGCTCAAAAATTGAAATAAAATATTTTCTTACCTTGGAAGCTATCTCACGTCCTTTGCTGGAGAAGATGAACATCTTGGCATGATATTTTAGATTGATATCATGCTTATCATCCTTTAAATTAATATTTAATTCATTAACTTGGGAAAATACCAATATACCCTTAATGAAACTTCATAATTACCATAAAACCTAGATACTTATCCTTATCATCTTACAAATCAGAGAAATATCAGCCTTATCATCTTTCAATAGTCAAAGATGAACAAAATAGTTTTCCACTTTACCGTTTTGCCCTTTCAATTTCCAAAAATTACAATTAAGTCACTTTAATCAAACAGTTCAAAATAAACATGGAATTAAACCACTAAATATTATTTTCCAACATTTTAAAAAAATGAAAATAATATTTTTATTTTCTTATTTTCGTGATCCATTTGTAACTTTTTAAAATTACATTTTGGTCCATGAACTTTTCAAAATTTATACTTTGGTCACCAAACTTTACCAAATTTATAATTTGGTTACTAAATAAATCCATTTATGGAATAAAATTATTTTTGGAAAATCACCACTTAATTCCTTAAACTTTTCCCACTTTTCTACTTTGACCATCAAACTTTCAAAATTTTCATTTTGGTCATTATCTAAATTTTCGGGTATTACATGTATTTTTTATTTGTATTTTAATTTATCATGTTTTTAAATGTGTATCTTGGTCCAAATTTGTAACTTTGTTTTATCAATTGTTATAATTCCATGTATGTATGTATATATGTATGTATGTATGTATGTATGTATGTATGTATGTATGTATGTATGTATGTATGTATGTATGTATGTATGTATGTATGTATGTATGTATGTATGTATGTATGTATGTATGTATGTATGTATGTATGTATGTATGTATGTATGTATGTATGTATGTATGTATGTATGTATGTATGTATGTATGTATGTATGTATGTATGTATGTATGTATGTATGTATGTATGTATGTATGTATGTATGTATGTATGTATGTATGTATGTATGTATGTATGTATGTATGTATGTATGTATGTATGTATGTATGTATGTATGTATGTATGTATGTATGTATGTATGTATGTATGTATGTATGTATGTATGTATGTATGTATGTATGTATGTATGTATGTATGTATGTATGTATGTATGTATGTATGTATGTATGTATGTATGTATGTATGTATGTATGTATGTATGTATGTATGTATGTATGTATGTATGTATGTATGTATGTATGTATGTATGTATGTATGTATGTATGTATGTATGTATGTATGTATGTATGTATGTATGTATGTATGTATGTATGTATGTATGTATGTATGTATGTATGTATGTATGTATGTATGTATGTATGTATGTATGTATGTATGTATGTATGTATGTATGTATGTATGTATGTATGTATGTATGTATGTATGTATGTATGTATGTATGTATGTATGTATGTATGTATGTATGTATGTATGTATGTATGTATGTATGTATGTATGTATGTATGTATGTATGTATGTATGTATGTATGTATGTATAAAAAATGGAAAATTTCATTGTGCGGGGAATCTACGAACACATCTCCCAACTACAAGGTGTCTTTATGAAGATTTTATGCATAAATGTTTATTTTGTATTTGAAAATTTCTCTTTGTTCTATGGTTATTTATTATGATTATTTTCAACTCTTTTACTTTTATTTTGTTTTATTTTATGGTATTTTATCTTTGCAAAAATTGTGAAACAATATCTTTTTGTGAGGGGAATTTATGGGAAAGTCTCCTAACTACAAAGGAGGTGCTTTTCCCGAAGGTTGTTCACACAAAAAGGCATTCGTAATCCGAAAATGAACAATTTTTGAATAAATTCGAATGAATAACATGATCGCAACTTAAATATATTTTCGAGTTTGTAATTCCCAACATTTAAACACCGTATAATCGTTAATGTACCAAAATTTGGGCGTCGTGGGGGTGCTCATCTTTCCCCACACGTAATCGACTCCTGAACCCTTAAAAAATGAATATTTGGTAAAACACAGACCGTTTTTTTCGTTTAAGGTTTCCAACCTACCTAACTTAATGGTTGGTGGATACTCCAAAATTAAACCGTTTTTCCAAATCATATTTCATTGCCTTTCCCCGAAACTAAAATTTTCAAGTCTAACGGATCCCCCGGGGAGACGTTATGACCTTTAGTATTGTATAAAAATAATTAAATTATTATAATTAGAATATTTTCATGTGAATTCTTTAAAAAGTTAAAATTGCTCTCCATGATAGAAACTTAATTATAGAAAGGTAATTGTAAATTTTTTGAAGTCTCAAAGTTCAATATTTGTATCAATGTTATCAATTTAGCCGATAATATGAGGTGATTGACTGAATTGTTTATTACATGTTTATTTTCAGATTTTTTTAAAACCAAAATTTATATAAATTATTAAATAACATCTTAATATTAATTTTTTACTTAAATTTATTATAGGATAACTTTTAAAATAAAATATGTTATTAAATTATCGATGAAGTTTTTGTTTAAGTGGTAAAGTTGGAATTTTTGGAGCTTTAAGGACCAATGTTGAAATTTCACTTTATTTAAAATTATTATTATTTAAATATCACTTTTAAAAAAGAATAATTGTAACATTTTTTGTATACTTCTATTATTATTTTAACACTACACTACAAGAATTAAGATTTTTAGTGACTATTTAATCATGACACTAAAGATTTTCTTCACATAAAGTATGTTATTTGTGACGAAAATTATTTTTGTCACTTTTGAAATAAGTAATTGTGACTTATTTTTATTGTGTCACTCATTAGATAATAATTTTGACAACTTCGAAGCTCATCACACGCAATTTGCCATTAATATTGTTTTATTGTGACCAAAGCAATTTGTCATTATCAATTGGCATCTAATAGAATAGTCGAATTGACGCCAACTGATTTTTCACGAGAAAAATTATAAATAGTGACAATATATTATGTAGTCACTGTTACTATTCATAATTGTGATGAAAATATTTTTCACTAGTCTTAGTTGGTGATTTGTGACGATAATTGTTTATGACACTAGTCTTAATTGGTGATTTGTGACGACAATAATTTTTATCATTGTTGAAGTGAATTGTTGTGTCCTACTTGTATTTTAGTCACTAATAAAATGTTTGAATTGACATCACCTTTTTTAAACAATAAATGGTGTAATAGTAATAACATATTAAGTGGTTATTATTATTATTCATAATTGTAACAATAACATTTTTTCACAAGTAAGTTTATCATTTTATAATGATATACTTGTGACAGTCTTAAATTACGTCACAAGTATCACTACAAGAGTAATAATTTTTATTGGCAAATTGATAGTGACTATTAGTAATTCTGTCACAAATATTAAACTTTTGGTGACAATTTTTTGTACATCACTATCAATAAAAACAAGTGTGATGTATTTTTATTTTGTCGTTGTTATAGTAATAACTACGATGATTATATTTTTCTCACAATTAAGTTCTCACTATAAATATATAATTGTGATACAAATTTCATCGTCTCAAAAATTTTGACACTATTAGAATACACAAATTAGTACAATTATTTCTTTGACGAAAAAATGATATGATAGTGACAATATATAAAGTGTTCACTATTATTTGATATTTATTGTGACAATAGAGTTGTTTGTCACTTAAATTTTTTTTGTTGTTGTGATAAATATTGACATCAATAATAAATAAAATTATTGTTAAAATAAACTAGTTTGTCAAACGGTTAAATTTTGTTATTAGTCTTATGTTCTAATTTGTTTAATTTTAGTTTGTATACATTTTAAAATTTTAAATTTCAATAACCATCCAAATTGTACAGTGACTATATGAATAATAAATGACTAATAAAATTACCTTAAACTTTTAAATGTATTGTTTTATATTATTATAAATTTTATTTTTATTAACAAAATAAATGATTGATGAAACTATAAACTTTGATAGTGTCATTTAATATTCAATTATGATTAGTTTTTTCTTTAAAATAATTGAATAATTTTGATATGTAATTTATGATCTTTATAGAGATATATGTGAATTTTGCAAACACCAGTTAATTATTAGTACTTTATTTTTTTAATTTAGGACTTTCACTATAAGGGGTTAATACATTATCAAATATTTTTATTTTATTTGTTAAATATAATTTAAGAAGACTTGACATTATTTTAGATTTAAACTTTAATATTTATATGAATATATTTTAAAATAAACCTAATTATTTTTATATATATGAGAAATCATAGAAAATTTAATTAAATTATCCTAATAATAATTAATATTATATATATATTAAAATAAATAAAATAATTTCAACAATATTTTAACATAATAATTATTATTTTTTAACAACATATATTTCTTTCTCAACATAATGGCTAGGTGTTGCATTCTTTTCCTGAAGGTCCTAGGTTCGATCATCTTAAAAGCTATGTATTGTATTAATTTATCAAAAAGTAACATGCTAAACAAACAACCAGATAGTCTAGCGAGATGACACAGTAGACCCCTTAAGCAAAAAAGCAAATTAGGTTGGAAGGGTCACCCATGCTTAACCGATGGCAATAATTACAATGCAAGTTCCTAAAGAAGATATAATACAACTAAAAATGTAATATCTATTGTAGTTGCGATAAAATATTTTCCACTAATAAGGATGATATTAATGTCTAAATTTCCATCGCTATTATTAATATTTTTGTGTCAAAAAATACAGTCACAAAAACTACAAGTAATTGTGTCAATTCATTAAATTCTTCACTAAAAAACACTTATTGTGACAACATTGGTGGCCACAAAATATACTTTCAGTGTCAAATAAATTTATCACAATTTCTATTGATAATAGTATCGAACATTTGATCACTAAAAAAATACTTAGTGTGACAATATTGATGGTCACAAAATATATTTTTAGTGTCAAAAAAGATCATCACAATTTATATTGATAATTGTATTGAATAGATGGTCACAAAAAATTTTTGTGACAATTTTTAAAATAATTGTCAATAATGTAATAGTGAGTTATTAGTGACGACTTCAAAATTTTATCAATATATATTTTAGCGTCTAAATTTAGTATTTTTAGTGGCCATTTGCATTGTCACTAAAGGTGCATTTTTTTTATAGTTCTATGATTTAGTTTGTAAATTAATGTAATTATTATTCACCAACTTTTCTGGGTGTATCGTAATCTAATAATAATTAAAATGATTATAGCCTTTTTTGTGAAGTGTTAAGGACCACTATGTTGCTATATCCTTCTTATAAGGTCAATCATTTATCATTTTATTTATGCCTTGCTACTTGCATTCAATTATTGAGAGTATGAACATTGAGAATATGAACATGTGATCTTAGTGGTTAAAATGATGATTGTCATCTATAGAGATTTTAAGTTTGAACGTAATATTTTTGTAAGAATGTTTGAGTATTCATTCTCAATTGATTAAGAATATTTTTGAATAGATCTTAATTATCGAAATCAAGGGATAATGATAATAATAAAATCAATCTGATCTTATAATGTTATCGCTTTTTTTCTCGTGAAGACGTTATTTTTAAGAAGTTATTAAAATATCATCGACAAATTGTAAATTACAGTGGGGAGACTTGAGAAAATTATACATGAACGTAAATCAAAAATCTAAATTTCATTCGAAGGTCTAAAGCATGAAAGATCAACATGATAACAAATATGCGTCATTTTGATCATTCGTAACAATTAATATTATATTTTAATTATCATATAAAACGAAACTAAAAAGAATAATGGAATACAATATCATTTAATTTTTAAATTTAATAACTTTTAATATAAATCTTATTTGACTTCATATTAATTTTAAAGTTTACTAACTTTTCTTAATTTAAATTCATATTATAATGAAAGATTAAAAGTTGGTTTTTGTCTTAGTATAAACATAAATAAGCAGTCAGAGTCTGGTAGATGGAGACAGATAGTATAATGCAGCACCCAAGATGGACCATTATAGTTGTGGAGTGAAGACGATCACTTCCTCCAAAAATGTATTAAAGTCATTTTCCCGGCCCCACGTGCAGGAAAATGTGTTTAGGGATTCGTAATTTAAGTATACCATATTATGTTTTATATTTTGTCATTATGCTAATACTGTTATACCATGACATTGGCCTTATCATTTTTTTTATCAAAATAATCCGATGGTATCCGTTTAATTTTGAAGGATTCTGCATACGGTCCAACACGTTATTCCAATAATCAAATATGTTATTATTACATCCAAACACATTAGTTCAAGAGTTGGACACTTCAATAACGGTCTCTTCAGAATTATATAATGCTAGCAATTTTCTGGTGAAATAAGATCAAACAACGTCATCTTCAAATCTTTGACAAATAGGTTATGCTCATGTAAACACCTTTTTTTCAACCATCCTATTATTATCATCATTATTTTTATTATATTATAAAATATTATTATTATTATTATTATTATTACAAAATATTTTTATTATTTATTACAAACCCATTACCCAACCTACAAACCCGAGCTCAAACCAAAATCCTAGCCCAACACTTAAACCAACTCTATCTAACCTTAACAGCTGCTGCTGAAGCTTGCGCCACCGTCGATTCTAGCAAGCAGCTCCGCTGATGTCACCGCCCATCGTTCGTGAGGCCTGCCACCTTCATTGTTCCGCCATCATCATCTCAACAATATAATAAAAGAATATATCAGATCAAATCCAACCCAAACTCCAAAAAATATGGGGCATTAAAAAAACGCAAATCATGCACAGTGCATGTCAGAGGATCAAGTAGATTAGTTGTTTTTTATTTGTATCTGTAAAAGCTTGGGTATAAAAACCCGAGAAATGTAACCCCCTAGACCCGACCTATACGTTACAACCAGATCTAACGGATTACAATAGAATTTTCCAAAGACATTCTTCGATAACTTAAAATTTGAATTATAATTAAACATCTTTAAAAATATAATTAATAACATCAAAGTTTAAATTAAGCAAATTAAAGTCGTAAAAATAAAATATTTCAAAATCAGTATCGAAGCAAATCTAACATCAGTAACAAAAGTAGTATTTTCAAAATATAGGCACATGTCACCCAAATTAAATGCAACTCGGAGGATAAAAACATTTCAACAAAAAGTCATTGTACTAATGTGTCGATCCTCCAAGTGCCAGGTACGGGTTGCCTATCTAAAAAGTATCTGAAAGATAGAATTTTGGGGGAGTGAGCTAGGGAGCTTAGTGTGTTCCAACAGTGCAGAAATAAACATACAATTTAGATTTCAAAACCAGATCAACAATAAAGTTATGAAACATTGGTAAAGGTTTCAAAATGAGTTCAGTACCAAATTGAAAAAATGTCAGTAGTGTTTTTAGTTTAAAATTTCAGAATAGCTCTCAAACTAAACACCATATGCAGTTCCCCATAAATGCATCCATAAGGACTTACCCTAGGCCCGAAGGGCATAGGTGCCAACCTAAGGGAGCACCTTGGGTCCATAAGGTCTTACCCTAGCTGAAGCGTAGGTGCCTACCCGAGGGGAGTACCTTCCGACCCATACGGACTTACCAATGCACACAACAGAGGAACCACCCTAAGGGAGTACCTTAGGGTCTATAAGGTCTTACCACTAGGCCATTAGGCCCATGAACCCACCCAAGAGTCGTCTTAGGTCAATAAGGAATTACCAGCTTGATCGGTTTGAACTTATATAAGGAATTACCAATTTGACCAAGCTAAACCTACAGAGACTTCATACCAGATCCCAGAGTACCATGGAGAAAAATAGTTTTCAGACAGTAATCAGTGGTAGTAGGAAATCATAGTTCAGACATATTTATTTATCAGTAAAAACAGTAACCAGAGAACAGGTATCAGACAATCAAGCTTACACTTTAGTAAATCAGATAAATCATATGGAATCAAGTCAAATAGATAGTCACATTGCAAAGAAGATAAAATAGTCATGTTCGCATGATTTTTCAAGCATATATTTAAAACAAGTATATGACACACAAGGAACACACCTCGCAAAATGAAACAATCCGGTAGATCTAACGAGCACCGGCTTTGTTACACTCTTCTGCTGAAGGAAAACCTAGGTTATATCATAATAGGATTATAATCGGAGTAAATATACTAAATTGAGTATTTAACAGGGTTATAGAACTATACGAGTATTCACGGGATCTCGCGGACGAGCGGATCAGGAGTAACTGGGTCGACCAGGTAAACAGTCACGAGATCCACGAGTACCTTAAATATACCATAACTTTAATTAGTCCTTGATCCTTCAGTAAAATTTGATGCACTGAAATAAATATTTAATTTACAAATGCACATTCGAGTTTAATGGTCAATCCGGAGGCTTTGAGGTTCAAATTTGGCAAAACAGACTTTGGATTCGGACTCAGGACGTCGAAAAACATAAAAGAAAAACATAAAACATGACTTTTTGTCAAAGTCAAAGTCAACGATCAACTCTAGTCAAAGTCAATGGGTCAGATCAAAGTCAACGGGTCGGGTCAAGTCAACGGGTTAGATTGGTTCAATTAATTGGTATTTCTAGTTTATTTAGCCTTTTTAGAAATTATCTTTAGATTAGGATCTTCTAATATATAATTTGAATTAGTAATTAGGGTTTCACTTTAGTTTTAATTAGGGAGCAATTCGATTCAAGTTTTCGCATAAAATTCTCGATTACTCGAGTCGATTGTTCAAATTCCTAAATTGTTAATCATTAAATAATTTTAAAGCTTACTTAGTTTAATCCCTTAATTCCTAATATTTAATTAGGATAATTATTAGAACCTTGATTTATTGCTTAGTCCTTAAACTTTTAATTAGAATTTTAAATTAACATAACTAAATAGGTTATTAATTAGAGCCTCCGCTTTAGGTTAGATTTTAATCTAGTCCCTTTAATTTAGGGAGTAATCTAAGTTGGCCCTCGCCCAAATGCTCAAGGGACTATATCGATTATTTGATTCAATAACTAGTTAAAATCAAATAGGATTAATACTAGAGCCTACATTTTAGGCTTGGGCCTCTAGGTTCTTGAATTTTCATAATATGACACTTTAAGATAGAGAAAGCTTTACTCCACCCTTAGTTTAATTAGGGTTAATAATAAATTGTTTGATTGCGTCATATTTTAAAATCTAAGACAGTGTTCACTTATTAGGGAGTCAATACTATATCTCCCGCAAGTATGCTCAGGGGTGACTACTGGTTATTCCTGAAATAGGTCGACATCCTTTTCAAGACTGCATCATGATTTCTAAAATATCGAGACAATGTCCGGTTATTGGGCACAATAGCTTATCTTCCGCATTACAGCTAGGGGTGAATGCAATTGGCTTTAATATTTGTATACTCTTTTTAACTTTGCATTCGTAATGATTTTAAATTAGATAAAGTTCGAACTCAAAATTTTCAAATCTAAATGTAGGGTAATCAACTAGGTACCAATTTTTTAGCCCTATGAGGGTGTAAATCCTTCCCATGTATAACTGACTCTAGAACCTATTTTCTGGTTTTCATAGACCTAAACTTGGTATTTTGATAAAAATACAATGTTTTATTAAAATCACACTATTTTTATGGTGTCCCGATCATACCTTAAAATGATTGGTGGCGACTCCCAACATTTCAAAAGCTTTTCAAAGAAAAAACCCTAAGTCGTACTAGGTTTTTTCCCCACCCGGACGAAAAACGGTGACGAAAACTCACATAGTAATGTGTTACATATAAGATGTGATTCATAGAGATGAGGTTTAGAGTGAAGTGAATACGTGTCTATGTAATACCCCAAAAATTTAGACAATGACAAAAAATGAAAATTTGGAAAGTTTGATGGTCAAAGTAAAAAATTTGGAAAAAATTTAAGGAATTAAGTGATAATTTCCTAAAAAGAATTTTATTCAATAAATGGATAGTTTACTCTTGAGAGTGGAGTTTTATAGAAATCATATTTTTGGATTTGGAATTTAGTAAAGAAAAACTAGAAAGGGTTAAAGCCAGTAAGGAAATCAGTATTTCAGATCAAATTAGAAATTTACAAAAATTTGAAGGATGTTATAAAATATTTGTAAATATTATTTTAATATTTTGGATCAGAGAAATTTGGTTTGGAAATGTGCAATTTTTCATATTTAACCGAAACAGTGGAATTTAGTGACTAAAACGCAAGTTTTGAAAATTTCATGGCACTTTCGTAAGTTAAAGTCAAATTAATTTATATTTGACTTTTTAATATGATAAGTATCATATGGCTTGGTTTTATGGTGATTATTGAGATTCATTAAGGGCAAAAATAGAAATTCTTATGAAATGGAATAAAAAAATTCCATTATGATATTATATTAAGCATGTGATAGATATAATTAATATTAGAATAACAATATTGGGGGAACATTTCCAGCTTCTTCTTCCTCAAGGGCCGACACTTTCAAGTGTAAACATCTTTAGTTTTAATTTTGAAGCTATTTCTTGAGAATTAGACTCAGTGTGGTTAGGAAAAATGTTCTACGTTCAATTCTCTACATTTTGATATGAATACTGCTAGGGTTCATGTTCAAGTTCATCTTGAGTTGATGAAAGGGGAAGTTGATTCTTGTGTTTTAGGGGTTATGAAGAGTTAAGTGATTTTAAAGAATTGGTTGTAAGAATTGATGAAGAACCTAAGAATGAAGTTAAAGAAAACAGTTTGGATTTTGAATCTGACAGTAGGTTCGAAAATTCACCATATATTATATAAAAATAATTTCGAGGTTATGTTTATATATTTGTGTTCATATATCGATCTAGTTTCGTTTAAAACAAACGGGGATCAATTTCAGGGTGTATAAAAAAATATATGGATTTTTAACCAAGGAAAAGTCAGAAAAATCGGACAGCAGATTCTGCAAAATAGATTCTGCAAAACAGATTCTGTTGGTCAACTTTGAAAATTCACCATAAATTGTACATAATGAATTATAAGGATTTCTTTATATGGATAGATTCGTATTTGAGTCTAGTTTTCAAAATAATAAACGTAATTAAATTTCATTATGTATATGAATACAGAATACTGATTCTTTAAAGGTAGTGCGAGTTGTCTGAATTCTTGAAAATTGATGGGTTGTTGTGTAAATTGGAAAAGTTGGTTCCAATGTTAAAAGGAGTTGTTAAGTACTGAGTATTTGGTAGAAAATGAGTTCCAAATATATTATGGAGTTATTTTGGGATATGTTTATGTTAGTATAATACTAACATATATATCATTATGAATTTGTGATTTATACAGATTATGATTGATTTGCGATTGAAGCAAGTCAAGTATAAAAAGGGTTTATTGTGGAACATAATGAGGCACAAATATTTGGAAAAATTATAAAGTGTCAAGGTGAGTGCAATACATGCATGAAATTATACATTGATGTTTTATACATCATAAGGAAGACTTGCGATAAGTCGACCTTGTTTATATCGGCATGATTTTATATCATTTTTTATAAATTGACATTGATATGTCAGAGTATGAAATTAAAATGCATTGATCATGAAAAATGTGATATTTTACCATGAATGTTTTTGGGTATGAACTGCCCAATGTTAAATTTGATAATATACTTTGCCATGGATTGATCGAATAAAGTAGACTGTATGCCCAAATAAGTCATTGAGGGACAGGGTATAGTTTGCATGCCATAGAGTATAGCAACTTTAGGTTTATAATACACTTCGGTGTATATGGTGGGCACGACCTTATGTGTAATACACTTCGGTGTATATGGTGGGCACGACCTTATGTGTAATACACTTCGGTGTATATGGTGGGTACGACCTTATGTGTAATATACTTCGGTGTATATGGTGGGCACAACCTTATGTGTAGCACTACGGTGCAAATATTACTCGAATACCCAGGGTCCTCAAGGTTTAATATTGGGTTATTGGCTATGGATTATGTTTTATTGGTTAATAAATGGTAACCATGCAAATAAGCTTATGAGCTTACGGAATAATGACAAGTATATTGGAAAAATAAACTTACGAGCTTATGGAATTTAAATGGTAAGTATTTTGGTAAAATAAGCTTACGAGCTTATGGGATAAATGGTAAGAGATTTTATATTATTTTGATCATGTAAAATATTGGATATGTTAGTAAAATGATTTTATGGAAATTTGATTTTTGATATTGAAAATCATGCATGAATTGCACTGTTAAATGTTTTAATTGCCTCACTAAGTATATACTTAGCGTGTGATGATTTTCACGCGTAGGTAAAAAGCCAATAGTGGATTAAAGAGTTCAAAGTGACATCAAGCATCGAGAGGTATATTTCAAAATCAGTAAGACATTCTACGATTGAATTTGATTTTAGATAGTGGCATGTAATTTGAAAATGTTCAATTTAGTTGTTGAATAAATTTTGGAAATTTTTATAGTGATGCAAGGTTAATTTTTATGAATTTATATGTATTTTCGGAAGTTACTGTAGCGTATTAATGCACTGTAGCAGTTATTGTAGTGTATCAATGCATAATATTAATTCGATGTTTTGATGCATCGATGCACTGTTCACGTTACTGTAGCGAATCGATATACTGTTCATTGTTCACGGTTCACGGTACTGTAGCGAATCGATACACTGTTCACGTTACTGTAGCGAATCGATACACTGTAGCGAATCGATACACGGTTCACGGTTCACGATTGAAAGGGACCCGACATGGCTTATGTAAAACACCTTAGAAGGGTGGATTGTGGTAAGGGATTTTTCTCCATTCTGTGGAAGAAATGCCCCAGCGTTTAACAAAGTTTATAAATTGAAGAATTGATTAAAAAGTTTGAACGACTTACAAGAAAAGTTGAATCGGATAATGATCCAGAGGAGGTTGCTAAATCTAGTGATGATTATGAGGTTCTCCAGGTAAGCTTAAATAAGCGAGAAATATTTATGCTAAGCATCAAATTGTTTAAATCATTGTTGATTTGAGTAAGAGGAATTGAGTAAGCGGTAAATATGATTTCCGCTAAAAGTTTACAGAAAGTTGAGTTATTAGTGAATCAAATGGTTATAAGTTGGATTGTTTAACGACTCCACACTACAATGTATTATTGTATAGATCGAGATTGATTCTCAAGAACTTGAAAAGTGTCAAGTTCGTAATGATAAGAAAAAGGAGTAAATTTGTTTACTAGTGTGAATTCAGCATTAACTACTATAAAGTTATTGCTACAAATTATCAAGTTTTCTTATTGAACGATGTGAACATTGAGACTTTCATTTGAGATGGAAAATGTTTCAACTGTTCGAGAATAATTTTTATGGATCTGGAAAAAAATTATACAGATTTCCTTTAGAATGAAATAAGGAATTTCAAAGTAGAAATATTCAATTCTACTTGATATCGAGTGATATTATAGCGGAAGACCCATAGGTCACTATCATGATACAAGTGTTAGTCGGACAAATAATAAATGTTCGATAAAGATTCAGGAGCTTATGTTCCTGATGAATCCGATGGGATTATCATTAACGAGTTTTAGATCATTTTGATCATGAGTTGGTTGTCTCTGCATTAAGGTTGGATTAATAGTCGCAAGAAGCGATTAATTTAGAAAAATGTGGAGAAGTTAAGAATTTTAATGATTGATGAAAAAGTGAAATCATCACTAACGTGATATCAACATTGGTTGCGATTAAGACGATATAAAAAGGATGCATAGCTTTTCTAGCTAAGGTGATAAATACTCAAGTATATGAAGTAAGATCGTATGATATTTTCATAATTGAGGAATTTATATATGTCTTTCTAGATTTATTATTTGGGTTACCTCCAGATTGAGAGGTGGAATTTAATATTGATAGCTATCAAGGCATTAATCATGTATCTATGGGTTCGTATCGAATGGTTGTGATTGAGTTAAGAGAATAAAGAACCAATTGCAAGAGATGTTAAATTAAGGATGCATTAGACCGAGTATTTGTTTTAAAAAAAATGGATATATGCGATTATGCATAGATTATCGATAGTTGAACAGAGTAACTATCAAGAACAAATATCCTATTTTGAGGATTGATGACTTGTTTTATCAGCTTAAAAGGAGTAGTAATGTTTTTAAAATTGATATTCGAATGAGATAACAACAGTAAAATTTTAAAGAGAAAGATGTTCCAAAGATAGTTTTCAGGAAACGGTATAGACACTACAAGTTTTTAGTAAGCATTCATGGTTATTGATTAATCAAGTATTTCAATCTTACTTAAATCAGTTTGAGGTGGTCTATATTGATGACATTTGGGTATACTCGAATACAAAGATAGAACATGATGTTCATATTCATATTGTGCTCAAGATACTTAAGGGTAAAAAGTTATATGCCAAAATGTCAAAGTGTGATTTTTGGCTAACAGAAGTTGCTTTTCTTGGTTATGTTGTCTCGACAGAAGGCATAAGAGTTGATCCAAATAAAGTTCAAGTAATATTGGAGTGGAAACCTCCAAAGAATGTTCAGAGGTCCGAAGTTTTTGGGACTTGTTGGTTATTATCGAAGGTTTATGAAAAACTTTTCGATGGTTACTTCTCTTTTGACCAAGCTCTTGAGAAAGGATGTTTCATTTGCTTGGACTGAGAAATGTCAAGAGAGTTTTAAAGCTTTAAATAATATTTTTAACGGAAGCACTAGTGTTGGTACAACCGGAATCGGAAAAAAAGTATGTGGTGTATAGTGATACATCCCATAATGGTTTGGGTTGTGTACTTATGCAAGAAGGTAAGGTGGTAGCCTATGTTTTTTGACAATTAAAGATGCATGAGAGGAATTATCCTACTTATGATCTTGAGTTAGCAACGGTTGTATTTGCTCTAAAGATTTGGCGTCATTATTTGTATGGTGAGAGATGCCCCATCTAAATGGATCATAGGAGTTTGAAATATTGGTTGACTCAAAATGAGCTCAATTTGAGACAATGAAGATGGATAGAACTTTTAAAGGACTATGAATTGATCATTGATTATTATTCAGGTAAGACAAATGTTGTAGCAAATGCATTTAGTCGGAAAACTTTTGCAGCTTTGCGAGCTATGGATGTGTGACTATTGTTGAAAGAAAAATGACAGATATGAAAAGAAACATTACTGAGTTTGTTGCTACATGTTTGACATGTCAACAAGTAAAAACTGAGCATAAAGTGCTTTCGTAATTGTTACAACTGATTTTTATTCTAGAGTGGAAGTGGTAAAAGAGTCACTATAGATTTTGTTACAAGGTTACCTTGGACATCAAATAAAAAAGGATTCCATTTGGGTGATAGTGATCAGTTAATTAAATCGGCACATTTCATTTCGATGCATTGGATAAATATACAAAGTTATATATTAAGGAGAAGTTTGATTACAAGGAGTATTAGTATCCATTATATCCGACAGGGATCCAAAGTTCATCTTAAAACTTCTGGAAATATTTGCATAAAGTTTTGGGTACTTGATTAAATTTCAGTACGATCTTTCATCCATAGACGGATGGTAAGTCAGAAAGTATTATTCAGATATTAGAAGATATGCTGAGAGCATATGTGATTGATTCTAAGGAATCAGGGGACAAGAAAAGTATTTGCCTTTAGTAGAATTTTACTACAATAACAGTTATTAATTGAATAACAAGATAACTCAGTATGAAACTTTATATGGGAGAAAATACCGAACACCATTGAATGGGTTCAAGTTAAAAGATCGAAATCTTGTTGGTTCAGATTTATTGAAAGAGGTTGAGGATAAAGTAAAAATAATCTCAAGATGGCATTTGATAGGCAAAAGTGTTATGCAGGCTTGAAGCGAAAAGAGACTGAAATTCATGAAGGTGATAAAGTTTTTCTTAAAGTATTTCCTTGGGAAAATATTTTGCGCCTAAAACGTAAAGGAAAAATAAGTCTAAGATTTATTGGACCTTATGAGATATTAAAAAAAAAGTTGGACTGATGGCTTATCAATTAGCATTAACTATGAAGGTAATTGAGATCCAGAGTTGGACAAAGTACACAATATTTTTTTATGCGTCGATGCTTAGAAAGTATCGATCAAAGCTTTTATATGTCATTTCATCAGAGGAAATTGAGATTTAACAAGATTTGATTTATGAAGAAGAATTAATTTGGATCTTAGCTCGAGAAATTAAAGAATTGCGTAACAAGATGATTTCTCTAGTCAAAGTGATTTAGCAAAATCATAATGTCGAGGACATTACTTGGGAAAGAGATGATGATATGAAAATGTGTAGATGTCACCCATAACCCGTATAATTATACATATATAATCTAAAATTATAAAAATATATCAAATACAATCTAAAATTATAATGACTGTAACACCCATATGTTCTTTAAAATATAAATTATATGATATGATATTTTTATAATATCAATTACTATTTTAAAAAAGTAAATTTTGAATCGTTTAAGAAAAGAAAATGGTTTTAAAATTATAATGTTGTTTAATATATCAAATACAATCTAAAATTATAAAATATATTCATAATATTATATTTTAAAGAAAATATTTTGAGATTAAAATATTGATGAGAGTACAAAGGAGTCAAGGAATTATTGGGAAGAAAAAAAATTGCACACAATTGTAGTCAAGTTACCAAATTAAGTAAAATGCAAAGTTAAGGGACCATATAAAAAAGAGAGAGTATATTTCAAGTAAAAAAGTAAGAATTGAAGTTACATATGTATTCTATTGTGGTATATGAGCATGTGGTTCAAATTTAGTAAAAAATGGCCTTAAATAAATAATGAATTGAAGAAATAAGAAAATTATGAAAAATTGAGGGACTACATTGAAAAATAAAAAATTGTTGTTATCAAAAAGTGGAATTGAAAGTACATATGTATTCTACGATGGATTGGGAGGATTTGGTGAAACTTTGGAGAAAATGAACTTAAAATGAAGGATAAATTGATGGAATAATGAAACCATGTACTAAATCATGAAACTGTCAAAATACTTGGTCAAACTTTTAGTTTTTCGAGTAACTCAAAATTTCAAAAATTTCAACTCGACTCGAACTCGAACTCGAAAACCGAATTTATAATTCGAGTTGACTATAATAACTTAAAAATTTTAGCTAGAATAACTTGAATTAAAAAAAAAAATCAAATTTTCGAGTCGAGTTGAGTTTTGCTCACCCCTACGTCTAAGTGAGAGAAAAAACAAAGGGGTAAACACAAGATCTTTGTGTCTCTCCATCTTATTCTAATAAAATAAACCTTGTACCTTAAATCCAGCCATCAACAAATACAAATCAATAGATTTATAATAGATATGTTCATATTTCAAATATGATACAATTGTAATTCATGTTGAAATATATGACATGTAGACATTGAATTTCATCCGAATCATTTTTCATCGGTTTTATTTTATTGGGCCTTATACTCAATTGCAAGTGTTTAAAAATGTCTAGCTTTTAGCCCTTTATTTTACATTTTGAATCATTGACTTGGATTCACGTTTTGGGCCCGGCCATTGCAAGTTGTACAATTATAAATTTATAATTAATGTCATCTCAATCTAAGTTTATCAAACTCTAAGAACCCGTTGAACGATCTCAATGTGGTAAAAGTGACTAAGTGAGTGTTGTTTTTTCTAGAAATCGTAGGCTCGAGCAGTTGTGTACATATGTGTGTATACGTTGTTAATAGTTAAGAAAGATTTTGAACAAATATTATTTTATAATCACCTAGACTATTAAAAAATTATTAACTCGAAAAAAATCTTAAACTCTAAGGATAATTTTATTGAAATTTATGATTAATTGTACAAGTCACTCTTGTTCAAATTTACACATCATATTATTAATCTTGTAACCTAAGTTGAGGGATGATCACTAAGCCAAACAACAGGTTTTAATTGTGCATGACTTTTACCTCAGCAAAATGTCTTATATTTAATTAGAAGGTAAGGTTGTGATCTAGAAGACTTGTAATGAAATCATAAAGAATTTCGGTAACTTTGAAGGTCTTTATCCCCAAGTTGAGCAAACAAAGGGTGTGAAAGTAGACAAGTTGGTATTAGAGGTAAGTTTTTAATGATAATTAAAAAAATGGTTGGGAGATTTTTCTTGGACGTTTTCAATTGGTTCCTTAGACACGAAACTTAAAGTCATGTTCTAACATAACCTCCATATAACTGTCCCAAGTTACTTTATAATCTGCATATCCTACTATTGGTTTTGATGTTAGCAAAATAACAAAACAAATGAATTTTATACGATATTTTCACATAGATCTTGTTAAAATGTAGAATTATCCATAATTACAAGAAGAGCTTACAACTAACATCGTAAATTAAATACATATTTAAGATATTTTCCTATAACATTGAAACAAGAAACTAGCCACTTTAGGTCATATATGGATCATACATAGAAAAGGTTAAAAACTCAACCAAAAGGTTCGAACGATAAATTGATTCGAAAAAATCTGATTGCATCGACAAATGAATCACAAAAGTGGATTAAGCTATTGAAATACCATTGAGAACCACAAATCAGAACTGAGCACCGTGACAAACTATCCACGAACGTAAAATCGCGTATCCAAATTTAACCCGAGAGTCTAGAGTAGTGAAGATCAACATAATTACAATTAGGCGTCATCTTGATCAGTTATGGCGTCATCAAATTCAATCCTAAAAAAAGCATGAAATAAAAAAAAGATCAAACGACCGAGAAATAAGACGAAAAACATGTCATAAAGGTAGAATTATTCTTATTAAAAAAACTAAAAAATCGGCGGTCGACAACCAATATCAAAATGGGTGTGCATTATAATTGTAGTCGAAACTGTGCGTAGAATTTGCACTGAAGTGCCACGTAGAATATGCACCGAAGTGCCACGTAGAATATGCACCGAAGTGCCACATAGATTTTTCCTGAAGGACCACGTAGAATTGTCTCGAAGAACCGCGTAGAACCCTCGACTCTTGGCACGCCAACTATACCTCTAATTCTCATAACATATACTTTGGGCTTTAACCATTTAATTATTTCACATAGTTTCATTCAAATTATCATTTGTCCACATAAAACATATACTCATAGTCTTTCACATGGCATTACCCAAATTTATTATTTATTCTCATAGAACAATTATTCATAGCATTTCCTATAGCATTACTCAACTTATCATTTATTCACATAGAACATATACTCATTGTGTTTCATATAGCATTATTCAAATTATCATTTATTCCCATCAAACATATTCACATAAATCATATACTTATAGCAATGAAGTCAAAACAGTACTTTTAAAATACGATTTAGCTAAAACCATAACATTATTCAAATCATTTTGCTCAAAAAATATTTAAGGTTGGCTCATCGCAAACAGTCCTCCAATCATGTATAAAATAAGTAGCACTCACATTTGCCTCACTTAAGTCCTAAGCAAATTCCTTTTCAGTTCGTTCAACCTCTTTACTATGTCGATTTGTTCGATAAGTGCTTTTGATCCAAATCTACACATTCACATGCCCAAAGATAAATACCGAAGTTCAATTAACTGCTAACCAATTAGCATTTACATAACTAAATAAAACACCTAGTTCAATATTTCAGACTGAACAGTGTCGGTACTCTACACCCAATACCAATACTTCCCTTCTATGGTATCGATACCTACTTCAGTATCGATACCATTTTTGCATTATAGAATTCCATCTTCAATTACAATATCGATACCTCCACATCAGTATCAATACTACTTCAATCAGTATCAATATTATTTATCCAATTCATACAATTTCCTTCAATTTAACCTTATAGTATCTGTACTGTTCTTCCATTACCAATACCCTTACCCAGAATTCACTTATTTTGATTAAAATTTAACCCAAAATTCACCTAAATCCCATACTTCTAACTCCATTCATTCTCTTAAACTTATTTACATTTATTCCAACAAACTTACATCAATTAAAATCCCTTTAACATCTAAAATTCTCTATAGAACACTTAAAACTAAAAATCATACCCAATCTTCAACATTGTTCCCAATCCTTTCTAACTCTTCAAACATCTTATTCATACATTTGAAAAGTCAAATATGTCTTTAAAATCCAATAACTACTCAAGTTTCATCAATTCCTTTAAAACCACATTTTACTAATTCACCATTAATTCCTCAATCCCCTAGCTTCTAATCATCTTTAAGCTTTCTTAAGCTTCTATACCACCCAAGGATTCAAAACCAATTCAAAATTGAAAGAAACAACCAACTTCAAGAATATTTACCTTGGCCATGGAGTTCACGGTGGAAGAGAGAAGAAGAGAAGATTAAAATAGAGCTTATAGGTTTTACTTTACCTTTTTCCTCTATTTCTCACTGACAACTGTCGTTTTCGATGTCAAATAAAATTCCTTCTTCTCAGATAATAAATAAGGAAATTCGCAGTATAGAGAAGTAAGGGTCGATTCCACAAGGACTTAGAAAATTATAAACTTTTGTTAAGTTTGTTTACACCAAGCGTGAAAGTAATAAATGGGGGGTTTGGTAATGAGATATTTAAATAATAAAATCAATTAAATAAATAAAATCAATTTAAATAAAAATAAGAGAATAGAGTTTGTGAATAAATACGGTAAAATAGCCTCAAGCTTTGCTTTGACTCAATTTCCTTCTGATTATCGAATAAGATTTTCTCTTCGGGATTCACGTCGGTTACTTTGTCTATGAGGGCAATCCTCGTGACTCTATCTTGTATACTGAATACCCAAGGCAATCTTTGATTCCGACTTCGGGAATTGATTATAACAATACTAATTGTCGTAGATTAATTTTCGGTTAAGTTCGTGGTGACCGACTCGGATTGTTGCTTCAATAACTATCAATTCCGATCTTAAATCCCTCTTGGCGAAGCTATCTCGCCAAGTGTGTTCCTAGGAAGTCAAATTTCTTTCTATAAGCCGAATCTTCCTCCCACACATTTAATGGCAACAACCTCTTGACCAAAGTCAATCTTTGATTTTGAAAATTGTTTTGATTTTGAAAAATAAGCGCATAGATTGAGAGAGATATTCTGAAAATATTAAGGGCCTGTTTCAATTCTCCCGTTGGAATTGAGTCATTGCGTCAGCTCTCGGCTTATGAAAAATTTAGCTAAGCATGACAAAAGTCATACTTAGCATTCTGAAAACAAAGCTTGAAAAATAAAAGGAAAATGAAAAGAACTTGAAAAGTAAAAAGAGAAAGCTTTTATAAAAACTAGAGAGAAAAGAGAATTGTAATCTGAGTGATGAGTTTAGGTTTACCCCAAATGGGTATTTATAGCCTCTCAAACCCTAAGGATAAACAAGAAAATAAAATAAAATAATCCTAAGATAATTGTTTTTTTAATTTAAATTCAAACTTAAACTAGTCTCCTAATGCAACTCTGTTCGTCCATCTTCCAGAAGGCGTGCGGAGGAAGTCTTCTAGAAACCGTCGCTGACTGGACCTTCTAGAAACTGCCACGTCACACCGCGTCCTGCCCATGTCTCCAGCCATGACCAAATAATAATAAAAAAATACAGAATGTACCCGTTTTGTCACTAATTCTGGAAAGTAAGGGCATGCACAAAAACAAGCATAACATGACCAATTCAACAATAATAATTTCACAAAATCGAAGAAATAACGAGCAAAGATTAACGATTCTGAACACTCATCAAATTCCCCCTCACTTATCCCATGCTTGTCCTCAAGTATGATTAATCAAATCAGTCAAAAATTTCATTAATCGTTCTTTGTCAAGTTTCATATCCGAGAAAGCAAGGTAGAGACCACAATAACTATTCAAGTCAATAAATCAATCAATTGAACATCACCAATTGGAACAAGTCAAGTGTAATTGTAACATTCATTCATTCATTAATCTCAATGCTCATAACTCAACACCTTATCGGGATTCACTCAAATCATTCAATGTGTTTGGGGGTAAAGAAACGCTCAATATCAGCATCGGTACGATATTACCATAGGCTTGCAAGTAAATCAAATCTTCACTACTAATGAGAATAAGATGCATAAATCAAAGGGTCTTTTATTGGTTGTAACAGGACTTAGGTAAAGGTGGGGAAAATGCTAAATATATGGCTAAACGTTCAAGGCAAGGAACTAACAAATAATAATTTCAACTCCATCAAAACAAACATTAAGCACAATAAGATAAAAAAGACAACCTATCAAACAACAAATTTCTTTTCGGAATGCATTGAATTTTTTTCTTGTTGTTGTTTCGTTCTCCATTCTTTTTCATGTCTTTCTCTTCTCTTTTTTTCTTTTTTCGAACATCATCTTTTTTTTCAAATTGCTGTTTTCTCCTTTTTTCGTTGGAGCATACAGTGGATAATTGTTCACTTGCCCTGAAAATGGTAGAAAAGAGTGATAAAATAAAAAGGCTCGGGTTTATAGATGTGGTGAGAACAAAGAAGCGGGAAAAGGCTAAAAAATGGTTAACTAGGGGAACAATGCATGGGTAGGCTATTTAGTGGGGAAACGAAATAGTTAATCCTAAGGTGCCCAAATCATTTTTAAGCATCATGTTCATGTGTAATCTCGATAGTATTTAACATGCAGGTTCTAGAATATCAATGTCAAATTCGACACACTCAATCCAACAAAATGAGAGCGAAAATTATATGCTCGTAAAGGCTCAAATCTCACCAAATTGTTTCATGCACTGAGCTAATCACATTGCAACTAAAAAAGTCATGGAATATCACAAAAACACTAACTTATCATAATTCATGATATTCGCTATCAAGAACATCCTAACCTAAACAATCATGTGTTCCCAAATAAGCAAAGCATTTCAAACAATATTCAACAAGACAAAGACAATCAATGTGATTTCTAACAAATCTAACCAACACATACTAGCATCGAAACATAAAGATAAGCAAGGTGAAATTCAATCCTACACTCTAGTCCCCCTCACTTAAAGCGTTTTACCTCAAAACGTAAAACTAAAGTGCAAGAGAAAGAATAAAGTACTCCATGGATTTAGTGACGACGACGGCCTCGGTCATGATGAGAGGCGCTAGGACATAGGTAGGAGAGGATCTTTGTGATGTTCGTCTCGATGGAGTGGAGGCAGTCGTGGACTTCATCTATTTGGGATTGCATATCTGAGCGTGGTGTTGCAGGTGGCGGTGCTGGTGCGTTTTGGCGCATGAAGACTTGCTCGCTGCGAGGAGTAAGGACACCTGGTGGAAGGAAGTAAGGTGCACTCGGGGTTCCTGCAAGTAGGCCCATTGAATCCAAGCATCGCTCATCTAAAGCATCTATAGAAAAAGAATAAGTAAATCGTGTTACATCAAAGTTAGTGACGCGAGAAACTAAATGGGTGATGTAAGGGCCAAGGATAAGGGGGCGATTGGATCGAATAACGATCTCAAAGGCACGAGCAAACCAGAATCTCAAGTTCACACGTTCGCCAACTGACATGCACCACAAAAAAGAATAGCTTGACTCGGCTTAAGGAGGATGATGAGTCGTTCCAACTAGAATAATTATAAGCGAGGAAGCGATGGATATAGTGCAAGGTTGGGTCGTAGATAAGATGGGCTCGCGTCGCGCGAGCGTTGAAAATATGGCCGGCTAAACCGGTAAGTCCCTCATAAGCCATGTCGGCATCTAAACTCTGCAGAATCTCAAATAAAGCGGTTAAATACGAATGACTTGTGACATCCGTCACGAACCCCATAGCAATATTAAATTCTGATATAGACATTTAGAAGTAATTTCCACATAGTCAGAATGTTACAACATCAGACGAACTAACATTAAGCAGACGTTGGGGCGAAAAATTAAAAGTGGCATAGAATTCAAACACAAGTTCATAAAACGTTCCACAGTTAATCATCATATATAATTCTCAACCAATGGCAGCAAAGTATGCGTGAATAAAATCACATAAATACAATGTTTCTAGAGTACGAGTCGAAATATACTTAGCTACACGGAAAGGGCGGTGTCTTACCGACTCGAAACATACCAGTTCATCATTGGAGAATTGTAAATACCCATGCATCGTCTCCTCGGGAGGGACAGCGTATGAACGACCCTGTCGGTTACACTCCGGGTTTTTGTGGCCTGGTGTCGGCCTGTTAGGTGCATCCCCTAGGCTAGGTGGACGGGTCGGTGAAGCATCACGTGGAGGTTGTTGTCGTGAGTTTGATGTTGCAGGAGGCAGATAACTGACAGTGAATTCCTCTGTAAAACCATAGATAGGGTGGTACATTAGCAAAGGTTGAATCGAAAAAAGTTAGAGTTTACCTCGGGAGTGTTATCTGATGCCACCGAATGCATCGAGTATAATGGGAATATCGTTCATCTTGAGCGTGATGATGTTGCTTTGGTTGGCAGTAGGTGGAATGATGGAGATGGAGATCGTGGAGGGGACGGACGGTGAGACGTGCTTGGCCCGGGTTGGAAGGAGGCGGTCGACGTAAATGCCGAATGATATGGCGATGTTGGGGCTTGCGCACGACCTTGCGTCGGTTGAACCGGGGGAGGCGATGGAATTTAGTCAGAGTCACTCGATAACTCTACGAACACCAGCGTGTTTGAGCGACGGCGTCCTCCAATAACGGTGGGTGGATGAGCGTTGGTGTTATCTGGTCGGTTTCGTGTGCGCACCATTGCTTATTAGGGAGGAACAAGAGACGTGAATATGATAGAACGATAAGAGTTCTTCTTTGGTGCCGCCGGTGATGAGTAGAAGGAGGGGCGATGGTTCGTGCTTTGGGGAGGAGCGATCGGGTATGGAGAAGATGAAGAGGAGAAGTTTGGTTTAATTGGGTTTAGGTTGGTGGTGTCGTGCGTGTAAGGGGGAATTTGAATTTGAGTCAAATGGGGATTTTGTTTGCTTTGGTGGATAAAGTGAGTTTAAAATTGAAAAGTAAATTGATAGAGATTGGGGTTTGTTTTTTGTGATAATAGGTGTTTTGAAAATTGAAAAAGTGTAGTGATAATAGGGATAGGGCACACGGCATAGTAAGAAGAGGGGATTGAGGAGTGTGGGTGGTAGAAAGGAAACAAAAGGTGGGAAAATTGTTTTTGGGTTTTACTAACGTGCGCCAAAACCTCCCTTGGGTTTTGCTAACGTGCGCCGTTAATGAAACGGTGCACACATGCTTCTCATTCCCTTTTTTTCTTTGTTCGATCGTGTACTGCACTGTAGGTTCCGAATTTGGCACTGTTCGAATGGAAATTCAGCAATTCTTCGTCATTTAAGTTTGAATAAAAATATTCGGTTCCTGCAAAATAAAAATAAAAATTAAATTAAACATGCTTGATGAAACAAAAATAAAAATAAAAATAAAAATATAACAGAATCGAAAACAATGGGTTGCCTCCCATGAAGGGCTTTTGTTTAACGTCTTTAGCTCAGTGACCTGATTCAGACTACAGGTTCTTCTAAGTTGAGATCTGAAATTAAGCAAACTTCACTATTCGCATAATACGGTTTAATCATGTGTCCATTTACTTTAAATCGTGTACCCGAATTGTCTTCAATTTCGACTGTGCCATGAGAGAATATTTCAGTTATCGTATAAGGCCCGCTCCACTTTGATCAAAGTTTTCCTGCAAAAAGTTTTAATTTTGAATTAAAAAGAATAACTTTTTGCCCGATAGAAAAAGATTAAGAAACAATTTTTTGATCATGGAATTCTTTTGTTTTGTCCTTATATATTTTGGTGTTTTCATAAGCATCTCTCTGGATTTCCTCAAGCTCTTGTATATGTAATTTCTGTGTTTCGCCAACCGCTTCTAACTCCATATTGCATTATTTTACGGCCCAATACGCCTTGTGTTCTAGCTCGACAGGTAAATGGCATGGCTTACCGAACACAAGGCGATATGGTGACATGTTGATAGGTCCTTTATATGCGGTTCGATAAGCCCACAAAGCGTCAATCAACTTCAAGCTCCAATCCTTGCGATTTGGCTTAACTATTTTCTCAAGAATCATCTTTACTTCACGGTTTGAAACGTCTGCTTGTCCGTTCGTTTGCAAATGATAAGTTGTAGCAATCCTGTGATTCACTCCATATTTTTTCATAAGTACATTAATTACTCAGTTGATGAAGTGTGTACCACGTTAACTTATTATCACTCTTGGTGTACCAAACCTGGAAAAAAATGCAATTATTTAGAAATTGAACAGTAGTTTTAGCATCGTTGTTTCGAGTGGCTTTAGCTTCTACCCACTTCGAAACATAATCAACCACAAGAATTATATAATAATTACCAAAAGAATAAACAAATTGACCCATATAGTCAAGTCCCTAAACATTAAATATTTCAGATATATATATAAGGTTAAGGGGCTTTTCGTTTATTCGACTCAAATTACTTGCACATTGACAATTATCACAAGACTTGCAAAACAAGTAAGCATCACGAAAAATATAAGGCAAAAAGAATCTGCGTTCCAAAATTTTATGAGCGGTCTGCTTCGATCCAAAGTGTTCATCACACGAATAAGAATGACATAAATTTAAAATTGAGTTTACCTCGCTTTCAGGAACACATCATCTAAATACTTGGTCTAAACAATGCTTCCAAAGATACGGATTATCCTAAATGAAGAAACAAGATTCTCTTTTAATACAGTTTACTTCAGCTCTCGTTAAATCAGATGGTAATTTACCTGTAGCTAAGTAATTGACTATATTTGCGAACCAAGGTATTGATGTATGCGCTATCATCAAGCTTTCCTATGGGAATTCTTTACGAATAGGAGGATCAGTTGTAGTGATTGGAAGCCGACTTAAGTGATCGGCTACTAAGTTCTCACATTCTTTATTGTCTTTGATTTCCAAATCAAACTCTCGGATGAGTAAGATCCAGCGGATTAGTCGTGGTTTCGCCTCTTTTTTGCTAAGCAAGTACTTTAAGGCTGCATGATCAGAGAAAACAACAACTTTAGTGCCAAGAAGATATGATCTAAATTTATCTAACGCAAAAATAATAGCGAATAATTCTTTTTCGGTTGTTGAATAATTCCGTTGTGCAGAATCCAAGGTACGCTACGCACAAGCGATAACGTGAAGTTCTTTCCTGATCTTTTGTCTGACCACTGCCCCAACACTTCAATCCGAAGCATCACACATAACTTCGAAGGGAAAGTCCTAATTTGGCGGTTGGACTATGGGTGCCGAAACTAACTTTTCCTTTAATACGTCGAATGATTGTTGGCATTGCTGGTCGAAATTGAAGGCTTTATCCTTCTGTAATAGCTCGCACAATGGTTGTTCCACCTTAGAGAAGTCTTTAATGAATCTACGGTAAAAACCTGTATGACCAAGGAAAGAGCGAATTTCCCTCACCGTAGTGGGGTAAGGAAGTGAACGTATTATATAGGTTTTCACCTTATCTACCGCAATTCCTTTAGATGAAACAATATGTCCTAGAATTAAACTTTTATCAACCATAAAGTGACACTTTTCATAATTCAGAACAAGGTTGAATTCTAGGCACCGACGCAATACATTTTTCAAGTTTAATAGACACCCATCGAATGAATTACCGTAAACAGTGAAGTCGTCCATGAAGACTTCAATACCTTTCTCAATAAAATCAGAAAAAATAATAATCATACACCTTTTGAATGTGACAGGTGCATTGTAAAGTCTGAAAGGCATACATCAGTAAGCGAAGGTGCCGAAGGGACATGTGAACGTCATCTTTTCTTGATCTTCAGATGCTACTGGAATCTGGAAGAAACCTGAAAACCCATCAAGACAACAATAGTTAGATTTACTGGCTAATCGTTCTATCATCTGATCTATGAATGGAAGAGGAAAATGGTCTTTTCGAGTTAAAGAATTCAACTTCCTGTAATCGATGTAGACTCTTCATCCATTCTGAACTCGAGTTGGTACAAGTTCTCCCTCAGAATTTTCGATTACAATAACTCCTGTTTTTTAGGAACTATGTGTATCAGACTTACCCATTTGCTATCCGAAATTGGATATATAATATATGTATCTAGGAGTTTTTGTATCTCCTTTTTTACCACTTCCATCATTGGTGGATTTAGCTGGCGTTGACCTTCACGTGTTGGTTTTGCGCCTTTTTCTGTTTTAATTTTATGCATACAAGTAGATGGACTCAACCATTTTATATCAGTGATGGTCCATCCTATAGCCTCCTTGTATTGGCACAAAACAGTGATTAAGTCTCTTTCCTCCTCCTCGGATAACTTTTTTGATATGATTACTGACAGAGTGTTATTTGCTCCAAGGAAGGCATATTTCAAATGATCAGGTTCAGTTCAACTTTGGGTGCTTGCAAAACAGAAGATAAGAATCTAGGCTTAGAAGAAATCAAATTTAATTCAGTACAATCAGAATTCACATTTTCATCATGATCCTCTAGCTCCCTGCATATATCAAAGGAAAAAATAGTCCTTAAAAATTTATTAGTTAAAGGATCAATTAAATCGACAGAATTTAAACTTTCCACTTCATCGGGATAACTCATTGCCTTATATACGTCAAATTTAACGATCTCATCGTTAAATTCCATAGTTAAAATTCTGCTCCTGACGTCAATATTTGTGTGTGAAATGCTTAGGAAATGGCACCCCAAGAGGATATCAGACGATGTTCTCATGCGATCATTCTCCATGTCGATTATATAAAAATCGGCGGGAAATATCAAGTCGTTTACCTCCACCAATACATTCTCTAAGAGTCCTTCTGGATAGATCACCGACCTGTCGGCAAGCTGTATCGAAATCTTTGTATCCTTCAAAGGATCGTTAGTAACCATTTTATAAACAGATAGAGGCATTACATTAATTGATGCACGAAGATCACATTGCTTGTTTTATCTCAACCTTACCAATTTTACAAGGGATTGCGAACATACCTTGGTCCTTTAATTTAGGTGGTAACTTCCGTTGGAAAACAGCTGAGATGTGTTCTCCTAAGTTCACTTTCTCGACCCCGGTAAGCTTTCTTTTGGTCGTACAAAGATCCTTCAAAAACCGGGCATACCTTGGAACTTTCCGGATAACCTCTAGGAGGGGTATGTTAACTTCCACCTTCTGAAGTACGTCTGATATTTCATTTTCCTTAGCTTTTTTATCCCTTTTAACTAACCTTGATGGAAAAGGCGGTAGCACGTCATAGGGAGACGGCATTGGGTCGTCTATTTGTTCTTCGTTGTTCTCTTTCTGGGATCTTAAATCATCAGTCTTCTTTTCTTTTTGGAAATCTTCTTCTGATGGAACAGGTGACGCCACTACTGTACCGCTCCGGAGAGTAATAGCGCTGATATTCTCCCTCGGATTTACTTCAGTTTGAGACGGAAGCTTACCTTGTGATTCCAAGCAGCCTACGGTTTGAGCTAGTTGGCTCACCTGCTTGTCTATCTCTTGTAAGTGGGCTTCAGTACGATTCTAGAATTTTTCCTGGGAAAGTGCTAACCTCTCGATGATCGATTCTAATTATGTCTTTTACAGTTATTGTGGTGGTTAAGGAGGTCTCGCTTGATAACCTTGATTATGTCTTGAGTTCTTAGCATAACTGAAGTTCGGATGATCCCTCCATCCTGGGTTGTATGTATTGCCGTAGGGATTATAAGCTCTTTGGGGAGGTCCCAGAAAATTCTCGACTGCATTGACTTGAGCTGCTGTGTCATCTTGAATCAGTTTTTTCATGTCTTTCATGCAACAAGAGAGTTTACGACTTCAGTTAACTTATCTATTTTATTTTCTAAGGAAGATAAACTTATCTCATGAACCCTTCGAGAAGGTTCATTATTTGTGCGAAATTGTTGGGAATTTTCAGCCATCGTCAATATTAAGTCCCTAGTCTCAGTAGGAGTCATATTCACCAAGGCTCCACCGCTAGCAACATCAATCGTCTTCATTTACAGGGGAGATAATCCTTCATAAAAGTATTGAATGAGTGTTTGTTCAGTTAACACATGCTGTGGGCAACTAGAACATAACTTCTTAAATCGCTCCTAGTAGTCGTAAAGTGACTCTTCATCAAGCTGCTTGATTCCAAGTATCCTCCTTTGTAGTTCACTTACTTTCGCCACAGGGAAAAACCTGTCAAGAAAAATACGAGTGATTTGAACACATGTAGTAATAGAATTAGGAGGAAGATAAAATAACCACTCCTTAGTCGAATCAGCTAAGGAAAAAGGAAAAGCTCTAAGTTTGATTTGGTCATCGGTTACTCCCTATGGTCTCATGCTGGAGAAGACCATATGAAATTCCTTGACATGTTTATGTGAATCCTCATTTGGCAATCCACGGAATGTAGGGAGGAGATGAATAAGGCCGGTTTTCAACTGGTATGGAGTTTGCCTTGGGGAAAATCAATGCTCAAAGGCACTTGTTCGATAAGAGCCGCGGCTAACTCCCGAATAGTAGGTTCGGCCATCGAATTTATATTACCTGAATTTGATTCTTCTTCTGGATCTATCTGTTGTCTCCTTCTTTCCCGAAGCGTCTGTGCGTAGAGTCTCCTAGCTTTGGCTTCGATCTCCAGGTCGTACTCCACTAATGTTCCCGGATTAGTCCTTGTCATAAATCAAAAGCAAACAAAAAATTAGTAACTTTGGCGAAGTCCCCGGCAACGGCGCCAATTTAGCAACTGTCATTTTCGATATCAAATAAAATTCCTTCTTCTCGAATAATAAATAAGGAAATTCACAGTGTAGAGAAGTAAAGGTCGATTCCACAGGTACTTAGAAAATTATAAACTTTTGTTCGGTTTGTTTACACGAGGCGTGAAAGTAATAAATGGGGGGTTTGGTAATGAGATATTTAAATAATAAAAGTGATTATATAAATAAAAGCAATTTGAATAAAAATAAGAGAATATAGATTATGAATAAATGCGGTAAAATAGCCTCAGGCCTTGATTTGACTCAATTTCCTTCTGATCATCGAATAAGATTTTCTCTTCAGGATTCACGTCAGTTACTTTGTCTATGAGGGCAATCCCCGTGACTCTATCTTGTATACCGAATACCCAAGGCAATCTATTGAGTTAATCGATAGATGTAATTGGCCAAGAGGGGGTGAATTGCCAATAAAAATTTTGGTGGAAGCTTTTGCAGAAAATTGAAAAGATTTGCACAGCGATTTAGAGTGGTTCGACTTTCTCAACCAAAGTCTACGTCCACTACCTTAGCTATCCATACTAAGGAGTTTCCAACAAATTCACTAATTTGTTCTTTCTTTTTAGGCCAAAGAGATAACCTTACAACTCCTTCAAGAATATACCCCAATTCTTGATAATACTCTTTCTCAAAGAGAATATTACAAATTTGCAAACTTAAAAGGAAATCTTCACAAGGTAGATTGTTTGCACAATTCTATAACAAAGAAAAGAATACTCAAAAATGAATATAATTGAGTACAAGTAGTTTTCTTGAAAGAAAAATGAATATTGAATGAAAAATAGGCTTGAAATGCTCAAACTTGAGGTTTGATGCTTTCTCTTTGATTCTCTCTTGATTCTTGTTTCTTGTGTTTTCTTGTTGTTCATCAATGGCTTCTAAGCTTGCTTAAATAAACCTTCAAATAATTCTGAATGTTGAGGATGATTAGTGGAGTCAATAGAGTTGTTTAAGAGTGAAAACAATTAATTAAATCAGTTGGGAGCGTCAGTGCATCGATGCATACCCAAGGTCCATCGGTGCATCAAGTGTAAAATTCAAATATTTTGACCGTTGGACCCTTAGTGCATCGGTGCACTAAGAGTGCATCGATGCATGAAATGCATTCGATGTTTCAAAATAGCCAGAGTGCATCGATGCATGGCTGGTGCATCGATGCATCAAATGCATTCGATGTTTTCATAAAACTCTGAGTGCATCGATGCATAGTATGTGCATCGATCCATGAAATGCATTTGATGTTCAATTTATTCCATGGTGCATCGATGCATGGATTGGTGCATCGGTGCATCACTTTGAAAAATTGATTTTAGGCTTGATTTTGGTTCAAAATACTTTGTGAAAATTGTTTCAAAAATATATTAAGTATAAAACACAATTTTACACATTTAGTAAGGTTTGAAATTGATCTTGAAGACTTGGAGTAATAATTTGATATTCGAGTAATTAAATCGAATATACTTGGAAAATCATTTGTAAAATCTTAAAATTCATTTATACTTAATTTTTTATATCGAAACATCAAAATGTTTTCAACAATCTCCCCCTTTTTGATATAACAAAACATGTGTGTAATTTTAAGATTTTCTTTGAATATAAATTTTGAAAAATTAAGTTTGAAATTACTCTCCCTTACTTTAACACTTCTCCCCTTTAAAACATTTTAACACTTTAACATTTCTCCCCCTTTTTGTTAAATCAAAAAGACATAAAAATTTATTTAAACAATGTTTTGAAAACATAGCCAATTAATATATATATATATATATATATATATATATATATATATATATATATATATATATAGCTTAAGCTGCTAAGATCAAAGATCAAAAGAGAGATTAGCCATTAGTTTCATAATCAATATTCATAATCAAATGTGAAATGGCATAATTGGTCATATATGTCTAATGATGCAAAAATAAGAAAATTCAACCAAACCATATATATATATATATATATATATATATATATATATATATATATATATATCAAGTTCAAATAGCCAATCATCCAAATCATAACTCCTAACAAATTCAAACATTTAAGGATCCAAAATAAATAATCCAAAAACATCAAAATCAATCCAAGTTTTAGAAAACCAAGAAAGCATAATAAGGAAACAAATCTACTCCAACGGAGGATCGGGAGGAGGAAGATAATGAGTGTTCATTCGTTCACGCATCTCCCGCTAAAACTCAGTAATCTGAGACTCCATGGAGGCAAACCTCAAATGAAACGACTCTAAGAAAGATCGAAAATATGGTGGCATTTGATCTTCTTGTCGTGCTGGTTCTGGTGCAGGCTCATCATCTGGTACGTGATCATCGATATCTTGCATGAGCTACTGAAATTCTGGATCATTGTCAGTAGCCGGAGTCGGAGGAGGAGGGGGAGCACGAGAGGATCTAGGAGCAACTCGTGAAGAACTCGCTCTCGGAGTTTGCTTACCGGGTCGAAAGACCCAAAGACTGGTTTCCTCATCTTGTTTCCAATCTTCTTTCTTCAACGAGGTGAGATTGATTGGGTTTTGGAGAGGAATTGGATTGTCAAGAGAAATGTTTAGACCAAGTTTGATAAAAAGGTTACTAAGAAGACATCCATAAACTAATGTTTCGACATGTTTTGAAGGAACAATGTTTATGATATCCACTAGTTGACTAAAAATATTGTGGGGCAGATTTATTTTGTTTTTATTCTTGAGACAGTGCATCCACCATAAATCCCTAGCACGAAGAGTGGAGTACCTACCTCCGGATGGTTTAAACCACTAAGAGATCATCAAATGAAGAAAATAATCGTGATGAGAACGTAGAGTACTAACACTAGCATTTGGAACATAGGGATAATCCACAGTTTCATTTTCATTAAATAAACCTTCGTCATCTAACCCAAAATGGAAAGCTATAGTCTCGGAGTCAATATTAATATATTGGCCTAAAAAATATGATCTAATTGCTATAGTCCCACATTGAGTTTGGTTTTGAATGCATACCGCGTTGTAGTAGAAAATGCGGACTAACTGATGATAGACGATAGGTTTGAGGTGAAACATTTTATCAAACTTCCAAGTTTTAAGAATCGGAAAGTATTCGAAGTCAATATCTATCATGGCTTGAAGAGAAGGAATACGCTCTTCCTGGATTCTATAGGATTGGAAAGAATTTATGTACCTAGAGTACAAGTCGTCTCTACGACATTCAGGCATATTAAAACAGGATCCTATAAGAGATGTAGGTGGAGGATGAATGAGATTAGGAGGTTGGTTTGAACGAGAACGACTCGATGAAGTTCTAGGGTGTTTGGGATTAGACATGGTTTAGGAATCGAAAAATGAATGAAACCTACAATTTGAAACACATGTATGCACAATAATCAATTCCAAAACTCATTTGAGTCCTCAATAATTCAAGGTTCTCTAAACCGAATCCTAATGGGCAAGGTTTTGAAAACTATTTGAAAATAATTTTTAAAAAATCATAATATGTATAGTTTTCATGAAAACAACATAATTAAATAAAAAACATCAAATTTAAAATTTAAATTCAGATTTTGGATTTTTTTAATTTCGAAAATTCAAAAATTCTGTGAAAATTTGTGAGTTTTTGATGAAATTGGTTGTAAAATCTAGTTTGAAATTATCAAACAATCAATGCCCGATATAATGTTCATCCTAGAACTAATTAAGACTAGTCATAAGATCAAAATATGATAAACTAGAAGTTTTTAGAAAAATACCTTGAAAATTTAGGATTGATGAGAATGAGATGTTGTGTTGCACAATTTAATGATAGTAGTAGGATATAGAGATGAAAAGCTTGAAGATTCCGAAAAATTTTCGTTGATTTTGAGCAAATGGATATTTAGAGAGAGAGAGGAGGCAAGGGAGTGTTTTTGAGGGTTTTGAAACAAAAAAGAGAATCAGGATTTTTAAACAAAACCTGATGGATGCATCGATGCATGGCCTTGTGCATTGATGCACATTCAAGGCGTGCATCGGTGCACCTTCATGGTGTATCGATGCACATTCAAATGGATGCATCAATGCACTGTTAAGTGTATCAATGCAAGAAGCACAAAAAATGACAAAAATCCATTTTAAACACTCAAAAATGCTAAATTAATTAGCTCTAGTGGTATTGGCAACTCATATATTGAAAATTAATCATGTTCAATCAATCAAAATAATCCTTAAACAACATTTGAACATAAAATTAATTTTCACCAAAGAACATAAACTCCCCCTAACTAATAGCATTGAATGCAATAAAAAATTACTATTATAAGCATTTTTCATTTATTCTTAAAAATGTTAAAATTATTTTAAACACTAAGTGAAGATAGGTCAGTTAAACCTAATTCTCTCCTAAGTTTCCAAAATCTTTCTTTGTCTAAAGGTTTTGTAAAGATATTCGCTAATTGATGCAAAGTATCAACAAATTCTAGAACTACATCTTCCTTAGCGACATGGTCTCTAATGAAGTGATGTCTTATTTCAATATGCTTAGTTCTAGAGTGTTGGATGGGATTTTTAGTGAGACAAATAGCACTAGTATTGTCACACTTGATAGGAATGGTACCTACTTCAATTCCATAATCAAAAAGTTGTTGTTTCATCCATAAAACTTGTGCACAACAACTACTGGCTGAAATATATTCCGCTTCAGTGGTAGATAATGCAACATAATTTTGTTTCTTTAAAAACCAAGAAATCAACATATTTCCAAGGAGTTGGCAAGTATCAGAGGAGCTTTTCCTATCTAATTTACATCATCCATAATCCGCATCAGAGAAGGCATGCAAGCTAAAACTAGAGTTTCAAGGATACCAAAGTCCTAAATTAGGAGTATCCTTAAAGTATCTAAAGATTCTCTTAACAGCTAGTAAATGTGATTCCTTAGGGCATGATTGAAATCTAGCACATAAGTAAACACTAAACATAATGTTCGGGCTACTTGCAGTTAGATAAAGCAAAGAACCAATCATTGACCTATATAATTTAACATCCACACATTTACCTCCTTCATCTATGTCAAGCTTTGTTGATGAGCTCATTGAAGTGTCATGCGGTTTCCCATTTTCCAGTCCAAACTTCTTAAGCATGTCTTTGATGTACTTAGATTGATTGATGAAGATGTCATATATTCTTTGCTTGATTTGGAGTCCCAAGAAAAATGAGAGCTCCCCCATCATGCTCATCTCGAATTCACTTTGCATTAGCTTAGAAAATTCTTGGCAAAGAACATCATTAGTAGAACCAAATATTATATCATCAACATAAATTTAAACTAATAATAAATCTTTACCTTTATTCTTTAAAAACAATGTAGTGTCAACCTTCCCTTTTGAAAAACCATTTTCAATTAAAAAGTTTGACAATCTTTCATACTAAGCTCTAGGAGCTTGTTTTAAATCGTAAAACGCTTTTGTCAATTTAAGAACATGATCTGGAAATTTTGAATCTTCAAAACCAGGAGGTTGTTCCACACACACTTATTATTTTATAAAACCATTTAAAAATGCACTTTTAACATCCATTTGATATAATTTAAATTCATGAAAACATGTAAATGCTAATAACATTCTAATTGCTTCCATCCTAGCTACGAGAGTGTATGTTTCATCATAGTCTATACCTTCTTCTTGAGTATAGCCTTGAGCAACAAGTCTAGCCTTGTTTCTCACTATATTACCACTTTCATAAAGCTTATTCCAAAATACCCATCTAGTACCTACAGTAGATTTATTACTAGGCCTTTCAACTAATGTCCATACTTTACTTCTCTCAAATTGATTTAACTCTTCTTGCATAGCCATAATCCAATGTTCATCGTTTAATGCTTATTTAATATTCTAAGGCTCTATGCATGAGATAAATGCAACATAATTACAAATATTTCTAAGAGAAGATCGAGTTGTTACTCATTTGGATAGATCACCTATAATCTCACCATCCTTGACATAGTTGTACTCTCTTGGATAAGATACTTCCCTTTCTTCAATGGTTGAATTCTAAAGAGGATAATGAGTTTCCTCATCTTTCGTTTCTTCCTTTGATGATGGTTCTCCAACGTCATGTCTAACGTCATTTGTATTTATAACACCTACATCATCATTCAAACAAGAATCCTTTCTCGGAAGGAGATTATCATCGAAAACAACATGTATAGATTCTTCTACAACCAAAGTTCTTTTATTAAATACTTTATAAGCTTTAGAATTTAAGGAATAACCCAGAAAAATTCCTTCATCACTTTTAGCATCAAATTTGCAAAGATTATCTTTACCGTTGTTTAAAACAAAACATTTACATCCAAAAGGATGAAAATAGCTAATGTTAGGCTTTTTAGTTTTAAAAAGTTCATATGGAGTTTTCTTTAAAATAAGCCTAATCATTACTCGATTAATAACATAACAAGCGGTATTTGTGGCTTCCGCCCAAAAGTATTTTGACAAATTGTTTTCACAAAGCATGGTTCTAGCCATTTCTTCTAAAGTTCGATTTTTCCTCTCAACAACTCCATTTTGTTGAGGGGTTCTAGGTGCTGAAAAATTATGGCTAATACCATTTGAATTACAAAATTCAGTAAATCCAAGATTTTCAAATTCAGTTCCATGATCACTCCTAACACTAGTTATAGAGTAACCTTTTTCGTTTTGGATTACTTTTGAAAACGTGATGAATTTTTCTAATGCTTCATCTTTAGTAATTAAGAATAGAACCCAAGTATATCTAGAATAGTCATCTACCAAGACAAATGCATATTGTTTTCCACCCAAGCTAGTAGTTCTAGATGGCCCAAAAAGATCTAAGTGGATCAATTGTAATACTCTACTAGTTGATACATCGTTAATGGATTTAAAAGAAACTCGCTTCTGTTTTCCTTTAGCATAAGCATCACAGATTTTATCATTATCAAATTTTAGTTTAGGCAACCCTTGAACTAAATTACCTTGAATTAGCCGTTGCAAAACGCTCATACTAGCATGTCCTAGTCTCATATGCCATAACCAACTATCATGCTCATCCTTAGCAACTAGGCATAAATTAGTCATATCAATAGAATCTAAATGCATCATGTAAATTTTTCCTATTCTATGACCAACAAGCATAATCTGATTAGATGCAATGTCAATGACTTTACAAACATTAGTTTCAAACATGACATTGAATCCTTTATCACATAATTGACTAATACTCAAAAGATTATGCTTTAACCCATTCACATATAAAACATTTTTAATTCGTATGGAAGAGGTATTACCTATTGTACCTATACCTTCAATGTGACCTTTTGAATTATCACCAAAAGTCACTTCTCCTCCATTTTTGGCATTAAGCTCTATGAACCGACTTTTGTCCCCGATCATGTGTCTTGAGCATCCACTATCAAGGTACCATGAGTTTGAATTTGTTTCCCGTGCCTTGTAGCAATGCTCATTTTCCTATAAACATAGATTAATTCCTAATTTTTGGTACCCAAATTCTTTTGGGTCCATATTCATTAGATTACAAAATTCTAGTCCCTTTAGGTATCCATTTATGTAGGATATCCTTAACTTTAGTAGTAATGAGTCCTTTAGGAACCCATATACTTCTAATGATTTTTCCATTAGAGGTTCTTCGGGGACCTCTATGATTGTAGTTTTTAAAACTTTTTTCTAAAAAAGTTGGATTTTGAATTTTCTCCATTTTCAAAATGTTTTGTTCCAACTTTATCAAAAGAAGCTTTAAGATCATCAATTTTCTTTTGATGATCACCATTGACCTTTGAAAGTAAATTTTGCAAATCCAAATTTTTCTTTTCAAACTCTTCTAGTTTGATTTGCAAATCTTTGATTTTACTTTCAAAATCATTGTTGGTCTTGGATATGATCTTATTTTCATTTTTTAATTTTGAGACATCATTTTTATATTTTAAAAACAATTTCTCATAATCCGAAGCCAACCTATTATATTCCTCTAATAACTCATCATAAGATAAATCATCTAATTCAGATGAGTTAGAGGTTACCTTAGAATCTTCCCCGAATGCCATCAAGCACAAGTTTGCTACTTCTTGTTCCTCTTCATCGGAACCTTCTTCATCGCTCCATGTAGCCACATGAGCCTTGTGCTTAATCTTTGATTGGCCCTTTCTCTTCAATTATGGGCAATCAGATTTGACATACCCCGACTTTTTGCATTCATAGAAAATGATAGGGTCCTTCTCTTTTGGTTCATTTTGAGGCCTTCATTTCGTTTGAATTTTCTTCCTCGGTAAGGTCTCAGCATTTTTCTGAACCGTTTGGCAAACAATGCCATTTCCTCATCATCGTTATCATCATCTTCATCCGAATCACTCTCATCTTTTGTGGATTTGAGAGCAACTCCAATGTTTTTCTTCTTCTCCTTCTCCTTCGATGTCTCGTCAATCTTATCGAGGTCCACCTCATCTTCAAGCATCATTTCATGAGTGAGGAGGGAACCGATTAGCTCTTCAAGAGTTAAGGACTTTAGGTTTTTAGCCTCGATGATTGTTGTCTTTTGGATTGCCACGATTTTGGAAGTGAGTAAACTAACTTACTCATAAGCTTTTCATTTGAAATGATCTCTCCATATTATTTGAGACCATTGACAATCGTTGAGAATTTTTCCGTCATAGCTTTGATATCTTCAATTGGTTTCATCCTGAAATTTTCATAGCTATGTGTTAGAAGACTAATTTTAGATTCATTTACC
This sequence comes from Hibiscus syriacus, assembly GCF_006381635.1. Classification (NCBI taxonomy): domain Eukaryota; kingdom Viridiplantae; phylum Streptophyta; class Magnoliopsida; order Malvales; family Malvaceae; genus Hibiscus; species Hibiscus syriacus. The sequence goes on from NW_024062903.1 coordinate 1,903,722, forward strand.
TCGTCGGTGCCTTAATGAGTGACTTGTAGTTTATCCCATATTTCTTTGGCGGTTGTACAAGATGAAACTCTTCCATATTCATCTGGTCCAAGAGCACAAAATAAGATATGGATGGCTTTGGAGTTGAGCTGGAACATTCTTGTCTCTCATTCACTCCACAATATTGGATGAGTGAGAGGGTTGATATATCCGTCTTCTACAACATTTCATGCTCCCATGTCACTTGCTTGAATGATACGTCATCATATTCTTCCAATAGGCATAGTTAGCTCCATTGAAGAAATGAGGCTTGTTGACGGACATCGAATCGAGACCAGAGTCGACATTTGAAGTAGAGACCATTGATGACTTGATAATCGATGTAACTCTTCCCGAATAGACTCAAGAGGTGATTAAACCTTCAAATGAGTGAGGCTCTGATACCAATTGTTGAGTTAATCAATCGATGGAATTGGCCAAGAGGGGGTGAATTGGCAATAAAAATTTTGGTGGAAGCTTTTGCAGAAAATTGAAAAGATTTGCACAGTTATTTAGAGTGGTTCGACTTTCTCAACCAAAGTCTACGTCCACTATCTTAGCTATCCACACTAAGGATTTTCCAACAAATTCACTAATTTGTTCTTTCTTTTGAGGCCAAAGAGATAACCTTACAACTCCCTCAAGAATATACCCCAATTCTTGAGAACACTCTTTCTCAAAGAGAAGATTATAAATTTGCAAACTTACAAGGAAATCCTCACAAGGTAGATTGTTTGCACAATTCTAGAACAAAGAAAAGAACACTCAAAAATGAATACAATTGAGTACAAGTAGTGTTCTTGAAAGCAAAATGAATATTGAATGAAAAATAGGCTTGAAATGCTCAAACTTGAGGTTTGATGCTTTCTCTTTGATTCTCTCTTGATTATTGTTTCTTGTGTTTTCTTGTTATTGATCAATGGCTTCTAAGCTTGTTTAAATACAACTTCAAATGATTCTGAACGCGGGGGATGATTAGTGGAGTCAATAGAGCCGTTTAAGTGTGAAAACAATTAATTAAATCAGTTGAGAGTGTCAGTGCAACGGTGCATCAAGTGTAAAATTCAAATATTTTGACCGTTGGACCCTTAGTGCATCGGTGCACTAAGAGTGCAACGATGCATGAAATGCATTCGATGTTTCAAAATAGCCAGAGTGCATCTATGCATCAAATGCATTCGATGTTTTCATAAAACTCTGAGTGCATCGATGCATAGTATGTGCATCGATGCATGAAATGCATTCGATGTTCAATTTATTCCATGGTGTATCGATGCATGGATTGGTGCATCGGTGCATCACTTTGAAAAATTGATTTTAGGCTTGATTTTGGTTCAAAATACTTTGTGAAAATTGTTTCAAAAATATATTAAGTATAAAACACAATTTTACACATTTAGTAAGGTTTGAAATTGATCTTGAAGACTTGGAGTAATAATTTGATATTCGAGTAATTAAATCGAATATACTTAGAAAATCATTTGTAAAATCTTAAAATTCATTTATACTTAATTTGTTATATCGAAACATCAAAATGTTTTCAACACAATCTTTGATTCCGGCTTCGGGAATTGATTCTAACAACATCAATTGTTGTAGATCAATTTCCGTTTAAGTTCGTGGCGACCGACTCAGATTGTTGCTTCAATAACCGTCAATTCCGATCTCAAATCCCTCTTGGCGAAGCTATCTCACCAAGTGTGTTCCTAGGAAGTCGAATTGCTTTCTATAAGCCGAATCTTCCTCCCACACGTTTAATCGCAACAACCTCTTGACCAAAGTCAATCTTTGATTTTGAAAACTGTTTTGATTTTTAAAAATAAGCGCAGAGATTGAGAGAGATATTCCGAAGATATTAAGGGTCTGTTTCAATTCTCCCGTTGGAATTGAGTCATCACGTCAGCTCTTGGCTTATGAAAAATTTAGCTAAACATGACAAAAGTCATGCTTAGCATTTTGAAAACAAAGCTTGAAAAATAAAAGAAAAATGAAAAGAACTTGAAAAGTAAAGAAGAGAAAGCTTTTATAAAAACTAGAGAGAAAAGAGAATTGTAATATGAGTGATGAGTTTAGGCTTACCCCAAGTGGGTATTTATAGCCTCTCAAAGCCTAAGGATAAACAAGAAAATAAAATAAAATAATCCTAAGATAATTGTTTTTTAATTTAATTTCAAACTTAAACTAGTTTCCTAATGCAACTACGCTCGTCCATCTTCTAGAAGGCGTGCATAGGAAGTCTTCTAGAAACCGTCGCTGACTGGACCTTCTAGGAACTGCCACGTCACACCGCGTCGTGCCCATGTCTCCAACCGTGACCAAATAATAAAAAAATGCAGAATGCACCCGTTTTGTCACTAATTCTGGAAAGTAAGGGTTTGCACAAAAACAAGCATAACATGACCAATTCAACAGCAATAATCCCACAAAATCGAAGAAATAACGAGCAAAGATTAACGATTCTGAACACTCATCACTCACATGCTTAAATAACAATAAAATGAACTTTAAATTCATTTCATGCCAAAAGACCATTTTGCCCTTCCATCCTTCAATCTTTGATAATACATCCTAACAAAAATTTCCAAATCAATCATTGAACATTTCAATTTATTAAAATCAAACCACTAAATTTTGAATTCTTACTCTTTAGTCACTGACCCGATGTTTGGGATATTACAGGCGTCACCACCGATTAAATAAAATTAAAGAAGAGAAAATTAATATAATTTATAGAGAGCGGAACAAACTCTAACAAGAAAAGAGAGTTCACTTTAATTAATTAATTAATTAGTAATTATATTGATACTTTAGTAATTTGTATTAGAGAATGTTTATTTCATATACTATCATATTTGATATATATTTTCTTTTATGTCACAAGAAAATAAAAAATACAAAAAATTGGAGATCAAAGATAAGAGTTTAGATATAATATTTTAACATGAGTTAGCCATATAAGAAACTATAAATAAACTGTTAACGACTATCCAATAATAATGAGTCTTTTTTCTAATTATCTTTATTTAAAGAACCAGTTGGTACTTGGTATAATTCAATTTGAAATAACTTTTGAGAGAATTAATCTAAATTTATTCAATAAATTTAAATGCATTCATGCGCATATATACATAATTTTATGACAAGAGGAATTGAGATTTTACTTTCAATGTTGAATGCCTCTTACAACAACTCAAATTATCAATAGAGTACGAATTAAATTATCCGTGGTTAAAGAAATTATTATCTTTATAGGTTTTGTGTTCGAACATCAACGATTGTTACATGTGTAAATAAGCGTTCATAGTCAAGTGATTAAAAATATTCAGAATAGATACTAATTTATAATCACCTTAGTTTAATAAAAAAAATTTACCGATGTACTATCTTGTGTTTCATGTATTAATTTTATTTGTGGCAGAGGAGTATATACACAATCTTTTTAAATTGCTTAATTATGTGTATTAACATACTTTTTAGTTGCAATCGTTCATATTATTAGAAAGCATATATTTTACTTTACAACATTCATTTTTTTTATTTAGAAAATAAATATAAAACCGACCGACAGCATTCAATTACCTCCGGAAATGTGTGTTCAGAAACATCAGCAGGCCGTTCCCAGAATTCCAAGAAAGAATGAGCCATAAGAGCTTCGTCGCTCAATTAAAAACAGAAACTAACAACAACAAAAAATCAAAATTGCTGAGAGTGGGATTTGAACCCACGCCCTTTCGGACCAGAACCTTAATCTGGCGCCTTAGACCAACTCGGCCATCTCAACGTTTTAAATAATATGATATTTAGACATTAACTTTTGTATATATATTTTATATTATAAGCTAAAGGTATAATTAACAAATAGTTTTCTGTTATGGATATAAATTTAATTATTATATTTTTAGTGTTTCTTATTTTTAAAAATATATTAATGAAAAATTCATAATTATGGTTTAATTTTAAAGGAAATTAATTTTTTATATTAAATTTATGAAGTTTGAATATTTTTTGATGATTCGAATATTATATTCATATACAAGAAGTGAAAAAAAGAATGAAATAGATTTTTTGAGGTCTGGTTGTCATCAATGATGGCAATCAGTAATGACTGATGGACGATTAGAGTAATTGTTAAAAATAGGCTTAAATATATAAAAGGTGTCTAATCTATTATCGTTTTTCTAATTTAGTGTCTAACGTTTATTTTATTTCAATTTAGTGTCTAACGTTTCATTCCGTGACTCAAAACGGGTCCAGGCGTGATGAGCGTTAAGTTTGGCCGTTAACTCATTAAAAATGCCACCTAACATGTTTTTTAAGGTAAAATATATAAATAGTCCCCAAACTTTTAAGGCACTTGCATTTTGGTCACCCCGTTAGCCTTCTTCTTCTTCTTCTCACCAAGGAAATGTCAAAACAACCCACATGCTTTATAACCTATGCAAAATCACAAAAAGGGAAAAGACAAACACCAAAAATTTGCAGCAGCAACCAAACCACATAAAAATGTACCAAAGAGTTCTAACTCAAATATTACAAAATCAATGCCTAGGTCTATTTTATAAAGAAGCTAAAGAGACAGAAATGAGATCTCCATCTCTTTCTGATCCGATGAGTTCGGTCCTTAACTATGATATTAGAGTGTTCTTTAAACTGCAATAATCATCTATTCGCTCCTCGGGGAATGGAGAAGCCTTGCTTCCCCTTTTCGGGTGAATCGATTTCAGTATGAAACTCCCCGGTTCTTTCATTACATTGATTCTAACTAGAAAAGGATCTCTCCATTACTTACTTTGAGAAGAGAATCGTTTGTTTTACCGACGAACTACGTGGGAAAATGGACCACAACAACCATCAAACCAGAGACCAAAGCAGGGATCGACATAAAAGCCTAAACTTCAATTAAACCATTAAAAAATTAAAAAAAATCACGAAAATAAACTTAAACTCATCACGGAAGTGGTAATCCATGTAATTGCCGAAATTCTTCGTTTATAAAAGAAGAATAAAAACGTTTGTATGTGGACGACCGCCCTGCCTAATGCGAGGCGGAGTCTCTATTGGCTGATGCGGGAAGGCTCTCATTGGAGCAGGCGTCCCGATGTCAGAATACATAAGAAGAGTTGATATACCGAAGCTGGCTTAAGTCCTTCCTTCCTGCGAAAGAACTAATCCCTTTCAAAACCTCTTATCGAGCCCATCTCCTGCTAAATATTCATCTGGTGGTGGCGAAGGGCAACCCCACCTGCTAAGCAGGAACTACCAAGCTTTCTATTCCCTTACAACAAGCAAGCATTCCATCTTACAGTAATCCCTTCCTTCTTCTATTTGAAAATTTCCTCCCGAAGATCCTATTGGTTTGTAATCGATTCTTTATCAATGGGCCACCCTTTCTTTAAACCTTGTCAATGATCGAACTTAAATATATGAATTGAGTGCCATTTGATGAGTAACTGAGAACAAAGGAGAGGGATATAGAAAGGATGAAGTAATGAAAGAGGAAGGCATTGCTAGTAGTAACGACTTGTTACGGACCGACAAACTGGAAAAAAACAGCTATTGCTATTGATACCATATTAAACCAAAGAGAAAATCGCCTCAGTGACCAAAAATGCCTTATAATATATGATTTTAACCAACTTTTTCCGGATTTGCCAAAATGACTAACAAAATTGCAATGCGATCGCTAATTCGCAACGCGATCTCCATTATTGCAAATTCGCGTTGCATTTCGTGTTGTGATAGTTGGAAATCGCGTTGCGATGGTCTACAGTTTCGTTGCGATTTTCCCAATTCGCAATGCGAATAAGTAAATCGCAACGCGAATTGGGAAAATCACAATGCGATACTGACTATCGCAATGCGATACTTACTATCGCAATGCGATAATACAAAATCGCAACGAGATACTGACTTTCGCAACGCGATTCTGACTTTCGCAACGCGATTTACATAGCGTCATTCGTATTAACGCGTATTTTTTTTTCAAATTTCAAACACGAATTTTTTCTTAATAAATCGGAAACTGAACCGTCCACAGTAATCGCAACTCATAACCTCAAACCCAAAATCACAACACTCAGTCCCATCTCCATCTCTCACTCTCTACGGCGAAATACGTCCCCATCTCCGAAGATTTCCGTCCCCATCGCCGGCGAAATCCCTCACAACCATTCACAGTCAAAAATCTCTCACAATCATTCAGAAATGGAAAATCAACCTCCGAGGGTTAGTTTTGTTTTATTTTTATTTTGAAATTTTTGCATTATTTTAGGTTTTTCATATTGAGATTGATGATAAGTTTACTGGTAATTTCAATAATAGATTAACCATTTCACTTAGATTTCTTATTAAATTCATTCGATTGCTGCCAATACTGCTAAACTGTTTAGCATGTGAAGTTAGTATTTGTCTTTTTTTTGTCTTTTGGTTGAAGTAATGCAGAAGAAGAATAGTTTCGAGAATGAAAATCGCAACACGGAAATAACTATCGCAACGAGAGAATCGCAACGCGAAATAAAAATCGCAACGCGAAACCAAAATCGCATTGCGATTTTCATTTCGCGTTGCGATTCACTCGTTGCGATTTTCATTTCGCGTTGCGATAGTCATTTCGCGTTGCGATTCTCTCGTTGCGATAGTCATTTCTGCGTTGCGATTCTCATTATCTCGTTGATATTTTCATTTCAACCAAAAGATAAAACAGTGTTGCAAATTTTAGTTTCAAGAATAAACTACTATTTATGTTTATTGTTTTTGGTATATCTTGACAGTGTAGTTTTTGGTATATCTAACTTGGTATGTTTATTGTTTTTGTAGAAATTTTTTTCGGCTTCATTGACATTAATGAATAAAGTTAGCCTAGCCACTACAATTGCTTCGAAGCTTTCACCTGCACAAAGAAAATTGTTTGAGGAAACCTGCTTCGGGCCATGGCTGAGAGTACAGCATCCGGGTGGAGATGCTAATTTGACCCATTTGTGGCTTCAGACCATGACTAGAGATCTACCCGACAGTATACAACGTGGTGAGGAAGAGATATGCTTTCATTTTCCACCGGCGTATACTTGTTTTGGGCGGAAGGAGTTCTGCTTAATCACTGGTCTACGATTCGGACACGATGATGTAGGCCGGTACACTCGTCATATCACCCGCCCATCATGGTTATCTAGGGTTTTTCCTGATGAGTCAATAGAGAAGCCAAACTTACACGTCGACGACATGAAGAAATTGTTTAATAAGAAAGATGGTTTTACTCGGATGAATGACGTCGATGTTGTCCGAGTATGCCTTCTACTACTTTTGTATGCCGGCTTTTTAGGCAGAGAGGCCAGACAACCTATTCCTCAGGAGCTAATATTATTGGTAGAGGACCTAAATGCATGGAATCTGTTTCCGTGGGGTTCGTATATATGGAAAGCTACCTGGACTAAGTTGTCGTCTGCCTTTGATGACCGCAAAAGTTTACGGGGCGATGGGTCAAAATACACTTTGTCAGGCTTTGTTTGGGCCTTTAAGGTAAGAATTTCTATATAATGTTTTCAAAATTATAATTAATTATTTAACAATTACTAATGTTTGTTATTATATTGTTTGTAGATTTGGATATTCGAGGCCTTTCCCGCCATGAAGACATATGCAATAAAAACTTCAAATGATATTCCCAGGGCTATTTCCTGGAAGATGAAACGTCTGTTGGATTGGGAAGACTTAATACCATATGCGACAATAAATAATGTAAGTTAACACAAATACTATCATATATAAACAAGTTATTAATAGTAGACGTTTAACTTTGTTTGAGTTTTTATATTTTTAGGAGGCCAACATTCCATTAATTAGACTGACACCCACGGAGGCTGAGCTTGCCACTGATTGGTGGCAAGCTAGTCAGCATTTTCTTGATGGCACGAATGATGAGCAGCCTCCACTTCCTCCACTTCGAGAGCCATCACCTCACCCAGAGCCATCACCTGATCGACCCGACTATACACCTCTACAACGAGAGCCATCACCTATCCCGTCACATCATCGAGCCTCTTCTCCACCATCACCTCATGATAGGCGACCAGCAAAGATGCCACGACTTCTATCTCCCTGTTCTCCACCTCCATGGGATGAGTCAAGGGAGTTACGTGATGAGGTCAATGCCTTGCGTGAGGAGATCGGTACTCTACTCGATAACGATGGTGCATGGCATGTGGAGGTGTCTACTTTACATGGTGAGGTTGCCGCTCTACGTGAGATGGTAGTATCGTTGCAGAATGAGGTTCATTCTCTACGCAACGAGGTAAGTTTAAGATTTTCCATATTTAACTTGATGATAAATTTACTCGTAATTTCACTTAAATTAACCATTTCACTTAGATTGCTTAGTAAATTTATTCGGTTGCTGTCAATACTGCTAAACTGTTTATTAACATTGTGAAGTTAGTATTTGTCTTTTTGTTTTGTCTTTTGGTTGAAGTAAATTTATTCGGTTGCTGCCAATTCTGCTAAACTGTGTATTCTTTAACACTGTGAAGTTAGTATTTGTCTCTTTTGGTTGAAAGTTTGAAATATATTTGTCTTTGTTTTCACTGTTTAAATATCATGTCTGTTTATTTACTGATATTTGTATTTAATTATTTAGTGGACCGATAAGGTGGATGCATTACGTCAGGTTTTTATTGCACGACAGAGTTCACGCATCAGACGGCGTGCACGTGCTATTAAGTCTCCGTATACCCCAATAGTGCGAAGACATCGCAAGAAGAAGCCCGACTCACCTGTCATCCCTCAAGAGTCCACTCCTATCGTTGAAGATGCCCATATCATTCCTCGAGAGTCCCCTCCCACCGTTCAAGAGGCCACTGTCATCCCTCAAGAGTCCACTCCTATCGTTGAAGAGGCCCCTATCATTCCTCGAGAGTCCCCTCCCACCGTTCAAGAGGCCACTGTCATCGTTGAAGAGGTCCCTCCCACCATTCAAGAGCCCGATTCACATGGCGTCATATGTAGCATTCTTGAGAAACCCTCTGACGTGCCGGACATAATGGATACAAGTTGGCTCTCGTATGAGTTACCGGCCAGTGCCATACCGGTATCTGAAGTGGAGAGGAAACAACTACCGGACACAATTCTGGATAACACCCTTTGGGCTAAGACCGCAGTTGATTTTTATCTACATGAGCGAAGCCAGGGGTGTTTCACTGACATATGCAAGCTCAATGATGATATCTATTTGTTGCTTGATCGGTCTTGGTGGGGCGTATTATTAGGGGTCGAAGACAATGGCTATTTCGATGGAGGGGTAAGTCTTATATTTTTCTTATATTTTAATTTGATTATTTTTTTGTAAATTTATGTAAGTTACTAATATATGTCTTTTTTTGTAAAATAGCATATCGATGCGTGGGTGTCACGTCTTCTAATAATTAGGAAACTTAAGGAAAATAAAAGAAATACACGATATACAATTATGCTGACGTCTTTTAATGCCGTTCACTTGAAGAATCAACGAGATAAATCATTTGCGTTGGGCAATGGACAAGCTAAACTTTATCCTGCATGGTGGGAGGTCGATAAGGTTAGTGTTTATTTTAGATTGAGTTTAAAGGTATTCATAAATAAGTGTGCAAATGAATGAATTATTACTTATGATTGCAGGTGTTTATCCCTGTTTTGGAACGTAACCATTGGCTTCTCGTCGAGCTTCAGATCCCATCCCTTAAGGCAATAGTATATGATAGCATGATAAATTACTTGGCTGATTTAAGAGATATTATTAAGGGATGGAGCTCTTATTTGGCTAAATTCTTGGATGCGATAAATTATTGGACTCGTTCTGGAAACAAGAAGCCAAAGAAGCTCAATATTACAGTTAGCAGAGACGAGACCGCACCACAACAAACGAAATGACCCAGAGGGGATTGTGGTCCTCTCGTATGCTTGGCGTTGGACCGTTTGATCACAAGAAGTATAAAGTATCTACCTCCCACCGATATAGATAGAGCTACAGTAGGCTTGTGGTTTCGACATTATATGGCTAGATCGATATATACGAGACGCTGCCTACCTGCATCCGCGTTATAAAAATGTCCATAAACAATTGGTATGTTTATAGGCTTGTGGTTTGAAAATGTTTGGTTAAGTACCTAGAATTCAATAATTTGTTGTTTGTAGGTTTTAGATGTGTAGAAAGTGTTGCTTGAGCAAATGTTTGGTTTATGCAGGTTAATCTCAGAAGTGAGCTGCGTGAAAATGATGTATGGCTGCAAAAGTTGATTCAATAGTAGAAGTGTTATTTTCTCTAATAATTATTGCTTATTTTTTGATTGTTTAATTGATTTGTAAAAGTTGATTTATTTAATTGATGTTAACATAATTATTATTTGTGCTTGTTTAATTGATTGAAATGTAATGGTTGATTTTGTTGATTTCAATCTGCATTATGTTGAAGGCAAAAAGTACTATCGCAATGCGAAATGAAAATCGCAACGAGAGAATCGCAACGCGAAATGAAAATCGCAACGAGGGAATCGCAACGCGAAATTAAATTCGCGTTGCGATTTTCATTTCGCATTGCGATTCCCTCGTTGCGATTTTCATTTCGCATTGCGATTCTCTCGTTGCGATTTTCATTTCGCATTGCGATAGTAATTTCCGCGTTGCGATAGACATTAAGATGATTGCCTATTAAGTGATAACAACTGAACAGATCATAGCAATTTTCAAACTCAAGTTACTAATACATGCCTAACTGAAAATGTTAAAAGTTCACACATAAAATCTACATAATACAACGTTTGCATTTAAAAATCACCTAAGTTAACAGTCCCAAAAGGTGAAGCCAGTTGTGATTGGGATTTTAAAGATGATTGCGATTTTGATTGCCTTTTTCTTGACACCATATGAGCTTTGGAGTTTGATGATGATCCATATTTTGGTAGAGGAAAAGATGATTGTGATGGCACTGGTGATCCACATGTCAACCTTGTATGACCACTTTCCTTGCACCGACTACATGTCGATCTCTTCTTCTCTTCACCCTTAGACGGTATACGATCGTGACTTTTTGGTCGGCCAGGTAGCCTTTTGTCCATGGCTGGTGGCAAAACTGTTTGTAAGTCATCTGGTATGTCCCACTCAGAAGGATGTGGAATAGGGTAGACAATCTCGGTATAAGTCTGTCGATATACTTCTGTAGTGTAGCAATCCATAGCGTATGTGCTTGAATCATCTTGGTTTAGATGAAGAGCAACTTTTATAACATGGCCACACGGATAACCAGATGTTTGCCATTTCATACAACTACACGTCTTTGCATTTAGATCGACAAGCCCATTTAAGTTATTATCCAGTACTTCAAACAAAGTGTTTGAACATGGTTCAACTCTCCATGACGTTGACTTCACAACACGTTTCGTTATCTTTTTTTCAGTCCATGGTGTAACACGATGTTCCAATGTTCCTGTAAATTTAAATAAATAATACTTAGTAAAATATATGATAAGTTACGAATTCAAAGAAATAATACCTGCATGGTTTCTTTTCTTGTAGTACCACTGTTGAATAGAGGCTCAAAAAAACTCCATTAACATAGTAATGGGTAATTTCCGGGAATGACGACTTAGAGCGTTGATTGATTCTGCACTATTAGACGTCATGAAACCATATCTTGCTCCAAGTTGATGTACTCTTGACCATCTTTCAAACCCGAAATCTTCTAGTGTTTGAGCACACTGAGGCAAAACACGTCTTAAACAGTTTATATGCTTATTGAAATCCACTTCCCGATAAGCTTTTACAGCCTTCCAGTATGTCCATTTGTGCTTTTTTATACCAACAGACATTGATTTTAGATTTCTATACAAATGAACACCACAAAGACCATGAAAAGCATCTGGGAAACACCTTCTAACAGCGTTGTCAATTGAGTTTGCCCTATCGGATATGATTGTCAGATTGCTAATAGGACCTATGCAATCCCTAAGATGTCCATAAACCATATCCATGAATCAGAGGTTTCAGATTTGCCAACCCCGTAAGCTATTGGCAATATCCCATTGTTAGCATCCATGGCTACTGCTAATAAGTTTACTCCAAGGTATCGACCTTTCAAATGTGCTCCGTCAACTATAATAACTGGGTGCATGCAAGTAATAAACGAACGAATCTACAAAATAATATACACAAGAAATATAATCATTTAAATGTGAAATGCATGTAACTAACAGAAATGAGTCAACAGAATTATATTGATTTACTAACCGCAGCACCAATGGCGATAAACAGCAACTCAAAGTGTCCATCTCTATCTGTTTTGATATGAGTTACCTACCCAGGATTTTTCAGCTTTAAATTGTGACAATAAGTCGGCAGTTAGGCAAACGATGCTTCTGGCGACCCCCTCAACAATTCCAAGGCATAACATTTGGCTCTCCAAGCTTGAGAATATGATATACTAATCTTGAACCGAGCATTCATGTCTGTCATAATTTCATGTCCCCGATATACCCTGCCATTCAAAAACATTAACTCAGCTAGAAAACCACCCAACACCTTTTTGTTTGCCTGTCTATGGTTAGGAAAAACTTGGGTTCTTGAACATGTATGTTTATCAATAAAAGTCCTAACTTGAAACATTTCGCAATCTTTTATCCTCTTTGCAATCATACGCCACGTACAGTTTTTGTCAATCATACACCTTGTTTCGAAACGATCTTTGCTTGATTTGTTAACTTTTAGTTGATAGCCATCTTCCACACATTTCGTATACAAAGCTATCTTCAAGTCTTCCTTTGTATCAAAACAATCATCTTTCTTGATACGAATAACTTTTGTGTAACAATCAACTGCTTTCTTTACCAAATCTTCTTCCGGTATCTGAAGTAATTCTGGCATATTCCAGTTATACTCCCGTGGCATTTTCTTTTCTTTGGGGACTTTTTCTTCTTCTTTTTCTTCTTCTTTTTCTTCTTCTTTTTCTTCTTCAGGATTATATGAATTACAGAATGGATTTTCAACATGTTCATTCACAGCCTCCACTTCCTCCTCATTATCATCAACAACATCTTCCTCGGCAAAGGTTGTTTCATCATCAAAATTCGGGTATTGACCAATATCAAAATCATTACACGCAGGGTCTGTTTCTTCTTCTGAAACATCATCAAAATCCGAGTATTAACCAATATCAAAGTCCGGGTATTGACCAAGATCAAATTTCGAATACTGACTAGTACTCACAATTTTTTCTCTTGGCTCATCATCGTCTAATTGGTCAATACGAAAACCGAAATTTGGTGCTGAAAGTTGATTGGGATTTGGATTAGAGAAAGGTTGTAGGTTTTGAGAAAAACTTAGTTATTTACTACCCGCTACTGACCCAACAATATTACTTCTAGGTTCAACAACATACAATGTAACATCATCACTTGAAACACTAATGTAAGCAATGAATCGTTCAACATCTTCATTGTCGGTTAACAAATAAACTTTACCATTCCTCTTATAAGATAGCCTAAATCCACTTAGGGGCTCTAATTCAATTTCTTTGAAACACGTAACTTTAGAGTTTCATAAGTTAACTTTTTTAATGACAGTTTTAGTTGAAGATTCATGGGTAAAGGCATATATTGTAAAACACCATGAACATTCTCTCATGACCCTCCAAAACACAAATCTATCCAAACATGATCAACATTAGATGATTTCATGGTTGTAAATTAATTTACTAAACAAACGAGCTGCGAAACTAAGACCTGTTGCCGGATGGGGAAGGATGTAGGAACGGATGTCGCCGGAGAGAGTGATAGATGGAGATGGAATGAGTTGCGATTTAGGGATTTAGGTTATGAGTTGTTGCTTCTGCGTAGATATATACACAAAAAATTTGTGTTGCGAAACTAAAACCTATTGCGAACTTTGAAAATCGCATTGCGATTCTGTATTATCTCGTTGCGATTTTCCTAATTCGCAATGCGAATAAGTAAATCGCAATGCGAATTTGGAAAATCGCAATGCGATACTGACTATCGCAACGAGATAATACAAAATCGCAACGAGATTCTGACTTTCGCAACGAGATTCTGAAAATCGCAATCATCTTCAAAATCCCAATCACAACCGGCTTCACCTTTTGGGACTGTTAACTTAGGTGATTTTTAAATGCAAACGTTGTATTATGTGTATTTTATGTGTGCACTTTTAACATTTTCAGTTAGGCATGTATTAGTAACTTGAGTTTGAACATTGCTATGATCTGTTCAGTTGTTATCACTTATTAGACATTCATTTGACTATCGCAACGGGGAAATCGCAACGCGAAAATGGCTATCGCAACGCGAAAATGGCTATCACAATTCGAAATAAAAAATCGCAACGCGAAAATGGCTATCGCAACTAGAAAATCGCAATACGAAATGAAAATCGCATTGCGATTTTCTCGTTGCGATTTTCATTTCGCATTGCGATTTTCTCGTTGCGATAGTCAGTTTCGTGTTGCGATAGTCTGTTTTGCCTTCAACATAATGCAGATTGAAAATCAACAAATCAACTATTACATTTCAATCAATTAAACAAGCACAAATAAGAATTATGTACACGTCAATTAAACAAATCAACATTTACAAATCAATTAAACAATCAAAAAATAATAATAATTCTTATTTCTTCATAAATAATTGAATCAATGAATCAACAACTTTGTGACCCTGTACATCCATTTCACGCAGCTCACTTAAGGATTAACCTGCAGAAACCAAACATTTGCTCAAACAAGACTTCCTACACATCTAAAACCTACAAACAGCAAATTATTGAATTCTAGGTACTTAACCAAACATTTTCAAACCAAAAGGAGTATATATGTTAACAAAACTTGCATTTGACTTACCAATTAACAATGGACACTTTCATAAGGCGGATGCAGGTAGGCAGCGTCTCGAATATATTGCTCTAGCAATATAATGCCGAAACCACAAACCTACTGCAGCTCTATCTCTATCGGTGGGAGGTAGAAACTCTGTGCTTCCCTTCGTCAAACGCGCCAAGCACAAGCATACGAGAGGACCACAATCCCCTCTGGCTCCCGGCGATTGTTGTGGCGCGGTCTTGTCTCTGACAATTGTGACATTGAACTTCTTTGGCTTCTTGTGTCCAGAATGAGTCCAATAATTAATCCCATCCAAGAATTTAGCCAAATGAGAGCTCCATCCCTTGATCATATCTCTCAAATCAGACAGTGATATGTAATTTATCATGCTGTCATACACTATTATCTTCAGGGATGGGAGCTGAAGTTGGACGAGAAGCCAATGATGACGTTCCAAAACAGGGATAAACACCTGCAATCATAAGTAATAATTCATTTATTTGCGCACTTATTATGAAACACCTTTAAAAAATTTAAAAAATAAACACTAACCGTATCGACCTCCCACCATGCAGGATAAAGTTTAGCTTGTCCGTTGCCCAACGAAAATGATTCATCTCGTTGATTCTTCAAGTGAACTGCGTGAAAAGCCGCCGGCATTATTGTATATCGCAAATTTTTTTTATTTTTCCTAAGCTTCCTTATTATTAGTAGACGTGACACCCACGCATCGATATGTTGTTTTACAAAAAAATACATATATTAGTGAATTACATTAATTTTTAAAAAAATTAATCAAAATCATATATAAGACAAATATAATACTTACCTCCCCATCGAAATAGCCACTGTCTTCAACCCCTTATAGCACACCCCACCAAGACCGATCAAGCAACAAAAACATTTCATCGTTGAGTTTGCTTATGTCAGTGTAACACCCTTGGCTCCGCTCATGTAGATAAAAATCAACTGCGGTCTTAGCCCAAAGGGTATTATCCACAATTGTTTCCGGTAGTTGTCTCCTCTCCACTTCAGATACCGGAAGGGTACTAGCCGGTAACTCATACGAGAGCCAACTCTCATCCATCATGTCCGAAACCGGTGGGGGTTTCTCAATACTTCGATATATTACCCCATGTGAATCGGGCTCTGGAATGGTGAGAGGGACCTCTTTAACGATGACAGTGGCCTCTTGAACGGTGGGGGGGACTCTTGAGGGAGGATAGGGGCCTCTTGAACGATTGGAGGGGACTCTTGAGGGATGACAGGTGAGTCGGGCTTCTTCTTGCGGAGTCTTCGCACCATTGGGGTGAACGGAGACGTAATAGCACGTCCACGCCGTCTGATGCGTGAACTTCGTCGTGCAAGGAAAACCCGACGTAAAGCATCCACCTTATCGGGCCGCTAAAAAAAATTAATACATAAATCAGTAAATAAACAGACATGATATTAAACAAAGACAAATATGTTTCAAACTAGCATTGTATTCACCCAAGTCATTATTCTATCATAGTTCATAAAATGCTCAGATAACATTCCAGAAGAAAGCACTTATATAAACATTTAAAAGGACAACATATATAAACATTCCAGAAGAAGAATAGTTTACTTTCGCAGCACGAAACTTAAAATCGCAACGCGAAAATGACTATCGCAACGCGGAAATGGCTATCGCAATGCGAAATGAAAATCGCAACGACAAAATCGCAATGCGAAATGAAAATCGCAACGACAAAATCGTAATGCGAAATGAAATCGCAACGAAAAAATCGCAACGCGAAACACAAATCGCATTGCGATTTTCATTTCGCTTTGCGATTTCATTTCGCATTGCGATTTTGTCGTTGCGATTTTCATTTCGCATTGCGATAGCCATTTCCGCGTTGCGATAGTCATTTTCGTGTTGCTCAAGTAAACTATTCTTCTTCTGCAAATTGAAACTTGAATGGATTGCATTACTTCAACCAAAAGACAAAAACAAAACCAAAAACAAATACTAACAAAAACAGTTTAGCAGTATTGGCAGCAACCGAATGAATTACGAGTATGAAAAATCTTAAACTTACCTCGTTGCGTAGAGTATGAACCTCATTCTGCAACGATGCTACCATCTCACGTAGAGCGGCTACCTCACCGCGTAATGTAGACACCTCAACACGCCATGCACCATCGTCTTTGCGTAAAGTACCGACCTCCTCACGCAAGGCATTGACCTCATCACGTAACTCCCCTAACTCATCCCGTTGAGGTGGAGGTGTAGAACATGGAGATAAACGTCGTGGCATCTTTGCCGGTCACCTATCTTGCGGTGATGGTGGAGAAGAGGCTCGATGATGTGACAGAATAGGTGATGGCTGTCGTTGTGGAGGTGTATAGTCGGGTCGATCAGATGATGGCTCTGGGTGAGGTGATAGCTCTGGGCGAGGTGATGGCTCCCGAAGGGAAGGCTGCTCATCAACCATTCCATCAAAAAAAACGCTTACTAGCTTGCTACCAATCAGTGGTAGGCTCAGCTTCCGTGGGTGTCAGCCTCTGTAGAGGAGTGTTGGCCTCCTAACAATATAAAAGCTCAAACAAAGTTAAACGTGTACTAGTAATAACTTGTTTATAAACATATGGTAGTATTTATGCTAACTTACATTATTTATTATCGTATACCGTAGTAAATCTTCCCATTGCAAGGTCCATTTCCTCTTCCAGGAAATAGCCCTGGGAATATCATTTGAAGTTTTTATTGCATATGTCTTCATGGCGGGAAAGGCCTCAAATATCCAAATCTACAAACAATATAATAACAAACATTAGTAATTGTTAAATAATTACTTATAATTTTGGAAACATTATATAAAAATTCTTACCTTAAAGGCCCAAATAAAGCCTGTCAAAGTGTATTTGGAACCATCGCCATGCAAACTTTTTCGATCATCCAAGGCAGACGATAACTTATTCCATGTAGCTTTCCATAAATACGAGCCCCACGGAAACAGGTTCCGCGCATTTAGGTCTTCTACCAATTTGATTAGATCATTTGGAATAGGTTGTCTGGCCTCTCTTCCTAAAAAGTCAGCATGCAAAAGAATTAGAAGGCATACTCGGACAACGTCGACGTCATCCATCCGAGTAAAACCATCTTTCTTATTCAACAATCTTGTCAGGTCTTCTACGTGTAGATTCGGCCTCTCCAGCTCAAGAAAAACCCGGGATAGCCATGATGGGCGGGTAATGTGTCTAGTGTACCGACCTACATCATCGTGTCCGAAGCGTAGACCGGTGATTAAGCAAAACTCCTCCCACCCAAAACACGTATACGCTGGTGGAAAATCAAACCATATCTCTTCATCACGACGTTGTATAGTCTCTGGTAGATCGCTAGTCATGGTTTGAAGAAACAGGTGTGTCAACATCGCATCTCCACCGGGATGTTGTACTTTCAGCCATGGCCCGAAGCATGTATCCTCAAACATTTTTCTTTGTGCAGGTGAAAGCTTCGACGCAATTGTTTTGGCCAGGCTGACTTTATTTCTTAAGGTCAATTGAGTCTAATAAAAGTTCTACAAAAACAATAAACATACTAAGTTAGATATACCAAAAACTACACTGTGAAGATATACCAAAAACAATAATAAACATAAAGAGTAGTAGTTTATTCTTCAAACTTAAATTTGCAACACTGTGAATTTCGTATTTGTCTTTGTTTTTTGGTTGAAGTAATGCAATTCATTCAAGTTTCAATTTGCAGAAGAAGAATAGTTTCTGAAAATGAAAATCGCAACACGAAAATGACTATCGCAACGCGAATTTGACTATCGCAACGAGAGAATCGCAACGCGAAACTAAAATCGCGTTGCGATTTGCATTTCGTGTTGCGATTCTCGGTTGATTTAATAAGAAATATAAGTGAAATGGTTAATCTATTATTGAAATTACCAGTAAACGTATCATCAATTTCAATATGAAAAACCTAATAATAATGCAAAAATTTCAAAAAGAAAATAATTAAAAAAACTAACCCTCGTTGGTTGATTTGGTTGATTTTCCATTTCTGATTGTGAGGGTGGCTCTGAGAGATGGAGATAGACGGATTTCGCCGGAGATGGAGAGATGGAGATGGGACTGAGTTGTGATTTTAGGTTTTAGGTTATGAGTTGCGATTACGGGATATACTGTGGACGGTTCAGTGTTCCAATATATTAATATTCGTTTTTGGAATTTAAAAATAAAATACTTGGCCAGGATACTAATGGCGCTTTGAAAATCGCATTGCGATTATGTATTATCGCGTTGCGAAAGTCAGAATCGCGTTGCGAAAGTCAGTATCTCGTTGCGATTTTGTATTATCGCATTGCGAAAGTAAGTATCGCATTGCGATTTTCCCAATTAGCGTTGCGATTTACTTATTCACATTGCGAATTGAGAAAATCGCAACGACACTGTAGACCATCGCAACACGATTTTCAACTATCGCAACGCGAAATGCAACGCGAATTTGCGATAATGGAGATCGCGTTGCGAATTAGCGATCGCATTGCGATTTTGTTGGTCATTTTGGCAAATCCGAAAAAAGTTGGTTAAAATCGTATATTATATGAGAATTTTGGTCACTGAGGCGATTTTCTCTAAACCAAAAGCAAATGAACTCAAGGGCCACCTCTGAGAGTGAGACATTGTATTGTGGTACATCTGTTATAATGTGCTGCATGCCCTTACAGACTTACACCGACTCTTTTTTTACCCCCTTGAACATTGATAAGGGAATATAACCCTCCAAAGACATGAAAAGACTAAAAATAAAGAAACGAACATACTTGCATGGACCAATACTTCTGCTAAGCATAAAATCATTTAGTGGATAGATATTTTAATATATGTTCAGCACCATGTCACCATATGGCATGTGAGAAGGGGATGTATAGAGATTGCAACAACATAATATACAATGCAAATTAAATATAACAGTAGGCAGAAAAAAATACAACTGCATGAATTACAGTATGCACATTCACAAACATAAGCAATTTCATTCATAAACATGATTACAGCAACTTTGAAACAACTAAATTAACCTTGTTCTAAACCGAGGACAACAATCATCATGATGCAAAAAACTCGTAATGCAAAGAATATATATAGATGGAGCACTTACGATTGATACTAAGTTAAAACTATAGGCATCAACTCTCTTGCTTGTCAACTAATAATCCAGAAATGTCCCTAATACCAGAAGAGTTCCAGTCTGGGCATGAGTCAGCAGGTTGTAGATATTACACCAAGGTAAGCTTGATCTTGTCTGTGAAAAAAGATAACAAAGGTTATTAAAATAATAATAATGAAGAAGAAGAAGAACAAGTTGCCTAAAAGTTTGGAGACTACTTATATATTTTACCCTAAAAAATATGTCAGGTGACATTTTTAATGGGTTAATTGTCAAACTTAACGACCCGTCACGGCTAGATCCATTTTGAGTCATGGAATGAAACGTTAAGCACCAAACTGAAATGAAATAAACGTTAGGCACTAAACTAAAAAAACTGACATAGATTGGGCACCATTTATATATTTATGCATTAAAAATATTAAGAAAATGTTAAAATGAATTTTTATAACAGTTGTAAAAGTTTAATGATCATTGTGTAATATTTGAAAGTTAAGTGGATAAACAACCACTGGGTATAGCTTAGGCACTTGTAGTGAACTCTACCCATTTTGTTTGAGTTGCCCTGAGAAAGTTTTTGCCTCGCAAAAATATCATTTCCTTAACCCTTATCCATTCCCCCTCTCCCTCTCAAAAACCTCAATCAAACCAAATCATCGCTTCAACCCAACCGGAGCTGAACTAATCTTCCCGATGGCTCTGCTTCCACTTCCCCACCAATCTTCTCTTTTTTCTCTGCAAAATAAACCTAAAACCCACTTCCCCAACATCTCTTCCGCTTGCTTTCTTCATCCATTCTCTCCTCTCAGCACCACTCTTCGCTTCAAAGCTACACCATTTACCAGCTTCGTCCTCCATTTCTCTGCCACCACCCAACACCCTGCTTTACAAGTGAAAGAAGAAGAAGAAGAGTTTTCAAAAACTAGATTGATTGCCCAGAACGTGCCTTGGAGTTGTACCGTCGAAGACATTCGTTCTTTGTTCGAGAAACATGGCACTGTCGTCGATGTTGAGGTTTTTTCTTTCTCTTGGGTTTACCTTTTTTTTTATTCGTGGTTCGTGTATTGATGTGAATATGTTTTTTTTTTTCAGCTTTCTATGCATAACAAGACCAGAAATAGGGGATTGGCATTTGTTTCCATGGCTTCGCCTGAGGAGGCTCTTGTGGCTCTCAATAATCTTGAGTCATATGTAAGCATATTTATTGCCTTTGATTATTCTCTCATATGACTTGGGAATTCTGAGATGAAGTAAAGATTTTATGTTAGAGTGGAACTTCTAAAATTTTACGAGTAATGAATTTATAGAAGTTTTTCGCCAAAACTGATTATGATAATTTGAAATTTTTAAGAGCGGCTGCACGCTGCACAACCATCTTTCTCAGTTCATCTCTGCATGAATTAGATGGTCCAATATAAATAAGCTGAATTATTTTATTCAATCATCTGAACCTGCTGATTTTCAATACATATAGTAGAGATATTTGATATTTCCTTAAGATGCTAGTTTAATAAGTTTTCTTAAGGCACTCGTTAGCAAATCCTTGATGAATTCAGTGTGTATGAGGCAATTTATCCTAAGTAATGGTTGAGAGTATACTTTGACACAAAGAGGAACGCACTATTTTATGCCCAGAGGTGCGAAGTTAGGAAGATATTAGAAATTTAGAGGGTGTGAAACTATAAAATTTCAGGGGTGTGAAATAGATCATCAATAGAGAATACAAAAAAAAAATCTTAAATTATGTGAGAATTTGAAATTTCCAGGTGTGAAACCGCACCTCCAGCACCCTCTCCGTCCATCTCTGTTTTGACATCATTTAACAAGAAAAACAATTGATTTGTTTCCTTAAAACTGATATAGGAATTCGAGGGTCGTACTTTAAGGCTCAATTATGCTAAACCTAAGCAGAAGAAAGCTCTTCCACCTGAGAAACCGAAGCAGGTGCCGGCATTCAACTTGTTCGTGGCGAATCTTTCGTACGAAGTGAGGGCTAAACATCTTAAAGAGTTATTCAGTTCTGAGGGCGCTAATGTTGTTTCTGCTGAAGTTATATTTCATGATAATCCGAGAAAGTCATCTGGCTATGGCTTTGTATCTTTCAAATCCAAGAAAGAAGCTGATGCTGCACTGTCTGCTTTCCAAGGGAAGGTACTTCCTTATTTAGTAAATTTCTCGATTGTTTGTTTCTTTGTTTTTTTAGTCAAGAAACTGATAATTTTTTATTGCAGATGTTTATGGGAAGACCGATTCGAGTGCAACGTAGTCGACAATTCGTGAAAGTTCAATCAGACGACGGTTCACAATCCGACGATAAATCGGCCGAGTCGAACCCTAATTCGGAACAAGAAGCTGTGGATTGAAGTTGAATTTGATTATACTCGGATCAAAGAGAGGTTGTTGTTTGTTACTCCGTGGGGAAGCAACATATGTACGTGAATGTTTCAGCCATTTGAGCTCTGTTATGTCATTTTTTGGTGGCACCTGGAGTAAATTGACTGTTCTTCGGCTCAACTCTAATCCTTTCCATTCTCATATTAACAACTGCTATATTTTTTTCTCGAAATATCCATGTAAGGAAACTGTGGATTTTGTTTCAGCCATTTGAGCTCTGTTATGTCATTTTTTGGTGGCACCTGAAGTATATAGCGTTCACTTAATCCGATAAAATCGAGTTCAAGATTCATGCCAAGGGTTCCAATCGTGTAAGGAAACTGTGGATTTTGTTTAATGTACCATTGAGGATGGCAAGCTTCCATTGGAGTTGAGTAGTTACCCTCGAGTGCTCCATTATCCTAGTGGCCATACTATGGATTTCAAGTGTTGGAAAATGACAACAAAACATCCACTGCGGTTTCTTAGACACTATTGGACGTGCCCATGCCACGAAACACTCATTACTCGTAGCGATAAAGTTGAGAGTAAAGTTTACACTTACAATTATAATTTAAATAATATTCTATATATGTATATATATATATATATATTCTTTTTCGATATATTTTTACTAAATTTTGAATATTAATTAATGTTATTATTTTTTATATAAGTGAAACATGCTGTCCCATAACAGCTGTTACCACGTGATACTTGTAGTCTCCCCGCCCAGGCCCAACCTGCCCCGACTCAGCAAAAGACGAGTAAACCCCCAGAAAGCGCACAACATTAAAACAGCTGGCATCATAAAAGACAAGAAAGTACCCCTGCTCTCCCCACTTTCCACGTTTCCACACTCTCACAACTTTCATCACTCGCTTTCGTCCTTTTTTTGTTCCTCCGATTAATCAGTTCAAAATCCAACTTTAATTAATACATAAGAGCATATTATTAATTATAATAACCAACAACGATAAACTACAACCAAATCTCAACGGTAAATATAGCTCCAGCCTATCAATATATAAAATCAACCCCGTCAAAATAAAAAGAAATACGCTACTAAAACTCAATATGAGAATCTAAAAATGACCCTAAAGTAAAAAAATCGATCAAATTCAAATCCTACAATCCGAAAATATCAGATCTAAGCGAACAAAGCGACTGCTGCAAAAACAGCTGCAACGCCGGATCCAGCGACGGCGGCTATATTCAAAGCGGCGGCGTTCGGAGAAGATGTTGGAGATGCTCCAGGTGACCCGCTGATGGAGGATGGAGTGATAGCGCCAGTGGGAGAAGCACCGACGGTCGGAGAACCAGCCGGAGACATAGGAGGGGCCGGGGGAGAGGAAGTTGGAGAAGATTCTGGGGCTGGAGTGGTGGCTATTGACGGCGGCGAAGCGGTTGGAGTAGCGGTGGGAGACGTGGTTGGGGAAACCTTGGGAGCTGGAGTCGGAGAAGAAGACCGCGGTGACTTGGTCGGGGCGGAACTTGGAGCCTGGCCGAGAGCGCAGCTTACGATGAGAGCTGAGAGAACAAAGCAAGCTAAGGTTTTCGTCATTATAGAATTTTAGAAGATCAAAGAAAAGAAAGGAAACACAAAGAACATGAGAAATTGAGGAAGCGGCAGTAGGGTAAAGGGAGATGAGAGAGGAAAGGAGGTATATATAGAAGGTTTAGGCCTTGGGCTGGGTTTTGATATATTTTTCAAAAATAAATAAATAAATAAAAGGGTAAATTACACGTTTAGTTCCCTAATTATTACTTTTATTCTGATTTAATCATCCAACTAGTTTTTAAATCATAGTTAACATTTAGTTTTAGATTTATTTTGATAACTCGTTATTGAAAAATAAAAATGATACTGATATGTTATAATAAGATGGTTTCACGTTATTATTGAAAACAATAAAAAAAAGTCAATAGTTGTGTTATTTTTTTAATTATGGATGATTAAATGAAATTAAAACCTAATATTAAGTATGATTTTGAGAGATTGGGTGATTAAAATAAAATAAAAGTGATAATTAGATACTAAATTTGTAGTTACCCAAATATAAAAACAATACCTTCTAATGCTTTGGAGTTTTGGGGTTTTTTAATTATGCCCGTGCATTTATCTTTTATTTCAATTTAGTCCATACTCAGAGCTCATTAGAATACTTTTTCTTTATTTTTATAGTGCATATCCATTATTTTTCTTTTCCAGACATTGAAACAAAGTAATTGAGTTTTGACTAGACTTGCTTTTTAAAATAAAAAAAAACTGTTTCTAATTAATGAGTTCAAATAAAAAAAATTTAATTTTAGATAATTTATCAAATACTAATTAAAAACAGAGTAGATATCCATTAGAATAAAAATTTTATGAGAATAAAAATTAATATACAATAAATCCTTTATAAATTAATATTTAATAAAATAATAATCTCTTTAAAATTATATTTTTATCCAAATTTGGATTTAAAATTTAAATTAATAAGATAATAGGTTTAATAAATTAATAAGATAATAATTTTTGAAAGACAGATATATAAATTTATGGTCCCTCTAATATTATAAATTAATAATTCTATAAAATTATAATATAATTAGGACAACTTAATAAAATATGATTCTATTATTGTTTCTTTCTTCTTAAAATTAAAATCTAATTATATTTCATTTCTAACTTCTTTTACTGCATCAAAAAGTTATGGTATTGCGTTCACATATTACATCAAAAAAATTGTGAAGAATTATTTCCGCTATGATTACTTCCTTTTGCAGAATTGTAAAGATATTGTATAATCTTTAGTTTTATCCTCCGTAGAGCTTTCAGTAACACTAGTTACATTTATTCCAAGCTGTGAATTATTTTTATGTATTTTATTAGTAAATTATATCTACTTCAAAACTGTGAATTTTGTCAGAAAAGAAGTACATCAAAAATTATTAATACATTCAAGAACTAAATATAAGGATCATATTAATAGAATTTAAGCGTAACATATTATATTTAATTCTTTATTTATATTTATTATTTCTGTCTATTTTAATAAATAAAAAAGGAAATTCACATGGATCAAAGCAATTCCGATATATTTATGAACAAAAATTCTGCTTACCGTTATGATTTGCACGTTGTTGGTCCAATTTATTATTTATGGGAATTATCGTTTCAACTCTAAGGAAAAGAATCATGGTTTAATGAAAATAATGGAGAATTAGTTTAATTATTTTATTAATATTATTTAATTCAATTTATCAACTTTTTATTATTATATGAATTTTGTGTTCGTGTTGATGCTTTTTATTATTATTTATAATGGTATTTTTTACCTATCATTATTTTGATTTATTTCATTAAGTTTTTCACAATTTATTTGCATGATTTTATTTTATTATTTAGTGATCAGTTTTATACTTCAATATTTTAATTATATAATTTTTATATATTTTCTTTTTTTAATAAAGCTGATAAATTTATTATTTAATAAAAAGAAACTAAAAAGAGCTTTGGATTCTTCTTTTATTCTAATAAAATAAAAATTTTATTATAATATTTTAAGAATCATTGTTGTTTCTAAAGGTCACACGTTCAAACACCAACGGTTGCAATAGCGTGATTAAGTGTTCATTAGCAAATGTTTGAAAATATTTAGAACACACTATTTTATAATCACTTTAGCTTAATAAAAAAAGTATGCATATGTAAACGTATAAATCGAACAACTTCAATGATTAAAACATAATTTGGTTCTTATTTTTTATTAAGCCTTAAATAAACTTACATTTTTTATAATGTATGATTCTAAAATAATTTTTTTACTAATATCAAAAATATCGGAATAGGAGTAATCTCAATACTATTACTTCTTTAGATAATTTTAGATTATGAGCATAATGTTTAATTTAAGACAATTTTATCATTCCCTTTTTATTAAATTCACCCTTAAAATTAAGAACTGTTGGAAACGTTGGTGGGCACTCGGTAAGCTTAACAATTAATATGATATTATTAATATAAATCGAAATACGATACAACTCGAACACGACACTAGCTACAACTAGTTTAAAAACAGCACAAGCTTTTCTAAGCTTCATACTATCTCTTATTTTTTTTCTTCATGTCGCCCTAAATTCCTTGTTAATTAAGTATTTTGTATGTTGCCTCCATTTATGCTTTGTTGTAATTGAATACAATTTGCCACATGTTGGATAACTCTCTTAATCATTAGTTGTTGCCATGAATGTCTTTACCATACCATGTAATTTCCAAATGTTGCCAACCCATCATTTGTAAGTTAAGCCGCTGCCACTTGTTGTTACAAGCTTTTATTTGCCATGTGATTAATTTGTTGTTGCCACATAGAATTGTTTTGTTGTCCATTATCCAAGATTTTCCACATGCATGTTTACAAACATTCAAGAAATCAAGTTTAATTTCTAACACTCCCCCTCAAAATTTGATTTTCCATTTCGAGCTTTTCTTTGAGTCTATTGAAAGTGTCTATTTTCAATGGCTTTGTAAAAATACTTGTTAATTGTTCTTCTGTTCAGCAGTAGACAAATTCCATATTTTTGTTCTTTATTTACTCTCGTATAAAATGATATTTTGTACCGATATGCTTGCTTCAGTTATGGGAGATAAAATTCTTGGCAAGAGAAATTATTGACTTGTTATTGGCATAAATTGTAGTCGGTTCTTTTTGTGCCTAGTTTAACTCGTTCAAAATATTCTTCAACCACATTGCTTGGCAAATGCATGCTGCAACGACTATATATTATGCTTCACATGTTGAAAGAGAAACAGTTTGTTGCTTTTTTATGACCTTGAAAATATTGCAGAGCCGATATAGAATAGATATCTAGATGTGCTCTTGATATAGAATAGATATCCAGATGTGCTCTTTTGATCATCCAAATCTCCCCCATTATCACTATTAGAATAACTAACCAACTTCGAATTTTTTAAATGTGTGTAAAACAAACCATGACCCATCATATCTTTAACATAACTTAAAATTCTCTTCGCTGTAATCCAATGATCTTGTTTTGGCTTCTCCATGAATCTGCTTACCAATCCTAAGACATATGTAATGTTTGATCGTGTGATAGTAAAATATCTTAGACTTCCAACAAGACTTTTAAACAAGGTTGGATTCACCAACTCCCTTATTGAATGTACACCTAATTTTATTCCTGGTTATGCTGGAGTGGTTACCGACTTGCAATCCTCCATTCTAAATTTGCCTAAAATTTGCTCGGTGTACTTCTTTTATGAAATAAATGTTCCATCTTGCATTTGCTTCACTTTGACTCCAAGAAAGTATGATATTTCACCAATATCTGTCATTTAAAATTCTTTAGTCATATCTTTCTTGAAATCATTGAACATACATGGATTGTTTCCTATGAAAATCTTGTCGTTCACATATAAGCATATGATCATGATATCACTATCTTTATTTTTCTTCGTATATAAGTGTCCTCTTTTGTGGGTACTATAAAATGAGTGCGGATATATGTGCAAGTATACACAATCGAACAAGTAATACAGTGATAAGTGAGTGTCGTCACCACAGGGAATTGAGGAAATCAAATAGGTTTGTCAAGGCACTTTACTTTGTCACCTAAGTAAAGTTAGTGATGGTATATACAAATGATAATGTTGTGGCAAAATGGAATGACTGATGTGGAAATGGAATGATGGTGGTATGGTAGTAATCGAATTTGTCATGGCAAATGAAATTGTAATGCGTGGGAACAAATATAAATGCCAAGGCAAAACAAAATGTAAATCATGTATTTAATATATATATATAGGACTTTGGCTTCCTCACAAGACAAACAGCAATGGAAATGAGTGATAGGAGTCACAATGAAAACCTAAGTCTATTTCTCTGAATGGTATTTCTTCTATGCTTACCCTGCCCGACATAGTCTACTGAGGTGCCCTATACTATCTCTAGTAAGAGACTCGACAGGTTAAAGATGCCCTGGCAAAACCGATTGGCGTAAACCCCTGCAGTGATCCTATTGGTCCAGATAGCATGATATGTCTCGGCAATACCTTTTTGCGGCAATATTAACATCTAACCTATCGTTCAAGAACACCTCCTTTTAGTCGAATGAAATCCTATCCTTATCTCTAAGGTGGATTAGTCCTAGTTACTATCTAGAACCCCTTGTTTATGCAGTTCCTCCCTAGTTTCTCTCAAACACTAAGGATAATTTGCCAAGACATTCTCTCGAATCCTCAAGACCTCCTAAGGAAAGGCTACTCTCGTAGCTCCTACAACCTTAAGGCATTAAGTTTCATAAACAAAACATATTAAAGCATAGCAAAGCAACCATTCATTAAAATAAAACTTAAATATCCAAGTGAACTCCCACTAAATAGGATTAGTTCATGGTGGGGATCGAAATAAACAAGCACAAAGCAAGTATCATTTGTTCCTTACAACCCAATAACAAAATATGAAAGCAAAGAACTAAGGGAGAAGAGAAAGCCTTCGATGTGCACTACCCAATGCTTTCCTCGGCCACCACGTGCTGCTCCTAGTGAACTGGCTCCTCTCGGATGCTCAGGACGCCACTCCCTCCGGCTTGTCGAGGAGAAATGCCACGACAAGTAGGATTGACGGAGAAAGATGAGATATTCTCTCTCTAACTTTTTAAGATCAAATCTGGGTGGAACCAAAGTCTTCTTCAAGGTGGATTCATCCTCTATTTATAGGGGAAAACAAATCCTAGGATTTGTTGTTAACTATCCTAGAAAACCCGAAAAACCATGGTCAAGTGCTTGGGAGTCGAGCAGTATAGTCTATGATGCAGCCTGGGTAGCTGGCTGAGTGACCGGCATAATCCCGTCGCAGGTGCCCAAGGACAGACAAGATCTGCAGGGTCAGATGGTGTCATCAGCAGAACCGGCGATTGCAGCACCGATTCCTCCAGGCATATCTTCGAGGTGGTTTTCTCAGACAAAGGGCACGGAGAGTCGGGGACAGTTGGCTGGAAAATATCTTCTTTCACCTTGTGCGCTCTCGAAATGCCAGTCGAACTTGGAATTTTTATTTAACTCAGTAATCTCCTTATGTCACGTTATTTTCTTTCCTCTTTTCCTTGCTTTTAATACCTACACATCATCAGACAAGTATCTTTCCCATAAAGCAGTACCGTTGTAAAAATAAATGCCACGGCAAACTGATATCCACCACATGCAACTAAATGCTTCTAAATGCATCTATATGGTCCTAAATGAGCCTTTAGACATTCAATAACTTAAGTTAAAAGGTCCCAAAATGTGGCCTTTTACGGAGTTATCAATAAGACATACTTGCATGGACTCTTTATGAACCCATTTCTCTCTTGAAGTATTCATCTATTCTTGTGTTCCATGCTCTTGGAGCTTGTTTTAATCTATACAAGGTTTTCTTGAAGCGATAAACTTTATCGTCATGCTCTTTTTTAGTATACCAGGTGGTTTTTTGATATAAACTCATTCTTCCAAGTAGCAATTGAAAAGTGTTGACTTCACATCCATCTGATAAATTTTCTATTTGTTTTGAGCTGCAACTGCTGTGAGAAGTTTGATAGTCTCAATTCTTGCCACTGGAGCAAATATTTCATTATAATATATTCCTTGTCGTTGTTTGTAGCATTTGAAAAACTTATTTTTCTTTGTATTTCTCGACTTTAAATTCTTTGTTAGTCTTTGTCTTATACACCCATTTGACTCCAGTTGGGTTGTGAGCTTCTGGTCGACTTGTTAACTTTCAAGTATCATTTCTTTCTATTGATGCAATTTCTTCATCCATTGCATTCTTCCACTTATCATCTTTAATTGCTTCTTCATATGTTATTGGATAACTATTTGCAAGTAAGCAGAAAAGTGAAACAGTTTGTAATTCATAATCATTGCACCTTTTCTGGAATTTTTTTTCTCCCGTAAATCTTTGAACTTCTATGGGAGGTACTTCAGGAATTTATTGTCCATTTTTACCACTACTTCTACTGCTTAATGGTGATACAATTGAATTTTGTTGAGGTCCTTGATCATTATCTTGTTCATCTTGATCGATAAGATTTCCATCATCTTTATCTTCATCAAAAAATAATCCTTTAACTTTCTTTTCTTCTTTGCTCCATCTCTAGTATTATGTCTTGTCAAACTCGACATCTCTTGAAATTATTACCATCTTACTCACAAGATTATAGAGCCTGTAAGCTTTGCTTATTTCATCATATCTGCAACTAATAAGATGCATATTTGACATATATTATATGATATTTTCCTCATATTTGAATAACATAAATTACTTAAATCATGGATTTTGATTATATTTCGTATTTTATGGATTAGGTTGAAGATTTGGATAAAACAATTTCAAAATCTAATGATTAGCATGATCTTCACAAAATCCCCAAATTAAGGAGAAAAAATCAGAATTCAAGAAGTTGGCAAGACCAGAAGAGGTTTTTGAAATAAGGCGTGGGCACGGCTTATTCATCCTGAGCTATCGCAGAAGAAGTATTCAGTTAAGGCGTGGGTGCGCCTTACTAGTTTGTACAACCCTAAATTAGGGTTACAAATTTACAAAGGAAAAAAGAGTTTAATGATGACTATAATACTATTTTGAATTATTCTTATCTTTAGAAAATGATAAGGGCATTTAAAACTCATATTTTTGTGGGATTTTCTTTAAGGAAAACTTCCTTATCTAGAATAAGAAAATCCTTATAAAAGGGGAGCTAGGGCTTTCATACGAGGCATCAAGTTTTTCATCAAGTCTTTCTTTAAGTTTTTCTTTTGGTTTTCTTTCAATTATGAGTAGCTAAATACTTTTGTTCCAACTGGAGGATAATTGAAGTTTTGGTTCTTCAAGGATTGTGAGATCTAAATAATTTTCATTGTTCTTTTACTTCTTTTCTATTTATATATCTTCTGTTTTTATTAAGAATTATTGTCTTGATTGATTGTGCAAAGGACCCGTTGTTCAATTATCAGGTTGATAAATTGCCATTTAGAACTTTAAATCTGTAATTGTTTAAACGTTCTAATATTAGTGGTAAAGTAACATAGTTGATTTTGATTATGTTATGAAGGTATATAACCTAGTCTAAATGAATTGAGCTTGTGTATTCGTTGGCTAGAATTGGTGGTCCCTCTAGTGGTTAATGTTGTTGGTGGATTAAATCTTAAGAACTTGTCTAGGGTTGTTCATTAACAAGGGAAATAATCAAAGAGATTCTCTTGATTATCAAGAAACTAAGGAGAGACAGGTTGTTAGAGCTTCTCAATAACCATAACTAATTTAGTGAAAAGTAGAAGATTTTATCATTGCATCTATGATCAATTCTCTGAACCAATTCTGAAATTATACCTTTAGTTAGATATTTTCTTGATATTGATTTCTCTAAATTCTTAGTTGATTATAATTGCTTTTTCTTTTTTATTTTTCTATTTCAAAACCCCTTTTATTTACTTTAATTTTCATTAAAATAAGTCTACACAATCCCTGTGGATTCGACATTGCTTATCGCTACTACAATTTATATTTCTAAAAGCAAGTATTATTATTTGTTGGATTCAAAATCCACCAAATTTTTGGCACCGTTGTCAGGGATTGGTGTCATTTAGACGTATTTTAATACCTCATTCTTCTCATGTAGGTGAACTCTAATACGATCCTGAAATCAAGAATACCGCTCGCAGGTTAAGAAAAGAAACTAACTTGCGCAACAAACAAGCTTCTTATCCTTCATCCCCTGAATCAAAATCTGCACTCAACTGGATGATTCATCCAGTGATTCTGAAATAGAATGAACAATGCCAACGAAGAAAGAACTCTAAGAGAATTGGCTGCACCAAATGTGAATCAACAACCGCTCTGCATTGACTACCCAGATTTGGAGGTAGCTTTTGAACTAAAATCTGGTTTGATTCACTTGTTGCCTACTTTCCATGGACTTTAGAATGAAGACCCTCATAAGCATTTAAAGGAATTCCATGTGGTTTGTTCAAGTATGAGACCACAAGGAGTGACTGAAGAGCAGATCAAATTACGTGTTTTTCCGTTCTCGCTAACCGATAGAGCTAAAGATTGGCTCTTCTATTTACCCCCTGGTTTGTAACTACTTGGGCTGAGATGGTGAGGATGTTCCTTGATAAATTTTTCCCTGCTTCAAGAGTCGCTGGCATTCGAAGGGAGATATGTGGAATAAAACAAAATGATACTGAGACCCTTCACGAGTATTGGGAACGATTCAAACGACTGTGTGCCAGCTGCCCTCAACATGGGATTTATGAGCAACTTCTCATCCAATATTTCTATGAAGGACTACTACCCATGGAGAGGAAGATGATAGATACAGCCAGTAGAGGTGTCATAGTGAATAAGACTCCTCACGATGCTAGGGAATTGATCTCCATCATGGCCGCCAATTCACAACAATATGGCTTTAAGCAAGAGACATCTTCAAGGTGGGTGAATGGGGTAGGTTCGTCTTCCATTGAACATCAATTATCGCATCTCACCTCCCTTGTTCAACAACTAGTTGTAGGAAAAACGCAGTAAGTGAAAGCTTGTGGGATATGTGTTGCGATTGGTCACCCAACTGACATGTGTCCTACACTTCAAGATGATTCTCATGAGTACGCCAATTCAGTTGGAAGGTTTCCCGATCCTCCACAAAGGAAATATGATCCTTACTTAAATACCTATAATCCAGGATTGAGGGATCATCCTAACCTGAGCTATGGACCAAGACCATCACAATTCTAACGTTTTCCACCTGAGCAATCTTCTTCAAAGCCATGTATATCCATAGAAGAAATTGTCAAATCACTTGCAACTAATACACAATAATTTCAGCAAGAGACAATAACAAGCATACAAAATTTGGAGAATCAAGTGAGTCAATTGGCATCCTCTATGAGTCGATTAGAATCCCAAAGTAAACTACCTTCACAAACCATTGTTAATCCAAAGCAAAATGTTAGTGCAATCACATTGAGAGTAGGAAGGAGTTGAAAGAACATAGTCCATTGACACATGAGAAAGCCTTAAAGGAAGAAACTAAAAAGGAAGTTATTGCTTCCCAGACTCAGAAAGACCAACCCAAAGGACTCAAAAGCGAACAACCGAAGGAATTTGTCATAAAACCTCTTTTTCCCGCTAGATTCACTAAGTCCAAGAAAGAAGCAGAAGAGAAAGAAATTCTTGAGACATTTCGCAAGATCGAGGTAAATATTCCTTTACTTGATGTAATTAAACAAGTACCTCGATATGCTAAAGTTCTTAAAGAATTGTGCACCAACAAGAGAAAGCTCAAGGGTAATGAAAAGGTAAGTATGGGGGAGAATGTTTCAGCTGTCCTCCAGAAAAAACTACCCCCCAAGTGCAAAGATCCATGTATATTTACTATCCCTTGTAAAATCAGTAATGTTAAGATTGAGAGAGCAATGTTAGATCTAAGAGCCTCAATAAATATCATGCCTCTTTCTGTTTATTCATCTCTGAATGTTGGTCCTTTGAAAGAAACAAGAGTGATTCTTCAACTTGTTGATAGATCTAATGTATATCTTGAGGGAGTTTTAGAGGATGTTTTGGTGCAAGTTAATGAATTTGTTTTTCCTATAGTTTTTTATGTGCTTGATATGCAAGAATATGATTCTTCTAAATCAACCTCAATTTTGTTAGGTAGGCCATTTTTGAAAACAGCTAGGACAAAAATTGATGTAAATGATGGTACACTTACCATGGAATTTGATGGTGAAATTATTAAATTCAATATTTATAATGACATGAGATGTCCAAGTGATGTGTCCTCTATTTTTTTCATGGATGTTATTGAACTTCTAGCATAGGAAACTTTTGATCAACATGAAGATGACAAGTTGAAAGATACACTCAACATGAATTTCACTTCTGAAGGATTGCAGGGAATCATGAAAAAGTCTGTGTTGGATCTTGATTTGTAAGATACAATCCAAGAACTAGAATCACTCAAACCCATGAGGTATGATGTATCTTATATTGAGTCACCTCTTTCTCACACCAAGTTTCTTCCTTCTCTTGTGCAGGGAACAAAATTGGAAACAAAGCCTTTGCCAAATCATCTGAAGCATGTATATTTAGGAGAAGAGGAAATTATTCTAGAGATCATTCCCAAAAAACTCTCTCGCTTAGAAGAAGAAAAGTTTATTTGAATGCTTAGAGAGTAGAAGGAAGCTATTGGGTGGTGGAAAAATTTCTCTATCGATGAAATATAAAGTTTGGATACATATCAAATATTTAAGGTCGATGATCATCGTTTCAAACCTTTTTACGAAGGTTCTCTGGTGCATACTGTTGGTCAAACCATTTTGGAGTACCCAACTTAGGATGATTAAGAAGCTACGACGTCTAGCCAAAGAGACGTTAAAGAAAGGCGCTCTTGGGAGGCAACCCAATTTTCCCTTTTCAATTTCTATTTTTGTTCTTTTTATTTTTATTTTATTTTTATTTTTTCCTTAATTTTTCGGAGTACAATTAATCTTGTTTTCCTCTTTAGTTCAGAAGATAAATTTTTGTAACCCATGGGCACGCCTTACAAAAGTAGAATTATTCCTAAAGTTTCTCACTATCCAAAAGATGTTTTTGTATAAGACGTGCCCACTTCTAAACTCAACACCACTTCTGGTTCAAGAAACAAGATTCAAAGAAACTTTTTAATATATAAATGTGCCTCATATTCTCTTTATTTTATGTGTTCCTTCAGAAGAATGCGCGCCACCAGCCGTCCTTTCCGCTCCACCCGACCCACACCTCCGCTCAGTCCGAGAACCAACCCAGCCGACAAACAACACCTTCACCCCCAGCTCGTGACAGATATCGTGGTTGATGCTCAATATTTTCAGGGGAGTTTTTGACTCTTATTCTTTTATGATTTTTGAGCATCTACTTTTGATACATTGAGGACAATGTATGGATTAAGTGTGGGAGAGAGTATTTCATACATGATTTTGCTTTGAACATAATTTTGCTTCAATTGTTTTTGAAAAAAAAACTAGTATGCTTTAGTTTTTTTTTTTGTTATTTTTCTCTTCGAAATTCTAGATTCTTTCGATGTTTATCCTCACATGATTTGGATTGTTGTGAATTATCGAATTAAGTTGAAGCATAATAGGGGATTAGCTTGAGTAGTTGAATTCTTATTTGGTACACACTGGTTGATTACTCTTGATGACTGATTGAATGAAAAATGTGTGGGAGTTAATAAATATTTACCCTTTTTTGTGAGTTTTTGGGCCAATGAACACTCATTTTCAGCATGCTCTATTTCTTGATTGAGTGATTGCCATACATAGTTGATTTTTCTAGAACTTGCTTTGATATACATGTCGAAGACCACATTTTAAAATTGGATGCATCAAGAATGATAAGGGCATTTAGATAAAACCACTTTTAGCTTTCGTAAAGAGCCTACCCTAATTATCATTCTTAGAAAGCCAATTTTGAGCCTGAGCATGAGCCTTTTTGTTTGAAATTAACCATGATACAAGCAAATATCAAATCCTTTTTATTAATTTCCCCTATTTTGAACCTTGAATTGGAGGATTATATGAGCTTCTTCACATGAGAATTCAAATTATATTGAGAAGATCAGAAGATGTTAGAATATAGTGATTCGAGTTGCAATCTCTTTCATTGAAAACAAAAAGAAAAAGGAAAAATCGTGCATAGGAAAGGAAGAAAAAGATTTTGCAAAAGAAAAAATGTTATGTGGCTTGAAGAGAACATTTGAGATTGAGTTCCACGTGGATAAGTCTGTATGATTCCTTCAATACAACATCTCAAATTTATTTCTTACCAAACCTCACCTAAGCCCCATTACACCCTGTTTAAGACCCTGAGGTTTTTATGCATTCAATTCATTGATTAGTAGTGGGGAAGTGATAGGTTAGCAAGCCTATGGTAAAAATCTTTCTATGTTTTGGCTTGAGAGTTTATTGACACCCTAAACACTTTGAGCGTATTGAGTGAATCCAATGTGAGGGTATTATATCCCATTACATTTTGACTTCGAAAAAGATTGATGGAGTGATTATTAATGTGTGTTGGTTTATGAGAATTCCTTCTACGAATTGCTTGTTCCTTACTTGTGTCTAGATTTGAGTTTTTAAGGCATGACTATTTTGATTATGGAGGGATGAGCAAAAGAAGAAGAATGATTGATGTCGAGAAGAGTTATGAATTTGAACTATTGTATGCTTGAGGACAATCATTGGTTTAAGTGTTGAGGAATTTGATAATATGCATATTAAACATATATTCTATGATATTTTCCTCAATAACTAAATTTGCTTAAATCATGGATTTTGATTATATTTCATATTTTGTGGATTAGGTTGAAGATTTGGATAAAACAGGTTCAAAATCTAATGATTAGCACAATCTTTACAAAATCCCCAAATTAAGGAGAAAAAATCAGAATTAAGAAGTTGGCAAGACCAGAAGAGGTTTTCGCATAAGGCGTGGGCACGGCTTATTCATCCTGAGTTATCGTAGAAGAAGTCTTTAGTTAAGGCGTGGGTGCACCTTACCAGTTTGTACAACCCTAAATTAAGGTTACAAATTTACAAAGGAAAAAGAGTTTAATGATGGCTAGAATACTATTTTGAATTATTCTTATCTTTAGAAAAGGATAAAGGCATTTAAAACTCCTATTTTTGTGGGATTTTCTTTAAGGAAAACTTCCTTATCTAGAATAAGAAAATCCTTATAAAAGGGGAGCTAGGGCTTTCATACGAGGCATCAAGTTTTTCATCAAGTCTTTCTTTAAGTTTTTCTTTTGGTTTTCTTTCAATTATGAGTAGCTAAATACTTTTGTTCCAACTGGAGGAGGATAACTGAAGTTTTGGTTCTTCAAGGATTGTGAGATCTAAATAATTTTCATTGTTCTTTTACTTCTTTTCTATTTATATATCTTCTGTTTTTATTAAGAATTATTGTCTTGATTGATTGTGCAAAGGGCTCGTTGTTCAATTATCAGGTTGATAAATTGTCATTTAGAACTTTAAATCTGTAATTGTTTAAACGTTCTAATATTAGTGGTAAAGTAACATAGTATTTTGACTATGTTATGAATGTATATAACCTAGTCTAAATGAATCGAGCTTGTGTATTCGTTGGCTAGAATTGGTGGTCCCTCTAGTGTTTAATGCTATTGGTGGATTAAATCTTAAGAGCTTATCTAGGGTTGTTCATTAACAAGGGAAATACTCAAAGAGATTCTCTTGATTATCAAGAAACTACGGAGAGACAGGTTGTTAGAGCTCCTCAATAACCATAACCAATTTAGTGAAAAGTATAAGATTTTATCATTGCATCTATGATCAATTCTCTAAACCAATTCTGAAATTATACCTTTAGTTGGATATTTTCTTGATATTGATTTCTCTAAATTCTTAGTTGATTATAATTGCTTTTTCTTTTTTCTTTTTCTCAATTTCAAAACCCCTTTTATTTACTTTAATTTTTATTAAAATAAGTCTGCCCAATCTCTGTGGATTCTACCTTGCTTATCGCTACTACAATTTATATTTCTAAAAGCAAGTATTATTATTTGTTGGATTCGACACCCACCAGTAACACCCATTTCCCGTATACGTTTCTATACACGAGAAACAGATGTCACATCACCTTTAAAACATTTCCTACTTTGAAAACCTATAAAATTTTATTTCTTTTCATAAAATATTTTAATTTAATAATAATAAAACATTAATTAAACTTACGTATGTAAACAAAAAGAAATGGTCAGACATTTCATCTTTTTACATCATTATAATTCAAATACTTTTTAGAGTGTTATTCCTAGGTCTATTACATGCCAACTATATACATCAAAAGTAGACATGGTCGTCGTACAGTTAATGATGTAGCGACCCTTGATTTTGTGATGTCAGGTAAACTCCTTACTCCACTCGTATTAAAACAAACGCGTGAAATTAACACACGCTAAGTAATCACTTAGTGAGGCATAATATTCATAAATAAATTCTAAACACTAGTATATTATAACAATTTGAATATCCCTTGACTATTTCAATTCATTATAAATTATATGGTTTGCACCCGTAGTGCCAATACAGTAATTCACAAACTCATTATGAATTACACGGGGTTGCACACTTAGTGCCAATATGGAAATTCATAAACTCATTATGAATTTCTTAGGTTGCACACACTGTGCCAATACAGAAATTCATAAACTCATCATGAATTTCTTAAGTTGCACACATAGTGCCTATACGAAAATTCATAAACTTATTATGAATTTCTTAGGTTACACACACAGTGCCAATACAAAAATTCATAAACTTATTATGAATTTCTTAAGTTGCACACATAGAGCCAATACGAAAATTCATAAACTTATTATGAATTTCTTAGGTTGCACACACAGTGCCAATATGGAAATTCATACTTATTATGAATTTTTTAGGTTGCACACACATTGCCAATACGGTAATTGCAATACATATATTAAGCAAAATGTATCTATGACTATCATAACATATAAGTACAAAATAAATGCACTCACCTGGCCTGTCTCGTTATTATATCCAAAATGTAAATCCGATTAATCGGTCTTTATTCATCCATTGTTACTAATTGGTCTTAAACACTATTCCAAATCATTTCTTATTTTTTATCATTTAATTAAATAAATACTCAAATTTTAAATATTTTCAATAAAGTCAATGACTTGATATTTGGGGTATGCGATGCACTCAAAAAGTTTTAGATGCCCAACTCTTGACTGCTCCAAGCTTCATTTGGCGTTATATACTTCACACTCTTTGTTGGACATCAGCTTAATAGGTAAATTGTAAATCTAACTACATCGGCCCAGAAATTTCTCGATAGATGTTGTAACACCCCCAACCCATATCCGACCCGAATACGAATCCAAGGTATCACATTAATTTTTCAAATCGTTTACTTTTGAAATATAGTTGAAAATTAAAACTTTTATTTATATATAAATGGTGGAATCCTTTGATCAAAGTATAGAAAGAAAATTCAAATTCCAACTGAAAGTAAAATACTTAATAATTTACATAAATACAGTAAAGTTCGTTTACAAAAATTATCAGAGCATATACAATTTAACCTATAATTACATGCCAACCATATTTAATACAACAAAACACATACTGTTAAATCTTTTCTGATCTGATCTTCAGAAGGCTTATACTGTCTTGACTCCTAACTTTAATCTTCTTGCTTCTCTGAACCTACGTGTGAAACACTCACACGCTAAGTTGTTGACTTAGAGAGGCATATAAAATACATATTAAAACATTACATCACTTAATCATATTCTAAGCATTTCACACAATCATGTAAAGAAAACACGGAACACATCATATAATGAAAGCACATATATGTACACACACATATATATACATATCATCATCATTATCGCTATCATTATCATTATCAACATCACTATTATTATCATTATCATTCACTATTCATTTATATCTTTTTTATTTTAATAGCCAATGGTATATCATTAAGAACTTAACGTATGTGAGTGCATTGAGGTTGTGCACAAATGTTGTCACCACAACAACTCGTATAAATTACACCGAATGATCGCATAGAAATGTCCCGAAGGACTACATAGTATTTTCATGAAAGACCGCGTAGAACCCTCGACTCCTGGCATGCCAACTATACTCTTAGATCTCATATCACATACTTATGGGCTTTACCATTTACACATTTCACATAGCTTATCACATATGTATGTATCCACATAGACCATTTTCAAATAGTTTATTTCACATTTTCAGATTTTCACGTAGTTCAGTATCACATAGCTTATATCACACTTGTTCACGTAGTTCAGTATCACATAGTTTATATTACATGTTTACAAGTTCAAGTAGTTCGGTATCACATAGCTTATATCATTTTATCATGTAATCACATAGATCACATAACACATAGATTATGGTCACATAACATATATCATATTTTCATGTATCACATAAGTAAATATCACATAACTTATTTTACGTTGTCATGTAATCACATAGACCAAGTAGAGCAGTGCATATAACACATAAACATATGCTTGTATTCAGGTACACATAGAAATCATATCACAATATACTAGTATTCATAAATCATAAAATCCAATTATTGGAAATAGACTCATCGCAAGTCTTATTTCCCATATCACCATATATTATAGTAGTATGCACTCACCTTGGCCTCACTAGTCAAAGCAACACCTACAACTCTTATCTCTCACTTAATCAATCTTATATCTTCGATTTGTCCGGAATTGGCTTTCGTTCGATATCTACACAATAATACGATTGGTGTAAATATCTGAACTCGAATCACTATAATCAATCCTTAATAATATAAGTTAAACGAAGCACTTGTTTTACAATTTCATTCTGATTAGTATCGGTACCCTAGGTACAGTACCGATACTTTCTTACTGTGGTATCAATACTTTACTTCAGTATCGATACCCTTTCTATATTCTGGAATTCATTCTTAAAAATTATATTGATACTTAAACATTGGTATTGATACCCCTAGTATCGATGCTACTACTTCGGCATCAATATGCTTTAAAGAATACATCCACTTTTACCTTATGGTATCGATACTGGATGAGGCCAATATATCACCTATTTTTGCCTTGAAGTATCGGTATTGTTCATCCAGTACCGATACCTTTTTCCCAGAACTTACTCCTTCTAACTCAAAATTTAACCAAAAACTTTGCTAAATTCCTCACTTTAGTATTTTTTAAGCCTTTAAACTCAACAACACTTAACCAAATCAACTTATAATACTTTAACACATCTAAACATCCAATATTTCACTAGCATACTTGAAACCAAAAATCATACCAATTAATCAACATTCTTCTTAATCCTTTTCTAACACTTTAGATTTCTTATTTCAGCTTATGACAAGTCAAAACTCATTTCAAAATTCATTTACCAACTCTTTCTCAACAATACACTCAAAAACCTTTTTTACTTAATCACCCATAACTTATTCATCTTTTAGTTTTTACTTCTCTTTAAGCTTCCTTAAGCTTTCCTAACACCCCAAGAATCAAAACCAACTTAAAAATTTAAGAAATAACCAACTGGAAAAATTCTTACCTTAACTAAGCACTCACGTTGGAAGAAGAAGAAGAAACTAAGTTTCCAGATTTTTCTTTCCCTAACATCCTTTACGTGCTTATATAATACACCACTAACCAATTTTAAATTCATTAATTGTCAAAAGACTAAAATGCCCCTTCCTCTTTTAATCTTTGCTTAACAATCTTTCACAAAAATATTCCAAATAAATCCCTAAATTTTTAATTTATCTAAATTGACCATAAAATTTTAAAATCTTACACTTTGGTCACTAGCCCAGTTTTTGGGATGTTACAGATGCTTACCTTTTATCATGCTCATTGCCATGTCAAGGATTATGCGGTTCTTTCTTTCAACTACTCCATTTTGTTGAGGCGTGTATCTGACTGTCAACTTATGGATAATGTCACGCTCTTTGCAAAAATATTTAAATAAATCTAATGTATATTTGTCTCCTCTATCAGATCTGAGTATATTTAAATATTATCCACTTTACTTTTCCGTCACAATTTTTAAAAGTAAATCCAACTTATGGATAATGTATATTTCTTTAATGCTTCTGATTTTTCTCTCAAAATGTAAATCCAACTTTTTTGACTAAAATATTCAATAAAAGTTAAGTAGTACATGTTACCTCCAAGTGATGGGATGTCATAAAGACCAAATATGTCTGTGTGCACAATCTCCAGCGGACTTCGGGCTCGCTAGGATCTGCCAACTTCAAAGCTTTGTCTGTGTTGCTTTCCTTTTATGCAAGCCTCACATAATTGATCTGGAGGGTTGATTTATGGCACTCCTTTCACCATAATTGCCTTTGATAACAATTTTAAACCTGAAAAAGCAAGATGTCCATATCTTAGATGCTACAACCATGAATATTTTTTATTGCAATCTTCATGCACTTGACCTCTCCTGACTTAATGTCAATGGTAAAATGACGCTTTTGATTCATATCGACTTTGGCAATTAATTCATCATCTTTATTTTTAATGGTAAGGGAGTGATTCCTCATCTGAACTTCATATCCTTTCTCCAGAAGTTAACCAAGACTAATAATATTGCTTTTCAAAGCCGATACATAATATACATTTGAGATGTATTTCTTTTCCCCATTCTTTTGTGTAATCATAACTTCGACTTTGCCTTTGATTTCTCGTCTCTAAATGTTACTCGACCATGGATAGTTTCATCTAACTTCACAAACAGCTCCTTTCGGCCACACATATGGTTGATTGTACAAATGTTGAGATACCAAATATTTTTCTTAAATTCTTCATTTTCTTTATGAGTCAAGGAAAACATGAGATTTTTTAACATTTTCTTCTTAAATGGCTGCTACATAATTTATTTCTTCCTGTTTACCTGTTGATCGTCACTCATAACTAAAATGACCAAACTTTTTACAATTATAACATTGTACCTGTGATTTATTTCTCTATTGGTATTTGCCTTGTCCTAGACCTCGACCTCTAAATCATCTTCCACAGCCTGATGTTTGGTAATTTTCACTTGTTTGAGTGGTGCCATATGAACGACCACCACGTCCACGAGTTTCTCATCCACCTCTATTTCTTCCACAAAAATCACCATAATTTCCTCTACCTTGTATGTATCTTCTGCTAGCTTCTCATTTATTGATCTTCATATTGCTTTGCAAAACTTACTCTAAATTTCCCGAATCTTCATTTTGCTTCATCTTCTGCTCATGGGCTTGGAGTGAACCCACAAGCTCATAGATCGATATTTGAGATAAATCTTCTGATTCTTCAATTGTTATGACTATATAGTCAAATTTTCGTATTAGCGATCATAAAAAAAATTCATCACTCAAACTTCATCGAGTGATTCTCCATTCCTCTTCATTTCATTTACTACAACATTCACACGGTTAACATAATCATCTATGTTTTCTATATTTTTCATTTTCAACATTTTAAATTCAGCTCTAAGCGAGTGTAAACATTTTTTTATCGACACCATGAAGAGATTTATTTTCAAAATCTCCCACGTTTGTTTTGCAATTTTCGCTTCTGAAATTGTTTTTAAATATAGATTCATCTTCTCCTTGAAAATGAAGAATAACCCCCCTTTTATCTTTTTTACACGATTCTTTTAGTGCTCTCTTCTCTTTATTTGACATGGTTTCTTCTACTTCTACATTCTTGGGCTTGACATAAACTTCTTCGACAACATCCCAACAATCTTGAGAATCAAGTAACGCCTTCATTTGAATACTACAGTTTCCATAATTTGATTTTGTCAATCTCAAGATTTGTAATTGGATCATATTGGTCATCTTTACTACTGTGTAAATTCGAACCAAGCTCTTATACCACTAGTTGGAAGCGTTGGTAGGAACTCGATAAGCTTAATAACTTGTACAATATTATTAATATAAACAAAAATACAATACAACTCGAACACGATACTAGATGCGGCTATTTTAAAAACACTACACAACTAAAGCTTTTTTAAGCTTCACTTTATCTCTTTCTTATTTTTTTCTTCACTCTTAGATTACATATATTCACACATACTTCTCATTTGAACCTATATATAAGCATTAGTAATCGACTTAAATTGCTTTCACATTAGCACTCTAAATTCCTTGTTCATTAAGTATTTGTATACTACCTTCATTTATGCTTAGTTGTAATTGAATACAATTTGCCACATATTGGATAACTCTCTTAATCTTT
Organism: Hibiscus syriacus; assembly: GCF_006381635.1. NCBI lineage: Eukaryota > Viridiplantae > Streptophyta > Magnoliopsida > Malvales > Malvaceae > Hibiscus > Hibiscus syriacus. The sequence goes on from NW_024062903.1 coordinate 1,947,977, forward strand.
AGTTACAATCGTGAATGTCTTTACCACTCTATGTAATTTCCACATGTTGTCAACCTATCATTTGTAAGTTAAGATGTTGTCACTTGTTGCAACAAGATTTTATTTGCCATGTGATTAATTTGTTGTTGCCACATGGAATTGTTTTATTGTCCATTATCCAATATTTTCCATATGCATGTTTGCTAACATTCTAGAAACCAAGTTTGATTTCTAAGAAGAATGAGTTTTAGATAATGGACTTTTATACAATGTTTTTAAAATCAAAGAAAGGTAGATTTATTTGTTTGTGTAAAAACGGAGAAATATAAAACTTCCAAAAAATCTCAAAAAGGGATTTAGGTAATTGAATTTTTTTGGTTGCCCTCTCAGTTTCAAGGTTTTACCCTGACTAATCCAAATCGATTCATATTGCACATCTGGTTTTGGTGGGTGAGTCTCCCAACAAGGATTTTCTACATATAGAAGGACTCGAACTTAAGACCTTGCTTAAGAGGAATTAAGTTGCTTGCCACTTGAACCAACCCATGTTGGTGGTAGTTCAAAATATTTAGGGCCCAACTTTAAAAAAATATGGCTCGTAAACTTTACTTTATTAATTAATTAATTAAAATAAACTTTTTTTGTATTTAAGGTGATCTTTAAATTGATAAAAAAATCAAATGTTTCTTAAAAATTGAATAGATCTTCAAAATAAAAAATAATAGTTAAGTTTATCTATCATATCATCATCAATAAAGGTTCATATTATTACAAATACAATATCTTCAAAACTGATCAGAGCGTATATAATTTAAAACATTAATTACATGTCAACTACTTTCAAATAATAAAATGCATATCATTCAAATCTCTTGTCTGATATGATTATAGTAAAGGAGAGTTGACCTGTCTTTCTCCTTTTCGATCCATAATCTCCTTGAATCCTACGTGTGAAACATTCACATGCTAAGTCTTTGACTTAGTGAGACATATAAAACTTATAATGAAACTTTAACTAATGAACAATGCATGAAAATTTCATATCAATGATATCACATAAAATAATATCACATCAACATAAAGTCAACTGTATACATCTACATATCTTGTCAGTATCTCTGTGAACCTCATTTTCTTATCTTTATTATATTCATTCATATCTCTTAGTCGTATATTCTTGTACTTAACATTCTTAACTTTCATATAATTTATTTACACAATACCCACACAACTTCTCGCATAATACCTTTCATGTCATAACAACATATACATCATATAATACATATACCATTTCACAAGGAAACACATAACATCATACTAAGTTTATTTATATTATCTCTTTATTAGCCCATGTACACATGTGAGAACTAAATCTATGTGAGTACATTGAGGTTGTGAACCTATGTTGTCACCACAGTTCGTATAATTCCACTGAGTGGCATATGAAATTTGTCCTGAATGACCATTATCCATATCTCCCGAAGGACATAGGTAACATGTCCATATGTCCCAAAGGACATAGGTAAACTATCCATATGTCCCGAAAAACATGGGTAACCCTCGACTCTTGGCATGCCAACTATACCTATAGCTCTCATATCATATAACATGGGCACTATTATTATATTTCATAGCTTTAATTGTGCATATCGTTCATCTTATAAACACATTTACCTTTTCTTCTATCACATATCATATGTGCATATCTTGTGATCATGTAATCACATTACTTATCTTCATATATCTCATTGTTATATGTCACATATCACATATACTTATACTCATAGGGTTCAATATCATTGAACTCAGTTCACTTTTCCATGTTATTACACAATCATATAATCTTATATGTCCTATCAATAACATATATACTTATGCATGTACTCATGTGTACTCCTTAATGTAATTTTCATATTAATGCCATATACTCATATCATATAATAATTTCAACTAGGTCTCCCTCATAGAGTTTATACTACATGTTCATATAGTCTTATTTTATCCTATAAGTAATTTATACTCATCTTATTTCACCTTTCCATTTCACTTTCATAAATCAGTTATAACTATTCACATGATTTAATTTCACAAACCTGAATTTATATATATCATATAATCCATATTACTTATCTCACATTATTTATATACTAATTTCGTTGAATTTCACTTGACTCCTATAATAATATTTCATAAAGCTTTGTAATTATTCACTTTATAACTCCTATACCATAGTTTCCTTTAAGTGTATAAATCTTCCCTATATCACTTATCTTATAGTTTTATATCATCATTTATGTTTATGTCCCCTAATTTATATACTATTATCATAGAGTCTCATAACATTTCTCGTATAATCACTTATACCATATAATATAACTTATACTTGGTTATCTTATGTTCACATGTTCATTTCATTCCTTATCTCCTTATCACATTAACATGTATTTACACAATAACATGTCAACACATATACTCATACACACATATAAATCATAACAAACACATACTTCTATATATGAATTCATGCATTTTACTATCAGAAATCGACTTGTCGCGAGCCTTATTTCCATTAAACATCATATACTAACTAATATGCACTCACCTGGCCTCACTAGTCACTATCGATCCCTTATCTCTTCTCGGTGACTATTACTTGTAAACTTGTCCGGACGTTACTCTCGATCGATATATACACAATCATGTATACATATCAGCATTCCAAATACTATGATTCGATCCTTAATTTATTAAGCTAGAAGAAATAGTTAATCCAAATTTTCTCTTGCAATGGTATCGATACCCCCTCATAGGGTATCGATACTTCCCTAGCTGTGGAATCGGTACCATGCCTAGGTATCGATACCCATATTGCATTCTGTAATTCTCGTTCAAATATGGTATCGATACATTCCTTAAGGTATCGGTACCCTAGGTATTGATACTATTCTTCCCAGGTATCGATACCATTTGAATGCCTTTGTTAATTCCAGTCTTAAAGTATCGGTACCTGTTGAAGTAGTACCGATACTCATAGCCCAGAAATCACTTTTCTTCCCCCAAAAATTCACCCAAACTTACTTAATTCTTCTTATATAACCTCCTTTTAGCCCTTTAAACCTAACTACACTTATTCTAACCAACTTATATCACTTTAACTCGTCATAATATCCAATATTCTGTCTTAAATTTGGAAACCAAGAATCTTACCAATTTATCAACATGTTCTAAATTTGTTTCTAACACTTTGAATTTCTTATTTTGATTGATGACAAGTCAAATTTAACTTCCAACTTCAATTACTAACTCTTTTCCAAGATTTCACTTATAACCATCTCATCTTTAATCCTTTCTAACTTCTTCATCTTTTAGTTTTAAGATAACTTAAGTTTTCCTTAAATTAAGTATCATCTAAAGAACATAAACCAAGCTTAAAATTAAGAATTTATCAACCAACATGAAACTTACCTTTTACAAATGGGGTTCACGACTGAATGAGAAAGAAGACCCAACTCTCCAGACTTTTCCTTTCTCTTTTTCCTTCTCATTCCACATGGTTAATTCCTTATAAAGGAAAAAATAAAAAAATTTCTTGTCAAATGACCATTATACCCCTTACTCCATCAATTATTTACTAGACCATCATTCCCAAAATATTGCCAATTAAGTCCCTAAACTTTTCAATCTTTTGAATTCATGCTTCAAAGTTTCCAAAAATTCTATTTTGATCACTAACCCGACTTTTGGGATGTTACAATGTACATCTCTCAATACCTTAGTACTTAACAATAAACATATAATTATAATGGCATAAGTATGTTTCTATATTTTCAAAGAAATAAATAATAAAAAATATATTAAGTTATTTGTATACAAATTTTATTAAATATATGTATAAATTATAAATAAAAGAAACTTATATCAAGTTACTTGTAAAAATATAATAAATTAGAAATATAATTATAAATCTAATTTATTAATGGTTAACCGTTTATCAAAATTTGTAACTGTAACCTTAACTGTTAACCATCGTTTTTAGCGGTTTGGTTAACCGAAATCGTTTAGTATTAACGGTTCGTTTAATTAACATGTTAAATATAACGGTTATACCGATTAACGGTTACGGTTAATAGTTTCGGGGTTTTTTCCTATATCAACAACTTTTTGTATTTAAATCTCAAATAAAAACAAGGAAACAAAATATTTCAAATCATAAATATTTTTTTTTGGTACATTAGCTAAAGTTTAGGTCAGGTTGGCTCCCTAATCCAGGGTTAAGGTATATCTAAGACTCAATAAGAATTTGCATATTACCTACCAAGAATGATGATGCTAGGATTTAAACTTGAGCTTACAAATTCAAATTTATGAATCATAACCACTTGTATCAACAGTAACGTTACAAGAAAAACTTTAAATCTCATATAAAAACGAAAACGTTACGGAGTATTTAAATCTCAAATAAATACAAAAGTCATAACGTAGTTGGAATGTTTTGAGGTTTTGAATTGCATTCTATTTGTCATGGATTTTAAATGGTTCAAAATATCACATAAAGGTGTGAGATTTAGTCATCATAAACGGTTTCATATTTTAAACTAAGTCAATACATTCATCTCAAAATTCCAAATATTGAGCTTTGTTTTCTAATGAGAGGAAAATACGTAAATTAATCGGTAAATAGATTGGATACCAATGATTAATTAAAAAAAATACGTAGACAACTCATCAAGTTGATCACTGCTCCACGTGGCAATGTCCAGTTTCTTGGCACATATCATAAAAAATTGATTTTTACTCATATGTATATATTTCGATTTTATATATTATTTATAATACATTCTTAATTCTTTATTAAAATACTATTTATTTATGTCATCTACGATAAAGAACATTCAATTAATTTTATTTTTTGAAAGACATTGTTAATTAAAACGCAATTTTATTTTATGTCATTGTTAATATATTATTTATAATATATTATTTTATTTTTTTTGAAAGACATCGCCGTGTGTCATAGATATTTTTAATGTTATTTGCGATTACCGCGACTTTGATTTGGTTGTAATTTTTTTGTACCGTAAATATCAAATTAAAAGAATTTAAAATATAGAGACTGAAATGAGAATATTGGAGGTTTTGAAATAAAATTAAAAGAAAGAAATTCTTGTAAATAATGGTATAATTTTCTGAAAAAACATTTTCTAAATTTAACAAATTAAAAAATAAATATTTAAAATTTCTAATAAAAATAAAGAAAATTAAATTAAAGATAAAAATGATACTTTTTAATAAAAATAAATTAAATTAATTGAGTGATTAAATTATAAAAATTTAAATTTTAGTGACCAAAATAAGAGTGAAAAGATAATTTAGTGATGAATAATGTAGCTTTTCAAATTTTTATTTTTTATAAGATTTAAAAAAAATAAAATTTAAGTAAATAAAATACTAATAATTCATATATAATATTATTTTCACTATTTATACTCATAAAATATTTATTTTTATATTATAAATAATAAAAATGAACTATAAATTAAATAAAAGATTAACTATTTAATTCACAAAATCACATATTTAATTCACATAATCACCATGTATCGTAAACCTTCGTTGGATAGACAGATGCATAGTTGGTAGTCATTGTTAAGACTAAACATTACTTATAGTTCACGCATGGTAGATTAACCATTTGGCTGAGAATCGTATTCCTTACCAATGTTTTAAGTTCTAAATATGCACTTTGCCCTGTCTGCCTGCGCTCTAGCTTGCTTGGGTAGATTATCTTTTATCAGGCTTGTCTGCATGGTCTTTTAAATCTTTTTTAAGTTCTTACAGTGTGTTATAATCATACAAGGCAACCTAATGTTATTGTTGATTGTCATCACTTGGATCTCTCAATTTTCCATCTTTCATTTAACATGGCTCTTTCTGGTGTCCCTTTTAAGTCATTGTTATTAAGTAATTTTTTCATTCTCTTAATGGTGGCATTCTTATCGAGTTAGACTCTCTTTTGCTGCCTTGATCTCATGGACAGCTCATAAAAAGCCACATGAACAGAATTTGTTTGGTATAGTACAAGGTGGTTTAGATCCAGTACTAAGTTGAATCTCTGATCTTTGTCTTCCAACCATGCTTTTTGATGTGAGTTTTACCCTTTTTTCATTTGCTAATGATACTTTGATTTTTTTACCCTTTTGATACTTGTTTTAATCAGGGATATTTGTGTTCGAGGATTGGTGGATCGAAATTTACCAAGGTATGTGCATTCTATACCAAGAAATAACTCATGCTATGTTTACTTTGAAGATGTTTTATAGAATGTAATCAGATCTATAACATTTCAAGATCCAAGTTGCTTTCTGGGAGTAAAAAAGTAAAAGGTTGAGTTGACTAAAGAAAAATTGTTTGTTGAAGCTGATGAATAGAGTCCTACTCATGTTATGTTTTCTTTGAATATACTTTTACAGTAGATGATCAAATCTTGATGTTTCATACTTTAGCTAGTTTCGATAGAATTTTTCCACTTTGCATTTCAATATCTAAATCAATTTCTAGGTCTAGAAGATAATTTTACTAGTAGCAGCATATAAAAATGTTATGTTTTCTTTGAATATACTTTTACAGTAGATGATCAAATCTTGATGTTTCATACTTTAGCTAGTTTCGATAGAATTTTTCCACTTTGCATTTCAATATCTAAATCAATTTCTAGGTCTAGAAGATAATTGGTTTTACTAGTAGCAGCATATAAAATGATTGATTATTTTAGAAAATACAACTCCAAATCTAAATCTCTATAATTTCTAGCAGTATTATTCCCTATGGGGGGGCGGGGGTGCTGTTAGATCTAGGATAACCTAGTTGCCTGCTAAAGATTCAATCAACGACAAGTTGAATTAACTTAAGCTCACTTGTGTGACAGGTATGCAATCGGTGGTCTTGCAGGCGGTGAAGATAAAGATTCATTTTGGCGTGTTGTAGCTCAGTGTACTGCAGCACTTCCTGAAGACAAACCACGGTATGTCATGGTACAAATGAGTTTAATAACTGTAATCTACATCCTTAGATTCTGATGAATTGCACCTTCTTTTCTCCGTTTAAATTGCTGTAAAGCATTATATTTGTGCTTGCTTGATTTCAGGGTGTGGGGTATCCGCTGTATGTTGTAGTCTGTAGTGCCTTGGGTGCTGACATGTATGACTGTGTTTATCCTAGTCGAACTGCTCGTTTTGGCACTGCTGTTGTGCCGGAGGTGATATATTTACATAGTTTTTGAGAGTTAATATTCTCAATTTTGTCACTAGTTGCAATGCATGGTGTTTATGGCAGTAGTTGCTATTCTTTCTGTTTGCCTTCTAGTATGACTTGTCTATTCTCATTGCATGCATTATCATGTCAAGAATATTTTCAGACATGGATACGGGGATATGATTCTCCAAGGGCCCTTCAAATACGTGAAAAAACTTGAGAATAAATTGAAGATGTGTGTTAGACGCATATCCTCCTTATCCAGCACTAACACTTGAGTTCGAGTAACATAGTATAGTAATGTTAAAAGTTCGATCTCATAAGTTCACCTCCCTATGAATTTAGAGTGCATTAGTTACACCCAATTTTTATTTAGAATATGAATCTAGTATTCTGATGTCATTCAAGCACTTAATGCAGGGAGTGCTTAGACTCAAGAACAAAGCGATGCCTGAGGATACTCGCCCTATTGATCCTACGTGTGCTTGTATGGTATGCATTTCATGATCAAATTGCTTAAAATTGTTAATATATGGATTTAGTTTTTGCCATATTAAACTCTCTGCCCAATATACGTATGCAAGAACTATACGAGGGCCTACATTCATTCTCTTGTAACAAAGGATGCTATGGGATCTCAGCTTTTATCATATCACAATTTATACTATATGATGCAGGTACAACCTTAAAGTTGATATGTTTTAAGCTTTGTTGGTTTCATGTTTACTTTATTTAATGATTGATAGTATACCTTTACCAATTTTAGCTTAGCAGAAATCTACACTAATCCATAGTCCAGGGGAAGTTTCCCGAGTATGTTTGCCTCTTGCTTTCGCCAACTTTAATTTTTCTTCCCCATTTCCTTCTTTGCAGTATAAGAAATTTTACTGTTCTTAGTCTTTTTTACAGGTTTGTATGCAACGTTTTGTAGAAAATTGTATTTTGATCTCTCTTTCTTCCTGCCATTGATTTCTTTAAAATGCTAAAAGGGTTTTCTCTGTCATGCTTAACATCCTCTTTCTTATAATTTTGTCATGTAATCTACTTCAGTCTGTCATTCTTCCAAAACATTCTTTGATTGTGATTGGCTCAAATTTAAAATTATTTTGAAGTTCCATGTTCTTCGTTTGTTTAAGTGATGAAATATCATCTTATATTCGCTGCCAATATGAGTACGAGGGTATCTATTACATTGCAACATCACCCGTTGTTAACCTTACATCAGTTACCATCTCCCCAGAAACAAGGGAAGAAAAAGATTTGCTTATCAATCTTTTTAGAGCAGTTTACTATTTAGAAACCCTTTCACCTATAACATGGTATATGCTTGCTTGCTTGCTAGTATGTACAAATTGTAGCTTCAAGCACCAGAAGTTCAGAACTTCAAGTTGCTGAAGCAAAGGGCTGGTATCTAGGTTTTCAAGCTTTGACACTTGGATGGTGATCATGTAATTTTTTGTCATTCATTTGTTCTCTCTTTTCTTGCTTGGTTGACAAGCATCATGATCATGGTTTTCCAATTATAGATATCATCCCATCTGCACGAACTATGCAACATGTGTGTGTATTTGTCGAGTAATTTTAACTGAATATGAGATTTTGCATCGTCTTGTAGTTTCCTAAAGGAGATGTACCTGAATGGTTCCGCAATGCCATGGAAGTTGCTGAAATCGATATCTCTTCATGATGTGCTCCTCTTCGTAACGATTAACTAAACAAGGTTGAATTCTGGTGTTATTTACTTCGGCTTTCTGAGGTTGAGATGAAACGAATCTAATTTACAGGTAACCATGTAGAGCAGCATAAATTTTGTTAGCTTATAATATGCCTGCTTCTTCACCCCACTTCCATCAAATGTGTTAAAGTCCTAGGCTGGTTCCTATAGGCTGCTTCACCCCGCTTTTGTCGGAAATGTCCTCCGACGAAGGAACTCGCTTCTTGGCTAGAAAAAGTATAGGTTTGAGCGCCGTCTTTTGATGTCGGTCAAAATAGTGGTGAAAGAACTCGAGTTAGCCAACTAAAAACACAACTTCAACCACCATTTTTTGGCTACTTAAATTAATCTTTGTTTTCCATTCATTTGATGTAAATGTTATTGCCAGCTTAGTTTTCTATATGTGAATGTAAGCCAATCATTATTTAACCATAGGGTTATCTCAAGCTTGATAAACCTATATACTACATGACCTATCATTTAATTGTAACTATGAAACGTTTTGTATAAGTCATGACAAATCGTTTTAGTTATTAATAAATTTGGGTTTAGGCTTAACTAACTAAGCCTGTCATGGAAAATGTTAATAAGGAATAATTTTTTACATTTCTCTATATATTGTTATGCACTCATTTTCTTTGTCCTTAAATGCAATTGGTTATCTTATAATTAAAATTTATACATGCAAACCAAAATTGAGAATGATTTCTCGAATGATTATCCCTAATAAATGAAGTATTTCTTCAGCCAAGCATATCTTGACTTGCATTTCCAGCTAACATCGGTCTGATCGTCTTAAAATGATAATTTTGTATATACATTAGGGTAAAGCCTAAATTATCAGTTTTGATCCGGTTTGCTAACTAAACTTTTATTTTTTCAAAATCATACCTAAAATTTAGTTTTTGTTTCATTTTATTACTTTGTCGTTAAAAATTTAATGCGTTTAGTACCTAAACTATCAGTTTTTGTCCATTTTAGTACTTAAACTTTTCATTTTTTTCAAAACTTATTGTTAAATTTTGAATTAGGTTATTAAACCGAAATAAAAACTAATGTTTTTAATGGTGGAGTACTAAAATGAAATAAAAACTAAACTTTAGGTATGGTTTTGAAAAAATTAAAAGTTTAGGTATTAAAACGGATTAAAATTGATAATTTAGGTACTAAACACGTAATTTATCCTATAAATTATTTTGAAAGATATAAGTTAATACATAATAATTCTTTTTTGACTCTGTTAAATGATAAAATTATAATTTAATCTTTATAAAATTATAAGATAATATAAGAATTTATGGTTTAAAGTTTAAGGTTTAGGGTTTAAGTTTAATGTTTAGAGTTTATGATTTTTAGAGCTTGGGGTTTGTGTGTGTTTACGATCTAAAATTTGCAGTTTAAAGTTTGGGTTGAGATTTAGTATTTAGGGTTTGGGGTATAAGGCATACGGTCTACGGGTTATGATTTGGAATTCAATGTTTAGAGTTTAGAGATTAAGTTTTGGGATTTGAGATTTAAGGTTTAGGGTCTATAGTAAATTTACCAAAAAATAAACAGCATTAAGGACTTAATGGTTAAGTGGCCTAAAAGAGTGAAATATGAAAGTTTAGTGATGGAATTGAATTTTTTTTAAATAGAAATAAAGATAAAATTTACCAAAAAAAAATAGTTTACCCAAAATGCATATGCAGCAATAGATGCTTATAGTGAGATCCGAGTTACATAATTTATCATCTCAATTACAGTAGGTTTTTTTGTTTTTTGAAAATGATTACTTTGTATTAGAATTCACAAAGTACACCACCCCAAGGATCTTATTAAAAAAACCTCTCTAATCCTAAGCAGAGGAAAAAGAGTGAACCTTGGGATGAAAGAAGGTCCAATATGAACCCAGGAACAACAAGAATAACAGCCGATAACACACCACTAGAACAGCCCAAAACAGACTACAACAATGTAGCAACACACTACCCCTGAAAGAAATTCAAAAAGGAACTACACACATCTAAAAACAAAGAACAAAACCATGCTACAATCACCGGGACAAAAGACAGTAGAGCATATGCCTATGAAAGGATACTAAACATAGATCTGAACCCTGTCAGCGCCAACCAAACAGTAAAGGAACGGGACTACGAACAACTCTAAAATACTCGAATCCAACGAGGGCCATAGCGAAACAGCGAAATAGATCTATACTAGCTCAGCCCTTACACGAACCTTCTACTAAACACGGAAAACTCACCCACTATCTATAACTGAGAGCACAAAGTGCTCCAAACTTAAAGTCACAAACTCTTCCAAAACTGAGAAAGTAACGCCCAAAACCTCACCCACACGAAGCGTTGCCCTCGCTTCAATGAACAATCACCGTTCGATTAACAACAAACACCTTCGCAGGAAAACCACGAACAACCACCCCCTACTGTCAACTTGCCTCAACTTCCGTCTCCTCACAATCTTCTTCATTCTTTTTAAAGCAATACAAATGCAAAACTTTGAATTCCAATCACGATTAACTAGGTTGGACTGCAAGGATTGTGCCAATTCACCATGCATGTATTTACTGAAAAGTCCTCACCCACTGCTCAATAAACGCCTGGGGCCCACCACGTGCAACGCCAACCTGGATTTTATGCCCAACAGAATCAAAAATATGAGAATCATGCTTATTCTCTCTAACAGCAGCCCCCCTTTCCACCTCACAATCCACTAGCCTCATACTAGCTGTCTCTATTCCAAAAGCATTAACACTCCTCAGGCAGAATGAAAATGCGTAGTTGCTCTATTCAACGCCAGGGCCTACCACTTGCAACGCCAACCACACCAAGCTCCACTTTAACTCCCATACCATGTTGCCCCTCTAACGAACCACCAAGGACCACAAACAACAAACTTGCTACCAACATCCACAAACGAAAATATTCCTCTGGCCCGACGCCTAGAGCTACACATCCCCCGACCACCTTTCTCGAGACTAGTTTAATCTGCACAAGCCACTACGAAACCAAAAACATCCGCCATAATAACGAAGACTGCATGCCACGCTCCGCCATCAACGAAAGCACGACTCCTCACAAAATTACTAAACTCCCAAAAGAAACAACTCCTGAATAACGGAAACTGCCAGTAATCTCAGACTATTACCGACAAGTCACCTCATTTCCACGACCGGAACACAAAACCCGCAACTGCAGCAGAAACCTCCTGCAACCTAGGACTCATCACATCAACGGTAACGCTATATTCACCACTCCACAACCGGCCGGGATGCCAACAAGGAACACACAAAGCAAAACAACAAACACAGGAACGGGCCTAGAACAACAACTAAAAACAACTCCAGAGAACACTTGTCTAGGCAAAGTAAACACATGACAGCTGAAAGACAAGAGAGAGATAATACCTTTCGAACAAACCCACTCACTACATTCAAGCTAATAGACGAAGAAAGGACACAAACGCGACGAACACCGAACCTCTTCAACAAAAAGAATAAACTTGAGAGAAAAGAGCCACACACATAGTCAAGAGGCACGTTCGAAAACGGAAACAATCCCTTACGCGAGGCGGTGGCCGCCTCCACCACCAACCTTGCTGCTTAAAAGCAAACTAATGAAAAGATAAAATAACAAAAGAAAAAAAAGGATCGGCGGCCAACAACCAGCCTTAAGGGCTGGTGCCGCCACCTCCGCCTATGATATCGACTTCTCTCTTTTAAAAATTGGTTTGCCCAAAGTGGTGCCCAGTTCTTTCAATTACAGTAGGTTTATGTTGAACAAACTGCGTGTTCTTGAATACACACGATGTGCTGAGTAGACACCGTCCCCCACGACCGTATGAGTTGCGTCATTGCATATAATACTAGTAAAATCAAAGCTCAAACTCAACAGGTTGGCCATGGAAATGTGAGAGCAATCACCAAGTCGGCTGGGACCCCCCACTGTATGAAACTCGCAATTTTATGACCTTATTCAGATGCTGCAACCACACAGTGTGAAACTATAGTTAGAATCTGTCTGAAACAAAAGTTAAGTGTGAAATGATGAAGAAATGTATGGATTTTAACCAATTTGTTAAAGTATATTATATTTATTAAAAATTATATATTAATTATTTGTTTTTTTATATTTACGATTGATTTTGTATTGGTATATTAATTATTTTTCCTATATTGTGTTGATGTCGTGATCCATATTCGACCAATTCTAGCTTACTAATGGCCATTCCCTTTCTTAGGGCAAATTATGTGGACGCTCCTCTATCAAAACTTCGTAGTTCCTTGACTTCAATTTTAAGTTACTATATTTGTACACTTTTATTCTTCCTTCGCTGATCTCTCGAGGGTTCATCATGATTTTTATATAATACTTTATTATTCATAATATCTAAATTTAAAATTTAAATTATTATTCATTTATTTTGGAACAAAAATATTAATCATTTAAACATGTATACTCTCCTAATTTTTTATATGTTAATAATAATAACACTCAAATTAAAATTTATTTCAATCCTGTCATAATAATTAATAAACTAATTTTCCCGAAATATATGAATATTATTTTTACATCAAAGATGGCACTAAAATAATAGTTATGGTTACGGATGGGCACGGGATCCGACCGGATCGGATCGTTTTTTTTAATAATTTCAGGTCATGTCAGTTTTTTAGAAAATATGTTCGGATCGAGTTGTGTTCGAGTTAAGGATGAAAAATATTAAAATCAACCCGACTCAAAAATTATTTTATATATTTAGGGATAATTATAATAATAATCATCTATATATTATTTTTTTCAATTAGATCCTTATTTTTACTGAATAAAAATATATTTTTTTATAAATATATTCATTTTGAGTTGAATCGGGTCAAATTCGAGTTTTATCTAAAAAGCACAAGTCGAATTTAAATCAATTGAAATCACTTCTAAACTTGAGTTGAATTTCTGAGTCATATCAAATTGACTAAAAACCTGACTTGACCTATACCCATCTCTAGTTATGGCTTCTTTAAAATTTGAATAACTAATTCATTATACATGGCCAAATCCCTTTGTCTTTACCATCCAGAATATTGATCCATAAGTTCAAAATAAATTATAGGAGTATAGCTTTTTTATAAAAAAAATAATAAGTGGTGATGACATTTGATTAAATAGTTCTGACTATATGACATTATTTTATTAAATTCTTTAATTATAAAAATTATAAAATGATTTTTTATTATAGGATGTTTTTTTATTGAGTTTTTTACTATTAAAAGTTACCAAATTATTTATATGCTCCAAACTTATCATTTTCTATTAAAAATTGATGATAATATTCTAAGATAGGCGTTAACCTTCTGACTGAGATATAATAAAATCTTATTGCAGAATTTCAAACGACTATCATATCCCAATCAACATGTTAATTTATAATTCATATCTCAATCAACATGTTAACTTATAATACAAACGATTGTCAATTTTTCAACAGAATAGGACGAATTCATATCATATGAATAAATAGGTAATCATTTTGTAATTTTTAATAATCGGGGACTTAACAAAACATAATTTTATAATTAAATGATCATTTTATGACTTTTAATAATTAAAGACTTAACAAATCAGCGGGATCATTTGTATAATTTACTCTAAAAAAATAATTATAACATCCTCAATATCGGGTTAGTGATCAAATTGTAAAGTTTCAGAATTTGGTGACTAGAGTAGAACCATGGATTAGTTCAATGATTTATTTGGAAATAAATCATTAAAGTTGTTGGTAATTATTAAATGAAGTAAAGGATAAAATAGTCAATTGACAAGGAAAGATATTTTCTCCCCTTTATTAGGAGATTAACACGTTGGGGAGAGGAAGATGAAAACTCTCTTCTTCTTCACTTGCTTTCTTCTTCTCCATCGTGCCTAAGCTAGGCAAAGGTGAGTTTCTTTATTTGTTGATTATTAGCTGAAATTTAAGGTTGAGTTTTGATTATTAGGTGATAATTAAGCATAAAAAGAGCTTAAATTATCTTAAAACAATAAGATGAAGAGAATAGAGGGGATTAAAGAAAAGGGAGGAATAAGTGAAATCTTGAAAGAGGGTTTTTTAATGAGGTTTTAGAGTGAATTTGACTTGTCATCAATCTAATTAACATGTATGAAGTATTAGAATTGGATTTGTAACATGTTAAAATTTGGGTATGATTCTTGAATTTCTTAAGGAGAATAGGATATATGGAGGTTAAAGAATTGATTATTGAGTAGAAATGAGGGCAAATATGTATATGTAAGTAAGGAATATGAAAGGGGATGAAATATGAAGCATTTGAGTTGAATTAAATGGATTTTTGGGCTTAAAATGCAAATTCTGGGCAAGGTGTATCGATGCGCATTGAATGTGCATCGATGCACTCTTTAAAGAAGAAACATCGAATGCAAATGGTGCATCGATGCATAAGGAGTGCATCGATGCATCCCTGTAAAATGAAAACATCAAAGGTAATTTGTGTATCGATGCATGGGTAGTGCATCGATGCACATGTTAAAGAATGCATCGATGCACTGTAGCATGCATCGATGCACTTCAAGGGGAAATTGAAATAGACATTTCTTCTGGTCTAAGAAATGATAGATTAGATTATAACAATGGGATACTGATATGTATCAATGTATAATTATGTAGATATCGAACACGAACAAGTTCTGGGTTGTGTATCAAGTTAAGATTCGATCGAAAGAGAAGAAATCATAAAGTGGATTGAAACTTAGTGAGGCCAAGGTGAGTGCACATTATTTAGTATATGATGTTAAATGGAAAATAAGACTTATGATAAGTCTATTTCCAATAGTAAAATGCATGAATTCATAGAGGTATGTGTTTTGTTATGATTTATATATATGTGCATGAGTATATATGTTATTGATATGATTCTATGATCATAGGATGTAAACTATGTGATAAGTGATAAGTGACTATATGGAATTATATGAGAACAAGAGATGACATAAGCAAAGTGACATATATGTGATAAATGAATTATATGAAAAGTGAGATAAACAAAGTATGGTTGATATAGGGTAATATAAGAATAGCTCATAGGTTATATGATAAAGATGGAACCATATAGGAACATTAATTGAGTACTTGATAATAAGTCATAAGGTTATATGCATAGGTAATATAAGTTATAAGATGAGAATACATATGAATATCAAATAAGTTATGAGATAAGTTATATGACATTAATATATAGGCTAAATGAAAGTATACACATGAATACATATATAAGTTTATATGTTATTTTATATGCTATGGGATATACCCATGAACATATGTGATGTGATATATGTTATGAGAAATGACCCATGTGACTAAGTGTGAATTGATATAAGTATGTGATATGAAGTTATGGGTATATGTGTCATATGTTATTATATGTGACATGATATATATGAGTTTATGCGATATAAAAGTGTATATATGAAATAACATTATAGGTTATAAAACCGTGAGCCTATATGATTATGTGTTATATGTTACATGATACGACATGCGAGTTACATGAACAAATGAGAAATGATACAAGTTATATGAAACGATCTACGTGAATACATGCACTTGTGATACATGTAATATGATATGAGATATATGGTTACACATACATGTGGTATGTGACAGAAGAGAAATAACAAGTGATATGAAATGTTATAAATGATAATGCCCATGTTATGTGATATGAGAGCTAGGGGTATAGTTGGCATGCCAAGAGTCGAGGGTTTACCTATGTCTTTCGAGACATATGGACAGTTTACCTATGTTCTTCGGGACCTATGGACAGTTGCCGAGGTTCTTTATGACCTATGGATAGTTGTCGGGGTCTTTGTGACCTCTGGATAGGTCATTCGGGACATTTATACGAGTTGTGGTGACAGCATAGTGGTTCACAACCTCAATAGACTCACGTATCTACAGTTCTCACATGTGTACCATGGGCTAATAAAGAGATAATATTAATAAACTGGATATGATGATATGTTTGTTTCCTTATGAAATGTTATGTGTGATATATGATGGTACAAATGGCAGATATAAGATTAAATGATAAAAGGAATCAATGATAGTGATAAGAATGAAGATGATGATATAGTTGATTGTGTGTTTGATTTACGATAGTATATATGTTTTACATAACATGATATATATATATATGTTATATGGTATATGGTATACGTGAGTACATGTTAAGGTATATGTGAATGAGTATAATTGATTGACATGATGATATAATAACAAGTCTATCAGATATATAATATGGACATAAAAGATCATAGGAACAGGAGATAAGAGATATAAATGATAATGGCATATATGTATGTATGTATGTATTTGTTACATATAACAGTATATGAGTTGTAAGAAATGATTACTAGTAAATGTTTACATTATATGTTTATTGCCTCACTAAGTCATAGACTTAGCGTGTGATTGTTTCACACGTAGGTTACAGAAGTGAGAAGAGTAAAGAGCAATGTGGAGCAAGACAAGTCAGTTCTCCTTACTGAAGGTCAGATCAAAAGAAAGATGAATAATATGTATGTTAACAACTAAAGTTTTAGTTGGCATGTATTCAAAATAATGTATTATATAAGCTCTGAATAGTTTTGTAAACGTTTTGAATAAGTTATATGTTATAAAAGTTTTAAATTATTCACTAATTTTGTATAAGCAAAAGTTTTGAAAAGTTAATGTGATACCTCGGACTCGGATCCGGGTCAGATACGGGTTGGGGGTGTTACAATAATATTTCATTACGATAGATATTTTCCATCCTACATTCAAGCATATTTGAAGTTAAAAAAATACGAATTTGATGGTTCAAAACAAGGACATGAATACAAATGACGTGTAATGTTTATGTTAATGATGGCTCAAAAATTAAAATAATTTGCCGATGTAGAAAGATAAAAAGACGGGAAGTTCTATCGTACGGCAGCTTTAATATATTCGATAAAGTGTTACCTAAAATATTATTATTTTTCTACCGCATATATTATCAAACCCGGTAAAATTCTTAATAATAACAAAATCATTAGAAATAATAATGTTTTCAGCAATTTTTTATCGACTTTATATAAAAAATAATAACTTTTTTTTAATCGTATATTAAGTTGTCACACGTAAGACTGCAAAAAAGATCATCTTGGAATGTTAACGTGGACAAATTTTGATGGAAGTTAAATATGTTTGTTGTTACATTAAATAATAAGATATCATTTAATATTTTTTATCTAAAAATAAATATTGAATGTGATGTCAGATTACATTATATTTCAATAAAAAATAATAGTAAAATTTAAAAAATGATTTTCTTGACTGTAAAACAAACTTTAATCCTTTGTTGATTTTCCATACGCCGCCTAGCAACAAAGAATCTGAACCACCAGAAAGGACATTCCCAAAATCAGAGCCCTTCATTTATTCCATATCGAACTTTTTCCAAGAGTCAACCTGACCTGAATTTAAAAGGAAAAGAGTGAAGCTCCCATGAAACTCCCTTGCAAAAACCCAACCTCCCACTTTGCCCTTTATAAATGATACCTTCTTGTACACCCCCAAAGACCAAGACTCAGAATCCATGTTCACAATGCCGGGCTTTAAAACATCATCGGAACATGTCGGAGGAGGTGGTCGGAGATCCAAGCCGAACGAAGCATGTAAACGACACCCAAAACACAAGCAATCGCCTGGAGTTTGTTCGCTTTGTTTGGCCGACAAACTGACTCAGCTATCGACTCATTCGTCATCTTATTGTCCTTCTTCGACGTCTTCTTCTTTATCTTCCTCATCTTATTCCTCGTGTTCTTCCTCTCCCTTTCGTGCTCGTCGTTTTACTGCAGATGGAAAAGAGTCTTGTTTTTGCTTTTTGTTGTTTAATGGCAAGAATCTACTCACTAAGAGCAGCTCAGTTGCCTGTGCTTCCCGAATGAGAAGCAAAGAAGGCGATGATCGTAAGAAGAAGAAACGTGGGTTCTTGTCCAAGTTGTTTCACCCAATAAGTACTAAGACGAAAGAACAGGTTTCATTAATGGCGGTGTTTGCTTGATTGCGTGTTTTTTTTTTTCTTTAACTTGTTTCATTGATAGAATAGAATCACTACTCCGACAAGCTGTTTTGCTTGAAAATTTAATCTGTTGTAACTTGTAGGTACTTTGAGAATGTTTTATGGTATAATATGATACCGTCATTATATATATATATATATATATATATTATTTCATGGTGGAATGTTGGAAGGAAAAAGACAAATAGAATCGATTAGTTTAATTAGTTCCTATTTGCTTTGCCGACAGCTTCTGTGAGTGGAACTTAGTTTAATCTTGTGTAGTGTTACAATAGGAAGGGCTAAAGTTTCTTATTTTAAGCGAAACACAATGCCAAAACCTCCGTCTGATTAGTTAGTAGCTCAAACTGTGGGCTTACGATAGGATTTTTTTTTAAGGCTTAGGTAGTGTTTGTTTTTGCAATAGTTAAAAGGTTTGTGATCTGTAAGAAGAAGATTGTTTGTTTTTTAACGTCTGTAAACTGCTAAAATAAATTGAAATATAAATAAACTGATTTTTTAAACTTAAAAGAGTTTTGCAATACTGAGATTTAAATAATTTTAGTTTTACAATACTGAAATTTAAATAATTCATACAGCTACAATAATATTTTTTTTAGAAAAACAAACACCACCTTATTAATTCTATTATAAATCTCACATAATCACATGTATTATTAGTTTTATAAATTTTATACAATAAAATATAAGAAATGATCATTAAATTATATGATTTTTTTAAATATGCAATTATGTAATACTTTTAATTTTTTAAAATATATATTCATAATTTATTTTTATAATTATATGATATTTTTATAAAATATTTTTTAAATTATCAAATTATTTTATGATTATTTTTTATTTAATTGTGATTATATTTTAAATTTTAAAAACATAATTTATAATTTTTTATATTTTAAAATCTTAATTATCAAACAATGAAATCATTTTTATTAAGCAATGTGATTTAAATACTTACATTTTGTATAAAAAGTTTAAATATAATTTAAAAATAACAAATCCAAAAAAATATTATATTTAAACTTAAATCAAAATAATTAAAATAAATATAAAATTTTAATAATATATAAAATAATTTATATGATATAAAATTAAATATCTATAATATAATATTAAAAAATTAATATTTAATTTATTTAAAAATTAATATTAAAATTAATATCTATAATATAATATTAAAAAATTAATATTTAATTTATTTAAAAATTAATATTAAAATTAAAATTAAATATAAAACCTCTTTGAAGAGGTTAGAAGACGTCTGCAGACATAAGACCACGTCTGCACCACGCAGACCACACGCAGACGTTAGAAGAGCTTCTGTCTTCTAAAAACCAAACGGTTTGCGAAGCCCAATGTCTGCGCGGCGCAGACATAAGAGTTTTACAGACCTTACACAGTAAAAACAAACACCACCTTAAAGTCCAAATAAGTGCTCAAACTATGTCTTTTTTTGTCAAATAAGTGCCTTACAGTTTTGTTTACCAGTCCATGTGTCTAACGTTACAAACGTTACCCTTTTAGGTGCCCAGGTTGTCAAAGCCGTTAGTTTTTCCCGTTAAGTGCTACGTGTCAACACATGATAATTTTGAAATTTATTTTTTTAAAAAAAATATAAAAAATATTATTATGTTTGTAAAAAAGCCTAACTTTTCTTATATTATAAAACAGCCCCAAAAAACTGAATCCTAACATTAATCCACTGTAGGCGCCTTCTTCGGCCACCACCTCCATCGCCGACGTAGTCCTTGACATCATCCTAGTTATATGTCGTCGTAGTTATCGCCGATTCATCGTCGAAATCGCGTGGGATCACGATTTTTATCTTAGGGTTTTGAGATTTAAAATGTCGATTTGTTGTTGATTGATCGTCAACTAGTCATAATTTCATAGGGGTTATGATCGTCAAGGGCAGGAAAGGTCGAGTGGAGCTTCTTCGACGGTAAAGGGCAACAATCGATGTGGGTTTAGGGGTTGAAATGAAAGTTTTCAAAGTTTAGGGGTTATTTCAAAGTTTATTTTTTTCTTTTTTAAAAATATATCATTTTATTTTTTAAAATTTTTATATAAAATTTTAAAATTAGTAGGTGTTGACACGTGTCACTTAACGGGGAAAACTAACGGCGTTGACGATATGGGCACCTAAAAGTGCAACATTTGTACCGTTAGGCACCCAGATGAGCAAAAAAACCGTAGGCACTTGTTTGGCACAAAAGAGATAGTTTGGGCACTTATTTGGAAATTAAGCCTTTTTTAATTGATAACATTCATATTTGAATAAGATTATATTAATGTGAAATATGAGTAATATAAAGAAGGAAATCATGAGTAGATTTGTAAGTATTTAAATATAATTTTTTAAATTTATTACTTATTAAACGATTGAGGATGATGTTTATATACGTGTATCGCTATGATTTTCTTACCTTGGAAAAATTCTGTTGGACGATAATTTAGTTTAAGGTTAAGAAATAATAAAAAATAGATGCAATAAAAAATATTATAAAAATATAACATTTTCGGTTAAACATAATTTAAAATATTAAAATTAATATTTTTTTTTGTTAAACACAACTTAAAATGTAAAAGTTAACATTTTCAGTTGAATTCATGTTTGTAGTTCGTACAACTGTACCTTTTTTAGCATTATTTGTGTAAGTCTTTGTTAGAAAATATATAGGGAAAATGATAGTTAGAGTATAATTGTCTTCGTACTTAAACAAAGGGTTAATATATTAAACTTTAGGGATAAATGAGCACGAACCAAGTAATCTAATTGGTAAATGAAGTGTTATTATTCTTTGAGGTACCGGGTCTGAGCAACAAGAATGTTAGGGGTAAGAGTTCAATGTCAAATGGTTGAGAGTTATCTTTGAACATATATTACCTTGTACTTATCCCAAATTAATAAAAAAAAATAGGGATAAATGAGCATTTTTCAAATTACATGGATAACTAAAATTTCTATCAATCCTCGGGAGGATTAATCATTTTCTCTAAAATTTATATGAATTAACCATAAATAAGTAATTGTATGATTATAATTAATATTTTTGAAAATAAAACACTTATTTAGTAATACAACCATTGCTAGTTTAACATAAATAAAAATGATAATATATTTATTATTTAATATAACATATAATTTCTTATTTTTATAACGTAACGTGCTTAATAATTGTTTTATTTATTCTATTTTCACCGTTATAATTGTATTTGGATCCCAAATTATACCCCACAACTAATTTTAATCTTATCGTTACAATATCCAATTTCCCTATTTGAACATTATAAATGTAATTGAAATTTACCTCGCCATTTATCCAAAATCACTAATTGTTAGACATTAATATAGATAAATATTTTTAATCTCAATAAGATCAATCTCGTCTAACCTAATGGAGAAACAAAAATTAGGGTTGGAAATTGTGAGCCTTGCTATTGCTTTGCTAGTTAGTCTAAAGCAAGAAAAGAACTCATGTTGGGCAGCTCAGCCCAGCCTAACCCCACTCACCAGTGGACCTTCTCTACCCAATTGGTTAAGAGGCAACTAAGTCCTCAAGGTCGGCTTCATATTTTATATTTGTTTTATTATTTATATCGTATTTAAATTATTTTCTATATCGTATAAATTTTAAAATATTTTGTATTTGTTGAGCAAAGGTATCATCCTTGATCTAATTAGCCTAAAATACATGCCAAAATTTCTTATTATCTCATCCTTTCAAACAGGATTTTCATCAAACAAATTCATCTGTGGTTACACTGGGTGGGATATAACAGAAGAAAACCACAAGGTTTTCCGATAGATAGTACCTCTTACAGAGGTCCCGGAAAAGTGCCATTCTCCCTTTGCTCGTTCCATCGGTCGATCTGAAACACAAATGAAATGAGTGATTGTTAGATTGAAGACCAAATGGTTAATAAAAGCTGGCGTCTTATACACTCTTCAACCTCTGAGTTTATTACATTATACACACTCAAATAGTCTAAATTGATTAATCAAAAAATAGTCTAAATCGAAACCGCAGGAATGTGTTAATCAAAGCATAAACCTTCCCAATTCCTCAAAAAACAATGTATTAATGAAATATTGAATTGAGCATGCAAAACGAAACATTTTCATTCCTGTCTCTTCCTTTTTTTACTACCTTTTTATTTTCATGCTCCTCCATGTTAAGTTTTAACAAAAATCTCCACATCAGTTGACAATGAGGACCTTCAATACCGGACCAGTTTGAGATAAGGAAGTGAGGAGGAAGATTTAATCTTCTATAGTTTAGTCATTTTACTTCAACCAAAGAATCCATTATAAGATTTAGTTCAAAATCAGCTCAAAATTGGAGTCTATCATAGTTCACTATTTGGAGACTTTGAAGAATGGACTTCTCATTTCCTGTATGGCCTAAAATTTGTCATTTAGGTCTGTCTTTGAGGTAACTTACCTAAGATTAAGGGTTTTTGGTTGCTTTTGACATTTCCTCAAAGTCTATCATTATGTATTTTTAAGCTAGCTTCCTGCGTAATCACTGTATCTTAGAGGCCTTGCATAATAGGGAAGACTGAATAGGTCACTAAGGCAATGATGCAATCAAAAATCCAAATATAATTCCCTTCATCTCCTCTCAACCAAGCTCTTTCACAAATTTCAAGCCAAGTTCTTTTCAATTAATCCCCTTCATTTTTCCCATAAACCCTAACTTATTGATAAAAGGAATATCCTTCAACATGTTCTTTGATGCTACCAAATAGGGTTACACCTGTATCTACTTCTCTATCCATGTGATATACCCCAAACTGTTCTCTTTGTCCACATGCAAACCCTCAAAGAAATCTCTTTCCCGCCTCCAGTCCTCCACATCAATGGGAAGATATCAATATGGTTTTACATCAGTGGCACCAAGATATGCCATCCATATGAACTTTCTAGCACTTAAGTTCATCAAAAGATACAAAACAAATTCAACCAATCCACTATACTCTTATTTGACAGCTCTTCAACATGACCATCTGTAACTAACACACATTTTAGGATTAACTTAGGAACAACTGTCTCCAAAAGATGTTGGGTCATAGGGTATTCCATAGTTTACAAATGCAAAAAGAGCAACAGACAGTAGCCATCTGATATCAGTTAAAACCATTATGCAATTATTATGATGAAGTGTAGTGTATTATGGATCTTGGGAGAAAATACACACCCATTCTCCAGGACATAGGGCACGATAATACTTGGAAAACTTATCACACTCTGAAGCACCTTCTCCTTTTGCAGCAACACAACTGTATAAGAGAGGATAAAGATATACCAAGTGAGCATTTCAAAAGAAACAAACCTTTGTACCTTTATAAGATACAAGGTATTCATTGCTCACCGATGGTACTCAATATATCGTGTGAAGCAATGCCTTGTTTGGTTTGTAGTTGGGAAGCGAAAATCTGCTGGGGCAGTCTCAAGCTGCATATCAAACATCACCAAAATATGTTAGTGAATCAATCTAACATGTAATGATGAGTTTAACATGCACATAAAGATTCTGGAGGCAGCAAAGATTGAAATCTTAATAAACATGTTTGGAAAAGCAACCTTAATCTCTGGTGTTTCTTCAGCGTCATCTGAGTTCTCTGCTGCAGCTGGAGCATCTTCACCACTGTTTTCAGAAGTGGAATTGGCTTCATTGCTTTCTTCAGCAGGAGCAGGAGCAGGAGCAGCCTCAGTGCTTTCCTCAACTGCAGCAGCAGGAGCCTCCACTTTCTCAGTGACAACTTCCACAGAAGCAGCATTCACAGCATTTTCAACCTCTTTCACTTCTGCTGGTTTTGTAGCTGCGTCTGATTTTTCCTCCTTCAGTGCATATTGCTATATGTCCAAACATTCAAATAGGTTTGCAGGATGATCAGGTCAAATAAATACTACCACTATACATGCCCATTATCAGGTCAAATAAAGTTGAAGGTGTTATAGATGAAGAAAAACTTCAGGTGTTGAGCAATTGTCTAGTGGGGTGGTGCAAGGACTTTGTCAAAATTGGTCATCTCGCCAGACAAATGCAAGCGAAGGGCCTCATTGGCTTCACCTTAATGAGAGCTGCTGGTAATGCGATTTTAATGATTTTCGAGGACAATGCTTCATTGAGAAGCGTGAAGAACGATAAATCAAAGATTCTCGTAGAGTGGTTCTCCATAGTCGAAGCTTGGTCAGAGAGTTTGGTAATGGATTGTCGTCGAGTATGGTTAGTTTGCGAGGGTGTTCTTTTTCACGCATGGAATTGGGATACTTTCAAGAACATTGCTAATAAGTGGGGTTTATTACTAGCTATCGACGAAAGTTGTCAGTCTCCATCATCCTTTGATCGGGCAAAAATTCAAGTCCTCACAAAGGCTGATGCGAGAATTGATGCAATGGTGGAATTGAAGGTTGCTGACAACTTCTTCAAGGTCATGGTGCATGAGATAGAACCTTCATTCAAACCAAACTCTTGGGCTCCTGAAGAAGACGAGTCTCATTAGATCTTGTCTCTTCAATTGTGGTTGTTTTAGTCTATATGGTTGTAGGTGTTGCTTTTAGTTTGTATTATGTTCTGTTTTATTCCTACTGCTGGTGGTATAATTAGAAGTAAGGTGATTTGACTGTGGCTTTGGATGAGGTCATATGAGGTTAAGGTGTTTGTTGTAATGGTGTACATCACCATGAGAGGATATTCCGTGGTATCTTTTGTATCGGGTATTTTATCAATAATATTTGAGGTACTCTTTTCTTCCTTCCAATGTTCGTTAACATACATTTAGTATGTGAACGAATACGAAGGGAGTTTTTAATGAGACCTCCAACTTCTATAAAAAAAAATGTAGTAAATTCATTGAAGTTATCAGACAGCACCAAAGCTTAGCAAACAAGGTTGCATCCTAGCTAAATTTAAGCATGAATGGAATGTTCAAGTACCAACAAGCTTCAAAGAAGATAGAAATCCAAATTAATCATTCTATAACATTGATATAAATTATTTCCGCACAACATAGTCAAAGATGAATTTTACTTCAGTTAGTCAAAAGCTTGAATGCTCAAGTCATCCAAAATTTTGCTCGGAAATTTTACTTGATTCTACATATTACAAGCTTTGCAACTAGTGACAAACCCAATGAAAACTTTGCTCAAAACATTACGTTTTCATTGACTCTTATCAATGAGGTCCCTCAAAACACCAACATTGCGTACAGCAAACTCAAATAGATTAAATCTGAAGGCAAGTGATAGAGTAACTTCAATGAGCAGATATATTTAGAAAACAAAAGCAGCAACAAATCATATTAATCACATGTTCAAGAATCATGATTATTCTCAAGAAAGTTGAATCTTAAATATATTTGATAAACGAGCATAAGCAGTCAAAATTTTAATAAAAAACACCGCATCAAAACTTCAAAACGCTGGTACTAATTTCATTAATAAAATCCAGAACTACTCGGTCAGATCGGCTCATTTTAGTCCAATCGAACAGAATTCTAAGAGAAATAAATTTTTTTAAAAATAAACAGTCCCGATCAATTGCAATAAAAGAAAAAAAATCAAAGGAGATCGAACTTGTCCGTTTTTACATGAATTAAAATAAACTATTACAAATACTGGTTTCAAAGAAATGAAACTAAAGTATGAGTACCTCAGATAGAGAAAGGGGGTTTCCAGATTCAGATTCAGCCATTTCCAGAAGAGGATTCGACCGGATGCTTTTGGAAGCTTTTCAATTGGCTGCTGGAAAGTGGCGACGGCGGAGATGTTTGAAGAGGGGACCAAAGCAGGATAATATGGCGAGGGAGAGTGGTAGAGACGGACTTTGAGGTAGGTTAGAAATGTAATTGAATTCATTCAGCCACGTAATTCATTCTTTCTTTTTAGTTTTTTCTTTTTGAGAAAATAATTTCAGTAACTAAAAATGTCTTATAATATACGATTTTAATCAAATTTTTTTGGATTTGCGAAAATGACCAACAAATTCGCAATGCGAACTTTAATTTCGCAACTCAGTTTCCAAATTTTACGCGAATATGTAAATCGCATTTCGATTTTCCGAATTCGAATTACGATTTTCCAAATTCGCAACGCGATTTTCAAATTTGCAACATGATTTTCAAATTCGCATCACGAATCTGTAAATCACAACGCAAATTTGTAATTCGCAACACATAAGTCAAATTCACAAAGCGCGTTTATTTTCGCAATGCGAATTTTATTTTCGAATTCGAAACACAATATTAATTTCGCAACACAAATGTAAACAATATAATCGCAAATCATAACCTAAAACCCTAAAACACAACTCAGACACATCTCCATCTCTCACTCTCTACGGCGACATCTGTCCCCATCTCCGACGAAATCCGTCCCCATCTCCGGCGAAATCCGTCTGTCTCTATCTCTCAGAGCCACCCTCACAACCATTCACGATCAGAAATGAAAAATCAACCACGAGGGTTAGTTTTTTTAATTATTTTTATTTTGAAATTTTTATATTATTATTAGATTTTTCATATTTAAATTGATGATAATTTTACTGGTAATTTCAATAATAGATTAACCATTTCACTTAGATTGCTTAGTAAATTCATTCGGTTGCTGCCAATACTGCTAAACTGTTTAGTCTTTAACCCTGTAAAGTTAGTATTTGTCTTTGTTTTGTCTTTTGGTTGAAGTAATGCAATTCATTCAAGTTTCAATTTGCAGAAGACTATTTGAAACTTAAATTCGCAACACGAAAGCGAAAATCGCAACCCGATTTTATTTTCGCGTTGCGATTTTAAGTTTCAGAAACTATTCTTCTTCTGCAAATTGAAACTTGAATGAATTGCATTACTTCAACCAAAAAACAAAGACAAATACTAACTTCACAGTGTTGGGAATTTAAGTTTCAAGAATAAACTACTATTCTTTATGTTGTCCTTGAACCTGCATTAAACCTATATGTTGTCCTTTTAAATGTTTATATAAGTGTTTACTTCTGGAATGTTATCTGATGCATTTTGTGAACTATGATAGAATAATGACTTGGGTGAATACCGTTCAAGTTTGAAACATATTTGGCTATGTTTTCACTGTTTAATATCATGTCTGTTTATAGTGTATAATTTGTAGTTTTTGGTATATCTAACTTGGTATGTTTATTGTTTTTGTATACTTTTTTTGCTTCATTGACCTTAAGGAATAAATTAAGCCTAGTCACTACAATTGCGTCGACACTTACATCTGTACAAAGAAAATTGTTTGAGGATACTTGCTTTGGGCCATGGCTGAAAGTTTAACATCCAGGTGGAGATGCTATGTTGACCCATTTGTTTCTTCAGACAATGACTAACGATCTACCCGAGAGGATACAACGTGGTGATGAAGAGATATGGTTTTATTTTCCTCTAGCGTATACTTGTTTTCGGCGGGAGGAGTTTTGCTTAATCACTGGTCTACGCTTCAGACACGATGAAGTAGGTTGGTACACTAGTCATATCGCTCGCCCATCATGGTTATCTCGGGTTTTTCCTGAGCTGGAAAAGGCGAAGCCGAGTTTACACGTTGACGACTTGAAAATATTACTAGTTAAATATGGTTTTACTCGGATGGATGACCTCGATGTTGTCCGAGTATGCCTTTTATTACTTTCGCATGCCGACTTTTTAGGCAAAGAGGCCAGACAACCTACTTCTGAGGACCTAATATTATTGGTAGAGGACCTAAATGCATGGAACGTGTTTCCGTGGGGTTCATATCTATGGAAAGCTACCCAAAAAAAGTTATCGTCTGCCTTTGAGGACCGAAAAAGTTTGCGTGGTCATGGTTCCAAATACACTTTGGAAGGCTTTATTTGGGCCTTTAAGGTAAGAATTTCTATATAATCTTTCCAAAATTATAATTAATTATTTAACAATTACTAATGTTTGTGTATTATATTGTTTGTAAATTTGGATATTTGAGGCTTTTCCCAGCATGCAGACATATGCAATCAAAAATTCAAATAATATTCCTAGGGTTATTTCCTGGAGGAGGATCTGACTGTTGGATTGGGAAGAGTTACTACCATATACGACGATGAATGATGTAAGTTAACACAAATACTACCATATATAAACAAGTTATTACTAGTAGACGTTTAACTTTATTTGACCTTTTATATTGTTAGGAAGCCAAATATCCATTACAAAGGCTGAGCTTGCCACTGATTGGTGGCAAGCTAGTAAGCGTTTTTTTTATGGCACGGATGATGAGCACCCCCACTTAGAGAGCCATCACCTGATCGAGTCGATTCTACAACTCGACACCCAGAGCCATCATCTTCACAATGAGAGCCATCACCTATTCCATCACATCATCGAGCCTCTTCTCCACCATCACCTCATGATAGGCGACCGACAAAGATGTCACGACATTTATCTCCATGTTCTCCGCCTCCACGGGATGAGTTAGGGGAGTTACGTGATGAGGTCAATGCTTTTCATGAGGATGTCGATATTTTACGTGAAGACAATGGTGCATGACGTGATAAGGTACGGTCTTTACGTGGTGAGGTAGAGGTTTTACGCGATAACAATGGTGCTTTACGCGGTGAGGTATCTACTTTACGTGATGATGTAGCCGCTCTACGTGAGATTGTTGCATCGTTGCAGAATGAGGTTCATACTCTACGTAATAAGGTAAGTTTGTTTAATAATATACTAAAAATACAAATAACCTTTTTTCGGCATTATTTATTTGTTTATTTACTGATTTATGTATTAATTTATTTTTAGCGGTCCGATAAGGTAGATGTTTTATGTCGGGTTTTTCTTGCACGACGGGGTTCACACATCAGACGTTGTGCACATGCCATTACGTCTCCGTTCACCCCAATAGTGCCAAGACTACGTAAGAAGAAGTTCGATTCACCTGTCATCATTCAAGAGGCCTCTCATATCGTTCAAGAGGCCCCTATCATCCTTCAAGAGACTCCTCCCACTATTCAAGAGGCCCCTATCATCATTCAAGAGGTCCCTTCCACCGTTCAAGAGCCCGATTCACATGGCATAATATGTCGACATATTGATAAACCCCCTCACGTTCTCGACATGATGGATGAGAGTTGGATTTTGTATGAGTTACCGGTCAGTACCATTCCGGTATCTGAAGTAGAGAGGAGAACACTACCAGACACAATTCTGGATAATACCCTTTGGGCTAAGACCGTTGTTGATTTTTATCTACATGAGTGGAGCCAGGGGTGTTACGCTGACATATGCAAACTCAACGATGATATGCATTTGTTTCTTGATCGGTCTTGGTGGGGTGTGTTATTAAGGGTTGAATACAATGGCTATTTCGAATGAGGGGTAAGTCTTATATTCTTCTTATATTGCATTTTGATTAATTTTTTTTTAAAATTTATGAAATTCACTAATATATGTATGTTGAGTTAATCGATCGATGGAATCGACCAAGAGGGGGGGTGAATTGGAAATAAAAATTTTGGTGGAAGCTTTTGCAGAAAATTGAAAGTAATTGTACAACGATTTAGAGTGGTTCGACTTTCTCAACCAAAGTCTACGTCCACTACCTTAGCTATCCACACTAAGGATTTTCCACAAATTCACTAATTTGTCTTTCTTTTAAGGAAAAAGTGTAACCTTACAAACCCTCAAGAATTATACCCCAAATTCTTGAGAACTCTCTCTCCCAAAGAGAACAATACAAATTTGCAAACTTACAAGGAAATCCTCACAAGGTAGATTGTTTGCACAATTCTAGAACAAAGAAAAGAACACTCAAGAATGAATACAATTGAGCACAATAAGTGTTCTTGAAAGCAAAATGAATATTGAATGAAAAATAGGCTTGAAATGCTCAAACTTGAGGTTTGATGCTTTCTCTTTGATTCTCTCTTGATTTTAGTTGCTTGATGTTTCTTGTTATTGATCAATGGCTTCTAAGCCTGTTTAAATACACCTTGAATCACTTCTGAATGTTGGGGATCATTAATGAAGTTATTAGAGTCGTTTAAGTGTGAAAACAATTAATACAACAGCTTGGAGCGTGGGGGGAATCGGCACCTCTCATGGGGAATCGGTTCCCTAAGTGTAAAATTCAAATATTTCGACCGTTGAATAGTGGGGGAATCGATACCCCTGGGGGGAATCGGTTCCCTCCGAGCATACTGGAATTTCTCGGAGCCAAACCATTCAGGGGGAATCGGTACCCCCTTGGGGGGAAATCGGTTCCCTCTGGACAAACTGTAATTTTTGACTTTGAAACGGTTCGAAATACTTTGTAAAATTGTTTTGAAATTATTTTAATATTAAAACTTAATTTTAAACTTTAGTAAGGATTTAAAATGAACTTTGAAATACTTTGAGTATTTTGATATTCGATTTAATATATCGAATATGCTTAGAAAAATCATTTTCAAAATTAAAATTCTTTTAATTTAATTTGTTATATCGAAACATCAAAATGTTTTCAACAATCTCCCCCTTTTTGATATAACAAAACATTTTAAGATTTTCTAATTTCAAAATGAATTTTAATTTGAAAAATACTACTCCCCCTTACTTTAATACTTTCTCCCCCTTTTTGTTAAATCAAAAAGACCCTATAAAAACGTTTTAAACAAGAGTTTTGAAAAAAACGTAAGCCAATTGATTTATTAATATAAAGCTTAAGCTGCTAAGATCACAATCAAAAGAGAGGTTAGCCATTAGTTTCAGAATCAATATTCATAAACATGTAATGGATAATTGGTCATATATGTCTAAAGATGCAAAATAAACACGAAATCCAAATCAAATGTATTAAACATAAATTTGAACAACCAAAAATAAACAATCCAAAATCATTCAAAATGTTTTAACAATAATGAAAATATCCAAGTTCAATTCAAACAAGCAAAGCAAAGATCAAAGTTCAAGCATCCGTAGGAGGATCGGGATATGGGAAATGAGCTCGCATAGCTACCATTTCATGAGTGAGTGCATTAATACGAGCGTTGGTTGCTTCATTGTTTGCACGCATCTCCCAGAGAATTTCCAATTGTTGAGCTTCCATAGTCGATAAGTGAGATTCTATGGAAGTGAAGCGAGAATCCAAGGATGCATAACGGAAATCAAATGTCTCCATAAATGATTGAAAATATGGAGGCACATGATCTTCTTGCTGAGCTTGTTCCTCGTGCTGTTCCGGCTCATCGTCGGCATCGTCAATATTTTGCATTAATTGTTCAAGCTCGGGATCGTCGTCAGCTTCTGGTGGAGCTTAAGAAGAACTAGCTCCCGGAGTATTTTCAGAAGATTGAACCCATTCACTGGTTTCCTTATTCTTTATCCATCCCACTCTCGTTAAGGAAAGAAGATTAATTTGTTTATTGAGAGGAAAGACGGCATCTAGACCAACCCTAAGCCCCGCTTTAGAAAATAGATTACTCAGAATGCAACCGTAAACTAGAGATGAACAGAGTTTCTTATTAGGAACAAGATTTACGGTTTCAACAATTTCAACAAAAATAATCTGAGGTAGGTTTATTTTAATATTATTTTGGAAACAATGTAACCACCAAATATCCAAGGCTCTAAGAGTTGAGTAACGACCTCCAGATGGTCGAAACCACCAAGAAATCATTAGATGAAGAAAACGATCATGAAGATCTAAGACACTCGCATTATCCCTTCTTTTATAACGAGAACCTAAAAACTGTTTTTCATTTGATATACCATCATTATCTAATCCTAATTCATTAGCTATGTAAACCGAGTCAAGATGAAAGAATTGTCCTAGGAGATAGGAACGAACTGTTATGGTTTTGGTTTGAGCTCGGTTTTTAACACACACAGCATTAGAATAGAATATGCGAACAAGTTGATGGTAAACTATAGGTTCAAGGTCACAAAGTTTATCAAATTTCCACTCTTGTAAAAGA
This sequence comes from Hibiscus syriacus, assembly GCF_006381635.1. NCBI lineage: Eukaryota > Viridiplantae > Streptophyta > Magnoliopsida > Malvales > Malvaceae > Hibiscus > Hibiscus syriacus. Next base: position 1,980,960 of record NW_024062903.1, read on the forward strand.
GAAAGATATCTAAAATCGATATCTATCATAGCTTGAACAGAAGGGATACATTCTTCTCTAATTTTGTAAGAGTCAAAATATTGATAATACCAAAAACGATGATTTCTAGGACCAGGATGATTGAAGCATGAGTTTTGGATAGTCATATTAGGATCAATGGGATTAGGAATAGGAATTTTAGGAATAGGATAAGGATTTGGAGGTGGATTTGGTTGTTGGTTTGAACGACTAGATGAAGACCTAGCACGTTTAGGATTTGACATGGTTTAAGAAAATCGGAATAGAATGAATAACCTGCAATTATAAAACACATGTATGCAATGTAATCAATCCCAAAACTCAATTGAGTCCTCAATATTTCAAGGTTCTCTAAACTAATCCTAATGGGCAAAGTTTTTGAAAAACTTATTGAAAAATGAGATTTTGAAAATCAATATATGTATAGTTTTCATAACAACAACATAATTCAATCAAAACACAATAATTTGAAGAAAAAAAATTATTTCGAAAATTTCAAAGAATTTTGGAAAATTCTTGTGTTTTTGATGAAATTAGTTGTAAAATCTAGTTTCTAATCACTAAACAATCAATGCCCGATCACTATTTCTATCTAGAACTAATTGAAACTAGTCATATGTTCAAAATCAATGAAACAGAGAGTTTAGAAAAATTTACCTTGAAAGATGAGATTGAGTGGATTTTGATGTTGTTTGCACGATTTTAATGATGCTAGCAGGTTTAGGATTTGAAAAATGATGAAATTTCGACTAGAAATAGATGTTATGAAGCAAAAAGGAGATAGGGAGAGAGAGGAGAAGAGCACGGCGTGAAGAGGAAGGGAGGGTTTTAGCAAAAATTGGGTTCTGCCCGTGTTAAAAACCAGAACCCCAGGGGGGTATCGATTCCCTCTGCCCTATAATTAAAAAATCTGTATTTTAAACACTCAAAATGCTAAATTAATCTTCTCTAGTGGTATTGGTAACTCATATATCAAAAATTAATTATGTTCAATCAATCAAATTAATCCTTAAACTACATTTGAACATAAAGTTAAATTTTTTTCATCAAGAATCATAAACTCCCCCTAACTAATAGCAATGAATGTAATCAGAAATTACAATTATAAGCATTTTTCATTTATTCTTTAAAATGCCAAAATTATTTTAAACACTTAGTGAAGATAGGTCAGTTAAACCTAATTCTCTCCTAAGTGTCCAAAAACGTTCATTGTCTAAAGGTTTTGTAAAGATATCCACTAATTGATGCAAAGTATCAACAAATTTTAGAACTACATCTTCCTTAGTGACATGGTCTCTAATGAAGTGATGTCTTATTTCAATGTGCTTAGTTCTAGAGTGTTGGATGGGATTTTTAGTGAGACAAATAGCACTAGTATTGTCACACTTGATAGGAATGGTACCTACTTCAATTCTATAATCAAAAGTTGTTGTTTCATCCATAAAATTTGTGCACAACAACTACCAGCTGAAATGTATTCGACTTCAGTGGTAGATAATGCAACACAATTTTATTTCTTTGAAAACCAAGAAATCAGCATATTTCCAAGGAATTGGAAAGTACCGGAGGTACTTTTCCTATCTAATTTGCATCCTCCATAATCCGTATCAGAAAAGGCATGCAAGCTAAAGCTAGAGTCTCTAGGATACCAAAGTCCTAAACTAAGAGTGTCCTTAAGGTATCTAAAGATTCTCTTAACAGCTAGTAAATGTGATTCCTTAGGACATGATTGAAATCTAGCACATAAGCAAACACTAAACATAATGTCTGGTCTACTTGCAGTTAGATAGAGCAAAGAACCAATCATTGACCTATATAATTTAACATCTACACATTTACCTCCTTCATCCAAGTCAAGCTTTGTAGAAGAGCTCATTGGAGTGTCATGAGGTTTCCCATTTTCCAGTCCAAACTTCTTGAGCATATCTTTGACGTACTTAGCTTGATTGATGAAGATGCCATCTTTTCTTTGCTTGATTTGGAGTCCCAAGAAAAATGAGAGCTCCCCCATCATGCTCATTTCGAATTCGCTTTGCATTAGCTTAGAAAATTCTTGGCAAAGAACATCATTAGTAGAACCAAATATTATATCATCAACATAAATTTGAACTACTAATAAATCTTTACCTTTATGCTTTAAAAACAATGTAGTGTCAACCTTTCCTTTTGAAAAACCTTTTTAAATTTAAAAGTTTGACAATCTTTCATACCAAGCTCTAGGAGCTTGTTTTAAACCATAAAGTGCTTTTGTCAATTTAAGAACATGATCCAAAAATTTTGAATCTTCAAAACCTGGAGGTTGTTCCACATACACTTCTTATTTTATAAAACCATTTAAAAATGCACTTTTAACATCCATTTGATATAGTTTAAATTCATGAAAACATGCAAATGCTAATAACATTCTAATTGCTTCCATCCTAGCTACGGGAGCGTATGTTTCATCATAGTCTATGCCCTCTTCTTGAGTATACCCTTGAGCAACAAGTCTAGTCTTGTTTCTAACTATATTACCACTCTCATCAAGCTTATTCCTAAATACCCATCTAGTATCTACAGTAGATTTATTACTAGGCATTTTAACTAATGTTCATACTTTACTTCTCTCAAATTGATTTAACTCTTCTTGCATAGCCATAATCCAATGTTCATCATTTAATGCTTCTTTAATGTTCTCAGGCTCTATGCATGAAATAAATGCAACATAATTACAAATATTTCGAAGAGAAGATCGAGTTGTTACCCCTTTGGATGGATCACCTATAATCTCACCATCCTTGACATAGTTGTACTCTCTTGGATAAGATACTTCCCTTTCTTCAATGGTTGGATTCTCGAGAGGATCATGAGTTTCCTCATCTTTCGTTTCTTTCTTTGATGATGATTCTCCAACGTTATGTCTAACATCATTTGTATTTATAATACCAACATCATCATTAACACAAGAATACTTCCTCGGAAGGAGATTATCATCGAAAACAACATGTATAGACTCTTCTAAAACTAAAGTTCTTTTATTAAATACTCGATACGCTTTAGAATTTAAGGAATAACCCAAAAAAACTATTTCATCACTTTTAGCATCAAATTTGCCAAGGTTTTCTTTACCGTTGTTTAAAACAAAACATTTACATCCAAAAGGATGAAAATAGCTAATGTTAGGCTTTTTATTTTTGAAAATTTCATATGGAGTTTTCTTTAAAATTGGCCTAATCATTACTTGATTTACAACATAACAAGCGATATTTGTGGCTTCCGCCCAAAAATATTTTGGCAAATTATTTTCACAAAGCATGGTTCTAGCCATTTCTTCTAAAGTTCGATTTTCCTCTCAAAAACTCCGTTTTGTTGAGGGGTTCTAGGTGCTGAAAAATTATGGCTAATACCATTAGAATTACAAAACTCATTAAATCCAAGATTTTCAAATTCAGTGCCATGATCACTTCTAATACTAGTGATAGAGTAACCTTTTTCGTTTTGGATTACTTTTGAAAATGTGATGAAATTTTCTAATGCTTCATCTTTAGTACTTAAGAATAGAATTCAAGTATATCTAGAATAGTCATCTACCAAGACAAATGCATATTGTTTTCCACCCAAGCTAGTAGTCCTAGTTGGCCCAAAAAGATCTATATGGATCAATTGTAATACTCTACTAGTTGACACATCATTAATGGATTTAAAAGAAACTCGCTTTTGTTTTCCTTTAGCACAAGCATCACAGATTTTATCATTATTAAATTTTAGTTTAGGCAGCCCTCGAACCAATTCTCCTTGAACTAACCGTTGTAAAACACTCATGCTAGCATGTCCTAGTCTCCTATGCCATAACCAACTATCATGCTTATCCTTAGCAACTAGGCATAAATTAGTCATTTCTATAGAGTCTAAATGCACCATGTATATGTTTCCTATTCTATGACCAACAAGCATAATCTTATTAGATGCAATGTCAATGACTTTACAACCATTAGTTTCAAATATGATATCGAATCCCTTATCACATAATTGACTAATACTCAATAGATTATGCTTTAATCCATTCACATATAACACATTTTTAATTTGTATGGAAGAGATATTACCTATTGTACCTAAACCTTCATGACGTTTGAATTTTCTTCCTAGGTTGGGCATCATCAACTTTCTGAATCGTTTAGCAAATAATGCCATTTCCTAATCATCATCATCGTCATTTGAATCACTCTTATCTTTTGTGGATTTGAGAGCAACTCCAATGTTTTTCTTCTTCTCCTTCTCCTTTGGTGTCTCGTCAATCTTATCGAGATCCACTTCATCTTCAAGCATCATTTCATGTGTGAGAAGAAAACCGATTAGTTCTTCAAGAGTTAAGGACGTTAGATCCTTAGACTCGATGATTGTCGTCTTCTTTGATTGCCACGATTTTGGAAGGGAGTAGACTAACTTCCTCATAAGCTTTTCATTTGAAATGATATCTCCATATGATTTGAGACAATTGACAATTGTTGAAAATCTATCCGTCATAGCTTTGATATCTTCATTTGGTTTCATCATGAAATTTTCATAGCTATGCGTTAGAATACTAATTTTAGATTTCTTTACCTCATCGGTACCTTCATGAGTGACTTGAAGTTTGTCCCATATTTCTTTGGCGGTTGTACAAGATGAAACTCTTCCGTATTTATCTGGTCCAAGAGCACAAAATATGATATGGATGGCTTTAAAGTTGAGCTGGAACATTCTTGTCTCTCATTCACTCCACAATCTTGGATGAATGAGAGGCTTGATGTATCCTTCTTCTATGACATTCCATGCTCCCATGTCACTTGCTTGAACGAAGTACATCATCCTATTTTTCCAATAGGCATAATTAGCTCCATTGAAGAAAGGAGGCTTGTTGACGGGCATCGAATCGAGACCGGAGTCGAAATTTGAAGTGGAGGCCATTGATGACTTTGATTATCAATGTAACTCTTCCCAAATTGACTCAAGAGGCGATTAAACCTTCAAATGAGTTAGGCTCTGATGCCAATTGTTGAGTTAATCGATCGATGAAATCGACCAAGAGGGGGTGAATTGGCAATAAAAATTTTGGTGGAATCTTTTGCAGAAAATTGAAAGTAATTGCACAGCGATTTAGAGTGGTTCAACTTTCTTAACCAAAGTCTGCGTCCACTACCTTAGCTATCCATACTAAGGATTTTCCACAAATTCACTAATTTTTCTTTCTTTTGAGGACAAAGAGTAACCTTACAAATCCTCAAGAATTATACCCCAAATTCTTGAGAACACTCTCTCACAAAGAGAACAATACAAATTTGTAAACTTACAAGGAAATACTCACAAGGTAGATTGTTCGTACAATTCTAGAACAAAGAAAAGAACACTCAAGAATGAATACAATTGAGCACAATAAGTGTTCTTTAAAGCAAAATGAATATTGAATGAAAAATAGGCTTGAAATACTCAAACTTGAGGTTTGATGCTTTCTCTTTGATTCTCTCTTGATTCTAGTTGCTTGATGTTTCTTGTTATTGATCAATGGCTTCTAAGCTTGTTTAAATACACCTTGAATCACTTCTGAATGTTGGGGGATCATTAATGAAGTTATTGGAGCCGTTTAAGTGTGAAAACAATTAATACAACAGCTTGGAGCGTGGGGGGAATCAGTTCCCTAAGTGTAAAATTCAAATATTTCGACCGTTGAACAGTGGGGGAATCGATTCCCTCCGAGCATACTGGAATTTCTCGGAGCCAAACCATTCAGGGGGAATCGGTTCCCTCTGGACAAACTGTAATTTTTGGCTTTGAAACGGTTCGAAATGCTTTGTAAAATTGTTTTTGAAATTATTTTATTATTAAAACTTAGTTTTACACTTTAGTAAGGATTTAAAATGAACTTTGAAATACTTTGAGTATTTTGATATTCGATTTAATATATCGAATATGCTTAGAAACATCTTTTTCAAAATTAAAATTCTTTTAATTTAATTTGTTATATCGAAACATCAAAATGTTTTCAACAATGTATTTTTTTTATAAAACAGCATATTGATGCATGGGTGTCACGTCTTCTGATAATAAGGATATTGAAGAAAATAAAAAATACGTGATGGACTATTATGCCGAAGTCACGTAGCTCACTTGAAGGATCAGAGAGACACTTCATATGTGTTGGGTAATGGAAAAGCTAAACTTTATCTTGCGTGGTGGGATGTTGATAAGGTTAGTATTTATTTTTGAATATTTTAAAGGTGTTCATAAATAAAAATTTGATGTGCGCAATTGAATTATTATTTATAATTGTAGGTGTTTATCCCTGTTTTGGAACATCGTCATTGGCTTCTCGTCGAGCTTCAGCTCCCATCCCTGAAGACGATAGTATATGACAGCATATTGAATTACATACAATTGTCTGATTTAAGATATATTATTTGTAAGGGATGGAGCGCTCATTTGGCTAAATACTTGAATGCAATTGATTATTGGACTAATTCTGGAAACAAGAAGCCAAAAAAGTTCAAAGTTACAATGATCAGAGACGAGACCGTGCCACAACAAACAGAGGGAGCCAAAGGGGATTGTGGTCCTTTTGTATGCATGTGCTTGGAACGTTTGACGACAGGAAGTAAACAGTTTCTACCTCCCACAGATAGAGATAAAGGTGCAGTAGGGTTGTGGTTTCGACATTTTATGGCTCGAGCGATATATGCGAGACGTTGCCTACCTGCATCCGCATGCTGAAAGTGTGCATAAACAATTGGTAAGTTTGAGCAAGTGCTGTTAACATATATACTCTTTGTTGGTTTGAAAATGTTTGGTTAAGTACCTAGAATTCAATAATTTGTTGTTTGTTGGTTTTAGATGTGTATAAAGTGTTGTTTGAGCAAATGTTTAGTTTCTGCAGGTTAATCCTGAAGTGAGCTGCATGAAATTGATGTATTTGTGCATAAACAACTGTCTGGGGTACACTTTTTTTGCTTGTTTAATTGATTTGTAAAAGTTGATTTGTTTAATTGATGAGGAAATAAGAATTATTTTTTTCTTGTTTAACTGATTTGTAAAAGTTGATTTGTTTAATTGATGTGTAAATAATTCTTATTTTTTGCTTGTTTAATTGATTTGTAAAAGTTGATTTGTTGTTTTAAATTTCAATATGCATTATGTTGAAGGCAAAAAAGACCTGTTGAAGGTACACTTTTGCAACACGAAAATCAAATTCGCAACGCGAAAGTCAAATTCGCATTATGATAGTCAAATTCGCAACGTGATAGTCAAATTCGCAATGCGAAAGTCAAATTCGCGTTGCGATTTCACGTTTCGAATTTGACTTTCGCAACAATTGCAATGCAAATTTGACTTTCGCAACAATCGCAACAAAAAATCGCAATGTGAATTTGACTTTCGCGTTGCGAATTCAAGGAAAACACCTTCAAAAAGACAACAGACAATAATCTGATAAGTGATAACAACTGAACATATCATAGCAATGTTCAAACTCAAGTTACTAATGAATGTCTAACTGAAATGTATGCATTCACACATAAAATACATATAATACAACATTTTCATTTAAAAATCACCTAAGTTAATAAGTCCTAAAAGGTGAAGCCAATTGTGATTGGGATTTTGATTTTGATTGCGATTTTGATTTCCTTTTGTTTGGTACCATATGAGCTTTGGATTTTGATGAGGATCCATATTATGGTAGAGGAAAAGATTATTGTGATGGCACTGGTGATCCACAGGTCAACCTTGTATGACCACTTTCCTTGCACCGACTACATGTCGATATCCTCTTCTCTTCACCCTTAGACGGTATACGATCGTGCTTTTTTTGTCGTCCGGGTAGCCTGCTGTCCATGACTGGTGGCAAAACTGTTTGTAAGTCATCTGGTATGTCCCACTCAGAAGGATGTGGAATATGGTAGATAATCTCGGCATAAGTCTGTCGATATACTTCTGTAGTGTAGCAATCCATAGCGTATGCGCTTGAATCATCTTGGTTTAGATGAATAACAACTTTTATAACATGGCCACACGGATAACCAGATGTTTGTCATTTCATACAACTACATGTCTTTGCATTTAGATCGATAAGCCCACTTAAGTTATTATCCAATACTTCAAACAAAGTGTTTGAACATGGTTCAACTCTCCATGACGTTGACTTCACAACACGTTTCGTTATCTTTTTTCAGTCCATGGTGTAACACGACGTTCCAATGTTCCTGTAAATTTAAATAAATAATACTTAGTAAAATATATGATAAGTTATGAATTTAAAGAAATAATACCTGCATGGTTTCTTTTCTTGTAGTACCACTGTTGAATAGAGGCTCGAAAAAACTCCATTAACATAGTAATGGGTAATTTCTGGGAATGATAACTTAGAGCGTTGATTGATTCTGCACTATTAGACGTCATGAAACCATATCTTGCTCCAAGTTGATGTACTCTTGACCATATTTCAAATCCGACATCTTCTAGTGTTTGAGCGCATTGAGGCAAAACACGTCTTAAACAATTTATATGCTAATGGAGCTATTAGACCTCCAATTCTACCAGTTTTTTGGACTTACCCACAGTGTGTTAATGCTGTCAAATACTGCAAGCTTGTGGTCCAGATCGACTGGACTTTCTTGTATGGAAAATACAAGCAAGTTTTATTATTGGCAGTTGTCCAAGATGACAATCGCAACATTCTTCCAGTTGCTTTTGTTCTTGTCGAAGGAGAAGATATAGGTTCTTGGGCTTTTTTCCTCCGAAATTTACGTGCACGTGTTATCACGAGGGAAAACATATGTGTCATTTCAGATCGCGGAGCTGGGATCAAAGCAGTAATGGAGTCTTTGGGTCCAATGTGGCAACCACCCTTTGTCCAACATAGGTATTGTCTCCGACACATTGCTGCGAACTACCATGGAAAGTACAAGAAGAATGATGAGCGTCAATTAATTGTGTACATGGGTAAGTGAAATTGATGTAGTTTGTTTTCTTTCGATCGTTTTAATTTTGCAAAGAAAGCAAGTTAGTAAATTATACATTTTTTGATCAGGTTACGAACTACTTCCTCGAACGTTTGAATCAATGCTTCAAGATTTACGGGCGAAGAACGAGGAAGGATACGATTACATCAGCCATATCGATAAATAAATGTGGACGAAAGCATATGATGGTGGATATCGATATGGACACATGACAACCAACTTGGCAGAGGCAATCAATTCAACTTTAAAGGGTGCACGTCATTTACCAGTAGCGGCTTTGGTAAAGACTACATATTTTCGTATGGGGGCGCTTTTTGCGAAGCTCGAGGGACAAGCTCAAACCTGGATGCAAGGCGGTCATGTCTATTACCCTAGATTAGTTGCAGATCTACAGAAAAAAATTTCTGCATCAAATGGAATGTCTGTAACAAGCTTCTCTAGAAGGCATGAAATGTTTCGTGTCACAGAGTTGCCGCGACCTCTTCAAAGGATTGAAGTTGTGTCGTTAAGAGTAAATCTAAGGGACAGAACGTGCGACTGCGGGTTTTTTCAAGCTCTTAAGTATCCATGCTCTCATGTGATAGCAGCTTGCTCGCATACACGTCAAGACTATAACCATTTTGTGGATCCCGTATACCTACTATTTGAAGTTTTTAAGGTATACGGATTTGAGTTTCCCCCCATATGTAATGACAAAGACCCTGATGAGGTTCAAGACTGGCTTCTGATTATACCAAATCCGAGTTTATTGAGGGAACGTGGTCGTCCACAATCCAATCGAATTCATTGTGATATGGATATTCGAGAAAGATCTAGACAAGACAGAAGATGTGGGCATTGTAGAAACCCAGGACACACTAGAAAAACATGTCCACTTCTGTTACCATCAAGTAACAATTGATGAGGAAATGATGTATTTGTTTATCAAATAATAATTCTTGTACTTTGATTTGCATTTACTTCAAGTTAATGTCATTCGATAATCGCTGATGAAGATTAAAAAAATGATACAATAATACGAGATTGGACGTTTGCGTTTTATATGATTATAATAAAAGAGATAATAAGTGACAAACTTAAGAAAGTTATCGAACAATTTGGTATTTCAAAATAATTTTAATTACAACAAACTTACAATAAGTATTAAATGGTAAATGATAACCAAATTACAATAACTGATATTAAATGGTAATAAACAAAATTAACTGAAATACATTAAAAAAAGTCAAACAAATTTAACAAAATAAAGTAAGTATTAAATGAGAAATAATAAAAAATTACAATTAAAAAGTCCAATAAACTAAATACAAATATAATAAAAAACAAAATCTATCGATGCCTGCGACGCGAATGTGTTCCACAGGGCGGTGGCTATCTGTCTCGAGGAGGATTTCTTCATATCACTGGTTATGACTCCTCGCTGTCATCATCATCACCATCATCGTCGTCGTCGTCGTCTTGAGTAGGTACATTAGGTTGATAAGGAGCTGATGATGATGAAGCACCTCCATAGAATAAGAACCCTAGAGGTGTATGATTGACTATCCCACCGGCCTGCGAAAACTGGGAAAACTCATAAAACCCATACATCGCTGAGTGTGAAAATTGTACAGGAAGTGTCTGTGCTGCGACCATGGGTGATGAGGCTGAACCTGCCAAATATCCAGTATATGAACCCCAAGTTGGATCTAAAAACATAGACCCATAATAGCCTCCAGGAGGGGTCATCTGTGGCGGTGGCGGGGTCATAAAACCAGGTGAAGGCGACGACATCTGGTAATGAAAAGGCGGTGGCGGCATCATATATGGCTGCGGTATGTAAGTCACTGGATACGGTGGATGTTGTGAAGGTTCTACTGGTGCAGCTGAGGATGAACCGGATGTACCTGCTCTCCGTCCACGAGTCAGGGGACGATGGTGCTGTGTCAGTGAACGTCTCTGTCGACGTCACGGAAAAGTCTGCCCTCGTGCATCCTCGGGAAACAAAAATGGTTTCCCGTTACTGTTGAACCACTCGTAATAACTATCAGCAACCATCAAGAGGTCATCAAAAATGGGCTCTCTACGGGAAAGGTGTCGGTGTCGATCCTCCCACAACACGACCCACGCGATCTGTATCTGTCTTGCCGCGTCTATTTGTGCTATGCAACTCATCTATATTGTGAGGTGCTTCCGGAATTGGTTGAAAATAACCAAATTGCCGAAGCACGCGATCAGTAGAGTGCCACTCGACGATCGCATAACAGATCAAGGGGACCATCGCCATCTAAACATCTGATAGGCCCCTCAACTCAGGTGGGATCACCGCCCTCACATCATCAGTAGAATATGACATCCATTCAAACTAAAACAAATATATATAATTTTTATCAAAAGAATAATCTAATTATATAACTATAATCTAAAATCGATTTTTAAACATTAAAATTCAAACCTGTGTGCCATCCTTCTGATCGATTAGCACCCTAATTTTTTCTAAATCATCAGGTAGCTCTTGATGATTTTTCCTATCAGTAGACCACCTATTCAAGGAAAAAAAATTTATTATACGCTTTATAAAATTATTAATATATGAAATCAGTTTTATAATTACCCTAGGAGTAGTGGAAATACGAATGAGTCCTTCACAACGGGATATAAAAAGGACAATCGATACCATGCCCAAGACTGCAGCAACAGGAGACATCCGCCGATAGCATTATGCATGTAGTCAATGGCTCGACACATCTCCCTGTACAGGCAAGCCAAAACTACCGAGCCCCAACTGAGTGATTCGACCAGATGAAAGTTGCCAAGATGTTGCAACCACATACAGTGAACTTGGTTGCATGAGTTGTCCGACATCAACAACCCTCCTATCAGCTGCAGTATGCATGCTCGTGCATACTGTTTAACTTCATTGTCAGATGCGTCCTCGCTCAACTCCCGAAAATTGGCATCTAACCAATTTAACGGTATCCGTCCACCGTTAAAATTTTTCGGGACACGTCCTAGACTAACCCGACACAAAGTACTCCAAGAACCGGAAGCTATCCCTGATATCACACCTCCATCCACCGATATCCCCAGGTGCATAGAAACATCTTCAAGCGTGATCGTGCACTCTCCACACGGAAGATGGAATGTGTGGGTCTCCGGCCTCCACCGCTCTACTAAGGCAGAAATAAGGTCTGGTTCTATCTTACAGTGACCCTGATATCTACCTAGGTGACCGAATCCAGCCTCTACTAAATATGACATTACACGAGTAGGTATAACTAACTTAAGGTTCCTAATAAAATGATCTAATATACAGTCTCTCTCCTAAAAAATAAATAATTACACAAATTAATTTTTAAACTAATAATCATGCATTAAATAAATAAATTAATTAAATTAAAACGTTAAAATGTTACCGTATCAGCAAAGTGTCGAGATATATGATTTGCATCCAACTAAAGTAGACCGCCTTCTATTTTATGTCTACAAAAAAAATTAATTAAATAAAATATTTAGCAATTAAAATAATTAAATAAATTACTAAAAAAACTAAATATAATAAAATATACCATAACAATAGAATATAAGAGTATTTGAGAGAAGTTGAGAGGATTTGGTATGATGAAAGTGATTGAGAATTGGGGTATTTATAGGGAGGGATGAGTGTGAACGGACAGGGGTAATTTGGTAATTAAGGGTATAACGCGGGGTAGGGCCCGCACCTTTCTGACGCGTGTCAGAATCACACTTAATTACCAACCTACCCTCGCCCATTCACACTTGTATCCATGTCAGCATAAGGCGCGCCTTACCCCACATGGCGCCAACTTAGCGTATAGCGCGGTGCAAGGGGCGCGCCTTACTGCAAAGGGTGTTAGATCGGGAAATATAGTCTGACCGGTGCCTGATCGGGAATATTAAATTAAAAAGATGATTTTTTGAGAAAAACGCCGCAAATCGGATGTCCATAGAGTGAGATTATCGCGGAGGAGTTGCATGATGAGGGTGCTATCTTTGTATGATTCATCACCTAAAGTATCCAACTCAGTGATTGCTTCATCAAATGCATGTCCCGATCGCAAGGAAGCACGTTAGCAACTCTAGATGTATGAGCATATTATGTTTATTTTTGGGAGAAAAAGAAGTTAACCGGAATCAACCTGTTTTGCAAAATTGCAAGCGTGATCAGGAGAGTTGAGAATCTCGTAGTAGAAAACAGGGAAATTGAGTGCGAATCCGAGCCGGATCGGGTGAGTTAGAGCCAAATCGGCGCTGGCAATGTCCTATGAAACAAAAAGAAAGGTTAATATCAATAGATATGCTTGAATCATGTTTCTAAGGGGAAAAAAGGGCAGGAATTTTGAAAACCTGAGCAGATTTGTAAGCAGTGAGAGTACTCTCAGCAGCTTCCTTACGTTCGGCTCCAGTTTTGAACTCAGCCAAATACCTATGAAAATCACCCTTCATCTTAAGATAAAAGACCTTGGAGTCTTTAGCGGAGGCCAAAGGGATGAGCCTGGAGTCAAGCAGCTTCAAGATTCCGCCACAGATGGAGGAAAGCTCGGTCTCTATCTTGGCCCGATAATCACGGATGACAGCCACGTGATCCTCGTTACCACGGCTCTCCTCTTTCTGCTCAATGGAGGAAACGATCCGCCACGAAGCACGGCGTGCGCCAATCAAGTTCTTGTATGCGACGAAAAGGAGGTTCCGCTCCTCGACGCTGAGCCCCTCGTTGTCGGTAGAGACGGAGACCTTCTCCATGAACTCGATCATTTCGTCGTAGCGCTCGGCTTGCTCTGATAGTTTGGCCATGTAAACGAATTCCTCGCGGGAAGAAGGGGCGGTGACCATTTCGTAGGGTTATGAAATGGGGTTTTGAAGAGGGGAATGGGTAGGCTATGAAAAATGATTTAGATGTAAGATTTTAGGGTTTGAGAGGATGAGAGAAGTGAGGGGCGATGATTGCGTTGAAGAATGGAAGCTGGCAAACACGAGATTCTGAGTTTTTGGGGAAATTCAAAAAGGTAATCTCACGGTCTCTCTTCTTCCCCTCTTTTTGAGGGAGGGAGGGACGGACGGGATTTGAAATTTTAATATATAATTGAGCTTTTCGGTAGTTACAGGCTTTCTTGGACCAACTCTTTTGCTGTTCTTTTTCTTTTTTTTTAAAATAATATATTATGATTATAAGAAAAAAAAATAATTTATTGATAATATATATCTTACATATATAATTATATAAATTTTATAACTCATCATTATGTACGATTATTGAGATTTTTAGGTCACTATGTGAAGTAGATAACATTATGACCATTAGGTCAAACCTTACGTTTTTTTTTTAGAATTTTTCTTCCAAAATCAAACTCAAAACATAAATAGTTGTAAATAACTAAATCTAAAAAAGCACAACCAAAGTAGATTGTGATCCATATATTATTATATGCTTATCTTGTTCCCGGTAAGGTTCGGTTCTTTGATCAAAATTCAGTTTGACAACCCTGGCATTATAGAAACCACAATGCAGTTTTGTTACATGCTATTTGCTTAAGGAGAAACAGGTTCACAAGTAATATACCATGTCTGATTCGAGCAATGCGGTTGTAGCTGAGGTTGAGTACTCGCAACTGAGTTAATTGTCGGAGTCCTTCGATGTTGTTGATCTTGTTTTTTGACAAGTTGTGTGTGTGAAGGCTCTTTGGAAGTGATCCTGGAGTAACTTGGACTTCAAGAAGAAAGAATCACAATCATATGTAAAAGGATGGGTAACTTCTCTTAAGAGCATACCTATGAAGTTGTTTGACAAGTTGACAGATCGAAGGCTGGTGAAATCTGAGATCATTGGAATAGCTTTCAGATTTATGCCTGAAATGTGAGCAACAACAGAGGAATAATTGAGAGTCTGAATGACATCATTGGCGTATAACACCTCCTCGGACGGGATCCGGTCCAAACAGAGATTCGAGTGTGGTATGTTCCTTGCTGGTGATTTATAAGTGCCTACAGAAAATTCGTAAAATTGTGCCTTCATGACCATTCATATCATCTGCAGGCTGTGTAGTTTCAACATGACTTACGAAGGAACTGATCAACTACCATTCTTTGAACATTCCTTGTCTCCAAATTAGAGCAAGAACGCTTAAGGATTGGTAAAGCACCGAACTCTATCCTCTGGATCCCCGGTTCACATACATGTGCACATCGACAACGTTTTCATCATCATTTTCGTCTAGGTTGATGAACACTTCCTCAGTGTCAATTTCAAATGAATCCGAAGAAGCCACCCTTTTTGTTGTGAAATCAAATGATTCGCCTGAACTGATCACATGGGCTTGGAACTTGAAATCGGAGAATCGTATACTAGTCGAGGCGTCCTCATGCTCCTCTTCCCCTTCATATGTGTCTGATGCTACAAATCCAACAGGACTCCCAGGACTGATTACTTTGGCATTGCAAAGAGATTCTTCCCGAACGATATCGAAGCTTTTAGATTTCGATTCATCGGTCTCGAAAGGCCGCACCTGTTCTTCAATCCCTTTTTGAAGGTCTCTTGCCCCTTTCTCTTGTTCGACGGCTTTTGGAGCTGCATCCTCCCCTTCCCCCCGGGCAAAATAAACCAATGGAAGACGATGAAGCCAGTAAAATTTTTAAAATATACACAAAATAGAAGTAATAAACTGAAATCTTCCTACCTTGCCTTTCTTCTTGTTGCTGCTCTTTGATCTCAATAAAGGGAAACACGTGAAGGTAATCTGTTGAATAGATTTCCCACCTCTTTTTATCTTCTTCCTATTCTGAAGCTTACATCTCTAATCAATTCTCAAGCTTTTCTGGAAATTTGTGTTGCAAAGATCACATGAGAGGTTTATAACCATAAATCAACCGGAAGGCGCCTAACCAAGGACACCGGGAACGGAAGTTCTCGCTACATAGTTGGCCGTAGCTGTATAACCAGTTTTAAAAAAAACAGACAAAATCAGATTTTCAGCCACTTTGAAGTGGTATTTTCCGGCAGGGATCATTTTCAACGACGAGGAAAAGAATCAGAAAGAAACCTGTTGATCTAGTCTTTAATGCATCCTTATGGTGCAACACAAATTTCCAAGCTCTTCACATCTTTTAAAGGATCAACATGTACCGGAACGACATGCATGCACCGTACGTGGAGTTAATGGCTGATGAACCCTCAATTCACGTTTTAAAATCAATGCTGGTACTGAAACTTTGTTCTGAGTTGATATCGAAATATGAACTCGGTAAAAGAATGTGTGATGAAAAGTTATCAACAAGATTTCGTTCTGAGTTGATATCAAAATATCAACTCACTCGAAGAATTTGTGACAAAAAATAAAGTGTAAAATAAAATATAAATACAACATGAATTATTTGTGTACTTTAGTTTTTATATAATACTAAAATTGAGACACAGATAGTGGGTGGAAGAGAGAGAAAAAAACTGTTGATATATAAATAAATGAGAGAAAATTGTTTTTATAATTATTGGCCAAAATATGTTTTTGTCTATGTTTCTTATCTAGTATTTTATATAATACGAAAGTTTAAATCATAATTGTAAACTAAGCGTATAGTTGTGATATTTTCTTATAACTATGGACACAAAAAATTATTATTTGAGATCAAAAAATAACCATATAAGGAAAAATGGTAAAAATCATATTTAAAAAACTCGAATAAATGATAGATACAAATATATTTAACTGTATAGGCAAACAAACAACTAACAAAAGATTAAACTATTCAAAAATCACCGAAAAACGTAAATAAAAATCAAACATCGTGAGAAAATTATCTACTATTATAAATCATATATCTATCCAATTCGAGGTCCAAAGTGAAAAAGAATGACATTTTGTTAATCGCGTTGATTATAAATCCAATTCTAAGAAAAACAAACAAATAACAAACAATTAAATGGCTGATAGAAAAAGACAACAATGTACTAAAAGGTTGGAAAAAAACAAATAAAAGACTCTACAAAAGAATAATAAAGATCGATGGACGTGAACCAATATTAAAATCGGTATCGCTGTGTGTGACTTAAAATCAAAAGAAGAATAAAGAAGCGGTTAGGGTTTGTTTGATTATCTCCATATCTATCAAAAAAATCTTGTGGTACAGCACAGGTGTGAGAATAAATCTTAACCGGTTGACATGGACACGTTGCATTTGACGCGAGAGAATTGTAGCTTGCATGCTCAATCACCATCATAGTTTACATTGGAAGGGAGCTGTTTCTAGATGAAACTTCTGGAGTCCATAAATGAGCCCAAATTAACATATTTGAGTAACAATTGACCCGGAGTAGTAAAATCCGGTTAAATCCGATCCGACCCTTTTAATATCGACGTGGCAACGTTTGGTTGGGCAATTAAATCAAATCCTTCTCTCTGTAAAATAAATCCCATCCCAATCGGTTCCGTCGAGAACTCTTCCGCTTTTTCCGCATCGTGCTTCTTTTCTCCTTTTTGGGGTTTCGATGGCCACTGTCACTGCCACCGCCGACCACCGCAACTACCTCCATCTCGAATCCATCCCCGTCGTAGACCTACGTCTCCTCTCCCAACCCGAACTCCTTTCCTTATCTTTATGCTCCTCTTCTCCTTCCCTTTCCAATGCCGAAACCGAACTGTTCACTCCCAAAATTGACCGCTCCGTATTCAACGAGTCCGCCGGTAGTCGGAAACAGACTTTCTTCCGTCTCCGATTCGGCGGTTCCCGGCCCCGCAGCCACCTACACGACCAACATTCCTCTCCTTCGTCTGAGCCCTTCCCTCCTCCTCTAAACCTAAACCCTGAATCTCTTGACGAAGAAAGCTCTAACGCCCTCTCTCTGCTTAAATCACTTTTCAACATCGATGATTCGCTTCCCGCTAACCCCGAAATCGATGAACCGTACGACAATAAGGATCTTGTGCCGGTTCAAATCGATTATCCGAACGGGAACTCGAGTTTGCAGAATATTCCAGTCGACATTGTTAGTAGTAGTGTAGGAAAAAGGAAGCGAGGGAGGCCGAGGAAGGACGGGAAAGATAATTGGCTGATTGAGAGCGAGCGTTTACCAGTAGAGGAATGTAAAGAAACGGAAACCTTAGATAAGCCAAATGAAACACCTGATGCGGGCAACAGTAGCAGTTGTAACGGAGGGAAGAGGAGGAGAGGGAGGCCACGAAAGGAGGAGAGTCAAAGTAGAATGATTGGAAACGAGCAAAAGAAATTTGAGAGCGAAATCGAGAAGGCAGCATTGGGGAATGTGGAGCAGATTCTGGGAATTGAAGAAGAGTTGAGGAGGAGGACTGAGGGGATTGTGACAGAGGCGCAACTTTTTGAGTTTATGGGGGGTTTAGAAGGGGAATGGTTGACGAAAAACCACAAGAAGAGAATTGTTGACGCCGCTGGGTTTGGGAATGTCCTTCCACAAGGGTGGAAGCTTTCGCTCTTTGTGAAGAGGAGAGGCAACCTTTTTTGGTTAGCATGTAGCCGATACATAAGGTTTTCCATTACATTTTTTTTAAAACTTTACTTTAAAATTCTTATTAATGATAACCTGCATATCTTATCGACGCTGTTTACTTTTTTCGAAATATAAAATACACATAATTTCTTGTTAATGGGAGCCTTTTTATTTAGTTGAATTCCCGTTCTCCCTTTTTCCCTGTTGTTGAGAATAATTTAGAGTCTCTGCTTTGAAATGTCATTGTTTTATCAATTTTCGGTGCTAATTTTATGTATAACATTTTATGTGATTTTTAGTATAATGTTCTTGAATCTTCTCTTTAGACTTTGAATGCTATATCTTTTTTTCCATGTTTGGTTTAGTCCTCAAATTAGCTGTTCCATGCATGATACCTAGTAAGAGAGATTTAGAGCATTTATAAAAGAAAAGGAAGTAGATAACAATCGGATTCGAAAAATTTGTTTCTTATGATTTTCAGTTTTCAGTTCCTTTGTTGTTAGCTGTGTTGGTCATGTCGTTTTTACACTCTCTTCCCTAATATGGTACCCTCCAGCCCTAACGGGCAACAGTTTGTATCCTGCAAAGAGGTTTCTTCATACTTGCACTCCTTTGGTGGACTTAAAGATTCAAGCCTGGAAACTTCAAATCTCTCTGACAGTGGCATTGATTTTGGTGTCAAACCCTCATCTGGAAATGTAAGTTTCTTTTTGTGTTGGTGATTATCATTCACACTTCATCTCCGCTTGATTATGCAGTTGACGATGAGAACTTTAAATGCTTTCTACAGTTGCCAAGAACAAATAAATCTTCTGAACCCGAGAAGCGAGCTCCCTTACAAAGAATGGATAGTCCTAGGGAAGTCCAGAGAGTTGAAATAATAAAATGCCACAAATGCACCATGACTTTTAATTTGCAAGACGATTTTATATGCCACCTGCTATCATCTCACAAAGGACCAGCAATGAGTTCTGGACATGATACCCCAACTATTGGGGAGGTAAAAAACAAAAGTGGAAAATATGAGTGCCAGTTTTGTCATGAACTATTTGAAGAAAGGAATTGCTACAGTATCCATATTGGGATTCACATAGAAAACAATACGAAGAAAGTTGAAGGTTATGTTGGAAAGCAAAACATCGTGCAACCAATAAATTCTTCTGGCAACAATGAAATAGGACCTGGTTTTCGCTGCAGTGAATCTAATGAAAATCCTCTGGTTCAGACGTTTACTGATAACAATCATGGATGCAATTTATTGTCCATTGATGAACAGGATAAGGTTAACAGGAAAGAGAAAGTTTTAGCTGAGAAAAACTGTGATAAACAAGGTAAATTCTATTCCGCAATTGGTAATAAAGGAGACGTCAATGATACTGCTGCAGCTGCTGATCTTAATGTTTGTTTGGGTTCCGAAAATGTCTTGTTTACTGCTGATAAACAAGGGATTTCCCAATCTTCACGTAAAATAGATGTTGGATTTGCCCTTCCAGTGGAGGAGAAGAAGAGAGAGTTTGCTTCAAATACCAGTTTCCTTGCTCCAAATGCCAAGGGAAATATCATTACTGATATGAATATTGAGGATAGACATTTTCCTAGCTTTTTGAAAGGAATGGAAGCTGATTTGAAGGATAAAGCTACAAGGGATGACCGAAAAGCTGGCCGTGTTGATACTAGCACAGGGCTGGATAATGTCAGAGTTGATGTTAAGCAGGAAAATTACAGTGAAGGTTATTCACTCATTCCTTCTGGCAACAAACAAGGAGTTAATCTCGTAGATCATTTGAAAGGGGCTTCTGTTACAGTCGATTCCGCACATGAAAGAGGTTCTGGGTGTGGTTTAACTTCGTCTAAAGATGATCAAACATGTGTCGTCAACAATAATTCGATTCTTGTCTCTGGCACAGTAGTTGATCCCGAGTCCATTATGGTCAATGAGTCTGCAAATATCGATCCTACTGTTTGTTTCCAAAGCCATCTCCCTATGAAGAAACCCTCACACGAGAAAAGTGAAACTGTATTGCTTACATCTCATGGAAGGGATCAAATTTTTCCTTCCGACAATAATGCATTTAAGGTCTTTAGCCAGACGGTAGAGATGTCTGAACTTGAAAAGGCCCAAAATTCTAGTGGATTAATTCAAGGTGTGAACAGGCATGGCAGTGGCGTGGGTGCTAACATCCTGGCTAGTGTCAAGCATGGAAAGACTAAAGACCATCAATTTGGTCCATCTTCATACAAGAAAACATCCATCAGCACACCAGAGTATAAACAGGATAAAGGGTCTGAGAGCATTCTCTATCAACAATACGCTAATCAACAAAACAGTAACTATGACAATAGTATGAACAAAGCTTCTTTCTTTACGATAGAGGATCCCAAACACAAAGTGGCAAGCTCCTTTGCTGGAAGTGCTTATGCTAGACCAGGCACATTTTCTTCAGCAGGCACTGTGCACGAAAGTTGTCCACCTCATTTTTCCGGAAACAGGGATAAAATTGCTGGTAAAAATAATGTGCCTGGTATTAGAAGTGGTGGTCTTGAACCAAAGCAAAATAAAGGTGCTTTTGGGAATTTCTTCAGTCTATCCAGTAGCGAACAAACACATGTGGCAAGTAATGTGAGCATGATTCATGCAGGCAGAGCTCATAATGGATCTAGGTTACAGGATTTTGAAAATGCAAGGAATAATGAAATGATGATTGGTTATTCCAATCATGCCCGACCTATTGAGGATTCCATGACTGGGCTCACATGGAAAAGTAATGAAGGAAATGTTCTGCTGAGTGGTTTGGCTGATACTTCATCTCAATTGTTGCCATCATCCAGTTATTACCCTACATTTGACTGGATGTCACATAAGGTACAGACTACAGATATGATTCCTCATTCTCTCCCATAAGTTATGATATAATGCAAGAAAAAAAATCATGAAACTGTTATTTTTCTCAGAAAAACAGTATGATATATGTTATGTTTAGTTGCTAGTTGCTTTCAAGATGTGGATCTTGATTTTTAAGTTTTTATTTTAATGGAAGTAAAGATCAGAGCTGTTCTTTGCGGTAGAAAACAAATAAATAATTTACTTTTTCCCACTAAGTTCTGCTTTTTAATAAACAAATTACTGTTGGTTTGCATAAAGAAATTTGGCAGTGCAATTTTCTTGTAATTGATAGGGTGAAAGTGAAATGTTCGACATTAGTGGAAAGTGCAGCAGTGTATCGGGTTTTGACGGGCTGCAATCAGATAGCATAGAACACATGGAATATAATTTTCTGACTGCTCAACCAAGTTCTTGTTCAGGAAATTCCAAGGTATCATTGTATGATTAAGAGGCAATGCTGAAAGTAAATAAACACATAAAATAAATTAGTGGTTGTTTGCTTAATGAAATTTGATTATAAAATTTTGTTGCAATGGACAGGGTGGAAGTGAAATGTTCAACATTAGTGGGAAGGGCAGTAATGAATCAGGTTTTGGAGGGATGCGATCTGATAACTTAGAACATATGGAATATAGTTTTATGACTGCTCAACCGAGATCTCGTTCAGTAAACTCTAAGGTACCATCGTACGATTCAGAAATGGCATTAAAGTTTGATTCCTCTGTTTGGCTTGGAAAGGATGCCTTGCCACTGTTGCCTAAAATAGCTGGTAGACATCAGGTTACCGTGTGTTCTTGTTGTGGAAATGAGCTTTATAATGAGGCTGTTGACATCGGGGCACAAAGAAGCTCAATGATTATGTGTGCCAACTGTCGGGCTAGGTTCTCTAGGAACCATGATTTTATGTAGATGTTTACAAGCATACCAGCATGTGTCATTACCAAGGTCTATGATACAAGGTAACTTCCACATCACACGGAACTATTATTTGCTGGATATAAGCCAAGTTTTCATGAGTGGACAGATTGATTGATGTATATAGTATTCTCTAAAGGAAATTACAACTGTTAGAACCATTTTCATATAGTTTCCAACTCAAGGTGATATAGTTCAAGACTTCAAGTTGATTGTGGCTAAATATTATAACACAACATGGTCAATGGAAATGATGTTATCCCCTACATACATTAGCTTAATTTTTCTCTCTTTTATCTTTTGCATGTTATTCTATGGAATACACTACTAATAAGATGCCTCTCCTGTCATGGTTTGCTTGGCTTGAAGGATGGAAAGAAGTGATGGAAAATTTGTTAATCAAATGGTTAAGATTCATAACCACTTTCTTGTTTTGCATTGCTTAACCATTAAATTAAAAAAAAAGTTCATTGCCACTCCTTTCCATCCTTAGTATCTAGCGCAGCCTAAGTGTTGCAAGGAATAAACCTTGCTAGAGCTTTCGGCATCCTTCAATGGGATTCAATTTAGTTGATTCCGTTCAAGGGTGTTTTGAGGCTTGGGCTGTGCGCTATAGTGCAATATATAATATAATCTTGCATTGTAACATACCCTAACTTGATTCCAATTGCTGTGCCAAAAAATTTGAGGATGGCACATTGTAGACTCCTGTATGAATTTTGGAAACTTCTAGATCTGACATCATGTATTTGCTTATAATGTGTTGTGTCCCTTTCCTTTCAAATGATGTGATTTGATGTTCTAGTTACTCCACTCAGTCATTCGACTTGCAAAAATAAATTGAAATAGTTGGAGCTACTCGGAAAAAGGCATAAATGTTTATTCAAAAATAAGTCTATTGGTACTCTTACATTGATGGGGTCAAAGTTATCTTTTTATCAATACACAAGTGTTCTGAAATTTGTTTCAAAGCCTTTTTTTTTTAATAGGAATGTAAGGCCTCATTAAAAACCCCCTTCTTGATTTAAGGAACTTGAAGAAAGCTCCTTAGTCAGCGGAAGGAGGAAAAGAGTACCTTCGAACTTTTATAAATAAAGAAGAATTACATGAGATTTAACAAAAAACACTAAAAAGCATTACATAAGACTTAAACACTCCTCCCGTCATAAAAACCTACACACTGGACCAGAAAAACCACAATAGAACTCTTACAATCAACCTATCCTTTGCTTTGCTAAACTATGTGCCTCTCCATTACACTCCCTTGGAATCCACCTTAGTAAATGAACCTTGTCTGAGATAAGACTCGAAATCTGATAAACAATTGGCGAGAAAAAAATTGGTGCCAAAACCGATGACTGGATCCAATCCACTGCGGACGAACAATCACATTCAACGATCAACCTACCTACTGATACCCACCGTGATGACAAAAAAATTTCAATGCCTCTTTTTATAGCTTTTAATTCAGCAAGTGGAGGAATTCCTTGACCAATATTCTCTGAAAAAGTCAAAAGGGTGCAACCATTTCAATCTCTTAATATACCTCCAATTCCTCCCCCCGAACCGTTTAGCCTAACAGCTCCATCGACATTCATCTTTAGGAAATCTACTGGGGGGTATCCATCGAATGACAAGACGATCTTTAACTTTACAAGGTGAAAAACCATCTGCAAGAGATGGATTACCAATCAGCACATCCTCTTGTATAGCCATTTTAGGGAATTTGGCATGGAACCATTTAGCAAGCCTGAATCTAACAATGAAGAACAAAGACAATCTGTCTAAAGGAGTTCCTTCAAAAACCATCGCGTTCCTAACTTTCCAGATTGACCAAAAGATGACTTCCGGTATAAACTTCCAAATCGTCGAGTTTACGCTCAACTCACCCCAGGAACAAAAAAGCGAAGGAGGATCTTGTGGTAGAACCAAAGAAATGCCCCAGAAACTTGCTACTTTATTCTATAGTTCCCAAACAACATAACAAGAAATGAATAGATGCTGCACTGATTCCTCCTGTTTCTTACAAAAAGGACATAGGATATCGTCTCCTAGTGATAAATCTCTTTTAACCAACTCAGCTTTGATTGCTACTTTCTGGTGAGCAAGCTGCCAAAGGAAAGCTTCTACCCGAGGTGGAGCATAACCCAGCCAGACCCCTTTAGTCCACACAACAGTACCCCCAAACTCATTACCAAGAAACTTTCTGCAAGATTTAATTGAAAACAGTCCATCTTCACTAGCAGTCCACGAAAGATAATCGTCCACTTGATCTGATAGTTGAATATTCTTCAATATAGACATCAACTCCATCCATTGAACCAATTCCCAATCACACAAATTCCTCCTAGTCTGTACATTCCACACCCAACTGCTCGGTTCAGAGCTGCCAAACTCCGCAACCTTCCCCTCTTTATTATTATAGAGCACAAAGATTCTAGGGAAAAGGAATTTTAAAGAACACTCATCAGCCCAAACGTCATTCCAAAAAGAAATGGATTTGTCATTTCCCACTTTCAATTTCGAATTTGATCTGAGACAATCTCCATCCGAATCATTCTTCAGGTAGTTATTAGATATTCCTCTCAAAATCCAAGAATATTGAAGATAAGAAACCTCCCCAATAGACATTGAATTACAACTGACCTTATGTTTACTGCACAACACGCATTTCCATAGGGAATTTTTATCATTGACAAATTTCCACACCCACTTGACCAGTAGAGCCCGATTAGTGAGATTCAGATCAAGAACACCTAGACCGCCACAATTCAATGGCTTGCAAACTGTACTCCAATTCACCCAGTGGATTCTCCTCTTTTCCTCTTTATCGCCCCATAGAAAATTAGCCAGTAATGAATTTAACTTCTTACCAATTTTGCATGGCATTTTGAACATAGATAAGAAAAAAATTGGTAAGGAAGTTAACACCGACTTCAATAATACTGTCCTACCAGCCAAAGACAAACATGAAGCTTTCCACCCAGCAAGTTTGGCAGTAAAGTTCCTTAAAATTGGATCCCATAGAGCCTCTGAATTCTTCTTAGAACCCAAGGGAAGTCCCAAATATTCTGTTGGAAGGAAACCTACTGAACAACTCACTTGTGAAGCCCACTCTGTTAATTCTTCATCCTCCATGTTTATACCAAACAACTTGCTCTTCTCCAAATTTAGATGTAAACCTGCCATGATACTAAAAATCCTCAACACTCTTTTAACATTCTTGAGCTGAGTAATAGAAGCTTGACAAAAAGTGATTAAGTCATCAGCAAACTGAAGATGAGACAACATCGTAGAATTTTCAGTTTTCCCAATAACAAACCCTTGGAGCAGACCCTTGTCAACTGCTTTAGTAAGCATCAAATGGAGTAACTCGCCTACCATGTTGAACAGTAGCGGAGAGAGTCTACAACCTTGTCTTAAACCCTTGGCCATAGGGAACTCTTCCGAAGGAGACCCATTCACAAGAATCGAAATCGAAGCTGTCGAAATGCACTTAGAAATCCACATGAACCATTTTTTACCAAAACCCATCTCTGACATCGTTCTAAATAAAATAGACCATTCCACAGAATCGTAGGCTCTACGAAAATCAACTTTTAGAACAACTCCACGCAACCCTTGTTTTCTCCAATAGTCAATTCCTTCATTCGCAATAAAGGCGCAATCCAACAACTGTCTCCCTGGTATAAAAGCAAACTGGGATTGACTGATGATATTTCCTACACAGCAGCTCAATCTCTTTGATAAAACTTTAGATAGGATCTTGTAAAGACTGCCCACAAGACTAATTGGTCTAAAGTCGTCCACACTATCCTAATTTAGCTTCTTCAGAATGAGCGTAATAAACGCATGATTAACCCCATGTTCCCAATCCCTGCCCAAGTAAAATCCTGAAAAAATCTCATTACATGCTCCTTCAAGGACGGCCAGCATTTCTTGAAGAAGCCCATTGTGAAGCCATCCGGGCCAGGAGCTTTAGAACTATCCGATGAGGCTATCGCTTGCCAGATTTCCTGATCAAAAAACTGCTCCTCTAGTTTTGTAGCTTTGCCCTCTGTTAGCTTAGCAAAATCCAAAGATAAAACATCCAGCTCCATAGTAGACTTATAATTGTAGGCATTCTTAAAATAATTTGCAATATGCACCTTTATCGAATGCGGATCTGAAACAACAGAGCCATTGATCTTCAAACTTGTAATTTCATTTCTTTTACTCCTGTTTAGCGCAGACAGATGAAAGAATCTTGTATTTCTATCCCCATCCTTAATCCATTTTGCCCTTGACTTCTGGAACCAAATGCTTTCTTCAACCCTATACAGCCTCCAAAGATTTGATCTGAACTGTGACAACTGTTCCCACTCCTGTTGGGAGAGAACACCACGTTGTGCTTTAAATTCAATGTCATGAATCTTCAATTCCAAATCTGAAATAGACTCAGAAATCCCTTGAAACTTACTGCCAGACCAGTTTCTGATTGATTTTTTTGTTCCTTGTAAAAAACTGAAGAAACCCCTTCTCTTCCTACTCACCCTTCAATTATCCAAGGACGATTTAACCAACTCCTCAAATCCTTCCTCCTCTAAAAGATAATTAAAAAATCTGAACGGTTTAGGACCCCAATCTACTGATTTTTCCTCCAATGAAATAGGATTGTGATCATATAAAGACCTAGGTAGTAAGCTCTGCACAATATTCGGAAAACATATAAAAAAACTCCCAGAAATAAGGAACCTGTCAAGTCTGACCCAAGTAGAAGTTTCTCTGTTGTTACACCATGTAAACCTTCCCCCTACCATAGGAAGATCGATTAAGTTTGTTTGATTCAGGAAATTTCTCAAAATATCAATAGAGAGCCAATTTTGAGACCTTCCCAATTTCTCTGCCGAATCAAGGTACACATTTAAATCACCTCCAATACAAACTGGCCCGGTTTGAGCAGCAACAAAATCCGATAACTCCTTGAAAAATTCAGCCTTTTCTGAATCAATGGAAGGACTGTACACATTAATGATCACATAGTCTTCAGTTGAGTTCTTAAACTTCCCAAACACTGCAATGAATCTGCCACTTAAGTGGCAATTGGAGACTTTAAAATCCTTATCATTCCACAAAACCATTAATCCACCCGCAGACCCCACCGCTGGAACCAAAGTTCCTCCATTAAGAATACTACCTCCTAACCTCCTCCTAAGAGCCTGAGAACAGGATTCCAGCTTTGTTTCCTGAATGAGAAGAATGCACGGTTTGAACTTCTTAACCATATTTGATATAGCTCTTGATTTCTCTTTTTTCCCCAAACCCCTTACATTCCATGAGATAATCTTAATCTTTATAATGAAGACTTGTCTAAAACCAAAACCTCAAGACTAAAGAACTATCAGCAATCTAAACTCCCGAGTCTAGCCCCTCCCTACTATCCACCAAACCCTCCTCAAAATTTATAATTTTTTTCCAAAAAGGCCTTCTTCCCCTCCTTGAAAGAAATCCCCAAAATATTACTTACATCCCATGTAGCCAATGCCTCTTCCAAAAATACTGAGAAATTTGAAGAAGACAGTAGGAAAACTGACCCTATCCTAAGCTTCCCTGACCAGAAGCCTTCTCTTTCTTCTATCCTCATTCCTAGTCACTGGATCAGATTGACCAACTGATGTAACATCTGTTATACATCGGGGAGACTGAAAGTGATCTCCAGCAGAAAGAAGACTAAAACTACCTTCCTCCTCAACCCCCATAGGGCTTCCCTCCAAGATAGTAGGAAAATATTGATTACTCAACAAAGGACCGATTTTAGTCCTGTTATTTTCTGGCAACTCCAAAGATTGCAATACTCCTTCACTGCTTGGGTTAAACCACACCTTTCTATCTTTAGATCTTCTATACACTTTAGAAGTAGAGCCTTTTTTCCACCTTCCTATCGATGCATTTCTGAAATACAAGCTTCTGGATAAATGATCTGACGGACACCAACTCCTAAAATCCTTTGCAAGAGACTTCTTATTAAGTCCTAGCCCCTGGTAACTACCCATATGAACTTTCCTTGCTTCCTTTTCCACCTCTGTTGCAACCGCACTGCAAACTTCCTAATCCCTGACAAAAACTTCCTCTAACCTTTCCTCATTTGACTTATTTGAATACCCTCTATCTATGGCCCCACCAGGCAACGTAATGGAGTTTAAATCTGACGAAACAGAAGCCAAATTCTGCCTTTTTGATTCCTCCGAACCAGGTTGCTGTTGAACTCCTTCCATCTCCACCCGAGACTCCAAACGGTTACCATAGCTCAAATTTAATAAATTGACAGCTGGCCCAGACGGGGAAATTCTATTAATATTTGAGTTGGGCTCACTCAAGTCCTCTTGGTGGGCTTTATCACATTCATTAATAAAAACATTCCTTAGACCAAGGCCCCTGTAATCCTCTTTAAAATTCAAATTTCTTCAGGAAAATCTGACACCTTAGCACTACTAGGTTGACCTTCTCCTTCCTTTAGCATTAAATGCTTACTTCCACTGCCGCCTGCCACTGTTTTACAGACCTCCCCTACCAACCATCTGTCGACTGTGTCCCTAGAGTCCTCAGCTAGCAATTGTGGGCTGCCTACCCTGCCTGAACTTCGGTCTTCTTTCTCCACTGATGAAACTTCATCTCCAAACTCACCCTCTCCGGCCACCGTAAAATTTTCTACATAAGAGTTTTCTTGTTTTGTACTAACCGAACCCACACTGATTTTTACCTTATAGGATCTCCCATATGAACCCAATATAACAGTTTCCTGTATATCAAAAGGACTGGCCACCCTCAACAAAGCCCTTGCAACCGCCAAATCCTCTCTTCTAACTGTGGACTCGTGGAAACACACCAGTTTCCCCCACCTTGAGACAAGCTTTTCCAGAAAAGGAACATTCCAACATAGTAAGGGGATTCCAACCAACTCCACCGAGCAAAATGCCATCGGGACTCCATCTACACTCATAAGTGGATCAAGCCAATCAAACCAAAAAGACACTTCCTCCCTTCTGCTCGCCCATACCTCCTCGAACCCTTCCTGCGAACCAAACGATATGATACAAGAATTCCATGAATATCCCCATTTAGCTCCCTTGACCTTGATCCCTTCACTAGCCAGACCCTTCACTGCTAACTCCAAATCGAACTGGGATTTGATGATCCCAGTTAATGATCTTTTCACCCAATCATATTCATCTGAGGGAATATGCATTTCCCACAAATTCCTTAGCCCTACATCCTTGTTTTGATGTCCCTCCCAAATCTCTTTAGTCGCCGGGCCTTCCCTCCGCCCATCATAAGAAGTTAGCACAACCTTATAAGATCTCTCATCCCTCAATCGACTATATGACTCAGGACCACCTCTTCTACTCCGATTCACATCCTTTTTCCACTTATCTTCATCCCTTCTGCCGTTGCTACTAACAGCTTGCTTGAATCTCTGCTTCTGGTACTTAGCAACTCCTACCGAGATTTTCTTGCCATCTATCCAAATACCATTTACATTTGCTATCGCTTTCTTCAACCCATCCTCCTTTGCGAACTGAACGAAAGCAAAAGTATAATTTCTATAGTTCGGCTTGTTAGAATTACTCGGAATGTAAACACGTAGAACATTCCCCTGTTGTTGAAAAATTTCCTTGACTGTTTTCCAAGATGCCCTTTTACTCAGATTATCAACGAAGACCGTCCAATCCTCGCCGGAGGACTGACCACCTAAAACCCTCTCTCTCTCTCCCGCTCTCTCTGACACTCTCTCTCATCATGTTTTTACTGGAATTATTCTCACGATGGATTATCACTTTTAATTGATAACTCTTATTTTATGGCATGATCTTTTTTTGTTTCAGAGCCTTTTGTATTTGCATGCCTCAGTTTATATGCTCGTCTCTGTTATTTTTAGGAGAACATGGAAAATGAAATGAATGGCAGTCTCTTTTTATTGCTTGCTTATTTCCGTTGGCATTTGTTATTTTTTTCTTCCCTCTCAACCTTGATGCTTCTAAACACTATAGACAACTATTGTTAAAGATGGTAGTTAAATTTAGGTGCACTAATGACTTCTAAACTTTTGCAGACAGCATCTGAAACAAAGTTGAAGGTTGTTCTAGTTTGTTGGTCGATGAAATTATTGTCCTCGCAAATTACACAAGGCAGAGTTTGCAGTTGTGATATGACTTTTGTTTTGCCTTTCACTGTTGATGCTTTTCCCTTGGTCCAAATCATCGTGTTGGCATTTGATTCTCATGGATATTGTATGGTTCCCGTTATTTCCAGCACAAGTAAGAAGTGAGAAAAGCATTACGCTATGACTTGGCATAACTGAGACACATAACCTTAGCCTGTGTTGTACTTTTAAGCATTTTAAATGTGTTGTGCAGCAATTACTTTTTTGCTTATTGCACTGCTTGGATATTGGCTCATTTGTATGTACATCGCAACACCCGGTCTTTCTTCTTTTTCTGTTGGTGGTATGCTATAGTCTGAACTAGGGTTGTAGGCTAGCAATTAGCATTAGAGACATCAGCACCCCTCCTTTCCCCCTGGATTTGCTTGATGATTCCATGTAAAAGTAGTAGTTAAAAACATTGTTGTTGTATTTGAAATCAGGTAGCTCTTTAGTTTTCTGTAGATGTCAGCATCCTTTTATGACATTTTCCTTTTTGTGCTTTCGTTTGCACTAATCTTGCCATGGCATGTTCATGATAAAACTCTCTGAAAGTTGGACTGTTGATGTTTGATATAGGAGCAATTTTAACATTTCGTATGGTGATTTGTAACACTGTCATGGAAATGGAAGCCTTTTTGGAACATAGATTTTAAAGCATTGCTGTAATTTTTGTTTTTAATGTTGGCACCCTTTAGATTGTTAATAATAATTTGACTCTTTACTTGAGAACAAAGCCAATTATTGCTACTGGGTAATGCTGCGATAAGAGAGCTTTGTTTGCCAGCAGGGATGGACGAATTCATGTTAGGTTGTAAATTTAAGAAATTATATTAGAAACTTATTACAGAAAATACTTGAAATATAAAAAAAATTAAATTTCTTGGGGACCGCATTACCAAACACTCGGATCAAGGCTCGAGACAGATCGCGAGTTATTCGAGATCGACTCGATCAAGGCTCGATAAATACTCGGATCGAATGGACTCGACTCGAGCTCGACTCGAGTTCTTAACGAGCCGAAACGAGTTATTCGATATTCGACTCGAAAAGCTCGTGAGAACCTTGAAAAAATAATATATTAAAAAATTATTTTTTAAAATAAATTATTAATACGGGCGATAATCTAAATACTCACAAATGCTCAAGGGAGAATTAATGAGTTGTTTGAGTTGAAGGTCGGGGTTCATTTATTCAAAATCTTAGTGCATGAAGTTGATCTTTCCTTCAAACTTGATTCTTGGGTTTCTGAAGATTGCAATATTTCTTTAGAACTTGATCCTCCAATTGGATTGTGATTGTTCGACAGCTGTATTAAGAGGTATTTTTAGGTTTGTGGTTGTAATTGTTGGTTTTTTTTACTATGTTATCTTATATCTTGAGGTGTATTTTACAAATGGGGTTATTGGTTTAGGGGCTTTTTGTTTGACGATGTAAGATTTCTAGGTGATATGGTTTGTATTGGTGTTTATTCTCGTATTTGGGTTTGGTGATTCCTCATGGACTTGGTATTTTATTTAATAAAATATGAGGTACTCTTTTCTTCCTTCCAATGTTCTTCAACATACTTCTAAGTATGTGGAAGAATATGAAGGGAGTTTTTAATGAGACTTCCAAATTCTATCAAAAAAAATTATTAATAATATTAATATTTATGTATTGATTTTTTAAAAAATAGTAAGATTTCATGTATTTAAGATTCAAGTTTGAATTTGAGGTTTCAATCGAGTTAAGTTTAAGATTTTTTTTTTCATTTCGAGCCTTTTCGAATCGAGTTAAGTTTAGATTCGAGTTTTTCATCACGAGCCTTTTCGAGTTATCACTTGAGTTTTATTTACAGGATCTCCTTCGAGTCGTTTTTGAATTTTTTTCAGGGAAGATGATAGTGGAGTTAGTACAACTGTTATTATTTGCATTGATCCTTTTTCTATGTAATGTTGGAATTTATTTTTACCATTTGAAGTATTTATTCTCTTCTCATTATTTAATTCTCATAATTTTTCCCTCAGTTATCCTATGTAACATTTTATTTTAATATCTCAGTTAAGAAAAAGACTCCTGGTGTATTTTTTGAAACTCAAGCTTCTTTTTAAAGAATTCTTGGGTCTTCAATTTTTTTACGATTTCTAATGATTTTATATATCTAATTTTGTAAAAAATTAAGCCCAAGTTATGCATACATACATATATATATATATTTGGAAATATAAGTTCAAAATAAAAATTCTGAAAATTATAGAAAATTTTAACGTCTTCAGTTTTTTTTTTACTTTTAATACTTTATAATTATAGACCTAAAATTTGTTTATAAAGTGTTTTCTTCGGTTTTTAATAATTTAATGATTTTTTAAATTCTTTATAAATTTGTATGCATGTGACGTGACATATTCTTATTGGATCATGTGAAATTTTAAGAGAATATCACTCGACTTATGGGTAACACAAAATAATACTCTTAACAGAACCATATTTGGTTGGGACAATTGAAAAAATTTCTATAAGAAACCATGAGAATTAGACTGAAGTATTAGGTAGAAATATCCATTTAATGTCGGTATTCGTGAAACATGTTGATTCTTGACGTTAAGGATATTTTTTTGGCAATCTATGTTTGAATTAGGGGTAAATATCATTTTAGTCACCATTGTTAGAGGAAAAGATCATTTCGATCGCTGATCTATTAAATACCTAATTACGTTACCACTCGATGTGTCATTTTCTTGGATATATTAATACTCTTCGATAGGTGGTGATTAGGGGTGTAAACGAGTCGAGCTCGAGTATCACCGAGTTTAACTCGAACTCAAAGATTTTAAATGTAAGCTCGACTCGAAAACTCACGAGTCTAAAATTTTTAAGCTCGACACGAACTCAAACTCTAAAAGGCTCGAACTCAAAAAATATTCAGAAACTCGATTAAAGCTCGAAACTCGAACTCGATTGAAGCTCGATTTAAGCTTGATCTCTGAATATCGAATCCTCTAGCAGGCCTACGGGTATGAATTGTCAAACCATTAGCTGCAATTAAACCATCTGAGAAAGGAGAAACGGCCATAAAACTTCCTTTACGGCCTCCATCAAACAAGTGACTTGTGAGTTGGAGGAGAGTACAAAGAATGGTAAGCAATCCCAGGAGAACCAAGTGGACCACTCTTTGATTTTGGTCTTCTTTGTGGATGCAAGTTCGATTTCCTCACACAGGCATCCCCAGAAACAGGACTGAAAATCCACCTCTCAGCATCTTCCCACTTTGAAGGCAAGGTCTTTCCATTGTTCAGAGGTAACACCCCAGCAACATTCGCTTGTCTCCTTTCACCATTGTTATGCAATGCCACACGTTCAGAACTCCAACCCTTCTGCATTCCAAAACTCAACTGGTGATGATGATTGGGAGTCCCAAGACTAGGAATTGCATTCGATTTCCGTGTTGGAACAGTGCTTTTCTTCATAGTCCACAACCGAAGAGACAATGCAGAAATATTGGGGGATGGTGGCCGACGTCTGTTTGGCCCTGTGGAGGGGCTCTCGACCAGGAAAAAAAGGGGGAGTGTTTGAGAACTCTCAAAATGGGGGTGGTTGTTTATTTTTTAGGATTAGGCTGTCGACCGGGATAAAAACGGTGGTAGATGGACTGTCGGTGACGCCTAACGCCGGCGGTGAGAGGCGTGTTTACTGTATTCTTTTCTTTTCTGTCCTGGGTTATGAGTTCTTGAGTTCCAAGTTCCTAATCTTTCGCTTCAAATGGCTTCACCCACAAACCCCGATTCGCTTTTAGAGTTTTAAACAAAACATGAACAGAGTTAACTGGCTTTTCAGTGAGAGACGAAAACAGACAAGCGGGACTGAGTTTTGCTACATATGGTTGGCTTGTCTTTAAAAGGAAAATGCACACACTACGACACAAGTACAACTGTCAACTGAGAATAGAAAAACATACGTCATATTAAATTTCTGTATAGATAGGTTAAACGATAATCGAATACGAATTAAATTATTGATTGATTAAAGAATCTATTGTTTTTATTGAAGTTTTGAATTTAAATAATATATATATGAAAAATATAAATATTTATTATCAAATTATTAGACATCTTTAAATAATATTGTCTTTTATTTATTTTAGATTTATTAGAAAAATAAAAAGTGAATTATATATTTCATATATTATGGTCGTATTATTGTATTATTATATATAAGGAAGCTAATTCTAGAGGCATCATGGATTGCTTCACCACAAGTAACTAATTCATTATGGCATTATTTAACATAATGATAATCATTCAATCGTTAACTTTTGGATAATACACATCATTTATTATATACTTTAAATTTTGCCACAAGAATAAAAAATTGCAAACAAATCACTAAATTTAGTTCTTGAAATATTATGTTGGTAAGTCAATTCTTTAAATATTATGTTGGTGAGTCAGTGCTTGAAAGCAATGACGGTGTCGATAGTCATCATTAAGATATGATAAAATCATGTATCAATTAACAAGTTGTGTATATTTGTTTGCTGTTGATATGTTTATGTATAAGTATGCGAATGATTTATTTAGGAGTCATATAACATCATTTTGCATAATTTGTATGTTACCTTAATGCGCATAACTTAACCCCTATCACATAATTGAATTAAGGGTTTAGGGTTTAGGGTTCATTACAAATACATTAATTAATCGACTTGGTACTGATTTATGAGGTAAGTACAATATAATATCTTGATATTAAATGTTGCTCACAACTTGATATTAATTAATCAATATAGTTATTGAAATATTATGTTTAGGGCTTTGGGTTCATTACAAAATTTTATAATTATCAATAATGTATTTTTAATATATTTTTAATAATGTAATTTTAAAACATCGAAAATTATAATATAACATTTTTTCGAGCTGCTAACGAGCTTTTCGAGTCGAATATCGAGTAGCTCGTTTCGGCTCGTTAAGAGCTCGAGTCGAGTCCATTCGATCCGAGTATTTATCGAGCCTTGATCGAGTCGATCTCGAGTAGCTCGCGATCTGTCTCGTCTCATTTACAGCCCTAGTGGTGATGCATCAAACAAAATAAGATAAATTTTTATTATGAAGTCAGATAATCAATCAAAGCATAACCACAAAACCAACATGGGTAATAATAGGGTGAGGGTTCGATTGAGTACTTTTTTTTGAATTATTTAAATTTACGAGTTCTATTTTCTAAATTGAAGTTGATTTGAATTTTTTTCAAGTTGAGTCAAATTTTTTGAGTTTCTGTTTAAATTTAATTATAAATATTTATAATATTTATGATATTATATTATTCCAATTTAAATGGTTTTTTATAATCATATAAAATACATGTATATTTCTTCATATTTTTTCAGATTTGGTATACATATATCATACAAAGATAGGGGACTTAACTCAAACTTGAAAATCAATCCACTAATTATTAAAAATTTCGAGTTATTATTCGAGTTTCATTTTACAGCTCTATTTGAACTTGAAATTTTTTTAGTCGAGTTTATGAAATTACAACTCGAAGTCAATTCGGGTTGAGTTTTTCTGATTCAAGTCAAGTCGAAAAATTGATTTTTCTAGTCAAGTCGAGTTTTGCCCCATAGGTAATACCTTATATAATTGAGTTTGATTAAGTTTTCATTTTCTCATTGAAGTTTCAAAAGTAACAAATTAGTCATCAACGTTTGCAATTTATAATAAAATGATCACTCCACTGTTATCTCCGTTAAATTGATGATGTGGAAACGTTAATAAGAAGGTTAATATTCAGTTTTACCCTTAAACTATTGTTAAAACATCAAACAAGTCATTAAACAATGATTTTATATAAAATATATCCCAAATTTTTTTAATTTGAGAATAGAAGAGACTATATCTACCCTTATCAGACAATAACAACAACATATAGCTAACACCAACAACTATGAGAAAAAATGAAGGAAGTTTATGACTGTTTCTTCACCAGCAATTGACTTTACCATTGTTATGGTTGTTATACCTAGAATCGAAGTAGATATTATATACAAAACTACACCAAATATGATTGTGCAAAAACAATAATAATAAAAAAAAACAAAGAACGATAAAAGTAATATTAAGAGTTTAAACATTCAATAGTTTTTGGTTCCCTTTTGCCTAACTATGTACAATAAAATCTCTTAGTTTTGCTGAAATTAAAGAAACCCATAAAACAAATCCACTGCAAATTAACATATTAAAATCAATTGTGATATCCAAGCATGGTAAAATTATAGTCCCAAGAACTACAACAAAGAAAAATTTCTCAGTTGTAAATAAAGCACGTGCATTTTGAAATCTAGGTATAAACACATGCAAACTAGAGATATAAGAGTTAGTTAGATTCAAATAATACTTTTCTACATTACAGTGGTAGTTGTATTATTTTTTTCGGGATGAGAACTGATGGAGGGATTAATGAGTTGTTTCTATGTCAACTAAAGTTTTTTAGGAAGATATTTGAAAATAAAATGACGTTAAGTACTACGAAATCAATAAAACGATGGAAATCAAGGATAAATGGGTTGTTTCGGTGTCAGCAAAAGCTTTTGCTACAAGGTTTCAGTCACTTTCTCCCTGGTTCGGATGGTCAAGTCTGCTCAAGATATCAACTTCAACACAAAATTCATGTTATCCTCCAGCTTCTTTGGATGGTGGCACCTCCATTTTTTTTATTGCAATAAACTTCAGAATACAGAAATAGAACATTTATATATTTTTTGTTACCCTTTGGTTCATTACCACCAATTAAAGCATAACTCATGAATGGAACAAACAAAGTTATTGCTACACAAATATTATGAAAAATTATAAATACCTCCCTCTATTGTTGTTATTGTTATGTGTGGCTTGTATTTTTACAAACTACAAGTTGGAAAGTTAACAAGTGTTGGTCAAAATTGGTAGCCATTAAAGAATTTAATTTCAAATTTGTTACCACTAAAGAATTCAATTTGTAAGTTGGTCCTTGAAGCTCAACTATAGATATACCTAAGAACTTTCACTTGAAATCATCCCAAAAATCAGTTCTCCTATTTGTTTTCTTCATTCTCCCACTTTGTATATTTTAGGAATTCTAAGGAATTCCATTTGTTTTAATATTTTGTTGGTAATGAAGTTATCATCCGTTGGTCGTTCCCAAAGAGTAGACGATAATTTTTTTGAACTTCGTAAATTTGGTGTGTTCTCTCAATTATTGTTCTTTAATGGGTTTTTTCATTGTGTTTCAATATTCAATAGTTTGATGGGTTTTTCTGTTGCATAATTTTGGTAGTTTTGATCTTGACGTTTAGATCAATTTTAAAACTACGTTAATGTGAAAAATAACCCAGTTTCCCCTATAATTGGTATTAGAACTTCGGTTGACATTATCTTGGTGTCCCATTGCTGAAAATATCAAGTTTGTGCTGTTGAATATTGTCTATTAGAATCAAAATGACAAAATATGAATCAGTTGAGACATCAAGCTCTTCATCTAGACTAATGAGGAGGGTGATTTCAAATGTAAACTTCTATGTGGAGTTGTTCGACGAATCTGATCATTTCAACATATAACAAGGTGATGTATTATACGCTCTATTCCAACAAGGTCTAGACATCGGTATTGAGGAAGAAAATCCCACAAATATGGAGGAGAAAAAATGGGGAACAATCAATTGTTTGGCATGCATCACGATTCAATCTGATCTTTCCAGGGAGTAGAAGTATGGATACAAGAACAAAACTTTTGCAAGTAAGCTGTGGAAAGCATTTGAGGAAAAATTCATAAAGAAAAACTCTTAGAATCATTTCCACTTAAAGAAAAGATTATTCAGATTTGATTATCAACCAGACACCAGTATGAATAAACACATCACTACCTTCAATGAACTAGCGATATATTTATTGGGCATCGATGAACCTTCAAAGATGAACATTTGGCTTTAATGTTGTCATCATCTCTTCCATAGGAATTTGAGCACCTTGAGACTGTTACTTTATGATAAGAATAAAGTTACCTTTAAAGATGTAAATATTGCTTTGTATAATTATGAGCTCAGGAAGAAAACTAATAAGGAGAACAAGTACGAAGCAATGAGTGCCATAGTGGAAAAAGGTCGCTCAAAAAGCCAAAAGCCAAAGACGAGAGGGAGATCAAAGTTTAAGTCCAGACAAGACATATCATTGGTTGCTTGATCATCATCATACCATTCAGATGGGTGGATATTAGATTCGATTTGCATTTATTATATGTCCTCTAAGTAGGAGTGATTCTTCGATTTTATAGAACTAAATGCAGGAGTTGTTAATACGTGCAACGATAATGCATATAAAATTG
Source organism: Hibiscus syriacus (assembly GCF_006381635.1). Lineage (NCBI taxonomy): Eukaryota > Viridiplantae > Streptophyta > Magnoliopsida > Malvales > Malvaceae > Hibiscus > Hibiscus syriacus. The sequence continues at coordinate 2,019,722 of NW_024062903.1, forward strand.
ATGTGATGGGTTCAATTCAATTGAAGAATCAAGATAGATCAACAAGAGTTTTGACTAATGTCCAGTGCGTGCATAATTTGAAGAAAAAACTCATCTCGTTGGGAGCCTTGGAATCCAAAGGCTCAATTTTCAGTAAGAGAGATGGAGTTTTGAAAGTCACATATGATGCACTTGTGATGATAAAGGGCATCAAGAAAAATAAATTATTACTACCAAGGTAGTACAATTATTAGAGTAGTTGCAGTAGCTTATAGTGACGACAATTTGGACACAACTCAGTTGTGGCATATGCAGTTGGGACACATTAGAGAGAAATCCTTTCAAATTCTAGCATATCAAAGGTTGTTGAAAGTTGCAAAGGCTTGCGAATTAAACTTTTGCGAGCATTGTGTTATGGGAAAATATAAGAGAGTGAATTTGTCACCACAATACATAACACGAAAGGTATTTTGAATTATAGTCACTTAGATGTGTGGGGTCCTACCAAGATACCATCTTTAGGAGGAAAACATTATTTTGTAATTTTTTTAGATAACTTTTGTAACATCCCAAAAAATATGGGCTAGTGACTAAAATGGAAGTTTTTGAAATTAAGTGACCAATTTAAGAAGAATTAAAAAGTTCAAGGATTTAAAGTGAAATATTCTTGTATTGGATTAAATAGTAAAGATAAGTGACCAATTTAAGAAGAATTAAAAAGTTCAAGGATTTAAAGTGAAATATTCTTGTATTGGATTAAATAGTAAAGATGGAAAGAATGAAGGGTAGTATGGTCTTTTTATTTTAAAGGATATTTTTTCTCCTTTATTAAGAGATAAACACGTGAGTTGGGAGAGTTATCTGGAAGCTTATTCTTTTTTGTCTCATTCTTCTTCTTCCCGTTGGTTTCATTTCAAGGTGAGTTAGTGATAATTGTTTCTTTCTTAAATTTCTAAATTGGATTTTGTTCTTGGGGTCTTATATAAGCTTAAGGAAAGCTTATATAAGATCAAAACAACAAGAAGAGAGAATTAAAAAGGAAATTGAAAAAAAGGTGAAGACATGAATTGTTAGTATGAAGAGGTTTTTGAAGTTCTAATTATGCATTTGACTTGTCATGAGAAGGATTAAGAAGTCTAAAGTATTAGAAATGAGTTTAAAACACATTGAAGTTGGAAATTTTCGGGTTAAAAGCATTTTTGGGTGAGTAGTATCAGTACTGTTAGGTGAGTAGATACTAAAGGCAAAAAATGAAATTTAAGCATATGGTATCGATACTACATGAACAGTATCGATACCATAAGGTAATAATGGGATGAAAGCTTCATAGGGTATCGATACTGAAGTAATAGTATCGGTACCATGAGTATCGATACCAGACAACATTGAATCTAATTTTGGTATCGATGCCAGAGGGGGTATCGGTACCCTAGAGTAGAAGTATCGAAACTGTGCTTGTAGTACAAATACTACTTCAGTTGGGAAGTTGAAATTGGTATTTTTATTTAGCTTACATTGGTATGAATCTTTTCAAGTTATTCAATTCCGATATTCATTGGATTATATTCGTGTAGATATCGATTAAAAGAAAAGTTCAGATAGGCTGACAGAGTAAGAATTTCAAGAGGAAAAAAAGAGATTGGTATTAACAAGTGAGCCAATGTTAGTACGTGATAATAAGTGTAAGTTATGCTATGGAATTAAAACTTGCGATAAGTCAAATTCTGATATTAGGTTACATGAGTATGTGAATATAAGCATATAGGGATATGATGCTTAGATGTACCCGAGTCCATGCATATGTTTAAAGGTAAGTGCATTTTTATATGTGATATGTGTGAATACATGTATGTGTGATAAATTATGTGACCATAAGCTATGTGTGATAATAAGATATATGATAAAAGATATTATGGTTAAAGTGAGATACGTGATTACATGTCTATATGAATACAAGAAATGTGACATGACATATATGTGATAATGGGATAAGAGACCTTACGAGAATGTTACATTAAATATGACTATGTGATATGAAATTATAAACTTATATAGCCATGTGATATGTGACATGTGAATCATATGAAATTGATCTACGTGTAAGTGAACTACGTGACTGTGTGAATGTGTGTGATAATATAAATAATAATGCCCATGTTATGTGTTATGAGAGCTAGGGGGTATAGTTGGCATGCCAAGAGTCGAGGTTTCTACGTTGTCCTTCGGGACATATATGTAAACCTTTTGAACATATAGAGGGTACTTCAGTACACTTATTTGGTTCATTGGAATATGTATATGGTTCTTAAGGAGTGGTCCTTCGGGACATATGTAATATGTGGTCCTTCGGGACAAATCCTACGCACCCCTAGTGGGAATTATACGAGCTGTGGTGACAGAATATGTACACAACCTCTATGTACTCTCATACCTTAAGTCCTTAGAAGTATACATGGGCTCTAAAGAGAATAAATAAATAAATTTGGCTTGATACTATATATGCTCTATTATGAAATGATCTACTTGTTTTATGATGTGTTAGAAATGATAAGTACATGTTTATATGATAAAAGGAATTAATTATAATAATATAACTAATGTTTAGCATACTAATGATGATATATGTGTGTATATGAACATTGTGTTGTATGATATGAACAGTTGCGACCATCTTTTGGTTGGGCCCAGAATTGGGCTTCGACTTAGGAAAATGGATTAGGAGTCGCCATCGATCATTTATTTTTAAACAAATGGGTTGATCGGATACCTTATTTCTTACCTGATATGCGTCGTACCAAAGATGTATCGGACTCGGGAGTCGGTTACAATCAAGGAACGGTTAGCACCCTTGAACTGCCCTTTTGGTACTATGTAATTTCCAATTGTCTTAAATTAAGAGAATTGAAAGTTTAAATTAAAAGGTAAAATTTGATCCAGACTACTTACATTTGATTAATTGAAAACATGCCCTTAAATAGCCGAGAAACGTGTTAGATACAAAAAATGTAATAAAAACAAGTAAAATAAAAACAAAGGAAATCTAGAAAAGTAAAAAGGGTAAAGAAACAATAAAATACATATAAACAATGAATAAAATAAATAAAATGACAATGAAGAAAGCGTAATAAAAAAATAAAGAAAATAAATGAATAAAATAAAAATAAAAATGAAGAAAAAAATAAAGACAAGAAAAACGAAATAAATAAATAAATGAAGTATAGGAAAATAATAGTAAAAAACATATATATATATATATATATATATATACGAAATAATGATATAAAAAAGGGTAATATACATAAATAAATATGATATACATAAAGATAACGAAGCATTAAGTATAATGTATAAAAATAACGAAAAAAAGTAATATATATATATATATATATATATATAATAGAATAAAATATTAAAAAAGTAGTAATAATAAATAAATGAAAAAAAATAGAAAGGAAAAAAATAAAAAATAATATATATATATATATATATATATATATATATAATATATATAAATATATATATAATATAAAAATGAGAAAATTAAAAAAATAAATGAACTAAACTGCACAGGGATTAAATTGAAAGAACCATAAACTGGAGTTCAAATTTCAAAGCAATATTAAGGTGTAAATTTAATTCGGGGGTCAAAATAACTCTTTAAAAGCGACGAGGGGCCAAAAGGGTAGTTTACCCTATTTTATTCAAAAACACGCGGATCCACTTGGGGATCCGCTTAGGTCATGGTTCGGTTCGGGTTCACTATAAATGCCAAAAAAAAATTAATCCCCATTTTCCCTCATTTGAAAACATGCAACCCGCTCTCAACTCTTTTCTGGTTTGTTCATCCCAAATGGATGAACATGGTCGGATTCTTCATGAGCCCTGAAAACGGCCACCCTGCTCCGCATTGCCGCCGTCGGTCATCGGCGGCGAAACAAAAAATCTTTTCCATCATTCGAAAGCCCGTCTCACACCCATTCTGAAAATCAAAATGATTTTTACAATTGATCCTCGGGGAACCGTAGATCTAAGAGAAAAGATCTCGGTTCCCTTATGTTCATCGGCCCGAATTCTTTTATTTTTTTCGAGTAAAAATGATTGAACCAAATTTACAACTTTAAATTCTTTGAATATCAAATGAATCAAAAACTCTGTAAACGATCGGAGTTCCAGATCTTTGACATTGTGACGTGATAATGACCTTTGATTTTTCCTCAAAAGATACACTCGAACACATACCCTTTTTCTTGCAAAAACTGACATAGCCTTCTCTTTTCATAAGGTGATAAACAAGAGGCTTGGTAAAGTATGCATAGGAGCGGACAACATGGGGCATCTCTTGTGTATGCCATTACTATACTTTTTATTTAAGACGTTCAGTGATGATAATGAAATTCACAGATGGAATAGTTGAGTAAGCAAATCTAGTTTGGGTCTATTGTTTGGAAATTGAACTCTAAAGATAAGATTCCTTGGCTTTCAAAAACACCTAGACTATAACAGGTTCTTCTTGACAAACTTAAGAAATTGGACCCGTATACCCAAATTATAATATTATATATATACAATAAAGCTTGAGTTGTCCCTCTAAATCAATTGGTTAAACGGCCCAACTTTATGGATAAGATTCATTTAAGCCTGATAAAGGTGATTATAATATACAATAAAGCTTGAGTTGTCCCTCTAGAGCAATTGGTTAAACACCCCAGCTTTATGGATAATATTCAGCTAGCCTGATAAAGGTGATTATAATATCTATACAATGATATTAAGCTATCCCTCTAGAAAAATTGGTTAAACGCCCCGGCTTTATGGATTCAACTAGCCAGACAATGGCAAATTTAAATAAGGAGTTTCGGTAAAAATGGACTAAGGGAGTTAAGGGACACCTGTTATAGTCAATTTCACACTAGCAGTCAAAAAATTCATTTTTAGCCTGATATTTCTGCATTGCCTTTGTTAGAGGAGCCTACGAAGCTTGAACAAATGGAAGATTTCAGAGAACCAAAATAGAAGGTCTAGTAATTGATAATGCTAGTTGCGTCATTTTGTCTACATCCAAATACAATGCCAAGCCAAAGAAAAAGCATGTTGTAATGACAAAAAAATGACATTTTTTAAACCTTAGAAAATAGGAGGCCAACCTAAATTAGACTCATCCATTTGAATACTTGTCAAAGAGCTATAACTCTGAAAGCATTAAAAGAGCTATAGATTCCTTTGATATTCTTTGAACTCATGTTTATAATTTGATTCGCTTTGATTACAAGCCTGAATTAAGGGGCAATGTTTTACAGAATTCTTCTATTTTCATATTTTTCCCCCTCCTGAATAAGAGAAAGGAAAAAACATTTTCAAACAGGACAATCTCAAATGTGAAGGGCCCTGGAAGGTACTAAGGTTCATTTTGCCTATATTTGAAGAAAGAACGAACAATGTCAAATTTCGAGCCTTCCACAAGACAATCAATCCGAGTGATCAGATAGAACTTGTGACATTACCAATAACCTGATAAGAAAATGGGGCATGGTCAATTCCAAGGACAAGACCAGTAGACAAAAATATGGCTCCGTACAAGGGATAAAATAGAATTAATTCATGTTGCATGCATTTTAGACATACTTAAGAGCATCACATAGCATACATAATTTTTTGCAACTTTTTGAGTCAAGTTTCAACTTCAAGACGAAAGATACTCGATTCAAAAGTACATTCAAAAATTGATGGTGGTTTCTCGACCTCACAGCGAAGTGGCGACTGTCTGGCGATAAAACAACTTACTGAGTCTCGTTCATAGTCAATTTTAACTTAACAGCGAAGGATATTGAACTCGAAGCGACACAATTTGTTTGATATTTGATTTCAACTCCACGACAGAGGATATCCAACTCAAAACCAACTTTCTCGAGATTGGATTTCAACTTCACAATGAAGGATATCCAACTCAAAGCAATATACAATACTTGGATTTCAACTTCACGACGAAGGATATTCAAGTCAAGACTCAACTTCACGGCGAAGGGGTCATCCACTATTTTAACTCCACGACGGAGGATACCATTCCCATCTACGCAAGATTGGATTTCAACTTCATGATGAAGGATATCCAGTTCAAAGCTCAACTTCACGGCAAAGGGGCTTCATAGTTTCTTTCGGAAGCAATTTCAACTTCACACAGAAGGACATTGGAATCAAAAACAATACAAGCTTGGATTTCAACTTCACGACGAATGATATTCAAGTTAAGGCTCAACTTCACAACGAAGGGACCATTCACGATTTCAACTCCACGACGGAGGATATCATGCCCACAAATCCACGATTTCAACTTCACGGCAAAGGATATCATGCCCATCTACACAAGATTGGATTTCAACTTCACGACGAAGGATATCCAATTCAAAGCTCAACTTCTCGGCGAATGGGCTTGGAGATGCGGTTGGATGAGATGAGGTTAGGGTTTATAGAAACCCTAATCTATTGCAGGTCGTGGGGCTGATTGACAAAAGGACACAAATTTCATTCGGTAGAGTTGAAAATTGATTTTGATATTTCAATTAAGAGTAACTCCCTGTCGATTTAAGTTGTGGATGACTCCTTGTGGATGGCTCATTAGTTGCGAAGTTGGGTCCATCTTGAAATGATATGGAATTGAAGCCGCAATTTAGAATTTGAATCAGAATGTGGCTTCTCGTTGCCAAATTATAGTCAACTCCGGTCTTCTTCTCGATTTAAAGACTTTGATTTAAAATTCGACTGGAAAATAATTCTTTGACTCCACCATGTGGTTGATAGATCCTCGAGCTAAATGAAATCGAACTCGAAAAGTCTTCGATGACAGATAGTTTTTCTCGACTTAAGTTATGCTGCCGAAAAAATGGTTTATTATCACTAAGGCATGGCTAACCCAGATTTTCTTCTCGACTTGAAAACCTCGACTGCAACCGGACAGTAGTGTGATTGATGTGTCATCGAGCTGAACGAAATCAAACTCGATAATTGGCATATAGCCCTTCTTGCCTTGAGCTATGCTGTAAATGATGAGCCTTCGAGTTGAGTGTAATCGAACTCGAAGGTCTTTGGTTGGCAGATAGCCCTTCTCGCCTTAAGCTATACTGCAAATGATGTGCCTTTGAGCCGAGTGTAATCGAACTCGAAGGTCTTTTGTTGGCAGATAACCCTTCTAGCCTTGAGTTATGCTACAAATGATGTGCCTTGGAGCTGAGCGTAGTCGAACTCGAAGGTCTTTTGTTGGCTGATAACCCTTCTAGCCTTGAGTTATGCTATAAATGATGTGCCTTTGAGCTGAGTGTAGTCGAACTCGATGGTCTTTTGTTAGCAGATAGCCCTTATCGACTTGAGCTATGCTGCAAATGAACACGATATCATTCTTCGTGAATTTGAAATCGTGGAGGGCCCATTCGTAATGAAGTTGAGCCTTGAATTGGATATCTTTCATCGTGAAGTTGAAATCCAACCTGAAGATGAATATTACTGGTGAGTACGATTTCCTTCATCGTGAAGTTGAAACTATGGATGGCCTCTTCATTGTGAAGTTGAGCCTTAACTTGAATATCCTTCATCGTGAAGTTGGAATCCAAGCTGAAGATGAATGTTATCGGTGAGCACGATTCCCTTCGTCATGAAGTTGAAACCGTGGATGGCCCATTCGTTGTGAAGTTGAGCCTTAACTTGAATATCCTTCGCCGTGAAGTTGAAATTGGCTCTGAATAAAACTAGGAAGCCCATTCGCCGTGAAGTTGAGCTTTGAATTGGATATCCTTCGTCGTGAAGTTGAAATCCAATCTTGTGTAGATGGGCATGATATCCTTTGCCGTGAAGTTGAAATCGTGGATTTGTGGGCATGATATCCTCCGTCGTGGAGTTGAAATCGTGAATGGTCCCTTCGTTGTGAAGTTGAGCCTTAACTTGAATATCATTCGTCGTGAAGTTGAAATCCAAGCTTGTATTGTTTTGATTCCAATGTCCTTCTGTGTGAAGTTGAAATTGCTTCCGAAAGAAACTATGAAGCCCCTTTGCCGTGAAGTTGAGCTTTGAACTGGATATCCTTCATCATGAAGTTGAAATCCAATCTTGCGTAGATGGGAACGGTATCCTCCGTCGTGGAGTTAAAATAGTGGATGACCCCTTCGTCGTGAAGTTGAGTCTTGACTTGAATATCCTTCGTCGTGAAGTTGAAATCCAAGTATTGTATGTTGCTTTGAGTTGGATATCCTTCATTGTGAAGTTGAAATCCAATCTCGAGAAAGTTGGTTTTGAGTTGGATATCCTCTGTCGTGGAGTTGAAATCAAATATCAAACAAATTGTGTCGCTTCGAGTTCAATATCCTTCGCTGTGAAGTTAAAATTGACTATGAACGAGACTGAGTAAGTTGTTTTATCGCCAGACAGTCGCCACTTCGCTGTGAGGTCGAGAAACCACCATCAATTTTTAAATGTACTTTTGAATCGAGTATCTTTCGTCTTGAAGTTGAAACTTGACTCAAAAAGTTGCAAAAAATTATGTATGCTAAAAATGATAAATGTGATGCTCTTAAGTATGTCTAAAATGCATGCAACATGAATTAATTCTATTTTATCCCTTGTACGGAGCCATATTTTTGTCTACTGGTCTTGTCCTTGGAATTGACCATGCCCCATTTTCTTATCAGGTTATTGGTAATGTCACAAGTTCTATCTGATCTCTCGGATTGATTGTCTTGTGGAAGGCTCGAAATTTGACATTGTTCGTTCTTTCTTCAATATAGGCAAAATGAACCTTAGTACCTTCCAGGGCCCTTCACATTTGAGATTGTCCTGTTTGAAAATGTTTTTTCCTTTCTCTTATTCAGGAGGGGGAAAAATATGAAAATAAAAGAATTCTGTAAAACATTGCCCCTTAATTCAGGCTTGTAATCAAAGCGAATCAAATTATAAACATGAGTTCAAAGAATATCAAAGGAATCTATAGCTCTTTTAATGCTTTCAGAGTTATAGCTCTTTGACAAGTATTCAAATGGATGAGTTGACTTTAGGTTGGCCTCCTATTTTCTAAGGTTTAAAAAATGTCATTTTTTTGTCATTACAACATGCTTTTTCTTTGGCTTGGCATTGTAATTGGATGCAGACAAAATGACGCAACTAGCATTATCAATTACTAGACCTTCTATTTTGGTTCTCTGAAATCTTCCATTTGTTCAAGCTTCGTAGGCTCCTCTAACAAAGGCAATGCAGAAATATCAGGCTAAAAATGAATTTTTTGACTGCTAGTGTGAAATTGACTATAACAGGTGTCCCTTAACTCCCTTAGTCCATTTTTACCGAAACTCCTTATTTAAATTTGCCATTGTCTGGCTAGTTGAATCCATAAAGCCGGGGCGTTTAACCAATTTTTCTAGAGGGATAGCTTAATATCATTGTATAGATATTATAATCACCTTTATCAGGCTAGCTGAATATTATCCATAAAGCTGGGGTGTTTAACCAATTGCTCTAGAGGGACAACTCAAGCTTTATTGTATATTATAATCACCTTTATCAGGCTTAGATGAATCTTATCCATAAAGTTGGGGCGTTTAACCAATTGATTTAGAGGGATAACTCAAGCTTTATTGTATATATATAATATTATAATTTGGGTATACGGGTCCAATTTCTTAAGTTTGTCAAGAAGAACCTGTTATAGTCTAGGTGTTTTTGAAAGCCAAGGAATCTTATCTTTAGAGTTCAATTTCCAAACAATAGACCCAAACTAGATTTGCTTACTCAACTATTCTATCTGTGAATTTCATTATCATCACTGAACGTCTTAAATAAAAAGTATAGTAATGGCATACACAAGAGATGCCCCATGTTATCCGCTCCTATGCATACTTTACCAAGCCTCTTGTTTATCACCTTATGAAAAGAGAAGGCTATGTCAGTTTTTGCAAGAAAAAGGGTATGTGTTCGAGTGTATCTTTTGAGGAAAAATCAAAGGTCATTATCACGTCACAATGTCAAAGATCTGGAACTCTGATCGTTTACAGAGTTTTTGATTCATTTGATATTCAAAGAATTTAAAGTTGTAAATTTGGTTCAATCATTTAACATAAATTCATTTAAATATCCATAAAAAGAAAGTTTAGAAATAAGCTCCAAATATGAGAAAGTTCAAAAACAAATTCAAACAGGATGCCGTAAAATGTAATGAGGCCTCATCGGGATGCCTTACTAGTTGGATTTGGGTCTTCTTCTGCACTTGCTCCCTATTTCTCAGTCGTTTCACTTGTTGGGGCTCCTTTTGATGTACCCTCAGACGCACAAACTTCTGTTTCCTCTCGAGTTGCTTCTTGTGAAGATCATACTTCCCTGAGATTCATCAGTTTCTCCTTTCCTAGGTGCTGGAAAATGGGCCTAAATTTAAATCCAAAATGATTTTCCTCGATGGTGATAGTTTTGGTCGGATCCCGAACGCATATGACATCTGTGATTGGCATAATATTCGTCAAGCCTCCTAGGCTTCCCAGAATCCCTCTTGCCTTTAGGAAATCTGATATATGTGTTTGAGGTGTCTCTGAAGCTGCGTCTGTCCCACTGATTCTTAAACCCATGGGCCAGTCTCGGACTACATCCATGGAAGCTCTTTTACTTGGATCTCCTTTCCGATCCTCTTGTGCCTTAGGTTTTTCACAGAAATCCTCTGCTGAAGCAGTTTGAGGTGTATTCTTGGCTACATCTGCCCCATCCATTCTCAAACCCACGGGCCAGTCTTAGATTACACTCGCGGAGGCCCTTCTGCTTAAATTTACTTTTTCATTCTTTTGCTCTTATGTTCTTCACAAGCATTCTCCATTGAATTGATGACTTCCGAGGTTTGGACCTTCATAACTTTCTCTTCTACCTTGCACCCCTGGATTGCTTGTTCTAAAGGATCCTCAGGGTTACCAGGAACCTTAATTGAACAAACTAGGGTTCCATCTTGGTTTACCCAAGGAATCTCCTTGTAGGTCTATTTATCATTCGGGTGGCTGGATATATCTCGGTGTAATCAATCTGGCTGTGTGCATTTCTGAACGTAATTGTTCAAGAGAAAAGTGGAAGGGAGGGAACTGAAACTCCTGCACTTTGTTTTTCTTCTCATTTAGTCCCCATGACGAGATACTACTTGGCAATGACTTCATAGATAGAACTTCAGTGTCATGTCTTGATGATTGAAAAGTGGTAGAACCTCTAATCATGAGATGTTGATCCTTCTTGGCTTTCTTGGTCAATATTCAGTCATATTCTATGACCCTCTTCTTTGAGTGAAGCTTATATCTCACAAGGGAAAGCTCCTCCTCCATGGTTGACCCAGTAGAACCTTCTATAACCATATTTGGTTTTTGGGGCGGATCTGAAATATTTGGCTCCTTAACAGGTCCTCTGGTCATTACCGTTTCAGTTTCAGCACCAAAATTCATAGTCCCATCCAAAATGGGATCCACTACTGGCTTCTCTCCATGGATCAAAACATTTATCATATACATTAACTTGGTCATCTGTTCTCTAGATTCATCCTGAAATCTTCTTGTTTGATCAATCATCTCTCGTTGGGTTTTTATGAGTTGCTCTTGAATTTTCTCGATCTTAGTAACACGCGCTAGTATCTCATTCATCGTTGTGGATCTTCAAACACGCTTTAGGTAATCTTCAATTTGTTTTCAAAGCTTTTTTTTCCTTTTATATGAGACGTCTCTTGTTAGTTAATGTGGATGTAATGAAAAATACCGGAAATGAAAAAATGAAAATAATGCGGAATATGCAAAAATGTATGATGCATGAAATGTTCGAGGCATTGATCCAAAAAATGTGCCTGTTATTATAAATAATCCTTATTGGGGAGAAAAGTGTTACATCTTTAAGAGACAAAAAACATTTTGATGGTATAGATCCCGAACAGCCTCTGACAAGTGGATTCGTCTTCCATGTTTTTTTTGTCACCGGTTGAATACCCTGTCGCACTGTTCCGGCTTCTCTGGCTAAACCGTGCAAGTAACGAGCTATTTTTTGTATTTGCTCCAAGAAGTCTCGAATGATTGCATCCATGTCTTTCATCCTTTGCTGAACATGTTCCCTAACAAAACCATCATTGTAGCCCTCCATCATGTTTCTTGAATTCGTCCACAATGGCCTCCAGCTCAGCTAGGGTTTCACTATCTTGTTCTCGTTGTCTTTGAAGGGACTCCCTAGGCCGGTAACATTTTTCTCGTCTTGCCCCTACAACATTTTCCTGTTCAAAAACTTGACTTTTGGTGTGCACAACATAAATCCCAGTCCATTCGGACCATAGTTGGACTTCTGAGTTTTTTATCTCTTGTATTATAACCCCTCTGTCCATTAATGCAAATTATTTATGTTTAACGAACACGTTTTTGGTGGATCAACACCTCTTTTGAATGATGCAAATGATGAAAATAAAATAAAAGAGAACAAAAATGAAAAAAGTTAGTGAGGTAAGGAAAATAAAAAATGATGAAAATGAAAAAGTCGTACCCCCAATGATATCTACCCCACATGCTTATTATTCCTACCCGGACATGATCTCTATCCCGCATGTTAATTTTAAACTAGTCCTAAACCGCATACATTTCTAGTTCTCAAGCTTTGAGAAAAAAATAAAGCAGAAAATAATTCAAATATCTTAGGGTTTGAAATGAGGTTTTTGGGGTGGGTTCTAATTCCATGTAGTCTCCCGGTTTAGGTTCTAAAAAACGATACCCGAGTTCTCCTTGCTGGTGCCCCCCTTGGGCTTGCCAGACCCTTAGTCCGAAGCCCATTACAAGCTTATGTGGACTAAGTTAAACTCGAAGGTTACTTGCTAGGCCCATACGAAGAATAAATTCTCACGAGAGCGTCGCTTTTACCCTAACTTAAAATAGGGTTCAAAGCTCGAGTATAGAGCCTTAGATGAAAAACAAGCTTTGAAGGCTGAAATCATTGAAAAAACCATTAGTACAACTATTTATTTGAAAAACATAATCAAAAGTAAGTAAAAAGGATTGAAATGTTACCTTAAAATTTAAACTTACCTTTTTACTAAAAAGAGAACTGGAAATTACCTTAGCCTGACTCATTTACATGTCCCTAGAAGAATCGCCAAGCTGTCGCGGTTGTCTTTCGGTTGGACCCGGAATTGGGCTTCGACTTAGGAAAATGGATTAGGAGTCGCCACTAATCATTTATTTTTAAAAAAATGGGTTGATTGGATACCTTATTTCTTACCTGATCTGCATCGTACCAAAGATGTGTCAGATTCGGGAGTCGGTTACAGTCAAGGAAGGGTTAGCACCCTTGAACTGCCCTTTCGGTACTACGTAATTTCCAATTGTCTTAAATTAAGAGAATTGAAAGTTTAAATTAAAAGGTAAAATTTGATCCAGACTACTTACCTTTGGTTGATTGAAAATGTGCCCTTAAATAGCCGAGAAACGTGTTAGATACAAAAATGTAATAAAAACAAGTAAAATAAAAACAAAGGAAATCAAGAAAAGTAAAAAGGGTAAAGAAACAATAAAATACAGATAAACAATGAATAAAATAAACAAAATGACAATGAAGAAAGCGCAATAAAAAAATAAAGAAAATAAATGAATAAAATAAAAATAAAAAGGAAAAAAATAAAGACAAGAAAAATGAAATAAATAAATAAATGAAGTATAGGAAAATAATAGTAAATAATAATATATATATGAAATAATGATATAAAAAAGGGTAATATACATAAATAAATATGATATACATAAAGATAATGAAGCATTAAGTATAATGTATAAAAATAACGAAAAAAAGAAATATATATATATATATAGATAATAGAATAAAATATTAAAAAAGTAGTAATAATAAATAAAGGAAATAATATAAAGGAAAAAAAATAAAAAAGAAATAATATATATATATATATATATATATAAATATGTATATATATTAAAATATAATATAAAAATGAGAAAATTAAATAAATAAATGAATGAATTAAACTGCGCAGGGATTAAATTGAAAGAATCATAAACTGAAGGTTAAATTTCAAAGCAATATTAAGGTGTAAATTTAATTCGGGGGTCAAAATAACTCTTTAAAAATGATGAGGGGCCAAAAGGGTAGTTTACCCTATTTTATTCAAAAACACACGGATCCTCTTGGGGATCCGCTTGAGTCACGGGTCGGTTCAGGTTCACTATAAATACCAAAAAAAATTAATCCCCATTTCCCCTCATTTGAAAACACGCAGCCCCCTCTCAACTCTTCTCTGGTTTGTTCATCCCAAATGGATGAACATGGCAGGATTCTTCATGAGTCCCAAAAATGGCCACCCTGCACCGCATTGCCGCCGCCAGTCATCGGCGGTGAAACAAAAAAATATTCCATCATTCAAAAGTCCGTCTCACACCCATTCTTAAAATCAAAGTGATTTTTACAATTGAGCCTCGGGGAACCGGAGGTCTAAGAGAAAAGATCTCGGTTCCCTTGTGTTCATCGGCCCAAATTCTTTTGTTTTTTTAGAGTAAAAATGATAAGGAAACAACACATGCAAGGGAAAAGAAATAAGAAAGGTATAAACTTCAACCTTTTATTGCTTCTTAAAACATTTACAAGGCTCGGGTTTTAATTTTCCTCTCGTATTCCTTGCTTATTTGCTGAGTATTTTGTGTATTTTCATGTGTAATCTCCGTGTGTTACAAATGGTCGATTACATCTTATTTATAGCCTATGATTTGCTAAGTATTTGATTCATATTAAAACTCTAACTTGGTTGTTGCCTTGGTGGTTGATAAGTGTCGAGATTTCCGGCGGTGGCTGCGTATGGTGTGATACACAAGGGGTCTTCGACAGGGCTTGGATATGCGGTTGGATGAGATGGGGTTAGGGTTTCTAAAAACCCTAATCTATTGTGGGTCTTGGGGCTGATTCACAGGTATGGTAGGTCATCAAACGGGCTATGGGGTTTAGGCCTGAATCATGTAAATAAAAAATAAAATTATATTATATTAATGTAAACAAAATATAATATAATTTGTAGTATTAATAAAAGAAAAAGATGAAATTAGGTGTCTACAATGAACATGCATTGGTTAAGTAGTTATAGTTTCATTATTTATTTACATGTCTCACTAGATCTATGATTTAGCGTGTAAGTGTTTTACATATAGGATCCGAGAAGTTTAGCAGGGAAGATAAGCAGAGGAGACATCATAATTTATGTGAATATCATATCAGAAGAATTAACAGTAGGTTTTCTTATTGTATTATATTATTGGCATGTATTTAAAGAATTAAATGGTAGAAGCTCTGAACTATTTTGTAAACTTTTGAGTAATATATGTAAATTATTTTGTATGCTTAAATTATATATGAATTTTCCTTTCTTTTTATATAAGAAATGGTTTGAAAGGTTGATGTGACATCTCAGACTCGTATTCAGGTCGGATACGGTTTGGGGGTGTTATAACTTTTCCAGAAGAGTTTGGGTGTATCCGATGAATTCTAAAGATGAAGAGGTTCAAACCCAATAACCATGAGAGACACTAGAACTGCTTGTAGTTACATGACCAATGAGAGAAATTTGTAGACCTGCTTGATTTGCTGATATGGTGGCCTATGCTCTTTCAGTTATTAAATATGATATTCCTATCACTTATTAAGAAGCAATACAAAGCTTGAAAAGTGACAAGTGGAAAAGTGCCATGGATGAATAAATGTAATCTCTACAAAAAAAAAACTTGAAAGCTGATATAATTACATAAAGATAAAAGAGTAATTAAATGCAAGTGGGTATTTGCAAAAAAGATAGATCTCCTAGTAAGAAAGATTTTCACTACAAGGCAAGTTTGGTAGCAAAAGGCTATGCCCAAAAGGAGGAAATTGACTATAATGAAGTATTTTCCCTTTTCTGAAGAATTCCTCTGTTAGAATATCGTTACCTTGGTAGCACATTTATATTTAGAGCTAGCTCAATTTGATGTAAATACAACTTTCTTGCATGGTGATATAACATCCTAATCTAGTCCGACCCGAAGATCACTAGATTGTGATGTCACACGGGACCACTAGAGTGGCTATCCCAAATTTTTTCCTTTAAAACAAATGTAAAAAATCACATAAAAATAAATCCCTCCAAGATAACTGAAATAAAACGTAATAATTCAAGTTTATAAAGAAAGGGAGCTTCTAAATCATCCAAATAAATACACTGAGTCTAAACCAAAATAGAGTTACGATTCAATACAAAAAGGTATACAATAGTACATGTCCTCTAATATAAATTAAGACATACACAATGCCTTAGCGGTGCTGGAATATCTAGTGACAATAACGCTCCACATACAACCTCTTAAGAACCTGTGCACGAAAACACATTCTAAACGTTGAGCTCGCGAGCTTAGTGCCTCACTAGTAATTGTAATATACTACATACATTCACTAAATATGCATGCTAGAGGAATAAGCATGAATACATATGAATATGATATAATATGTTGAGGTAGGTATCTTGGTGTGACTGAGGATTCTGCATATCAGAGCTCACACACCCATCTAGCCTTCCTATATACCCTTTGGTATCTAGGGTGAGATCCGAAACTGCATCGGAAACATACACCTGGCCAACTTATCCCATCAAGTCTTGGGGCATCTACACCCAATTGGCAGCTAAAGTGTCTTGGCATTGATTAGGATATATTTGAACTATACAATCACTGTTGGCTAAAGTAACTCAAGTGTTCTGACTATTTCCCGAGTATCAAACAAAGCTAGTTTTATTTCATCCTAGCTGTTATTGTTTCTAGTAGTTCTGAGTTTATTATTGTTCTCACTTGTAGTTTTGTTTCTTAGCTTTTTGGTATTATTGGGTATCTCAAAACTATCCTTTAAAACTCTTGAGTTTCTTACCCAAAACTGTTCGTGGGTATTGATACTAAGCCTTTCAGTATCAGTACTGACCTCTAGATAACAATAATAAATTTTGGGTATTGATACTACTAACTTATTGAAGGATGATAGAAAAATATTGGTATCGATACTCTAGTTTGAATATTGATACTCCTGGTCTGAGGTATCGATACTTTCCTAAGTACTGGTACCAAGTTTGGCTTTGATATTTTAAAAAATACCTTAGTATCGATACGCCGTTAGGGGGTATCAATACTTTACCCTTAGTATCGATACTCCCATGGTACTGATACCAAAAATGGCTACTAAAATATTCTAAGTGAAATTGGTATTGATACCACCTTGCGAGCATCGATACCTCACCTACGATATCGAAACCCATTATATGGGTATCAATACTTCTAGCCTAAAACCCCATTATTTATAACATCTGAATAACAACATCGATATTTTTCTTTTAGTACCGATACTCATGCCCAAAAATACCCTATTTTGGGCATGAAAATGCCACTCCAACACTTCCAAACGTCCTATTGAAGTCCCGAAATGCTATTAGAGTGTTATGTTTGATAATATGGGTCATAATAAGTTTGTAAACATGTTGAAAATCCCCAAACATTGAAATCTACCATAAACATTCTTAATGACTCATGCAAGCTAACAAACTCACCTAGTGATCTACAATGTAGTTGAGTTGAGTTAGAAGTAAGTTACCTTGGATTCCCAAGCAATTGGAAAACACCCAAGGTTAACCAAGTGTTAGCTTATCCTTTCCCCTGGCCTTGGAGTTTTCTCCAACTTCTTTCACTAGAAAAAACAAAGCATCAGTGTTACTGACATTGTTGGGAAGCTTAGAAAAGGGTCTAAAATGTTTCTTGTGGATTGAATCCCTTAAAAAACGAGTTGTTTTTTATGTTTCTAAAATCCCCACTAAACCCATATTTTGGTGGTGAAATTAGGAGATTAGAGGTTTGAATTAAAGCCATGGAGGAGAGGATTAAAATTCTTTGTAACCCAAAATTTTGGCAAGTGATCAAAATATAATTTTTAAAAGTTTAGTGGCCAAAGTAGAAATTTAGGAAAAGTCCAAGGACTAAAGTGGTAATTTCCCCAAAAAGAATTTTTATCTTGTAAACAAATAGTTCTCCCCAAAAATGATATTTCCATGGAAATTATATTTTTGATTTAGAGTTTGTATAAAAAATATAAAGTGATAAAGTTCGGTATAAAGTTCGGTAAATAATCGGTTAACCGGATTGAATCGAAAGTTTACAAAAATTAGAAGGTAGTTTGTGGTTAAAAATATTATTCTGATATTTTTAATCAATAGAATTTGATGTGGATCAGTGGAATTAAGTGAATTTTTCATGTTAAAGTGGAATAGTTAAATTAAAGTGACCAAATTGGAATTTTTAAAAGAGTACAGGGACCAAGATGAATTTTTTTTGAAATAATTGTTGATATTTGTATGATGATGTTATAATGGTGATGGAAACATGATGAAGCATGGCAATGTGGTAAATATCAAGATTCATTAAGGGTAGAAAGGACTTTTGGAATTATTTTTTTTAATTCATTTTAACTATAACTATAACAAGTATCCATGATATTTTAAATGCCGAAAAATCAAGAAAATGCTCTCATCTTCTCCTCTTCAAACTGTGGCCTTCATGGATGGGTAAGCAAGCTTTTCTTTTTCATTTTCAAGCCATTTTAGTACGTTTTTGGACTAAGACATGAAATAGAAAAATAACCTACATGAAATTCTCTACAAGTTGATATAAAAATTTCATTGTCTTCATGCTTAAAGTGTTGAATTGGTTATTATGGGGGTTGAAGGGGATGTGAAAATTAGATGATTTAAGGATATAATTTCATGTTACTAATGTTATAGAATCGTTTTCAAGTTTTTAGGATGATTGAAAACACTTAAAACCTCTTGATTTAGTGTCCGACCATGGTGAAAATACATGAAGAAATGTTGAAGTTTGGTTTGTTTTGATACGAAAATAATTGATAATACATGAGAAGGATGTTTAGATGATGAAATCATGCTTGAATCATATTGAAGATTATTAGAAATACACCACTTAGTATTCAACCTTGGTGAGAAAATTAGGAAAATTATAAAAAAAAATTGCCTAAGGGTTAGAATGGATTAAAGAATGATTCTACATGCTTTGAAATAAGTTTTGGACCAATTTGGAACATTGTTAAGCTAAGAGGACTTGTTCTCTAGTTTTAATAAATTGAGGGATTAAGATGAAAATATTTGAAAATTGAATTGCTATGCTGGAAATTAGTATTATAATGCTCATTTATATCTATTTGGAAGATTTTATAAGTTTAGGGATCAAATTAAAAAGTTTGGAAAAGTTGAGAACTAAATGGTAATTAAGACAAGGTTGGAGTACTACATTGGAGAATAATGCTAGAATGTTTGAATATGGTGGTTGATATGGAAATTAAAGTGAATAGAAAGGGACCATTTTGTAAGTTTTCAAAGTATTAGAATAAATTTAAAGTAAGGTATATTAGTGGGTTTAATGTGAAGTTTTGAAAAGTGAGGTTATTTATTGTCAGGAATCATCATTTTCAAGGACTTGGAAGGTTATTTTTGAAGGAATTAAGTTAGAAATTATTTAAGTGAAAGAAATTAGTATCGATTAGGTATTTATCACATTTTTAGCATTTGTATACAAATACATGTTTATTATGTTATTCAAGATACTAACATGTGTTTGAAATTGTATATATTGGGTAAATTAATTTCTGAGTAGATCGTGATCAATATCGAGATCAAAAAGGAAAAGACAAAGTTCGAGAGTGATTCGATATATATATATATATATACAGTAAGGCTTTCTAGTGAGGCATCATATGAGTGCATCTAACTTATTTTATATATTTATATGTCGAGGAAGATTTACGATGAGTCAACCTCGATTTATTTGAAAGAAAAATTTTAAAATTGTATTTTAAAATATATTTTATTATTATTTTACTCCATGACATAAGAATGATTTTGAGTATAAATTACTAAACATATTTTTATATGGTATTTTATTTAATGATGGATGATCTCGGGAATGGATTACCCAATGCATAACTTTATGATATTTTTTATTTTGTTCGTATATATGGATGAGTTGACATGTGAAATGGTATATGATATTGGCAAAAGCCCAATGTATGTGTATTGAGAGTTTTAGGTATAAATGGAATGCTATGAGTTGAAGTGATTATATGATACATGTTTATTTGGCACATATGGTGCAATTCTACAAGGCACTTTCGATTTCGAGTGAAAATATATCTACGAGACACTTTTAAGTGCATATAGCGCACACACTTGACAAGACTCAAATACCTGATATTCTTAGTTAAGATGCATTGGGCTATGATTTAAATACATGAAAAGTACAAGCTTATATGGTTCGAATATGAAAAACACAAGTTATATAAATCGAAAACTAACAAGTGATTTATCAAATATTTGGGTTGACTCGATATGTTTTATATGTTAAATAACTTTGAAAAGTTTATGTTATAAATATTTTATTATTCTTATTTTAATATTTTTCTATATTGTGATTTTATAAGATAATTTGGTTATTATTTGATTTTATTTAAAAATTACCTAATGCCTTACTAAGTGAAAACTTAGCACTTATTAAGTGAAAACTTAGCATGTGATTGTTTTACACGTAAGTACGAGTAAGCGAGCGGAGTAGGAAGAGTGACAACATCATTTCCGAGGAATCGAGTCTGCCTCCATGATTAGTAAGGACATCCTACGATTATTAATTTTGACTTAAATAGTGACATGTTTATTAAAGGATTTTTAGTTATTCAGATATGAAAGTTATAAAAATAGTTTTTAATAGAAAAGTTAGTATTGTTTAATTATAGTAATATTAAGTATGACTAATATTATAAATGAATAGTGTCTTACTAAATTCTGCTTTAAAAGTTAAAATTTTAAATTAGCCAGTTTTATTTATGATGTGAAACAATACTGATATACCAAATAGTTACATAAAAATCGAATTCAATTTTGACTTTAAACTATTAAATTACGATTTTACATGATTTCTAGATTTAAATTGAATATATGATTTGGAAATTTTTTAAAGAAACAAAATTTTTACCAGTTTTCGATTTGTAAAGGTTTTATAAGAAACATGTGACATCTCTTATTAGTATACGGGGACATATATGGGAAATATGTGTTACATTCTTACCTTTAAAACCTCAAACTAAGCTTGCTAGTTTACAAAGTCACCACCTTTGTCTAGGTTACCAAAGAGGAATATGAAAGCTTTTGGGAGAATAATATGACAAAGAAGAGTGGTGAAAAAGAGAACCCCATACGTGATATCATCAAGCCATTAAAGATTTTTAGCTTTTATTTCAAAAAGTGGTATAATTGCTCTTTTGATCCTCTTAGTTTTGGTCTTATCTTAAAAACACCCATTTTTCTCATATGTTGGGCCAAATCCAAGCCCGACTCAAGGCTAACTTGGTTCAAGTCTTCTTACAATGCTAATGGATTTATCTAAACTCACTCGGGTTAACCCAAAACTACTAACCTGAGATTCGGGGTGTTATAAGTGCTTTGGAAGAGGATATTTATATAACTTAGCCAAAAAGATACAAAGATGGTGGTTGTGAGGAATGGGTTTGTAAGCTGAACAAATCACTATATGAATTGAAGCAAAATCTTCGAGGCAGTGGTACAAACAATTTTATAGCTTTATGAGGAGGTATAAATACACCATAAGCAAATACGATCATTGTGTGTATTTGCGAAAGCTACAAGATGGATATTTCATTTATCTCCTTTTTTATGTTGATGATATGTTGATCACTTCGAAGAGTCAAAATGAGATAGACAAATTAAAGACTCAGTTGAATAAGGAGTTTGAGATTAAAGGTCTTGGTGAGGCCAAAAATTTCTTAGTGTGGAGATAGACAATGATAGATATAGAGGCAAGCTTTGTTTGACTCAGAAACAATATCTAAGAAAGTTATCTCCTAAAAATAATGAAGAACGAGAATATATGACAAAAGTTTCATATCCTAATGTAACTGGGAGCTTAATGTATGTGATGGTCTGTACACATCCTGACACTTCACAAGTAGTTGGAGTTATCAGCATGTACATGCATGATCCTGGAAAAGGACATTGGCAAGCTATGAATGAATTCTACGGTATCTACGACAAACCATGGATGTTGATTTAATTTTTGTACAGGATGAAGTACTTGGTCAGTTTATGGTTGGATCTGTTAATTTTGACTATACTAGTGATTTGATTAAGCTTCGATCAACTACTGGGTATTTATTTACTCTTGCTAAAGTCTTAGTAAGTTGGAAGTCTACTTTACAGTCTACAATAGCTTTGTCTACCATAGAGGCAGAGTAGGTGATAGTTTCAGAGGCTAGAGGTAGAGTAGGTGATAGTTTCAGAGGCTATGAAGGAAGTAATTTGGCTTAACATGTTAATGGAGGACTTGGGAGTTGTACAAAGTCATATTAGTCTCTATTGTAATAGTCAAAGTGCTATTCTCTTAGCAAAAAATTAAGTCTACCATTCAAATACTAAGCATATCAATATAAGGTATCACTTTGTGTGTGAGATCTTTGAAGAAGGAAAGATTCTAATTCAAAGGATTATGACAACATAAAATCTTATAGATATGATGACCAAGGTGGTAACAGTAATCAAGATTAATCATTGTTTGAACTTAATTAATATCCTGAAAGTTTGAGCACCTTTGGGTGTACGATGCTTGTGAGCGCAATTAGAATCACTATATAAGGATAACCTCATCAGATTTGTGGAGTTGAAGAAGTTGAGTAGGCTTGGAAATATCAAGTCAAGGTGGAGATTTGTTATGTGTAGCTTGTATTTTTACAAGCTACAAGTTGGAAAGTCAACAAATGTTGGTCAAAATTGGTAGCCATCAAAGAATTCAATTTCAAATTTGTTAGCACTAAAGAAATCAAGTTTGAATTTGCTACACAAGTTGGCAATACAAATTTACAAGTTGATTCAAGTTGGAAAATGACTAACCTTTTGTACATGGGAAAATTAATCTTTAGTCCCTAAACTTTTAGGTTATTTATAAGTTGATCCTTGAAGATCAACTATAAACAGGCCTAAGCACTTTCACTTGAAATCATCCCAAAAATCATCTCTTATATTTGTTTTCTTCATCCTCCCACTTTATAATATTTTGGGAATTCTAAGGAACTCCATTTTTTGTAATATTTTGTTGATAGTGAAGTTATCATCCGTTGGTGGTGCACGAGGAGTAGATGATAATTTTGTTGAACCTCGTAAATTTGGTGTGTTCTCTCCATTATTGATATTTATTGGGCTTTTCTATTTTGTTTTAAAATTCAATAGTTTAAAGGTTTGTCTGTTATGCAATTTTGGTAGTTTTGATCTTGATGTTTTAGATCAATTTTGAAACTACGTTCGCATGGGAAATAACTCAATTTCCCAAATAATTATTAGCGGACCAAATTCAAAGATTCAAGTAAAAACTAACCCACAATTTTCTGGTCATTCGTTAATAATGTTAACGTTCAAAGTAACATCGTCGCTCTCGTATCCTTTCTCGAAATTTACAAATTGGCTAATTCCTAACCGATAATCATTAGAACCTTTTCTTTTTTCAAATTAGAAAATTTTAGGGATAAATTTAATATGAAATTATTGTTCAAGGACCTATTTGAAACTTTTAATGGAGATAACAATGGATTCATCATTTTGTTACAAATTTATAAGGTTGGTGACCAATTTGTTACTTTTGAAACTTCAACGGGGAAAATGAAAATTTACTCAAATATTAGTGACCATTGATTTAATTTACTCTCATTTTATTTATTTTAGCATGAATCAAAGTGGTTAAGAGATTTATTGTTATCCTTTGAAGTCTCATGTTTGAACACTGTATATGTAGGAATGTAACCGTTCATTTTCAAATAGTTGAGAGCATTTAAATAGACATTACCTTGTATCCACCTAGTTATATATATATATATATATATATATATATTATAAAAATATATTTATAACCTAAATGGTAACATAATTAATATTATAATGTTTTTTTATAAAATTAATATATTTTAATTAGTGTTATAAATATAATTTTATAATAATACTTCAAATTTTACGTTATAATCAATATATTTTCATAAAATAAATATAATAAATTTAATACCAATTAAATTTTAAAAATATTAATTCTTAATCCTATAACATTATTACTCAAATTAATCCAGTGGCTATTTGTTGGGTACCATATCAAAGGTTTCGGGTTTGATTCTCAACCTTCATAATCATCAGGGTTTAACAGTAAAGTAATTGAGAAAGTTTTTCTTGGTGACTAAAATGAACGCTTTTTGATTTGGATGGTTGAAGTATAATGATCCTAACAGTTAGACGACCATAGTATAGGTTATCATAAATTTTATTGATTGATCGATTATTTTATAAACCATGACCAAAAATCAACTTTCTGTTAACTCTTTCCTACTCCGATCCTTCCGAATTAAAATACCCAAAATATCTGTGTTTATATATATATATACAAATTTGTGCCACAGCTTTTCATCCTTTTCCCGATTGAAGTATATCTGGAATTCCTTTATAGGGTTTTATATATAATTTGCCAGCCTTTTTTTTTTTAAAAAAAAGAAAAAATTGTGTCAATCGGCAAATAATAGTCGGTAGTTGATGGGTGCGAAGGCATGGCAAAGGAGGTTGCTAATATTGGTTTTCTGGTGGAGGCTAACGTACGCCGTCTTCGTTCCCTTTAGGGTTCCGTTATGTCCCAAGGTCTCCGTTCCCGACGCGATCTTTGACTTCCGAGACTCTTATTGTCCAATTACCTCTGCACATACCGAATCTATCGAGTTCGTTGGTGTTACCGAAGTACCTTCGCATTCTTTCATTTCCTTCCCTTTTTTTCCCCTTTCATTTTGTATTCATTATATCCCTTTCTTTTAAATTCTCTTTTTTCCGCCTGATTTGAGGTTTTGGAAATTATAAGTTAGAAGCTTTTTTTTTTATAAGCTGATAAGGATACGCAAAAAAAAAAAGAATGTATTTAGGGTTTTCCATTTTGGTTGCTTTAGAAAGGTTGGAGCATGATTTCTCAAAATTAGGGAAAATACGCTAATTGTCACGTATGGGCTGAGAAATATATGATCACACACACAAATATCATCCATTTTTGCATTTTTTTATGAATTTGCTGGATTAGTTCTCAAGAATCTTACGATTGGTCTTGATGGAATTGGAGATATCTTAAATCTATTTATTTCTGTTAGTTCATTGCATTGGGTCTAAAGGAACTAACATTATTTAGACAAATTCATATTCGAAGTTGACTTGAATTATGATTGTACTTCTTTTCTGCGTGATTTTTAATTACACTTTTTCTTTGATATGGTTAAGGGGGACGAGGTTTCATTGCAAAAGGCGCTTAACATGATTTACAAGAACAGTAATCAATATGTAGCAGTGCTTTTCTATGCATCTTGGTGCCCCTTTTCAAGGTCTTTTAGACCAAGCTTCAATATCCTTTCTTCTTCTTATCCTTCTATTCCTCATTTTGCCATAGATGAAGCAGCTGTCAGGCCAAGGTTTGCAAATGAATATCTGTAATTTAGTATTTCCATGCTATGAGTAATTGAGTATGTTTATCTTGCTAAACTGAATTTTGGTTTTGATTTCTTCAGCATACTCTCAAAGTATGGAGTTCACGGGTTTCCTACTCTTTTCCTTTTAAATTCTACAATGCGTGCTCGTTATCATGGAAACCGGTCTTTGAAATCTGTCAGTGCATTCTATGGTGATGTCACTGGTAAGGCCTTTGCTCTGCAACTTTTGGATTTTTGTGATATCTATGTTTCATCGAGTTGATACGTATAGTAGATTTAAAGTGGAGATATTCATATGTTTTGACTAATGGCATACTTTTTATGCAGTTTTTATTTTAATTTTTGGGTTAAAAATGCTTTATGGTTCTAGTTTGTGAGTTGTGTGATTAACCTGTCTGTCTGGTGCTAAATTGATATTTCTCTTTTTTTTTGTGTTTAGTGCGTAAGATTATGGATTCAGTAGGATAAGAGTGATAAGGTAGTCTTGAGTAATAAATGTCCTCATTGTGTCTTTGTTTTGGCTTACGTAAAGACAAATATGCCATAGTATCCCACTCATAATCCAATCCAAACTATTGCAAACCTGCTTCTCATCATAAGATTGCATAATCCATCATGGATAAGATGATGCAAAATGAGATAAAATTAACTGAAGGGGAATCTTGTAGTGTCTTATTAGATATACTTATCTATGATCCTGCTTTCCATAGTAAATGCTTCCTTAAGGAGTTTTTTGTTTCTTAATTTTTCCCCCTTCTTTGGGTGGGCTTTAATGATTTATAGTTTCATACCTCCTTTAATGTTCCCTTCAAAATTTCTCCCCATCAAGGAATGTTAATTTGTGATTCATTCATTTCCAAGATGGGGAGTTTGATTGAAAACAAAGTTTGATGGGGTTTAATAATATTCTACATCTGGAAGCTATGCATATCATGGCTAACATATTTGCTTTGCCATTGTTCTAGGCATTAAGAATTGTCTGGATCAAATATCATTGGGCAGAATCAGTCGCATGTCGAATCATGAGAAGCATAATAGCACTGAGCAGGAAAGCTGCCCATTCCCATGGGCAAGATCTCCAGAGAATTTACTTCGACAAGAGACATATTTGGCTCTGGCCACCACTTTTGTGCTTTTAAGATTGCTTTACCTATTGTATCCAACTATGCTTGTAATTGCACAGTTAATTTGGACACTGTTGATCCAAAATGTGAAATTGGGGGCTCTGTTGGAACACCCTCTGGCATATCTGAAACGGGCGATTCAACTGTTTAATTCCCTGAAGGAACCTTGCAAGAGAAGCAATTTACAAGGAGCAATGAATGCTAGAGCATGGGCCTCTAAATCCCTTGCAACCGTCTCGATCGGTGATGCCAACACAAGCCGTGCAGTGCCAATAACTGGATGTCACTAACTCAGGTTGGTGTGGGATGTAGCTATATTTGTTTCCTATGGAATGTTTGGCCGCAATCTCCGGGAAGCAGGGAGCCTTGTTGTTTCTTGAATTCTTTCAATACACTAGCTTTTGTGTTAATTTGAATTATGCTATGTTATATTGACCCTGTACTAGTTATTTATCATTTGTTGATGATCTAGATTACATGACGTTTACACATAAAGCAGCACTTCAACTTGTAAATAGGCTACTGCCGATAACTGCAAGCTGTCATCTGGCTTATGCCATTTTTGGCTTCTTCAAAGCATGTTTGCAACTTTTTGTTAAATAATAGTAGACCTAAATTCCATGTTCTATACTATTATTTGGAGTTGCAAAGACTAATTATTTTCACTTGCATCTTTCTCACTTTGGTGTTTGACGTGTGGGGTGGTTATTTAACTTGTTCGATACTTGTAATTGACCTTTCCAATGGCGAAAATCTCTTAGGTTTTGCTTTGGTGAAAAGAAAATAAATTCTGAATATGTTCTATAAGAAAAAGTGAATGAAAAGAGAGATTGTTTTTGTCTTTATTACCTCGAAACCTGTATCCATCCCGTCTAATTTGGTGCGAAGTGGGAGGTTCCGTGAAACCCGTCCCACTGACATCCCTATGTTTATGCGTATATATCAGAATGTCTAAACCAAAATAGGCTCTACTCACTAACCACAATAATCACCTCACATCATTACCATCCATAACCATAATGGGCCACCCATTAACCACTTTGTTCAGTTGTATACACAAATGTCTAAAACCAAAATGAACCTGTTTGAACTGTTGCCTTGAACCAAGCTTGGCGCCCAGCTAACAATGAACAAAATCAACAGAAATTGGAGCTGCACCCCAAAAAACTACTAAGGCTCCTAAACCTACTGCACAAAAAAAAAACCAACGAGGAACTGAGCTTCATTCACTAATGAATCAGCCATGGAGCAAGAAGTCGAACATCCACCTCTATTTACTTGGTAAGAGCTAGCACCAAGCTGTCACGAGATATCCAGTGGTATCATCTTTCTTCACAATCTGCCAACATAAGACATCCCTTCAGGTCAGTACCATCAATAACAATATCGAAGGCATCAATGTTAAATGATTATGAGAATGCATTATAGAAAGTTCATTGTCCTAGAATACAATATTTCAAAGCATCAATGTTCTGTCTTATAAGTTGAACAAATATCAATGATAGCAAAGAGCCAGCAGAATGCAAGTCTTTTTGTAACTGGCATGTATCTATACTCTTGTACGAATAGCTAGCTGCATTTTCCCTAAAAGTTACCCTGTAAAAAATGAAGGTCCACAAAAATGAAAGCAAAACCAGAATCTATAGTTTCAAATCTGTATCTGCAACAGTTTCATGAATGTACTATACATGGTTGTACATAAGCACAAATTATTGATGATAAGGAAAGTCTTTATTGCGGCTGTATTGTGCAACAAAAAAGTACTCTCTCCAAGGAAAATAGTTTTACTGTAGCACATTAAAGCAACAACATTATAACATTGAGTATATCATGTATTTCTAATGAACACCTATGACATATACAACTACAATTACCGATGGAAAGGAAAAGCTTCACTACTAGTTGTGTAACATCCCAAAAACCGGGTTGGTGACTAAAATGAAAGTTTTTGAAACTATGTGATCAATTTCGGAAAATTGAAAAGTTTAGGGACTTAAATGAGAATTTCTTGGAGCAGGATTGAATAATAAAGTTAGGAAATGAAAAGGGCATAATGGTCATTTGAGAAGAAAATAATTAAAAATGTATGAAGAGAATATTATAACACGTGGAAAAGGGGAAAGAAAGAGTAAGAGATATCCAGAGCATTCTTCAGCTTTCTTCTTCCTCTTCACCGTGGGTTCTTCCTGCATAAGGTGAGTATGCTTTCTATGGATTAATTCTTTCATTTTAAGGTTGGTTTTGATTATTGGAGTGTTAAGAAAGCTTAAGGAAAGGTTATAGTGGTGTAAAACAAAAAGATGGACAAGTTATGGGTGATTTAATAAAAGAAGGATTTAAGTGAATTGATGAGAAAGAAGTTATAAATGGATTTTTAAGCCATATTTGACTTGTCAAGGATCTAATTAAGAAGTTAGAAGTGTTAGAAATGAAATTAGAACATGTTGAAAATGTAGTGAGATTCTTGGTTTCAAGTTATATGTGTAGATATTGAAGACAATGATGTGTTATATGGATATAAATTGATTTAAGTAAGTGTAGTTGAGTTTAATGGCATAAAAGGGATTAAAAACGAAAGGTTTAGGTTGGGATTGGTAAATTTTAAGGCTAAAGGAGTGAATTCTGGGTTAGGAGTATCGGTACTGATTCATCCAATACCGGTACTTCAAAGGAAAATAGGTGAGATTTGGGATAGGGGTATCGATACTGGTTGAACAGTATCGATACCATAAGTCGAAATTTGATAAGTTATTCAAAGAGTATCGATGCCTAAAGGGGTAGTATCAATACCAAGAGTGCCGATACCATAAGGACAGTATCGATACCATTTTGAAATAAGGATTACAGAATGCAATTTGGGTATCGATACCCAGGCTTGGTATTGATACCATAGCTAGGGAAGTATCGGTACCATACCTTCGGTACCGATACTACTCAAAGTAAAAATGTGAATTAGATGTTTCTTTTAAATAAGATTATTGATGATTGATTCATAAGGTTTAGAATTCTAATTTTAGTATCAAATGTACAATTGTGTAGATATCGAACGAAAGCAAGTATTTGATGAGGTAACGAGATAAGATCGATCAAGAAAGAGTTATAAGTGCTTGAATTGACTAGTGAGTCCAGGTGACTGCATACGGGTAGGAAATATTAGCTAATGGGAAATTAGATTTGCGACAAGTTTGTTTCCTACATTTGGAAAAATATGATTGTATTAGTAAAATAATGATTAGGATTGATATTGTGTGAATATGACTTGTATGCATTATATGTTATGTGAACATAAGAGAACAAAACATAAACTATATGATATGATATAAGTGAAGGCATGCATATATGATATATGTTATGAGATATATGAGAAAATGTATATGTGACTATCTAAGTGAATATATGAAACATTATATGACTATGTGATTATGTGAAAAAGAATACAAGCATATGTGATAAGCTATGTGATATGTGAATCATATGAAAATTTCCTACGTGTAAGTGAACCACATGCCTATATGAATATGTGAAATAACATAAGTGATAAAGCCCATGTTACGTGATAAGAGAGCTAAGGGTATAGTTGGCATGTCAAGAGTCGAGGGTTATATATGGTCCTTTGGGACATATATGTTATATGATATGTGGTTCTTCGGGACATCTATATGGTCTTTCGGGACAAATTTTACATGCCCCTAGTGGGACCCTATACGAGCTGTGGTGACAGCATATGTGCACCACTATGTACTCACATATCTTTAGTTCTCCCAAGTATACCATGGGCAATTAAACGATACAATATAAATAAAGTATGTGTGTTGTGTGTTTTGTGGTGAAATGTGTTATATGGATTTTATAAATGATAAGTATAATATTATATGATAAATGGTATTAATGATAATGATAAGAATATTAGTGAGGATAATGATGACCTATGTGTATGTATACATTTTGCTATATGAAATATTATATGATTTGGTGTGAAATGATAGTATGAAATGTTCATGCATTGTTAGTAGTTAAAGGTTATATTATATGTTTTTTTATGCCTCACTAAGTCATAGACTTAGCGTGTGAATGTTTCACACGTAGGTTTCGAGAAGATTAAGAAGCACAGAGGAGCAAGACAAGTCAGCTTCTCCTTTCCGAAGATCAGATCAGAAAAGTGTTTTGAATCATATGTATTTTGGTATATTAAATGTCGTTGGCATGTACTAAGAGCTTTGCGTTGAATATGTTCTAATAGGATATGTAAAACCAAATGTTTTTAATTAACGTAATTTATTCAGTTTTGATTTAAATGTGAAATTGAAATTCTTTAGCTATTTTGTGAAAAGAAACGGTTTAAAAGTCGATGTGATACCTCAGACTCATATTCGGGTTGGATACGGGTTGGGGGTGTTACAAGTTGTATTCATGGAACTTGCTCAAATCAAATTTACATGAAAAAAAAAGTTATCAGAGAGAAAAAGCAGTGCTTGATCATGAAGACACCAGGCAGTGTAAATGCATTTAAAAATTACTTGAAATGCTTGAGTAAAATATCAGCCATAAAGACCAGACAGAGCATATGTTATCAATACCTGTGTTAGGTATTGCTTAATTCTCTCACTTACAGTTCCCTCCAGAGCTCTCTCAGCATTATATCTACAAGAAGAATACAGGAATAGCCATTAAGAAACTGTCCAGGTCAACTGGTTGTTGAAAGTAAACAGCATTATGAACAACGAACTATTGGGTAGGCCCTAACCTTTGATGGACAAACATCTCCAGTGACTGCTTCACATTGCCAAGTATTGGGTGGTTTTCATCGGTTTCATGCAATCCCATCCTCTTCAAATGATGCCAAAGGTTATCTGCACAAGTGGATTAGTTCACGTGCAGGAAAAAAGAAAATCAAATTCAATCCTTAATTCATCAAGAAAACACTATTAATCATGTGATAAGTTGATAATTAACTTTCAGCCAGATAAATTCACTCGAATGAGAGTAATACAGGACAGCCTACCAAGTATATGATCTATAAACATACAAGACAAAGAAAAAGCAGATTCACACAAACACAAAGCAAGTTTGGCCTCACAAGTTCATAACCAAAATTTTAAAGCTCATACATTGATCAATAAAGTGTACCTTCCGCAATTTTGCCTCCGGCAAGCTGCACGATACTAATCACAACAAAAGTAAAGCCATTCATATGAGATGTATTCACATCCTCAACATATTTCTTATACACATCAGCAGGTAACTGACTTATGATAACATATGATTTGGCATCAATTCCACCTTGAAAACAACAAACGTCATCGAAATTAAAGTTAGAGAAAAAAAAATTATACGAATCAAGAGAATTTCAAACAAAGGGCGACAATATATTGTTACTTTGTTGAGATAGCAAGGACTGGTTTGTGGAAGAAGGGCGAGATCTTTGAAGTTCCCTCAATTCGTAACCAAAGATGGAGGAGAGTTTTTCTTTAGCCTGGTTGATGATATAAGCAGGAAGTGAAAAGTGACGATAGTTTTTAGTGACTAATTGAGAGAGTTCTTCCCTTTTAATTGGACGTCCTGAGTTCTGATGCGTTTTAAATAGTATGTAACGAATTACTTCTGCAACAAGCTTGTCTTTTTCCTACCAAAAACAAAATCAGAAAAAGAAACCAACTTTTTAACAGATTGGATTATCATTTCGAAAGGTATTAGCAGAAACTGAAGCAAAAGAAAAAATTACCTCTTTTGATATGTCTAATTGAGAGAAACATTCACCAGGATTTTCCATTTAGCATTAAGGACGAGAGAGGGGTTAGTTGCGTGTCTGTTTGGTTGAGAAGAAAATAGAACAAAAACCCTCACGGGAATTTGGAGAAAAATAATACTAAAACATAAACCCAAAACAGTTCAATGTTGGTTGGGGGAGAAAGTTGAGAGAGCGAGTAAAGCAGTACGGTAAGCAGGCGACTTGAGTAAAAAAATATTTTTGTTAAATTCAACTTAATTTGATTATATTTATAATTTCATAAATTTTATTATTATTATTTTTAAAGTATAGCATTTGATACGAGTTGTAAAATATAATTTGAATAATTCAAAATTTTAATAATTAATAGATTAATTTTTAAATTCAAATAGAGTCACTTAATTTTACATGATATATATATATATATATATATATATATATATTGTTTTATTTTCTGTTTTTCTACTTAGGGTTTTAAAAAATTAAGGTGAAAATGTCATTTTTGTCTCTGTAGTAGACTCAATTTATCATTTTCGTCTCTATCATATTTTTAGTTAATCAATTGCATCAATGTTTAAAATATTTAATATTGTTTATATATTTAATTAGGGTTTTGGGTTTAGAGTTTATGATTTAAAATTTAGAATCTTACGTTAGAATTAGAATTTAGAATGATTAAATTAAACAACTTTAAGAGTAAAATTGATCAAAATATGATAATGACGAAAACAATAATTTGGATAGAGTGAACCTTATGTCAAAAATTATAGATGCCTTCTAATTGCTTCCATCTCTACCTATGTACTTGCTTTGTTTCAAACGGGAAAAAGGGTAAATTACAAAATTAACAACTGATTTTTTTTTCTCTTATTTTGATCACTGTAATTTAAAACTTTTTTATTTAATAATAAAGCTTTATATATTAGATTTTTTTTGTTCACTTGATCGTTTTCTTAGTTACACTTTGAGGTAGTACGTGATTCCGTTGAATGGTAAAAGTCCATCAGATTACCACTTTAACACAGGTGCGTTGAATACCTCCTTTTCAACCCACTGGTACTAATCATTTATCAGAGCTAGCTCATTCAAACCGGATACCTTTATAAACTCAGTTTCAACATGCATGTAAAATCCTGTGTTGATGGAGCCACCGTCGAAAATCAGTGCTTGGTGGTTGTATACCCTATCATCCGTAACGAATGCTTGAGAATATGAATCGAGTGAGTGAGGGATCTAAAAGAGTAAGCAAGAAGTTCTCTTTGCTTGTTAGGCTTGTCATAGGGAGACCCTCCTCTTTCTATGATCAAAATTAAACATTTGTGGTCAGACAAAGTTGCAACTAAAGGACAACCGACAATTCCTCCGCCTACTATGATGTAGTCGTGAAATGGGGGAGCCGAGATTGATTCTTGAACAATCTAATATATAAAGCTAATAATAATAAGATACAGGGTGCTTTACAAGATGATATTTAGACTTTTTTAGTCAAATACTCCATATCAGAATAAAAATACAAAATCAGTAACAACGTAATATTCTTCTGCAGGCACGAATCGAAGAAATTTATTATTAGAAAATCATTTCAAATTTAAATCTATCTATATTAAGACACTAAATCGAAACCATGATGTTAAATATCAAGTATCCATGCAACCAACGCCAAACCTAGTTTTGGGAAACACAAGAAACAAGACGCTGCAAATAATCCTCACCATTAGTGGAAAACCCTGCATATCTTGATCCGTCTCCTTTTCGTGTCCTGGAAAAACACAGTTGGTAACTCTATGATCCGGGAAAGCGGTCGTCATGAACACTAACACCGACATGCTGGCATGAACGAAATCCGTAAGTCCAACCTTGTACCTATTGTCCTTCGGGGATTCGACTTGGAGATCAAGCTCGAAAAGGGTCATCCCTCAAGGCGTCATGAAACTGTCGGTGAAGTGTAAGAAGCAAGAGAGAGCACAGAAGCCTATGAGGGAGTAAACCATGATGGTGGTAACATGGTTAAATTTAGAAGGCTTAATTCTCAAATAACTGTCCAAACTATACCCTTTGTGCCAAATAAGTGCCTATATTTTTTTTGGGCCATCCGGGTGCCTAACGTTAAAGACGTTAGCACTTTAGGTGTCCGAGCTGTCAACGACATTAGTTTTCTCCGTCTAGTGACACGTGTCACAACCTAGTAATTTTAAAAATTATTTTAAAAAATATTTAAAATACTATTATATTTATAAAAAACCTAACTTTTCTTATTTTATAAAACAACCCCAAAACTCCAAATCCTAATCTTAATCCACCATCGCCGCCCTCTCCCACAACCGTCGCCCCTGACGTAGTCCTTACCATCATCCTAGTTATATGTCACCGTAGTTGTCGTGATTCATTGTCAAAATCGCGTGTGATCGTGATTTTTATTGTAGGGTTCGCGGGATTTAAATCGTCGATTTGTCGTCGGTCGATCATCAATCGGTCATGATTTCATAGGGGTTTTGGTCGTCGGGGGGGAGGTCGGGTGGAGCTTCTTCAACGGAAAAGTGCCCATATTTTAAATTTAAAATATATTATTATGTTTAAATTTAGATATTAAAAGAGTTTTGGTTGGAGTTAAACTCTCAAGTTCAATATTTTAAATTTAAAAGATATTATTATCTATTTAAATTTAGATATTAAAAGAGTTTTCGTTAGAGTAAAACTATCTCGAAATTCCCTTATAAATATTTAGCAATTCTCGCAGTTTTTCATACCTCAGAATTCAAGAAGTTTTCTTCTCTTGAAAATATTTTCTCTCATTCTTAGAAAATATTCTTTTTCTCCCTTAGTTTTACCGGTGATAGTCGAAGGCAATAAAAGTTTGTGATCTTTACTGTTGTACTATTGTATTTGATCATCAAATTGTTGTATCATGGGAGACAGACGACCAAAAGATCTCAAGCAACAAGGAGTGGTCGAAAATCTATTTTAAGAAAACTGTATAGTGACAGCCTCAACTGATTTCGATCACAAGATCAAATATAAAAGAGTATTTTTATTTCTTTTTTAATTCTCTTTTATTATAAAGAATAAGATTTCTTCCTTTTACTTTTTATCAGGTTTCATTTTTGTCTCGGATTATTTCTTCGGTCAACAATCTTATGATAGATTTTTCATCTTGTACCTTTCTTGATCCAAGATAATTCGGAATTGTAGGAAAAATGAGATAGTAAACAAATTTGTTTCGGGATTTATCTTGCAGTCGTAACGGGTTTACTAAAAATCTCAAAATAGACAAATATGTATAACATAAATTGTCATGAAAGTAATTGTAGTTGTTGATTTTGTTTCAGAATTGTAACCCCCCAGACCGATACGGATGACCCGATCTGATCTGAGGTGTCACATTAGGGCCACCAGAGCGACCCACTGTAAAAAATAGCGGAAAATTTAAAACTTTTATTAAAACATGTAACTTATAAAATAATTTCTCAGTATACAGAAATAAAACAGATTTTCAGACTCATATATAAAACAAAATACAATTACATGCCCCCTAATCACATGTAGCGTACTCTGCAAGCAACCCTGGAAGAACTCCCTTACTGATGTCGATAGATATACTGTACGATTCTTTTAACCTGCAAAGGTGAGTAATAGAGTAAACTTCGAAAAGCGCAGTAATACAGAACTACCAGATGATGCTGATGAACGTGCAGATACAGATAAACATATATTTTTCTTATCGGTTCAGACATCTACAAATCCTTATGTTGAGCGGAAATCCTACTGGTATTTCAGATGGTAACGGACAATGAGCTTTCAATTTAGAGAAATATTTCGGATGTCTAGGTTCAGGAGATCAGAATAGGTTATCTAGTGTGTTCCCGCAAAACCAGTGAAAAGATACATATCTTTTCAAAACATATTTTTAAAAATTTAGAAATCATAGTAATTCCCTCAACCGCACATGTCCATAATGTGTAGGTTCCCCAAAACCATACAATCCCGGCATAACAGTAAGGTCCTGAGCACACAGCCGATGAGCCTTCATATATTCTTCCTCCAACAATAACCCCCAAACAAAACATTTATCAAAAACCATAGTAAATCCCCCAACCGAACACATCATAATATGTAGGTTCCCCAGAACCATACAACCCCGGCACAACAGTGAAGCCCTGAGCACAAAGCCGAGGAGCCTGTATATATTCTTCCTCCAACAATACCCCCAAATAAAACATATTTTCGTCAATAAACGGAGATTTCAAAAATCAAAGCAGAATTCATATCATATATCAGAACAGAATCCAGATCAGAAATCAGATCAAAATTCAGATAAGAAATCAGAACATATTTCAAATCGGAAACCATATAAAATATTCATATGATTAGGAAACACACCAAAGTTTACGAATATTATTTAGAGGTACTGTATCAGGCAGAGAAACACAGATCTTCAGTATGTCGATAGAATGTTGGAATTTAGAATCACTATTGAAAGAGTTCATTAACTGACAGAATCATCAATTATTCAGAATGTGAATTGAGCTGATAAGGAAGAAACGAAGATTCGAAACATTTACGATTTGTGTCGATCTATCAGAATACCGAACAACTTGAGCTGAACAACTCCCAGAACTAATACTTATCGACTGGTTAATGCATTACCCTTCCAGGGTATTTACTCTTTATTTCATTTCCACGCTTCCACAATATCATGTAATGTTGACGTACTTGATTATTTTAATCATAAACCATCGTAATTGTACACTATGTAAACTCATCAGAATTTCCAGACTTATCCAAATCACTTACTAAATCCTCAGTCATTGAGGTTACCTAATTCATTTAGCATTCATGTTTATTCATGTTATTTGGGGGTTTTCAGGGTAATCCAGACGTTTCTGAATTTCAGATACATACTATACTTCCGTTAAATTCAATTTGGTCTTCGTGGTCGATTTGTCTAACAAATATCAAATCCTTACTACTGAATGCGTTCTAGAGTTGAGCTGAGCTGAATACTTCCAAAACTATCATCGAGCCAAACTTTAAAAGACGAACACGCATTCCAATAATATATATGCCATTCAGGTATTGACATAGTTTTAGGGTTGATCTACTCACTTAAATCGTGTTCCATTACTTTTAAAGGTAGTCTAATACCTATGCTTATTTGGATTCCTTAATTAATCCAAGACATTTACTTAGTTTAGGCCATAAGGTTATTTTAGTAATTTTGGTGTTCAGTTTTATTCCATTCATTTCAGAGTTCGATGATATCCAATCATTCCTGAGCTTGGTGATATTCTTGGGGTCATTACCATTACAGGGGTATTCTGTTCATTCTACAGATCCGATGTATTTCAATCATTTTCTTCCATCCTTTTTTATTATTTAATTCCAATTTATCATCTATTTCAGTCCCTTCGAACAATTCTAATAAAAGAGCACCCCGATAAATTGTTCTTCAGGTATTTACTCTTAACTTGGATATTTTCGGGTCAAGTGCCTTCTCAGATTTTTACCAACGGAATATCAAGAATTTTCTGCACTAAGTCAGGATCTTAATAATCAAATTCGTAATTAATCGAGTTATGTACAAATCCTCATAGTACTTTCTCATTCAGGGTCAACTCGAATTATTTTATCTCTTAGGGGCATTTTCGTAATTTTATAACCAGATAATTTCAGTATTAACTCTTAACGAAAATAATTATAATTTAAAGATCATATGGTCAATTGCTTTCTCGAACATTCTTTGATCTTGAAATTATTCCTTAACAAACTTCTAGCATCTTGCGCAAACCTTTTTTGGCGTTAAAAACCAGTTATCCAAATTTTCTAAACAAAACTATCATTTATTATGCACATCTGTAATTATATCGTATCAATATGTCTTTTCAGAGTTATTAACCAACTTCCAGGGATAATTCTTCTCATCCTACAACATAAGGGTATTTTCGTAATTTTACCCTACCAGAGTTTTCTCATAATTTCCCATCCAAGTACCTTTAACATTTAACCTTTGATGGTATAAAAAATAAGTTACAAATCAATGGTTGATTTCTTTATCACTAATCACAAACTTGTAATTTAATTATAACAGTTCCTCAATATCTTATATTAGTCATTCGATCCGTTTTCAGTTACAGAATTTCTACCACATATATATAGAGTGTATAAATTATTCAACTCCACAAAAGTGACCAACATTATCTTATTCATGCATTTACCAATATTAACATGTTCCATAAAGCATAAAGAGGTAGTAAAATATTACCTCGATTTCCGTGTAATACTAATTAACCGTTAAATTCCATTCGAACGCCCTCGAACTTGAAATCATCTTCCAATATTTCCTCGGATCCATATCAACAGAAATTACATCAAAACAGAGCTTAATTCTAACAAACGGATTGAATCGGATGATAAATCAGTGAAAAATAGCTTACCGGGTTTGAATTTTGTGAAACGGACTTCGGATTCGGATTCAAGACATCGAAAACATAAAATATGACTTTTCGAAAATTTTGAATTTTTGGTCAAAATAAAAGTTAACGGGTTTGACTGGCAATTTCGAGGCCTTCGGGTCCAAATTTTGAAAAATGGACTGCGGAATCAGATTCGGAACGTCAAAAAATGTCAGTATATGTATACTCGGTCAAAGTCCAAGGTCGTTTAATGTCCGGTCAAAGCCGATCAAAGTTCTGGTCAACAGTGGTCAACGTCGGTCAACGGTCAATAGTCGACTATTTTACACAAATATCACCCAAACAGAAATTAATTACAAAATTAGCCACCTTCTGCAAATATTTACAAAACTAACACCCAAATTTTACACAAATAAAACCCAAACAGAAATTAATTACAACCAGACGATGCCCACTCTCGGGGGTGGCGCGTGGGGCGCGTGAACAGTGATACAGTGTCAGAAAATTCCTGGAAAAATTCCTAAAAATTATTTTATGGTGTTTTGAGACACTTACCAAGCTCAATTCACAATTTTGAACGGCGGAGAGCTCGATTTCGAAACGTCAGAAACTTTAATGGTCTCACCCCTCCACGCGTCGGCGATAATGGAGAAACGGAGAACACCGGTGGACTCGGAACGATGCAAGAAACACGATGGTGCGGGAGGTGCCGTAAACGGATGACTGGATCGTCGTGAATCGACGAAAAACCAACGAAAATTGAGTTAAAACCGACGATACTTCCGATTGAAATTAACGACAAACGACGCCGATTCACAACGAACACGATGGTGGTTTCGGTTCGTCGATTGGAGGTCGGACGACAAGTAGATCGGAGTTGGAAGAAGGGTTGTTGGAGAGGAAAAATTGGGATGAAATCTGGAAAATCATACAAGGAGGGGATTATATTTTCAACATATAAGAAAATTGGTCAAATTCAGGACTAGGTCACTGAATTACCTGCATTTAAAAAAAATGGTCTGCAAACTTTTAAATTTTATAATTTAATCTACTGTTTCTTTCAAAATACCAATTAAATCCACCACTTTATAATTTCTTAAATTTAGCCCCTAAATTGGGGTGTTACAAGAATATTGATTATGTTCGATAACAAAATCGAAAATAAACAAAAATTAATTTTTTGTTTATTGGAATTATTATTAATTCTAGTTCTGAATTGAATTGAGATTTCAATTCTCTTGGTATAAATAAGCGAGAATTAATTTTTTGTTTATTTGAATATTTGATTTCGTATTTGAAATCAATTGGGATTTTAATTCTATCGCGAACAGAATTATTTAATTTCTATTAATAGAAATTATGGGAAAGTAACAAATTTTTTTACTAATTTGTTTCTTGGTAGAATAAACCATAATTTATTTCAGTTTATTATTGGAATTATTATTCATTCTAAACGAAAGAATGGGTAATCTTAACGATTCACCTAATTCGTGATTTGGAACGTTGTTTCCTACTCAACATTTGAATTAAATTCAACGGTGTTGATGGTTGTAAGTCACAACGAGAAACTTGAAAAAATCTTTAGAAAGAATTTCAAGATACAACAACATAAGATATTGATCTATTTGGTCATATTAAATTTGGCCAAATACAGAACGATCCTCCTATTATTATAGAGGATGATGTAAACAAAATTAGTACCATATCAAAAAGGAAATGCATGAAAGCATTAATTAGGGCCTTTTAATATAGAATATTAAATATGGCAGTTTTTTATATTTATAATTATTATAAAATTTTATAATAATTATGGTTAGTGTTTGGAAACACTGAACTATTAATTTATTTTGAGAAATTTTATAAATACAAACAGATCCAGAGTTTAATCAAAGGCTCTTGAATACTGAGTTTGTAACACCCCTAACCGTACCCATCCCGGATACGAGTCCGAAGTGTCACATTGACTTTTCAAACTTTGACTCTTAAAGAAAAACATGAAAAGTTTTAAACTTTCATTAAAATAAAAGATTTTAATTTACACAAGTTGGGCCCAATTTGAACCAAATTAATCAGAGCATTAGAAATTCACAATTTTGTTACATGCCAACACACTATAAACAACCAAATACATACACTTAACTACAATTCTGATCTGATTTGTGGAAAGGAGAGTCTGACCTGTCTAGCTTCAACTCACTTTTCTTCTCGTTTATCCAGAACCTACGTGTGAAACACTCACACGCTAAGTCAATGACTTAGTGAGACATAAAAAAACATATATAAAAACTCTAATTCGGAACAATGCATGAACATTTAATATGATTCTATCATTCATAACCATATAATATTTCATATAACATATACATACCTGCACCTGTATATTATCATCTTCACTAAATGTGCACATCATCTATCACTTAGAGCAATTCATAGAGAATCAAATATAACAGTGTAATTCACGTTTGTCTACTAAACTATAACACATATGATCATATTAAACACATATGAAAATAATCTTCTAATGCAATTTCATTTCAATTTATCTTTGAATTGCCCATGTATATTATTGAGAACAGAAGGTACATGAGTACACTGAGGTTGTGCACGAATGCTGTCACCACAGCTCGAATAATTCTCACTAGGGGCACTGAATATTTGTCCCGAAGAACCACTATTTCCCAAAGGACCACTGATATGTCCCGAAGGACCACTATGTCCCGAAGGACCACTATGTCCCGAAGGACCACTGATAATCCCTCGACTCTTGGCATGCCAATTATACCTATAGCTCTCATATTAAATAACATGGGCTTAAATGTGGATACACTTCACATTTTCATATCTCTCTTATCTTTCATCATATAAACACATCATTCACTTCACATATACAAATATGATCACTCTATCTTTTCATATATCACTTAGCATTATCCTTTGGTAATACCGCTCATTACACATAATGTCATATTAAAACATGGATAAATTATGCATGTAATCACTTGCAAGTAGAGCAATTCCATCTAAATCACATATCACATGACTTGTAACTTATTCTTATATTTTATCATAAACATATACTCTTATAACTTATTGTCACTTGATTTCATATAGCTCAATAATCACATGACTTATCTTATAAACATATATTCATATACTTTATAATTACATATTTTACTCCATTTCACACATAGCCACATAATCACGTAATTCACTTACACATATATCATTTTCATACCTAAATCATATAACCCCTAAGTCTTCCTCATAAAGTTATACTATATGTTCATATAATCTCATTTTATCCTATAAGTCAATACTTATCTTGACTCACTTTTCCATTTATTCACATAATTGATTATATCAATTTATATAATTTATTACACTATCCTGCATTTATACTGATCATGAAATCTATACCATAACATATAATTTATATACTAAATTAATCCATTTATCTAGCTTCATGTCACATAACTCCTATATCCTAGTTTATTTTAAATATAATTCTTCTCAAAACACTTAACTTATAATTTGGTATCATCATTTATATTTAGGCACCCTAATTTACATACTATTATCCTAAAGTCTTATAACCCTTTTCTTCCCTTATCCCATACAATATAACTTACACTTGATTATCTTATGATCACAATTATTTATATCAAATAATTCTTTAACTTAAAACCTATGCCACATGTTCATTTCATCGCTTATAACTTTATCAATCACATAGCTTATGTCACATTTCATACAATTTCATATTTCTT
The DNA here is from genome assembly GCF_006381635.1 of Hibiscus syriacus. Lineage (NCBI taxonomy): Eukaryota > Viridiplantae > Streptophyta > Magnoliopsida > Malvales > Malvaceae > Hibiscus > Hibiscus syriacus. Next base: position 2,062,320 of record NW_024062903.1, read on the forward strand.
TATCACTTGACTTATTTATTGTTCCTATATCTTCTCATATACATATAAATATATTCTTTCCCGTCTTATAACTTATATTACATATGCATGAAATCTTAGAACCTTTTACTAAGTAACTTAGATAATATTCTTGTATTATTTCATAGATCATTATCATATAACACACTAAATGCACATCATATAACATGTAATGCAAGCATGTTATATTCACATAGCACACAATCCTAATCATGTTTCGACTCATGCTATCATATATTCAGAATCTCAGGAACAAACTTATCATAAGTCCATTCCCATGTAAAAATACATATATTCCAACAGTATGCACTCACCTTGCCTTGCTTGCTTTAACTCAATCTTAATCATTCGATTGTTTTGGAACATGATTACGTTCAATATCTACATAGTATACATTGATACATATCAGTATGCTAATTAATATATTCTAATCTTTCACTTCTTATACTAAAAGAAAGGCTATTTTCATCTTTTAATAAAGGTATGCATCGATGCATTCCTTAACGTGTGCATCGATGCACTACCTGTGGATCGGTACACAAATCACCTTCGATGTTTATTCTTTAGGGGGTGCATCGATGCACTCCTTATGCATCGATGCACTAATTGCATTCGATGTTCATTTATTTGAGAGTGCATCGATACACATTGAAGATGCATCGGTGCACACAACCCAGAAATTCCATTTTAAGCACGAAATTCACTCTCATTTCATCTCGAATCTTCATCTTTCACCTCCTTAAATATTCCTAACTTTCATACACATACTTAAACTCATTTCTACTCCATAATCACTTCTTTAACCTCAAAATTCTATCATTTACATGGCATTCAAGAATCACACTAAATTTTCAACCCATTCTATCACTTCATATCTCTTAATTTAACCCTTGGCAAGTCAAATTCAACTTCAAAATCTATTAACTCATTTTATTTCAAGAATTCACTTAAAAACTCATTTTTCTTAATTTCTCATAACTTGTTAATCTTTGAGTTTTAAGCCGCCTAAAGCTTTCCTTAATCTTTCTTAACATCCCAAGAATCAAAACAAGCTTTAAAACTAAAGAATTAACCAACTGAAGACCCACTTACCTTATACAAGGCTTCACGGTGGAGAGGAGGAAGAAGAAGACTGAAGAATGCTCTGGAGAAATTATCTCATTTCCCACTTGCTTATTTCCCTTTATAAAGAGAAATAAAAATCTTCCCTGAAAACGACCATAGTACCCTTATTACTTTCAAACTTTGTTATTAAATCCAACATTAACACTTTTTTATTTAAATCCCTAAACTTTCAATCTTTTCTGAGATTGATCACTAAACTACCAAAAATTCTATTTTGGTCATTGACCCAACTTTTGGGATGTTACAAATCTCCCCTCCTTTAAAGAAAATTCGTCATCGAATTTTCACTGCACAGAGAATAACAACATTTCTTCTAATGTTCTTATGTTGTTTCTTTTACTTATTCTTCCTTCCCTTAGTTTTTCAACTATCTTTTTCCTTTATACATCCTTATCATGTCACTTATCATATAACCAATAGCATCAACTTTTATCACTCAAAATCAGTAATCAATCAAATTCCTTTATTCATTCAAAATCAAATCTCCTTATACACAAATTATATATTTTTTTCATACTCACATACTATTTTCCTCTCACTTATGCTCATCTCTGATTACTGATCTTTATCATCTCTTTATAACTTTGATAATCAACACTCCTTGCACAGATCTTATTCTTCGTAAAGTCCTTATTCAAATCACAATACACATATCCTTGACTTCCTTCAAACATATTAATCCTTTACTCTTTCAGTACATCACCTTTACACAATCAAATACAAAACCATTTACAAATTTACGTCATACTCTGTTAGGTTAATACGACATCATCTTTAATCTTTTAACGACATTCTTCATCATTTAACCTTCTCAATCAGCAATAGTTCCTTCAATCATATACCCTCTTTCTGGTCGAAACTAACTCAACATTAATTTATTTGACTCATTCAACTCACATTCTCACTCATTCACAATAAAATTTTCCTGGGTTCAAAATCAGGCAATACAATTTTATTTGAATATACAAATCCAAATTTATATCATACTTGCTTAATTTAACCTTATATCTTTTCCAAATCTTACAACTCTATCACCTTTACTATTACAGTTAATAAACATCAACTATTCAATTTAGGGCATAAGCCCTAATCATCAATCATATACGTTCTTTTCCGTCAAAAATTTCCTCTACGGTATCGTACTCAACTTTTCAAACTCAGACTTTTACTCGTACACAATACTATTTCTCTATTTGAGAGTCAAACGTTGTTACTTTCTTTGTCTTGTAAACTGATCACCGATATACCCATTCTTAAACTCTTCTTATCAATCCTTAGCTTTACTCAAACATATGAATCCTCACCTTCTTCACTATGTCACGTTATTATAATCAAAATATACAACTGTATCCTGATCCACCTCATCTTTGGTTATCTTATCCTAACAACATCTCAAAATATTAAATTTCTATACATTTTCTATCACATAATCGGGTTAGCCAATTCTAACTCTTTCCATCTAAAATGCAAACTCTTATTATGTCCCCATTATTGCTTATACACGATACTATTCATTTATCTCAAACTCATAAACTCTGGCTTTATATATCTTATACGCTTGTCACTGATGCACTTATTCTTGAATTCTTCTACAAATTCTAAACACATCTATAGATCTTTTAACTTTCTTATGGTGAGACTTGTTCACCATATTTTATCTTATCCATGAAATAACAAAAATACTTTACATCACTTTTTCGATTCAAAACTATGAAAACTTTCGATCACTATTCTAATATGATTTCAACTTCTGAAATCAACCTTTGATCTTATGAGGCACTTCCTGAGGTTTTCGCTCTTTATCCTGCCCGGCTAGGGCAGGTGAATTGCTATCACCATCAGGTTTATCACCTCACTTCTTTCGAAATTCTCAAAATCGAATTTCTACTATATTAAACTAATTTGTTTTTATTAGCAAGACAGTACACTCCTTACACTATCGGATCAAAAATTTCTCACTCTGGTTGGCATGTACATATTTTAAAACTCTTTAACTTCGGTTTAAGCCTAGAATCGGCTAAACCTTAGCTCTAATACCATTAAATATAATACCCCTAACCCGTACCCATCCCGGATACGAGTCTGAAGTGTCACATTGACTTTTCAAACTTTGACTCTTAAAGAAAAACATGAAAAGTTTTAAACTTTCATTAAAAAAAAGATGTTAATTTACACAAGTTGGGCTCAATTTGAACCAAATTAATCAGATCATTAGAAATTCACAATTTTGTTACATTCCAACACACTATAAACAACCAAATACATACACTTAACTACAATTCTGATCTGATTTATGGAAAGGAGAGTCTGATCTGTCTAGCTTCAACTCGCTTCTCTTCTTGTTTATCCAGAACCTACGTGTGAAACACTCATACGCTAAGTCAATGACTTAGTGAGACATAAAAAAGCATATATAAAAACTCTAATTCGGAACAATGCATGAACATTTAATATGATTCTATCATTCATAACCATATAATATTTCATATAACATATACATACCTGCACATGTATATTATCATCTTCACTAAATGTGCACATCATCTATCACTTAGAGCAATTCATAGAGAATCAAATATAACAGTGTAATTCACGTTTGTCTACTAAACTATAACACATATGATCATATTATGAATATATAAAAATAATCTTCTGATGTAATTTCATTTCAATTTATCTTTGAATTGCCCATGTATATTATTGAGAACAGAAGGTACATGACTACACTGAGGTTGTTCACGAATGTTGTCACCACAGCTCGAATAATTCCCACTAGGGGCACTGAATATTTGTCCCGAATGACCACTATGTCCTGAAGGACCACTGATAATCCCTCGACTCTTGGTATGCCAATTATACCTACAGCTCTCATATTAAATAACATGGGCTTAAATGTGGATACACTTCACATTTTCATATCTCTCTTATCATTCATCATATAAACACATCATTCACTTCACATATACAAATAACATCACTCTATCTTTTCATATATCATTTAGCACTATCCTTTGGTAATACCGCTCATTACACATAATGTCATATTAAAACATGGATAAATTATGCATGTAATCACTTGGAAGTAGAACAATTCCATCTAAATCACATATCACATGACTTATAACTTATTCTTATATTTTATCATAAACACATATACTCTTATAACTTATTGTCACTTGATTTCATATAGCTCAATAATCACATGACTTATCTTATAAACATATATTCATATACTTTATAATTACATATTTTACTCCATTTCACACATAGCCACATAATCATGTAATTCACTAACACATATATCATTTTCATACCTAAATCATATAACCCCTAAGACTTCCTCATAATGTTGTACTATATGTTCATATAATCTCATTTTATCCTATAAGTCAATACTTATCTTGACTCACTTTTCCATTTATTCACATAATTGATTATATCAATTTATATGATTTATTACACTATCATGCATTTATACTAATCATGAAATCTATACCATAACATATAATTTATATACTAAATTAATCCATTTATCTAACTTCATGTCACATAACTCCTATATCCTAGTTTCTTTTAAATATAATTCTTCTCAAAACACTTAACTTATAATTTGGTATCATCATTTATATTTAGGCACCCTAATTTACATACTATTATCCTAAAGTCTTATAACCCTTTTCTTCCCTTATCCCATACAATATAACTTACACTTGATTATCTTATGATCATAATTATTTATATCAAATAATTCTTTAACTTAAAACCTATGCCACATGTTCATTTCATCGCTTATGTCACATTTCATACAATTTCATATTCCTTTATCACTTGACTTATTTATTGTTCCTATATCTTCTCATATACTTATAAATTTATTCTTTCCCATCTTATAACTTATATTACATATGCATGAAATCTTAGAACCTATTAATAAGTAACTTAGATAATATTCTTGTATTATTTCATAGATCATTATCATATAACACACTAAATGCACATCACATAACATGTAATGCAAGCATGTCATATTCACATAGCACACAATCCTAATCATGTTTCGACTCATGCTATCATATATTCAGAATCTCGGGAACAGACTTATCACAAGTCCAATTCCCATGTAAAAATACATATATTCCAACAGTATGCACTCATCTTGCCTTGCTTGCTTTGACTCAATCTTAATCCTTCGATTGTTCCGGAACAGGATTACGTTCTATATCTATATAGTATACATTGATACATATCAGTATGCTAATTAATATATTCTAATCTTTCACTTCTTATACTAAAAGAAAGGCTATTTTCATCTTTTAATAAAGGTATGCATCGATGCATTCTACAATGTATCGATGCATTCTTTAACGTATGCATCGATTCACTACCTGTGGATCGGTACACAAATCACCTTCGATGTTTATTCTGTAGGGGGTGCATCGATGCACTAATTTCATTCGATGTTCATTTATTTGAGAGTGCATCGATACATATTGAAGATGCATCGGTGCACACAACCCAGAAATTCCATTTTAAGCACGAAATTCACTCTCTTTTCATCTCGAATCTTCATCTTTCACCATCTTAAATATTCCTAACTTTCATATACATACTTAAACTCATTTCTACTCCATAATCACTTCTTTAACCTCAAAATTCTATCCTTTACATGGCACTCAAGAATCACACTAAATTTCCAACATGTTTTAAAACTCATTCTATCACTTCATATCTCTTAATTTAACCCTTGACAAGTCAAATTTAACTTCAAAATATATTAACTCCTTCTATTTCAAGAATTCACTTAAAAACTCATTTTTCTTAATTTCTCATAACTTGTTAATCTTTGAGTTTTAAGCCACCTAAAGCTTTCCTTAATCTTTCTTAACATCCCAAGAATCAAAACAAGCTTTAAAACAAAAGAATTAACCAACTGAAGACTCACTTACCTTATACAAGGCTTCACGGTGGAGAGGAGGAAGAAGAAGACTGAAGAATGCTCTGGAGAAATTATCTCCTTTCCCACGTGCTTATTTCCCTTTATAAAGGGAAATAAAAATCTTCCCTAAAAATGACCATAGTACCCTTATTACTTTCAAACTTTGTTATTAAATCCAATATCAACACTTTTCATTTGAATCCCTAAACTTTCAATCTTTTCTGAGATTGATCATTAAACTACCAAATATTCTTTCGAAATTCTCAAAATCGAATTTCTACTATATTGAACTAATTTGTTTTTATTAGCAAGACAGTACATTCCTTACACTATCGGATCAAAAATTTCTCACTCTGGTTGGCATGTACATATTTTAAAACTCTTTAACTTCGGTTTAAGCCTAGAATCGGCTAAACCTTAGCTCTAATACCATTAAATATAATACCCCTAACCCGTACCCATCCCGGATACGAGTCCGAAGTGTCACATTGACTTTTCAAACTTTGACTCTTAAAGAAAAACATGAAAAGTTTTAAACTTTCATTAAAAAAAGATGTTAATTTACACAAGTTGGGCTCAATTTGAACCAAATTAATCAGATCATTAGAAATTCACAATTTTGTTACATTCCAACACACTATAAACAACCAAATACATACACTTAACTACAATTCTGATCTGATTTATGGAAAGGAGAGTCTGACCTGTCTAGCTTCAACTCGCTTCTCTTCTTGTTTATCCAGAACCTACGTGTGAAACACTCATACGCTAAGTCAATGACTTAGTGAGACATAAAAAAGCATATATAAAAACTCTAATTCGGAACAATGCATGAACATTTAATATGATTCTATCATTCATAACCATATAATATTTCATATAACATATACATACCTGCACATGTATATTATCATCTTCACTAAATGTGCACATCATCTATCACTTAGAGCAATTCATAGAGAATCAAATATAACAGTGTAATTCACGTTTGTCTACTAAACTATAACACATATGATCATATTATGAATATATAAAAATAATCTTCTGATGTAATTTCATTTTAATTTATCTTTGAATTGCCCATGTATATTATTGAGAACAGAAGGTACATGACTACACTAAGGTTGTTCACGAATGTTGTCACCACAGCTCGAATAATTCCCACTAGGGGCACTGAATATTTGTCCCGAATGACCACTATGTCCTGAAGGACCACTGATAATCCCTCGACTCTTGGCATGCCAATTATACCTACAGCTCATATTAAATAACATGGGCTTAAATGTGGATACACTTCACATTTTCATATCTTCTTATCATTCATATAAACACATCATTCACTTCACATATACAAATAACATCACTCTATCTTTTCATATATCATTTAGCACTATCCTTTGGTAATACCGCTCATTACACATAATGTCATATTAAAACATGGATAAATTATGCATGTAATCACTTGGAAGTAGAACAATTCCATCTAAATCACATATCACATGACTTATAACTTATTCTTATATTTTATCATAAACATATACTCTTATAACTTATTGTCACTTGATTTCATATAGCTCAATAATCACATGACTTATCTTAAACATATATTCATACTTATAATTACATATTTACTCCATTTCACATAGCCACATAATCATGTAATTCACTAACACATATATCATTTTCATACCTAAATCATATAACCCCTAAGACTTCCTCATAATGTTGTACTATATGTTCATATAATCTCATTTTATCCTATAAGTCAATACTTATCTTGACTCACTTTTCCATTTATTCACATAATGATTATATCAATTTATATGATTTATTACATATGCATTATACTATCATGAAATCTATACCATAACATATAATTTATATAAATTAATCCATTTATCTAACTTCATGTCACATAACTCCTATATCCTAGTTTCTTTTAAATATAATTCTTCTCAAAACACTTAACTTATAATTTGGTATCATCATTTATATTTAGGCACCCTAATTTACATACTATTATCCTAAAGTCTTATAACCCTTTCTTCCCTTATCCCATACAATATAACTTACACTTGATTATCTTATGATCATAATTATTATATCAAATAATTCTTTAACTTAAAACCTATGCCACATGTTCATTTCATCGCTTATGTCACATTTCATACAATTTCATATTCCTTTATCACTTGACTTATTTATGTTCCTATATCTTCTCATACTTATAAATTTATTCTTTCCCATCTTATAACTTATATTACATATGCATGAAATCTTAGAACCTATTAATAAGTAACTTAGATAATATTCTTGTATTATTTCATAGATCATTATCATATAACACACTAAATGCACATCATAACATGTAATGCAAGCATGTCATATTCACATAGCACACAATCCTAATCATGTTTCGACTCATGCTATCATATATTCAGAATCTCGGGAACAGACTTATCACAAGTCCAATTCCCATGTAAAAATACATATTCCAACAGTATGCACTCATTGCCTTGCTTGCTTTGACTCAATCTTAATCCTTCGATTGTTCCGGAACAGGATTACGTTCTATATCTATATAGTATACATGATACATATCAGTATGCTAATTAATATATTCTAATATTTCACTTCTATACTAAAAGAAAGGCTATTTCATCTTTTAATAAAGGTATGCATCGATGCATTCTACAATGTATCGATGCATTCTTTAACGTATGCATCGATTCACTACCTGTGGATCGGTACACAAATCACCTTCGATGTTTATTCTGTAGGGGGTGCATCGATGCACTAATTTCATTCGATGTTCATTTATTGAGAGTGCATCGATACATATTGAAGATGCATCGGTGCACACAACCCAGAAATTCCATTTTAAGCACGAAATTCACTCTCTTTTCATCTCGAATCTTCATCTTTCACCATCTTAAATATTCCTAACTTTCATATACATACTTAAACTCATTTCTACTCCATAATCACTTCTTTAACCTCAAAATTCTATCCTTTACATGGCACTCAAGAATCACACTAAATTTCCAACATGTTTTAAAACTCATTCTATCACTTCATATCTCTTAATTTAACCCTTGACAAGTCAAATTTAACTTCAAAATATATTAACTCCTTCTATTTCAAGAATTCACTTAAAAACTCATTTTTCTTAATTTCTCATAACTTGTTAATCTTTGAGTTTTAAGCCACCTAAAGCTTTCCTTAATCTTTCTTAACATCCCAAGAATCAAAACAAGCTTTAAAACAAAAGAATTAACCAACTGAAGACCCACTTACCTTATACAAGGCTTCACGGTGGAGAGGAAGAAGAAGAAGACTGAAGAATGCTCTGGAGAAATTATCTCCTTTCCCACGTGCTTATTTCCCTTTATAAAGGGAAATAAAAATCTTCCCTAAAAATGACCATAGTACCCTTATTACTTTCAAACTTTGTTATTAAATCCAATATCAACACTTTTCATTCGAATCCCTAAACTTTCAATCTTTTCTGAGATTGATCATTAAACTACCAAAAATTCTATTTTGGTCATTGACCCAACTTTTGGGATGTTACAGAGTTGTTAATGTTAAAGGATTAGTTCCTTTTATTTCTAATGGTTAATCAGAATATGGTTGCCTTGATATATTTGTTTAAGAAGATATAACATTGGAAAAGGAGAAATAAAATTTTGAATTTATTTCACTTTAGAATCTTGCGTTGATTCTAACTTTGAACAGGAAATAAATTGTTGAATTTATTTTCTTATGAATCTTAGATGATTCTATTTAGTAAAAGAAAAATAAAACATCAAATTTATTTTCTTGGAAATCTTGATGGATTTCATCTTTTAGAAGATAAATAGTTAAATTTACTTTTATAGAATCTTGTATGATTCTGTATGTAAAAGAAATTAAATCATTGGATTTATTTCTTGAGAATAAAGTATGATTCTACGTTGTAAAAGAAATAAGTTGTTGACTTTATTTCTTGAAAGTCTTGAATCAAAGCTTGGAAAACATGGTTTTCTAAGATGTAATCACATTCTCAAAGCCTTATCTGATGCACGTTATGAAGTGTACATTGTTTAAAATGGCTAAAGAATTATGGATGACATTATACCATAAATATGAAACGGAAGATGTTGACACTAAGGAAATTTTAGTGGTCAAGTTCTTAAAATTCGTAATAGTGGCACATACGAGGAAAAATAAATGCTTTATTACGTCCATTGATGATAGCAAAAGTGTTGTTATATATATTTTCTTAAGAGCAAAGATAAAGCTGTAGAGAAATTTATACTCTATAAGTAGGAAGTTGAAAACGAACTTAATAAATAGATTAAGATAGTAAGAAGTGATAGTGATGGTGAATATGTTAAACATTGGTCACAACATGATATTATCCATGAAGTGAAAATACAAGACATCATATGAATTATGGAAAGGTCAGAAACCTTCCTACATACATTTGAAAATGTAGGGGTGTCTTGCCAAGCAAATGAAATAGGTCCAAGAACTACGGATTGTATTTTCATAGGTTATACATAATATAGCAATGCATATCAATTTCTTGTGTATGAATTAAAGAATCATGAGATTTACAAGAACACAATAATGGAATCAAAGAATGCTTCATTCTTTGAAAATATATTCTCTTGTAAATCTAATGAGGTTTATCAAAGTTTAATAAAATGAACTTTAGAGACCAATAATGAGGATAGTCTAGTTGATCAATAAGAGGCTGAAACTGAGATAGAGCTAAGAAGGAGTAAACAAGCAAGGGTTGAAAAATCCTTTGGATAGACTTCTTAACCTTTATGTTGGAGGCTGAACCTTAAACATATAGAGAAGCTATACGATCCTCTAAAGGCACCTTATGGAAAAAACTATTAAGAGCGAAATAGATTTCATCATGTAAAATCATACGTGTAAATTAGTGGATCTTCATCCGAGGATTAAACCACTAAATTTTAAATGGATTTTCAAATGGAAAATGAAAGCAGATGGAACAATTGATAAGTACAAGGCTAGATTGGTAATAAAAGGATACCAAAAAAGGAAGGCATTGACAACTTTGATACATACTCTCATGTATCAAGAATACATCCATAAGAATGATACTTGCAATTTCTGTTTTGTAAAATCTAGATGTACATCAAATGGATGTTAAAACAGCTTTCCTGAATGGGGACCTTGACAAAGAATTTTACATGGAATAACCTGAAGGTCATGTAGTTCTAGGTCAAGAAAATAAAGTATGTAGGTTGGTGAAGTCTTTGTATGGACTTAAACAAGCACCAAAACAATGGCATGAGAAATTTGATAGTGTAATGATGACAAGCGGCTTCAAGATACATGAGTGTAACAAATGTGTATATGTCAAAACTAAAAACATGAGATATGTAACTTTATGTTTATATGTTGATGACATACTCATTGTTAGGAGTAACAATGAAATGATATACTACAACAAATTTGTCAATTTGTGACATCTAAAATATTGCCGCTAAAACTTACATTTACGTCAGTATTTGTATTTTGTGACATAAAAATTGACGTCACAGCTAACGTCACTCTAAGTGTGTCACTAAATGTCAAATGTGACGATGTATAAGTTTTCGTCATGTATTATTAAACATATAGTGACGTTAATGAATAACGTCACATTATATTTTGCATTCAATTTACAATTAATTATGTCACAAAATGATATACATTTTCTTCATTGATAAATTATATCGTTACTAATAACAAAATAATTTCTCTATATACGTGACGAAAGAAAAAGTTGTCACAATATTAGTGATGTAGTACATCGTCACCTATTAGTAGTATGAATAACGTTTATCCATAACGTCACTTTACAATTGATACTCAATGACAACTAGTTATACCACTAAATTATATAAAATTTCGTTATTGATAATTCACATCTTCACAAATAATACATTAAAAGCAATCTATATGTGAAAAAAGAGATAATTCGCATTTTTAGTGACGTAATACAATGTTACCTAATAGTATTATGAATGACACATGCATAACGTCATTTTATAACTTATATTGCATGACAATTAGTTAGGTCACTAAATTATATAATATTTTTTATTAATACTTTAAACCGTCACAAATAATGCATTAAAATCAACCTATATGTGACGAAAGAGATATTGGCACATTTTGAGTGGCATAATATGATGTTACCTAATAGTATTTTAAATGATGATTATGCATAACGTCACCTTATAGAATTTTCTCTAATATAGTGAAAAAATAAAGATCGCCACTATAATATGACAATATATATTAAAATGAAATTATTATATTAATCTAAAAAAATAACATAGTTCACTTATAGTAAAATAATAAAAATTTTACAAATGTTTAAGTAGAAAACATAAGTATTCTCTTTTTATAAATATAAAAACACTTAAATGTTTAAAGGAAATAAAAATAACATGATCATAATATGACTTGTGGAATAAATTGTTGCGAGAATCTCAATCTAAATCTTGTGTTGGTTGTGATTCTGTTGATGATGAGTTTGTGGTGCCATTTGAAGCTACAAAAATAATTAACATATTAATTGTCATAATTAAAATTATGTAATTATTTTATTTGATTAACTATATTGTTTACCTTAATTTTGAACTAAAGGCACTTGAATTATGACAACTAACAAAACAAATCTCATAACCTCCATTTGAGTTTGAAGCATTTCAAAATTCGACTTATAGTTATTAAGTTTATCTTCTTTATTCTTCAAACGCTTTTCAAAGTCGATTGTATTTGCACTTTGATCTTTTTTGTTAGGCTTCGGCCTATATCCAAGTCCGAAAATATATTTTGACCTTGTACCAAGCACCTCATCCAATATATCATCAATAGTCTTAAGCTCTCCTCCTTCTTCAACTGGAGTTGATTGTAATTCTACCATTTTCTCCTAAAAAAAAGTTACCCTTAAGAAAAATATTTTTTATATTAAAAATTATAATTTGATATGTTTTAGAAATTCTTACATATGTTGCTTGTGACTCAGATATTGTCCATCCTTTTTCATTGGAATAATGAGTTGCTTTAAAGATATACATCGTATTGGGTTCTTTATCATCCTTTCGCTATATGATATGAAAAATAATTATTAGATTTGAATATAAAAAATGACTTTTTAATAAATCTCAAAAGTGTGTAACTTACCATAGCGTATCGACTAGCAAACAAAAGCCCGAGATCCTTGGTTAGGAGTTAACTTGACATTTCTTCCAACTTGTGCATTTGTTTCACACCTCCTCTTCAATTATAAACGTATATAAATTTAAATTATAATTTATTATAAAAATTAAAAAGTAAAATTTTATCATTCACATAAATCAAAATGCAATATTCATACCTGATATTTAGGATCACTAAACAAATAACAAAGTTGCTCCCAATTTTTTCGTGTCAAGTTATATTGTGTCGGCTTGTTTTGGCATGCAACAACATCATTTGGAATTTTTTTTGAAGTGCAGATGAATCTTATGTCGATGATTTCTTGACAACTTTGACATAATTAATATGACATAACTCTTCACATAATCAGCATCTAATTTCATATCAAACTTTGACTAAAACATAAAAAATATATAATTATATAAAACAAGTACATAAATACTAAAAATTAAGAAATATTAAAGTAATTAAACTCACTTTAAGTCTCTAGGTATAAAGTTTATCATTATCCTTCATATTTTTCCATTTTGTTGGTATCTCTACTATCAACTTATTGTTATCTTTAATGAGATTTTCTAGCCCCTTATCTCGACTTGGTCCTTGTACTCTTTTTTGTGATATATTGATTGGTTCTATAGAATGAAGATATTAATTTTAGAATAATAAAAAATAAATAAATAAGTTAGAACATGCTAAGTTCAAAGATTTTCCTACAAAGAAATATGTACCTAATATGTTAATTAAAATAATGATTACCTGAATTTTCAATAGTTGTATTTGGATCAATTTCTTCATATAAAACCATCATAATTAATACATACATTGTAGCGTAGTATTGGAAACATATGCCCCAAGTAACACAAAGACTCTAAAATCAGAACCATAGCAAATACAACTATGTAAAAATGCTAAAGTACATATTAAAATAAAATCGACGAAATCATCTCAATCGAATAATATATCAAAATTGAAGAAAACATCAAAATAAAATTACCACCATCTCAAAATAAAAATTCAAAAATAAAAACATCAGAATTTAAAACGACATCTCTTTAGCAGCTAAATCTTAATTCAACTATATAAAATATTAAATTATATTTAACATTAAAATAAAAATAAAAGAAAACATCAATTACTTGGGTATTAAAATTGACAAACTGCTTCTAGTACTATAATATGGTACAAGACCAAAAAAAAAATCAATTGTAAAATAATAGAACTCTAAAACAAGATTATTGCAAAAGTAAAATACAAGAAGAATATTTTTATTTCACTTAATAATTTTAACCCTAAATTAAATATTATAAAAAATTCAATTATATTTAACAGTAAAATAAAAATAAATTTAAAAACAAACATCAGTTACCTAGATATTAAAATTGACGAACCACAACAATTTAACTAATCTTCGCTTTGCCCATAAAAATTTATTGTTCCTCCACGTCCTATCCAGGGTAGGGATGGCAAACGGAATTGACGAACCACAACAATTTAACTAATCTTCGCTTTGCCCATAAAAATTTATTGTTCCTCCACGTCCTATCCAGGGTAGGGATGGCAAACGGGCGGATCGGGTGCGGATACCCCCTCCCCCATCTACATACCCACCTAATATTTTTCAATCAACCACGCATGATGGGTTAAATTTTTTAAATCCACACCCGCCCACGTGGGTACATTCTCAAATTCATCCCCACACCCACTACCCACCTAATAGGGGATGCATCATATATGTGTGTATTGTTTCGTACTTCAAGCTCAGGCCAACGATCGGTGACAACTCAGTATAGGGCTTCCAGATCATGTTTCGCTTGAATAAATATTTTTGGCAATAAACTTCTCGTATCTTCGGTTTGCTTTAGAAATTATAACTATGTTATCCAACAAGAAAATCTATATTGGATTAGAAAAAAAAAGAAAACTATGTTTTCTTAGTAAAACAGGAAAGGGCAATTGAATTACAAGCATATGATTCAAGAACATTATATATTTATATTTCCCTATCATCTGCTTTCTTTGAACTAAACTATTCCATCAAAATCATAAGAAAATATCATCGAATTTAACCAAAACAAAAGCTGAGAACAGTTAAGTTTTGTCGAAGCAAACTAAGATGATTTAAGACCTCCTAAAATAGCAGCTCTCCAGAAAGGAGAATACAACTTTTTAAATGAGAAAAAAAATGCAACCTTTTAACCATAAACGATAAGAAAACCATATCATTACAAAGATTTCTCTTCAATACATTTACTTATCATAAATAAATGTGAAAGATGTGGGTAGAACATTCATTTACTCCTCTATTTATATGTTAATAGTAAGAAAAGCAGTAAATTTGGTGTTTCATTTCAAGATATAGTTTAAGAGGTGCCTAAAACAAGATTCTCGATAGAGATTAGAAGCAAAAAGATAAATGATATTACTATAACAAACTAAAGAAGCTTACTTGACACATCCCAAAAAAAAAAAAGAAAAGATGCTTACTTGACTCTTTATAAAATTTTATGTCATTATTCTAATGACAACTCTACAGTTAGTAAAAGATAAAAAAATATAAATTTAATTTCGGGGACAAGAATAGAGGAAAGTTATATAGCACAAGGAAGACATTGAATCTCTTAACACTTAATTCTATTCAGTGGCTTTAAAAATGGAGGTTTGAGAATCAACGATCTGACTCTGTTGGCCTAAACGTGGGTGCTCAGTGACAATATACAAATTTGCATAACATTAAGAAATTAAGCTTAAAACAAACATTGAGATGAATCTAAAAAATAATTAAAAGTCAGTACGAGAAAATAAAAATTAAACTCTTAAAACGAAATGCAGAGGAGCTTAAAATGAAATGACTACGAAAATGGCTCTTGCAAAAATTAAATTTCAAGTAAAAAGGGAAGAAACGTACCTGAAAGTTATATCTTATACAATATTAGGATTTATAAATTAGTCTCTAAAATTATACCTAAATTCATAATGGTCCAAAATTTAATAGATATTTAGCTAGGCGGGCGGATGTGGGGCGGGTGGATGTGGGGCAGGCGGATGCGGGGCGAGTAAGGTCTTAAACCCATTACCCGCCCACTACCCGCTACGTGTACCACTTTCTAAATCCACACCCGCCCACTACCCACTAAAATTATACCTATCCCCGCCCTAATTGGAGCGGATGCGGTACGGAATTTACGAAATTGTACCCGCTTGCCATTCCTAATCCAGGACGGCTTGGCCCTGTTTAACGGTGAAATTGTAATTCTAGTCCCTTCAAAAATTAATTAATTTAATTTAGTCTACATTAGTATATTAGTTGATGGAAACAAATTATATTTTTAGACTCTCCCGAGAATTAATAAATCTATTTAAATCATTTTAACAAAAAAAAATGTAACTTTGATTCAGCCAAAATTCCCAACTTCAACCTCGGTTCTATTTGTGATCAAAGAAAGGATTGGGACCAAGTGTAAAGATGTTTTAATTTGTACTTTTGTATTTATTTTATTATTTTGATATATTTCTAAATGATTTGAGGATCTAAACTGTAGTCTGTCTCACGTGACTCAAAGGAGTGAATTGAAAGAGAATAAAGATGAGCATACGTCAAGTTGAGTCAAGTTTTGGTCTATTCGAATTTGATCCGAGTATAACATCTACTCATATGTTATCTTATTTGAATTAAATTTAAGAAAGTTTCATCCGACATGTGACCCGATCTGATTTTATGATAAAAATTTTGATTGAATTAAAAAAATATATCAAATTCGGATGGAATATTTATTCGAAGGGTGGATGGATGAGTGGGTAGTGATATGAAAACAATCATGATTGCTAAAACCAGATCATTCCCTGGCATGGGCCACCATGATTGCGAACAATCATCCCCTTGTGTCACTTGGTTTATTTTCCAAACACTTCATCATCATCTTTTCTTTTTCTTGATAGGCTTGTTATTTGCTCCCTCTTTATCTTCTTACTCGTCTCCCTATTTCTCGTATTTAATCATTTTCCCATGCTTTCAACAAGTGCTTTCACTTAAATCGAATAATGTTATCTCTAAAAAATCATGAATTCAAGTAATTACGTTTACAGATTATATGTATTATTAACAATTTAAAAATATTCCTAATAAATAATATCTTATAAACACCTCAAAATTATTAAAAAAGTATTCAACAATTTTTTAATTTAACCCTTCGGCCATAGATAGTGTACATCTCTTTTTATGTTTCAATAAATTGCCTTATGAAAACGCTACCCTACAGTTCCGATCGTTAGTTGGAGTATACCTTAACATGAAGGGCAGCTGCCTTAAAAACTAATCATAATTTAAGAGATTGGTTTAGGGTATTAATCAAATCTATATAAGGAGAATAATGATAATAGTTCTTGAAATAATACGAAGCCGCATTTTTTTAACTTGTTTATGATTGCGGCAGTTGAGGTGTGGATTCCTTCAATCTTGCCGTCGATTGCTCCGCACCATCCCCTCTTTCTTTAGCTAAGGGTTAAATGAATATTTAGTCCTTGAATTTAATGTTCTTTTTAATTTAGTTCTTAAATCTTTTGTTTTCTACTGAATTTGATTACTTTTCAGTTTTAATTCTTTTTGTGATATGACACTCTAAAATTATGTCATGTAGCATAACTATGTAATGCTATATCATTAAAATGATTTAAACCCCAACTTCACTGATTAATGTGAAAAATATTTTGGGATCAATAAGAAAAAAAAATTGAAGTTCAAAAATTAAATATTAGTTTATCTTTATAGTTAATAAAAAGTTTATATTAATTATAGATAAGTACAAGATATTATATGTTCAAAAATAACTCACAATCATTTGATATATAACACTCATACCACTGACATCTCAAGCAATAATAACAATTTATTTATCACCGATGTCACTTAATTTGTATAAAATATTAAATCTTTTAAATAATATTAAAATTTCAAATCTTAATATTTATAAATAAAACAAATTAGATTAAAATAACTTCCGTATATTATAAATATCTACATTATTTTTAACCAAATGTTAAAATAAAATTAAGATAAATTAAAAAAAATAAAGACGGTTCAACGAAGAAAATTGTTTAAAGTATACTACAAGTTAACAATAAATTACCCAAGAGAAACTTTGAGGAATTATTGGGATTGTACATAAAATAAATTAATTACAAGAACAAATTCTTGTATTTATTTATTTTCTTGTAACTATTAGAAGATGAATAGATTAAAAAAATAGGATTATTTAATTTTTCTCATTAAAATTGTATTTAATATTATATTTTAATCACCTAGTATTAAAAATAATAGTAATATTAATAAGTATTATAAATATTTATTTATGTGGATGTCTATTTCTATCTATAAGATAGAATTTTAATATAATTTATTATTAAGATTATAATATTCATTAGAGTTCTACATGATATCTATTAATTGTGCTTATAAATGTGGAGTTAAAAAAAAAGATTTGTACAAAACTAATATTGAAATAATAATACAATTTTCACCACTTATTCTTATAATTTTTTTATTGTTTCGTTTAGATTGTTTCATATTAATGAGGTATCTTTTTAACTTTTTTCCAATACTGATGTAGCATTATTTTGTGGTGACACATCATCATAATTACTATTAATTTTTTAACCAAAAAATGATCAAAACAGAACTAAAACTTAACATTAAGTATAATTTTTTTTTAAAATTATTGGATGACTAAACAAAAACCAAGTAACAAATGGATGATCAAATAGGTAATTGATCCTAAAAATTAAAGGTTTTCAGAACGGGCAGGGAAGGTAGTTGGTCATCTCTCTTTCACTTTAGTCACATAATAAAGATTGAGCAGTTCCCAAGAGATTTTGAAGCACTTGGGGAAATGGACCACCAGGTATTGGGGCATGGCATGGGGTTTTAGGGTTTGGGGGAATTTAAGGAATAGAAAACAAAAAGACGTTGTATTTTATTAAAAGCACCGATCTATTTAATTTCTCCCGGTAGACAAGGTACGAGGAAGGAGGATAATATATGACTCTTTTTGTATATCTTAGTAAATGTTTAATCCCAATAAAAGGAGGATAATACATATCTGACAGAATACAAGTGTGATAATGGATTTAAGAAATAATTATTTTCTAAAATAACAAAAAGAAAATAAACCCTTCTCGTTCTTCTGCAAAATAAGTTTAGTAGTGATGTGTGATTTCTAGTCTGCAGGACAAATCCATGAATCGAGTGCACCTTCAGCTCTTGATGAAACATTCTCCAATCCCTTGTCATGGTGGAAAGCTGACGAGGAAGCCGAGTAGTTCAATTTGCAGCTGTTAACTCTTTGTGAATTATGCTCATTGCTACCATAATTCCCATCGTTCAATCCAACGCCATGATCATTACAGTTGTTCTCGATCCTCGAACGCGCCACTTCTGGTGTAAAATGACCGTGACTCAACCCCAGTTCATCACCGGAAGGCATGGGTGAGCTTCCAGGGGGCTTCACACCAAAGCCAGGCGAACTAAGAGATGGGTGTAAAGGAGGAGGGTCTAGCAAGAACTGGACCGATAAGATTTGGCTCTGGTTTTGCATGTTCTGAGGCTGCTTTAGGAAGCCTAAATCACAAGGATTGAAAGCATTAGCCATGGTGGCCGTATTGCTTGTATTAGCAGCATCAAGTAAATGATTGTTTAACAATGAAGGAGAAGATGATGATGAAAATGGAGCCGTGTGAAGCCTTTTAGCCGAAGGACGTAAAGGGTACAGAGAACCTGAACCAGATCCGAAAAGGTCGAGCCTTTTAGAATGCGACGAACCAGAAAACGGGGGTGCTGGGATCCCAGTGAATTCTTGCACCATTTCTCTAAAATTGGTTGTGTTAGTGGTTAGAACTGTAGTCAGTGCTCTCCTCGACGCTCTTGTCCTCTTCTTCGGGTTCTTTACACCATTGTCATGAGCTGACCTCGGTTGCATCGATGATGGGCTCGGGAATGAACCTTGATCAAGCCCTTGTGAGGCTAAGATAAACTGGCTCGACAAAGACGAGTATTGACCGAGGTCAGTGGCGTTGGGTTCAGACCCTAGCCTCATCCGAGGACCAACCCCGACAAAATTCAGCAGTGAAGAATTGTTTGGCAGAGATAGAGAGAAAGGGTTGAGATAATTTGCAGAAGGATCAAATAAAGTAGGTGGCTGGTCTGGGTGTTGATTTGATAAGGGATTAAAATGACCTGAAGTGTTGTTCAGAAAAGCTGGGACTGAGTCAGGCCTCGAAACTGAGTCATACTCTTCATCACCACCACCACTTGAAGACTGCATGCTACTACTGTTACCAGAATCCATGGAAACAAGAAATCGAAAGGGTTAAAGCAAGTATGAAGAGAGTGAAAAAGTAGGCAAGAAATGAATGAAAAGAAAGAACATCCTTGTATAATAAATTTAAAGTTTCCCCTTCCTCTGATATCGAACTTGATCTCCTTTTAAAAAAGAAAACCAACTTTCTATTATAGTTTCCAGGCACGAAAAAACAACGGCTTCTTTCCTCTTTTTGTTTCTGTTGGTTTGCTCACCGTAAACGGTGATCTGAATTAGGGTTATTTAAGCTTTTGTGTTTTCTTTATAAAAGAAAAGATGGGAGAGGAAGATATCTCATCAAACACATGCTTTCCACTAAGAAGAAGATCCTTACAAGATAGTGCGGGGTGGGGTAAGCAATTGGAGAAGAGGTGGCGATGGCTGGCAGCGGATCAAACTCAAAGTGAATGGGATGGGGAGAGATCAACGGAGAGGGAGTTGCCTTAATAATAATATATGCTTATTGCTACATTAATGTCAATGTAATAAAAATTTATGTCACATTAAATTTCAAATTTAAATTGTATGATAACTAATATATAATAATATAAAATTAATCCTCAAAAATAATATTAAATTTTAAATTTAAAACACAAATCAAATTACCTTAATATTAAATAAATTACTTTTATTTCTAGTGGTGTTGGGTTCGAACACCAGTAACAACAGGATATTAAATTTTGAAAATTCGCCTCTAACATAAAATTATATATTTGTTCTTATTTTTTATTGAATAAAAAATTTCAAAAATTTATAATTTCAAGATAAATATCAAATTTTAAATTCATACGAATAAAATAATATTAACCTTTTTAATCACTTGTAAATTATTATTTAAATCCACGTATAAAAATGATATCGGTACCAACTAATACATTTTGGGGTTGATGTTTGAATAATATTAATCTGTATTTAAATTTGAGGTGAAGTTAAAATTCATTTTAGTTAAAATTTATTTTAATTTAATTTAATTGATTTGTATTTGATTAATTCTACTTATAATTTGAGTGTGTTGTATGTGTATCCCTTTTCAAACTAAATAATACAAGGTAAATTACTTGAACGACCACCTAACTATGTGTTGGTGTTGAAATGATTATGATTTTTAAAATTTCGTCAATATGATCACTTACCTAATTAATTAGTTTCAATATAGCCAATTGCGTTAACATTTAGCGAAAGTGCTTACGTGACAGTTAACAAAATTGACATAATTATGTATTTGGTTCTCAATACTTATAAATTCTATCAATTTGATCATAATTTTAATTTATTTAATTTAATTATTTATCTTTTAACCAGATGGTAACATGTGTCGCCAAGAAAATTAAATTACAAGCAAAGGCACAATATGAGAGTTGGGAGGATTCAAACTCATGACCTAAGAACCCAAGCTTGTATGCATAACCACTAAACCAACTTCTACATTTGGATTATGTTTTATAACATAATGTATATATATTTATAAATTAGTTAATGCTAGAAAATAAAAGAAATGAAAATGCCTACGGACGGTTTTGAACCTAGGTCACACGAAAAAATTGAAAGCACAATATCACTAAACCAAACCTTACATTTAAATAATATTTTAATAGATTTTATATACATTTAACATTGATTTACACAGTATCAAAAGAAAATTAAAGTTAAATTTTATATATTTTAAAAAAAATTAATATTTTCTTTTTGGGTAAATTGTACCAATGGTCACTAATGTTTGAGTAAGTTTTCATTTCCCCACTAAAATTTCAAAAATAGAAAATCGGTCGCTAATGTTATTGATATGTAACAAAATGGTCACTAACGTTATCGATTTGTAACAAAATAGTCACTCTATTGTTATTTCCGTTAAATTAATGACGTGATAACGTTAACAAAAATGTTAATATTTCATTTTACGCCAAAATAGGTCCTTGAACAATGATTTCATATCTAATTTACCCCAAATTTTTTTTCTAATTTCTATTTTTTCAAACACCCCATTATTCTTATTACTATATTTGAACCACGTTCCTTATAAAACAAAAATCACACTTAAACAATTAGGAGCAATTTCCTTAGTATATGTTTCAACCACACTTAAACAAAACCTAAAAGTCTAAAACTATCTTCAATTGCAATAGCAACCTTTGAAACTCATTGTTTTTGTTCCTATCTTTCAGCGTTGTATTGGGGTAAAGTACTTATTGGTGTGATCTATCCCATTTTTAGAATTTGATTTTGGATCATGGGTTACTAGTTGTCTAAAATATATAATGAAATAGAAAAAAATTATATAATGGTTCACTCTTTTTTTTTTGTAAAAAAAGAGAAGGCAATTTATTGTCTAAATATAACATCATCAATACCGGGTTAGTGACTAAATTATAAGATTTCAAAATCTGGAGATTTAATTAGAATAATTGAATTGTTTAAAGACTTATATGAGAAATGTGGTGTAGGATTAAATTGAAAAGAATGAGGAATGAAAGGATAGTATGGTCAATTGCAAAGAAAAAATATTTAATAATGGTGTATATAGATACACGTGGAAGGAAGGAAACAAAGTTTAGAGGTTTTCAGAGTTTTCTTCCTTTCTCTTCTTCTTCACGTGTGAAGCCAGGCAAATGTGAGTTTTATATTTAGATAATTTCTGGTTAAATTAAGGTTGGGTTATGATCATTAAAGTATAACTAAGCTTAAGGAAAGCTTAAGTTATCTTAAAATCAAAAGATAAAGGAGTTAGGGAAGATTAAAGGGTTGGAGTTCTTGAGTGAAATCTTGAAATAGAGTTTATAATAAGAATTGAAAGTTGAATTTGACTTGCCATCAATAAGAATAGGAGATTTGTGAAGTTGGAAAGGATTAATAACAAAGTTGAAAGTTTGGTAAGATTCTTAAAATTTAAGAATCATGATGAGATATGGAAGATAAAGAGGGTTTATATGGATATAAGTTGGTTTAAGTAATAGTAGTTGAGTTTAATGTCATGATAGGGGCTTAAAATAGAAGAATTGAGTGAAGAGTTGATGGGTTTCGAGCTTAAAATGACATTTCTGGGCTATGTGCATCGATGCACATTCAATGTGTACCGATGCATCAAGGGTATTTCCAGAAATTGTTCATGTGTGTATCGATGCACAGGAAGTGCATCGATGCACCCATTAAAAATGGAAACATCGAATGCCATTAGTATATCGATGCATAAGGAGTGCATCGATGCACCCGCTTAAAATACAAACATCAAATAGGATTTATGCACCGATGCATAGACAGTGCATCGATGCACCTATCAAAGGATGAATCAATACATGGTGTAGTGCATCGATGCATACCTTCATTGAAAGATAAAAATAGCTTTCTTATTAGCCTAAGGAATGATAGTTTAGAATATATCAATTAGTATACTGATATGTATCAATGTATTAATATGTAGATTTAGAACGTAATCTCGTTTCGAAACAACTGAAGGATTAGAATCGAGTCAAAGCAAGGCTAAGGTGAGTACATATTAGAAGTATGGTACAATGGAATAAGACTTGTGATAAGTCTAATTCCTATGCTGATTTTCATATCACAATAGTTATGAACATGCATACATGATAATTATTATGATATATGCATAAAGTATATATGTTCATATGATTTGATAAATGATATATGTGAATAGATTTAAATACACATGTGACATGGTAAGTGATATGAGTTATATGATCACAAGAGAAATGACATGAATACATGAACATATGAAATATAAGAATAATGTCCATGTTATAAGATATGAGAGCTATAGGTATAGTTGGCATGCCAAGAGCCGAGGGTTCAACGCTGTCCTTCGGGACATATATGTATCATTTGGAACATTTACAGTGTCTTTTGAGAAAGATTTGATCCACTTGAATATGTATATGGTTCTTAAGGAGTGGTCATTCGAGACAAATATAGTACATAGGTCTTTCGGGACAAATTTTCATAGCCCCTAGTAGGACCCATACGAGCTGTGGTGACAGCATAGTGCACAACCTCAATGTACTCGAATACCTTGAGTTCTCAAAAATGTACATGGGACTATAAAAGGTTATCAATGGTAATTGTATTGTTATAGTTATATGTTACCATATTATTATTGTTTACATTGAATTGTATATGACATGATTGAATGGATAGATTGCATGTTCATATTCATACATAATGCATTATTATTATATTTATATGTCTCATTAAGTCTATGACTTAGCGTGTAAGTGACTTACACATAGGTACCAAGAATCAGGACGAGCTGAAATAGAGTGGCAAGAACAGCAGCACTACTAAAAGATCAGATCAGAAGTAACGGATAAAGTATGTCTTTTGTTGTGTATAGTGTTGGCATGTAAGAAAAATGTCTGTTACAAATGCTCTGATCAGTTTTGTCTTGTTTTGGTTAACTTTTGTAAAGTAACAATGTTATTTTAATGAAAGTTTTAAATTTCCTTGATTTTCTTTCGTCAAGAGTCAAAGTTTAAAAGTCAATGTGACACTTCAGACTCGTATCTAGGTCGGGTACGGGTTGAGGGTGTTACATTTAATGGTATTAGAGCTACGGTTTAGTCGATTCTCGGCATAAACTGGAGTCTAGAGTGTCCTATAAAGTATTCATGCCAACAAAATAGTGAAAACTTCTGATCTGATATAATAGTAAGTATGTTGTTTTGCTAATAGAACGATATGGTTATGTTCTTATAGATGTCCAGACATGGTAGCTCTAGAAGTGAAGCGGGAGATGATAGGCCCACTGAAACTAGTAATTCACCTGCCCTGGCCAGGCAAGGTGAAGAACAGGCACCTTCTGAAGTGCCTGTAACTGATCAAGATATGTTATTCAGAACATTAGATGCAGTATTGGCGCGTTTCCAACCTCCTGCTACTTCAACTCCGAGAATGAATGTTGCAAAGAAGTTGAAGGGTTTAGGAGCTCCAGAGTTTAAAGGTGAAGTCGAAGAAGGTCCTGTTGTTGCGGACCTTTGGCTTAATGATGTAAAAATTATGTTAGATGGTCTCCACTGTTCTAATGTAGAGAAGTTAGATGGAGTGGTCCTCTTGCTTCGTGGGCAAGCGAGAAACTGGTGGACAAACGTCACTCTGAGAATGACAAGTGATGAAGTGACCTTGTCCTTATTCTTAAAAGAGTTCAAACACAAATATATAGGAGACCAGTTTATCAGGCAAATGAAGCAAGAATTCTTGAACCTGAAGCAATTGGACTGCACTGTATATGAGTATGAGTGCAAATTTAATAAATTAAGTCGCTTTGCAGCAGAGATAGTGCCTACAGAGAAAGATGCTTGCGAGTGGTTTGTTGGGGCTTACGCCCAAGTTTAAAAAGAGATACTGATAGTGTTGAACTTATCCTTGTTTCAAGAGGTAGTAAATCGTGCTAAAGCCTTAGAGAGAGCTCAAAATGAAAGGTTTGGGAATCAAAGAACCCAACCATCTAAAAGAACTCAGGCTTCATCAAGTTTTGCACCACCTAAGAGAAGTAGAGATTTTGGTTTTCGATCTCCAGCACAATCAGAGTCGATGGCATCCGTTGCAAGAGAATCAAATCAGATGAGAGCTAGACAGACTCAATCTGTAGGGTCTGGTGATGGATGAGCACAACAGAGTCAAATTAGACAATGTGAAATTTGTGGAAGAAGCCATAGCGAAACGTGTAGGGTAGTTACTGGAGCTTGTTTTCGATGTGGTGAAGTGGGATATTTCATGAGAGATTGTCCATTGGGGACAGGAGAACCAGTACAGTCGGAGTGATCTGCTTCGATGTCTTAAAGAGGAAGAAGTAGAGGAAGAGGTAGAAGTCAACCTGAATCCTCTACTCAACAGGAAATACGTTCTATTGTTCGAGTGTATAATATGAATACTAATGAAGATTTTTATGATCCAGAGATGATAACAGGTACCTTTTATTATGTAATAGATATGTTATGATATTGATTAATCTGGACTTGCATATTTATATATTAGTAGTAAATTGATGTGAGAATTGAGAATTCAATTAGAAGTTATTTATAGTGATGTGGAAGTGACAAATTTATTAGGGTACAGTGTTGGGATAAATAAGATATGTTGAGAATGTTCCATTAGAATTTAGAGAATTGAATTCCCTGTTAAATTGATGGAATTACTATTCAAATGATTTGAAGTAAGATTGGAAACTATAGAATTAGAGGATCTTTATCGTTCTGAAATAAAGTAGTTTCTTTAGTTCAGTGACAAGATAAGGTAGAAGGAATGGGTGTTATTAGGGGAATATTAAAAGAACAAGTAATGGATACTATTATTTTGGGGGAATTGGAAAATATGTACATCAGTAATCAGTTTATAAGACAACGGTAAATGGAATGTTTGAATGCAAACCAAGAAAATTATATTATGGATAAGTGAGAATGAAGGTTTGATAAGTTAAGGAAATGGAGGACGAACTATTTTTGATTGGGAAGAATGTATAGTATATGAATGGTTTGATGGTGGGGTATGTTTTATTGGAAGAAATGAGTTGAATAATAAAGTAGTATGATAGTAAGTGTAATAAAGATAAATGATTTTTATGTTTGGCAGAAGTAAGAATTAACTGAAAAGTTAAAGGTAATAAAAAGGGATAAGTAATTTATGACTGGAATAAGGAAAAAAGATATGATCTATGAGACAAGGAGATAGTGATTTATAAAGGAGTAAATAGATAGGGAAATGGTAGATAGTGTTATGAAAAGATTGTTTGATTTCGTAAAGTATACGTTTAATAACATTTGAAGAGATTTAAGGTTGTGTTCTGAGTTAAAGGATGATGGATTAAAAGATTGGTTATGGTTATAAGGTAATTAGAAATGGATTGGTTCTTTGGGGAAGTGAAAGCAAATCATTGATTATAAATTGTAAGGAGATAAAGTAGAGAAAGGAGCAAGAGAACATTAAAGACATGTTCTTATCGTTATGTGTAAAGAAAATTCGAGGACGAATTTTCTTAAAAGGAGGGGAGATTTGTAACATCCTCAATACTGGGTTAATGACTAAATTGTAAGATTTCAAAATCTAGAGATTTAATTAGAATAATTGAATGGTTTAAAGACTTATATGAGAAATGTGGTGTAGGATTAAATTGAAAATAATGAGGAATGAAAGGAAAGTATGGTCAATTACAAAGAAAAAATATTTAATAATGGTATATATAGATACACGTAGAAGGAAGGAAACAAAGTTTAGAGGTTTCCAGAGTTTTCTTCATTTCTCTTATTCTTCACGTGTGAAGCCAAACAAAGGTGAGTTTTCTATTTAGATAATTTCTGGTTAAATTAAGGTTGGGTTATGATCATTAGAGTATAACTAAGCTTAAGGAAAGCTTAAGTTATCTTAAAATCAAAAGATAAAGGAGATAGGGAAGATTAAAGGGTTGGAGTTCTTGAGTGAAATCTTGAAATAGAGTTTATAATAAGAATTAAAAGTTGAATTTGACTTGCCATCAATAAGAATAAGAGATTTGTGTAGTTGGAAAGGATTAATAACAAAGTTGAAAGTTTGGTAAGATTCTTAAAATTTAAGAATCATGATGAGATATGGAAGATAAAGAGGGTTTATATGGATATAAGTTGGTTTAAGTAATGGTAGTTGAGTTTAATGTCATGATAGGGGCTTAAAATAGAAGAATTGAGTGAAGAGTTGATGGGTTTCGAGCTTAAAATGACATTTCTGGGCTATGTGCATCGATGCACATTCAATGTGTACCGATGCATCAAGGGTATTTCCAGAAATTGTTCATGTGTGTATCGATGGACAGGAAGTGCATCGATGCACCCATTAAAAATGGAAACATCGAATGCCATTAGTGCATCGATGCATAAGGAGTGCATCGATGCACCCGCTTAAAATACAAATATCGAATAGGATTTATGCACCGATGTATAGACAGTGTATCGATGCACCCGTCAAGGGATGCATCGATACATGATGTAGTGCATTGATGCATACCTTCATTAAAAGATAAAAATAGCTTTCTTATTAGCCTAAGGAATGATAGTTTAGAATATATCAATTAGTATACTGATATGTATCAATGTATTAATATGTAGATTTAGAACGTAATCTCGTTCTGGAATAATTAAAGAATTAGAATTGAGTCAAAGCAAGGCTAAGGTGAGTACATATTAGAAGTATGGTACAATGGAATAAGACTTGTGATAAGTCTAATTCCTATGCTGATTTTCATATCACAATAGTTATGAACATGCATACATGATAATTATTATGATACATACATAAAGTATATATGTTCATATGATTTGATAAATGATATATGTGAATAGATTTAAATGCACATGTGACATGGTAAGTGATATGAGTTATATGATCACAAGAGAAATGACATGAATACATGAACATATGAAATATAAGAATAATGCCCATGGTATACGATATGAGAGCTATAGGTATAGTTGGCATGCCAAGAGTCGAGGGTTCTACGTGGTCTTTCGGGACATATATGTATCCTTTGGAACATTTACAGTGTCTTTTGAGACAGATTTGATCCACTTGAATATGTATACGGTCTTAAGGAGTGGTCCTTCGGGACAAATATAGTACATAGGTCTTTTGGGACAAATATAGTACATAGGTATTTTGGGACAAAATTTCATAGCCTCTAGTGTGACCCATACGAGCTGTGGTGACAGCATAGTGCACAACCTCAATGTACTCAAATACCTTGAGTTCTCAAAAATGTACATGGGACTATAAAAGGTTATCAAAGGTAATTGCATTATTATAGTTATATGTTACCATATTATTATTGTTTACATTGAATTGTATATTACATGATTGAATGGATAGATTGTAGGTTCATATTCATACGTAATGCATTATTATTATATTTATATGTCTCATTAAGTCTATGACTTAGCGTGCAAGAATCAGGAAGAGCTGAAATAGAGTGGCAAGAACAACAACACTGCTAGAAGATCAGATCAGAAGTAACGGATAAAGTATGTCTTTTGTTGTGTATAGTGTTGGCATGTAAGAAAAATGTCTGTTACAAATCCTCTGATCAGTTTTGTCTTGTTTTGGTTAACTTTTGTAAAGTAACAATGTTATTTTAATGAAAGTTTTAAATTTCCTTGATTTTTTTCGTCAAGAGTCAAAGTTTGAAAGTCAATGTGACACCTCGGACTCGTATCTGGGTCGGGTATGGGTTTAGGGTGTTACACTAAATATAGATGTTTTGTTTAACTGTGGTCGAAACAAATACCAAGGTAACTACTTAATTGTTTAAGTATGTTTTTTGTTTTGTAAGAAATGTGGTTCGAATTTTTTGGAGGTGGTGGGGTGTCTGAAAAATTGAAAATTAAGGGAAAATGCATTAGAGGGCGACCCTAAGGGCCTCCGATATCTTCTCTTTGTGCATATCTACCACTTGAGTTGCAGGAAAATAATTATTGCACTCCGATCTAAGTGAAATATTTATCAAACCCCGGGGTATGGCGCTATAAAAAAGGTGTGTCATTCCTCCGGAGACGGTATTGGGACTTTTCTGTGTGTTCTTGTATCAAGGAGAACGGGCACTGCTCTCAGCCTGTCGAAACAACAAAACAAAACTCCATACCGGAAGATCATTACCTTCTTTCTAAAATAGAATATAAATGTGATTCAAGGAGAGCGAGCACTGCTCTCAGCGGTTGACGGCGGCGATCGACTGCCGGTCGCCGGTGAGAGAATTCTAGAGAGATGTGATAGCTCTTCTCTCTAAAGAGAGAGAAGCAGAAAATAAAAATGATAGAATGAAGGCCTTAGGGCCGGTTTTAGGGCTTAAATACCCTCCCTCGTGCGACGTCATTTTGGAGAGGGTATATTTGTAATTTTTGCATGGTTAAACTACACGTGTGGTCCCCCTGATTTGTAAGCCTTTCATTTTGGTCACCGAAAGTAGGTTTCTTCGTATTTTAATTTGGCATTTTAATTTTGTATATTTATATTTTAGTCACTATTATATATATATATATATATATATATATATATATGGGTTAAATTATGTATTTAGTCCCTAAATATTAAAAAATTATATTTTAGTCCCGTATTAGTAATTTAGGCCTACATAATTGGTATATAATTTTAAATATCATTTCGAATTATGTTATTTAATTATATTACTTTATATTTTAATTATTAATAATTAGTATATTATATAATTAATTAGTATTTATATTTTTAGATTATTATTTTACATAACTTGTAGTTATAGTAATTTTATAATAAGATTAATGATATTTATGTTAAATATTATTTAGTAATTATTTATTTTAAGTTATTTGTAAGTTTAAATTTAAATACAAGTTTATAATTTACTGCAAAGACATTTAATTAATAAATACCGGTACTAATTTTGGGCGTTGTGGGAATGATAATTCTTTCCCATACGTAACCGATTCCCGAACTCATTTTTCTGGTAAAGCAGACCCGAGTTGTATTATTTTAATATTGTTCTTAGGAATTTTATTAAAATAATATGACATTTTGGTGACCAATCTCACCAAATAAAAAGATTGGTGGTGACTCTACAATTTGGTGTTTTATCTGATTCATGGAGAATAAACACTTACTTTTTCGAGACTAGTTACACCGTCTGGGGTGTACTATTTGCACTCTCCGTAGCTAGGGCAGAGAAACGTCTTGATAGCTTGGCGACTCCGCTGGGGACATTTTTTTTTAAAAAAAGTCCAGCCACAAATTTATTAATTATTCATCTTTGCAGTAAATAATAAATTTGTTTTAATTTTTTTATTATTTTACTAACTTTTGTCTTTCTATGTGTACAAATTTAATTTTGGGTCATTAGAATAAAATAATAGGTTGTATATTATCTTTATTTTATATTTTTCCTCACCCACTGAGGACTGCATTCATGACATGAGCTAAAACTCCGCTCTTATCCTGTTTAAGTGAATGAGAAACTATTCCCTCGTATGGTTTTCACCTCTGTATGGGATAGGGGACCACTCTTTGAGCTCACACCTTATGTTCCTCGTGTGGTTTTCACCTCCGTATGGACATAAGGAAGTGTGTTCCTTCGAATATAATTTAATCTGAAAGTCTGTAATGGACCATGATTGAGGGCTTGACAGTCCAAGGGGACACCAACAAAGGACAATTCGTTGACCCTTCCTACTCTAGAGCCAAAACCCATCATATAATAAACTTAGAACTGAAGTATAGTGGAGCCTAACCCAAATGAGTATTGTAATTACACAAGGGAAAGCACATTGAGTCTTTTATTTATTATTGTTTTATTTTCTGAATAAATGCATGCGAACTAGAAATCATGTGGTTAGATTATTTTTCCAAACAAAGCATGGAACTAGAAAAACATGAGGTTAGGATATGATTTGTTTCTTACTAACCAATTTTTGTATATATCCTGAAAATGCAAATATTAATTATTCTATTTGCATTTGCATAATCATGACATATTCAAGGGTGTTGATTCAAGAGTGATTATCAAAATCAAAGGTTTTCATTATGGACAAAGGGTTTCATAATCAAGTAAACTGTGAAGCAGTCAAAGAAGGATATCTCAAGGAAGCTTTTAAAATAATTGAGGGGTATTCATGCAAAAATACTGTTAGATTGGTACCGAAAGCTTTTTATGGTAAGAGCATCGATAGGAGCATTCATAAGGAAGAGAATTTTTATGAAGCTCAAGCCCGTTTTTGGAAAGACGAAAACAAGAAATTGAGCATAGAGGTTGAAGCCATGCTTGATGATTTTTGAAAAGTCGGTCAAACCTTAAAAGATGTTGGACTAGGAAATACTCTTGAAGAATGGATGACATAAATCATTATACTGAAGAGTGATGCTGAGTACTGGAAAAAGATACATGAGGATCAAGCAAATGAATTCTCCTATGACTTTCAAATTGCCGAAGAGATATACAATGCAACCATTACCAATTTGGAAAAATGTCAAGCTGAAAGCCAGATATTGAATAAGGATATAGCCAACGTGGAAATTTTATATCTGATCCATCAATGTGAGATTAATGCTGAATTAAAATCCACTAGAGCTCAGAATCACACATTGCTGAAAATGGTGGATGATTATGGAGATATGGTACAAGAACTTCTTGAACATAAAAGTTCTTTGATAAAGGAAAATGAACAATATTGTCTGCAACTTCAGGAAATGGCAGGTAAGGTTCAAGAAAAAGATAATGACTTGAAGAAAGCTGTTGCTCAAGCAAGCAAGGTAGCCCACAAGGTGGCGAACTTAGCTGGTTTTACAATGGAACTGAAGCAGGATGATGATTTGATTCTGGAGCATAAATGGAAATTAACTTGGCTTTTTAAGGAGATAAATAAATTAGGAGGGAAATCTATCCCTTATATGTAATGATCTTTTGGATGTATTGGAAAGCCCTTTTTGTGTTCAATGGAATTTGTTTTAAGATAATTACTCTTGAATTACACCTTTTCATACATGCATTTACATATACATTTTTACATTCTCAATCATGTTTTGCATAGCATGATAACATGAGAGTAATCAGTAAAAGATTTTGAAATCAGGAGTTCTAAAAATCAAGGGCATGTCTTAAAAAGATTGAAAGCAATGAATGGAATATTAGCTCGAGTTAGAATGATTGAGAGAATCCAAGAACAACTTGTGGAAATCCAACGAGAAATGCTTGAAGAAACAAGAAGGTTCCGAGATGACTCCAAGGAGCAGATGTGTGAGATGAAGAGTATGATGGTTACTCTGTTATATGGGG
Organism: Hibiscus syriacus; assembly: GCF_006381635.1. Classification (NCBI taxonomy): domain Eukaryota; kingdom Viridiplantae; phylum Streptophyta; class Magnoliopsida; order Malvales; family Malvaceae; genus Hibiscus; species Hibiscus syriacus. Next base: position 2,095,726 of record NW_024062903.1, read on the forward strand.
AGAAAATGTTATAAGATCCTATTGAGCATGAAAAAATGCAAGCTCCAGGAAAAAGATTGGATTTCAATGAAATGATGACAAATGACCAAGAACCTGTTGTGAAATGTAGAAATCCAACTCAGCTTTACGAATCAGGAAATATGGAAGATAACATGGACATTGAAGCTGGTTCAAAGAAGAGAAACATGAAACAAGTCCCATTGAAAACGGATAAAAAAGGCAAGAAGGAAAAAAGAATGACACATCTCATTCCAATTCCAATTTCGTATTCAGAGTTGTTACCCTTTCTCTTTGAAAATAGTCTTATGACACTCATCCCTTCTAGTACTTATTTGCATCCAAATTGGAAGAATATCAAGAATCCATGCAATTATCACTATGGAGATTTTGGTCATTCTACTGAAAGTTTCATAATGCTGAAATTAAAAGTTCAAGACCTTATGACAGAAGGGTTGTTATGTTTCGAAAAAGGGAAACCTAACATCCTCAAGAATTCAAAGATGATTAAGAAAGAGAAATTTTCAAGTTAGATTATCTCTCAAGATGATGTTCGAAAGGCAGACATTCAAAGCAAACATTTTCAGAAAAGCAATAGCAAAGAAAAGATCATATCAAGGGAATCTCTACCCTGTTTTCCTTCAATCTCATACAGCAAGTTATATGCCAAATTACATGAATGCCAACTTATTGCCCCCATGTTTGGCTAAACCTTTGGTACCTCCTTACCCAAGATGGTATAATAAAAGGGTATTTTATGAGTATCATGCTGGAATCCGAGGGCAGTCCATCAAAAATTGTGACAACTTCAAACGACGAGTTCAACATCTTCTGACTCATGGAGTTATAGAAGTGGATGCTAACAGTCAATCCATTTTGATCAAACATTTGGGAGTCAACTACAGAAATGAAGTTGATAGTGTCAAAACAAATGGAGAACAAGGCAAGGTCTAGGAAGATGAAGTATGTATGGCAGATTTAATTCTCGATACTTCTGTCAAGCTAAGAAAGGATACGAAAATGAGCAATGAAAGAGCAAAAGGAAAGGTAATTCGAGACTGGCCTACATGTTTAAAAAGAAAAGAGACATATACAACCTTGGGGGACACCTATGTCAAGTTTTCTGAAATCAAGGGAAATAGAGAGCGATTTAAAGAATGCTACTCCAGATACAATTGCAAGGAACATCCAGAATCAGGATACAACTATTTCCACCAAAGAGATTAGTTCTGAAATTCAAACTTAACCCAATTGCCAGTCAGAAAAGATGATGGGATTTGACCAAGAGATAGCTCAGGGAAAGCTGAGATTTGTGTACCCAAAAGCTCATCCAAAGAAGCTACCTAAGAAATGATCAAGAAATGGGGTACAAATATAGACAAAGATCCTGGTCTGATTATACACCAAACATCAAAGGAATAATAGGATAATGGAAGTTGTTACCTACCACTATTGTACCTTTCATTTTATAGTATATTGTTTGAACATGTTTTTGTTCATTTCTTCTCCACTTTCATAATAAAAAAGTGTTGCTTTTAAGGTTATGAGTATTGAATCAATTTTGCAATCTTAAAATTCTTTGAATATCATTAGATTAAAAGCTCTTTACAATTAGAGTTATATATTTTTGACAAAAGTATCAATAATGAAAACCAGAAAGAAAAGGACCCTGACCTTAACTCAGAAGAAATACATCCCAAATACTACCCTTTCCACAAAAATGAGAGAACCTTCTCCAATGTAAGGAATTAGACAAAAGGCTTGGTATTGATATTTAGAAGCATACAACGTGGGGCATCTTTTGTAACATTGCAAAGCTAGCTAGATTAATTTTCTATTGATGAGGTTTGACGATGAAACTTTGAAAAATCTAGTCTAAAGTCAGTTGTTTGGAAATTGAAATTTGGTAATGAGATTTTCTGAATTTTACCAGACACATAGACTATAACAGGTTTTTTTAAAAAAAAAAGTAAGAGTCATATAAGCAGAAAAAGTTGTCCCTCTAGAGCAATTGGTTAATAGCCCTGGCTTTATGGATAAGTTTCAATTAGCCTAATGATGGCTAATGTCAATAGAGCTGAATTCAACTAGCCAAAATGGCAAAAGAAGTTGTTAAAAGAAAATAAATACCTGTTATAGTTTATATCACACACGTACACACATGAATCTCGATGTTAGACTAATATTTTCACACTACTTTAAATGGAATCAAAGATTTCAGAGAATTGAAATGGAGGTACTCTAGAAGATCTAGTAATTGTTATACTAGATTGTGTCATTTTGTACGCATCCGGTTAAAGATACAAAGTCAATAATGTAAGGCATGTGACAATGTTCACAAAAGAGCGAGAGAGGAGTGACATCTTCACTAAGATGTAACCATAGAAAATAGGGAAGCCAACCTGAAATTAACTTCTCAATCTTGATACTTGTCAAAGAACTATAACTCTAAAATGGTGAAAGTGGATGATTCTTTTGATATCCTTTGAATTCATGCTTATGATTTGATTTTATTGTGAACCTATAAGGGACAATATTTTCCAAAATTCTTTCATTCTTTGATAAGAAAGGAGGAAGAACATTTTTAAACAGGATAGTCTCAAATGAGAAATGATCCTAAAGCAAGTTGATACCTATTCTACCCTTAGAATAAGAAAGGCCAGAATGATGAAGCTTTTCACATTTTTAAAAGCAAGTGACATGAGAAATCAAAAGTCTGGGGAGATGGATTTATAATATTCCCTGTGTGACAGTATGTCAAGTAAAAGATAATTGCTTCATTTGGAAAAAGAACATATCTCATATATTTCTGTCAAAAGAATTGGTCACTTTTTTAAGTTGTGACAACACGAAGAGAATTCCTCAAGTTGTTGGAATGAGAGCATTCAAGATCAAAAGATTTGGCACAAATCAAGCCATGAGTATCCACGATGGAGCATTATCAAAATTGGACCTTATGAGAAGTATGAATGGACATTAACAGCGAACCTTACAACTTAGAATATTGGGCATGATGAAGGCCCATTATAGTCAGAAATAATCCATGTGGGGCATGTTTTAGGCCCATTTTAGACAAAAATGATCCAAGTAGGATATTTTGAACGATCACATCAATGTTGGAGCATTTTTGAAGGCTCACACCAACAAAAAGAAAATGATGGGGTATGTTGGACTCTTACCATTCTAAAGAAAAAATCATTCTCCTGAAATAAAAAGGTATAAAGAATGAAAATGGTGAAATGATGACCAATGAATTGACTATACATCACTGTTTTGTCCACCTTGTGATTACATCATCCTCACAGAAGCCACATGAAATGATGAATGTGTTGTCAAATGTTTTACGAACCAGTAATTATGGTGCTGAACCAATGCTGCGATCATGTAATATTCCTGATCAGAAATAATGAAGATTTCTTTCCACGAAAAGAACGTTGGAACTTTAACAACAAGAAACCAGTGGAGCCAACTAAGATTAAACAATGGGTTGTTGTTAAGCATTGAAAAAAAAACTTTGTTCGAGATCTGATTAGATGTGGAGACATGAAAATAATTAAGATAAATCCATCTTGAGATGTGTTTCAAGAGTCAAATCAGAACAGATGTGGGCTGATATCCTGAGTAATCTCTGTTGGGTTTAACATAGCTATATCTAAATTCTGCAAGGATGATAGATTCTCTTTTCAAAGATGATAGATTCTCTTTTCAAAGATGAAAGCTTTATCGGATTTCTACTCAAGTTCAGATATAGACAACTAGTGTTATTAAGAGAAGTGGGGAAACAAGGTCATAATTCTGAGTATGGCAGGAGTCCCATAACTGAAACAGGTCTTCTTAAGATAAAAGAATATATAAAGAAGATCAAAACTTGGGAGTCAAAAGAAGATTGAATCAACATTTTGCATTAATAAATATATCATTTGCATAAAATAAATGCATTACATTGATACATTTGATTGCATTTACATAGATACATTTCTCACTTGAAGATGCAGGAACAAAATACCTTACAAGTATAAGGTAGAATCTAAATCACAAATACAAGAGTCATGTTTGGAGAGGCAAACATCTGAGGAATATATGAACGCAATTCATACAGAGGAAGTATTGGGGACATGCCCAACCAACAAGTTGTTTTAAAAATGAGAAATCAATTTTCAAAGTTTCTCATTTAATCTTTTCAAAAATGAAATTATTGAAAAGTAAGAAAGCGATTTCCAAAGTTTCTTACCATTAAATTATTTCCCACGAATTTGTAAACCTTCGGGTCATCTGTAAGTCTTTCGAGCATGATGTTTAAATCCTTTGCGTCATTTGTAAAACCTCAGGGTAAGATGTTTTCTCATCAAAATGAGAAAACCATTTTCAAAGTTTCTCATTTAATGTTCTAGAAAATTAAAGCCTCCGGGTAATTTGTAAAGCCTTCGGGTAATTTGTAAATTCTTTGAGTCATCTATCAGTTTTTCAAGATGATTTTTCTCAAGTCAAATCAAACTCCACAGAAGTGTAGTGGAAGCAAATCCAACTTTGAATATGATATTCACGGAAGAATAGTGAAATTAGATTCTTGTCAAGTCAATCATTTTCAAACTTCACGGAAGAGTAGTGAAGCAGAAAGCAAGAATAAAATTTAGTTTTCACGGAAGAGTAGTGGAACAGATTTTTCAGCAAAGTATCAAACTTCACGGAAGAGTAGTGAAGCAGAAATCAAGAATAAAATTCAGTTTCCACGGAAGAGTAGTGGAACGGATTTTTCAACAAAGTATGAGAACTTCACAGAAGAGTAGTGGAGTAATCCAAGTTTGAGTCTGAACTTCACGGAAGAGTAGTGAAACAGATTCTTTTTAAGTCATTCCAGATCAGTCTCCACAGAAGAGTAGTGGAACAGATTTTTTTTGTAAAGTATGAAGCCTTCATAAAAGAGTAATGAAGGCATGCAAACTCAGCCTTAACGGAAGAGTAGTGAAGCAAATCATTTGCAAAGTCAATCATCAGCCTTCACAGAAGAGTAATGAAGTAGGAGCAAGATAAGATCAAAATTTGATCTCCATGAAAGAGTATTGGAACGAATTTCCCAACAAAGCAAGAAGTTCACTCGACGAAAACTTGTCTTATTATCTTTGTTTTATTCTTGTTTACACAAAAATAAGCAAAGAGGGGCAACTATCGACAATAGTTTTCATCCAAGTGATGATTATTTATATATGTTATTATATATATATAAATAATATTATAAATATTATTATTTATATAGCCCGAAGGCCCGGTTACAAAGCAAGGCACACAGGCCCAAGACAAGTTCAGTTGGCCCGGTTATAACCCAACTCGGGCTAGGTCCAGATTTGGGTTATAATTGATTCAAGCCTAGCAACCGAGCCAGGCCCAAATCCAGCAGGCCCACGAGCAAACCCATCAGCTGCTAGGGTTTCACGCATATTTCTCCAGTTCCGCCGTTCTCCCAGCCGTTCGATCTCCACGCAGATCAAGGGTCCATATCAATCCAAACAGAAACCCTAGGGTTATCATTTCACCGCCTCCACAGCTCCAATCTGGCGCTGCCACAACTCCACTGCCTCTCTAGAGCTATCTTGAAGGTTCTAGAAGATTAATACCAGCCGTACATCGTATCACTCTAGGTGAGTCACCGCCATAGCCTTGGTGACTCACCAGAGTACACCCTTGTGACCGGTCCGAAGGAAGTACCACTGAGTCCTATATAAGGACTCGATCGTTCCTGCAAACAACAAGAACAATAACAAGAGAGAGATAACAACAGAGATAGTGAGAGACTAAGAGACACAAAGCAACCACAAACCAAACACATAGAGCACAACAGTAAGAATAACAAAAAGCGAAGAGAAGAGAGTGAAGGAACTAACCACCGTCAAAGTTTGAACGTCGTCGGAAAGTTAAGAAAACCGAAGGTAAAATCTAAGATCCCGACCGATTAGAAGATTTTTAGGCCAAAAAGAGTTTGGAATAGTGATTAGAAGGCTCGGGTACATTTTGGTGTATTTGGGTATTTTCTAGCCACCGTGTGTGGTGACCGGCGCTGGCGGTTGACGGTGGCGATCGGCTTTCGGCCAGGGTCGAATTCCCTCCAGTGAGGGAATTCTAGAGATATGTGACAGCTTCTCTCTCTAAAGATAGAGAAGTAAAGAAGAGAAATGAGAGAATGAAGGCCTTAGGGTCGATTTTAGGGCTTAAATACCATCCCTTGTGCGACGTCGTTTTGGGGAGGGTATCTTTATAATTTTTGAATGGTTAAACTACACGTGTGGTCCCCCTGATTTGTAAGCCTTTCATTTTGGTCACCGAAATCAGGTTTCTTTGTATTTCAATTTAGCATTTTAATTTTATATATTTCTATTTTAGTCACTATTATATATATATGGGTTAAATTATGCATTTAGTCCCTAAATATTAATAAATTTATATTTTAGTCCTGTATTAGTAATTTAGGGTAAATCACATAATTGGTATATAATTTTAAATATCATTTCGAATTAGGTTATTTAATTTTATTACTTTATATTTTAATTATTAATAATTAGTATATTATATAATTAATTAGTATTTATATTTTTAGATTATTATTTTACATAACTTGTAGTTATAGTAATTTTATAATAAGATTAATGATATTTATGTTAAATATTATTTAGTAATTATTTATTTTAAGTTATTTGTAAGTTTAAATTTAATTATAAGTTTATAATTTACTGCAAAGACATTTAATTAATAAATACCGGCACCAGTTTTAGGCGTTGTAGGAATGTTTATTCTTTCCCATACGTAACCGACTCCTGAACTCATTTTTCTGGTAAAGTAGACCCGAGTTGTATTATTTTAATATTGTTCTTAGGAATTTTATTAAAATAATATGACATTTTGGTGACCAATCTCACCAAATAAAAAGATTGGTGGCGACACTACAATTTGGTGTTTTATCTGATTCATGGAGGATAAACACTTACTTTTTTGAGACTAGTTACACCGTCTGGGGTGTACTATTTGCACTCTCCGTTGCCAGGGCAAAGAAACGTCTCGACAAAGAGTTGTTCTAACGACTCTTGATGACATGGAGATAGTGATGATTAAAGAACATCGTGGGTTCTTGACGAACATTGTGTCTGCTTTGTTAGCTCAAAGGATGATTAAGAAGGTGTCTGAGGCGTTCTTCGCTTATATTATGGATACTAGGGGTTCCAAATTTAGCATAGAGAGAATTCAGACCGTTAAATAATTTCCATATATATTTCCCGAGGAGTTTCCAAGATTACCATCGGATAGAGAAGTTGAGTTTAAGATTGAAGTCTATTCCGATTCAACTCCATTTTCGATGGCTTCTTATTGTATGACCCCTAAGGAGCTTAAGGAACTGAAGGCCCAACTCCAAGAGTTGTTACAAATCATTTTGTTACTCGTATCTATTTGAGGGTGTAACAAGACCATTATGTTACAAATCGATAACATTAGCAATTGATTTGTTACTTTTGAAACTTCAGTGAAAAATGAAAACTTAGTCAAACATTAGTGACAATTGGTGTAGTTCACCCTTTCGTTTTCACATTTATAATTCAATGATCACATATAATCTTAAATTGAGTTTTTTTTAATTTAATTAATGATTTTATTTTATTAAAAATATATTTTATGAATCATTTATATTTTACTTAATTTTTTATTAGATTGTGTAGTTTAAAATGTGTAATTTAAAGTCATTAATTTTTTATTACTTAAATTACATAGTTTATTTTTAATAAAAATAAAATTATTAATTAAATTAAAAGGAATCAATTTAATATTATATATAATCATTGAATTGTAAATGTGAAAAAATATTAAATTTATTTTAAAAATATATAGATTTTAAATTTATTTTTTAAATATTGTATAAATCAGTGTTAAATATATATATAAAGTCTATCAAAAATATAATTTGAATGTAAGGTTTGGTTTAGTGGTTTGGTGCTTTCAAGTTTTTCATATGGCCTAATTTCAATATCTCTGTACACATTTTAATTTCACTTTAGTACCCCACCATTAAAAATTTAACGCATTTAGTACTTAAACTATCATATTTGGTCTATTTTAGCACTTAAACTTTTAATTTTTTAAAATCATATCTAACTTTTAGTTTTCATTTCACTTTAGTACCCTACCATTAAAATCTTAACGCGTTTAGTACATAAACTATCAATTTTGGTCTGTTTTAGTACCTAAACTTTTAATTTTTTCTAAACTTAACGTTAAATTTTGAATGAGGTACTAAAATGAAACAAAACTAAAGTTTTTAACGACAAGAGTACTAAAATGGAACAAAAACTAAACTCTAGGTATAATTTAAAAAAATGAAAGTTTAGGTTCTAAAATGGATCAAAAGTTATAGTTTAGATATTAAACGCGTAATTTACCCTTACAAAATATATACATTGTGCTACAAAACACAATCCAAATGTGTAGGTCAACTTAGTGGTTATGCATGCATGCTTGGGTTCCCTACGTTCTGAGTTTGAATCCTTTCAACTCTGTTATTCTGTCTTCTCTTATAATTTAATTTTCTTTTAATCAAATGGTAACATATGTCATCTTCTTGTTGGAAGGTAAATAATTAAATTAAATAAATTAAAATTATAGAAATGATAATTTAATCTAATGGTGGCATGTGTCACCATCTAATTAGATTATTAAATTTATTGAATTAAATTAAAATTATGATCAAATTGATAGAATTTACAAGTATCGGGGATCACATATATAATTATATCAATTTTGTTGATTGCCACCTTAGCACTTCTATTAAATGTTAATGGTAGGTGGTTATATTGAACCCAATTAATTAGTTAAGTGGTCATATTGACGGTATTTTGAAAATGGCGGTCATTTACTCATAATATAAACATTTTTTTTAAGAAAAATCAACTAAAAAGATGGTTTTCAATTTTTTATTAAATTATTGTTTATTTAATCCATATAGTATATTATAAGATAAAATATTTTAAATTATAAAATATCATTTTATTACTTGAAGTTTCGGTTTCGAGCACCATGAATGCTAGAGAGATGAGCGTTTAATGTTAAATGGTTAAGAGTTACATTTGAACATATATTACCTTTTACTTTTACACACACCACAGACACACATGGGCGCACACACACAAGCACACGCGCGCGCACACACGCACACACATGGGCGCACACACACAAGCACACACGCGCGCGCACACATGCACACACACAAGCGCACACACACACGTACACGCGCACACGCACGCGCACATGCGCACACGCACACGCACATGCACACGTTAACACACACAGGTAGGGGTGTTCATTCGGTTAATTCGGTGGCCGAACGACCGAACTACCATTTTCGAATTAACCGAACTTTTTTTTTTCTTTAACCGTTAACCGAACCGAATTTTTTTCGAAAATATTAACCGAACCGAATAAATTTCGGTTAATTCGGTTAATTTTCGAATTAACCGAATTTTTTTAAAATTTTCTAATTTATATAAAAATTAAATATTTTATAATTCAAAAAAACAGTTTATAATTAATTTAAATAATATATAATTATAAAATAAAAAAATTATATAAATTTTTTAATTAATTAATATTGATTTAGGTTTAAAAGTTATTGAATCTTAAATTATTAATTGGGTTTTAAATGGTTTGGGCTGAGCCCATATGTTATATATAATATATTTAATATTTTTTAATTCAAAAAAACAGTTTACAATTAATTTAAATAATATATAATTATAAAATAAAAATTTTATATAATTTTTTTAATTAATTAATATTGATTTAGGTTTAAAAGTTATTTGATCTTAAATTATTAATTGGATTTTAAATGGTTTGGGCTGAGCCCATATGTTAGATATAATATATTTAAAATTTAAAATTTTATTTCGGTTAATTCGGTTAATTAACCGATTTCGAACCGAATTAACTGTTAACCGAATATCCAAAAAAACCTTAACCGTTCCCCGACTGAACTAATTCGGTGGCCGACCGAATTAACCGAATTAGTTCGGTTCGGTCGGTTAATTCGGTTAAAACCGAATTTTGAACACCCCTACACACAGGTTTAGTATCCTATCTATTTTTTTTTATTTTAGTCACCTAATTATTTTTTGTTTCAAAATCATACCTAGTTTTACGTTTTGATTTCATTTTTGTTATTCAACGTCAAAAAATTAATATAACTACCGACATTTATTTTTTTAATATTTTTTCAATAATGGTGTGTCATTACCATATGATGACATGAAAACATAACCATTAGTTTTTTAATGGTGAGTGATCTAAATAAAACAAAAAACGTAATGTTAAGTATGATTTTGAAAAAAAAAATAGTTGAGTCACTAAAACAAAACAAAAGTTATAGTTGAGGTATTAAATGTGCAATTAAACCTATTTTTTCTGATGAAATTTTATTAGTCTAAGTATTTTTTTTAAAAAAGTTTCCAAACAAATAAGTATTAACATTTAAAAATATTTTATTTCAAATTTCTCTATCCAAGGTAACTTTAGAAATCTAGACCAGCCCCTTGCCAACTAATTACCACTTTAGTTCCGCTTTGTCATCTAATTTTTTTCTTCTAAAATCATTTTTAGTGTTATGTTTTGGTTTCATCTTGATCTTAATCACGTGGAAGGGAATGAATGTGATGTAAATAAATCTTCCATGCAACATTGAATCCTTCTCATTCAGTCCATCTCTTGTTACTTGAGTTTTTTATTCTTAAGTTTCCATTTTATGTTTCATTTATTCTTCTGTGTTGTGTTTTTCCCTTGTACATTCATGTTTGTTGTTAAATTAGCATTGCTTTGATTTTTAAACTGATGTTCCCAATAAATCATCTTCAAGGGGAAACAGTGCCTCTGGAAAGAAAATGACAAAAAAGGGAAGGTTTGAAGAGGCATTGACCTTTAAAGATCGAAAGCAGGCGACATACGACCTTGTTACGTTTAGGCCGTTATCAAGTTCAAGGAAGCGATTCAGATTGATCCTACTTGTTGGCAACAATTTATCTCAGGTAACATTCCATAGGTTCATGTAAAGCAAAACATTATATAATCATCTGCAGAAAGGAAATTTGAATTATTACTGCCTGCAGTTTTCTATACCATTATCTGAATTTACCATGCAGATTGGGAGAAGCAGAACAAGCATTGCGATCTTTTCTGGAGTTGATTCTGCACCCGAGGCTCGCGTTTTTTTACCATTCAAACATGCCTCATTTTAACATCTGCAGCATCTAGTTACTTAATGTTTATGGTCATATTTTGTGATCTTTACCAGGTTTATGCTCTTCAGAGTTCAGACAGAGCCTTTTCTGAAGCTTCACAGGCATCAAGAAGCCTATACATCCCACAGCAAAGGACCGAATTTCACCACTGAAGCGTGTATCAATTTATTCTGTATGGCCGTTAGTGCTTATCTTTTAATGATCAAAGCACTGGTCTGTATGGTTTCTGGTAGGTTAGAAGAAAGAAATCTCTATAGTTGTTATTTTCCTCAAATTTTATGTAAAAATCTTCGGAACATAGAATTCACCAGCATAAGAAAAAAGTTATCGGTGGACTTGATTTGATTATAATAGGCTAGATGAAGCTGTATCAGCAGCTCAGCATGCATGGAGACTTAATTCAAGCAACAAGGAATGAAGGAAATACCCCTAGTGCTAGTGGTAGAGCAGACAGCAGCAGCAGCAGCTCGATTGAGCGGTAACTTGCTCTTCAAGGCATCGAAATTCCCGGAGGCCTGCATCGCCCTAGATTTTTATTGCTTCATTAAACCTGAGAGCATTAGGCAGTCACTACAAGAAATTTCGATTGTTTCAACAAAATTATTTATCACTAAAAGTACTAAATTTGTCATGATATATTTATTTTGCCTAATTTTATTTGTTACCATGTTTGTTAGAACAACCTTGTCATGTAAAGTATATTGTGACAAAATTTTGTTCATTACCATTTTATAGTATTTATTGTAACAATAAAATTTTGTTACTATAATTAACTTATCGCAATAAAATATTTGTCACAATCAATTAACCATTACGTCACGAAAACTACATTTTGTCATAACTAACTTATATTTTAACATCAAATATAAAGAGTTTTTGTGACGAAAATAAATACGGTAACAAAAATTATTTGTCACGGTTTCTATTTTGTCACTACATGTAAAATACAGAGAAAATATTTGTTAAAATAAAATATTTATTTTATCACAAAAAGTAAATTTTGTCACAATTAACTTAAATTATGACATCAAATAAAAAAAGTTTTCGTGACAAAAAAGACATGTTACAACAAAATTTAATTTCTCACTACTTTTATTTCATCACTAAATATTTTCTATAAATTTTTTATGTGACTAAATAATTTTGTTGCAATTTGATATTGTGAAAGAATATTACTTCGTCACAATTTTTTATATTGAGAAATTAACATTTGTTATAAATTGTTATTTTGATTAAATAAATTTGTCACAATTTTTATTTTAACAAAATATTGTGACGAAATAAATTTGACATAACTTTTTATTTTGAGTAAATTTACTGTGTTATTGTAACTAAATAAACTTGTTACAATTTATTATAGTTATAGTGAAAGAATGTTATTTGTCATAATTTTTTATATTGAGAAATTAATATTTGTTATAAATTGTTATTATGACTAAACAAATTCGTCAAAAAATAACATAATTGTTATTTTGAAAAAATATTATGACGAAATAAATTTAACATAACTTTTTATTTTGATTAAATTTAATATATATTTTTATTAAATTTAATATGTTATTGTGGCTGAAATCACAATTTTTTATCCATATATGCATTAAAAAAGAAAAGAAATCCAATACAAATTTGTGGCATTTAATGCCCAGTAATAGTCCCAACAATGACTCATGAGCAACCCAAAAATCGAGAAGCACACCAACAATCTTCCTCTCCTTGCCCCGCATGCAACAGTGGTCCTTATCTGTCATATAAGTGTTGTAAGAAAATCCATACATATATCCATCAGCCATGATATGTTGTACAGGGTTAAAGAAATAACGAGCCACCTTGTAAAAAAATTCCTAATATCAGAAGCTTCAATGCCCGCAATATTGCCTTTCTAGTTGCAGGACACTCTAAGAGAAAAAAATAAAACAGTTACTGCTAAACCAGTAAGATCATAGCAGTATGATGTGATATAAGAATTATTTCTGCTTTCTAACAGAGCATGAAAGTGGCAAGATCCATTAATCTCTTTTTTTTTTAGTAAACAAGATCCATTAATCTCATTTTACATGTATCGATAATGCCGCTCTCCCGATCCATTGTGTAAAATCAGGAAGCTAAGAGTTCAAATTGAAATCTATAAAAAGATGAAAACAAAACCTTAAACATGAAAGCAAGCAAACGAGAATTTAGCGATGAATAAAATTCTAGAATTTTTTATCGACAGGATTTGACCTGAACTCTCCTCTCTGTACAGTATCTATCTCTTCCTTTCAAAGCCATCTAAAGAGGTGAAACGTAAACTCTTATCTTCCACAAGAATTCCAAACTCAATATAAAGTGGAAGTCATCCAACGGCAGAACTAGAAGAGTTGACCCTATTTTTTTTCTCAATTCGATTGCAGTCTCCGAAGTCCTTCTTGATCGATGGTCCACATTACCATTAGTGCCAATTAGCAACATCTTTTTTTGTTTTGGTAGGCGAGGGCGGACACACCTGCGCGGATTACAAGTGACGGTTACAAGAATGGCGGGGAATTGAACAGTACCCGACGACATTCAGGGATGAATGTAGACCCATCGGGAGATGAAATCAAATAAATGATAATAACAGGTGATACATGAGGAGAGAGATGCGGCACACAAAGAGGAGAAATGGCCAAGTGAAAACAACACGCGTGAAAGGCTAGGGTTTTTGTGTTCTGCTAAAAGTTTTGGTCTAATTAGAATACGGGTTCTTTTATGCTCCAGTATTTTCATATGTCGTCCCTTATTTTTATTTCTTCTAATTTGCTCACTGAATGTTTCTTTCTAATTTCTGATCGTGGCTCACTGTTTTTTTAGTACAATTTAGTCATCGTTTGATGCTATTATGTTTTATTTTTAATTAACTATTGCCTTTTTATTTTATTACATTTTAATCCCTTGGTTCTTATTAATTGCATTTAATTTTGTTGGGTAATTTATATTCCTTTCAATGTAGTCATAGAATCTTAATTTTAGATCAAATCCTTAGGTTTAGATTTCTTTTAAATTAATCTCTACAAGAGTAATTAGACATAATATCAAAGAAAAAACTCGTTGTTTTATTTTTTGCCTTCACGATGAAAGAAAAAATATAAAGTTGGAATAATGGCCTGAAACAGTTAAACTGAGGGTTTTAAAAAAGTATTTATAAAATAAATACAAATAAATTTCTCTAAAAACCAGTTTCCCTGTAAAAATCAATTTCATTTAAAATAAAATAGAGGGAAATTTCCCTCCTAAATTAATTATTTACTTTAAAAAACATTGTTTAATATTATTAAGAGCATAGCACAATTATTTGTTTGACTCATATAATATTAAAATAATAAAATATAAAATATTGTAATAAATTGAATATGCAACAAAAATTACACTCCTATTAAACCCATAGTACGATTATTATTATTAATTAGAGAATCTTTTGATATCTTCTTAAAATATTAATAATAATAATAATAATAATAATAATATAATCTTCATAACATGATGGTTTTGAAGAGATTCATATAATATTAAAATATAAAACAAATCAATAATCATAATAATATTAATTATTAATAAAAATGATAAAAATCGTATATAAAATTCGTGTATTAAAAATAATTTATGGTTAAACTTTGATGTGTTATAATTTATAAAAATAATCGTAGTAAATTTAATACATGATTTTTTATCATCCTTATTAGTTAGAGATGTTCATATCTAGGTACTCGTTTTTTTAGGTATTCGAAATTTTTGGGTGTCAAAAACTCGGTCTACGTCTAAACCAGTAATATGCAGGCACCCATAAGTTGGGTATCCATAAAACCTAGGTACCCATATTTTCGGGTCATCTATAACCGATTAATATTTATTTAATTTATATTAATTTTCAGAAAAAGATACATAAGACTCTTGTATATTTAAAAAATTAATTTGGCAATCAAATTACTATCGCATTCAATGCGACCCTCAAACTTAAGAAAAAACAATTAACATGACCCTTTAACCAACATCTTCTATCATTAACTATTATGAAACTCTATAATAAAAAATATTAAAAATAGTTATACAACTAAGAAGCGTATTGTAGTGAATATAACATGATAAACGGAAATAAACTTTACCTAAACTTAATGTAAAAAAATTAATAGGAAATTTACCCAACTATAATTAATATATATTGTTCAAGACTTACACGGACTTCCATACCTAAGGTCTTAAGTTAGCTTGTTCATTCCCAATTCAATATATATATATATACATATATTTCAATTTTTTCGCAATTTAATTTTTATTTTTACTATTTTTATATTATTTTGTGTATTTTAGATTTTAAATTTAGAATAATATTTTTTTAATAAATAAACAAGCCCCTAAACTTTTTGATAATATATTTTTTATTATATTTTATTTTAAAATGTCATTTAATTATATATATATATATATATATATTATCAGAAAAAATTAATTTTTTTGAACATTTTGTTTTTTATAATAATAATTGTATTTTATCATTATAATTAAATATATAACTGCAAACATAATTTTTTTATAAAAAACTTGAATCTTTTATTAATTAAAAAAATGAAATTTTTGTTGTGATAATTTTCTATAATAATAACTATTACATATAGTTACAAAACTTGTTACTATATAACATTTTTGCACCAAAAACTAGGGAGAAATATTTCTGATAGTATAAGTTTTCATAATGATTAAAATATATAACTACAAAAATAATTAATTACAAAAAACTTAAATTTATTAATACAATATATTTGTTACTATATAACATTTTTGACACTAAAAAATAGGGAGAAATGGTTATGATAGTATAATTTTTCATAATGATTAAAATATATAAGTACAAAAATAATTTATTACAAAAAACATGAATTTTATTATTTGATGTGATAATTTTTCTATAACAATAACTATAAATTATAATTATAAAAATTGTCAATATAACTTTTGAAACAAAAAAAAGTAGAGAAAAATAGTTATGACAATTAATATATGCTATCACTATAGTTAAAATTTATAACTACAAATATAATTTGTCACAAAAACGTGAATATTATTATTTTTTGTGACAATATTTTTTGTAATAATTATTAACACTTATAGTTACAAAATTTGTCACTATATGACTTTTTTGGCGCAAAAATAATATAGAGGGAAATATTTGTGACACTATATTTTGTCACTATAATTAAAATATATAACGAAAAACATTGTTTTTTACTAAAAAATTGAATCTCATTATTTGTTGTGATAATTTTTTTGTAACAATAATTATAGCTTATAGTTACAAAACATGTCACTATATGATTTTGTTTTTGTACCAAAAATTGGAGATGATCATTTGTGACTATACATTTTATCACTATAATTAAAATATATAATTACAAAGAAAATTTGTCACAACAAATCTAAATCTCATTATTTGTTGTGACAATTTTTTTTCTGTTCTAAAACTTTAGTTACAAAAGTTGTCACTATATGCCTTCAATTTGGCGTCAAAAAATTGGAGGGAAACATTTGTGACAAAAATTCGTAATAAAATTTATTTTGTCACCATATGTTACACATGTTTGCTAATTGTGACAAATTATTGCGACTATTTTAACTTTTTTCATAATTGTATATCTTTTTTTTATCTAATGCGACGATTATTTATTTTGTCACCAAAAAACTACTAATAGTGACAAAAATTAATTTTGACAAAATTAAATTTATCAGAATAGTAAAAATTTCTTGTAGTGAGTGGATGAAAAGGGAGGATGACATGGGAGCCGATAGGAAGTCGAATATGTTTGTCGTTGCTGTTAGGACATTGAGTTCAATGAGTGAAGAGAAGCGGGAACAGAAGTTGAAGCTTTTTAGGAAGTCGGGTTTCTCTGAAGATGATATCTTGTCTACTTTTAAGAGAGCACCGCAGGTGTTTGCTCTATCAGAAAGGAAGATCAATGAAATCACAGAGATTTTTCTTACCAGAAAGAATGTAGGTATTTAACTTATAATAAGGCACCCATGGGAGCTCATTTACAGTCTTGTGCGTAGGCTTGAGATTCTGAAAAGTAAGAATTTACTCAGAAATTAAGGTAACTAGATCAGGAATTTAAATAGTGGTCCGCTATTAGAATAGTGACAGTTATATAATGGTAAAAAATATAGTCCAAAATTGTAATTATATAGTCGCGATAACTGCAATGACGGCAATTATCGCCGCAACCGTAATTTAAATCCTTGAAGTTGACAACAATTTGTATGATGCCTGAAAAGAAGTCCAAAGAGAAGTATGTTAGTCCTATATATTTCAAAGAAGCATCCATGGCTGTTGTGAGTGCATAAGTATATTTTAGTTGGTTGTACTTTGAGCTTCAAAGTCTGAAATCTTTATGTAAATGTACAATGTCGAATATTTGACCAAACAAAATAGAAGGATTTCCTGGTTCGTATATTGACTTATTGCACAGCTGGAAGGTTGTGGGCTGGTTGGTATATTTTAGTTTGAACTCTTCTTCGGCTGGTTGTGGGCTTGTGGCTAGCTTTGGATTCAGCTTTCTAACGTTTCTCACTGTTTTTTACTATGTTACACAAACCAAAGTATCTTCAAGTTCAATACTGTAATATCATGAATATGGACGTCCCATGCACACACATATATATATACATGGAGTTCATAGATTCCATTGAACAACCCCAAGAGGCAATATAGGAAGAAAAAGCATTAGCCTTTTCCTTCAACTGAGAATACATCAATGGCGGAGCAAAGTTACCGACAGAGAAAGACAGAAACAGAGTCTGCTGCAGAGGTATCCAAGGAACTTAAGCGAAAGAAACGCATGAAATTGGTTGTATTCGCATTATCTTTCGCCATTTTCCAGACCACTGTCATCTTGATTTTTTCGCTTACAGTGATGCGTATAAAAAATCCCAAGTTCAGAGTCCGCTCTATCATCGTCGAGGATCTCACGGTGGCAGCTCCCAACTCGTCTTTCCTTCAACATCATACTCAACGCCCGAGTCTCCGTAAAGAACACAAATTTCGGCCACTTCAAATTCGACAACACCACCATATCGTTCAATTACGGGGGAGTTGGAGTTGGGGATGCATTTTTTGCTAGAGGAAGAAGCAAGGCGAGATCCACGAAGAAGATGAATGTAACAGTGGAATTGAACTCGAATAATATACCAAATAATTCAAGCTTGCAAAGTGAGATTGAATCTGGGTTTTTGGCACTGACCTGCCATTCCAAACTGAGTGGGAAAGTGCAGTTGATGAAATTGATCAAGAAGAAGAAATCTGCAGAGATGAATTGTGCCATGCTAGTAAACTTGGTGACCAAAGCTGTCCAAGATATCAAGTGCCAATGAACTTGAGCTTTGCAACATCATCTCCAGTATCTTAACAACGTTGAGGCTTATATCATTTATAATTTCAATTTCATTTGTTTTTCCCCCAAGTTTTCTTATACTTGTATCCGTTTGTCTATTGGTTATTAATTACACTATACATCCTTAAACTACGACCCTTATTCTAAATTGCTCATAAAGTTTTACACATTCTAATTTCATTCCCAAATGATAACTTTCATTCTAAATTGTTCCTCAAAAACTTTTGGACATTTCAAATTTATCTCTAAAATATGACTCTTATTCTATATTAGTCCCCAAACTTTTGAATATTTTAATTTCATTCCTAAACTTTTGAGTGATTTTTGGGGATGTTATTGAAATGTTCAAAGTTTGGATACCAATATAGAATGAGGGTCATATTTTGGGGATGTTATTGAAATGTATAAAATTTTGGAGACCAATATAGGATGAGGGTCATATTTTGGAGATGTTATTGAAATGTATACAATTTTGGAGACCAAATTAAAATGAGAGCCATAATATAAGAATAAAATTAATATATTTAAAAATGTAGGGGTCAGTTTAAAAATAAAATCATAGTTTGATAACATAGGATACAATTAACTCTTCTTTATAGGATTGTTTTACTATATGGTGGTTGTGTTTTCATTTTTGACATTATAATATTCTTTAGTTTCTCATAGCTTATTTATTTGATATAATTGTTTATCGCATCGGAGCTTCTAAAAATATTTTTTTAAAATGAACACACAAATTTAAATAAAGTGAATATAAATAAAATTTCAAAATTAACTGTCGCAACTGTCTTTTGGTTGGGCCCCGGAATTGGGCTTCGACTTAGATTAAATGGATTGGAGTCGCCACCGATCTTTTATTTTAAAACAAATAGGTAGACCATATACCTTATTTCTTACTTGATCTGCGTTTTACCAGAGACATGTCGGATTCGGGAGTCGGTTACAGTCAAGGAAGGGTTAGCACCCTTGAACTGCCCGTTCGGTACTACGTAATTTCCAGTTGTTTTAAATTAAGAAAATTGTAAGTTTAAATTAAAAGGTAAAATTTGGCCTTGATTACTTACCTCTGATTATTTTAAAAAACACCCTTGAAAAGTCAAGAAACACGTTAGATAAAAAAAAGATAAAACACAACAAAAATGAAGATGTACATAGTATTAAATAAAAATAATAGAAAAATAGAAATATATAGAAATATAGAACAAAATATAATAACAAAAAATATACGTAGTAACTAATAATAATAATACATCTCTACTTATACATATAAATAATGACATAATATATATATATATAAGAAAAATTTAATATAATATAAATAATTCGAAACAAAAATAGAAATATTGTAAATGAAAAGAAAAGTATACTTAAATATATATATATATATATATATATTATATATATATATATATATATATATATATATACTAATATTATATTAATAAAATAAATAAAGGTAAGAAAAGAAAAAATATATATACATGTGTAAATAAACACTAGGAAGACAAAATAAATAAATAAAGAATATATATATACATGAGAAATAATAATAATAAAATAATAGTAAACATAAAAAAATGTGTATATATAACGTGAAAGTAAATAAATATAATAAAAATATACAATAATAAAATGAGGAAAAAAGTTGGATTTCAAAAAGTGACTAATCGAAAGAATCGAAACGTGAAGGTCCAATTTTGAAGAGAAACCATTGATTTTGGGGGGCAATTAAATACTTTAAAAAATAGAGGGGACCAAGAGTGAGATTACCCCTTTTTCACACCCATTCCGAAATCAAAGTATTTCTCAAGAAAAGAAGCTTCGGGGCTAGATCTATAAAAATAGATCCCGAAAAATGCCCATGTTCCAAAAAAAAAATCGTTTTCTTGATGTTTTCGAATACAAATGTAACAAGACACAAGCATGCAAGCATAAACTCGAAAAAGATACTATATTTACCTTGTATTTCTCTTCGAAAATTTGCAGGAAAAAAACTCTATTTCACTCTAAGATTGCTCGTAATTTGCTTGTATTTCGTATCACAATCCGTGTCTTACAAATGGGGAGGATTACATGTATTTATAGTGAAAAAAAAAACTAACTATTCTTAGAATCCTATCAACAATAGAATCCTAATGTAACTAGACTCCTTGCCCGGTTGTTACACGTTGTTGGTGTAGTTGTGATTTAAAAGATATGGTGGTGGAAGAGTCCCTTAGGAGAGAAACTCTTGCTAGTTATATCTTTAAGAAATAGGTGTCTACAGCTGCCCCTCTTTGTCCTTTTTCGTGGAACGAAAAATAGGACAAGATAAAAAGACACAAATTTTCGTTCAGTGGAGTCGAAGAATAACTCCATGTCGAATTGAGTTGCGGATGGCTCCTCCGTCGCGAAGTCGAATCTATCTTGAAATGATTTGTCAATATGAAATGACCCCCTTGTCGTGCGATTGAGTCAAAACTGGAAAATTCTGAGCCTGAAATCCTTCGTCGTGAAGTTGAAATCGAACTCAGAGTACTGGAAGTAGCTCATGGTTTGTCTTCTAGCCAAAGATACTTCGTTGTGAAGCTGAAACTCGTCTTGAAGACTTTGGTGTTGTGGTGTTACAGATGAATTGTCCATCTGTTCGTGAATTTGAAATCGTATAGGGCCCCTTCGTCGTGAAGTTGAGCCTGAGAATTGGATATCCTTCGTCGTGAAGTTGAAATCCGATGCAGGTCCTGCAGTTCCGAGTCCAATATCTTCTGTCGTGAAGTTGAAGTTGGTTCTGGAACTGGAAATTGTTTTGTTGACAGTCAGCCGTCCCTTCGTTGTGAAGTTGAACTTGTGCTGTCTCGAGTCCAATGCCCTTCAATGTGAAGTTGAAATTGGCTCCAAAATTGGGAAATTGTTTGTTGACAACCAGCCGTCCCTTCGTTGTGAAGTTGAACTTGTGTTGTCTGAGTCCAATATCCTTCGCTGTGAAGTTGAAATTGGCTCTAGCTAAAACCTGAAAAGTTATGTATATGTGATAAGATGGATGCAATGCTCTTAGGTATGCCTAAAATGTATATGCAACATATGTTATTTTTTGGGCTCAAGAGAGAAATCTCGATCTCCGGTTGCTTCTATGGAATCTTAGTTCTGGAATCTTCAAGTTCTGATCCTTGATCTCGAATTCTTCAAATGTTCAAATCTGATGTGCACATTCTATTTTTTGATTTGAGAAATGCTTCTCGACCATCCCAAGTATGTGCCTGAGCTGAGTGTAACGGTTTAAATGATACTTCAAGAGAAGTTGTCTTAAAAAAGACAGAATTCGTTTCAAGGGAAACGACTTAAAGATAAATGTTGTTTCATGAGAACGGCCTCAAGGGAGACAAAATTTTGTTTTAAGGGAAATAAACTCAAAGATTTGTATTTCAAGAGAAATTGTCTCAAGGGAGACGAAATTGTTTCAAGGGAAACAATCTCAAAGGTTTTGTGTTTCAAGAGAACATTTTCAAAGGTTTTTGTGTTTCAAGAGAAACAATTTCAAAGGTTTCTTTTTGTTTCAAGAGAACTGTATCAAGGGTGACACAAAAAAACATATTCAAGGATTGATGTTTCAAGAGAAACTGTCTCAAGGGAGACAAATTTTATTTTAAGAAAACATTCTTAAAGAGAGACAAAATTTGTTTCAAGAGAAACCGTCTCAAGAGAGACGAAATTTGTTTAATGTAAAACATATTCAAAGATTTTGTTTCAAGGGAATTGTTTTCAAAGTTTATGTTTCAATAGAAACTGTCTCAAAGGAGACAAAATTTGTTCAAGGGAAACTATCTTAAGAGAGACAAAATTCATTTCAAGGGAAATGTTTTCAATGTTTATGTTTCAAGAGAAATTGTCTCAAGGGAGACAAAATTTTGTTTCAAGGGAAACTATCTCAAGAGAGACAATTTATTTCAAGGGAAATGCTTTCAATGTTTATGTTTCAAGAGAAACTGTCTCAAGGGAGACAAAATTTTGTTCCAAGGGAAATGTTTTCAATGTTTATGTTTCAAGAGAAACTGTCTCAAGGGAGACAAAATTTTGTTTCAAGGGAAACTATCTCAAGAGAGACAAAATTCATTTCAAGGAAATGTTTTCAATGTTTAGTTTAAAGAGAAACTGTCTCAAGTGAGACAAAACTTTCTGTTCGAGGGAAACTATCTCAAGCGAGATAAAAATCTTGTTTTAAGAAAAACAATCTTGAGGGAAATAAATATTCTTTCGAGTAAACTGTCTTAAGTGAGACAAGTCTGTTCTAAGAAAAATCTCAAGTGAGATAATCATCTGCATTAAATGAGACTGTCTTAAGCACAATCCCATCTTCTCCTGAAAGATCTATAAATGTATCGGGATGTAACTATCATGATGATGGATGTTTGATGTATGCCAAGATGGAATTTATTTACTGTTGAATTTGCCCTCAAGAGAGAAAAAAAATCAAGGTTTTTATTGCTGATGATGATGCAAAGATGCAAATTTCATACATCATGTATGTACATGTTGATGTATATGTTGAGATGTGAGGGGAAGGTTGCGGTGTAGTCTTCATTCTATCTCTGACTCAGTTTGTCTTCATTTCTACCAGGTGTACTCTTGCAGACCTCAAGACAAATTTTCCTTCCCCTATCAAATTTTGCCCCAAAAATGGTTTCCTTTGCCTCATTTTCGATCTTGAGCTTCGGAGCAATTATTTGTTGAATTCCAATATGCTTCCAGAGAACTTATCTTGTTTTGAAAATTCTTTCTTCTTTCGAATTTTCAAATTTTGAAAATATCAAAGGAACTTTTGAAAATGTTACCTCTCTTCTAGGTTTCACATTGAGCAAATCATAAACATGAGTTCATTGGATATCAAAAAGAATCAAACACTCTTTAATCTTTGATAGCTGCAAATCTTTGACAATATCAAGATCAAAAAGTTGGTTTAGATGTGGGTTTGTTTCATCGATTTGGTTATCGTGAAGATCATGGCATGCCCTTTTTCTTGATTTGGTATTTGATCGGAGGCGAACAAAATGACACAACTAGCATAATCAATGACTAGACCTTTCAGAACACTTCTGTTTCAGTTCTCTGAAATCTTTCATTTGTTCAAGTTTCGTAAGCTCTTCTAACAAAGGTAGTGCAGAAATATCGGTCTAAAAATGAAATTCTTGAGTGCTCGTGTGAATTTGACTATACAGGTGTTTCTCAACTCCCTTAGTCTATTATTACCGAAAATTTCTTTTTCTTTGGCCTGACAAAAACAGTGGAGCAAACACTGAATTGCCAAGTGTCCGAGCAATGTCATGGTTTGAATGTAATCTATTCATAAAGTCAGGGCTTTCGAGTTTTCCTCTATAACCAATTGCCTTAGTGGATAGCTCAGCTTTAGAGGGATAAATCACCGAAGGGTTCGTCTCATCACAAAGTCTTTGGCCTGACAAAAGCAGTGGAGCAAACACCGAATTGCCAAGTGTCCGAGCAGTGTCAAGTTTGAACATAATCTATTCATAAGCCAGGGCTTTCGAGTTTCCTCTATAATCAATTGCCTTAGTGGAAGAGCTCAGCTTTACGGATTAATTTCTTAAGATTGTCAAGAAGAACCTGTTATAGTCTAGGTGTTTTTTGAAAGTCAAGGGATCTCATCTTTGAGTTCAATTTCCAAACACTGACCTAAACTAGATTTTCTTACTCGACTATTACATCTATGAAGATCATCATCACTGAACATCATAAACAAAGGTATAAACCAATTAGTTTTGCAATCTCATGTGTTAGTTGCCCCATTCTGTTCGCTCTTAATACATGTCTGAATGCCAGACCTTGGATGGACTCTTCATGAGAAGAGAAAACTTAGCTTGGTAAGAGAAAAACATGTAATCTGATGTATCTTTAAATTAGGACCAAGGGGTCTTTGTTTTGCAGGGTTCAATCTTGTCATTTGTCAAAGATTTACAACCTCAATTGTTAAACAGTTTTTAATTAAGGTGATATTCAAGGAATTCAAGATTAAAATTTGCTCATTTCCTAAGAGGGGAGCATTTTGTTTAAACGTCAAGTGACTTAAAAATGTTTACGCATAAGAAGTACGAAAGAAAAACAAGTTCAAACAAGATGATATGCTTGATAATGCAACAAAATTCCTAATGGATGCCCCATATGACTCTCGATCAAAATGCCCCATTACATATTGAAAGTGAAAGCCCCTGAATCGATCAGATCTTGGACCTTACGTTTCAATGCCCCACAATTCTCAGTGGTGTACCCTGAGCTCCCAATATGATAGTTGCATACGGCGTTAATATCATGGCCTTCAGGATATGGGGCCTCTCTAGGTTTGGATTGGACCGGGGTCACAAGATTTTTCTCAACTACCGTTGGGAGTAACTCCTCATACGTCATTGAGATTGGACTGATGCAAATCTTTTCTTGCCTTGGTTCCTTCTGAATTCGTTTAGAAGTACCGGATGGTACAACAGCAGTGGAGACCGTAACACCTTTATTGGCGTTGTAGGTGCTAACATTGTTGATATTCTTCATGGGAGGCTTCTTACTGGAGTCATCTCCCTCAATTTTTCCTTATTTTATAGCTAGCTCGATCATCTCTCCAGCCATAACTGGATCTGAGAAACTTCCCGATGTGATTGCCACCAGGTGCCCGAAGTAAGGCGCTTTCAGGGTTTGTACGAATAGCTTCCTAGTTTCCTTTTCATCCAAGGGTGGATGAACTTGCACAGCCAGATCCCTCCATCGTTGTGTGTATTGTCGAAAACTTTCATTGTGCTTTTTCTCCAGGCTTTGTAGCATAACCTGGTCTGGTCTCATATCGTCAATATGCTTGTATTGTTCTAAGAAAGACTTGGCTAAGTCTTTCCATGTCTTGATATGAGTTCGGCTGAGCTGGTTGTACCACCGGATGGCTAAACCGGACAGGCTCTCCTGGAAACAGTGGATCAGGAGTTGGTCATTCCCTACATATCCTGTCATCTTCTTACATAACATAGTGATATGGGCTGAAAGGCAGCTGTTCCCGTCGAACTTCTCAAAACTCAGGAACTTTAAACTTTTGTGGAAGCACCAAATCTGGAACCAGGCTCAGCTCCATTGCATCCACTCCATAATAATCATGGTCCCCTTGGACCATCTTCATTTGATCTTCTAACATCTTGATCTTCTTTTCCATCTTCTTTGTCTTATCATCCTCGTCAAAATCTGGGATGTGATAGTCTTCCGGATGAGTGTTGGTCGCGGAAGCTTGTATATTTGCACCAGATATGGCTTTCCCTTTGATAGCATATGAGTCCCCTTGTAATCCGGATAAGATTTCAGGTGAGACAACCATTTGTGGGATAGGTGGTATAGTTACCCCTTCCGGTGAACCTGTTCCAGGCACACTGGTCTGTTGTAGGCCAACTAACTTGGCAACGATCTGATCAACCAAAGATTCTTGGTTCTTCATGATTGTATTCAGAATACTCAGACTACTCTGGTTTATCTTATCTTCAAGTTCTTTGTGCAATTTGGCCATGTTCTCCTCGATTTGAGCGATTCTGGCCTCCATTTGTCTTTTCTTTTTCAAGCGGATGTTATGCGGATGATGTGTGTCCAACGCTTGAGGCGGTGTATCCAGTATTTATTCCTTTATTGAGATATTCTTCCGTTAGTTGATGAGAATGCAAGGAAAATAATAAAATGCAGAATATGTCTAAATGCATGATGCATCATGCATGAAATGCTCAAGGCATTGATCCAAAAAATGTGCCTGTTATTATGAATAATCCTTATTGAGGACAAAAGTATTTTATCTTTTAAGAGACAAAAATATCCTAACAGCTTCTGACATGTTGACTAGTCTTCTGCATTCGTCTGTCACCGGTTGAATTATCCTGTCGAACCGTTCAGGCTCCTTTGGCTAAAATGTGCAAACGACAAGCTGTTTGCCCCAAAAAAGGTCTCGAAGGACTGCATCTCCGACCTTCACTTTCTGCCGAGCTTGTTTCTAACGAAAGTTCCATTGAAGCCCTCCATCCGAAGCTTATCGACTTGTTTCTGGAGTTCATCTTGTTCTCGTAGTTTTTGAAAGGAATCTCCGGGTCAGTAACTTTTTCCTCGTCTTGCCCCTACAGCTTTTTCCTCTCAAAAATTTGACTTTAGTGTGCTCAGTGTAAATTCCAGTCCATTCGAAGTCCTTTACAATGTAGCAAAGTGACATATTCTTCTATTGCGGGTACCACGTCTTCTGGATTGAATGTGATACATAGTCGCCCTGTAGATTGTCCTCTGTATTTTCATCTCTTGTATTACAACCCCTCTGTCCATTAATGCAGATTATTCATGTTTAACAAACACGTTTTTTGTGGATCAACACCTCTTTCGAATGATGGAAATAAAATAAAAGAGAGAAAATAAAAAAAAATTAGTGAAGTAAAACAAAAAATAAAAAAAATGAAAAATCCTACCCCACATGATATCTACCCGAACATGCTTAGTATTCCTACTCGGACATGATCTCTATCCCGCATGCTAATTTCAAACAAATCCTAACCGCATATTTGTCTATTTCGCATGCTTTGAACAGAAAGTAAAACATGAAATAATTCAGACATCCTAGGTTTGGAAATGAGGTTCTGGGGTAGGCTCTAATTCTTCAAAGTCTCCCGGTTTAGGTTATAAAAATGGTACCCGAGTTCTCCTTGCTGGTGCCCCCTTGGGCTTGCCAGACCCTTAGTCCTAAACCCATCACAGGCTCATGTGGACTAAGTTAAACTCAAGAGGACACATTCCCTTATGTTTATGCGGAGAATAAATTCACACGAAGACATAAGGTATATGAATCCCGAAGGCTACTTGCTAGGCATATGCGGTGAATAAATTCACACGAATGCGTCGCTTTCACCCCCACTTAAAACGGGTTCGGAGCTCGGGTTAAGAGCCTTAGATGAAAAAAGACTTTAAGGGCTGAAATCATTGAGAAAACAGTTAGTACAACTATTTACTCGAAAAATATAATCAAAAGTAAGCAATAAGGATCGAAATGTTACCTTAAAATTTAAACTTACCCTTTTCGTGAAAAACAACTGAAAATTACCTTAGTCTGACTCACTTGAAGGTCCCCAGCGGAGTCGCCAAGCTGTCGCAACCGTCTTTCGGTTGGGCCCTGGAATTGGGCTTCGACTTAGATTAAATGGATTGGAGTCACCACCGATCTTTTATTTTAAAACAAATAGGTAGACCAGATACCTTATTTCTTACCTGATCTGCGTTTTACCAGAGACATGTCGGATTCGGGAGTCGGTTACAGTCAAGGAAGGGTTAGCACCCTTGAACTGCCCTTTCGGTACTACGTAATTTCCAGTTGTTTTAAATTAAGAAAATTGTAAGTTTAAATTAAAAGGTAAAATTTGGCCTTGATTACTTACCTCTGATTATTTTAAAAAACACCATTGAAAAGTCAAGAAACACGTTAGATAAAAAAAAAGATAAAACACAACAAAAATGAAGATGTACATAGTATTAAATAAAAATAATAAGAAAAATAAGAAATATATAGAAAATATAGAACAAAATATAAAACAAAAATATACGTAGTAACTAAATAATAATAATACATCTCTACTTATACATATAAATAATGATAATATATATATATATAAGAAAAAATTTAATATAATATATAATTCGAAACAAAAATAGAGAAATATTGTAAATGAAAGAAAGTATACTTAAAATATATATATATATATACTAATATTAATATTAATAAAATAAATAAAGGTAAGAAAAGAAAAAATATATACATGTGTAAATAAACACTAGGAAGACAATAAATAAAAAAGAATATATATACATGAGAATAATATAATAAAATAATAGTAAACATAAAAAAAATGTGTATATAATAACGTGAAAGTAAAAATAAATAAAAATATACAATAAATGAGAAAAAAAGTTGGATTTCAAAAGTGACTAAATCGAAAGAATCGAAACGTGAAGGTCCAATTTTGAAGAGAAAACATTGATTTGGGGGCAATTAAATACTTTAAAAACAGAGGGGACCAAGAGTAGATTACCCCTTTTTCACACCCATTCTGAAAATCAAAGTATTTCTCAAGAAAAGAAGCCTCGGGGGCTAGATCTATAAAAATAGATCCCGAAAAATGCCCCTGTTCATCGGCAAAAAAAAAAATCGTTTTCTTTGGTGTTTCGAAACAAAATGTAACAAGACACAAGCATGCAAGCATATACTCGAAAAAGATACTATATTTACATTGTATTTCTCTTCGAAAATTTGCAGGAAAAAAAACTCTAATTTCACTCTAAGATTGCTCGTAATTTCTGCTTGTATTTCGTATCACAATCCGTGTCTTACAAATGGGGAGGATTACATGTATTTATAGTGAAAAAAAAAACTAACTATTCTTAGAATCCTATCAACAATAGAATCCTAATGTAACTAGACTCCTTGCCCGGTTGTTGCACGTTTGTTGGTGTATTTGTTGATTTAAAAGATATGGTGGTGGAAGAGTCCCCTTAAGAGAGAAACTCTTGCTAGTTATATCTTTTAAGAAAATAGGTGTCTACATTAACGTCACTAATAAAATAAATAATTAATTTCTTTCTTAGAAGAAAGTGGTATCTCGAAATCCATATTGAAGAAACGCTCAAAAGGAAGCCTAACCTTCTATCTTCTAGTCTTGAGAAAACCATTAAACCCAAATTCAGGATTTTCCGAGATATGGGATTTTCGACCGATGATGTTGCTGATATTGTAGCTGGGGATCCCTGGATTTTGACTAGAAGCGTGGATGATAGAATAGCGCCTTCAAATTTGGATCTAGAGCGTGTTCTAGGATCGAATGTCAAAGTCTTGAGCTACTGAAAACTTCAGCTTGGTTTCTGAAATGCGATTTGCAGAAGACGATTATGCCTAATATCTAGTACTTGAGAAGTTGTGGGATTGGTTTATCACAAATAGTGTTCTATTTGTTTAGATATCCTAGATTTTTCTTGCAAAAAACTGAGAGCATTAAGCAGTTTGTAAAAAGGTCGGATGACATGGGAGTCGATAGGAAGTCGATTACATTGCATAGACTTATTGGCCTAAACTGAGTCAAATTGCTTGAATTTATCAACTTGGGGATTAACACTACATGTGTTCGATTTATTTCCACAAAATAGAAGGTGTCGTCAAGTAACCCAATGCAACAATCAACTACTTTTTCCCCACTATATGCCAGAAACATTGGTAGAAAATTGCTCCTAATCCGTCTTCTCAGGATGCTTTTATTGGGCTCATTGAGTTTATTGCTTTCGTGACTTCATCATAGTTGAAACCCATGTTCAGGACCTCATTCATGCTCGTCGTGATACTCGGTGTGATCGCCATTGTGATTGTGTCATCTGTCTCTACTGTTTCGCTCGTAAACAAATCTCAAAGTAAGTCTTTGTTGAATCTAAATGAAACTCTTGTCATATCTTGAGTTTATTGCTTTCGTGACTTCATCATAGTTGAAACCCATGTTCAGGACCTCATTCATGCTCGTCGTGATACTCGGTGTGATCGCCATTGTGATTGTGTCATCTGTCTCTACTGTTTCGCTCGTAAACAAATTCTCAAAGTAAGTCTTTGTTGAATTCTAAATGAAACTCTTGTCATATCATTGAACCCCTCGTCGTTTTCTAACGATCTGATTCGGTTTTGTCTCTTTCTTTGTGAAACGAATCTGTGACAAAAAAAGTTGTGTTCTTATCCCCGTTCTTTAACCAGTTTGACCTCTCTTTCTGCTCCTAGTATATTTTTCTTTATATGCCTCTATGTTCAATAGTAGCTTTGTATCAGTGATTTCTCCTAATGTTTCATTCATTGGTTCCATATTCATTAATTCATGTAATCTTCGCTTTAACTCCCTTTCCATTATACCATTTTTCTTTCGAATGTCTCTAAATCATCTCTCATTCTGTGAAGTTTTTCTCGAACCGATCTCGAGCTAGAGTTCCTCAAACATTCTACCTCTTCCTCACGAGTTTCATCCAATAGCCACAAAGCTTCGAACTTGAAGTGCCAATGTCACCCCTCATCCGTCTCTCCTCGTGTATCCATCAATAATGGGCAATGGTCTGATATCGAATGCGTTAAGTGTGACAACTTATAAAATGGGAAACTAGTCAACCATGCATTGTTTGCTACTCCTCTGTCAAGCCTCTCTCTGATACTATTTTCCACCAATCTTCCTCGTTCCCAGGTAAACCAGCTGCCCTGGTAACCCACATCCTCAAGTGTGCAATCCTCTAAAGCCTTCTGAAATTCATTCATCTGTCGTTCATTCCCTTCTAACCCGCCTTGCTTTCAATGATAATAAATAATCTCATTGAAATCGCTTATGGCTAGCCAATGGATCTCCAAATTATCATTTAAGCTTCTTAATAAATTCCATGAGTCCATTCGTCTGTTTTCCTCTGGTACTCCATAGAACCTGGTACATCTCCATCTTGTATTTTAATTTGGATCCATGATCTCAACATCAATATGAGATATTGACAAGTATCGAAGAGTTATGTCACATTCACCCCTTCATCCTAAGCATAACCCCCACTACTGCCTCTCACTTCTACCTCAATCCTGTTTACAAAACCCATCAACCGCCTGATGGTTGCCATTCTTGAAGACGCCTGACCGCCCGTGGGTTACCCAGACCCCGAACGTTCCAACAGAATAGTTTCATTGCTTCCGATTGGCTTGCGTTCTCAGGCCTACCGATATCTTCTCGTTAACATCCTAGAATATTTTTTTTGGAGAACTCGAAGCTGTTGGATGTGTGTTTCATTATCTTTTTAAACCCTCTTTCTTCTCCATCGGTAATTCTTCCTCTGGTCTTACCATCTCTACATCATTACTCTACTGCCCCCTGTCCATCAGTATTGCGAGAAAGTTGTCTGACTATGGGATTAACCCATCTTGTGATCTCATTTTTCCAATGCACTTTCTTATTGCCTCCCGACACTAGTTTCCCGTTGTTTTGTTTTTCACCATTCTCCTCTCCATTGTCTATCATACTGCGTTTTTCCGTTGCTTCAGGCGAATTGAATGACGCCCTTTCCTCTCACAACCAAGGACTTGTATGCATTACCCTTTGTCTTGATGGTGCCTTTAAAGACGCATCCTTCTAAGGTGTTAGGTCTTTTTGATCTTGGATCAATCTTGTAGGACAAAACCCTTCACTGTGTCCTAACCTTCTACATAAGTAGCAAAACAATCGTAATTTCTCATAATGAAAAGACGCATAGACATGTTTTCCATTCGGGAGTGCTAATTTTTTTCCTTCTCTTGAGAGAGAAACAAACATCCAAATGAACCTCTTACCTTAGACTTCCTTTGTACCCTAATGTTATTGTCGTTGCATCGTATTCTCAGAATTTGCTCCAAAAATTCCCCAGTTGTCGAGCCATATGTTCTTGTTAAAATGAAGTCTGGGCAGAATTATATTTTATTCCTCATACTTTCAATTACAACAAATAGGTCCTTTATATAAACAAATTCCTGTAACTAACTCAATAACTAACATCTAACAGAATGTGTAACAATATTTAAAAACAGTTAACACTTTTCTACACTCCCCCTCAAGTTGGTGGTTGTAAAGAGGTCTTTAATCCCCAACTTGGAAACAAGATATTCATGTTGATGTACACCCAAGGCTTTAGTCATCAAATCTGCTTGTTGTTCTCCTGTCTTGATGTGTTCTGTTCGTATCAAGCCTTCTTGAATATTCTCTCTGACAAAATGACAATCTATCTCAATGTGTTTGGTTCTCTCATGGAAAACTGGATTTGCTGCTATTTGCAAGGATGCTTTATTATCACACTTTAGCTTAGCTTGTGCTATGTTTTTCAACCCCAATTCTCCCAACAAACCCTTCAGCCAAACTATTTCTGCAGCCGTCCCTGCCATGCTTCTATATTCAGCTTCTGCAGAGGAGCGTGCAACAGTGTTTTGCTTCTTGGATTTCCAAGAAATTGGAGACATTCCAAGCTTAATGCAAAAACCAGTTATAGATCTTCTAGTCATAGGGTAGGCAGCCCAGTCAGAGTCACAATAGGCAATCAATCTGCACTCACTCGTAGCACTTAATAAAATCCC
This sequence comes from Hibiscus syriacus, assembly GCF_006381635.1. Lineage (NCBI taxonomy): Eukaryota > Viridiplantae > Streptophyta > Magnoliopsida > Malvales > Malvaceae > Hibiscus > Hibiscus syriacus. The sequence goes on from NW_024062903.1 coordinate 2,128,503, forward strand.
CTGTCCTGGATTTTTCTTGATGTATTTTACCACTCTCAATGCAGCTTCAAGATGTGAGTGTTTTGGTTTATGCATAAACTGACTGAGGAAATGAACAGCATGGACAATGTCTGGCCGTGTGTGAGTCAGATATATTAGTCTACCTATAAGTCTCTGAAAAACAGTTTTGTCTTGCAACAGTTGTTCATTACTACAAACTGTTTCATCATACTCAACTGTGGTTAACTTCTTGTTCTGCTCTAGAGGAGTCAAGGCCGGTTTAGCTCCCCCTACTCCAGTTTCTTCAATTAGCTCTAAAGCATACTTCATTTGATTCAACACTATCCCTGCTTTTGACCTTAAAACTTCTAATCCTAGAAAGTATTTCAACTCTCCAAGATCCTTCATTTTGAAGTTCTTATTCAAAATATGCTTTAGTTTTGCTATCAATACTTCATTACTACCAGTAATTAAAAGATCATCAACATATACCAATAAAACAACTATATCACTACATTGCTGTTTTGTGAACATTGAGTAGTCATATTTGCTCTGCATGTTACCAGCCATAAGCAAAGCTTCTGTTAGCTTCAAATTCCATTGCCTAGGGGCTTGTTTGAGTCCATAAAGAGATTTATGCAGCCTACACACCTTAGACTCCCCCTGGCTGCAAACACCATCAAGTAGTGTCATATAGACTTCCTCAACCAGGTCACCTTGCAAGAACGCATTGTATACATCCATTTGGTAAAGAGGCCAAGAAAAAATTGATGCAACAGCAAGGATAGTTCGAACAGTGACCAGTTTAGCAACTGGAGAGAAGGTATCCACAAAGTCAACTCCTTCTTTTTGATTGAACCCTTTAGCAACAAGGAAAGCTTTAAAACGTTCAACATCACCATTAGCCTTGTACTTGATTCGGTAAACCCATTTGCACCCTATTGGAATTTTCCCTGAAGGCAGGATGACTATAGACCAAGTGTTGTTTGATTCCAAAGCATCAATCTCTTCCTTCATGGCTTGGATCCAAAGAGGGTTAGTAATGGCTTCATAATATGTTTTTGGTTCACTTAAATGAGAGGTGGAAGATAAGAAAACCTGAGTTTTAGAGGGTAAGTGAGAATAAGAAATGAAATTGGAAATAGGATACTTACTTGGAAGAGATGAAGATTGGTAGGAATGAACATAGTCATGTAGCCAATTAGGAGGTTTGACAACCCTAGTGGACTTTCTTTGAGGTGGACACTGATTTTCAGGTGGAGCAATAAAACGAGAACTTGGGCTTGATGGGGTGAATTGGTGAACCAGTTGAAACTTGAGGTGATGCAGAAGAAGAAGAAGAAGAAGAAGACAGATTAGGTAAGACAGAATTTACAGAAGTAGATGAGGCAGAAATTTCAAGGGTAAGAAAATCAGAATCAACAATGGGAGGTTGAGGAGGGAAAAAGGGAGAAGGCTTGTTTAATGGGAATGAGAAGGGAAATATAGTTTCATGAAAGACCACATCACGATTGACAAAAAAAGATCTTGAATGAAGATCAAAAAGGAGATAGCCCTTTTGGGTTGATGAATAACCCATAAAAACAGAAGGAGAAGCCTTTGGAGAAAATTTGTCTTTATAGTTAAATTTGGTTGCATAACAGAGACAACCAAACACTCTCATATGAGAAAGATTCGGTGACTTGTGATAAAAGATTTCAAACAGACTTTTCCAGTTTAGAATGGCAGTAGGAAGCCTATTAATGATATAACAGGCAGTAAGAACACACTCACCCCAAAATTTAATGGGCACATGAGAATGAAAACGAAGAGCATGGGCTACCTCTAAAAAATGTTTGTGTTTGCGTTCAGTAACCCCATTTTGTTGGGGTGTATGAACACAAGAGCTTTGGTGAATAATGCCAAGTGAAGAGAAAAAGCTCAGAACAATGATCACTAAAAAACTCACCACCATTATCACTACGAATATACTTAACTGAAGTAGAATGGTGATTTTGAACAAGCGCAAAGAATTGTTTAAGAAATAAAAAAGAATCACTCTTAAGTTTCAACAAGTAAACCCAAGATAGCCTAGTATGATCATCTACAATAGTTAAAAAGGATCTATGACCACTATGTGTTGAAATTTTATAGGGGCCCCACAAGTCAACATGAATCAAATCAAAGGGTTTAAGTGACCTAATGAGCTAATAGGAAAGGCAATCTTGACTGTTTTGCAAAGAGGACACACAGAACATTGTTTAACAGTGTTTTCATTCAAAGAAAGAGAACTCAAAAAAGGAGTCTTATGCATTTTGACAGAAGTGGCATGCCCTAAACGTGCATGCCAAAGCATTGTATTATTAGAAGAAGAAACAGTCATAAAACTGGAATCAACCTTGCATTTTGATGGTGACAAATCAAAACTAAAATGTGTGGATGACAAACCAGAAACAAGGTCCTTGGAATTAAACATGTAGAGACCATGAGCCTGCCTACCAATTCCCCTCATCTTCCTAGTGAAGAGATCCTGCAAAACACAAAAACGAGGGTAAAAAATGATACTGCAATTGAGGTCTTTGGTTAATTTTGACACTGACAGTAGATTATGATTGAAATCAGGAACATACATAACATTTCGAATGACATCAGTTGAGTTAAAATGAAAGTTACCAGTATAGGTAATGGGAACTGTTTTACCAGTAGGCAAATGGACAGAACTAGGCTTACACGAATTAAGAGACTGTAAACATGGATATCAGACACCATATGTCAGTAGCCCCTGTATCAAGGATCCAACAAGGGATTATCAGAAGCAGTAAGCATTTAGAAGTGATACCTGCGAGATTGACAACAACATCAACTGATGGAGGTTTATTTAAGAGCTCAAGTATTTGGTGATACTGGGCTGTTGTGAAGACTGGAGCAGACTGAACTGTACTAAAACCACCAGATTGTGAATCATGATCAGATTCAGGTAACGAGAGATTGGTAGCAAGAGCTGCCTGAGGATTCTTCTTTTTTGTGAACTTGAAATCAGGAGGAAACCCAATTAAGCGATAGCAGTTGTCACGTTTGTGGCCTTTGACTTTGCAGAAGTCACAAACACCAGTGAAACGCCTTCGATCAGAATTAGCATACGTATTGGAGTACATAGCCGTGACTCCCGAAACAAGAGACAACTGAGCTCGTTGTGCCTCTTCTTGCACAATCATAGAGTATGCTTGATTCACGCTTGGCAGAGGCTACATAATGAGGACTTGACTGCGAATAGCAGAGTTAACACTTTCAATTACAACAAATAGGTCCTTTATATAAACAAATTCCTGTAACTAACTCAATAACTAACATCTAACAAACTAACAGAATGTGTAACAATATTTAAAAACAGTTAACACTTTTCTACAGTTCTGGGATGAATCTCGTCGGAAGATCATTCAATGCACCCAAAAATCAATAGTGTGAAGCGGTACCTGCATGGGGTCTTCTTGTTGTAATCTATGGGTTAATAGGATGTGTGAATTAAAGTACTATGGTCCTTTGTTCGCAATTCTGTCAACATCAACTATACGAGAAAGTTTGAACAGGTAACGACTCTCTCCCAATTCTGTTATAGAGATCCCCCCGATTGGTCTCCAGACATTAGCTAACATTGTTCTCATAGCGTTAAAATTCACCATGCAATAGTATTCTGTATACCGAAAGCACAATTTTTAGAGAAATTAATATGATTTTTTGCCGTACTAATTCGATGGGCATAATCACTACAAAAATCAGCAAATACCTCATTAATTATAGTGCATTGAAAAGGAGCAGCTACAGCGAACAACACAAGGCCATCTGTAAAAAAATAGGTGTGATTGATCTGGATCGTTCCTTGAAAGGTGAAAAGATTTTCATTGTCCTTTGGAAATTTTAACCTCAGCCATCTGTGATAATCGCTCCATGCATAAGAAAAAGTGAAAAGAAGATAGATGATCCCCTTGATGAAGCCTTCTCTTAGGTTTGAAGGAAACAATAAGATCACCGCTCCATGAAATCTTTGTGGACACTTATCTAACACAAACCATAATTCGATTAATAAATTTATCCGGTAAACCCACAATATGAAGAGTTTCCTCATGTTAGAATATAATTAGATAATAATAATAATAATTAGTTATGAGGTTGTTAACATTAGTTAAAAGTTTGTTAGTGTTTGATGTTAATTTGGGTTATATAAACCCTGTACTGTAAAGCATTACAGATACCCAAGTTTTGTAATCATTTGTTACTAATAATAAACTCATCTTTCTATACTCTTCTTTGTAGCCAAAATCCCTAACTTACAAACACCACAGCCGCTCGCTTCTTTTCCTCCACCTTTCGGCCATCGTCCAGCCAATATGCTCCTTTCTCATAGGGAATCATTCGCTGGCGATCCTGCGGCCATCTCTCTTCGGCTTTGTTGAGATGATTGTTGTGGTTGTCGTTTCAATTTCATCGACGTCTTTGAATGAAGTGATATCTTCCATTCTAATTCAGCACTGATCGATTTTTTCTCTTGCAATTGACTTCTTCTGTTACAGTGTCAGTAATTACTTCCCCTACTATTTTTTATTAGTTGTCGGTTCTTTTCTCTGCCATCAGATCGTCATCATCGTTGTATCACCGATTGATAGTTTTTTTAAGTCTGTTCGTTGGTACTCTATCTGTCCTTTATACTGTTGTTGATATGTGCAACTAGTTGCAAGTGTTTGTTCACTCTTTGTTTGTTTGTACTTCATTGATAATCAATTGAGATTTGATGCCTTCATTTTCGCATATGGATGCAATGGTTTGTTGATTTCTAAGTTGTTTTATCTCATATCTGGCTTCTACTTCGAAGATGATAATTAGGGCTGGTCCAATACATGTGCGAGATGGGCAAAGGCCCAGTGCAACATGTTTGGGTAGTTTTCTAGGGCTTAATTTCTATGTTACACGGTTTTACTCGCCTAAACCAGTTGATTTTTAGTTGGTTTGATCGCTAAAAAAAGGCTTAAAATCGATCAAATTGCAAGCTATTTATCTTTTTTTGTTTTTTGAACAAATCGATCATATAGTGTAATTTGTTTTTGTCATTGTTTGTCTACTGGGAAAAGAAGAGGCAAGGTAACGAAAATTTGATTTTCCCCCTCAATTTTTATTAGTATGGAAACGGTTTCTTTTGATTGATATTCTACTGCGTTTTCATGGACGGGTTATGTTTTTTTCGTTGATTTGCTTGTGTAAGTTGGAATTTGACGTGGATTAACTTTATAGAGTTTTGTAAAAGCTTACAATTACTGAAAATTGATGAATGATTACTTGATTAGAGCTAAGATTGAAGCGATTTTAATTCACTTTTGCGCGTTTTACTTTGTTTTTATTCAGATGTTTTTTTTCCCTGTTTGACCTTTTTAAAGATCATTACTAGTTTAGTTGGAACTGGAACAGATTACAGATGTTTGTGCATTTTTCATGTTTTACTTTTTGAGAAGTTATCAGTGGTTAGACAATGATTGGGATCTAATAAGATATAAAGATACACGTGCATTGAGATTATATACATTAATTATATGTTATACCTCTTTTGGAATATTGAATAAGACATTCAGAATGAGAGAATCAGTAGTTACTTGGAAATTAAATTGAGCTTGTTTAATAGATGTATGGAATTGGTGGAAGGGAAGAATAGAGTTAAAGGTGATGGCATTTTATTTTATGATGTTGTTCTGTATGGAATAGTTTGGAGTCCAATATATAACTTTACATATTTATATCGATTTTCTTTCAAATTGGAAATTAAGAGTTTTCAATTGTCCAAATGTAAGAAGGAAATCATATGTGGCAAACTTAGTTTGATAAAAAAAATAGTGGCTAAATATTTTCGTTCAAGACATTTTTTAGAGTGATTCCTTCTGATTATTTTGATTTCATCATTAATTTTCCAGATTAGTTGATTGTGAGAAAGAACAAGTGAGAAAGAACAAGTAAACAATATAATTCCTTGCTAATTTATATGTTTCATTGTTTACTTGTTACTATATTTGTTTTATTGATTACTTTTAAATATGTTACCTCGAAAACAACCATCGGGTGCCCAAAATAGAAAACGAAAAAAACAATAACAAGAAATGACTAATTCTTTACATAGGTCTTTAGATAGATTTATTGTTAGACCGGTTAAACCTTCTAATAATCCGATTGGAAATTCCAATGATTCACCTAATGATTCGGTTGATAATTCTAAAGATTGTGAGAATAATGAATTTGTTGATAAAAATTAGTATAGGGGCATAAAATTATTTGTTTTAAAAAAATTATTTATGTTTTGTCTATTATACGGTACAAGTATAGGGCATAAAATTATTATCTCGCCCAGGGCATTAAAACTCATTGGACCGACCCTGATTGCAAGCACCCTGGATATTCCAAAAAATGATTCTAGTTAATAATATAGGATAAAAAAGAAGCAACAAGTTAAACATGCATTTCATCTCTATCAATCAGTGCGAATATACTATTCACTCACCACTGAGCCATCCCTCTAGAGTTATCAAAAGATTATTGTTCCCCTATGACTGAAGCCATAGTTGATCCTTAGTTTTATTCAATTCAAGATTCATAATCGATATCCAATCTACAAGCACATGATAACTTAGTATCATATCATCTTTCTTCATTTTCAATCTTTATTGAGAAATACCTTTTGTTATACCCCAAATCTTGGGTTAAGAGTTTTAGGCTAACTCAAAAGAGAGTGTATGATGACCCATCAACCTTGTAAGAAGAATTGACCCAAGTTGTGTGGTTTGGTCTTGGATTAAGCCTAAATGATGATAAAATAGCTTTTATTTTTAAGTTATGAATAAAGTTGAGGGACCAAGGGAGTAAATGTACCATTTAGGAATTCAAAGGCTGAATTTCCTTAATGAATGGTGATGTCGTTTGGTGATGTAAACGACATGAGAAGGGGAAAAGCTTATTAATTTTCATTTCTCTTAGTTTCTCTTGTGTCTTGAGGAAACGAGCAAATATTAGTGCCTTGTAAGTCTCATTTAAAATTCTAAAGGTAAGAATCATAATCTACTCCACCAAAGCTTCGAATCAAGTATAACTTCTCCCTGTTTTAACCATGGAAGCCATATAAGGGGTTTTTGTGGGGATAGGAAAGCTTCATATCCCAACTCATTTTTGGTAGATTTAATCTCTAGGAAACATTTTTAACTTCCTCCTAAGTTCCTAAATGAGTTAGTAACTCATTTTTCTTATTGTTGATTAGTGAAAGAGATTGGGGAGAGCTCTAAAACCAAGGGCAAAGAGAAGCTAACTATTGGTTGAGACTTGGTCTATTCCAGTAGCTAGGGATTTAAGGTAACACATTCACAACTCCTTCATACCATTTTTGAGTCATTAGAATGCATTTAGCTAGTGGGTATTGAGTTCATGAAGCATGTATGAACATTCATGGTAAATCTTGGTTGAAGGTGTTAATCAACATGTTTATTAACTTATCATGATCCCTACTACCATATATAAGACTTAATTAATACTTGGGACCTCATAGAGTCTTTTGAGAAAGTTGGGAAGTTATTTTCATGCCTAAAAAGGGTATTTCTAGTCTCGAGTATTAGTATTTCATGAACAATATCGATATTGTTCTTCAGATAGCCTAAAAATAAAGAGTTTTTAGATTGGGTATTGATACTTGTTCATCGGTTATCAATATCGTTAGTATAATATCAATACTCAAGGGGGAGTATCGATACCCATTTTGGATTTCAGATTCCAGTAGCTAATTTTGGTATCGGTACTCATGTGAGTATCGATACTAAGGGTAGAGTATCGATACCACAAGTAAAAGTATCGATACTAAGTCATTTTTTAAAATATTGAAGCAAAATTTGGTATTGATACTCGAGATAGTATAGATACCCCAAATCAGAAGTATCGATACTCTAATTAAGGGTATCGATATTACCCATTCTTCATAGTTTCCTTTAGTCGTTTAGTATTGATACTCAAGGGTGAGTATCAATACTTATGGCTGAGTACCGATGCTAAAGGACTCAACATTGATACCATCGTACACCCTTGGGTAAGAAACCCCAGGGATCAAAGAGTATAATTAAGGGACCCAATAACACCAGAACACCATAAAATAAAAATACAAGTGAGAACAGTAACAAATGCAGTATAACTAGAAACAATAGTTGTAACACCCCCAACCCGTATCTGACCTGGATCCGAGTCTGATGTGTCACATTGACTTTTCAAACATTTTCCTTTATAAAATGACAAAAAGGTAAGTTCACAATTCGAGAAAGTGAATGATTTTCATTAGCCAAAACATTTGATCTTACAAAACATATCAGAGCTTATACAATTGTAAATCTTTAGACTACATGCCAACTATACTCTATATAACATAATACATATACTCAACTACAATTCCGATCTGATCTATGGTAAGGAGAATCTGGCCTGTCTTGCTCCTCATCGCTTCGCTTCTCGCTTTCCGGAACCTACGTGTGAAACACTCACACGCTAAGTCTATGACTTAGTGAGACATATAAAACATATAATATAAACTATAACTTCTAGTAATGCATGAATCATTAATACTATTATAACACACATCTTCATGTCCACTTCATAAAATAAATACATACATTCATACACAACATTATATCATCACATATGAGTTTTACTAATTCATATTCTTATAATCATTTAATTTATACTACTTAGCTTATATCACATTCACTATCTTTATTTAAGTCGTTACTTACATTATTCCTAATCATATAATTTTGATCACGATCCTACATATCATATCTATTTCTATATTTATTTAACATTTTACCCATAAATTCACGTTACATATTCTATATCATATTCTGACATACTAGTTTCTTATATTCTCTTAATTCATTCCTCACCTAATCTTCATTTCATAAACATACATTTGATAAACATACATTTGCATAACTTATTGTTATTTGATTCCCCTGATATTCTCATACGATTTCTTAGATTCTTATACTAAATTTCATATCCCTTACTAATATAGCAAGATTAGTTCACAATTCTATTTTAAACGTATACACCTTCCTACACAACTTATCTAATATACTCTTATACTTATTTATATACCTATTTCATAGTTAATTTACTATCTACTTTATCTCGATTCTCATTAATCATATAGTCCACCACTTCATTACCTATGTATATATGTATAGCGTTCAATAGATTTCTCATGTAATTACTTATAACATATCATATAATTATATTATATTCACTTACATTTCAATATATCATACCAACATATTTCACATAGAACCTATAACATATGCAATAAATGAAACTCATACATTCATATCCAAATGTCCAATCACATATAACAATCATATTAAGTTTATGTATAATTTTTCTTTATTGGCCCATGTACACTTTGGAAAACTAAAGATATGTGAGTTCATTGAGGTTGTGCACTGATGCTATCACCATAACTTGAATAAATTCCCACTAGGGGCACTGTATATTTGTCCCGAATGACCACTTCTTAAGAACCATATACATATTACAATGGACCAAATAAGTGTACCGAAATATCACATATATGTTCCACAAAATTACATATATGTCCCGAAGGACCATGTAGAACCCTCGACTATTGGCATGCCAACTATACCTCTAGCTCTCATGACACGTAACATGGGCATCATTATTATGTTTACCATATATTCACATAACCATATCACATAGACATATATTCTTATAGTTTCTTATCATATCAAATAGCTTATCCGTTGTAATCTTGCAATCATATCACTTTATAATCTCATAGATCATATTCACATGGCTTATCTCATATACATATGTTCACATACTTTATGGTCACACTATTTATATCCTTTTCACACATAGTCACCTAGGTCCACATTATTTAGCTTACTTCATATTTCATACAATTCATTACCACATAATTGATATCTTAATCACATAACAATAACATACATTCACACAGATCATACTACATACACAATAATATATCACAAATATGCTCATATCAATAACATGCTTATATGTATGCTAATATGGGAAATAGACTTGTCACAAGTCTTATTTCCATTCATCATAATATACTAACTAATACGCACTCACCTGGCTGACTTGTCAATATCGATCTTGTAACAGCCTCAATGTCGGGTTAGTGACTAAATTGTAAAACTTTAGAATTTGGTAATTAAAGCAGAATAATTGAATAGTATTGTAATTTGGTATAGGGTTAAATTGCAAAGAAGAAAGAATATAATGATCTTTTGCAAGGGAAAATAATTAAAGAAGAGATATTTATATTAACTCCACGTGGAAGAGAAGAAAGAAAAACAAGGTTCCAGAGTTCTCTTCTTCTCTTCTTTCTCCACACGTGAAGAAGGCAAAACAAAGGTGATATTTTTTTTAAAAGCTAATGGTTTGCTGAAATTTAAGTCTGGTTTTGATCCTTAGATGCTAATTAAGCTTATGGAAAGCTTAATTTGTTTTAAAGTAACAAGATGAAGACGTTATAAGAGATTAAAGAAAATGGGTTTTTAAATGAATTTATGGAAAAGAGTTGATAAGTTGAATTTGAAGATAAATTTGACTTGTCATCATGCTAATTAAGGAATATGAAGTGTTAGAATTGTATTTAGAACATATTGAAATTTGAGTATGATTCTTGAATCACATATGAGGGATAGGATTTTGAGATTAAAGATGATTTTCATGGATATAAGTTGGTTTAAGTAATGATGGTTGGGTTTAATGATATGATAGAGGTTTAAATAGAAGAATTGAGTGAATAATTGATAATTTTCGGGCTTAAAATACAAATTCTGGGTTGTGTGCATCGATTGGAGTAGGGTCAATGAGACACTATTTGGAGTCTCAAATGTAGCTTTCATATTTTGTCTCACATTTCTTTGTTTACTATATTCTTCCTGGTGGTAAATCGTAACCTTCTCTTTCACAATACTCGAAGAGATCGCAACTTCTTTATCTCCAATAGCAATATCGCTCGCCATCATGTTCTCAAGTGACATTTCGACCCCTTTGAGTTTTTTTATAGAATTTCATACCTTGAACCATAGCTTTGACCACCCTTCTACTTCAGAGCCTCTTAATTTTCACTTTTATGACCCACATTGTTCCTCTTTTCCTCATTGGTTACTTGCATCCATGGTTCATATGGGTTGTCCTCGGTAACGCTAGCTTGGTTGTCTTTGGTTTCAATAGAAGTAGTACTAGCACTTACACCACAATGTTCACGAGTGTGACCATACTTCCCACATGCATAACAAATCACATGAAGCCCTTCATAGTCCACAACTTGGTGTTGTCCATCAACTATGATTCTAAAAATTAGAGATTTGTCTTGGTTCACGATGATAGCAAGTCTCGTAAAGCGTCCTCGTTTCCTATCTTCAGTGTTATAATCAATACGGACCACCTCTCGAATAATACATGCAATGTATCTAAAAAGGCTCTTTGTATAGTATCAATAAGATAATCTTGGAAGCAGGGCCGGTTCTGACATTTTAAGAGCCCTAGGCCAAGAGGGGATGACAATCAGATAAATGGGGGCCTACACTTAGTTTCCTTTCCCATCATTATAATGGGGCCCATTGGATCACCATATTTTCGAATTTTTTAATAAAAAATGATGTTTAAAAATATTTTTTAATTATCGGGGCTCACTAAATTACCATATTTTCAAGTGTTTGAAATAAAAAAAATACGTTTAAAAATATTTTTTAATTATTAAACTTAACAATATTTTTAAAAATGGGCCCCTTCAAGCTTGGGGCCCTAGGCGGTCGCACCCCTGGCCTATGCTCAGGGCCAGCCCTGCTTGGAAGACATACCCAAGTGATAATTTTCGTCGCTTAATTTACCATGTAGAGAAAGATCTGCCCCATGGTTGGATAGTAAGATAACTTCCATAGATAACCTAAGGCCCTGCTAATAAAACATTGTTGTAATCTTCGTCAATGGCAAAACGAACAAGATAATACTCATTGTCAAGATCAATTAAATTGATTTCACCCCGTGGGTTCCAAAGAGATTTGATTCTATTCACGAGGGCTTTGTAACCAATTGTTTTTCCCAACAACCTAGCAATCAATGTGTTAGCAAGTTTTGCATCAATAGTATCGTGGACATGTCCTGAAAAACTGATTTTGGGGCGAAGATCATCCGTGTCAACGGTGACGTCTTCCGGGTTGACTTCTAGATCCAAATCGTTAATTAAGGTTTCATGATTAGTTTGCAGGGTTTCACCATGTCACAAAAATGATGGCATGCCAAGTTTGGTCCATGTCGAGGTAGGGATATTTCCCTGTTGCAAGCTAGCCTTCATAACCCTAATACCTTTTCCATCACTGGCTCCTCAACTCAATAGGGATCGCAGGATTCAAATTGGCCAACTGATTTAATTCAATTCCAGGGCAGTCCTCAATCGACGAGCCAGCAGTCAGCGTTGTTATCGAGGAACAAATCTGTTCATCCCCATTCAATAACGCAATATTTCGAGTTTTCTTTATGGCTTTCTCGGTGCCCTCTATAAGGGGAGATCCCGGGCGTTCCAGCACGAGCAAAGGTTCCATCACTATTCCTTCCTCCGGCGGCCTTCCTCCGGCGGCCTTCCTCGATGGTTACCTGACGACCCCAATCCACTATCATGCGTTGACATTACGGTAGGGTTTTAAGACGTTTCTTCCTTGTTTCTTTATGTTGTGTACATATTGATGATAGAAAATGAAAGATAATCTATTGGTTGATTTCATTAATAAAATGTTTAAATGATATTGACTATAACAATGTCAATTAAATTAAAATTTAATTTATAATTATTAGATAACTTTTAGCTGGCACATTCAATTCAAATTCAAACTATCAAATTGAACAAGTTACTTGATGCATACTTCAATAATGCCATGACGATGAAAAGCAAATAATAAATATAGAATTGCAAGAGTGTCATTACTTTCTCTGCTTTCCCAAATCTCAGCATCCTTGTCAAAACGTACATGAAAATATTATCAACTCCCCATAATTTTTCCTTTCTTTTATCTCATATAAAAACATTAAACCTTTTTTCCATGATCAATTGATCATCTTGTTTACGCCATGAATAGCAAAGTCAACCTTAAGTTTCTCTTTTTTAAATGCTATTAGTATTAATTTAATAATACGATAGATTATCTAAATGATTATCCAACTTCTAAAATACTATTAATTTAATCACTATCGTTAGAAAAAAATAAAACTTTTATTTTAATCTCAATTTTTAAATCTGTAATGATATCAGATTCTATGTCACCTCTAACAAAACGATAATACGTGTTATCATCTAACTAATCATATATATATATATATACATAGAAATCCCACACCCAATCACTACACCATAGTGAGCCTTTTGTTGTCTAATTAAGAATATTTTTTTACGTTAATTTGAGGTTGAAATTAATTATATTTATTATAACTGATATTATAAATAATTATAACACAAATTAGTAGTAAATATATTAATATATATTAAGTAATATCATATATTAATTAATTTTATAAAAATATAAATCCATTTTATTTAATTTTATAACATTAATATATTACATATATTTATAATATAAATTATAAAATTAATTAATTAATTATATAAAAATAAATTATTTAACCTTAAAAGTTTTATTCATAATTATTAATTACAATAGGAAAATACTTCACTTTGGTGTTGTGTTTAAGAGACTTTGGTTTGAATCTTAAATTGATATTCTTTTCATTTTATGATAATTTACATGGTGATGTGGGATAATTTTTTTATTATTCTGAGATGAATATAAGACAATATTTGTTTGACATATTTTTCAAACATTTGACAATGAATGTTCATACACCCCTGTAAACATCGTTTTCAAACCAAAAACCTTAAGAGATAACAACAATCTCTTAACTATTGAGGTCGTTTAATTCATGGATGACATATGTTAATTGTCTTTATTGATATCATTTTGTGATTTGTTAAATATAACACATGCCATCGTCTTATTAGATGTGGTATGTTGAGTTAAAGGGATTAAAAAATCATAATTAAAACAAATGTTTCTTAACGAACGTGACTAAATTGATAACACCAAAAAAATGGATAACTCAAGTGCAATTATTTTGGTTTAGATGACTACATTGATAGTATCGTAAATTTAGGTGACCATTTAAATAGTTTACCCATAAGAATAAGTTAAAAGCCCAGAATATGAGATGGACCTAACCAGTAACCACCAACCATAGGGTACATGCAAAATAATTGCCCTTTTTCTTTAATGAAATACAAACCGTACAGTGTCTCACCGCATTTAATAAATGAAATACATTTGGGACCACATGGGTGCAAGCGAAGTTTACGAGATTTGTTGACGGTAAGAGGATGGGCTGTTCACTTTAATAGAATGGAACCACAGCTCGTAAAATATGGTGGTTAGAGGTAACTCGAGAAACATGTATAACTAATGAGAGAGCTTTGGCTATGCAAGAAGAAGAAAATTCTTTAATTTCCCATTATGATTCTCATATATTTCTGATCAAATTTTTTTCTAATTATTGATAATACACGCATATTTTGTAGATATAATTATCAAATTCAAAATCTTTAAAAAGAACAATACCCCTTTTAATCACTAAATTCATTTGATGTAAGTTTGAATTGTATTTTAAGGCATCACACGAGTAATTCAACATTGTGATAGATTTATAAAAATTATCTTAAAGATTATAGAGTCTAAGGTTATTTTGTCATGGATGATTAGAATCATAAAGGGATTATTTACATCGGATCTACTAACTCTAATTTGTTAGTACTTATCATGATCTATTATATTTTAAGAACATTATTTTATTAGTGTGAAATGATTATAAAATAATATTTATTTAGAATTTTTTTAGTTAATTGATAATGAATGTAGACAAATCTTGCACTCATTTATTCAAACTCAAAACTTCAAAAAAGAAGAATATTCCATTTTATCATTGAAGCCGGTCAATAAATTTTAAGAACAGATTTTTCGCAATATATTTTTTAAATTAAAGGCTTATATCATAAATAACTGCCTAAAGTATATTATCTTTTTCATTTAAGTATCTAAAGTATTTTTTTGTCAAAATAAGAACATAATATTTTTTTCAAAATAAATACCTAAAGTATTTAATCATTTTCATCTAAGTTTTAAAAAAGTTGCCAAGTAGTATTAATTAAAGAATAATTAGGTATTTAGATGAAAAAAATGAACACTTTAAGTTTTTATTTTGACCAAAAAATAATTTAAATATTTAATTTGATAAAAATATAAATTTAAGTACTTATTTTGAAATTGAAAAAAAAATACTTTAGGTAATTAGATGAAAAAATATATACTTTTGATATAGTTATTTGTTATGATTCGGAGGTCTTTCACAGAAGCTGTTCTCAACCTGGCGTTGGGGACAGTCTATTATCCTACCTCCCCTTATCTCATTACATATGAAAATAAGGGTAACTAATTTTATGTAAGCCTAAACTAAATTAAACTTTTTCTTTCTAACATCACTAAGCTAACCAAATTAAGATTTCATTAATGAAAAAAAAGGCATCATCCCCCATTTTACATCACAGGTGAAGGTGGTGGAGTAGTTTGATTATAATACACAGCGTAAACACCAGAAAATGAGAAAACGTGAGCTCATCAAATATTCCACTAATCTAATCAAAAAAAGAGAGGTTGGTCGACAACACCACCGAATTCCCAACGAACAGTCAAAGGACATGCCACTCTCATCATCAAAAATATAGGTAACAGACCCCCTTCTTCTTTGTCTTCTTCCAAAGGCAGACTCTTTGGTTAGCCACAAACCAAAAGGGAAAAAAGGGGTTCTGTTGACGAAAACGGGTAAAGAAAACAAAAGAACACGAGAATTTTACGAGGTTCGGCAATGTGCTTACGTCCTCGGTGCCTAGGCGGCGCTAGAAGTTTTATTCAATGATATTTTAGGTCTAGGTTACATCTCTATTTATAATAGAAAACCCTGATACATAATTACAAAATCAACCTTGTACCGTACCGCAGGGGCACAGCCCCCGCACCCCCAACCCACATAATTCGTAACCCCGCAACGAGACTTTCTTTGTAAGGACAGTTGATGTTCGCTTCGCTCACTCAGCTCCATCTCCTGTCCTCTTTACTGGTATATTTATGAGCCATACCTAACAAATCTCCACCTTGGCGAATATCCTGCCCCTTGGAAACTTCAATGTGGGTTGGGTTACCTTGCTTCTTTAACAACTCGAAACATTCAACAAGTCCAAGCAATGCTTGAACTTGTCTGTCGTAACTAGCTTGGTGAACATATCAGCGGCATTCTCATCAGTATGTACATTCTGAAACAAAACCTCTCCAGATGCAACCAACTCTCTAATCTTGTGGAACCTTACATCAATATGTTTAGTTCTAGCACGATACACCTGATTCTTAGCCAAGTGAATAGCACTTTGATTATCACAAAGCAACTGAACTCCACCTTGTTGAACACCCAACTCCTTCACTAAACAAGTAAGCCATAAAGCTTCTTTTGCAGCTTCAGCCGCTGCCATGTACTCAGCTTCAGTTGTAGATAGAGCCACAACAGATTGAACAGTAGACTTCTAACAAATAGGCCCTCCACCAAGAGTAAAGACATACCCTGTTGTAGATCTTCTATTATCCAAGTCACATGTATAGTCTGAATCCACATATCCTACAACCAAAGGATTATCCCGCTGACTCCCAAAAACAATTCCATGTCCCACAGTACCCTTTATGTACCGAAAGATCCACTTGACTGCTTCCCAATGTTGCTTACCAGGTTTAGACATGTACTTACAAACTTGACTAACAACATGAGCTAAATCAGGACGAGTACATACCATCGCATACATCAAGCAGCCAACAACATTAGAATACGGAACCTTTGCCATATCTTTAGCTTCCTTATCTGTCTTAGGGCACTGTTTTGATGAGAGCTTAAAGTGATTCGCCAATGGAGTGCTAACTGGTTTCGCGCTGCTCATCGCAAACCTTTCTAGCATTTTCTCAACATAACCCCGTTGAGATAGCCGCAGTTTCCTTGAGTCTCTGTCCCTGCAAATTTCCATTCCAAGAATTTTCTTTGCAGCACCTAAATCTTTCATATCAAATTCCTGACGCAATAAAGTTTTCAAACCGATAACATTATCCATGTTCTTCGCAGCAATCAACATATCATCAACATACAGTAATAGAAAAATAAAAGAACCATCATCAAGGCTCTTAACATAGACACAATATCATCACATCGGTTGTAGCCAATCTTGATCATATAGAGTCAAAACGTTTATACCACTGTCTCGGAGACTGTTTCACCCGAGAAAGATTTCTCATAATCAACTCCTTTCCTGTGAAAAACCCTTTGCTCCAAACACCTGAACTTTCTCCTTCTTTTTCTGTTACTGCTGGTTCTTTATACACCCATTTGCAACCAATCGGCTTCTTACCCTCAGGAAGGGGAACTAACTCCCATGTGCGATTGTGATTCAAAGACTCCATCTCCTCAACCATGGCTGCCATCCACTTGTCGTTTTCCTGACTAGCAACGGCATCATGAAAAGTAACTGGATCATCACTGCTAACAATAAGTGCAAAAGATACCAAGTCTTCAAACCCAATCTGTTCGGAGGCTTTATATTCGTCCGTCTCACCCTGTCTCTGGCGAGACTATAATCCTGTAAATTATCCGTAGTGGAACCACCAGAAGTCGGTTGAGAAGTTTCTGGTTTCTCAACTAGAAACTGCTCGAAATCCACCATTGTCGTGTCTTGCTTCTGCTGCAACATGGACTGTTCATCAAAAACGACATCTCTACTAATCACAACTTTCTTCGCAACTGGATCCCAGAACTTGAATCCTTTGACACCTTTCTTGTAACCCAGAAAAAACACCTTCGATTTTGCATCAAGTTTGGATCTCTCATCATGTACATGCACATAAGCAAGACAACCAAAAATCCGTAAGTTATCAAAACTAACATCATGACCAGTCCATACCTCTTCTGCAACTTTCCCAGCCAGCGATGCCCTTGGCGATCTGTTGATAAGGTAACACGCCATGTTAACAGCCTCAGCCCAGAAGTGTTTGGGAAGCTCCGCTTTCAACCGCAAACATCTGGCTCTTTCATTCAACGACCTGTTCATTCGTTCCGCAACACCATTCTGTTATGGTGTCTTGCGCACTGTAAAATGCCTCTGAATCCCATGCTCCTTACAGAATTGTAGGAACTGTGAATCTGTGTACTCCGTACCATTGTCAGACCGCAAACACTTGATTTTTCGTCCTGTTTGGTTTTCTACCTCAGTTTTCCACAGCTTGAACTTCTCAAAAACTTCAGATTTCTGTTTCAAAAAAATACACCCAAACTTTCCGTGAAAAATCATCAATAAAAGTAACATAGTACCTAGATCCACCCAAAGACGATGTCGTGGAAGGCCCCCATACATCAGAATGCACATAATCAAGAATCCCTTGAGTTGTGTGCTTCACAGTCTTAAAACGGACTTTAGTCTGTTTACCAAGAACACAATACTTGCAAAAAATCGAGCTTACAACTTTTGACACCATGCAACAAGTTTCTCTTGTGTAATTCTGCCATACCACGTTCACTAAGATGAGCAAGGCGCATATGCCACAATTTTGTCGTATCATCACAGGACTCAACAGAGTGAACTCCACCTGCAACGGTACTCCCTAACAATCTGTAGATATTCCCTGCAGTCATCTTGCCTTTCATCACAGTCAATGCTCCTTTAACAATCCGAATGGTTTCCCTATCCTCGTCAGCCTTAGGGATAAAACCATTCTTGTGCAAAGTGCCCAAGGAAATCAAATTCTTCTTCAAGTCTGGGATATGTCGAACACCACTCAACGTCCGAACGGAGCCATCGTGCATCTTAATTCTGACATCACCAATACCAACAATATTTCAACATCGATCATCACCCAAATAAACCGAACCAGAATTAACCGGCCTGTATGTCGAAAAACCATTCCCTATTTGGCGTGATGTGATAAGAACATCCAGAATCAAGAATCCAAGCATCCGTCAATTGTGTCGTTGAAATAGAAAGCATATCACCCTCACTGCAATCAGAATTATCATCCTTGACCACGTTCACAGACTTGGATGAGCCATCACGCTTCTCATCAGTCTGCTTTTTCAACTTCGGACAGTCTCGCTTCATATGTCCCGCCTCCTTGCACTTGTAACAGTGAATCGTCTTCTTATCCCTGGATTTGGATCTGGAATTCCGCTTCCCGGACCCTGCCTTCTCTGGCTTCCTTCCACGATCTCGATTACCCTTGACATATAAGCTATCGGCTTGAGAGCTTTCCCCTGCATTCTGCTTCCGCTGGTTGTGAGCCAACAAGGCTGCAGTAATCTCCTCAACGTTGATAGTCTCTTTCCCATATGTAAGAGTAGTCACCATGTGTTCGTAAGAGGGAGGCAACGAACACAACATAATCATCGCTCTGTCTTCATCCTCAATTTTCACATCAAGCCGAGCCAGATCAGAAACGATTTGATTGAAGACATTCACGTGTTGCGCCAAATCGTGATCGTCCTGCATCTTCAGCCCATACAGCCGCTGCTTCAGATACAGTTTTGTCGTTAAGGATTTGGACATAAACTGACTTTCCAACTTCCTCCAAATTTCGTCTGGAGACGATAGATGCATGACGTGATACATGACCTCGTCCGCCAAGCATAATCGTATGGTTCCTGCCGCTTGCTGCTACAATTATTCCCAATCTTCCTCATCCATCGACGCCGGCTTTGTAGGTCGCAAAGCCTTCAAGATCCCTTGCTGCGCCAATATATCCTTCACCCTCGTTTGCCATAATCCGAAGTTACCCTGACCATCGAATTTCGCGACTTCGAATTTTGCTCCTGACATATGATACCAATTGTTGACGAAAACGGGTAAAGAAAACAAAAGAACACAAGAATTTTACGAGGTTCGGCAATATGCTTACGTCCTCGGTGCCTAGGCGGCGCTAGAAGTTTTATTCAATGATATTTTAGGTCTAGGTTACATCTCTATTTATAATAGAAAACCCTGGTACATAATTACAAAATCAACCCTGTCCGTACCGCGGGGGCGTAGCCCCCGCACCCACATAATTCGTAACCCCGCAACGAGACTTTCTTTGTAAAGACAGTTGATGTTCGCTTCGCTCACTCCACTCCATCTCTTGTCCTCTTTACTGATATATTTATGAGCCATATCTAACAGGTTCAATCAGTGGGGGTAGATGGCAACTACAACAGCCAATCAACAATCTGTCTACAAATTCACCCAAAAATTCAATAAATAATTTTTAAAGGGAGGAGCTTGGGGGTTGTGGCAAGGGCAGGTACCACGTGCAGGGTGTCATTAAAAGGGGCCGTTAAAGGCTCATAAAAGAACCCACCTTTCTTCCGCTACCCCCAAATCTAACTCTCCTCTAACACTTAACTGCTTCAGTTTTCAGAATTTGTTTTTAAAACATTGATTTGCATGTTTGTAAATTCAAACACACCTTTTGCTTTGCCTTTTTTCCATCCTCCTTTATCTCTTCCTTCCTCTTTGACTGCTTTCGTTTCACCTCCAAAGGATATTTTTTTTTCAAAGTATAAATGCTTCAGACCCATATAGCAAATTGGAAGACTTTGTTTTGATCTCCAACTTCTTGAATTCAAGTCCCTTCCTTCTTTTCTTCTTTTTGCCAGGTTTGTCATTCCTTTTGGGCTGTTTACTGAATTGGGTATTGATTTTCTTTCTTCTTTTTTTGATGACATGAAGTGAGATTCTAGTGGGGAATTGTGTGCTTTTTTTTTTCCTGGATTGTTTTTGTTGTTTTATCAAGTTTGAAAATGATTTTTTTTTTTTCATGATGGGTTTGTAATTTTGTTGGTTGAGGTTTCAGTTTGGTAAGGAATTCAAAGCATTATTTTTTAACTTTTGAGGGTTTGTAATGAGTACTTTTTTTTAGCTTCCAAAAGTTTTGTTTTTGTTGAAATCAAATGTTAATGTGATCCTGCATCTGGGAAACTTTAATCCTAGGCCGTGTTTGGTTGCAGGAACTGGAATTAGGTTACTAATAAATATATTATTTAATTAGAACTGAAGTAATAGAATATGATTCTTTTGGTACCATGTTCGAACTTCACTAAATTAAGCTATGAGTTAAAGGGTAAATATAAAGTCTTAATCACGTCGAATTCTGTTATGTGCGCCAAACAGAGCTTTACTACATTCATGGTGCGTTTGTGTTGCTTGTAGTATACTAGTATTAGATATCTCTTTTGTCGAGGATCAGTTCCAAGTCATCGCTTGATTAATTTTTTTTGGAGTCCTCATACTTGGTTGTTTGATTTCTTGATTTGCAGCATGTCAGAGGCCCAAAGAAGGTCAGCTATGGCTGGAGTTGGGCGTGGAAACAACGGATTAGTAAACGGGGTATTGCCAATCAGGAGCTCCGCTACAATAAGTGAAGTAGATGAATTCTGCTTTGCGCTTGGAGGGAAGAAGCCGATCCATAGTATTTTAATTGCAAACAATGGAATGGCGGCTGTCAAATTTATACGTAGTATTAGGACGTTGGCTTATGAGGCATTTGGCACAGAAAAGGCGATTTTGTTGGTGGCCATGGCTACTCCTGAGGACATGAGGATCAATGCAGAGCATATTAGAATTGCCGATCAGTTTGTGGAAGTTCCTGGTGGGACAAATAACAATAACTATGCCAACGTGCAGCTTATTGTAGAGGTGTGTGTAGTAAAATCTGTTTACTTGCTTCAAAGTTGTTCTTTTGTCGACGGATTGCGTTTTCAAGAAGCTTTTCTGTTAAGGGCAAGGGAATCACACTTAGTATATCCTTGTTGTAATTTATTATTTTTTCTCACATGATTCTGAAACATAGGATTTCAAGACTCTAATAGCTAAATAAAAGAAGTTTGCATGTCAAGAGATTTGGAAGTTGTACATTACAACATTACTGTAGAGTTCTAGGACATTGGAAAGAATATTGATTACTAGAGTAGAGTGTGCTCTTATTCTTGTTACATGTGTCTCATTTAAGCTAATTGTCTAACTATAAAATAGTTAGGTTAATCATATAGAACATGCAGCAATGCTATATTTTTTGACAAGTTATATTTTGTGGTGATTCAGATGGCTGAGATAACACATGTTGACGCTGTTTGGCCTGGCTGGGGTCATGCATCAGAAAACCCTGAGCTGCCAGATGCTCTGAATGCAAAGGGAATAGTTTTTCTTGGGCCACCATCTGTATCTATGGCAGCATTGGGAGATAAGATTGGTTCATCATTGATCGCTCAAGCAGCATATGTACCCACCCTACCATGGAGTGGTTCTCATGTAATTCTCTTTTCTCTGAATGTTAAAAATTGCCCTTTTCTATGGTAGTTTCTCATACACAATGCTCCTTTCCTGTTTTCCAGGTGAAAATTGCTGCAGAAAGTAGCCTAGTTTCTATTCCATATGAAATTTACTGTAAAGCATGTGTTTATACAACAGAGGAAGCAATTGCAAGTTGCCAAGTTGTTGGTTATCCAGCAATGATCAAGGCCTCTTGGGGTGGCGGTGGTAAAGGCATAAGAAAGGTTTGATTCATTTGTAAAATATTTTGATTTTCTGTTCATAGCAAATTTAATTTATTAAAATGTTTTAATCCCTCTTTAAAGTTACTGTGCATATTTTGTTAGAAGTAATATTGACTTAAATACTTCTCATATAGTCTAAATTGGTTTGAATTTCTAGGTTCATAATGACGATGAAGTTAGAGCACTATTCAAACAAGTGCAGGGTGAAGTTCCAGGTTCACCTATATTTATAATGAAAGTTGCTTCTCAGGTGAGATTATCTGCTACAATTGATTTCAGTGAAGTTACAGGAGTTTAGATATTTCTCTGACCAACCGTTTGGTATATTCTTTCTCTGATTAGAGCCGCCATTTAGAGGTCCAGTTACTCTGTGATCAGTATGGGAATGTCGCAGCTTTGCATAGCCGTGACTGTAGTGTTCAGAGGCGTCACCAGAAGGTAATTTTGTTTCTTAAGAGGCTATATTTTAATGTTAGTTTTCTAAACAAATGGTCCCACAGCTAGAAAAGGTTTATGCTTCAGTTACATCATATATGTGGGAAGTTTCCCCACAAGATCTGACATTATGGTCCTTTATCTATTTTAGATTATTGAGGAGGGCCCAATCACTGTAGCTCCATTGGAGACTGTTAAAATACTGGAGCAAGCAGCTAGAAGGTTAGCTAAATCTGTTAATTATGTTGGAGCAGCTACTGTTGAATATCTGTACAATATGGAAACTGGCGAGTACTATTTTCTAGAGCTAAACCCTCGGTTACAGGTATGATATGATGATTCTATCCTCACTTCTGGAACATTCGATATGTACTAAGCTGTCACATTCATGCAGTGGCAGCCATATTTGTACTCTCCTTTCAATTTGCTTTATCCATTTGGTGCAGTTGTGCAATGTATTAATTTTATATTCGTTTATAATGGATACAAAATACAATGCAAACTGGTAGTTAAGGAACAGTATGGGCTTATTGGACCATTTGGAAAACCATTCAGCTTTATGAACGCAAAGTGTTTGGAGATTTAACATTTCTATGACTTGTTTGATGGTGTTTACCTTGTTTTGGTGTGAACCTATCAGTAGGAATGAAGAATCTTGTGATTTTACGTGACAGAATATGTTTTTTTCTCTCCATATTCTTTAAGATGTTAATGTTTTAAAATCCATTCCAACAGGTGGAGCATCCTGTCACTGAGTGGATTGCTGAAGTAAATCTGCCAGCTGCCCAAGTTGTAGTTGGGATGGGTATCCCTCTCTGGCAAATTCCTGGTATGATGTTAACATCTATCATTTCTCCAAAACAGTTTCTAGCAGTTCAATAAGTGATGTTTGTGTGATTCTGTGCTTGATTTGATTAGAAATACGACGATTCTATGGCATGGAACATGGAGGGGGTTATGATTCATGGAGGAAAACATCTGTTGTTGCCACAAGTTTCGATTTTGACAAGGCAGAGTCAACTAGGCCAAAAGGTCATTGTGTAGCTGTGCGTGTGACAAGTGAGGATCCAGATGATGGGTTTAAACCTACGAGTGGAAAAGTACAGGTTAGACTTACTAGGCTTTCCAACAATTGTACTTCAGATATTTTGTTTCTTGCTTTGACAGTTTTTTCTTTCTTTTGTTAAGCTTGTATTAAGGTACATGACTTTTTGCAGGAGTTGAGTTTCAAAAGCAAGCCAAATGTGTGGGCTTACTTCTCTGTTAAGGTAAATATTTAGTTTTTGGCAATATTATTAGTTGATAGAACCTTAAACTTGTAACGATATTGATGGCAATAATAATTAATTTGCAGTCAGGAGGAGGCATTCATGAATTTTCAGATTCTCAATTTGGTAATTTTTACACTAATAAATTTCTGTTTGTATGAATTATATTATTTTTTAATACAAGATCATTATTTCTGATAATAATCAAATCTCATCTCAGGACATGTCTTTGCTTTCGGGGAATCCAGAGCTCTAGCTATAGCAAATATGGTTCTTGGGTTGAAAGAAATTCAAATACGTGGAGAAATTCGCACAAATGTTGATTACACAATTGACCTTTTACATGTAGCTTTATCACTCGAATAATATTTTTTTCTTTATAGAAATTTATGGAATTCCAATTATTACCTGCTTAAATGCTTTATAGGCTTCAGATTACAGAGAAAATAAAATCCACACTGGTTGGTTGGACAGTAGAATTGCTATGCGGGTTAGAGCAGAAAGGCCTCCTTGGTATCTCTCAGTTGTTGGAGGAGCTCTCTATGTAAGTTCTCATATATTAGAATTATTTTTTCTGTTGTTAGAGTATGTTTGTTACAATTTTTTTATTTTTTCTCAGAAAGCATCAGCCAGTAGTGCAGCTATGGTTTCGGATTATATTGGTTATCTAGAAAAGGGTCAAATCCCTCCCAAGGTACAGTGCTAAGCCTGAGTTGCTTTTGTTATGTGGGTCTTTGTTAACGTACTGATCGCTGTCGACCTTGATCCCAGCACATATCACTCGTGCATTCTCAAGTGTCCTTGAACATTGAAGGAAGCAAATACACGGTAAGAGTTTCTGATAATGCCGCTACCACTTTTTAAGGTTTCTTTTCTAATTCCCTCTAACTTCTAGAGATCTTGGCTATCATGTTAGTGAACACAAACATAGTTAACATTTTGAAGAAAAAAACAATGTTCGCAGATTGACATGGTTAGGGGAGGACAAGGAAGTTATAGGTTGAGGATGAATGAGTCGGAGATTGAAGCAGAGATACATACATTAAGAGATGGTGGTTTATTGATGCAGGCAAGAATTTCTCCCTTGAAAGTTTTTAACCATTGGTTTGCATGTTTTATTTTTGCCTGTATTGTATATTTCTCTTTCATTTATTAAAACCTTGTATTATGGACCTTGCAATTATAATACTTCCTCTCTCTCTCTCTTCTTGGCTCTTCCTAATGCTTAGTTTCGATTTATTGCAGTTGGATGGAAACAGTCACGTTATTTATGCAGAGGAAGAAGCTGCTGGTACTCGCCTTCTCATTGATGGACGGAATTGCTTGCTACAGGTGCCACTTATTCCTTTCTTCCATATGTTCTGGCTCCTCCCCTCCAACTCAAAGGAAAAGTTCTTTTTTCCTTTTAACCACAAAATTAAGGCATGATGTTGATGTTGGTTTTACTTATGCAGAATGATCATGACCCATCAAAATTAGTGGCAGAAACACCATGCAAGCTGCTGAGGTTTTCGGTTTCTGATGGTAGTCATATAGATGCCGATGCACCATATGCAGAGGTTGAGGTCATGAAAATGTGTATGCCTCTTCTTTCACCTGCTTCTGGAGTTATTCAAATAAAAATTTCTGAAGGTCAAGCCTTGCAGGTAAATAATGTTCTATATGGGATATATGAAGGTTATATCTTTGTGGAAGTTAAGGAATGTCACTGATCTTGCAGGCTGGTGAGCTAATTGCTAGGCTTGATTTGGATGATCCTTCAGCTGTAAGGAAAGCTGAACCGTTCCATGGGAGCTTCCCTGTATTAGGGCCTCCAACTGCAATTTCTGGCAAAGTTCATCAGAGATGTGCTGCCAGTCTAAATGCAGCCCGCATGATTCTTGCTGGTTATGACCATAATATTGATGAAGTAAGTTTTTATTTAGTCCGTGGTAATACCATCATAGGGATTAAATTATAGTAGGAACCAGAAAATTTTCTTCGGTAGTTTTTGCCTTTGTAAACTTATCAAGATCTCTTAATCAAGTAGCTCATAAACAATGGATGTATGGTTTTAATTGTTAAGTATCCAGCCTAAAACCGATTGGTAATGAGTGTAGGGCCTAACATGAATATAATAGGACCACAAGAACCTCAATAGTCAATAACACTCCCCAATCATTAAGCATCAAATCTAAAACCAATTAGTAGCGGGTGAAGGGCCTGACATGAATATAGTACAATAGGATACTTGATAATAGATGTGGGATAACACCAGTTGACATTAACTTTTGACCCTATAAAGTTTTTGTAAGTTTTAATATTTTAATGAATTACTTTTCTTAAGTGCTGTTATCTCTCTTTAAGTATTAGATTCTGTGTGGTTTTATGTTAAATTCAAGCTTTCCTCCGGCCAATTGGTTTTAGGTTAGATGCTTAACGTGGTATCTCTGATATATGGTTTTACTTGACTCCATGAGAGGTTGGCGATGCCATGTGAGGGGAGTCTTTAGTGTTGTTACTCTAAAACTATTAAGTATTACATTTCATGTGGGATGATATCAGAGGTTGTTGGATTTCATCACTATGTGGGACGATTTAGTTCCGAGCTCCATCATTTGGAAGTTCATTCCTAGGGCGGTGTTGTGGTCATTTTGGAAGTGTAGAAATGAAATTATTTTTTAGAAAGGAAAGGTGGATGGCCCTTTATTGTTCTTCCTGTTTGTTTTAGAATTGCATCATGGTTTGTGGCGAGATTCAAAGATGTGCAGATTCATTTTGATTCTCTAGTGGGTGATGTTAGATTAGCTGATTTTGTGGGAAGAAAGAAGAAGGGTTGCACTTCTTCCTCGTTCTGGATTCCTCCTGCTTCAGGTTTTGTTAGATTAAATGTTGATGGTGCGATGACTAAGGGGTGGGATAAAGGAGGCATAGGTGGTCTGATAAGGGATTCTGAAGGTCTGTAGCTTGGTTCGTTTTCTGAGAGGATTGGGGGTGGTCCTCCTATTCTTGCAGAGTTACTGGCTATCAAAAGAGGGCTGCTGTTTATGGAGGAGATAGTTTTGGTTTCAATTCCAAAGGTCATCCTTGAATCGGATTCCCTTATTGCTCTTAAATGGATTAAAAATCCGGCGTACACCTACGTTTCAGTCCTTGGTGAAAGGCATTGTTGCTTTAGTGGAGAGTAAAGATGTAATTGTTAGGCATATCTTGAGAGCTGCTAATTGGGAATCGGATAAATTAGCTAAAGAAGGAATAGGATGATTATCAGGGTATTGTTTAGGTTGTTCTGCTTCTGAGTTGGTTTTATTTCTGTTGTTTGTTTGGTTTTTAAGTGTTATGTTGTAACATAAGCTTGTTAGGATCTGGCTTTGTATTATTCTTATATTAATAAATTATTAGGCACTCTTTTCCTCCTCCAATGAGCTTCATGTTACTGTTGTAACATGGAGGTTATGAAGGGGTTTTTAATGAGGCTAACCCTATTTCTATCAAAAAATGTGGGATGATATTGAAGTTGAGCCCCTCTACCTATTGTCAATTGATTTAGGTTGGATGCTTAACAACATGAAACTATAGAATCCAAAATGAAAATATTTATCTCAATAATTGATATGCTATAATATCTATAATACATATAACTCATGTTTCAGATACTTTTTAAACTTTAAAAAATGTTAGTCTGCACATAATGAACTTTGATTGCAAATCTAGTTTTATTTTCATTCATTAATTTTCACTAAACATAACAACATGGGGGTGTTTCATGAACTTTAATAAGATTGAAAACAATGGAAAGGTCTTATTGATATCTTTGAAAAGAACAAAAAAAGAGTAGAAACATTCAAGTAAGAGTTCTTGCCTCTAAGATCATTCTTTTTTCCACAAAGAGTTCATAGCAAAGGTTCAACTTCTAGGTCTAAGTCTCTCCTAGATATGCTTGAAGTTTGATTTGTGATATTAATTGGTTTGACCTGTGTTACAGGTAGTTCAAAACCTGCTAAATTGTCTCGACAGTCCTGAGTTACCTTTCCTCCAATGGCAAGAATGCATGTCTGTTCTTGCAACCAGGCTTCCCAAAAATCTTAAAAATGAGGTATGTACGCCATGTGGATTTTTTTTCATCTTTTTTGCTCTGGGTAATTTCTTTAGACTTGTATATTTTGATCTGATTTTATTTCTTTATTTCCGTCAGTTGGAATCAAAGTGTAAAGGGTTTGAAGCAATTTCAAGCTCCATGAATATTGACTTTCCTGCCAAGCTACTGAAAGGAGTATTAGAAGTGAGTTCCCTTATCCCGCACTCCTCGTTTTGAACTTTTGTGTCTATTTTTGTTCTCTGGAAAGTTTAGCACTTGGGGCACCTACTTTGATTGCAGTTCCATCTATCCTCCTCTCCCGAGAAAGAAAGAAGTTCCCTAGAAAGGCTTATTGAACCATTGATGAGCCTCGTGAAATCTTATGAGGGTGGAAGAGAGAGCCATGCCCGTGTTATCGTGCGGTCCCTTTTTGAAGAGTATCTATCTGTTGAAGAGCTATTCAGTGACAACATCCAGGTAACTTCTGTCTCAAAAGGAAATTATGTTAATCATATTGTTAATAACACTACTGCATATAACTTTGTTATGATTGTTTGTATTGACTAGACCATTCTGATTTATCCATTTCTGAAGTGCCAACACAGCATTTCATATTCATAAATCTTGAAGATCATATCTGCAATTTTAAGTCCACTGGCAGACTTCAAGCTTTCAAGTGTATTATTTTTTTTTTGCTAGTTTAGATGAGTCTTTCTATGCAATATCACAGGCTGATGTCATTGAACGTCTTCGACTTCAGTATAAGAAAGATCTTTTAAGGGTTGTGGAAATTGTACTATCTCATCAGGTATTGAACATGTAACACGGATTTTTGTTTGTTTTATGCCTAGTTTTCCTGATGTAAATTATTCTGTATGCTGTACTAATATTTTTGGCTTGCAGGGTGTCAAGAGTAAAAATAAACTGATTTTAAGACTCATGGAACAACTCGTTTATCCCAACCCTGCTGCATACAGAGATCAACTAATCCGGTTCTCTGCACTAAACCATACAAGTTATTCCGAGGTTCGCCATTGTACTACATTACTCATATGATTATCTACTAAATTTACAATAATGAGTTTTTAATGTTTTGTTCACTGTATTCATCCTTTTGGCCTGCTAAAATTCAATTAATTTTTCCTTGAGGAGGGTATGTGATTGTTTAATATGGAGGCTGATTTTTTTAATTTGTGTGTAGTTGGCACTTAAGGCAAGTCAGTTAATGGAGCAAACCAAACTAAGTGAACTTCGCTCCAGCATTGCTAGAAGCCTTTCTGAATTAGAAATGTTTACCGAGGATGGTGAAACTATGGACACTCCCAAGAGGAAAAGTGCCATTAATGAAAGAATGGAGGATCTCGTTGGTGCTCCTTTAGCTGTTGAAGATGCTCTTGTAGGTTTGTTTGATCATAGTGATCACACCCTTCAGAGGCGGGTTGTCGAGACTTATGTTCGGAGGCTATACCAGGTGAGAGGGCCTAATTCTTACAATCTTTCACTTATGTTGGTTAAGGACTATCACATTCTCATTTAACCGTTTCTATTTTCATCAGCCTTATCTTGTAAAGGGGAGTGTCCGGATGCAGTGGCATAGATCTGGTCTCATTGCTTCCTGGGATTTCTTGGAAGAGCATATTGAGAGAAAGAATGTGTCTGAAGAACAAATGTCTGATAAACCATTAGTTGAGGAACATAGAGAGAGGAAATGGGGAGCTATGGTTATAATTAAATCTCTCCAATTTTTGCCTGCAATCATCAGTGCAACATTGAGGGAAACAACTCCTAACATTCGTGAAGCAACGTCAAATGGATCCCAAGAACCAACTACCTTTGGTAACATGATGCATATAGCACTGGTGGGCATCAACAATCAGATGAGTTTACTTCAGGATAGGTATATGTCTTCTCAACTTTTGCTTGTCTTGAAATCTGTAACTGAACTGACCATTCTTCTTGTGAAAGCTTTCATTTTCATTTATAGTACATAAAATTACACAGCTTAATGAAATCCAAAGGACAATGCATATATGTTTAATGCAAATTTGATTGTACTAAGATTGGAATGAATTTTGGTTGTATATAAATTCAAATTACTAAAAGTCGCACATGGATTGGTCCTTTTTTGTTGTTTTTTTCTTTTTCATGTTTGCTGAAGATACTACTGAATTTAGGGATAGAATCATTGATTATTCTTAATCAGCATCTACTTTTATTACTTGCAGTGGTGATGAGGATCAAGCTCAAGAGAGAGTCAATAAGTTAGCAAAAATACTTAAAGATAAAGAGGTGGGGTCAAGTCTACGACATGCAGGTGTTGGAGTCGTTAGCTGTATAATACAGAGAGATGAAGGGCGAACACCTATGAGGCACTCATTTCATTGGTCAACTGAAAAGCTCTATTATGAGGAAGAACCTCTTTTACGCCATCTAGAACCCCCTCTATCCATATACCTTGAATTGGTATGTTATTTGAACTTCTGCTCCTTTGTTTTCCTTTTAAGGAAAATATTACTATGCACCTTTTTTCTGATAATTATTAACTCTTAATCCAGGATAAGCTTAAAGGTTACCAGAACATACAGTATACACCGTCACGTGACCGCCAATGGCACTTATACACTGTTGTTGACAAGCCACAGCCAATTCAGAGGATGTTCCTCAGAACGCTTGTGAGGCAAACTACTTCAGATGATGGGCTTATGGCATATCAGGGGCTTGATGCTTACATGATGCGTAGTCAGTCAGCTATGCCTTTTACTTCAAGAAGCATCTTGAGGTGCTTAATGGCTGCAATGGAGGAGTTGGAGCTCAACATGCACAATGCTACTCTAAAATCTGACCATGCACATATGTATCTTTGTATTTTACGAGAGCAACAAATAAATGATCTTGTGCCTTATCCCGAGTAATTAGCCTATACTAATTTTCTTGTTCTTTTTTTTCCCTTCCTTTCCCATATGGTCGGTGAACATTTTATATTTATCTTACATTTGAGATATGTCACCAGGATAGTTGATCTAGATGCTGGGCGAGAAGAAGCTGCAGTAGAATCAATTTTAGAAGAACTGGCTCAGGAAATTCATGCATTTGTTGGTGTAAGATTGCATAAATTAGGTGTTTGTGAGTGGGAAGTGAAGCTCTGGATGGCATCTTCTGGACAAGCAAATGGTGCGTGGAGAGTTGTGGTGACGAATGTGACAGGCCAGACATGCACTTTACATGTAAGTTTCTAGTGCTTCAAAAATTCAAAAGGATTTAGTTGTAGTGTTTACACGTGGAAGTGAAGAAAAGAAAAAAAGTTTTTCCCACTAGCATTTTTTTTGGTTTGCAGAGGCATCATACAGACATACACCATCCTGTACGAATCTTGATGACTGCCAAAAATAATTAAATTTTAAGAAACCATAGACCATTAGTATTTGATGTTTCTGGGTTTTTTTTTAATGTATCGTTCTTACTCATCTGTTTACCTATTGATATATGTAGTTTCAAAAGCAAAAACTGAATCCTTATATCTAGATGTACAGTATGAGAACCATATATCACTATCCAACTAGAACCAGTCTAAATGTCTACTTCAATGAAAATGGAATCGATGAATTTAGGCAACATAAAATAATATGGCTGTTTTGTACTTTCAGGTATACCGAGAACTTGAAGATACTAGCAAGCACAGAGTTGTATACCATTCTCTTTCTGTAAGGGGTCCTATGCATGGTGTACTTGTTAATGCTCACTATCAGCCTTTGAGTGTTCTTGACCGTAAACGTCTTTTGGCTAGGAAAAACAATACCACTTACTGCTATGACTTTCCGTTGGTAAGCACAGTGCTATGGGCATACAACTATAATGGCTACTTTCTTTTCCTTTCCTTTGCTCTGATCCATAGCCGATAAAAGCTCTATTACTATGGTATTACTTGTAGGCATTTGTGACTGCCTTGCAACAGTCATGGGCATCCCAGTTCCCAGGTATTAAAAAGCCCAAAGATAAACTTCTTCCTAAGGTTATGGAGCTTGTATTTTCTGACCAAAAGGGCAACTGGGGCACTCCTCTTGTTCCCGTCGAGCGCCAGCCTGGACTCAATGATGTTGGCATGGTAGCCTGGTGCATGGAAATGTTTACTCCTGAGTTCCCCTCTGGAAGAACAATTTTGGTAGTCACGAACGATGTAACCTTCAAAGCTGGTTCTTTTGGCCCAAGAGAGGATGCATTCTTCCTTGCTGTAACCGATCTTGCTTGCAGTAAGAAACTGCCTTTAATTTATTTGGCTGCTAACTCTGGTGCCCGTATCGGGGTAGATGAAGAAGTCAAAGCCTGCTTTAAAATCGGTTGGTCTGATGAATCCATTCCTGAGCGTGGTTTTCAGTACATTTACTTAACTCCTGAGGATTATACTAGGATTGGATCATCGGTTATTGCACATGAGATGAAGCTGGCCAGTGGAGAGAGCAGATGGGTGATAGATACTATTGTTGGGAAGGAGGATGGTTTGGGGGTTGAAAACTTAAGTGGTAGTGGGGCCATTGCTGGTGCATACTCCCGAGCATACAAGGAAACCTTTACCTTAACATATGTGACTGGTAGAACTGTGGGAATTGGTGCCTATCTTTCTCGTCTTGGGATGCGGTGCATACAGAGACTCGATCAACCCATTATTTTGACTGGTTTCTCAGCATTGAACAAGCTTTTAGGTCGTGAGGTGTACAGCTCCCACATGCAACTTGGTGGACCTAAAATCATGGCGACAAATGGGGTTGTCCATCTGACCGTTTCAGATGATCTTGAAGGGGTGTCAGCTATTTTGAACTGGCTAAGTTGCATTCCTCCACATATAGGTGGTCCACTTCCCATTTTAAAACCATTAGATCCTCCAGAAAGGCCTGTGGAGTACTTCCCGGAAAATTCATGTGATCCTCGTGCTGCTATTTCTGGTGCTTTAGATAGTAGTGGAAACTGGAAGGGAGGTATTTTTGACAGGGATAGCTTTGTGGAAACACTCGAAGGCTGGGCTAGAACAGTTGTAACAGGAAGGGCGAAGCTTGGAGGGATCCCTGTAGGAATAGTTGCAGTTGAGACACAGACAGTGATGCAGGTTATCCCTGCCGATCCAGGGCAACTCGATTCCCATGAGAGAGTTGTCCCACAAGCTGGACAGGTATGGTTTCCAGATTCTGCTACAAAGATGGCTCAGGCGATAATGGATTTCAATAGGGAAGAGCTTCCACTTTTCATTCTTGCCAACTGGAGAGGCTTTTCTGGTGGGCAAAGAGATCTTTTTGAGGGTATCCTTCAGGCTGGATCAACCATTGTTGAGAATCTCAGAACATACAACCAACCTGTCTTTGTTTACATTCCCATGATGGGCGAGCTCCGTGGTGGGGCCTGGGTTGTTGTGGACAGCCAGATTAATTCAGACCATATTGAAATGTATGCCGAGCGCACTGCTAAGGGTAATGTACTTGAGCCAGAAGGAATGATCGAAATAAAGTTTAGGACAAAGGAGCTACTGGAGTGCATGGGCAGGCTTGACCAACAGCTTAACAGGATGAAGGGAACACTTCAGGAAGCCAAAAGAAATGGCGCCCATGCACAAGTGGATTCTCTGCAGCTGCAAATGAGATCACGTGAGAAGCAGCTTTTGCCAGTATACACCCAGATAGCCACTAAATTTGCTGAACTTCATGATACTTCTCTGAGGATGGCTGCAAAAGGGGTAATAAAAGAAGTTGTTGACTGGGACCACTCACGTTCTTTCTTCTACAGAAGATTGCGCCGGAGAATTGCCGAGAGCTCTCTAGTCAAAATCATAAAAGACGCTGCTGGTGACCAACTGTCCCATAAATCTGCAATGGACTTGATCAAGAAATGGTTTTCGGATTCCGAGATTGCAAAGGAAAGCGAGGATGCTTGGCTTAATGACGAAGCCTTCTTTTCATGGAAGGATGATCAAAGGAATTATAGCGAAAAGCTAAAAGAGCTGCGGGTCCAAAAGGTATTGCTTCAGCTTACAAATATTGGGAATTCATCTTCAGGTATGCAAGCTCTACCTCAAGGTCTTGCTGCCCTTCTAAGCAAGGTAAACTATTCCACTATCCTTTCTTGTACACCAATTCCTGTCCATCTCTTGTAACCTACCAACAACTATTTTAATCCAATGCAGATGGAACCATCTAGCAGAAAACAAGTAGTTGACGAAATTCGTAAGGTGCTAGGTTGATTAAATTTCCGAAAAAAGATCATGCAACTCATTCTGTTGGCATTTGCATTAGAATTTCGGTAACTTGATACCGTATCTGCCGTCAGCTACAGGAAGCTTTGCGCGAAGTCGAGGTGGAAGACGCCTCGGCAGAGCTGGTAGCTTTGTTAGGCGTAAATTTAGCCTGTCCAAATCGATAGTGTGTTAGATTTTTAGTCCGACTAGGAGATCATTATTCATTGGACCATTGGCAGTCTGAGTTTGTTGTGCTTGCTGCAGAAATGGTGAAGCTTTGCTCATATTATTAATTTTTGTAATAATGTGTAAGGAAGTATAAATTATTCCTACTTGTGAATGCAAATTCATTAAGGATTCTGAGGATATAGGGCCCCTGCTTCTACATTTTCTTTGGTATGGCTTTGATATATTTTATGTGACTAGTATTTTTATGAAGTTGAATAATACATTAATTAATGAAAAAGGAAATTCAACAAAAACAATATTTTATAAATAATAAACTTATTAAATATATGTATAATGATATTTTCATAAATATATTAAATAATATATATAATATTATTTTTAAGTATTTGAGGGTGGGTTAGTATAGATGGGACCTTAAATTCAATTTCATTCCGACTCCTGATCCATTCTTTATAAACTCAAAACTCACTCTTAACTAGGCCTGTAAATGAACTGAACGTTCAGCGAACCGTTCGTGAACCGTGCGGCGGGAAGTTCGTTTATGTGCGTTTATTTATTAAATGAACGAACATGAACAATATTTTTTGTTCGTTTAATTAAATGAACGAACATGAACATAGGTCTTGTTCGTTCATTTACGTTCGTGAACGTTCGATTATGTTCGTTCGGTTATGTTTGTTTATGTTCGTTCGATTATGTTCGTTTATGTTCATTCATTTATGTTTAACTCAATCTTCTTAAATCAATTTTGGTGACCAATTTGTAAGTATCTTAAAAATATTAATTAATCTGATATTCTGATGACCAACTCCATAATTAACCCAATTTTATTTGGAGATTAAATCCAATATGTTAACCTGTGAGACACATCGCACCTATATTCATTTCCCCCTTTTTCCCCAAACCCTAGTGTTCACTAGAGAGTGGAGACGATCGCTGAAAGCTTCAAAACAAGTTATATTATAGTGCAATATGAAGTTTTACAGGTATGTTTTCATCTCTTTCTCTGTTTTATTTGGCTTAAGAGTTGATATGTAAAGTTATTGCAGGTATCTTCACATCTAAAACTCAAGAAAACATCATACTTCTTTCTAGAAATAGATGGGAAGATAAAGGTAACAATCGGAAGTATATGAACATCAATAAAGAGAAAAATATATAGAATTTGCCAGAAAACAAAACAAATGTTTCTATGCAATTTCTGAAAAGAGTGTAATAGCGAAAAATGATTGTTCATATGTAATCATGGACCACTAAGATAAATGTTATAGCGTTAAATTAAAGTTGTGTGAATCATTTAATATATTTAAAAGATCGATCAAAATATTTAATATCTTCAAACATTTCATCACTGCTAATAAACTCTTACGCTATTTATCACTGTAGATTTGGTTATTTGCATTGTCGACTATTTTTCATGAAAGAACAATGGAAGGTAGGGTCTCCAACGGTTATGTTCGTTTATGTTCGTGTTCATTTATGTTCGTGTTCGTTTATGTTCGTGTTCGTTTATGTTCGTTTATTTATTAAATGAACGAACATGAACATATTATATTCCTTAATAAACGAACATGAACAAAAAAATTTTTGTTCGTTTATGTTCGTGTCCGTTTATATTCGTCTATTTATTAAATGAACGAACATGAACATACCTCCGTTCGTGTGCGTTCGGTTCGTTTACAGGCCTACTCTTAACCAATCACTCTAGACCCATAACAGATCTTGAAATATATTTGAGGGGATATTCTTCCATGCTGGTTGAGTATTGAGTGTGACTAACGATGAATAACGATAAATTAATTTATAAAATGTTAAATTATAAAGTACTCAATGTATGATTATAATTTAGTTGAAAATATAATTGTAATTTATTTAAAATATAATATTAATTAAATTAAATTTTTAATCTTATTTTTTTTATCATAATTAGATCAAATAGTAACCCCTAAATTAAAAAAACCCTAATGTGTTTAAAAGCTTTGAACTTTGAAATTCCCGTCGTCACCATCACCGCTGGTATCCTCTGCCACCGTCGATTTAATATTATGATCATCCCTCTCAACGTGGACGCCGTTCACCGTCGTTCGCGCAAACAACTCGTGAAGGTAAGCTTGATTAATTTCATTTTGTTTTGAATTTGGACCAAGTCGTCACCAGTGGGTGGTGGCTCACCGATTGTCAATGCCGACACCAGCAACGGCCGTGGATGTAGGTGTGAGAGTACCCCTCTATTCATCCTTCCCTAATCTCCTTATTCCTAAACCCTTACCATAACCCTAACCCTAATTTTCTAATTAATCTAATTATAGAACCCTAATTTCAAAACTGATTACCATAATTCCCAAATTAGAACCCTAATCATAAGTATTGAACCTTGATTCCTACGTTTGAACCGTTTTTTTAAATCCATTTCCGAGTTCCCAATTTGAAATTTAAGCAGGTCGTACCGGTACCTTAGCTCAGGTGTACCATACTCGTGCGTCTTTGTATCAGTACAGCTCGTGTATCGTTATTATTATTCTACATTGTTTTTGTCCGGGAAGTAAATGTATCGATACACTATGACAGTGTATCGATACTGTTTGGTCGATTTGTACAATTGCTTGTTAAGTATGCATGCTTACATTTTATTTTTTTAATGTAGATGATGGATCTAACTTTATGCCTTCAAAACAAGTTAAGATGATGGAACGTAAGCATAATATTAACATGAATTCGGAGAAGACTAACAACGAGGTACATTCATTATAATTAACTGAAATTTTAATAATAGTGATGACTTTTTTTTGTCGGTATATATTATTTAAGATTATTGTTTTTTATTTGTTTTATATACATATAGGAAAAAATGAAGTAGTACATGAGGAAAAGATTAGAACTTCTTATCAGAGTGATTACAAGTTGGAGACACTCATTCATTCGGTGCAAAATATTGAAAAAAGGAATTTGCTATATTGAATGATCAATTCAAACAATTAAAAGGTTAATTTGAAATATTAAATGGCCAATTTCAAAAATTAGTGAGTATATTAACACCAAATAATGTTAAATATTCAATTCAAGTTGTCGATTCAATAAAAGGAGAAGATAGACATAGTCGATCATTGAAAGAGGATGCTTTAAATAATAGATCAGAAGAGACTAATTTACATAGCTTTTCATTGAAAAATGAGAGTTTAGAAAGTAAATTACACATGGAAGAAGGACTAAGTGTCGCATCATTGAAGAAAGAAACTGAGAGTGATATTAAAAAACCGAGTTTGTCTCCTTTTATTAATTGTGATTGTGATTATCATTCTGCCTCATAAGAACGTAGTGACAGAAGAAAATTTAAAGTTAATTCTGAAGACAATATCAAGACTGAGAGTGATGGTTTTCCAAAAATTATGATAATCAATTTCTTAGTCAGTTAGTTACGTTGAAGGAAACTCCAATGGTAAAAAAAATCGGGCCTAAAATGTCTAACAGAAAAAACATGTGAGAAAAAGCTTTAAATATTAAGGCTTTGTTAAAGATTAAAGGGTCCAACAGAAAAACGTGTGAGATGTTCGACCCCATGTTTAGATTTTACTGATGATCCGAAGTCGAAAGATATAACATCGAAAAAAGAGCTAGACCATCTAAAGTGAATACCAATATATGTATAACTCATTCTTTATTATTTATTTTTCATGTTAAAGTTTAATATTATTTTAATGCAGTAAAAATGTTTTTAAAAGTTATGTTTTTCATGTAGTATAAATATGAGGTATGTTATTTGTTATCAGAAAATTTAAAAAAACTGGTATGATAAGTGATGCGTACAAGCAATATTTGAAGCTTTTAATGCCTGAAGAACGCATAATTTGTACTAATGTTGCTACTTGGAATGATAC
The DNA here is from genome assembly GCF_006381635.1 of Hibiscus syriacus. Classification (NCBI taxonomy): domain Eukaryota; kingdom Viridiplantae; phylum Streptophyta; class Magnoliopsida; order Malvales; family Malvaceae; genus Hibiscus; species Hibiscus syriacus. The sequence goes on from NW_024062903.1 coordinate 2,167,257, forward strand.
ATTTAGCACTATTTACATAGCCAAGAATAATATTTTGGATGTTGACAATGCTCGTTCTGTTTTGCCAGGAAAATGGTTATCTGATTGGGTATTATAGATTAAATTATTAAATATTTTACATAATCAATATTAATTTTTTGTTTGTTATTAATACAATTATTTGTATTATTTTAAAATATTGAATAATTTATCGATCTCTATGTATACGATTTGCACTTGAGAGAAGCGCCTATGCAAAAGAAGTTATATTTGTCTCTGTCCTTTCAGGTAAAAACTAATTAATGAATTAGGGATCACATTTTTTTTAGTTTATGATTTCATGACATTTTTAAATTTAATGTTTGTTTTAAAGTATCCTTACTGAATATTTCACACATGCTCAGAAGAAGGGAAAAAATACTAGCATTTTCAAATTTCATACCCGATGTATAGAGAAATTTATATATATTGATAGTGGTAATATTGAACAAGTATATTTATAATTTGTCTTTGCTTGTATGTAGTTGACAACATTTTTAACTCACATAATTTTACAGGTATATGTCCCTTTACATGATGAAGTAGGCAAGTATTGGTTTTTATTAGTTATTGATGTTGTGGAGGGACATAATTATGTTTTGGGCTCTCTTGGCTTCAATGCAGTGCCTAAAAATATCGTAGAAAATATTGTAAGTTCTTTATTCAATTACGAGTTCTAATAGAATTAGTTTAGTTTCAATTATAAATTTCTTAATTTTGTTTTGACTTGTTATAACAGTTGAGTAAAACTCTAGTTGCGTATAAGAGTCATGCTCATTTGGATAGATTATTTGAAGAATTTTCAAAATTTCCAATCAATTTTCTAGAATTACTGAAGAAACCAAATTCGTACGTTGTTTACATTTAAAAAATTAATATTTATTTGTATGTGAATTTTTATTTAATAAATTACTTTATTTGATTTTGAATTTAGAAATGATTATGACATGTACAAATTGAAGTATATAGAAGCCGATAACAAAAGTGATTGGTCGAAGATTAGTTTCACAGTAAAGTATACCATGTAGTTTCATTTAACAATTGCGTGAATATTGAATGATGTTATATATTTATTTTATAGATGCAACAAATGGGAGTTGAACGATTGAGAATTTTGGCAAAACTTTTCACAAGCAACCATAATGAAGTTGATCTTTTCAATTGTCGTAAACTGCCTATACATGATTAAGAAGTTTTAGATTTTCAATGTAGTTATTCAATAGTGAATACGTCGTACCGGTACACTTGAAACAATTTGTTATTTCAATAAATTCATATCGTATCGATACAACTACAAGACTATACCAATACCTATGCACGAAAATCGGGTTCTAATTTACTCTTAACTTTGTAAATTGTAAATTGCCTTTTTCCTTTAAAATTTAATTCAATTATCTAGATTAAATAAATAATTTTAGACTTTAAATAGATTTTATCTACACTATTTCCGTGCCCTCAAGTGGTCAGGCTTCAATATTTTATCACACATGAAAGATTTCACTAAACTTAAAACATATAATTTACGATGTACAAAACAACACTTATCAAAATAATAACAACAAAATAGCCAAAATAAAAATGAACGTTTATATTCAAAAATATCTAAAATCCATAAATATAAAGCAATAAATAACAACAAATCCAAAGTGGTTTAGTCACAAGAAAATAATCCAACATAATCTATAGAATAAAGCTAAGCCTCTGGTGCATCGTAGTCGCCATCAACATCATCCTCGTCATCATTCTGAAGAAGTTGAATGAAATACTCCAAGATGTCAAGATGCTCATTAACTGAATCAAAACGACGCATAATGCAACCTTCCATCTGAGTGATCAACTTTGAAAGTGATGCCAAATAGACATCTCCTTCGGGTATTGGAGCAACTGGCTGACGAGCCGCTCGAGGTGCTGCAGGTGATGGAGCTGACCATGGAGCGCGAGGAATCCACTCATTGTTGACGAGTTCGAAATAAGCCCTTCGAAGAGATGAATCATCAATCTTTTTTCCTAGAGAAAAAGGAATATCTACAGAGCAATCTATGTTCTCATGAATAAAGATATGACATATGACGCAACTATAGTAAAAGGAGGTGACCATACAGGTGAGACGAATGTTAACGATGTAGACTAAGTTGGCAAAAATTACCTGAGCAAGATTGATGCATTCCCTAGTGTGGAAGCATTGAATCCACCACACATTGATAGTTCTAATGATAGAATACTTACCTCCAGATGGTCAAAACCACCAAATGATAATCAAATAGAGAAAGCAGTCATGGGCGTCTAGGGTAGTAACAGAGCCGAGGGCTGGAGAACCAAAAATAGGTGTACTCTTATCATCAATACTAGTGTTCTCAAGACCTAGATGGTTGGCAATTATTTCAGCATCTAGCAGAAATATCTTTCTCATAAGATAAGACTTTGTGGTAATAACAGTGTTACTAGGTTCATCAACAAGACAACGAGCGTTACAAAAAAATATTCGGGTTAAAGTAGGAAAATATTGTGACTTAAGCTTAAGAAAGGTTATAAATTTCCAACGCCTCACAAGACCAAAATAAAGAAATTTAAAGTTGGAATCAGACATAAATACAAAATCAACAACACGTTCATCCCTAAGAATAAATTTTTTGAACATATTAAACATTGTTCTTTGGTTTATTACTTTGTGTTCATTAAAACATGTGTCAAAAGAACTTGATAAAATGGGTTGAGGTTGAGATTCGGTTTCAGGTTGACTTGAAGACGGTAAATCTGAACGACGACATTTATTCGTAAGTTTTGATTTGGTGTCATTTAAAAATCAAACTCTTGCAAATATAATAATCACATTGTATAAAAAATCATGAATTTCAATCCATTTTAGATATTAAATCTAGATGTAAAAGCCTAAAGAATAATATCATATTCAAATAAATTAAATCAAAAAATTCAACCTAGATGTAAAAACTAAAAACCTAAAAAGGTTCAATTATACCGTTCATCAAATTTGAATCTAATAAATGCTCCACACCCAACTCGGATGACCGGTCTTTGTTCATGCTTTCTATTTCCTAGGTTACTCCACCTATCCTCTCTATATCCCTCCTTACGGCACACCATTTTCTTTGCAATTATGTGACCACCATTTCGATTTTTCACTGTCTGGTCGACTAAAACTCCAAAATCTTTCACCTTTGCATAGATATGATAAAATTCAATGCAGTCATCTAAAGTCTTCCACTTCAACATATTCATATCATTATCTTCATAATCATTTGGTTCCTTCCCAACCGTATCCCATATGCTTTCATTAATGAAGTTGTCAATTTTCTTCTCATCCTCTATATGTTTCTCATTTTCAGTAGGATAATCAGTATGCTATTCTTTAATATAATTTGCACAATTAGATTCATTGTTGTATCCATCTTTGTCCAACTTTTTTAGAATTTTGGTATCTTTATTATTATCTATCTCGAAAAAATCTATATTTTTTATAAACATAAGTAAAAGTAACATTGTTAAAACGGTTAATGACATTATAAATGCAACAATTGTACAAATTGAGCAGACAGTACCGATACAGTACTATGATAGTGTATCGATACACGTACTCCCCAAACAAAAATAATATAGAATAATAATACCGATACACGACCTGTACCGATACAAAGACAAACGAGTATCAGTACACCTGAGCCAAGGTACCGATACGATCTACTTGAATTTCAAATTGGGAATTCAGGAATGGATTTCCAAAAACAAAGTTCGAACTTAGGAATTAAGGTTCAATACTTATGATTGGGGTTCTAATTTGGGAATTATGGTAATCAACTTTGAAATTAGGGTTCTATAATTGGATTAATTAAAAAATTAAGGTTAGGGTTATGGTTAGAGTTTAGGAATAAGGGGATTAGGAAATGATGATTAGAGGGGCACTCTCACACTGACATCCACGGTCGTTGTCGGTGACAGTGCCAACAGTCGATGGGCCACCACCCGCCAGTGACGGCTTGGTCCAAATTCAAAACAAAATAAAATTAATCAAGCTTACCTTCACGGGTTGTTTGCGCAAACGCAGTGAACGACGTCCACGTTGGGAAGGATGAACGCAATATTAAATCGACGACGACGGAGGATACAAGCGGCGGCGACGGCAGGAAGTTCTATTTGATCTAATTATAATAAAAAATAAGATTAAAATTTTATTTAATTAATATTGTATTTTAAATAAATTACAATTAGGTTTTCAACTAAATTATAATTATACGTTGAGTACTTTATAATTTCAACGTTTTATAAATTAATTTATCGGTGCTCATCGTTAGTCGCGCTCATCACTACTCGTCGGGAGTTCTAGAATTTTTCATTTGAGGGTGGATACATATATATTAACTACACAAAATTTTTAAACGGAATAGATATAAATAAAATTTTAAAGCGAGTATAATCAATAAATTAAATTATTAATTAAAATAAATTTAAATTTCAATCATGATTTAATTTTGCATCCGTCAATACTCTTAACTCTATTATTTTTTAAAAGTAACTCTATAAGGTTAGATGGTGGTTTGTAATTGGCCTTAAAAAAAGGTTTCCGCCATGAGGTTTCTCAACAAGTTAGAGTAATTTTTTTTGGTAAACTATGGTAATAGTCTATTTTATTTTCAGATCTATTTTGATCACCAGTTTTTTAATGAAATGTGCTTGGTCTCTTACACTATTGGTCTGTTCAATTTAAATCAATTGATCGTTAACTTCAGTTAACCTATTAACAGAAGTCTGAGTTCACAATTAATAGAAACCTACTTGTCCTTGTCTTCTTCCTTTGATTTTCTTTTTTTTCCCTCTCAACTCTCTGTTATGTTTACCCTAATGCTTTCTGCAACAACAAAAAATGAGTGTTCTCGATTATATTATTATTTTTGCACTGTCTCCAAAAGAAGGAGCAAACGCAAACCAATGCAGGTACCTTTTTTTCTTCTTTTCCTTCTTTGGATCAACAATTCAAGATATCATCTGCAATACTTCACTTTCCTCCTAACTCTTCGAGCCAAAGATGTTATCACTAAAGTGACGAATCTAGAAATTGAAAAATAGAGTCTAAAATTTTGATATTCTATTTTAAAAAAATTTAGATATGTAAATTTTATTATTATTTTTTTATTTTCATTAACAAATTAAATTAAATTTAACACTTTTCTCAAAATAATTGATATACAATAAATCCCTTATAGAGACATGTACCGTCACCAACATGAAAGGTCCAATTAATCCAAACCCCACTTTTTCATAAAATCATTAAGATCTCCGTACTTAATTCCCATTAGTTGTATATTGTTAACAGACGTAAAAACTGCCGAAGTAATCAGGAAACAAAACCGGGTGACGGTGACCCAGAACATGGACCCGAACAGGGTGTTGAAGAGGGTGAAGAGCACAAGGAAGAGGGCGGGGTTCTGGCCGTATAAACCACAACATGTGGCGTTATATCTGTATGCAATGGGAGCGTATGACAAAAGGGCACCAGCGAGATATATTCGGAAGAGAAGTTCACCACCTTCTTCAGCGATGATAACTTTCATACGTGTTCCATCATGTAGGGTGAAATAATGAAAGTTAGATTAAAATGGTGGATATTTTACGACAATGTGCTATTTATATTTTGTAACAGTTTCAGTTTATTGGGAAATATATTAGTTAAACCTCTTTTGTAACCCACGGTTCATTAGAAAATATATTAAAACGAAGAATCTCTGAGTTGCATATGGTTGCTTCATCTTAACTGTACTTGGTAGAAATTTGGCCAGTAATTCTGGGAAAGCATAAACAGATTCTTTACAGAACTAAAAAAATATCTTATATAAATGGACATCATATAAATGCTACAAATAAGATGTAAAAAAGTACTCAAGTATTCTTAGAATCATAAACTACGAAACCAGCAAACCTTCGCAAAGGGTGCAACCAAGCAATCCACTTGTAACAAGATGATCCGCACATGTTAATGGATTTGGTCCAGCTTGTAACTCCCTCAACTCTAATTCTTCCTCATCAACTAGTATTGCATGCTGTCTTTGAAATAAGAAGACATTAAAAGAAATCCCATAAACAGGTGAAGAAGGTAGCTTCGTTCATGGGAAAATCATTTGTTAAAGATAAAGAGGTTGAATATTTTATATGACGGTGCAATTTGAAAAGTTGAAGACCTTGTAGATGAACAAAATGGGTGGATCCTTGGATGGGATGCAAAACAGTGTGTATGTGTTAATGATAAGGTATAGGGATGGCAAACGGGTACAGTTTTGTGGATTCCACACCGCATCCGCTCCAATTGGAGCGGGGATGGGTATAATTTTAGCGGGTAGTGGGCGGGTGTGGATTTATAAAGTGGTACCCGTCGTGGGTTGTGGGCGGGTAATGGGTTTGAGACATTACCCGCCCCGCATCCGCCCGCCCCGCATCCGCCTGCCCCACATCCGCTCACCCAGCTAAATATCTATTAAATTTTGGACCATTATGAATTTAGGTGTAATTTTAAAGACTAATTTATAAATTTTAATATTGTATAATATATAACATATAATTTATCCAAATATTAAGGATATTTAGTCTTTAATCTGGTCTTTAATTAGGGAAATATTCGGCTCTTTGATTAAACTCATAATCCCACTAACCACTTCACTTTCCATGTTCTTTAGCTAATGCTGCCCATCCAAACACAAATTAGCCGTACTATAAGCATTAACATCAAAAACAGCAGTTTCCATGTTCTTTAGCCCCTCAAAACTCATATTAGACGCACTATGAGCATTAACATCGAAAGCAACACAACAATCCAGCTCTGCGACTACATGCTCCCTACAATCTGTCTCCATAACATTCGTAGAGCTACTCCTTTGACAAATTGAAGCATGTGCTGCTACCCCATCACGAACTGTCTGGGAACCAACTCCAACATCCCATTAGTTTGCTGTCAGGCGGGTCTAGATGGGTATGTCGCTAGTGGGTAGTGGGTGTGGGGATGGATTTGAAAATGTACCCGCGTGGGCGGGTGTGGATTTGAAAATTTGTACCTATCATGGGTGGTGGGCGGGTGGTGGATTGAAAAATATTAGGTGGGTATGGGGATGGAGGAGGGGGTATCCGCACCCGACCCGCCCGTTTGCCATCCCTAATAAGGTATGATCACTTTTGTTTTTATTTAATTAAGATATGGTTAGTTTTATTTTTATTTAATTAAGATGTGGTCATCATGGGTTAACTGTTGTTAACAATTAACAAAAATATGTGATGTGATAGTTAGTATAATCAAACATTTAGTCTTTATTATTTACATATTCTCTTAATTTAGTCATATTTTTTTTAAAAATTTTAACATAAAATATATATTTTTAAATAAAAATAAAAAATCTTTAAATTAAGTTAATAATAAAATATATTTAATAAATTAATAAAAATATTTTTTAAGTTAATATATATAAAATATTATGAATTTAATTATTTATACACTAAGATATAAAAATATATATACCATGTTGTCTACTTTAGACCAATAAATGATCTTGGCTTAATGGTTGGATACATGTTTAGTTTCTTAAGTGACCAAAGTTTGAATCTTTTTTGCCCCAATTTGCTTTCCTTTGTTTTCTTTCAAGCAAAGGGTGGCATATGTCACTCTTTGATTGGTGAAAATAAATATATTAAATTAAAATAAAGTTAGTCCTCCAACCAAATAATTACACATGACATAACATGTGGCATCATTCGATTGGATGATTAAATTTATTTTAGTTTATTAAAAGTATGACTAAATTGAAAGGATATGTAAATAACATGGACCAAATATGTAATTATATAAAAATATTTAATTTTTTTAACGACAGTTAACTCGAGGTGACTATATCTTAATTAAATAAAAACGAAAGTGACAATATATTATGTTTTTTGAAATCAGTGACAAAAAGTGGACAAAACACAAACATAAGTGATCATCTGTGTAATTAACCCTTCTTTTTATTATTTTTGAAAGTATACAGAAAATAGAAACCCAACTTATGAATATGCAGGCATGAGCTCATACCTCCCATGCATACTAATAATTAGGGATGTTGAAATCTAGGTACCCGCATTTTCGGGTACCTAAAGTACCAGGTACCCAGTTCTTCAAGTAGTATATTTGTCGGCCTTTGACCCGACTCATTAAGTCCGGGTACCCTTAAAATCTAAGTACCTATATTTTTGGGTCAGGGTACCCGATTCATATAATTTTTTATTGAACACCTCTACTAAAAACCAAATCATACACCTCATGCACCTGAATAACCATTCTGCGGCTGTCATCAGCTGGGTCTCACTGCTCAACAACCATAACAACACACATTTCACACACACCTATTATTTTGCTTAATATTCACCCTACTTAGTCAGAGTTGAAGACTCAGTATTAGTGACAACATTAACCTTCTACTGAAAAGTGAGGAAATACGACTTGGATAGGGGTTTAATTTGGTGAAGTCATCCATAATTTGAAACCGACCAGGAACATAATCAACGCATATGGACCCATTTGTAACTCTCTCTTGAATAAAATGAACATTGAGCTCAACGTGTTTAGAGTGAGTGTGAAACATAGGGTTGACGTTTATAGCAAACGCACTAGTGCTATCGTTCCAAACCACTAGAGCATTCGTACACTCAATACCCAAATCACTAAGTAACATTCACAACCACGAGTTCAGACACAATATCGGCTATTCAACGATACTCGGCCTCCTTTGTCGTAGACTGAGAAACAGACCATTGTTTCCTTGAACACTAAGAAAACAAATTCTCACCAAAATACACACAATAACCCGTCAGAATTACTCACCCAATCCACATCCGAAAAAGTACTTAACGCAAATTCATCCTTATAACCACAAAATAACAACCCATAATATACCGTACCACTCAAATAATGCAAAATGCGTTTAACAGCCAACCAATGTAACTCACACAGTTGATGCATGTACTGAGCAACACAACCAACAGTAAAGGAGATATTCAGCCTAGTGTGACTAAGATATAACAAGCCACCAACTATACTACGATATAATTGAGGATCATCAAGAGGGCGACCACCATCACGAGTCAACTTGGGAGTTGATAACATAGCCGTAGAAGTTGGCTGAGCATCACTCATATCCGTATGTTCCAAAAGTTCACGAATATACTTGTTCACGAATATACTTACGTTGACTTAAAAACAACGCCCCTTCACAATGATCAACTTCAAGACCGAGAAAAAAACTTAACTCGCCAAGATCCTTTAACGAGAATTCTTTGCTAAGAGTACCCACAACTTCCTCAATCAAATCATTACAATTCCTGGTAATGACAATATCATCAACATAAATGAGAATGTAAAAATAATGAGCACCAACATGTTTAACAAACAAAGCACATCAGCTTGTGTACTAACAAAACTAACAATAAGAAGAAAATTTCAAAATTATAATACCAATTTTGAGGAGCTTGTTTGAGTCCATAAAGGGCTTTTTCCAACTTACAGACAAAATTTTCCCTATCATTTGACTCTTGCTCAAACCCGAGTGGTTGCAACATGAAAATATCTTCAACTAAATCACCATTAAAAAAGACATTATTTACATCCACCCGACGAAGCTTCCAATTATGTTCAACCGCCAAAGACAACACATTTGCTGTTGAATATTTCACAACTGGACTAAAAGTGTTCTGAAAATAATGACCTAGAACTTGAGAGAATCCTTTCGCCACAAGCCCACCCTTATAACGAGCCACCATACCATCCGAATTACGTTTCACTTGAAAAAGCCACTTACAACCAATCATGGTCCTTTGTAGGGAATGGAACAAGCTTCTATGTATGTTTCACATAAGAGACGCATATTCTTCGACAACCGCCACCCTCCATGTGTTGGGGAAATCGGGTTATTTCCCACACGAACGTAGTTTTAAAATTGACCTAAAATGTCAAGATCAAAACCACCAAAGGTTGCACAACGGATAAATCTGTCAAACTATTGGATATTGAAACACAATGGAAAAACCGAATAAAAAACAATAAAGGAGAGAACACACCAAATTTACAAGGTTCGACGAGAATATCGTCTACTCCTCGGGCACCACATCGGATGATAACTTCACTATATCGCCAATATTACAACAAATGGAATTCTTTAGAATTCCCAAAGTGGGAGAATGAAGAATACAAGAGGAAGAGAGAACTTGTTTTTGGGATGATATCTAATGAAATACTTAGGCATATTTATAGTTGAGTTTTAAGGACTAAACTTATAAATAACCTAATATTTTAGGGATTAAACATGAAAAATAAGTTAGCCACCTACCAAAGAATTTTTTCAATGTGTACAAGTTAGCCACCAAATATGAAATTCACATGTTCAAAGTTTGGCCACCAATCAAGATAAAATTTCCAATAAGTTGGCCACCAACCAAGATGAAATTTCTAACTTGCCAACTTAATTTCAAGCCAAATTAACAAATCTCCACCTTGACTTGAAATTACCAAGCCTACTCAACTTCTTCAACTCCCCAAATTTGTAGTGCCTCTAATTACGCTTACAAGCGCCGCACACCCGAAGGTGTTCATACTTTCAGGATGTTAATCAAGTTCAAACAATGATTGAACTTGATTACTGTTACCACCTTGGTCATCATATCTGCAAGATTTTCTTATGTCGTAATTTTCTGAAGTAGAATCTTTCCTTCTTTAAAGATCTCCCGCACAAAGTGATACCTCATGTCGATATGCTTAGTCCTTGAATGGTAGACTTGATTTTTCGCTAAGTGAATAGCGCTCTGACTTGTCACAATAGAGACTAATGTGACTTTGAACAACTCCCAAGTCTTCCATCAACCCGTTAAGCCAAATTGCTTCCTTTATAGCCTCTGAAACTACCATGTATTCTGCCTCTGTAGTAGACAAGGCCACCGTAGATTGTAATGTAGACTTCCAACTTATTGAGGCTTTAGTAAGAGTAAACAAATACCCAGTAGTTGATCGACGCTTATCCAAATCACCAGCATAATCAGAATCAGTATATCTAACCACATACTGACCAAGTGCTTCATCATGTTCAAAAACTAAACCAACATCCATGGTTTATTGGAGATACCGTAGAATCCATTTCACAGCTTGCCAATGTCCTTCTCGAGGATCATGCATGTACCTGCTCACAACTTCAACTGCTTGTGAAATGTCAGGATGCGTACACCATTGCATACATCAAGCTCCCAACTGCATTAGCATATGGACTTTTTCTATATACTCTCGTTCTTCGTTAGTTTTAGGAGATAATTGAGAACTAAGTTTCAAATGAGAAGCCAGTGGGATACTTACATGTTTGGTATTTTTATTCATGCCAAAATATTGTAATATCTTTCTCAAATACTGCTTTTGTGTTAAAAAAAGCATCCCTCTCTGTCTATCTCTGCTTATCTCCATACCAAGAATCTTCTTAGCCTCACCTAGATCTTTCATCTCAAACTCTTGATTCAACTGAGCCTTTAATTTGTCTATCTCTTTTTGACTCTTCAAAGCGATCAACATATCATCAACATATAAGAGAAGATAAATGAAAGATCCATCTTTGAGCTTTTGCAAATACACATAATGATCATATTTTCTTCTAGTGTACTTTTGCCTCCTCATAAAGCTATCAAATCGCTTTTACCACTCCCTCGGAGATTCCTTCAATCCATATAGCGATTTGTTCAGCTTACAAACCCATTTCTCACAACCACCATCTTTGTATCCTTCTGGCTGAGTCATATAGATCTCATCTTCTAAATCACCGTGCAAGAAAGCCGTATTTACATCAAGTTGAGCTAGCTCCAAATTCAACTGTGCTACCAAGGCCAACAATATTCTAATGGAGGAATGCTTCACAACAGGGGAAAATACTTCATTGTAGTCGATTCCCTTATTTTGAGCGTAGCCTTTAGCTACCAACCGTGCCTTGTAGAGAACATATTTCTTGCTATGAGATCCATCTTTCTTTGCAAATACCCACTTGCATCCAATTGCTCTTTTACCTTTCGGTAATTGAGTCAGTTTCTAAGTGTTATTCTTTTGGAGAGATTGCATTTCTTCATCCATGGCACTTTTCCATTTATCACTTTCTAAGCTTTGTATTGCTTCTTGGTAAGTGATAGGGATATCATCATCAACAACTGGAAGAGCATAGGCCACTATATCAACAAATCGAGCAGGTCTACGAATTTCTCTTCTTGGCTTTGTAACTGCAAGTGGTTCTGGTGTCTCCAATGGTTCTTGGGTTTGAACCTCTTCATATTCTGATTATTCTATTGGAGTTGAAGAATCAGCTGCATCAACTTCTGGGATCATCGTCTGCTGAAAATCCACCTGTTTTGGAGTATGCTCCACCTGCTGCGGAGTACTACTCGTCTGGACAACTTCATTGTTATCTTCTTTACTAGGGAAGATTCATCAAAGGTAACATCTCTGCTACAAATTATCTTCTTGGTGTCTAAACACCAAAGGCGGAATCCCTTCACTCCATAGGTGATTCCCATAAAGAGAGCCTTCTTTGCTCTCGGATCAAGCTTGGATTCCTTCACATGATAATAAGCAGTGGATCCAAATACATGTAAGGAATCATAATCAGTAGTAGGTTTTCTAGACCATACCTCCAATGGTGTTTTTCCTCCTATCACTGATGACAACAGACGATTGATGAGATGGCCAACATATGCACAGCCTCAGCCCAAAATGCCTTGCCTAACCCAGCATTAGACAACATACATCAAACTTTCTCCAATAATGTTCGATTCATACGCTCTGTCACCCTATTCTGTTGTGCTGTATTTCTAACAGTGAAGTGTCGAACAATACCATACTCATGGAAAACGTCAAAGAATGAGTCACTTTTATATTCCCCTCCATTGGCTGTCCTAAGACGTTTGATCTTTCCACCAGTCTGGTTCTCGATCATATTTTTCCATTTCAGGAATATTCGAAGCACTTCATCTTTAGACTTCATCGGATACACCCAAACTCTTATGGAAAAGTCATATACAAAAGTTACAAAATAATGGTTTCCTCCCAAAGGTGATGTCTTTGAAGGACCCCATACATCTGAGTGAATATAATCCATAATACCTTTTGTATTATGTATAGTGGTGCCAAACTTCAGTCTCTTCTGCTTTCCCAGAACACAATGCTCGCAAAAGTTCAATTTGCAAGCCTTTTCACCTTTCAACAATCCTTTCTTTGCCAGAATTTGCAAGGATGTTTCTCCAGCATGTCCCAATCGCATATGTCACAATTGGGTTGCGTCCAAATCATCACCTCCGGAAGCTACTGCAACTGCTCCAATAATTGTACTACCTTAATAGTAATACAAATTAGTTTTCTTGATGCCCTTCATTATCACAAGTGCACCATATATGACTTTTAAAACTTCATCTCTCATAGTGACTACTGAGCCTTTGGATTCCAAGGCTCCCAATGAGATGAGATTTTTCTTCAAACTGGGCACGTATCGGACATCCACCAGAACTCTGGTTGATCCATCTTGATTCTTTAATTGAATTGAACCTATCCTAACAGTTTTACAGACATTGTTATTGCCCATATAAACAACTCTTGCATTTAGTTCTACTAAATCAGAGAACCATTCCCGATTAGGGGACATATGATAGGTGCAACCCGAATCTAATATAAATTCATCTGAATGGAATGTTGTTGATGAAGCAACCAATGATATGCCAGAGTCATTTGCATCATGCTCTGCAATACATGCATCTGGAGCAACTTTTCCTTTCTTATTCAGCTTCGGACAATCTTTCTTCCAATGACCTTTCTCATGACAAAAGGCACATTCATCTTTTCCTAGTCTGGACTTTGACTTTGATCTCCCTCTCCAATTTGGATTTTGACTTTTAGAGCGACCTCTTGGCACCATGGCCTCCGCTGCTTCGTACTTGCTCTCTTTCTTGGTTTTCTTCCTGAGTTCATAACTATACAAAGCAGCAGTTACATCTTTAAGGGTAACATTATCCTTACCATGAATTAGTGTTGTCTCAAGGTGCTCAAATTCATCTGGAAGAGATGACAACAACATCAAGGCCAAATCTTCATCTTTGAAGGTTTCATACATGCCCAATAAGTCTGCCACTAGCTCATTGAACGCAGTGATGTGTTCATTCATACTGGTGCCTGGTTGATAATCAAATCTGAACAATCTTTTCTTCATGTGGAGACGATTCTGAGAGCTTTTCTTTAGGAATTTTTCCTCCAATGCTTTTCACATCTTACTTGCAGAAGTCTCATTCTTGTAGCCATACTTCTGCTCCCTGGAAAGACAAGATCGAATCATGTTGCACGCCAAACAATTGATTGTTCCCCATTCTTTCTCCTCCATATATTCGGGCTTTTTTTCTTCAATGGCGATGTCTAGACCTTGTTGGAATAAAGCGTCTAACACCTCGCCTTGCCATATGCCAAAATGACCGGATCCATCGAACAACTCCACCGAGAAATTTGCATTTGACATCCTCCTCCTCACCGGTCCGGATGAAGAGCTTGATGTCTCAATTGATTCGTATTTTGGCATTTTAATTCCAACGAACAATATTCAATAGCATGAACTGTATCTTTTCAGCAACGAAACCACCAGGATAACCTCAACCGAAGCTCTGATACCAATTATTGGGAAAATCGGGTTATTTCCCACACGAACGTAGTTTTAAAATTGACCTAAAATGTTAAGATCAAAACCACCAAAGGTTGCACAGCGGATAAATCTGTCAAACTATTGGATATTGAAACACAATGGAAGAATCGAATAAAAAACAATAAAGGAGAGAACACACCAAATTTACGAGGTTCGACGAGAATATCGTCTACTCCTCAGGCACCACACCGGATGATAACTTCACTATATCGCTAATATTACAATAAATTGAATTCTTTAGAATTCCCAAAGTGGGAGAATGAAGAATACAAGAGGAAGAGAGAACTTGTTTTTGGGATGATATCTAATGAAATACTTAGGCCTATTTATAGTTGAGTTTTAAGGACTAAGCTTATAAATAACCTAATATTTTAGGGATTAAACATGAAAAATAAGTTGGCCACCTACCAAAGAATTTTTCCAATGTGTACAAGTTAGCCACTAAATATGAAATTCACATGTTTAAAGTTTGGCCACCAATCAAGATGAAATTTCCAATAAGTTGCCACCAACCAAGATGAAATTTCCAATAAGTTGCCACCAACCAAGATGAAATTTCCAACTTGCCAACTTAATTTCAAGCCAAATTAACACCATGTAGGCAAAGTAAGGGCATGCTTTATCGTTATTGATTCAACTTCCACACTAGCCACCTCCATCATATGAAAGAATCGAGGCTTAAACACCCTTAGCTTACCACGAATGATCATAGGATGACTATTAGTCACCATATTAGTGTCCAATATATCATCATCACCACCCTGGTGAACCTCGAGATGAGATGTTACCGCCACCACAAGAGAAGTACTGCCATCATGATGAGTAGCTGAAAAAGATTCCACACCCATAGGAGCAGGCAACACTGCCTTGGGGAAGTCACAAGTCGAGCCATCAACAAATGAATATTGGCCCAAAGGAATTGCACATCTGAACCCAACAGTGTAGGAGAAACACAACTGTCATGCTACTGGTCAGGCCTTAACGCAACAGGTATACCACCACCAACTGGAGTAAAACATAAATCGTTACTGGGATCCACCAAAGCAACATCGGTCTCCACTCCAGACTGCCCAACTGAAGCCTCCAATACACCTATAGATGGAGACATAGAAACATTTGAGCCATGCACATCCACACATGCATTTGGAGGGTTACCACACAACGCCCCATCATTTCCTATAAAGGAACCAACACCTTGCTCAACAACATTAGGTGAAACACTAGAATCTTGACCCACAAGTGACGATTGAAGAATTTGAGCCGCACCAAGAACTACAAAAATATCATAATTGAAGGAGCGTGCGTTATTAGAAGTGGAACATATAGGATAAACATTATTAAAGGGAACACCATCTCGTCAAAGACGACATGTCGTGATAAATAAACACGACCATCCTTCGCCAAACAAAAATACCCTTTGTGTTGTGAATTATACCAAGAAACGTGTAAGGTTCCGATCGAAAATTAAACTTCTTAGATTGAAACAGACGCAAACATAGAAAGTAACAACAACCAAACACCCACAAATGAGCATACGTTGGTATTTCGCCAAACAACTTCTCATAAGGAGGTGTACCATTAAGAACGTGAGTATGAAGCCTATTAACTAAATGAATTACCGTTACAACCTCATAGGACCAAAATTTCAATGGCAAAGAGGCTTGAGCTAACAAAGTTGAAGTCATATAATCGCGAGTTCACGACCTTATATGGTGAGTGAGATATAACAACAACGCCAGTGTTCATGGATGCTTGGGGTGGGACAAAATGGGTTAACCTCACAGGTAAATACGACATTCCAACCTTGCGGAATGTCCATTGTGGTGATCTCATGCACAGAGATCAACCGAGGTGAGACCAGTCCAAGGTACAGAATTCTCTGATTAGACCTGATGTGGGTGTTGCAAACACTGATAGCACCGTGTACGAATGATAATATGGTTTGGGGGAATCATGATTCCGGCGTGTATTCAATTAGATCAACGTATTGGTGGTTCGAGAAATCTACCCACACTGCATGTACCCCTTCGAAGCTTTGCCAGACGATTGCGAAGCTTTGAGTCTTACCCAAGATTCGTACATTTATTTAGCGTCTAGCGCATTATGCTTTATAGGTGGGTGACAATATTCGTTCAGCTGGATTGGGTAATGGTTTGTGTCCTGTATGCAAAAATGCGGTCGAGACTTTTTGCATGCTTTCTGGGATTACTATTATGTACGGAATGTTTATCGTGTGGCATCTATAAATGGTGCGTTTCTTACTTCTGATTATAAATTAACGTTATCATGGTTCGAGGCAGCATATACTATGCTTGGGATTGTTTCTTTTGCAAATTTTGCGGTTCTCCGTTGGAATGTTTGGAATGGACAGAATTTGCTGGTCCATGATGGTCGGATGCAACCTACTTGGGTCCTTGTTGCCAATGCCAAAGCATTACATAAAGAGTTTCTTGCCTCTGCTCACGGGGCTTATCCGTGCCTCCATGGAGACCCTAGAGTTGTTCGTTGGAGACCACCTGTGTTGGGAAATAAACCAAGTACAAGTAATTTCCCTATAACCAGATTAGTGAGAATGCAAAATAAAAGCGGAAAAATAATACCCGAAATTGATAACGGAGTTCAGCCAATTGTGCTTACGTCTCCGGACTGCTGCAGATCTTTTACTAAGAGAGAAAATTTACAGGTGTTTACAAAAAACTCACTACTCGCAAGAAAACTCTCTAGTATTGGGAGAAAGAAATGATTTTTGGGATGGTTTTGAAGCTAAATGAGCTAGGGTATTTATAGTTGAAACTTAAGGACTTAATCTTGTAAATACCCTAAAACCTAGGGATTAATTGTGATTATCCTATTATCATTTTTCAACAAACATCTACCAAACTTTGAAAAACTATTTTTCAAAGAAACATTTACCAAACTTTGAAAACCATTTTCAAAAAACACATTTACCAAACTTTGAAAACCATTTTTTCAAAGTTGGTTACCAAACTTGAAAACCATTTTAATACTTTCAACAATCTCCCACTTGAAGACTGATTTTAATCTGTCTTCACACCTCGATCAATGCAACAACTTTTCTAGTCTTGTTACTCTAGCATGCAAACTGAAGTTGAACACAACTTCAGTTTGTCTGTAGTCACCGTCTTTGTCAATATATCTGCCGGATTTTGAGCTCCACTGATCTTTTCAAGTTTCAAAATCTCATCTTCCAGAAGAGACCGGATAAAATGATATCGCAATTGTATGTGCTTTGTCCTGGAATGAAAAGATGAATTCTTTGCTAGATGTATAGCACTTTGACTGTCGCAATACAAGACATTGTTTTCTTGTTTCTTGCCTAACTCTTCCAAGAAACTTTGGAGCCAAATCATCTCCTTGCTAGCTTCCGTAACAGCGACATATTCAGCTTCAGTTGTGGAGAGAGCAACTATCTTCTGTAGTTGAGAAACCCAACTCACTGCGGTTCCTCCTAGAGTATAGACATACCCTGTAGTGCTCATTCTGATGTCAACAGCTAAGTCAGTATCTACATAGCCTGTCAGTATCGTATCTCCACCTTTGAAACAAAGTGCTTTGTTTGTGGTACCCCACAGATATCTGAGGATCCATTTGACTGCTTCCCAGTGTACCTTGCCCGGATTATTCATGTACCTGCTAACAACTCCCATTGCTTGAGCAATATCTGGTCTGGTACAAACCATGGCATACATCAGACTTCCAATTGCTGAGGCGTACGGAACCTTCACCATGTGTGCACGTTCTTCCTCCGTCTTTGGTGATTGTTCTTTGGAGAGTCTGAAATGAACACCTAAAGGTGTACTTACTGGTTTAGCATCTTGCATGTTGAACCTGGAGAGTACTTTGTTGATGTACTCAGCCTGTGATAATATCAAAGTCCCTGACTTTGTGTCTCTCTTGATCCTCATCCCAAGAATCTGTTTTGCAGCGCCCAGATCCTTCATAGCAAACTGCTTTGACAATTTTTGCTTCAAGTTTATAATCTCTTGCATGTCTAAGCCTGCAACGAGTATGTCATCAACGTACAACAATAAAATAATGAAGCTATTTTCGAACCTCTTGATGTAGCAACAATGATCTGCTTGGCATCTGGTAAAACCACTGCTACTCATGAAACTATCGAACTTCTTGTACCACTGTCTAGGAGCTTGTTTTAAACCATACAAGCTCTTCTTCAACCTGCATACCAGGTTTTTCTTGTCTGCCTCTATGAAGCCTTCTGGCTGCCTCATATAGATTTCTTCCTCCAAATCACCATGAAGGAAAACTGTCTTTACATCTAACTGCTCAAGATGTAAATTCTCTGCAGCTACAATTTTCAACACCAGTCTGATTGTAGATAGTTTCACGACTGGAGAGAAAATTTCATTGTAGTCAATACCTTCTTTTTGCTGAAAACCTTTGACAACCAATCTCGCTTTGTAGCGTTTGCTCCCATCGTGCTCTTCTTTGATCCTGTAAATCCACTTGTTGTGAAGCGCTTTCTTTCCTGGTGGTAATTCAGCTAATTCCCACGTCTGATTTGACAAAAGCGAGTCCATCTCATCTTTCATGGAAGACTCCCACTTGACTGAATCCTCCACTTGCATTGCTTCATCATAGCACTCTGGTTCACCATTGTCAGTCAGCAACAAGTAGTGCAAAGAAGGAGAATACCGTTGGGTTGGTTTAGGAATTCTGGAGGAGCGTCTTAGTTCCGGTGTGCCTGGTTCTTCTTGAACTGCTTCAGGACTGATCTGAACATCATTTCCAGAAATCTCCTCAAACTCAGCAAATACCTTTGTTTCAGCTTTGGTATTGGAGCTGCTTGATTCTACAGTTGACCTGTCTTTGTACATCACATTCTCATTGAAAATGACATCTCTCTGCTTCTAATGATCTTCCGATTTTCATAGTCCCAAAACCGGTAACCGAACTCATCACTGCCGTAACCAATAAAGGCACATTTGTTGGACTTAGCATCAAGTTTACTTCTTTCAGCAGAGTCTATGTGTACATAAGAAATACAACCAAACACTCTTAAGTGTGAAAGGTTTATTTCTTTCTTGCTCCAAACTTCCTCTGGTATTCTGCCATCCAAAGGAACTGAGGGCCCACGGTTGATCAGGTAAGCTGCAGTGTTGATAGCTTCAGCCCATAGAAATTTGGGCAATCCGGCATGTATCCTCATGCTTCTGGCACGTTCATTCAGAGTTCTATTCATACGCTCTGCTACGCCATTCTGCTGCGGTGTCATGGGAACTGTTGTCTCCATCTTGATCCCATTGTTTGCGCAAAAATCTCTGAATCTCCTATTTCTATACTCTCCTCCATTGTCAGACCTCAACCGCTTGACTTTCATACCATTCTCATTTTCCACCATGGCCTTCCATTTTCTGAAGGTATCAAAGACTTCTGATTTTTTTCTTCAGAAAATAAACCCACACCTTCCTTGTAGAATCATCGATGAAGGTGACATAATATAATGAGCCTGCAAGAGATGGAACTGGAGATGGTCCCCATACATCAGTATGAACTAACTCTAACTTTTCAGCCTTGGGTGTCTTACCAATCTTTGCAAAGCTGACTTTCTTTTGTTTGCCAAAGATACAATCCTCGCATAGTCCGACATCTACGTTCTTTAGATCCGGCAGCTTCCCCTTTGACAAAAGTGTCTTCATCCCTTTCTCGCTCATATGGCCAAGCCTTTGGTGCCATAGGTTTGATTTTCCATCAACATCTGCTACTGCAATGATATTCTCTAAATTTGAGGTTACATAGAGAGTACCAGTCTTCTTACCACGAGCAATGACGAGTGCTCCTTTGGTAATCTTCCATTCACCGCCTGAAAAGGTTGTATTGTATCCTTCTCCATCAAGCTGTCCTACAGAAATCAAATTTCTTTTGAGACCAGGAATATGTCTCACTCCTGTCAGCTTCCAGGTGGTCTGGTTTGGCAGCTTTAGTCGGATGTCTCCTTTTCCGACGATCTTCAAGGTTTCATCATCAGCAAGATGAACCTTCCCAAAATCACCACTGACATAGTTCTCCATGATTTCTTGGCATGGCGTGGAGTGGAAAGATGCCCCTGAATCCAAAATCCATGATTCAATCGGACTGTTGACGCTTAAAATCATAGCATCACCTGTCTCATCCGTCATGTTGGCAGATTCCTATGCGCCGGTATTTTTCTTCGGTGCTCGACAATCTCTTTTGAAGTGGCCCTTCTTGCCGCAATTATAACAGGTAAAATCTTTATTTCCTGTTCTTGATTTTCCCCTTCTGGATTTCGATCTGCCACTATTTGAATTTCTTTCTGAAGTTCTCCCTCTGGACTCCGTGTACAAGGCTGAGGAGGTTGATGCTTCACCCGATTCTCTCCGTCGAATTTCTTCGCTCAGTACCAGATCCCGAACATCGTCGAATTTTAATTTGCTGTTTTCCGACGAACTACTGACTGCTGTAACAATAGCATTCCAACTGTCTGGTAAAGATGATAAGAGAATTAAAGCTCGAACTTCATCATCAAATTCAATTTCCACTGAACTCAACTGGGTTGTGATTGTGTTGAGTTCATTTAGGTGTTGTGCCACCGATGCCCCTTCCGTCATCCGCAAATTGAATAATCGCCTCATCAAATGAACTTTGTTTGAGGCCGATGGCTTCTCATACATACTGGAGAGAGCCGTCATAAGACCCGCCGTGGTCTTTTCCTTTGCTATGTTGAAAGCAACATTGCGGGATAACATCAGTCGGATAACTCTGAGGGCTTGTCTGTCGAGAAGAGCCCAGTCTTCATTCTTCATGCCCTCTGGTTGTTTTCCTGAGAGGGGTTGATATAGATTTTTCTAGTATAGAAAATCTTCAATTTGCATCTTCCAAAATCCAAAGTCCGCACCATCAAACTTTTCAATTTTCACCTTCCCTTCGTCTGCAGCCATCGCTCCCACTCGAATCTGGCTTCGTTTGGATCGTTTCTGACAATTTTTGCGAACCGCCGTGCATTAGAACACCTCCGTCGACAAACTCGTATCACCGACTGAATTTCACTATTCACGAAATTTACTATTCACGTGAATAATAACCTCGCAAAAATTGACAAAATTCACAACCAAAAGCTCTGATTCCAGTTGTTGGGAAATAAACTAAGTACAAGTAATTTCCCTATAACCAGATTAGTGAGAATGCAAAATAAAAGCGGAAAAATAATACCCGAAATTGATAACGGAGTTCAGCCAATTGTGCTTACGTCTCCGGACTGCTGCAGATCTTTTACTAAGAGAGAAAATTTACAGGTGTTTACAAAACACTCACTACTCACAAGAAAACTCTCTAGTATTGGGAGAAAGAAATGATTTTTGGGATGGTTTTGAAGCTAAATGAGCTAGGGTATTTATAGTTGAAACTTAAGGACTTAATCTTGTAAATACCCTAAAACCTAGGGATTAATTGTGATTATCCCATTATCATTTTTCAACAAACATCTACCAAACCTGTTTGTATGGTGATCAAATTAAATGCTGATGGCGCCTTTGACCCTACTACTAAGTTAGCGGCAGTCAGTGTTGTGGCGCACGATGCATCTAGATTGGTTTTATGTGGCTTAGCTACCACCTCAGGTGGCATATTCGAGCCTGTCTTGGAAGAGTTACACAGTTTCATTGCGGCTATCAATCTTTCTAATAGGAGAACTAGAGGGATATAATTATCGAGTTGGACTCTACGATGACTGTAAATTTATACAATGAGCCGGGAGGTGATACTTCTACAATTGGGTCTCATATGGCAGCTCTCAAAGATCGATGTAATTGTTTTAATAGTTGTATAGTGTCCAATGTTGGAAGAGAGGTTAATTTGGTGGCTCATAGGTTGGATCACCAAGCACTTACTAGTCATAATTCATACTTTTTTTTGGATTGATGTACCACAATTTGTTGCGACTAATGTAAGACGTAATTGTTTATCTATTGATTAATGGATTTAGGACATTCTTTTTCCCCTTCTAGGAACCCAATCTTGTGTTGGTAGAGGGGATTTTTTTTAATGAGGCACATACTTCTTTAAAAAAAAAATAAAGTCATATAATCAACATGTCAATATTTTCATTCAAACTACCTCATTTTATTGCGATGTATAGGGACAAGTAACACAATGAATTATACCACTATCTTGAAGAACTTTTTACAACACGCAATACTCTCCACCCCAATCACTAGACTTATCATGAAACAAATAAACCCAAATATGCCGAGAGTATGCATCCAGAAACGATGCATAATATTTAAATACATTAGAAGACATATGCAGAGGACCCTAAAGATCCTTAAAAACGAGTTGAAACGGAATATTATATTGAGATTGCGAATCACCAAAAGGCAACCTATGATTCTTCCCCATTTAACACGTAACACAAACATTCTTATTCTCATTCCGAAGAGCAACATTACACATCTTACTCACCTTCATCAATACCTCATGAGAAGGATATCCTAAACATCTATGTAACATATCATAATCAAGACAGGATGCATTTGTTAAATTAGCTTCAAACCCACCACGAGCATATTGAACCAAACTTGCACCGAACTCATACAAGCCACTATCTTCACGCCCTTCAAGCAAAATATCCCCAGAATCTTCAGCACGAAACTAAGAAAACACTATTGTCTCTAGCAAACTTAGACACCGAAAGAAGAAGATTCTTAGTAATAGTCAGAAAATGAAGTAAAGAATTCAAATGTAACGCATGTGACGAAGTAGCTAAAGTAGAACGACCAACACGAGTAATATTCAATCCATTACCATCCCCTACAACAAGCTTACTAGCACCGTGAAACTTGGCACCATCCTCAACAAGCGTAGCATCTGTTGTAATATGGTGCGTGGCACCGGTATCAACACACCACGAGGAATTATTTTTTATCAACCTTACGCATTAAGGAAGAGACAAGCCCCCCTCGAAAAAAAAGCAATGGATGCCTCAGCACCCCCAACACACGAACACCCATAGTCACGAGTAGGAGAATGATATTTACAGAAACTCACCGAAGTGTCTTTGACACCACCCGAGGAATCTGGCGAGACTGTGGCAGCACCAACACCCTTAAACGACTGGTCGAACCGATACCAGCAACGGTCAACAAGATGACCGAGCTTCCCACAAAGCTGGCATTGAAACCGACTCCTTCCTTGACCCTGACCACCAGTCGAACTCTAATAAAAATCACGACCCCTTGCATAATATTGACCACAATCGACTTGGGCAGTATTGTTATGAGACAAACCTGCAGCCACACGAGAAGCACCACCGAACGAATCATCAAACGTAACTTTGGCCATATTTGCACTAAGCTCTAACATATCAAGCTGGGGAAAAGTCTGCTGTTGCACTTCAACATCCACAAGCAACGCAGTCACACGATCAAGAGAGAGAGAATCATTGCTAGTAGTAATTACCACAACAAACGGCCAATACTCTGTTGGAAGTCCATTTAGAATCGTCACGGTCTACTCATATTCAGACACTGGAGCACCACATGCAGCCAACGCATCACACACTTCTTTCACCTGTGCAACATACGATCGCATATTAAGATCTTTATTCTTCATTAGCATAAGCTTATAGTGTAGGCTCATAATCGTAGTGGGTGATTTGCTCGCAAAGAACGCCGTCACTTTCGTCCAGATTTCTGCGGCCGTTTCAGCACCAAAAAGATGAGGAAGAATGATCGGACCGATCGTCGATAGCAACGAAGATGCAAGAACGCTGTCTTACGCGATAAACACCTCGTACTCATCATTATTCACCACAACTCCGTCATCAAGCACCACCGTCGCGCTCGGAGGACGAATACTGCCCATCAAGAGCTTCTTCAAACGATGACTCTGGACCGTGAGGAGAATTTATTGCTTCCACAACAAATAATTCAACTCATCACTTACACTCACACGTTTATTCGAAAACATTCTACCACCATGAGCAGCACCAGAAGTTTCCAGAACCGACATCGACATCGCCAGAGAAGAAAAAGAACGCCTATCAGGATCGAGTGAGGACTGATACCTTGTTGAAACTTTTAAACCTTTCTTTTTATTATTTTCGAAAGTCTACAGAAAATAGAAACCCAACATATGAATATATAGGCATGAGGTCATACCTCCCATGCACACTAATAACCAACTCATACACCTCATGCACCCGAATAACCATTCCACAACTATCACCGGTTGGGTCCCACAGCTCAACAACCCATAACATCACACATTTCACACACCTATTATTTTGGTTAATAGTATGAGATGAGTCAATGTCTAGTTTCGTTCATGCCTTCATGGGGAAACCATTTGTTACTGATAAATATGTTGAAGATGTTATATGACGGTGCAATTTGTAGAAGTTGAAGAACTTGGAGGTGAACAACAATGGCGTGGATCCTTAGGTTGAGATGCAAAACATGAGTCAACGTTTGGAGAAATTACATAAGAAGAAGAAGAATTACAAGTGCGTCAACATTTAAACGACACGTGTTTTTTTATTTTTTAATTGTCAACTAAGATGGGTTAACGAAAGTTAATAGTCAAGGAACTTAAACCGAACGAACCAATAACACAACAAACTAAGTGCATTTAATTAAAAATCGATAATCAAAATTGATTAAACTAAAAACAAAGAAGGCTATTGACCTAGTTTATTAAGGTAGAATAAAACTTGAACGTTTGGAAAGTGTTTAGAAAAAAATGTAATGATGGTTTTTTTTTTCAGTAGATAACTTACGAGTATTCTTTTAATTTGGGTCTAATGAATGGGTACACTAATGTGCTTGGATTTAGCTGGCTCTTAAAATTTTGATGGGTATTGACTTGAAAATATATTGCGTAAGATTTAATAATTAATTAATTAATTTTGAAGGGATTGAATTTAAAAAAATATAATCATATTTTGACTGAATAAACTTCAATGGTTATTCTTTTAACTAAAATAATTAGGTACACTCCATTAGTTCAATTTTAACTAAACAATGAACAATCTTATATTTTCGCGAATTTAGAATTCAATTTAACTGAATTGTAAAATTATATCATAAAAGTCAGTGATATACTGAAAAAACATATCATTTTTTTTATTAATATTACATCTGAGATTGATTTTGGATAATTTATTTTGCTTCTCCTTATATAAAAATATCAAAATTTTGAACCATTTTCAACACCTAAAATTATAGCATTTATTTATTTTATTAAAATAAAAGATCTTTATATGTAAAATGAAGATGTTAGAATTCACTTTAGAGGGATATAATTGAATTATTAATTTTAAATATTAAATTATAATTTTAATAGTGAACTATTTTTTACTAATTGGGTATTTACAATTTTGATTTACTTTTACTAGTTACGTACGTTACCGTTCTAGACAACATACTAATAAGAGATGATCATTTCATCTAGACCTGAAAGATTTCAATTTCATCTGATTCAGTAAGTCAGTTTTCTATTTTGAAAATTATGTTATGGTTGGGTTGAGGTTTTTAAGCGTGTTGACAGAGTTTACTCGGATTCAAGTTTATAGTGAAAAAATTTGATTCAATCTGAGTCGATTCTACGTAATATTATAATTATCATCTATACATTTAAGGGCAATTGTAATATTTTTATTTTTAATTAGGTTTTTATTTTACTCAATAAAAATAAATTGTATATAGTTAGATCGAGTCATATGTGAATCTAAAATACCAGGTCAGATTTTATTCGGATAAAACCTTCCTAAATTTAAATTAAATCAGGTATGGATGAAAAACTTTCAATTTTAAATCAAATTCGAATGAGTTAAAAATCAGACTTGATGATACCATATACCCTCCCTAAATTACCATTTAACATTAATGAAAGTTTAGAGGCGTTGACAAGTATATATTAGCCTTTTGGTTTGGATTGTGGGAAGGAAATCTGTGTTCAGAATTGAAAGGTGATGACATCTAAATGCATGCGCAGTGACGCCCATAACCACATTATATGGCCACTTTGACGAATCCAGCCCCCCCCCCCCCTTTATTACTGCATTTACCCACACCAATGATCCAAGGGGCAAGGCTTCCCTATACGGAGGTGGCAAATGGCAAATATTCAGTACAAGGACTGCCCTAAATCCTTATTATTCAATTCATTATAAGCCCTCTAAAACCCCCTAACATTCCCTTGCAGTCGCTCCAAAAAGAATATTCTTCTTTGAGGTGTTGGTTTTTTGAAGGGCTAATGCGGTTAAATCATAGTGAAATCCCCTCCCACCTTCCCTAAAGTTTTTTTTTTTTTTTTATGTTTTGCGCTTTTCTAACTTCTAGGTCTTGCACATTAGCCTAAAGGAAAAGGCAATTCCATTTCATTGTATTTCTATATCTGATTCTGTAACAGGGCATGTTTTAATGTTTTTTAATAAATTAAACTATTGTTTTCACACAAATACATGCACATTTACTATCATTTGGATGTATGATTGGAGGAAGTATCTCAAGCTTAGTCTATGACATGTAAGACCTTACTCCAGACTCTTCTGCTTTGTGCACAGGGTAAGTCCTTACCGCAGTCCCTTATCCTATCAGTATAAGGTCCCTACTGGGTGTATAAGTGGGTGTATGGTTCAAGGGAACCTACACATTTTGGTGATTGAATGGGAGTAGTGTTCATGTTTTCAAACACTATTTTATAAATCAACTTTTACTGAAGTATTTCATTTGTATGTTTTATACACCGCAAGGAACACTCTTTAAATTTTAACCTTTCAGATACTACCAAACTATAGGTTATCAGACTTGGCATCAGGAGGATCAACGATTTTCTATTTTGCACCCACTGTATATTTCTATACGCCTTTTCTATTATGTTTTGGTGACACGTGTTTTTACTATTGTCTTTATGTATTTGTATTATCGATATTTTGTTTCTGAACGTGTTTTATACAAACTTCTGATGATAGTATATGTTTATGTTTACCGTATGAACTTTACCATTGCAAATTTCTATATTTTTACTGTTATACAAATTTTATTCACTAAAAAAAGATTTTATATACGACATGTGACCGCCTAGATTCGATCGTAACATTCAGACCAGGTCTAGAGGGCTACACCCGAGGTTTGGGGCGTTACACAAAAATATTACAAAGTTTCGTCTCATTATCATTTGTACAGTTCTCTTCAAGACAATGACAAAGGTGATAGCGAATCGATTAAAACTACTTTTGCCATGTGGATTTCTAAGGGTAAAACTAGTTTCGTTCATGAAAGAAATATTCCTAACAATATTATAATTCCACAAGAAGTAATTCATTCCATGCAACGAAAGTCAGGAAAGATAGACTGAATGGTTTTTAAAATCGATCTAGAAAAAAACTTATGATAGGTTGGAATGGTCATTCATTAATGATACCTTGTTTGATATGGATTGTCCCTCTGATCTTCGAAGATTGATTATGAATTGTGTCTCTTCTGTGTTGACTCAAATTGTTTGGAATAGATAGTTGGTCGATTCTTTTAAGCCTTCTCGGAAGATTCGTCAAGGTGACTATAATCACCATTTTTAGCTGCAGTAGCCCCTTCATCCAGCAGCTTCCAACACTGCCATCATCTCCCTTCCACGTTGCAACTCACCCAGCAGTTCCAGCAGATTCCAGAAGAAGTCAGCTGCTTCTCCACACGTCGAAGTCCTATGGTGAGTCACTACCATAGCTATGGTGACTCACCGAATGGCCACTCTTGTGACCGGTCCGAATGGCGTACGTGGTGGCCTATAAATAAGGCCACCAAATCTGCAAAAACAAAAGCCACACCAATAGCCATAGAGAAAGAAAACAACCATACACAAAGCAAAGAAAATTAACCGAGAGAAGAGGAAGAAACTTATCATCATCGGAGGACTTCGAAGCGTCGCCGGAACCATTATAGAACCGAAGGTAAAACTTCAGTTTCTTTTAGATCTACGAAAATTGGTAAGACTTTAGGCCAAAATAACCTCAGATTTAGGCTTAGAAAAATCGGGGCTTCTATTTAAGGGTATTTTATATTTTTTGGCCGATTAGATTAGGGTATTTATACCCTCACCAAAATGACATAGTTTTGGTGAGGGCCTCTGTGTAATTTCGTGTATGGGAAAATACATCCTGTAGTCCCTGTAATTTAAAACTTTGCATTATAGTCACTTAAATCAATTTTCGAGTGTTTTAATTTGGTCTTTAAATATTATTTAATTTATAATTTAGTCCATGCTAAAATTATATATATTTTAGGTAAAATAACCGATTTAGCCACTCTAAATTTAATATTTAATATTTTAATCCTAAATAGTTAATTAGGTTAAGTTACACTGTTAACCATTATCTCTCACAATATTTCGAATTAGTATCTCTAATTTCAATATTTTATATTTTAATCCTATAATTTTAATTTTTGTTTGATCATTATTCAATTGTAATTTATTTTTATTATTACGTTTTTATGTTCAATATAATTAATTTAATAATTTAATAATTATTTTATTTTTTATTAGTCATATATATATATATATTAAATAATAATATTTATTTATATTTTAATATTAAGAAAGTGGTTGTCTTAAAACAACTAGATGTCCTATTCTGATATTTTTAAATAAATAAATATAATGCTTATAAATATATATACATATATATATATATATTTACTTTAGTTTTATTTATATTATTTTAGGAAATATTATCATATTATTATTAGTATTTATTTATTTTTTAAAATTAAAGAAAGGGGTTGTCTTAAAGTAACTAGATATCCTTTTCTGATATTTTTAAATAAATAAATATAATATTTATAAAACCCTAAGTATATATATATACTTATTTACTTTAGTTTTATAAAAATTATTTTAATATATATTTTTTAGAATTATCCGATCGAATTAGAAATAACAGGATCATAAATTAAATTTATATTTGAATTCTTAAATTCTATTATTAGAGATAATTTATAATCGATAGGGACCAATTTTGAGAGTTGTGGGGGTGCTAATCTGTTGAGTTAATCGATTGACGAAATCGGCCAAGAGGGGGTGAATTGGAAATTAAATTTTGTGGAAGCTTTTGTAGAAAATTGAAAGTAATTGCACAACGATTTAGAGTGGTTCGACTTTATCAACCAAAGTCTACGTCCACACTAAGGATTTTCCACAAATTCACTAATTTGTCTTTCTTTTGAGGACAAAGAGTAACCTTACAAACCCTCAAGAATTATACCCCAAATTCTTGAGAACACTCTCTCCCAAAGAGAACAATACAAATTTGCAACTTACAAGGAATCCTCACAAGGTAGATTGTTTGCACAATTCTAGAATAAGAAAAGAACACTAAAAAATAATTACAAATGAGCACAAATGGTGTTCTTGAAATTAAAATGAATATTGAAAGGAAAATTGGCTTGATTTGCACAAACTTGGTATTTGATGCTTTCTTTCTTGTTTCTCTATGATTCTTATTGATCAAGGCTTCAAAAACTTGTTTAAATACACCTTGAATCACTTCTAAACGTTGGGGATGATTAGTGGAGATAATAGAGTCGTTTGGTGTTCTTGAAATTAAAATGAATATTGAAAGGAAAATTGGCTTGATTTGCACAAACTTGGTATTTGATGCTTTCTTTCTTGTTTCTCTATGATTTCTTATTGATCAAAGGCTTCAAAACTTGTTTAAATACACCTTGAATCACTTCTAAACGTTGGGGATGATTAGTGGAGATAATAGAGTCGTTTAAGTATGAAATCATTTAATAAAATAGCTTGGAGCGTGGGGGAATCGGTACCCCTCATGGGGAATCAGTTCCCTAAGTGTAAAATTCAAATATTTCGACCGTTGAACAGTAGGGGGAATCGATACCCCTTGGAGGAATCGGTTCCCTCCAAGCATACTGGAATTCTCGGAGCCAAACCATTAGTAAGGTTTAAATAACTTTGAAATACTTTGAGTAATATTTTGATATTATTAATATATCAAATGTGCTTAGAAAATATTTTCAAAAAAAATTCTTTTAATTTAATTTGTTATATCGAAACATCAAAATGTTTTCAACAATCTCCCCCTTTTTGATATAACAAAACATTTTAAGATTTTCTAATTTCAAAATGAATTTTGATTTTGAAAAATACTACTTCCCCTTACTTTAACACTACTTCTCTTCAAAAACGCTTTTAACATTTCTCCCCCTTTTTGTTAAATCAAAAAGACTCGTAAAAGTTTTTTTTAAACAAGGTTTTGAAATCATTTAGCCAATTGATTATATATATATAAATATGCTGCTAAGAACACAATCAAGAGAAACGTTAGCCATTAGTTCCATAATCAATATTCATAAACATGTAATGGATAATTGGTCATATATGTCTAAAGATGCAAAATAAACACAAAATCCAAATCAAATGTATTAAACATAAGTTCAAACAACCAAAAATAAACAATCCAAAATCATTCAAAAATGTTTTAACAATAAGTTCAATCCAAACAAGCAAAGCTAAGATCATAGTTCAAGCATCCGTAGAAGGATCGAGAGGAGGGAAATGTCGCATAGCTACCATTTCATGAGTGAGTTCATTAATACGAGCGTTAGTTGCTTCATTGTTGAGTTAATCGAATGATGAAATTGGCCAAGAGGGGGGTGAATTGGCAATAAAAATTTTGTGGAAGCTTTTGCAGAAAATTGAAAATAATTGCACAGCGATTTACAGTGGTTCGACTTTCTCAAACAAAGTCTACGTCCACTACCTTAGCTATCCACACTAAGGATTTTCCAACAAATTCACTAATTTGTTCTTTCTTTTGAGGCCAAAGAGATAACCTTACAATTCCCTCAAGAGTATACCCCAACTCTTGAGAACACTCTTTTCTCAAAGAGAAGATTACAAATTTGCAAACTTACAAGAAAACCTCACAAGGTAAGATGTTTGCACAATTCTAGAACAAAGAAAAGAACACTCAAAGATGAATACAATTGAGCACAAAAAGTGTTCTTGAAAGCAAAATGAATATTAAATGAAAATAGGCTTGAAATGCTCAAACTTGAGGTTTGATGCTTTCTCTTTGATTCTCTCTTGATTCTAGTTGCTTGATGTTTCTTGTTATTGATCAATGGCTTCTAAGCTTGCTTAAATACACCTTGGATCACTTCTGAACGTTGGGGATAATTAGAGAAGATATTATAGCCGTTTTAGTGTGAAAACATTTAATAAAACAGCTTGGAGAGTGGGGGGAATCGATTCCCTAAGTGTAAAATTCAAATATTTCGACCGTTGTACAAGGGGGGAATCGGTACCCCCTTGGGGGGAATCGGTTCCCTCCGAGCATACTGGAATTCTCGGAGTAAAACTGTTTAGGGGGGAATCGGTTCCTCCTATGGGGGGAATCGGTTCCCTCCGAGCATTCTGGAAATCTCGGGGCCAAACCATTCAGGGGGAATCGGTTCCTCCTATGGGGGGGAATCGGTTCCCTCTGAGCAATCTGGAATTTTTGGCTTTGAATTGGTTCGAAATACTTTGTAAAATTATTTTGAAATTGTTTTATGATTAAAACTTAATTTTACACTTAAGTAAGGATTAAAATGATTTTTGAAATATTTGGAGTAATGTTTTGATATTCGAATAGTTATATCGAATATACTTAGAAAATCATTTGGAAAATCTTAAAATCCATTTAACTTAATTTGTTATATCGAAATATTAAAATGTTTCAACAATCTCCCCCTTTTTGATATAACAAAACATTTTAGTAATTTTAAGATTTTTGAAATTAAGTTTTGAAATTACTCCCCCTTACTTTAACACTTCTTCAATTTATTATGTAAAACATTTAACACCTATTCTTCTCCCCCTTTTTGTTAAATCAAAAAGACATTGTAAAACAAGGTTTTGAAATCATTTAGCCAATTGATTTATTAATTATAAGCTTAAGCTGCTAAGATCACAATCAAAAGAGAGGTTAGCCATTAGTTTCATAAATCAATATTCATAAATAATGTGATATGACAAAGTTGGTCATATTGCTAATGATGATGTAAATGATGCAAAAATGAATAAAACACCAAACATATAAGTTCACAACATTCATAAATCCAACAATCCACAAAATCAAACAATCCAAAATATCCAAAATGTTGAAACAATATTCTTTTTGTTCAAAGTTTTAAAGCTAAACACAAAATCAAGCATCCGGATCGGTAGGAGGAAAACAGGCTCGCATAGCAGCCATTTCATGAGTTAGTTCATTAATACGAGCATTGGTTGCTTCATTGTTTGCACGCATCTCCTGAAGAATCTCTAATTGTTGAGCTCCCATTGTGGATAAATGAGACTCTATAGAGGAAAAGCGCGAATCCATTGTAGCATAACGGAAATCAAATGTCTCCATAAAGGATTGAAAATATGGAGGCATTTGAGTTGATTATTGTGCATGCTCCTCGGGTTGTTCAGGTTCTTCTTCAGCTTCATCAATATCCCTCATTAATTGTTCAAACTCGGGATCTTCGTCAGCTTCGGGTGGAGCTTGTGAAGAACTAGCTCCCGGAGTAGAAGATCGAACCCATGCACCGGTTTCCTTATTTTTGACCCATCCCGCTCTTGTTAAAGAAAGAAGATTGATTTGTTTCTTAAGAGGAAATGAGGCATCTAGACCAACTTGGAGTTCAGCTTTAGAAAAGAGATTACTAAGAATACAACCGTAAACTAGTGAAGAACAGAGTTTCTTATTTGGCACTAGGTTAACGGTTTCAACAATTTCAGCAAAGATAATCTCGGAGAGGTTTTTTTATCAAAACAGTGCAACCCCCTAAAGGATGGTCGAAACCACCAAGTGATCATGAGATGAAGGAAACGCTCATGGAGATCTAAAACACTTGCACTATCATTCCGTTTATATCGTGAGCCTAAAAATTGTTTTTCGTTTGATAAACCTTCATTATCCAAGCCTAAGGCATTGGCTATGTAATCCAGATCAAGATGGAAATATTGACCTAGGAGGTAGGAACGCACTCCTATGGTTTTGGTTTTGTCACGATTTTTGATACAAACGGCATTACAGTAGAAGATACGAACAAGTTGATGATAGACAATGGGTTCAAGTTCGAAAAGTTTATCAAATTTCCATTCGTGCAAGATAGGGAGATATTTAAAGTTAATATCAACCATAGTTTGAAGAGATGGGATACGTTCTTCCCTAATCTTATATGAGTCAAAATATTGGTAAAACCAATAACGATAATCTTTAGGACCCGGTTGATTGAAACAAGAATTTTGGATAGTCAAGTTAGGATCAAGATTTGGAATAGGATTTTGAGGGATAGGAGGAGGATTTGAAGGTGGATTTTGACGACTAGAACGACTAGACGAAGACCTAGGAAGTTTAGGATTGGACATGGTTTAGGAAATCAGAATAGAATTGATAACCTGCAATTTTAAAACAAATGTATGCAATTCAATTAATCCCAAAACTCAATTGAGTCCTCAATATTTCAAGGTTCTCTAAATCAATCCTAATGGGCAAAGTTTTTGAGAAACTTTTGAAAAATATGGTTTTGAGAAACAATATATGTATAGTTTTCATAATAACAACATAATTTAATCAAAACACAATAATTTGAAAAACATTTTTTTTTATTTTTATTAATTTCGAAAATTTAAAAGTTTTTGAAAATTCTTGTGTTTTTGATGAAATTAGTTGTAACATCTAGTTTCTAATCACTAAACAATCAATGCCCGATCACTATTTCAACTTAGAACTAATTAAAACTAATCCTATGTTCAAAAACAATGAAATAGAGAGTTTAGAAAAATTACCTTGAAAGATGAAGATTGAGGGGATTTAGATGTTGTTTGCACGATTTTAATGATTCCAACAGGTTTAGAAGATGATTTTTGAAGCAAATTCCGATTAATATTGTTGATTTGAGGCAAAAATGGAGATTTGAGAGATTTAGAGGGGAGAAATGGCGAAGAGAGAGGAAGAGGGTTTTTGAGATTTTGGGGTTGTTCTGCCAAATTTTAGCAGAACCCCAGGGGGGTATCGATTCCCCTGTGGGGGGGAATCGGTTCCCCTTCAAAGGGGGAATCGGTTCCCTCATGGGGGGATCGATTCTCTCTGCACCAAAATGCTAAAATCCGATTTTTAAGCACAAAATGCTAAATTAATCTTTTCTAGTGGTATTGGCAACTCATATATCAAAAATTAATTATGTTCAAACAATTAAATTAATCTTTAATCGATTTTTGAACATAAAATTAATTTTCACTAAGAATCACAAACTCCCCCTAACTAATAGCAAGAATGCAATCAAAAATTATTATTATAAGCATTTTTCAAGATTTATTAAAAGTGCTAAAATTATTTTAAACACTAAGTGAAGATAGGTTGGTCAAACCTAATTCTCTCCTAAGTGTCCAAAATCTTTCCTTGTCTAAGGGTTTTGTAAAGATATCCGCTAATTGGTGCAAAGTATCAAGAAAATCTAGAACTATATCTTCCTTAGTGACATGGTCTCTAATGAAGTGATGTCTTATTTCAATGTGCTTAGTTCTAGAGTGTTGGATGGGATTTTTAGTGAGACAAATAGCACTAGTATTGTCACACTTGATAGGAATGGTACCTACTTCAATTCCATAATCAAAAAGTTGTTGTTTCATCCATAAAACTTGTGTACAGTAACTACCAGCTGAAATGTATTCGGCTTCAGTGGTAGATAATGCAACACAATTTTGTTTCTTTGAAAACCAAGAAATCAGCATATTTCCAAGGAATTGGCAAGTACCGGAGGTGCTTTTCCTATCTAATTTGCATCCTCCATAATCCGCATCAGAAAAAGCATGCAAGCTAAAGCTAGAGTCTCTAGGATACCAAAGTCCTAAACTAGGAGTGTCCTTAAGGTATCTAAAGATTCTCTTAACAGCTAGTAAATGTGATTCCTTAGGACATGATTGAAATCTAGCACATAAGCAAACACTAAACATAATGTCCGGTCTACTTGCAGTTAGATAAAGCAAAGAGCCAATCATTGACCTATATAATTTAACATCTACACATTTACCTCCTTCATCTAAGTCAAGCTTTGTTGAAGAGCTCATTGGAGTGTCATGAGGTTTCCCATTTTCCAGTCCAAACTTCTTGAGCATATCTTTGACGTACTTAGCTTGATTAATGAAGATGCCATCTTTTCTTTGCTTGATTTGGAGTCCCAAGAAAAATGAGAGCTCCCCCATCATGCTCATCTCAAACTCACTTTGCATTAGCTTAGAAAATTCTTGGCAAAGAATATCATTAGTAGAACCAAATATTATATCATCAACATAAATTTGAACTACTAATAAATCTTTACCTTTATGCTTTAAAAACAATGTAGTGTCAACCTTCCCTTTTGAAAAACCTTTTTCAATTAAAAAATTTGACAATCTTTCATACCAAGCTCTAGGAGCTTGTTTTAAACCATAAAGAGATTTTGTCAATTTAAGAACATGATCCGGAAATTTTGAATCTTCAAAACCTGGAGGTTGTTCCACATACACTTCTTCCTTTATAAAACCATTTAAAAATGCACTTTTAACATCCATTTGATATAATTTAAATTCATGAAAACATGCAAATGCTAATAACATTCTAATTGCTTCCATCCTAGCTACGGGAGCGTATGTTTCATCATAGTCTATGCCTTCTTCTTGAGTATAGCCTTGAGCAACAAGTCTAGCCTTGTTTCTCACTATATTACCACTTTCATCAAGCTTATTCCTAAACACCCATCTAGTACCTACAGTAGATTTATTACAAGGCCTTTCAACTAATGTCCATACTTTACTTCTCTCAAATTGATTTAATTCTTCTTGCATAGCCATAATCCAATGTTCATCATTTAATGCTTCTTTAATATTCTTAGGCTCTATGCATGAAATAAATGCAACATAATCACAAATATTTCTAAGAGAAGATCGAGTTGTTACCCCTTTGGATGGATCACCTATAATCTCACCACCCTTGACATAGTTGTACTCTCTTGGATAAGATACTTCCCTTTCTTCAATGGTTGGATTCTCAAGAGGATCATGAGTTTCCTCATTTTTCGTTTCTTCATTTGATGATGGTTCTCCAACTTTATGTCTAGCGTCATTTGAATTTATAACACCTACATCATCATTCACACAAGAATCCTTCCTCGGAAGGGGATTATCATCGAAAACAACATGTATAGACTCTTCTACAACTAAAGTTCTTTTATTAAATACAGGATAAGCTTTAGAATTTAAGGAATAACCCAGAAAAATTCCTTCATCACTTTTAGCATCAAATTTACCAAGATTTTCTTTACCGTTGTTTAAAACAAAACATTTACATCCAAAAGGATGGAAATAACTAATGTTAGGCTTTTTATTTTTGAGAATTTGATATGGAGTTTTCTTTAAAATTGGCCTAATCATTACTCAATTTACAACATAACAAGCGGTATTTGTGGCTTCCGCCCAAAAATATTTTGGCAAATTATTTTCACAAAGCATGGTTCTAGCCATTTCTTCTAAAGTTGGATTTTTCCTCTCAACAACTCCATTTTGTTGAGGGGTTCTAGGTGCTGAAAAATTGTGGCTAATACCATTAGAATTACAAAACTCAATAAATCCAAGATTTTCAAATTCAGTTCCATGATCACTTCTAACACTAGTGATAGAGTAACCTTTTTCATTTTGGATTATTTTTGAAAATGTGATGAAATTTTCTAATGCTTCATCTTTAGTACTTAAGAATAGAACCCAAGTGTATCTAGAATAGTCATCTACCAAGACAAATGCATATTGTTTTCCTCCCAAGCTAGTAGTTCTAGTTGGCCCAAAAAGATCTAAATGGATCAATTGTAATACTCTACTAGTTGATACATCATTAATAGATTTAAAAGAAACTCGTTTTTGTTTTCCTTTAGCACAAGCATCACAGATTTTATCATTATCAAATTTAAGATTAGGCAACCCTCGAACTAAATCACCTTGAATTAGCCATTGCAAAACACTCATACTAGCATGTCCTAGTCTCCTATGCCATAACCAACTATCATGTTCATCCTTAGCAACTAGGCACAAATTAGTCATATCAATAGAATCTAAATGCACCATGTAAATGTTTCCTATTCTATGACCAACAAGCATAATCCGATCAGATGCAATGTCAATGACTTTACAACCATTAATTTCAAATAAGACATTGAATCCTTTATCGCATAATTGACTAATACTCAATAGATTATGCTTTAATCCATTCACATATAAAACATTTTTAATTTGTATGGAAGAGGTATTACCTATTGTACCAATACCTTCAATGTGACCTTTTGAATTATCACCAAAAGTCACTTCTCCTCCATTTTTGGCGTTAAGCTCAATGAACCGGCTTTTGTCTCCGGTCATATGTCTTGAGAATCCACTATCAAGGTACCATGAATTTGAATTTGTTTCCCGTTCCTTGTAGCAATGCTTCTTTCCCTACAAACATAGATTAATTTTTGATTTTTGGTACCTAAATTCTTTTGGGTCCATATTCATTAGTTTCCAAAATCCTAGTTCCCTTAGGTATCCATTTGTGTAGGATATCTTTATCTTTAGTAGTAACGAGTCCTTTAGGAATCCATATACTTCTAAAGATTTTACCATTTAAGGTTCGTTGAGGATTTCTATGATTGTAGTTTCTAAAATCTTTTCTAACAAAGTTGGATTTTGAATTTTCTCCTTTTTCAAAACACTTTGTTCCAACTTTATCAAAAGAAGTTTTAAGATCATCAATTTTCTTTTGATGATCATCATTGACCTTTGAAAGTAAATTTTGCAAATCTAAATTTTTCTTTTCAAACTCTTCTAGTTTGATTTGCAAATCTTTGATTTTACTTTCAAGATCATTGTTGGTTTTGGATATGAGTTTATTTTCATTTTTCAACTTTGAAACATCATTTTTATATTTTAAAAATAATTTCTCATAATCCGAAGCCAACCCATTATATTCCTCTAATAGCTCATCATAAGATAAATCATCAAAATCAGATGAGTTAGAGGTTACCTTAGAATCTTCCCCAAATGCCATTAAGCACAAGTTTGCTACTTCTTGTTCTTCTTCATCGGAACCTTCTTCATCGCTCCATGTAGCCACATGAGCCTTGTGCTTATTCTTTGATTGACCCTTCTTCTTCAATTGTGGGCAATCATATTTGACATGCCCTGGCTTTTTGCATTCATAGCAAATGATCGGGTCCTTCTCTTTTGGTTCATCTTTGAGGCCTTCATTTCGTTTGAATTTTCTTCCTTGGTAAGGTCTCATCATTTTTCTGAACCGTTTGGCAAACAATGCCATTTCCTCGTCATCATCATCATCATTAGAATCACTCTCATCTTTTGTGGATTTGAGAGCAACTCCAATGTTTTTCTTCTTCTCCTTCTCCTTTGGTGTCTCTTCAACTTTATCAAGGTCCACCTCATCTTCAAGCATCATCTCATGAGTGAGGAGTGAACCGATAAGTTCTTCAAGAGTTAAGGACGATAGGTCCTTAGACTCGATGATTGCCGTCTTCTTTGATTGCCATGATTTTGGGAGGGAGTAGACTAACTTCCTCACAAGCTTTTCATTTGAGATGATCTCCCCATATGATTTGAGACCATTGACAATCGTTGAAAATCTATCCGTCATAGCTTTGATGTCTTCATTTGGTTTCATCCTGAAATTTTCATAGCTATGCGTTAGAATACTAATTTTTGATTTCTTTACCTCATCGGTACCTTCATGTGTGACTTGAAGCTTGTCCCATATTTCTTTGGCGGTTGTACACGATGAAACTCTTCCGTATTCATCTGGTCCAAGAGCACAAAAGATAATATGAATGGCTTTGGAGTTGAGCTGGAACATTTTTGTATCTCCTTCACTCCACAACCTTGGATGAGTGATAGGCTTAATGTATCCTTCTTCTACGGTATTCCATGCTCCCATGTCACTTGCTTGAATGAAGTACATCATTATATTCTTCCAATAGGCGTAGTTAGCTCCATTGAAGAAAGGAGGCTTGTTGACGGGCATCGAATCGAGACTGGAGTCGAAGTTTGAAGCGGAGGCCATTGATGACTTTAATAATCGATATAACTCTTCCCGAATCGACTCAAGAGGCGATAAAACCTTCAAATGAGTTAGGCTCTGATGCCAATTGTTGAGTTAATCGAATGACGAAATTGGCCAAGAGGGAGGTGAATTGGCAATAAATATTTTGTGGAAGCTTTTGCAGAAAATTGAAAATAATTGCACAGCGATTTACAGTGGTTCGAATTTCTCAAACAAAGTCTACGTCCACTACCTTAGCTATCCACACTAAGGATTTTCCAACAAATTCACTAATTTGTTCTTTCTTTTGAGGCCAAAGAGATAACCTTACAATTCCCTCAAGAGTATACCCCAACTCTTGAGAACACTCTTTTCTCAAAGAGAAGATTACAAATTTGCAAACTTACAAGAAAACCTCACAAGGTAAGATGTTTGCACAATTCTAGAACAAAGAAAAGAACACTCAAAGATGAATACAATTGAGCACAAAAAGTGTTCTTGAAAGCAAAATGAATATTGAATGAAAATAGGCTTGAAATGCTCAAACTTGAGGTTTGATGCTTTCTCTTTGATTCTCTCTTGATTCTAGTTGCTTGATGTTTCTTGTTATTGATCAATGGCTTCTAAGCTTGCTTAAATACACCTTGGATCACTTCTGAACGTTGGGGATAATTAGAGAAGATATTATAGCCGTTTTAGTGTGAAAACATTTAATAAAACAGCTTGGAGCGTGGGGGGAATCGGTTCCCCCTCATAGGGAATCGGTTCCCTAAGTGTAAAATTCAAATATTTTGACCGTTGTACAAGGGGGGAATCGGTACCCCCTTGGGGGGAATCGGTTCCCTCCGAGCATACTGGAATTCTCAGAGTAAAACTGTTTAGGGGGGAATCGGTTCCTCCTATGGGGGGAATCGGTTCCCTCCGAGCATTCTGGAAATCTTGGCTTTGAATTGGTTCGAAATACTTTGTAAAATTATTTTGAAATTGTTTTATGATTAAAACTTAATTTTACACTTAAGTAAGGATTAAAATGATTTTTGAAATATTTGGAGTAATGTTTTGATATTCGAATAGTTATATCGAATATACTTAGAAAATCATTTGGAAAATCTTAAAATCCATTTAACTTAATTTGTTATATCGAAATATTAAAATGTTTCAACATTCATTGTTTACACGTATCTCCCGGAGAATTTCCAATTATTGAGATTCCATAGTCGAGAAGTGAGATTCTATGGAAGTGAAGCGAGAATCCAATGATGCATAACGGAAATCAAATGTCTCCATAAATGACTGAAAATATGGAGGCACATGATCTTCTTGCTGAGCTTGTTCCTCGTGTTGTTCCGGCTCATCGTCGGCTTCGTCAATATCTTGCATTAATTGTTCAAGCTCAGGATCATCGTCAGCTTCTGGTGGAGCTTGAGAAGAGCTAGCTCCTGGAGTATTTTCAGAAGATCGAACCCATTCACCGGTGTCCTTATTCTTTATCCACCCCGCTCTCGTTAAGGAAAGAAGATTAATTTGTTTCTTGAGAGGAAAGACGGCATCTAGACCTACCCTAAGTCCGGCTTTAGAAAATAGATTACTCAGAATGCAACCGTAAACTAAGATGAACAGAGTTTCTTATTTGGAACTTGGTTTACGGTTTCAACAATTTCAGCAAAAATAATCTCAGGAAGATTTATTTTAAGATTGTTTTGGAAGCAATGTAACCACCAAAGATCTAAAGCATGAAGAGTAGAGTAACGACCTCCGGATGGTCGAAACCACCAAGAAATCATTAGATGAAGAAAACAATCATGAAGATCTAAGACACTCGTACTATCCCTTATTTTATAACGAGAACCTAAAAACTGTTTTTCATTTGATATACCATCATTATCTAATCCTAATTCATTAGCTATGTAAGCCGAGTCAAGATGGATGAATTGTCCTAGGAGATAGGAACGAACTGCTATGGTTTTGGTTTGAGCTCGGTTTTTAACACACATGGCATTAGAATAGAATATGCAAACAAGTTGATGGTAAACTATAGGTTCAAGGTCACAAAGTTTATCAAATTTCCACTCTTGTAAAAGAGGAAGATATCTAAAATTGATATCTATCATAGCTTGACGAGAAGGGATACGTTCTTCTCTAATTTTGTAAGAGTCAAAATATTGATAATACCAAAAATGATGATTTCTAGGACCAGGATGATTGAAACACGAGTTTTGGATAGTCATATTAGGATCAACAGGATTAGGAATAGGAATTTTAGGAATAGGTGGAGGATTTGGAGGTGGGTTAGATTGACGGTTCGAGCGACTAGATGATGACCTAGCACGTTTAGGATTGGACATGGTTTAGAAAATCAGAATAAAATGGATAACCTGCAATTTATAAAACACATGTATGCA
This sequence comes from Hibiscus syriacus, assembly GCF_006381635.1. Lineage (NCBI taxonomy): Eukaryota > Viridiplantae > Streptophyta > Magnoliopsida > Malvales > Malvaceae > Hibiscus > Hibiscus syriacus. The sequence continues at coordinate 2,209,499 of NW_024062903.1, forward strand.
ATTCAATCAATCCCAAAACTCAATTGAGTTCTCAATATTTCAAGGTTCTCTTAAACTAATCCTAATGGGAAAAGTTTTTTTTTGAAAAACTTATTGAAAAATGAGGTTTTTGGAAATCAATATATGTATAGTTTTCATAACAACAACATAATTCAATCAAAACACAATAATTGAATTTTTTTTTATTATTTCAAAAATTTCAAAAATTTCGAAAAATTCTTGTGTTTTTGATGAAATTATTTGTAAAATCTAGTTTCTAATCACTAAACAATCAATGCCTGATCACTATTTCTATCTAGAACTAATTAAAACTAGCCCTATGTTCAAAATCAATAAAATAGAGAGTTTAGAAAAATTTACCTTGAAAGATGAGAATAAGTGGATTTTGATGTTGTTTGCACGATTTTAATGATGCTAGTAGGTTTAGGAGATGATATTTGAAGAGAATTCTGATTAAAAATGTTGATTTGAGGCAAAATAAAGATAGGGAGAGAGTAGATAGGGGGAACGACGGCAAAGGAAGAAAAAGAGAGGGTTTGAGCCAAATACAAGGGTTTTGCCCGATAAAACCAGAACCCCAGGGGGGTATCGATTCCCCTAGGGGGAATCGGTTCCCCTTCAAAGGGTATCGATTCTCTCTTCCCTATAATTCAAAAATCTGTATTTTAAACACTCAAAATGCTAAATTAATCTTCTCTAGTGGTATTGACAACTCATATATCAAAAATTAATTATGTTCAATCAATCAAATTAATCCTTAAGCTACATTTGAACATAAATTTAATTTTTTTTATCAAGAATCATAAACTCCCCCTAACTAATAGCAATGAATGTAATCAGAAATTACTATTATAAGCATTTTTCATTTATTCTTTAAAAGTGCTAAAATTATTTTAAACACTAAGTGAAGATAGGTTGGTTAAACCTAATTCTCTCCTAAGTGTCCAAAAACGTTCATTGTCTAAAGGTTTTGAAAAGATATCCACTAATTGATGCAAAGTATCAACAAATTCTAGAACTACATCTTCCTTAGTGACATGGTCTCTAATGAAGTGATGTCTTATTTCAATGTGCTTAGTTCTAGAGTGTTGGATGGGATTTTTAGTGAGACAAATAGCACTAGTATTGTCACACTTGATAGGAATGGTACCTAGTTCAATTCCATAATAAAAAAGTTGTTGTTTCATCTAAAAAACTTGTGCATAACAACTACCAGCTGAAATGTATTCGGCTTCAGTGGTAGATAATGCAACACAATTTGTTTCTTTGAAAACCAAGAAATCAACATATTTCCAACGAATTGGAAAGTACTAGAGGTGCTTTTCTTATCTAATTTGCATCCTCCATAATCCGTATCAGAAAAAGCATGCAAGCTAAAGCTAGAGTCTCTAGGATACCAAAGTCCTAAACTAGGAGTGTCCTTAAGGTATCTAAAGATTCTCTTGACAGCCAGTAAATGTGATTACTTAGGGCATGATTGAAATCTAGGACATAAACAAACACTAATCATAATGTCCAGTCTACTTGCAGTTAGATAAAGCAAAGAACCAATCATTGACCTATATAACACATTTACCTTCTTCATCCAAGTCAAGCTTTGTAGAAGAACTCATTGGAGTGTCATGAGGTTTCCCATTTTCCAGTCCAAACTTCTTGAGCATATCTTTGACATACTTAGCTTGATTGATGAAGATGCCATCTTTTCTTTGCTTGATTTGGAGTCCCAAGAAAAATGAGAGCTCCCCCATCATGCTCATTTCGAATTCGCTTTGCATTAGCTTAGAAAATTCTTGGCAAAGAACATCATTAGTAGAACCAAATATTATATCATCAACATAAATTTGAACTACTAATAAATCTTTACCTTTATGCTTTAAAAACAATGTAGTGTCAACCTTCCCTTTTGAAAAACCTTTTTCAATTAAAAAATTTGACAATCTTTTATACCAAGCTCTAAGAGCTTGTTTTAAACCATAAAGTTCTTTTGTTAATTTAAGAACATGATCCAGAAATTTTGAATCTTCAAAACCTGGAGGTTGTTCCACATACACTTCTTCTTTTATAAAACCATTTAAAAATGCACTTTTAACATCCATTTGATATAGTTTAAATTCATGAAAACATGCAAATGCTAATAACATTCTAATTGCTTCCATCCTAGCTACGGGAGCGTATGTTTCATCATAGTCTATGCCCTCTTCTTAAGTATACCATTGAGCAACAAGTCTATCCTTGTTTCTCACTATATTACCACTCTCATCAAGCTTATTCCTAAATACCCATCTAGTACCTACAGTAGATTTATTACTAGGCATTTCAACTAATGTCCATACTTTACTTCTCTCAAATTGATTTAATTATTCTTGCATAGCCATAATCCAATGTTCATCATTTAATGCTTCTTTAATATTCTTAGGTTCTATGCATGAAATAAATGCAACATAATTACAAATATTTCTAAGAGAAGATCGAGTTGGTACCCCTTTGGATGGATCACCTATAATCTCACCATCCTTGACATAGTTGTACTCTCTTGGATAAGATATTTCCCTTTCTTCAATGGTTGGATTCTCAAGAGGATCATGAGTTTCCTCATCTTTCGTTTCTTCCTTTGATGATGATTCTCCAACGTCATGTCTAACGTCATTTGTATTAATAATACCTATATCATCATTCAAACAAGAATCCTTCCTCGGAAGGAGATTATCATCGAAAACAACATGTATAGACTCTTCTACAACCAAAGTTCATTTATTAAATACTCGATAAGCTTTAGAATTTAAGAAATAACCCAGAAAAATTCCTTCATCACTTTTAGCATCAAATTTGCCAAGGTTTTCTTTACCGTTGTTTAAAACAAAACATTTACATCCAAAAGGATGAAAATAACTAATGTTAGGCTTTTTATTTTTGAAAATTTCATATGGAGTGTTCTTTAAAATTGGCCTAATCATTACTTGATTTACAACATAACAAGCGGTATTTGTGGCTTTCGCCCAAAAATATTTTGGCAAATTATTTTCACAAAGCATGGTTCTAGCCATTTCTTCTAAAGTTCGATTTTTCCTCTCAACAACTCCATTTTGTTGAGGGGTTCTAGGTGCTGAAAAATTATGGCTAATACCATTAGAATTACAAAACTCATTAAATCCAAGATTTTCAAATTCAGTGTCATGATCACTTCTAACACTAGTGATAGAGTAACCTTTTTCGTTTTGGATTACTTTTGAAAATGTGATGAAATTTTCTAATGCTTCATCTTTAGTACTTAAGAATAGAACCCAAGTATATCTATAGTAGTCATCTACCAAGACAAATGCATATTGTTTTCCACCCAAGCTAGTAGTCCTAGTTGGCCCAAAAAGATCTATATGGATCAATTGTAATACTCTACTAGTTGACACATCATTAATGGATTTAAAAGAAACTCGCTTTTGTTTTCCTTTAGCACAAGCATCACAGATTTTATCATTATCAGATTTAAGTTTAGGAAGCCCTCGAACCAATTCTCCTTGAACTAACCGTTGCAAAACACTCATGCTAGCATGTCCTAGTCTCCTATGCCATAACCAACTATCATGCTCATCCTTTGCAACTAGGCATAAATTAGTCATTTCTATAGAGTCTAAATGAACCATGTATATGTTTCCTATTCTATGACCAACAAGCATAATCCTATTAGATGCAATGTCAATGACTTTACAACCATTAGCTTCAAATATGACATTGAATCCCTTATCATATAATTGACTAATACTCAAGATATTATGCTTTAATCCATTCACATATAACACATTTTTAATTTTTATGGAAGATGTATTACCTATTGTACTTATACCTTCAATGTGACCTTTTAAATTATCACCAAAAGTCACTTCTCCTCTATTTTTGGCGTTAAGCTCTATGAACCAGTTTTTGTCTCCGGTCATGTGTCTCGAGCATCCACTATCAAGGTACCATGAATTTGGATTTGTTTCCCGTGCCTTCTAGCAATGCTCCTTTTCCTACAAACATATATTAATTTGTAATTTTTGGTACCCAAATTCTTTTGGGTCCATATTCATTAGTTTCCAAAATCCTAGTCCCCTTTGGTATCCATTTATGAAGGACATCCTTATCTTTAGTATTAATGAGTTCTTTAGGAACCCACATACTTCTAACGATTTTTCCATTAGAGGTTATTCGGGGACCTCTATGATTGTAGTTTTTAAAACTTTTTCTAACAAAGTTGGATTTTGAATTTTCTCCTTTTTCAAAACGTTTTGTTCCAACTTTATCAAAAGATGCTTTAAGTTCATCAATTTTCTTTGGATGATCCTCATTGACCTTTGAAAGTAAATTTTGCAAATTCGAATTTTTCTTTTCAAACTCTTCTAGTTTGATTTGCAAATCTTTGATTTTACTTTCAAGATCGTTGTTGGTTTTGGATATGAGTTTATTTTCATTTTTCAATTTTGAAATATCATTTTTATGTTTTAAAAATAATTTCTCATAATACGAAGCCAACCCATTATATTCGTCTAATAGCTCATCATAAGATAAATCATCAAACTCAGATGAGTTAGAGGTTACCTTAGAATCTTCCCCGAATGCCATCAAGCACAAGTTTGCTACTTCTTGTTCCTCTTCATCGGAACCTTCTTCATCACTCTATGTAGCCACATGAGCCTTGTGCTTATTCTTTGATTGACCCTTTCTCTTCAATTGTGGGCAATCATATTTGACATGCCTCGGCTTTTTACATTCATAGCAAATGATTGGGTCCTTCTCTTTTGGTTCATTTTTGAGGCCTTCATTTCGTTTGAATTTTCTTCCTTGGTAAGGTCTCATCATTTTTCTGAACCGTTTGGCAAACAATGCAATTTCCTCATCATCGTCGTCTTCATTCGAATCACTCTCATCTTTTGTGGATTTGAGAGCAACTCCAATGTTTTTCTTATTCTCCTTCTCCTTTGGTGTCTCGTCAATCTTATCGAGGTCCACCTCATCTTCAAGCATCATTTCATGAGTGAGGAGGGAACCGATTAGTTCTTCAAGAGTTAAGGACGTTAGGTCCTTAGACTCGATGATTGCCGTCTTCTTTGATTGCCATGATTTTAGAAGGGAGTAAACTAACTTCCTCATAAGCTTTTCATTTGAAATGATCTCTCCATATGATTTGAGACCATTGACAATCGTTGAGAATCTATCCGTCATAGCTTTGATATCTTCATTTGGTTTCATCTTGAAATTTTCATAGTTATGCGTTAGAATACTAATTTTAGATTTTTTTACCTCATCGGTACCTTCATGAGTGACTTGAAGTTTGTCCCATATTTCTTTGGCGGTTGTACAAGATGAAACTTTTCCGTATTCATCTGGTCCAAGAGCACAAAATATGATATGGATGGCTTTGGAGTTGAGCTAGAACATTTTTGTCTATCCTTCACTCCACAATCTTGGATGAGTGAGAGGCTTGATGTATCATTCTTCTACGACATTCCATGCTCCCATGTCACTTGCTTGAATGAAGTACATCATCCTATTTTTCCAATAGGCATAGTTAGCCCCATTGAAGAAATGAGGCTTGTTAACGAGCATCGAATCGAGACCGGAGTCGAAGTTTGAAGTAGAGGCCATTGATGACTTTGATTATCGATGTAACTCTTCCCGAATCGACTCAAGAGGCGATTAAACCTTCAAATGAGTTAGGCTTTGATACCAATTGCTGAGTTAATCGATTGACGAAATCGGCCAAGAGGGGGGTGAATTGGCAATTAAGATTTTGTGGAAGCTTTTGCAGAAAATTGAAAGTAATTGCATAGCGATTTAGAGTGGTTCGACCTTATCTATACACACTAAGGATTTTCCACAAATTCACTAATTTGTCTTTCTTTTGAGGACAAAGAGTAACCTTACAAACCCTCAAGAATTATATCCCAAATTCTTGAGAACACTCTCTCCCAAAGAGAACAATACAAATTTGCAAACTTACAAGGAAATCCTCACAAGGTAGATTGTTTGCACAATTCTAGAACAAGAAAAGAACACTAAAAAATAATTACAAATGAGCACAAATGGAGTTCTTGAAAGAAAAATGAATATTGAAAGGAAAATTGGCTTGATTTGCACAAACTTGGTATTTGATGCTTTCTCTCTTGTTTCTCTATGATTTCTTATTGATCAAAGGCTTTAGAACTTGTTTAAATACACATTGAATCACTTCTGAACGTTGGAGATGATTAGTGGAGATAATAGAGCCATTTAAGTGTGAAATCATTTAATAAAATAACTTGTAGCATGGGGGGAATCGGTACCCCTCATGGGGAATCGATTCCCTAAGTGTAAAATTCAAATATTTCGACCGTTGAACAGTAGGGGGAATCGATACCCCTGGGGGGAATCGATTCCCTCCGAGCATACTGGAATTCTCAGAGCCAAACCATTCAGGGGGAATCGGTACCCCCTTGGGGGGAAATCGGTTCCCTCTGGACAAACTGTAATTTTTGGCTATGAAACAGTTCGAAATACTTTGTAAATTTGTTTTAAAATTATTTTACTATTAAAACTTAATTTTACACTTTAGTAAGGATTTAAAATAAACTTTGAAATACTTTGAGTAATATTTTGATATTTGATTAATATATTGAATGTGCTTAGAAAAATCTTTTTGAAAATTAAAATTCTTTTAATTTAATTTGCTATATCGAAACATCAAAATGTTTTCAACATAATTCTTCCCCAAACGTAACCGACCACGAATCCCTTTTTATTTTTAAAAAGAATGAATTTTTGGTTAAACGCATACCGGTTTATCTTTTGACTGATGTTTTCTTAAAAACTCTTTTAAAAGATAATTTTTAGGTATTCGACCTACCTAACCCAAAAGACCGATGGCGACTCCAAAACATTTCATTAAAAACCATTTATTTATTCACATACTTTCCCGCCAAGTAAAAATTCGTACCCGGGAGAAAATCGGTTACGACAGCTTGGCAGCTCCGCTAGGGATGCTGGTCAAACCTATGTCGATTATATATTGTCTCTATAATTAATTAAGAATTCAATTTTATTTAATTTATTATTCTTTTGATTTCTTTCAATTTTTTCCTTGTATATTAATGTTTTAATTTGCTTTTTAGATATTATTTTTGTGTGAACATTTCTCCTCACACACAACACTTGCATTGCATAAATATAAGCTCTATAATTGAGATATTTCCTTTTAAGTGGGAGTGAAAGAGACATCTTCGTGAGAATTTATTCTCCGTGTTAGACCTAGTGAGTAACTTTCGGGGTTCATATATCCTATGTCTTTGTGAGGATTTATTCTCTGTGTCAGGCATAGGGAAATGTGTCCCCTCGAATTGAACTCGATCCGCTTTAAGTCTGTAATGGACCAGAATTGAGGGTTTGACAGCTCAAGGGGGCACCAACAAGGACAATTCGAGTACCTTTACTCCTAGAATTGAAACCCTGCATATAATAAACCTTAGAAATTCTCCTGATCTAAGACAATGCTGAAACTCTGTCTATAGGTGTATACAAAGAAGAAATAAGCTCTAGCTTTTAATTTTTTTTCTGAATAAATGCATGTGAACTAGTAATCATACGGTTAGGTTAATTTTTCCAAACAAAGCATGGAACTAGAAAGAATAAGGATATGATACCATGATAAATAAGAATATTTTTTTCTATTAATTGGTACTAACCATTTTATTTATTTATTTTGTAGATACATTTTATTTTTCTTTAACTTGTTTATATTGATTTCTTGTGCTTGCATTGCATGATCATGACATAACCAGAAGGTGTTGACTCGAGAGAGTGTTCATCAAATTGAAAAGTTTTCATAAATGGACAAAAAGTTTTATGATCAAGCAAACTATGACGCAGCCAAGGAAAGACATCCTGAGGAAACTCTGAGGATAGAAGAGAGCTATGCACACAAAGATCCTGTTAGATTAATACCAAAAGTATTCCACAAAGATCCTGTTAGATTGATACCAAAAGCATTATACGGTAAGAGTATCAGTTGGGGCATTCAGAATAAAGGAGGTTTTTATGAAGCTCAAGCATGTTATTTAAAGGATCAAAATAAGAAATTGAGCAAAGAAATGGAAACCATGTATGAAGACTTCCAAAAGATCAGTCAAGCCTTTCAAAATGCTGGCATATGAAACACCCTAGAAGAGTGGATAACAGGGGGTCACCAAATTAAAAAAGAGCTGCAACATACATGAAGATCTTGTCCAAGAACTCCGTAACCATGAAGATTCTCTCATAAGGGAGAATGAGCAACATTGCCTACAACTCCGAGAATTAACACAGAAGATGAAGGAAAAAATATAATGTCATGGAAGAAGCTGCTGTCCAGACAAGTGATATGGCTCATAAGCTGATAAACTTAGCTGACTTTACAAGGAATTGAAGCAGATTGATAACTCAACTTTTGAGCATGAATGGAAACTAACTTGGCTTTGGAGAAGTTAGGAGTGAAAGTTATCCCTATATATAAAGTTTTGTTTGATGTACCGAAACTTTTGTGTTCAATGAAGGCTGTTTTAAGATGATGACTCTTGAGTAACACCTTTTTCATACATGCATTTGCATTTTGCATCTTTGCATTTTTATTTTGCATTAGTACTTTTATGCTTGTTTTTGTATTGCACAATTTGCATTCTTATTTTTGCATTTATACATTTTTTGCATTTTCATGCTACATTCACATCTTTGCATTTGTATTTGCATTTTGCTTCTTTTCATTTTTACGTTTGTATTTACATTTTCATTTTTGCATTTGTATCTTTGCATAATTATATTTTGTTTCAAACTATTTTACATGCATTTAATCATGAAAATATGGGAATAATTCGTGGATGATTCCATGACAGAATTTTCGAAATCAAATTTGAGCTAACTTGGTCTTCCTAAAGAATGATAAGAGCCATGAATGAGATTTTAGCAAGGGTTGATAGAATCGAGAAACTGCAAGAGAAACTTATCAAGACTCAACAAGAAATGACTAATCATGTAAAAAAGTTTCAGGATGATTCAAAAGAACAGATAACCAAATTTATGGACATGAAGAATGATATGATCCATAGAGATAAACCCTTAGAGGATCCCGTTGTGAAGGCTGTGAATAAGGTTCTGAATGATAATGATGAGTTCAAAGTGATATTGTCTGATGATCAAGAACCTATTAGGGAGCATGGTAATTCAAGACAACTTCAAGATTTGGTCCCAGGGGGCTTTGGTGAATTGATGGTGAATGAAGAATCCATGAAAGAAAAAAATTCCCTTGTGAGAGATAAGTTTTACCCAAAGAAGAGGGGCATAGAAAAGGGTCAAAGGTTGATCCAGAAGAAAAAGAATATGCAGGGTTTTCAATTCCCTCCCTTCCACTTTTCGAGTGAAAAAATGCATTCAAAAATGCTCTCAGCAGAATTAATTACTCCATTATATGTCCAGCCATAGTGGCCTCCAAATAAAAAATGGACCTATAAGGAGGTTCCCTGGATAAACAAGACTGGAACTCCAGATTGTTTAGCTAAGGTTCTTAGTAACCTTGAAGGAAATTTCCAAGATCTTTTAGAACAAGTAATTCAAAAATGCAAGGTAAAAAAAGGGGTTAAGGTTCAATGCTAAAAAATCGTTGCCTCAACAGAGACTAATGTGATCAAATCCTGTGAAGAATATCAGATACAAGAAAATGAGAAAATAAATCAAAGTAAAAAAGCTCCCATGGATGCAATTCGAGATTAGCCCATAGGTCTAAGAAAGAATGGGGCAGATGTAACCCAAAAGACACCTATATCAGATTTTCTAAAAACATGTAAGGCAATGGGCAGTTTAAGGAGTCTTGTGAATACTACCCCAATTGTAGTTGCAACGAGCATTCATAATCCACACGATCACAAAAGAGCAATTAGTCGTTCAGAACTATCACAGAAAGTGAAAGTCTCTCGATCGAGAAAAACTTTGAAGGTGTTTCAAGAATCTATCTCAGATATGTATCCTCATTTGGTTAAAGGTCAATACATTACACCAAGATTGGTGAAAGTGTCACCAAAGCCTTATGCCCACTGTTATGATCAAAATAGCTTCTGTAATTTTCACTTAGAGGGTAAAGGGGCATTCAACAGAGAATTATTGGCCACTGTTAAAGGAAATAGAGACGCTCGTTGACAAGGGAGTCTTGACACAAGAAATGATCAAGAAATGGGGGGCAAATAAGGATAAAAATCCTGGGCCAAGTACACACCCAACATTCTAGGAATGATAGAGCAAGCTAAATAAACTAGTGGAAGTTGTTATCTACCACTGTAGTACTTTCTATTTTCAGCATCTTGTTTGAATATGTTTTTGTTCCTTTATCCGCCTTCTTGTGAGAAATAAATTTGTGTTGTTTTTATGGTTATGAGCAAGGAATCAAATTTTAATATTGAAGTTTTAAGTATCAAGTAAATTAAATATTCTTTTAATTTTTCAAAAGTTATAGATTTTTGGCAAGTGGTAAAATTATACCTTTCATATCCCATCCAACGCCAATTACTTGACCCTTACAAAAACCAAATCCTGACACTACATTTATTTGAGACTATGAAGTAATGTCTCTACCCATTTTTGAGACACCAAATCCAGATGTTTACCTACTTGGGTAGAGTTGATTAGTTTATAACATTCCACCAAATACACGACTTCAGAAGTCACACATTTGTCCTTCTAGATATAAAACCATCATACTGGTAAAACCAAAACCTAAAAAGAACCAAACTTTCAATTATCTGTGAATCTTCATGCAAGAAAAGACAAGATGAGGCATCATGGATCAACATGTCAAAGAGAATTTCGAGTAATTAGGGCATGCTCGAAGCAAGAAGAAAAATATATCCTTTGGTGTCCCCATTTGAGCATAATTTTTTTTTCTTTTCTGATTCAACCTTAACCAAGGATCACCCTCCACATTAAAAGGCAAGAAGAATGATATCTGCTCACATGAATAAAGATTGTCAATATAGTTTTATTACGAAGGCAAATCTTCATGAAATAAAGAGAGTTTTGAACTACAAGGTAGGTCAAATACAAAGTGATTGAAGATCAAATCCAGACAAGATGAAAGAATTTCTGAAATACAAGAGGAAAAGGAGGTTCTCAAAGCAATTGAAGTCCTATACTCATTTATCATAAAAAAAGAAGAGAAAAAAAATAAAAAACAAAAGATGAAAAAGATGAAAAAGAAAACAAAAAAATTGAATCAAGATGGGTGACTCATTGAGCCTCAAGCTACAAGGTTGATCAAGTACAATTAGTTCAAAGATTCATATTCAACAAGAAGAGCAAGAAATGAGGAATATATTATAAAATGGAAATGAACCAAAAAATTGACAGTCTAGAAGGATCCAAAAGAAGAATGACAAATAGCAAAGCATATCCAAGTCAAGCAAGGCAATATTAAATGCATCATAATAAATTGATCATTGGTTCAATTACCCTTAAACACTTGTTTGAGCCTTTTTATCCATTTCTTTCATAACCATGAGCTCTGACCTACGTTACTTACCTGAAAAGTCCATTATAATCATACATGAATTTCTATGTGAAAGAGACTATCTTCAGATTTGATTCAGCCTCTCAGGATTGATTTTTATTTGCAAAAATTGGTTTTTTAAAAATATTTAATGCATGATATGAAAAATGCTAAAAGGGGATTCAAGATGTAAAATTTCTAAATAACATCTTGAAACCAACGGATTTTTAATGATTAATTAAATGATATAAAATTTTAATTATATATATTTAGAACTTTTTAATAGACTATTTGATAAAAAAATAGAAATGTAAAAACTAAAAATTATATAATATTTTTTTAAAACAATTAAGTCAATCATTACTGATAAAAATATAATTTTTTAAATAAAAATACTAAAAAAATCTAATTGTAAAGTATAAAATTGAAGTTAAACTTTGAAATAGTAAAAGTCGTTTGGAATATTGAAACCAAATAATTGGTTTATCCTTCACTTTCTCTCAATGAAAGAAAGAACAGCCCAAGAATTTGAAGTCCAGCCCAGAGTCGGAATAAGGATGAAAAGCTTTTTCTCCTTCTTCAGTGGTTCACGCTTCTGCTACCTTCGTTGTCGTCAATGGAGTCTTCGTCTTCATCAAGTTTTCTTTCTCATTGGAATTATCTAAATTTTCTTCTATTCCGTCCGATTCTCGCTATCCTGTTCGTCCTCTCCTTCATCATACTCTGTAATTTCTCTCTCTCGATTCGCTCTTTTTTTATTCGTAATTTAAGGATTTCGTTTGCTGATGATTATCGTTTTACTATTCTTGGAATTTATTCACAAAATTATAGGGTGGTTGTTGGCATGGAAGTTAGTTCTGGTACACGTGCCACTGGTTCAAGAAATTTTCGGTTTGAAGAAAAAAAGGGCTAAATCTAAGCCGCCGCCTCGTCGGTTTTCCAGATATTATAACAGCATCAGTGCTCATAATTCGACTTCTCAATAGGTAATTTCCTTATTTTGCATCTGACTTATCTCAGCTAATTCTTTCTCCAATAAATTGGGCTTAATTCTTTCGAATTAGATTTATGTATTATTTAGTTAATAAAGCACGTAGTTTTCTTAGAAGATGTTAATTAAGATGAAGTTGATATGATCGATTGAATTTTAGGTAGTGTGAACTCAAATTCTGGAAATTGTGAGAAATTTTTTGTATGGCGTTGGGGGTTTCTTGCTATGCATTGCACGCTACCCATTTTTTGGATTTCCGATTTTGGTCATTCGGTAACTGTTTGGGATGCATTAAAAGAGGATTCTTTATTTTCAAGTACACAAAAAAGACCATAGCCAATCTTTAATTCATGAATGAAAGAGGTTTAGCCAATGTTTATTTTACATTTTTCTTATGCAAATTCTTAATGTTTGTTAGTTAAAAGAAACTTGCATAATGGTTAGGATTGTTTTCCTTTGCACTGTGTTACCTTTGCTTGTCGTTTCTTTTTTAAAGTGCCCGACGCATTTTCAGACATGAATACGGATATGGTATTTGAAAGATATGGAAAACAATTTAGTATGCTTATGTCAGAAACATAACCACTAAACCCTCAACCTCGAGTTCAGATAACATAGGTACAGCCCTCCTCTTACTGTGAGTTATCTAAAGGTGTGCTTAGTTGTTAGCGGAGGAAAAGAATATTATAATGTTACATTTGTCAAAATGGCTGTAGTTCACGCTATCATTTCGAACCTGCATGGATCAGAATCTTCCCTTATATTTGAAAGAGATAAAATGACTTTTCTGCACGACTTGATTTGAGAAACAAAATGTTTTGACACAACATTCTTCCGCAATCTGTGTGGACCTTCTGCAGATGATAGCAGCCCCAGAGCTCTGTAAACCTATTCTGGCAGTGTAACATGATAAAAAAAAAGACATCTCAATTCCTAAATGCTTTGGAGGACGATATAGGGATCTCAGTTGTCATAGCAAAATAAAGTTTCATTAATAATAGGTTAATGTAAATAGAGGGATTGATGTTCAAGAATGTTGTTTTTGCCTTTTGTGAATTGATAGTCAATGGTTGTAAAGAATTTGGTTATTGAAAATATATGATGATTATTAAAAAGTTTAGCCTCTCTTGTTCCATTTGAAATGGAGTTATTCCCACAACTCTAGCAGTGGTTAGGTAACACCTGCGTTTGCAAGTGAAGCCTACAAGTTTTGTTCTATGAGGGGTATATTTGCTGAATCAAGATCTAGTGTATCCTTAACTTAGATTCAATCTCTCCTAATGTGATATTACTCTCTTGACACGTCCAAAGCTTGAAACTTGGACCAAACCCTCGGGAAAATTTTGAACAGAGACAAAAACCACATTGTACCGAAGTATCTCATATTTCCACTGACAATAGCCTCTGTTTAAACTCTAGTTATGGCCTTTAAACAGATCTAATTTTCTCATGTTTTTACATCATGCTGATTAGTAGTTAAACAACCGGTTGTCTAGTGGAATGCGATATTAGAATTTTTAGGCAATGTCAGGTGTTCAAATTTTGGCTTATAAACAAAGAAAATTGAGTTGGAAGGGCCTCCTCCTGTTGGACCTATACAGTACATGATCTGGTTTAATTGACTAAAAAATGCTTTTGTTCTAATGCAACAGCAAGAATACATTCGATAGTAGGAAATGCAGGCCTTTGTCTTATGGGTAGATGGAAAGATGAAAGATATAACTTTACATGAGAAAAAAGAAAGATTTTCCATGTATATCAATACGGTTAACAACTTAATTGAAGGTGAATGATAATGAGATAAATTCATCGATATTTAATGTGATCGTAACCTTTAATCATACTAAAAAATCATAATTCAAATCAAAGATATACCTTTACATGAGTAAAAGAAAGATTTTTCATGTATGTCAATGCGGGTAACAACTTAATTGAAAGTGAATGATAATGAGACAAATTCATCGATATTTAATGTTATCGTAACCTTTAACCATACTAAAAAAATCATAATCCAAATCAATGATATGCCTTTGCATGAGAAAAAGAGAGATTTTCCATGTATGTCATGCTGTTAACAACTTAATTGAAAGTGAATGATAATGACGTAAATTCATCGATATTTAATGTGGTTGTAGCCAGAGATTTAAATAGTGTTTGTAGTCGTATTTTCGGTTGCGTTGTGTTTATCGCGGTTGCGGATATAACGGATATCACCGTGGTCATTGCGGATATTACAGTCATGTTTTTTTTTTTAAATTTCGCACAATTTATCCTAAAACATAATAATCATAATATTAAGGAGTTATTTTAGGTTAAATTAAATTAAATTAAAACTAAAGTTTATATTCTAAAATAAGGATTAAATTATAAATTCTTAAAGGTGAGAGGGTGACAAATTAACATATTCCTTAAAATATATTCTAGAAATTGTTTAAAATAATTATAAAAAAAAAGGAAATGTAAGTGGGACTCGGACAGCCCAAACATGATTTTTTTTTTTACTTCAAAATTTCCAGAAGCTCTCTAATTCACCCAACTCTCCCTTAACCTTCCGGAGATTTCCATCAGCCCAAACATTATTTTTGTTTTTTTTACTTCAAAATTGACAAAAGCTCTGTAATTCTCCCAACTTTCACTTAACCTTCCATTTTTTTTAAAATAATTCCATCGAGTTTCTCCTCCCTGGCTTGTCTTGATCTAGGGATATTTTTTCTTTTTAATTCTTCTAAACTTAGATCTAGGGATTTTTTTTCTATACACTTAATAAAAAAAACCATTTGCTTTTCTTGATTGTTTTACCTTGTCAAATGGAAGCCGAAGGCCCGAAGCTCGTTCGTTCCTGCTCAACTTTCCTAGCTTGTCCCCTTCTCAATTTGTCCTCTTCCCGGTTTGATCTTTGCCTTGATGAATGGTGACTCTTATTGATATGCTCGATTGCTCTCTATTTTTTTTTTTGAGTTTTAAGAACTTTTTTTTATAATGGTTGTTTGCAATTTGATTGATGTGACACCAATTCAATTCATCAACACCATTTAAATTGAGTGTGGAACTTTGGATTTTTTTATTTTGTACTAGTTTTGTAGATTTTTTTTCTTCATTCTTTTCAATTAACTTTTGCTGTTTTTTTTTTTTTGCTTTTGCAAGAATGTAGACAGCAGGGAATATATTTCTTAAATTTTTGGATGAGAATTTCAACTTTTTTAAGTTCTATTTTTTTCCAGTAACGATTGAATAATGGGAATAGCGTCCCGTTATTAGTGTTATTTACCGTTAAAAAATAAATTGCAACCGCAATAAACCACTATCTTTGTGACTCTGCTACCCGTAATACTTTTCACGAATATCGATTTCGGACGTTAACGCTATCGCTAAATAACAGCCATTATTACGGTTGCATCTTGCTATTTAAAACCTTAATCGTAACCTTTAACCATACTAAAAAATCATAATCCAAATCAAAGATATGCCTTTACATGAGAAAAAGAAAGATTTTTCATGTATGTCAATGTATGTCAATGTGGTTAACAACTTAATTGAAAGTGAACGATAATAAGATAAATTCATCGATATTGATCGTAACCTTTAACCATACTAAAAGAACATAATCCAAACACATTGTTAAGTACGTTCATTCAAAGTTTAGCAAATACAGATTTGAGTAGTAGAAAACTGGTTGAAAATGAATGTGAAAAACAACACAAGAGACTACCACCGTAACAACATAAGAGAATCATTACAACAAAGGATGACAAAGAAAACACTTTTGCACCACAACTTATTAAGGAAATAACTCAATAAGGGACCTTATACCTAAAATATGATATATGTTATAGTGGGTAAACCTTGCATCACAAAAGAGCTTCTTCCATTGTTGTTCGTCTCGTTCTTTACCATCAACACAAACCATCATCTGCATGTCAAAGAACAGTTTTGTTTCCTCCAAATCTTCATTTCTCATTATCATTTCTATAATTATCACTTTGCCTCCCTTTTCTTTCTTCCCAATTGCCTCTTTACATCTCTCTAGTATTTTTACACAATCTTGGTCACTCCAATCATGCAATTATTTACATAATCAACAGATGCAAGAGGTTAAATTTTAATGGGTAAATTACACGTTTAGTACTTATACAATCAGTTTTGGCCCGTTTTAGTACATAAAGTTTTAATTTTTTAAACCATACCTAAAGTTTAGTTTTTGTTTCATTTTAGTATTCCGGCATTAAAAACTTTAGTTTTTGTTTCATTTTAGTACTCATTCAAAATTTAACGTTAAATTTTGAAAAATTGAAAGTTTAGGTACTAAAATGAACCAAAACTGAGAGTTTATGTACTAAACGCATTAAGTTTTTAACGGTGGGTACTAAAATGAAATGAAAATTAAACGTTAGGTATGATTTTAAAAAAATTAAAAGTTTGGGTACTAAAACGGACCAAAACTAATAGTTTAAGTATTAAATGCATAATTTATTAAATTTTAATTTTCAGGTCGAGATCAATTGTCTAAGTTAGGGTTTAAAGGAGAAAACACAATAACAAAAAATATCTCTAACATTTAACTAAATAGTCTTTTATTTTTTATTTTTTTAAGAGTATTTTGACTTTTAGTATTTCATTTTGGGACGACAAGTTCCTTCGTAAATATAAACAATTAATTAACAAATTGTCAACAAGAGAGAGGTTTTTCTTTTACTAAAATAAAATATTGGGTCAAAATATTCGAATAAAGACCAAATAATTATTTCCTCATATAATAAAGATTTTTTTACTTTAAAATAAAATGGTGGGTCAAAACATCTTAAAATTCAATAAACTATTACGGGAACTTTTTGGCATGCAAAAAAAAAAAAAAAAAAGGATTGAAGTCGTGCAAATCCTACACTACTAACCTTGAGCATGATTACATCTCCATGGGGAACTTGTTCAAGCATGTTTCCTCCAAGATACTTCAAATTTTCACTTCCTTGCAAGCCATTCACAACATGGGGAAGATCAAAGACTGTGAACTCCATTTCTGGAAAAGTCTTAGCAAGCACCTTTGCTATGGTTCCCGTCCCACCACCAACGTCAACCACCGACTTCATCCCCTCGAAAACTCCTTTTCACTTACCAAGCACCGCCCTCGCCGCCACAAGACCATCACTGGCCATCGCATCATTAAAGAAATGGTTCAGTCTCGGCTCGCGTCCTGCATAATCCCACAACGTCTCCCAGTGAGCCGCGATGAATGCCGAAGGGTGGTCGTCGTTTTGGTGCCAACCACTTAGATATTCCCACGGTTTCATAAAAACCGGGTCAAGCATTGCGAGTATGAAGGGCCTTGAACTCATCGGATTGTCCTTTCGGAGAAGACGAGAAACGGGAGTGAGGGCATAAGCTTTTTGTCTGTCGTCGGTTTCGGATTCGGAAAAGAACCCGGAATGAACTAGGATGCGCATGAGCCGGTGGAGATAATGGAGTTTCGAGCAGTGGATGCGGAGGGCGGGGGCGAGGTCTGAAATGGTGATGGGTTGGCCGCCGCCATGGTTGTGGATGATGTCGGGTATTTGTAGTTCAACGGCACACTTGAGTGACATTGAGCTCATGAATCTGAATGTATAGTTCCAAATATAAGCCTGTGACTGAAGCAACTCATCGAGATCAATCTCGTCTCCTTTCATCAAATCCATTTTGGTTTTCGTTTTACAAGTACTTGGTTTTGCTGAACCGCAAAATCTTTATATCTATTTATAGTGCTTGTTTGATTATAAGCTTACCACCAAGAAAAATATATGGACCAACAATAATTAAGGAATTGTTTCTTTTAGAAAATTTTAAGTTTTTATTGTTAAATAATTAAAAAAAAATTAGTAGATATTATTTTATAATTATTTTAAATTAATAAAAAATTTAAATTTTCATAACATATATTATCGTTTGTTATAATTTAGTTAACGAATTGTTAATCCGATTACTTTAATTACTTTGATGACACAATTAATTAGTCAAAAAGAATAATTTTTAATTTAATCCTTGAACTTTATACAAAATATTAATTTAATCTTTAATTTTTGTTTAATTTATTTTTATCCTTTCTCAAAAGAACGAAAACTTCTATCAATCCCAAAATCAAACCAAAATATCTTTAGTGGTGGTTGGACCAAAAAAATTAATTAACTCTCTTATGATCTATTAAATATAAATTTCGTTGGGATCGAAACGATCAACCGAAAACTACCAAAAGATTGTGAATTGGCCAAATAAAATTTTGGGAGTATGGAGAGAAAGGATAGAAAAATTTGCACTAGTATTTAGAGTGGTTCAACTTCCTCAAATGAAGTCTACATCCACTACCTTAGATCTACACTAAGGATTTCTAACAAACTCGCTAATTTGTTTTTTTTTTCTAGGCTCAAGAGTAACCTTTTACAACTTCCTAGTTTTCAATGGCTAAACTAGAGTCAAACTCATTTTACAAAAGGATAAGAAGATTGTAAACAAGAAAATCTCACAAGTCAGGTATTTACACAATTAAGTTCACTAAAACACTTTATGTACAAGAGAAAAGGAAAAATAAGATTGAAATAGCTTTTCTCTTGGTATGGATTTGTTGAAAACATTTTGATGTTTCGATATAACAAATTAAATTAAAAGAATTTTAATTTTGAAAAAGATTTTTCTAAGCATATTCAATATATTAAATCGAATATCAAAATATTACTCGAAGTATTTCAAAGTTCATTTTAAATCCTTACTCAAGTGTAAAACTATGTTTTAATCTTAAAATAATTTCAAAACGATTTTACAAAATATTTCGAACCATTTCAAAGCCAAAAATTCCAGATTGCTCAGAGGGAACCGATTCCCCCCTGAATGGTTTGGCTACGAGAATTCCAATATGCTCGGAGGGAACCGATTCCCCCCAGGGGTATCGATTCCCCCACTGTTCAACGGTCGAAATATTTGAATTTTACACTTAGGGAACCGATTCCCCATGAGGGGTACCGATTCCCCTCACGCTCCAAGCAGAAATATTAATTGTTTTCACACTTAAACGGCTACAATAACTTCATTAATGATCCCCAATGTTCAGATGTGATTCAAGGTGTATTTAAGAAAGCTTAGAACTCATTGATCAAGAACAAGAAACATCAAGCAACTAGAATCAAGAGAGAATCAAAGAGAAAGCATCAAACCTCAAGTTTGAGCATTTCAAGCCAATTTTTCATTCAATATTCATTGTGCTTTCAAGAACACTTATTGTGCTCAATTGTATTATTCTTGAGTGTTCTTTTCTTTATTCTAGAATTGTGCAAACAATCTACCTTGTAAGGATTTCCTTGTAAGTTTGCAAATTTGTATTGTTCTCTTTGGGAGAGAGAGTTCTCAAGAATTTGGGGTATAATTCTTGAGGGTTTGTAAGGTTACTCTTTGTCCTCAAAAGAAAGACAAATTAGTAAATTTGTAGAAAATCCTTAGTGTGGATAGCTAAGTTAGTGTACGTACACTTTGGTTGAGAAATTCGAACCACTCTAAATCGCTGTGCAATTACTTTCAATTTTCTGCAAAAGCTTCCACCAAAATTTTAATTGCCAATTGACCCCCCTCTTGGCCATATTCGTCGATCGATTAACTCAACAATTGGCATCAGAGCCTAACTCATTTGAAGGTTTAATCGCCTCTTGAGTCGATTCGGGAAGAGGTATATCGATAATCAAAGTCATCAATGGCCTCCGCTTCAAACTTCGACTATGGTCTCGATTCGATGCCCGTCAACAAGCCTCCTTTCTTCAATGCGGCTAACTATGCCTATTGGAAAAATAGGATGATGTAATTCATTCAAGCAAGTGACATGGGAGCATGGAATATCGCAGAAGAAGGATACATCAAGCCTCTCACTCATCCAAGATTGTGGAGTGAAGGAGAGACAAAAATGTTCCAGCTCAACTCCAAAGCCATTCATATCATATTTTGTGCTTATGGACCAGATGAATACGGAAGAGTTTCATCTTGTACAACCGCCAAAGAAATATGGGACAAACTTCAAGTCACTAATGAAGGTACCGATGAGGTAAAGAAATCTAAAATTAGTATTCTAACGCATAGCTATGAAAATTTCAAGATGAAACCAAATGAAGATATCAAAGCTATGACAGATAGATTCTCAACGATTTTCAATGGTCTCAAATCATATGGAGAGATCATTTAAAATGAAAAGCTTGTGAGAAAGTTAGTTTACTCCCTTTCAAAATCATGGCAATCAAAGAAGACGGCAATCATCGAGTCTAAGGACCTAACGTCCTTAACTCTTGAAGAACTAATCGGTTCCCTCCTCACTCATGAAATGATGCTTGAAGATGAGGTGGACCTCGATAAGATTGACGAGACACCAAAAGAGAAGGAGAAGAAGAAAAACATTGGAGTTGCTCTCAAATCCACAAAAGATGAGAGTGATTCTAATGAAGATGACGATGATGAGGAAATGACATTGTTTGCCAAACGGTTCAGAAAAATGATGAGACCTTACAAAGGAAGAAAATTCAAACGAAGTGAAGGCCTCAAAAATGAACCAAAAGAAAAGGACCCGATCATTTGCTATGAATGCAAAAAACCGGGGCATGTCAAATATGATTGCCCACAATTGAAGAGAAAGGGTCAATCAAAGAATAAGCACAAGGCTCATGTGGCTACATGGAGTGATGAAGAAGGTTCCGATGAAGAGGAACAAGAAGTAGTAAATTTGTGCTTGATGGCATTTGGGGAAGATTCTAAGGTAATCTCTAACTCATCTGATTTTGATGATTTATCCTATAATGAGTTATTAGAGGAATATAATGGGTTGGCTTCGGATTATGAGAAATTATTTCTAAAATATAAAAATGATGTTTCAAAATTGAAAAATGAAAATAAACTCATATCCAAAACCAACAACGATCTTGAAAGTAAAATCAAAGATTTGCAAATCAAACTAGAAGAGTTTGAAAAGAAAATTTTGGATTTGCAAAATTTACTTTCAAAGGTCAATGATGATCATAAAATGTTTTTTTATATAAAAAAGGGGGAGATTGTTGAAAACATTTTGATGTTTCGATATAACAAATTAAATTAAAAGAATTTTAATTTTGAAAAAGATTTTTCTAAGCATATTCGATATATTAAATCGAATATCAAAATATTACTCAAAGTATTTCAAAGTTCATTTTAAATCCTTACACAAGTGTAAAATTAAGTTTTAATCTTAAAATAATTTCAAAACGATTTTACAAAATATTTCGAACCATTTCAAAGCCAAAAATTCCAGATTGCTCAGAGGGAACCGATTCCCCCCCAAGGGGGTACCGATTTCCCCCCGAATGGTTTGGCTCCGAGAATTCCAGTATGCTCGGAGGGAACCGATTCCCCCCTGGGGTATCGATTCCCCCTCACTTTTCAACGGTCAAAATATTTGAATTTTACACTTTGGGAACCGATTCCCCATGAGGGGTACCGATTCCCCCCACGCTCCAAGCATAAATATTAATTGTTTTCACACTTAAACGGCTACAATAACTTCATTAATGATCCCCAACGTTCAGAAGTGATTCAAGGTGTATTTAAGCAAGCTTAGAAGCCATTAATCAAGAACAAGAAACATCAAGCAACTAGAATCAAGAGAGAATCAAAGAGAAAGCATCAAACCTCAAGTTTGAGCATTTCAAGCCAATTTTTCATTCAATATTCATTTTGCGTTCAAGAACACTTATTGTGCTCAATTGTATTACTCTTGAGTGTTCTTTTCTTTATTTTAGAATTGTGCAAACAATCTACCTTGTGAGGATTTCCTTGTAAGTTTTTAAATTTGTATTGTTCTCTTTGGGAGAGTGTGTTCTCAAAAATTTGGGGTATAATTCTTGAGGGTTTGTAAGGTTACTCTTTGTCCTCAAAAGAAAGAAAAATTAGTGAATTTGTGGAAAATCCTTAGTGTGGATAGCTAAGGTAGTGGACGTAGACTTTGGTTGAGAAAGTCGAACCACTCTAAATCGCTGTGCAATTACTTTCAATTTTCTGCAAAAGCTTCCACCAAAATTTTAATTGCCAATTGACCCCCCTCTTGGCCATATTCATTGATCGATTAACTCAACAGGATTGCTTGGATAAGTGTTGTAACTTTATTCAAGTGTCCTCAACTTATTTTTATATGTTGGAATGAGTTTGTGGCCATTTTTAGTCATTGGGGATATTTTTGAGCCATTGGGAGCCTTAATTTTGAGCATTAAATGCTCACCTGTAACTTTGGTGTCGATACTGGGAAGTTGGTGTTGAGTTAATCGATCGATGAAATCGGCCAAGAGGGGGTGAATTGGCAATTAAAAATTTTGGTGGAAGCTTTTGCAGAAAATTGAAAGTAATTTACGCAGCGATTTAGAGTGGTTCGACTTTCTCAACCAAAGTCTACATCCACTACCTTAGCTATCCACACTAAGGATTTTCCAAAAAATTCACTAATTTGTTCTTTCTTTTGAGGCCAAAGAGATAACCTTACAACTCCCTCAAGAATATACACCAATTCTTGAGAACACTCTTTCTAAAAGAGAAGATTACAAATTCGCAAACTTAATGAAAAACCTCACAAGGAAAATATGTTTGCACAATTCTAAAACAAAGAAAGAACACTCAAGAATAATACAATTGAGCACAATAAGTGTTCTTGAAAGAAAAGAAAAAGAATATTGAATGAAAAAGGCTTAAAAATGCTCAAACTTGAGGTTTGATGCTTTCTCTTTATTTCTCTCTTGATTCTTGTTGATTATTGTTTCTTGTTATTAATCAATGGCTTCTAAGCTTGTTTAAATACTCCTTCAACTGAACATTGGGGATGATTAGTGGAGTCAATGGAGCCGTTATTGTGTGAAAACAATTAATAAAATCAGTGGGAGCGTCTGGTGCATCGATGCATAAGGCTAGTGCATCGGTACACTATGTGTAAAATTCAAATATTTCGACCGTTGGGCCCTTAGTGCATCGGTACACTGATAGTGCATCGATGCATAAATATGCTTCGATGTTTTGAAAAAGCCTGGGTGCATCGATGCATGGCTTGTGCATCGGTGCATAAAATCAATTCAATGTTTTAATATATATGGAGTGCATCGATGCATGGTATGTGCATTGGTACACAAAATCCATTCGATGTTCAATTAAAACAAGGGTGCATCGATGCATTGATTCATGCATCGGTACACTTACCTAAAAAATTGATTTTAGGCTCGTTTTTTATTCGAAATACTTTGTGAAAATTGTTTCAAAAATATTTTAAGTATAAAACATAATTTTACACATTAGTAAGGATTGAAATTTAACTTTGAAAGACTTGGAGTAATATTTTGATATTCGAATAATTATATCGAATATACTTAGAAAATCTTTTGTAAAATCTTAAAATTTATTTACCTTAATTTGTTATATCGAAACATCAAAATGTTTTCAACAATCTCCCCCTTTTTGATATAACAAAACATTTTAGTAATTTTAAGATTTTTGAAATAAAGTTTTTGAAATTACTTCCCCTTACTTTAACACTTCCCCCCTTTAACACTTCTCCCCCTTTTTGTTAAATCAAAAAGACTAAAAAAAACGTTTTTAAACAAGGTTTTGAAAAATTAGCCAATTGATATTTAGAAATTTAAAGCTTAAGCTGCTAAGATCACAATCAAGAGAAAGATTAGTCATTAGTTTCATAATCAATATTCATAAATAGATATGTAATGGAAAATTGGTCATATATGGTAAATTATGCAAAAACCAATATAAGTTCAACAACCAAATATATATAATAAGTTCTAAAATCCAAGCATCCAAACAAATTCAAACATTCAACAACCAAAGTAAAACAATCCAAAAACAACAAAATGTTTATCAATCCAAGTTTTAAGACCAAGAAAGCATGGAAAAATAAAGATCTACTCCATCGGAGGGTCGGGAGGAGGAGGATAATGTGCTCGTACTTCAAGATTGAGAGCGTCCATACGTTCACACATCTCCCATTGAAATTCAATTAGATAAGACTCCATGGAAGCAAACCTCAGATCAAACGATTCTAGGAAAGATAAAAAATATGGAGGCGTTTGATCTTCTTGTTGTGCTGGATCCGGTGCTGGCTCATCATCTAGTATGTGATCGTCAATATCTTGAATAAGCTATTGAAGCTCGGGATCATCGTCAGTAGCTGGTGCCGGAGGAGGAGGAAGAGGAGCACGAGAAGTGCTAGGAGCAACTCATGAAGAACTGGCTCTCGGAGTTTGCTTATTTGGTCGATAAACCCATTGGCCAATCTCCTCATCCTATTTCTAGTCAACTTTCTTCAAGGAAGTGAGATTGATTTGGTTTTTAAGAGGGATGTCGAGAGAGACTCTAAGACCAAGTTTCATAAAAATATTACTAAGTAGACACCCATAAAATAAAGTTTCGACATGTTTAGAGGGGACAACGTTTATAGTATCTACTAGTTCACTAAAAATGATTTGTGGAAAATTTATCTTTCTATTATGCTGGATACAATGTATCCACCATAAATATTTGACACAAATAGTGGAGTACCTACCTTCGGATGATCGAAACCACCAAGAGATCATTAAATGCAAAAAATAATCGTGATGTGTATGTAAGGTACTAACACTAGTATTAGGAAGATAGGGATATTCCATATTTTCTTTCTCATTATATAAACCACTATCATCTAGCCCAAACTGTTTAGCTATAGTGTCGGATTCAATATGAATATATTGTTCTAAAAGGTAGGATCTGATTCCTATAGTCCCACATTGACTCTTATTTTGAATACATACCACATTAGAGTAGAAAATACGGACCAGCTGATGATAGACAATTGGTTTAAAGTGAAACAGTTTATCAAACTTCCAGGATTTCAGAGTCGGAAGGTATTCAAAGTTAATATCTACCATGGCTTGAATAGAGGGAATACGTTATTCTCGGATTTTGTATGTTCGGAAAGAATCCATGTACCTATGGTAGAGTTCTTCTCTATGACGACCAGGCATATTAAAACAGGAGTTTAGAATGGTCATATTGGGATCGTTTAGATTTGGAGGGTGAGGATGAATAGGATAAGGAGGTCGGTTAGAATGACTCGAAGAAGTCCTAGGGCATTTCGGGTTGGACATGGTTTATGAATCAAAATTGGATGGGTAACTTGCAAATTTAAAAACATGTATGCAATATAATCAATCCCAAAACTCAAAAGAGTCCGCAATAATTCAAGATTCTCTAAACCGAATCCTAATGGGCAAGATTTTGAAAACTATTTAAAAATAATATTTGAGAAATCATAATACGTATAGTTTTCATGAAAATAACAAAATTAAATAAAAATTATCAATAATTTTTTTCGAAATTTCAGAGAAAATTTGAAATATTGTTTGTTTTTGACAAAATTGATTGTAAAATATAGTTTAGAATCATACTATAATCAATGCCTGATATAATGTTCATCATAGAACTAATTAAACTAGTTCTAAAATCAAAATTTGATAAAATAGAGGTTTTTGGAAAAATACCTTGAAAAATTCGGATTGAGTGGAATGTGATGATGTTTTACACGATTTAATGATGTTAACAGGATTTGGAAAAGAAATATGAATGATTTCCGATAAAAAATGTAGGTTTTGGAGCAATTTTGAGAGTGAGGAGATGGAGAGGAGCGGCGGCAGTTTGAGAGTGTTTAAGAGAGTTTGAGAAAATGAATAAGAAATAGGGTTTTTAATCTAAAACCCGATGGATGCATCGATGCATGGCCTTGTGCATCTATGCACATTCAAGGAGTGCATCGGTGCATCTATGTATCGATGCACATTCAAAGGGATGCATCGATGCACTTTCATAGTGTATCGATGCATTAAGCACAAAAATGTCAAAAATCCTTTAAACACTTAAAATGCTAAATAATTTAGCTCTAGTGGTATTGGCAACTCATATATTGAAAATTAATTATTTTCAATCAATCAATTCTATCATTAAACTACATTTGAACATATAATCAATTTTCACAAAAGATTATAAACTCCCCCTAACTATTAGTATATAATCCAATCAAAAGTGTTATTTTTTATAAGTATCTAATTTAAAAGTGCTAAAATTACTTTAAACACTAAGTGAAGATAGGTCTGTTAAACCTAATTATCTCCTAAGTGTCCAAAATCTCTCTTTGCCTAAAGGTTTTGTAAAGATATCCTCTAATTGATGCAAAGTATCAACAAATTCTAGAACTACATCTTCCTTAGCGACATGGTCTCTAATGAAGTGATGTCTAATTTCAATATGCTTAGTTCTAGAGTGTTGGATGGGATTTTTAGTGAGACAAATAGCACTAGTGATGTCACACTTGATAGGAATGGTACCTACTTCAATTCCATAATCAAAAAGTTATTGTTTCATCCATAAAACTTGTGCACAACAACTACCGGCTGAAATGTATTCCGCATCAGTGGTAGATAATGCAACACAATTTTGATTCTTTGAAAACCAAGAAATCAACATATTTCCAAGGAATTGGCAAGTACCGGAGGTGCTTTTCCTATATAATTTGCATCCTCCATAATCCGCATCAGAAAAAGCATGCAAGCTAAAGCTAGAGTCTCTAGGATACCAAAGTTCTAAACTAAGAGTGTCCTTAAGGTATCTAAAGATTCTCTTAACAGCTAGTAAATGTGATTCCTTAGGACATGATTGAAATCTAGCACATAAACATACACTGAACATAATGTTTGGTCTCCTTGTGGTTAAATAAAGCAAATAACCAATCATTGACCTATATAATTTAACATCCACACATTTACCTTCATCATCTTTGTCAAGCTTTGTAGATGAGCTAATTGGACTATCATGAGGTTTCCCATTTTCCAGTCCAAACTTCTTAAGCATGTCTTTGACATACTTAGCTTGATTGATGAAGATTCCATCTTTTCTTTGCTTGATTTGGAGTCCCAAGAAAAATGAAAGCTCCCCCATCATGCTCATCTCGAATTTACTTTGCATTAGCTTAGAAAATTCTTGGCAAAGAACATTATTAGTAAAACCAAATATTATATCATCAACATAAATTTGAACTACTAATAAATCTTTACCTTTATGCTTTAAAAACAATGTAGTGTCAACCTTCCCTTTTGAAAAACCTTTTTCAATTAAAAAGTTTGACAATCTTTCATACCAAGCTCTAAGAGCTTGTTTTAAACCATAAAGCGCTTTTGTCAATTTAAGAACATGATTTGGAAATTTTGAATTTTCAAAACCAGGAGGTTGTTCCACATACACTTCTTCTTTTATAAAACCATTTAAAAATGCACTTTTAACATCCATTTGATATAATTTAAATTCATTGAAACATGAAAATGCTAATAACATTCTAATTGCTTCCATCCTAGCTACGGGAGCGTATGTTTCATCATAGTCTATGCCCTCTTCTCGAGTATACCCTTGAGCAATAAGTCTAGCCTTTTTTCTCACTATATTACCACTTTCATCAAGCTTATTCCTAAATACCCATCTAGTACCTACAGTAGACTTATTACTAGGCCTTTCAACTAATGTCCATACTCTACTTCTCTCAAATTGATTTAACTCTTCTTGCATAGCCATAATCCAATGTTCATCATTTAATGTTTCTTTAATATTCTTAGGCACTATGCATGAGATAAATGCAACATAATTACAAATATTTCTAAGAGAAGATCGAGTTGTTACCCCTTTGGATGGATCACCTATAATCTCATCATCCTTGACATAGTTGTACTCTCTTAGGTAAGATACTTCACTTTCTTCAATAGTTGGATTCTCGAGGGGATCATGAGTTTCCTCATCTTTCATTTCTTCTTTTGATGATGGTTCTCCAATGTCATGTCCAACGTCATTTATGTTTATAATGCCTACATCATCATTCACACAATAATCCTTCATTGGAAGGGATTATCATCGAAAACAACATGTATAGACTCTTCTACAACTAAATTTCTTTTATTAAATACTCGATAAGCTTTAGAATTTAAGGAATAACCCAAAAAATTACTTCATCACTTTTAGCATTAAATTTGCCAAGATTGTCTTTACCGTTGTTTAAAACAAAACATTTACATCCAAAAGGATGAAAATAGCTAATGTTAGGCTTTTTATTTTTAAAAATTTCATATGAAGTTTTCTTCAAAATAGGCCTAATCATTACTCAATTAATAACATAACAAGAGGAATTTGTGGCTTTCGCCAAAAAATATTTTGGCAAATTGTTTTCACAAAGCATGGTTCTAGCCATTTCTTCTAAAGTTTGATTTTTCCTCTCAACAACTCTATTTTGTTGAGGGGTTCTAGGTGTTGAAAAATTTATTGCTAATACCGTTAGAATTACAAAATTCAGTAAATCCAAGATTTTCAAATTCAGTTCCATGATCACTCCTAACACTAGTTATATAGTAACCTTTTTCATTTTGGATTACTTTTAAAAACGTAATGAATTTTTCTGATGCTTCATTTTTAGTACTTAAGAATAGAACCCAAGTATATCTAGAATAGTCATCTACCAATACAAATGCATAGTGTTTTCCACCCAAGCTAGTAGTCCTAGATGGCCAAAAAAGATCTAAATGGATCAATTGTAATACCCTACTAGTGGATACATCATTAATGGATTTAAAAGAAATTCGCTTTTGTTTTCCTTTAGCACAAGCATCACAAATTTTATTATTATCAAATTTTAGTTTAGGCAACCCTCGAACTAAATCTCCTTGAATTAACCATTGTAAAACACTGATACTAGCATGTCCTAGTCTCCTATGCCATAACCAACTATCATGCTCATCTTTAGCAACTAGGCATAAATTAGTCATATCTATGGAATCTAAATGCACCATGTAAATGTTTCCTATTCTATGACCAACAAGCATAATCCGATTAGATGCAATGTCAATGACTTTACAACCATTAATATCAAACATGACATTGAATCCTTTATCGCACAATTGACTAATACTCAATAGATTATGCTTTAATCCATTCATATATAAAACATTCTTAATTTGTATGGAAGATGTATTACCTATAGTGCCTATACCTTCAATGTGACCTTTTGAGTTATCACCTAAAGTCACCTCTCCTCCATTTTTGGCATTGAGCTCTATGAACCAGCTTTTGTCTTCGGTCATGTGTCTTGAGCATCCACTATCAAGGTACCATGAATTTGAATTTGTTTCCCGTGCCTTGTAGCAATGCTCCTTTTCCTACAAACATAGATTAATTTTTTATTTTTGGTACCCAAATTCTTTTGGGTCCATATTCATTAGTTTCCAAAATCCTAGTCCCCTTAGGTATCCATTTGTGTAGGATATCCTTATCTTTAGTAGTAATGAGTTCTTTAGGAACCCATATACTTCTAACGATTTTTCCATTAGAGGTTCTTTGAGGACCTCTATGATTGTAGTTTTTAAAACTTTTTCTAACAAAGTTAGATTTTGAATTTTCTTCATTTTCAAAACATTTTGTTCCAACTTTATCAAAAGAAGCTTTAAGATCATCAATTTCCTTTTGATGATCATCATTGACCTTTGAAAGTAAATTTTGCAAATCAAAATTTTTCTTTTCAAACTCTTCTAGTTTGATTTGCAAAGTTTTGATTTTACTTTCAAGATCATTGTTGGTATTGAATATGAGATTATTTTCATTTTCGAAATATCATTTTTATACTTTAAAAATAATTTCTCATAATCCAAAGTCAACCCATTATATTCCTCTAACAGGTCATCAAACGAATAATCTTCAAAATTAAATGAGCTAGAGGTTACCTGAGAATCTTCCCCGAATACCATCAAGCACAAGTTTGCTACTTCTTGTTCCTCTTCATCGGAACCTTCTTCATCGCTCTATGTAGCCACATGAGCCTTGTGCTTCTTCTTGGATTGACCATTTTTCTTTAATTTAGGGTAATCGTATTTGACATGCCCCAGTTTTTTGCATTCGTAGCAAATAATCGGGTCATTATCTTTTGGTTCAGTTTTGAAGCCTACATTTCGTTTGAATTTTCTTCCTTAGTTGGGCCTCATTAATTTTCTAAACCGTTTGGAAAATAATGTCATTTCCTCGTCATCTTCATCTTCATCCGAATCACTCTCATCTTTTGTGGATTTGAGAACAACTCCAACATTCTTCTTCTTCTCCTTCGGTATCTCATTAGTCTTATCGAGGTCTACCTCATCATGAAGCATCATTTCATGAGTGAGGAGTGAACCGATTAGTTCTTCAAAGGTTAAGGACTTTAAGTTGTTAGCCTTGATGACAACAGTCTTCTTTGATTGCCACGATTTTGGAAGTGAGTAAACCAAATTCCTCACAACATTTTCATTTAGAATGATCTCTTCATATGATTTGAGACCATTGACAATCGTGGAAAATCTATCCGTTATAGCTTTGATGTCTTTATCCGGTTTCATCCTGAAATTTTCATAGCTATGAGTTAGAAGACTAATTTTAGATTCTTTTACCTCGTCGGTGCCTTCATGAGTGACTTGTAGTTTGTCCCATATTTCCTTGACAGTTGTACAAGATTAAACTCTCCCGTATTCATCCGGTCCAAGAGCACAAAAGATAATATGGATGGCTTTGGAGTTGAGTTGGAACATTCTTGTTTCTTCTTCACTCCACAATCTTGGATGAGTGGAAGGTTTGAAGTATCCGTCTTCTATAATATTCTATCCTCCCATGTCACTTGCCTGAATGAAATACATCATTCTATTATTCCAATAAGCATAATTAGCTCTATTGAAGAAATGAATCTTGTTAACGGGCAATGAATCAAGACCGAAGTCGGAGTTTGAAGTGGAGGCCATTGATGACTTGATTATCGATGTAACTCTTCTAGAATTGACTCAAGAGGCGATTAAACCTTCAAATGAGTGAGACTCTGATATCAATTGTTGAGTTAATCGATCGATGAAATCGGCCAAGAGGGGGTGAATTGACAATTAAAAAATTTGGTGGAAGCTTTTGTAGAAAATTGAAAGTAATTTGCACAGCGATTTAGAGTGGTTCGACTTTCTCAACCAAAGTCTACGTCCACTACCTTAGCTATCCACACTAAGGATTTTCTAAAAAATTCACTAATATGTTCTTTCTTTTGAGGCCAAAGAGATAACCTTACAACTCCCTCAAGAATATACCCCAATTCTTGATAACACTCTTTCTCAAAGAGAATATTATAAATTCGCAAACTTAATGAAAAACCTCAAAAGGCAAACGTGTTTGCATAATTCTAGAACAAAGAAAGAACACTCAATAATAACACAATTGAGCACAATAAGTGTTCTTGAAAGAAAAAAAAAGAATGTTGAATGAAATAGGCTTGAAAATGCTCAAACTTGAGGTTTGATGCTTTCTCTTTGATTCTCTCTTGATTCTTGTTGATTGTTGTTTCTTGTTATTAATCAATGGCTTCTAAGCTTGTTTAAATACTCCTTCAATTGATTCTGAATGTTGGGGATGATTAGTGGAGTCAATGAAGTAATTATTGTGTGAAAACAATTAATACAATCAGTGGGAGCGTCTGGTGCATCAATGCATAAGGCTAGTTGTTGAGTTAATCGATCGACAGAATCGACCAAGAGGGGGTGAATTTGCAATTGAAATTTTTGTGGAAGCTTTTTTAGAAATTTGAAAGTAATTGCGCAGCGATTTAGATTGGTTCAACTTTCTCAACCAAAGTCTATGTCCACTACCTTAGCTATCCACACTAAGGATTTTCCACAAATTCACTAATTTGTCTTTCTTTTGAGGACAAAGAGTAACCTTGCAAATCCCTCAAGAATTATACCCCAAATTCTTGAGAACACTCTCTCCCAAAGAGAAGATTACAAATTTGCAAACTTACAAGGAAATCCTCACAAGGTAGATTGTTTGCACAATTCTAGAACAAAGAAAAGAACACTGAAGAATGAATACAATTGAGTACAAATAGTGTTCTTGAAAGAAAAATAAATATTGAATGAAAAATAGGCTTGAAATGCTCAAACTTGAGGTTTGATGCTTTCTCTTTGATTCTCTTTTGATTCTAGTTGCTTGTTGTTTCTTGTTATTGATCAATGGCTTCTATGCTTGTTTAAATACATCTTCAAACGATTCTGAATGTTGGGGATGATTAGTGGAGTCAATAGAGTCGTTTAAGTGTGAAAACAATTAATTAAATCAGTTGGGAGCGTCAATGCATCGATGCATACCCTATGTGCATCGGTGCATCAGTGTAAAATTCAAATATTTTGACCGTTGGACCCTTAGTGCATCGGTGCACTAAAAGTGGATTGATGCATAAAATGCATTCGATGTTTTGAAAAATCCAGAGTGCATCGATGCATTGTCTTGTGCATCGATGCATCAAATGCACTGAGTGCATCGATGCATAGTATGTGTATCGATGTATAAAATGCATTCGATGTTTGAAAAATTAATTGGTGCATCGATGCATGGATTGGTGCATCGGTGCATCACTTTGAAAAATTGATTTTAGGCTTGATTTCGGTTCAAAATACTTTGTGAAAATTGTTTTAAAAAATAGTTTAAGTATAAAACACTATTTTAAACATTTAGTAAGGTTTAAAATTGATCTTGAAAGACTTGGAGTAATAATTTGATATTCAATTAATTGAATCGAATATACTTAGAAAAATATTTGTAAAATCTTAAAATTCATTTAAACTTAGCTTGTTATATCGAAACATCAAAATGTTTTCAACAATCTCCCCCTTTTTTATATAACAAAACACTTGAATAATTTTAATATTTTCTTTGAAAATTTTGAAATTACTACTCCCCCTTACTATAACACTTCTCCCCTTTAAAACATTTTAACACTTAACATTTCTCCCCCTTTTTGTTAAATCAAAAAGATTCGAAAATTTAAACAAGATTGTAAAAAAAATTTAGCCAATTGATTAGTAATATAACTTAAGCTGCTAAGATCACAATCAAGAGAAACGTTAGCCATTAGTTTCATAATCAATATCCATAATCAAATGTGAAATGACATAATTGGTCATAATGTAACTAATATGAAATTGATGTAAAAATTAATAAATATTAATCTTAAAGTGAAAATTCAAATCAAACCAATATATATATCAAGTTTAAAAACCACAAAGCATCCAAATTATATCTTCAAACAAATTCAAACAATCCAAATAAAAACAATAATCCCCAAAGTATTCAAAATGTTTTAACCATAAAAGTTCAAAAATGATCCAAAACAAAACAAGGTCTACTCGTCCATAGAGGGATCGGGAAGC
The DNA here is from genome assembly GCF_006381635.1 of Hibiscus syriacus. Lineage (NCBI taxonomy): Eukaryota > Viridiplantae > Streptophyta > Magnoliopsida > Malvales > Malvaceae > Hibiscus > Hibiscus syriacus. The sequence goes on from NW_024062903.1 coordinate 2,243,286, forward strand.
GGAGGACGAAATCGGGCTTGCATCTCAAGAGAGAGAGCATCCATGCGTGCAAGCATCTCCCTTTGAAACTCCATCTGTCGAGCTTACAAAGTGTCTAAGCGTTGATTTACTACTTCGTGAGTAGCAGTCAAGTGGGATTTGATGGAAGCATACCGTAGATCAATTGTCTCCAAAAACGAACGAAAATATGGAGGCAATTGATCCTCTTGTGGATCTGGTTCCGGTGCATGCTCATCGTCTGGAACGTGATCGTCAATATCTTGCATAAGTTGTTGAAACTCAAGATCATCGTCAGTGGCTGATGCCGGAGGAGGAGGAGGAGCAAGAGAAGAGCTAGGAGCAGCTCGTGAAGAGCTAGCTCCCGGGGTTTGCTTACCAGGTTGAAATACCCAAAGATCAGTTTCCTCGTCTTGTTTCCAATCCGCTTTCTTCAAGGAAGTAAGATTGATTTGGTTTTGGAGTGGGATAAGATTATCGAGAGAGACGTCTAGACCAAGTTTGATAAAGGGGTTACTAAGAAGACATCCATAAACTAATATTTCGACATGTTTTGAAGGAACGATGTTTTTGACATCAACTAGTTGACTGAAGATAATATGGGGTAGATTGATTTTGATCTTATTCTTGAGACAGTGCATCCACCATAAATCCCTAATACGAAGAGTGGAGTACCTACCTCCGGATGGTCTAAACCACCAAGAGAACATCAGATGAAGAAAACGATCGTGATGAGATCGTAGAGTACTAACACTAGCATTTGGAACATAGGGATAATCTACAGTTTCATTTTCATTATATAACCTATCATCATCTAATCCAAAACGTGAAGCTATAATCGTGGGGTCAATATTAATATATTGGCCTAAAAGATATGATCTAATGGCTATAGTCCCACATTGAGTTTCGTTTTGAATACATACCGCATTGAAATAGAAAATGTGGACTAACTGTTGATAAACGATAGGTTTGAGCTGAAACATTTTATCAAACTTCCAAGCTTTAAGAATCGGAAGGTATTCAAAGTTAATATCTATCATAGCTTGAAGAGAATGAATACGCTCTTCCCAGATTCTATAAGTTTGAAAAGAATTTATGTACCTAGAGTACAATTCGTCTCTACGACACTCAGGCATGTTAAAATAAGATCCTAATAGAGATGAAGGTGGAGGAGGAATGAGATTAGGAGGTTGGTTTGAATGAGAATGAATCGACGAAGTCCTAGGACGTTTGGGATTAGACATGGTTTAGGAATCAGAAAAAGAGAATATAACCTACAAATTGAAACATATGTATGCAAAAATAATATATCCCAAAACTCAATTGAGTCCTCAATATCTCAAGGTTCTCTAAACCAATCCTAATGGGCATAGTTTTGAAAAAACTATTTAGAAAACAATGTTTAAAAATTATAATATGTATAGTTTTTCATGAAAACAACAAAATTAAATCAAAAACATCAAATTTAAAATTGATTTCAGATTTTCGATTTTTTTTATTTCGAATATTCACAAATACATTGAAAATTTGTGAGTTTTTGATGAAATTAGTTGTAAAAACTCGTTTGTAATCATCAAACAATCAATGCCCGATATAATATTCATCCTAGAACTAATTAAAACTAGTCATATGATCAAAAATCAATAAAATAGAAGTTTTTGAAATATTTCCTTGAAAATTTTGGATTTGAGAGGAATGTGATGTTGTTTTGCACGATTTGATGATTAAAGTATAATTAGGAGTTGAAAAGCTCGAAGATTCTGAAAAAATTATGTTGATTTTGAACAAAATGAGGATTTAGAGGAGTGAGAGGGGCGTACGGTTGATGAGGATATAGTTTTAGGGTTTGAAATAAATGAGAAAATAAGCCTTTTAAACCCAAAACCCGACGGATGCATCGATGCAAGACCACGTGCAATGATGCACATTCAAGGCATGCATCGGTGCATCAACATGATGAATCGATGCACATTCAAAGGGATGCATCGATGCACTGTTAAGTGTATCGATGCATTAAGCACATAAATGACAAAAATCTGTTTTAAACATTCAAAATGCTAAATTAATTAGCTCTAGTGGTATTGGCAACTCATATATTTAAAATTAATCATGTTTAATCAATCAAATTAATCCTTAACCTTCATTTGAATATAAAATTAATTTTCTCTAAAGAACATAAACTCCCCCTAACTAATAGCAATGAATGCAATAAAAAATTATCATTATATGCATTTTTCATTTATACTTAAAAGTGCTAAAATTATTTTAATCACTAAGTGAAGATAGGTCAGTTAAACCTAATTCTCTCCTAAGTGTCCAAAATCTTTTTTTGTCTAAAGGTTTTTGTAAAGATATCTGCTAATTGGTGCAATGTATCAACAAATTCTAGAACTACATCTTCCTTAGCAACATGGTCTCTGAAGTGATGTCTAATTTCAATATACTTAGTTCTAGAGCGTTTGATGGGATTTTTAGTGAGACAAATAGCACTAGTATTGTCACACTTGATAGGAATGGTACCTACTTCAATTCCATAATCAAAAAGTTGTTGTTTCATCCATAAAACTTGTGCACAACAACTACCGGCTAAAATATATTCCGCTTCAGTAGTAGATAATGCGACATAATTTTGTTTCTTTGAAAACCAAGAAATCAGCATATTTCAAAGGAATTGGCAAGTACCGGAGGTGCTTTTCCTATCTAATTTGCATCCTCCATAATCCGCATCAGAGAAGGCATGTAAGCTAAATCTAGAGTCTCTAGGATACCAAAGCCATAAACTAGGAGTGTACTTAAGGTATCTAAAGATCCTCTTATCAGTTAGTAAATGTGATTCCTTAGGGAATGATTGAAATCTAGCACATAAGCAAACACTAAACATAATGTCCAGTCTACTTGCAGTTAGATAAAGCAAAGAACCAATGATTGACCTATATAATTTAACATCCACACATTTACCTCCTTCATCTATGTCAAGCTTTGTCGATGAGCTCATTGGAGTGTTATGTGGCTTCCATCCTCCATAATCTGTGCCTTCTTCTTGAGTATAGCCTTGAACAACAAGTCTAGACTTGTTTCTCACTATATTACCACTTTCATCAAGCTTATTCCTAAACACCCATCTAGTACCTACAGTAGATTTATTACTAGGCCTTTCAACTAATGTCCATACTTTATTTCTCTCAAATTGATTTAACTCTTCTTGCATAGCCATAATCCAATGTTCATCTTTTAATGCTTCTTTAATATTCTTAGGCTCTATCCATGAGATAAATGCAACATAATTACAAATATTTCTAAGAGAAGATCGAGTTGTTACCACTTTTGATGGATCACCTATAATCTCACCATCATTGACATATTTGTACTCTCTTGGGTAAGATACTTCCCTTTCTTCAATGGTTGGATTCTCGAGAGGATCTTGAGTTTCCTCATCTTTCGTTTCTTCCTTTGATGATGGTTCTCCAACGTCATGTTCACCGTCATTTATATTTATAATACCTACATCATCATTCAAACAAGAATCCTTCCTCGGAAGGAGATTATCATTGAAAACAACATGTATAGACTCTTCTACAACTAAAGATCTTTTATTAAATACTCGATAATCTTTAGAATTTAAGGAATAACCCAGAAAAATTCCTTCACCACTTTTAGCATCAAATTTGCCAAGATTGTCTTTACCGTTATTTAAAACAAAATATTTGCATCCAAAAGGATGAAAATAGCTAATGTTAGGCTTTTTATTTTTGAAAATTTTATATGGAGTTTTCTTTAAGATTAGCCTAATCATTACTCGATTTACAACATAACAAGCGGTATTTATGGCTTCCGCCCAAAAATATTTTGGCAAATTATTTTCACAGAGCATGGTACTAGCCATTTCTTCTAAAGTTTGATTTTTCCTCTCAACAACTTCATTTTGTTGAGGGGTTCTAGGTGCTGAAAAATTATGACTAATACCATTAGAATTACAAAAATCAGTAAATCCAAGATTTTCAAATTCAATTCCATGATCGCTCCTAACACTAGTTATAGAGTAACCTTTTTCGTTTTGGATTACTTTTAAAAATGTGATGAATTTTTCTAATGCTTCATCTTTAGTAATTAAGAATAGAACCCAAGTATATCTAGAATAGTCATCTACCAAGACAAATGCATATTGTTTTCCACCAAAGCTAGTAGTTCTAGTTGGCCCAAAAAGATCTATATGGATCAATTGTAATACTCTACTAGTTGATACATATTTAATGGATTTAAAAGAAATTCGCTTTTGTTTTCCTTTAGCACAAGCATCACAGATTTTATCATTATCAAATTTAAGCTTAGCCAACCCTCGAACTAAATTTCCTTGAATTAGCCGTTGCAAAACACTCATACTAGCATGTCCTAGTCTCCTATGCCATAACCAACTATCATGCTCATCCTTAGCAACTAGGCATAAATTAGTCATATCAATAGAGTCTAAATGCACCATGTATATGTTTTTTATTCTATGACCAATAAACATAATTCGATTAGATGCAATGTCAATAACTTTACAACCATTAGTTTCAAACATGACATTGAATCCTTTATCACATAATTGACTAATACTTAAGAGATTATGCTTTAATCCATTCACATATAAAACATTTTTAATTTGTATGGAAGAGGTATTACCTATAGTATCTATACCTTCGATGTGACCTTTTGAATTATCACCAAAAGTCACTTCTCCTCCATTTTTGGCGTTAAGCTCTATGAACCGGCTTTTGTCCCCGGTCATGTGTCTTGAGCATCCACTACCAAGGTACAATGAGTTTGAATTTGATTCCCGTGCCTTGTAGCAATGCTCCTTTTCCTATAAACATAGATTAATTTCTAATTTTTGGTACCCAAATTCTTTTGGGTCCATATTCATTAGTTTCCAAAATCGTAGTCCCCTTAGGTATCCATTTGTGTAGGATATATTTATCTTTAGTAGTAATTGTTGAGTTAATCGATTGACGGAATCGGCCAAGAGGGGGGTGAATTGGCAATAAAAATTTTGGTGGAAGCTTTTGCAGAAAATTGAAAGAAATTGCACAGCGATTTAGAGTGGTTCGACTTTATCAACCATAGTCTACATCCACTACCTTAGCTATCCACACTAAGTATTTTCCAACAAATTCACTAATTTGTTCTTTCTTTTGAGGCCAAAGAGATAACCTTACAACTCTTTCAAGAATATACCCCAATTCTTGAGAACACTCTTTTCTCAAAGAGAAATACAAATTTGTAAACTTACAAGAAAAACCTCACAAGGTAAATATGTTTGCACAATTCTAGAACAAAGAAATAACACTCAAGAATAAATACAATTGAGCACAATAAGTGTTCTTGAAAGCAAAATGAATATTGAATGAAAAATAGGCTTGAAATACTCAAACTTGAGGTTTGATGCTTTCTCTTTGATTCTCTCTTGATTCTAATTGCTTGATGTTTCTTGTTATTGATCAATGGCTTCTAAGCTTGCTTAAATACATCTTGAATCACTTCTGAACGTTGGGGATGATTAGAGAAGATAATATAGCCATTTTAGTGTGAAAATAATTAATAAAACAGCTTGGAGCGTGGGGGGAATCGGTACCCCCTATGGGGAATCGGTTCCCTAAGTGTAAAATTCAAATATTTCGACCGTTATACGAGGAGGAATCGGTACCCCCTAGGGGGAATCGGTTCCCTCCGAGCATACTGGAATTCTTGGAGCCAAACCATTCAGGGGGGAATCAGTACCCCCTTGAGGGGGGAATCAGTTCCCTCTGAGCAATCTGGAATTTTTGGCTTTGAAATGGTTCGAAATACTTTGTAAAATTATTTTGAAATTGTTTTAAGATTAAAACTTAATTTTACAATGGAGTAAGGATTAAAAATGATTTTTGAAAGATTTGGAGTAATGTTTTGATATTCGAATAGTTATATCGAATATACTTAGAAAATTATTTGGAAAATCTTAAAATTCATTTAACTTAATTTGTTATATCGAAATATCAAAATGTTTTCAACAATCTCCCCCTTTTTGATATAACAAAACATTTTAGTAATTTTAAGATTTTGAAATCAAGTTTTGAAATTACTCCCCCTTACTTTAACACTTCTCCCATTTATCATTTAAAACACACATTTCTCCCCCTTTTTGTTAAATCAAAAAGACATTTTAAAAATTTAAACAAGGTTTTGAAATCATTTAGCCAATTGATTATATATAATATAAGCTGATAAGATCACAAGCAAGAGAAACGTTAGCCATTAGTTTCATAATCAATATTCAAAATTAATGTGACATGGAAAAATTGGTCATATTGCTATAATGATGTAAATGATGCAATAAATTTAACTAAACCATCAAAAGAAAATATATAAATTCAAACAAACAAATCCAAAGTCACAAAATCAAACAATCCAAAAAGTTGAAGCAATAATCGTTTTAGTTCAAAGTTTTAAACTTAAGCACAGAATCACATATCCGGATCAGGAGGAGGAAAACGAGCTCGCATAGCGGCCATTTCGTGAGTGAGGTCATTAATACGCGCGTTGGTTGCCTCATTGTTTGCACACATCTCCCGAAGAATTTCTAATTGTTGAGCTCCCATTGTGGATAAGTGGGACTCTATAGAAGTAAAGCGTGAATCCATGGTAGCGTATCGGAAATCGAATGTCTCCATAAAAGATTGAAAATATGGAGGCATTTGATGCGGTTGTTGTGCTTGCTCCTCGGGCTGCTCAGGCTCATCTTCGGCTTCATCGATGTCTCGCATTAATTGCTCAAGCTCGAGATCTTCGTCAGCTTCAGGTGGAGCTTGTGAAGAACTAGCTCCCGGAGTATTTGCAGAAGATTGAGCTCATTCACCGGTTTCCTTATCCTTAATCCATCCCGCTCTCGTTAAGGAAAGAAGATTAATTTGTTTCTTAAGGGGAAAACGACATCTAGACCGACTCTAAGCCCAGCTTTGGAAAACAGATTACTCAAAATGCAACCGTAAACAAGAGATGAACATAGTTTCTTGTTAGGAACAAGAATTACGGTTTCAATAATTTCATCAAAAATAATCTGAGGTAGGTTAATTTTAATATTGTTTTCGAAACAATGTAACCACCAAAGATCTAAGGCTCTAAGAGTAGAATAACGACCTCCGGATGGTCGAAACCACCAAGAAATCATTAAATGAAGAAAACGTTCATGTAGGTCTAAGACACTTGCACTATCTCTTCTTTTATAACGAGATCCTAAAACCTATTTTTCATTTGAAATACCATCGTTATCTAATCCGAATGTATTGGCTATGTAAGCCGAGTCAATATATAAGAATTGTCCTAGGAGGTAGGAACGAATTCCTATGGTTTCGGTTTCAGTTTGGTTTTTAACACAAACGGCATTAGAATAGAAAATACGAACAAGTTGATGGTAAACGATGGGTTCAAGGTCAAAGAGTTTATCAAATTTCCACTCTTGTAAAAAAGGAAAATATTTAAAATTAATAGCTAACATAGCTTGACGAGAAGGAATACGTTCTTCCCGGATTTTGTAAGAGTCGAAATATTGATAATACCAAAAACGATGATTTCTAGGACCAAGATGATTGAAACACAAATTTTGGATAGTCAAGTTGGGATCAATGGGATTAGGATTAGGAATTGGATTTTGAGGATTTGGAAGTGGATTTGGTTGATGGTGTGAGTGACTAGATGATAACCTAGCACGTTTAGGATTGGACATGGTTTAGGAAATCGGAATAGAATGGATAACCTGCAATTTAAAACACATGTATGCAATTCAATCAATCCCAAAACTCAATTGAGTCCTCAATATTTCAAGGTTCTCTAAATCAATCCTAATGGGCAAAGTTTTTGAAAACTTTTGAAAAATACGATTTTGAGAAACAATATATGTATAGTTTTCATAACAACAACATAATTTAATCAAAACACAATAATTTGAAAATTAACAACTTTTTTTTTTTTAATTTCAAAAATTTAAAAAATTTTGGAAAATTCTTGTGTTTTTGATGAAATTAGTTGTAATATCTAGTTTCTAATCACTAAACAATCAATGCCCGATCTAAAGTTCATCCTAGAACTAATTAAAACTAATCCTATGTTCAAAATCAATAAAATAGTGAGTTTAGAAAATTTTATCTTGAAGGATGAGATTGAGTGGATTTTGATGTTGTTTGCACGATTTTGATGATTGTAAGTTTAGGAGATGATATTTGAAGTGAATTTCGATTAAAATCGATGATTTGAGGCAAGAATGGAGATAGGGAGAGAGTTTGTCGGTAAAGAAGAAAATATAGGGTTTTTGAGGATTTTAAAGGGTTCTGCCCGTGTATAACCAGAACCCCAGGGGGGTATCGATTCCCCTGTGGGGGGAATCGGTTCCCCTTCAAAGGGGGAATCGGTTCCCTCATGGGGGGATCGATTCCCTCTGCACTAAAATGCTAAAATCCGATTTTAAACACCCAAAATGCTAAATTAATTTCCTCTAGTGGTATTGGTAACTCATATATTGAAAATTAATCATGTTCAAATAATTAAATTAATCTTTAAATGATATTTGAACATAAAATTAATTTTACATCAAGAATCATAAACTCCCCCTAACTAATAGCAATGAATGCAATCAAAAATTACTATTATAAGTATTTTTCATTTATTCTTAAAAATGTTAAAATTATTTTTAAACACTGGTCAAACCTAATTCTCACCTAAGTGTCCAAAATCTTTCCTTGTCTAAAGGTTTTGTGAAGATATCCGCTAATTGGTGCAAAGTATCAACAAATTCTAGAACTACATCTTCCTTAGTGACATGGTCTCTAATGAAGTGATGTCTTATTTCAATGTGCTTAGTTCTAGAGTTTTGGATGGGATTTTTAGTGAGACAAATAGCACTAGTATTGTCACACTTGATAGGAATGGTACCTACTTCAATTCCATAATCAAAAAGTTGTTGTTTCATCCATAAAACTTGTGCACAGCAACTACCAGCTAAAATGTATTTGGCTTCAGTGGTAGATAATGCAACACAATTTTGTTTCTTCGAAAACCAAGAAATTAGCATATTTCCAAGGAATTGGCAAGAACCGGAGGTGTTTTTCCTATCTAATTTGCATCCTCCATAATCTGCATCAGAAAAAGCATACAAGCTAAAGCTAGAGTCTCTAGGATACCAAAGTCCTAAACTAGGAGTATCCTTAAGGTATCTAAAGATTCTCTTAACAGCTAGTAAATGTGATTCCTTAGGACATGATTGAAATCTAGCACATAAGCAAAACATAATGTCCGGTCTACTTGCAGTTAGATAAAGTAGAGATCCAATCATTGACCTATATAATTTAACATCTACACATTTACCTTCTTCATCTAAGTCAAGCTTTGTTGAAGAGCTCATTGGAGTGTCATGCGGTTTGCCATTTTCCAGTCCAAACTTCTTGAGCATATCTTTGACGTACTTAGCTTGATTGATGAAGATGCCATCTTTTCTTTGCTTGATTTGGAGTCCCAAGAAAAATGAGAGCTCCCCCATCATGCTCATCTCAAACTCACTTTGCACTAGCTTAGAAAATTCTTGGCAAAGAACATCATTAGTAGAACCAAATATTATATCATCAACATAAATTTGAACTACTAATAAATCTTTACCTTTATGCTTCAAAAACAATGTAGTGTCAACCTTCCCTTTTGAAAAACCTTTTTCAATTAAAAAAATTGACAATCTTTCATACCAAGCTCTAGGAGCTTGCTTTAAACCATAAAGAGCTTTTGTCAATTTTAAAACATGATCTGGAAAATTTGAATCTTCAAAACCTGGAGGTTGTTCCACATACACTTCTTCTTTTATAAAACCATTTAAAAATGCACTTTTAACATCCATTTGATATAATTTAAATTCATTGAAACATGCAAATGCTAATAACATTCTAATTGCTTCCATCCTAGCTACGGGAGCGTATGTTTCATCATAGTCTATGCCTTCTTCTTGAGTATAGCCTTGAGCAACAAGTCTAGCCTTGTTCCTCACTATATTACCATTTTCATCAAGCTTATTTCTAAATACCCATCTAGTACCTACAGTAGTTTTATTACTAGGCCTTTCAACTAATGTCCATACTTTACTTCTCTCAAATTGATTTAATTCTTCTTGCATAGCCATGATCCAATGTTTATCTTTTAATGCTTCTTTGATGTTCTTAGGCTCTATGCATGAGATAAATGCAACATAATTACAAATATTTCTAAGAGAAGATCGAGTAGTTACCCCTTTAGATGGATCACCTATAATTTCACCATCCTTGACATAGTTGTACTCTCTTGGATAAGATACTTCCCTTTCTTCAATGGTTGGATTCTCGAGAGGATCATGAGTTTCCTCATCTTTCGTTTCTTCCTTTGATGATGATTCTCCAACGTCATGTCTAACGTCATTTGTATTTACAATGCCTTACATCATCATTAACACAAGAATCCTTCCTCGAAAGGAGATTATCATCGAAAACAACATGTATAGACTCTTCTACAACTAAAGTTCTTTTATTAAATACACGATAAGCTTTAGAATTTAAGGAATAACCCAGAAAAATTCCTTCATCACTTTTAGCATCAAATTTGCCAAGATTCTCTTTTCCGTTGTTTAAAACAAAACATCTACATCCAAAAGCATGAAAATAGCTAATGCTAGGCTTTTTATTTTTGAAAATTTCATATGGAGTTTTCTTTAAAATTGACCTAATCATTACTCGATTTATAACATAACAAGCGGTATTTGTGGCTTCCGCCCAAAAATATTTTGGCAAATTATTTTCACAAAGCATGGTTCTAGCCATTTCTTCTAAAGTTCAATTTTTCCTCTCAACAACTCCATTTTGTTGAGGGGTTCTAGGTGCTGAAAAATTATGGCTAATACCATTAGAGTTACAAAATTCAGTAAATCCAAGATTTTCAAAATCAGTTCCATGATCACTCCTAACACTAGTTATAGAGTAACGTTTTTCATTTTGGATTATTTTTGAAAACGTGATGAATTTTTCTAATGCTTTATCTTTAGTACTTAAAAATAGAACTCAAGTATATCAAGAATAGTCTTCTACCAAGACAAATGCATATTGTTTTCCACCCAAGCTAGTAGTTCTAGTTGGCCCAAAAAGATCTAAATGGATCAATTGTAAAACTCTACTAGTTGTTACATCATTAATGGATTTAAAAGAAACTCGCTTTTGTTTTCCTTTAGCACAAGCATCACAGATTTTATCATTATCAAATTTAAGCTTAGGCAACCCTCTTACTAGGTCTCCTTGAATTAACCGTTGCAAAACACTCATACTAGCATGTCTTAGTCTCCTATGCCATAACCAACTATCATGCTCATCTTTAGCAACTAGGCATAAATTAGTCATATCTATGGAATCTAAATGGACCATGTAAATGTTTCCTATTCTATGACCAACAGGCATAATCTGATTAGATGCAATGTCAATGACTTTACAACCATTAATTTCAAATAAGACATTGAATCCTTTATCGCATAATTGACTAATACTCAATAGATTATGCTTTAATCCATTCACATATAAAACATTTTAAATTTGTATGGAAAAGGTATTACCTATTGTCCCAATACCTTCAATGTGACCTTTTGAATTGTCTCCAAAAGTCACTTCTCCTCCATTTTTGGCGTTAAGCTCAATGAACCAGCTTTTGTCTCTGGTCATGTGTCTTGAGCATCCACTATCAAGGTACCATGAATTAGAATTTTTTCCCATGCCTTGTAGCAATGCTCCTTTCCCTACAAACATAGATTAATTTTTGATTTTTGGTACCCAAATTCTTTTGGGTCCATATTCATTAGTTTCCAAAATCCTAGTCCCCTTAGGTTTCCATTTGTGTAGGATATCTTTATCTTTAGTAGTAATGAGTTCTTTAGGAACCCACATACTTCTAACGATTTTTCCATTAGAGGTTCTTTCGGGACCTCTATGATTGTAGTTTCTAAAACTTTTTCTAACAAAGTTGGATTTTGAATTTCCACCATTTTCAAAATGTTTTGTTCCAACTTTATCAAAAGAAGTTTTAAGATCATAAATTTTCTTTTGATGATCATCATTGATCTTTGAAAGTAAATTTTGCAAATCTAAATTTTTCTTTTCAAACTCTTCTAGTTTGATTTGCAAATCTTTGATTTTACTTTCAAGATCGTTGTTGGTTTTGGATATGAGTTTGTTTTCATTTTTCAATTTTGAAACATCATTTTTATATTTTTTAAATAATTTCTCATAATCCGAAGCCAACCCATTATATTTCTCTAATAACTCATCATAGGATAAATCATCAAAATCGGATGAGTTAGAGGTTACCTTAGAATCTTCCCCGAATGCCATCAAGCACAAGTTAGCTACTTCTTGTTCCTCTTCATCGGAACTTTCTTCATCGCTCCATGTAGCCACATGAGCCTTGTGCTTATTCTTTGATTGACCCTTTTTCTTCAATTATGGCAATCATATTTGACATGCCCCGGCTTTTTGCATTCATAGAAAATGATTGGGTCCTTCTCGTTCGGTTTATTTTTTAGGCCTTCATTTTGTTTGAATTTTCTTCCTCGATAAGGTCTCATCATTTTTCTGAACTTCGTCATCGTCATCGTCATTCGAATCACTCCCATCTTTTGTGGATTTGAGAGCAATTCCAATGTTTTTCTTCTTCTTCTTCTCCTTTGGTGTCTCGTCAATCTTGTCGAGGTCCACCTCATCTTCGAGCATCATTTCATGAGTAAGGAGTGACCCAATTAGCTCTTCAAGAGTTAAGGACGTTAAATCCTTAGACTAGATGATTGTCGTCTTCTTTTATTGCCACGATTTTGGGAGGGAGTAGACTAACTTCCTCACAAGCTTTTCATTTGAAATGATCTCTCCATATGATTTGAGACCATTGACAATCGTTGAAAATCTATCCGTCATAGCTTTAATATCTTCATTTGGTTTCATCTTGAAATTTTCATAGCTATGCGTTAGAATACTAATTTTAGATTTCTTTACCTCATCGGTACCTTCATGAGTGACTTGAAGTTTGTCCATATTTCTTTGGCGGTTGTACACGATGAAACTCTTTCGTATTCATCTGGTCCAAGAGCACAAAAAATAATATGGATGTCTTTGGAGTTGAGCTGGAACATTCTTGTCTCTCCTTCACTCCACAACCTTGGATGAGTGAGAGGTTTGATGTATCCTTCTTCTACGGCATTCCATGCTCCCATGTCACTTGCTTGAATAAACTACATTATCCTATTATTCCAATAGGCATAGTTAGCTCCATTGAAGAAAGGAGGCTTGTTGACGGGCATCGAATCGAGACCGGAATCGAAGTTTGAAGCGGAGGCCATTGATGACTTTGATTATCGATATAACTCTTCTCGAATCGACTCAAGAGGTGATTAAACCTTCAAATGAGTTAGGCTCTGATACCAATTGTTGAGTTAATCGATTGACGGAATCGGCCAAGAGGGGGTGAATTGGCAATAAAAATTTTGGTGGAAGCTTTTGCAGAAAATTGAAAGAAATTGCACAGCGATTTAGAGTGGTTCGACTTTATCAACCAAAGTCTACGTCCACTACCTTAGCTATCCACACTAGGATTTTCCAACAAATTCACTAATTTGTTCTTTCTTTTGAGGCCAAAGAGATAACCTTATAACTCTCTCAAGAATATACCCTAATTCTTGAGAACACTCTTTTCTCAAAGAGAAATACAAATTTGTAAACTTACAAGAAAAACCTCACAAGGCAAATATGTTTGCACAATTCTAGAACAAAGAAATAACACTCAAGAATAAATACAATTGTGCACAATAAGTGTTCTTGAAAGAAAAATGAATATTGAATGAAAAATAGGCTTGAAATGCTCAAACTTGAGGTTTGATGCTTTCTCTTTGATTCTCTCTTGATTCTAATTGCTTGATGTTTCTTGTTATTGATCAATGGATTCTAAGCTTGCTTAAATACATCTTGAATCACTTCTGAACGTTGGAGATGATTAGAGAAGATAATATAGTCGTTTTAGTGTGAAAACAATTAATAAAACAGCTTGGAGCGTGGGGGGAATAGGTACCCCCTATGGGGAATCGATTCCCTAAGTGTAAAATTCAAATATTTCGACCATTATACAAGGGGGGAATCGGTACCCCTGGGGGGGAATCGGTTCCCTCCGAGCATACTGGAATTCTCATAGCCAAACCATTCAGGGGGGGAATCGGTACCCCCTGGGGGGGAATCGGTTCCCTCTGAGCATACTGGAATTCTCGGAGCCTAACCATTCAGGGGGAATCAGTACCCCTTGAGGGGGGAATCGGTTCCCTCTGAGCAATCTGAAATTTTTTGCTTTGAAATGGTTCGAAATACTTTGTAAAATTATTTTGAAATTGTTTTAAGATTAAAACTTAATTTTACACTTGAGTAAGGATTAAAAATGATTTTTGAAAGATTTGGAGTAATGTTTTGATATTCGAATAGTTATATCGAATATACTTGGAAAATTATTTGGAAAATCTTAAAATTCATTTAACTTAATTTATTATATTGAAATATCAAAATGTTTTCAACAGTAATGAGTCCTTTAGGAACCCATATACTTCTAACAATTTTTCCACTTCTAGATTTTTAAAACTTTTTCTAACAAAGTTGGATTTTGAATTTTCTCCATTTTCAAAACATTTTGTTCCATCTTTATCAAAAGAAGTTTTAAGATCATCAATTTTCTTTTGATGATCATCATTGACCTTTGAAAGTAAATTTTGCAAATCCAAAATTTTCTTTTCAAACTCTTCTAGTTTGATTTGCAAATCTTTGATTTTACTTTCAAGATTGTTGTTGGTTTTGGATATGAGTTTATTTTCATTTTTTAATTTTGAAACATCATTTTTATATTTTAAAAACAATTTCTCATAATCCGAAGCCAACCCATTATATTCCTCTAATAGCTCATCATAAGGTAAATCATCAAATTTAGATGAGTTAGAGGTTACCTTAGAATCTTCCCCGAATGCCATCAAGCACAAGTTTGCTACTTCTTATTCCTCTTCATCGAGACCCTCTTCATCGCTCCATGTAGCCACATGAGCCTTGTGCTTATTTTTTGATTGACCCTTTCTTTTCAATTATGGGCAATCATATTTGACATGCCACAACTTTTTGCATTCATAGTAAATGATAGGGTCCTTCTCTTTTGGTTCATTTTTGAGGCCTTCATTTCGTTTGAATTTTCTTCCTCAGTAAGGTCTCATCATTTTTTTAAACCGTTTGGCAAACAATACCATTTCCTCGTCATCGTCATCTTCATCCGAATTACTCTCATCTTTTATGGATTTGAGAGCAACTCCAATGTTTTTCTTCTTCTCCTTCTTCTTTGGTGTCTCGTCAATCTTATCGAGGTCCACCTCATCTTCAAGCATCATTTCATGAGTGAGGAGGGAACCGATTAGCTCTTCAAGAGTTAAGGACTTTAGGTTTTTAGCCTCGATGATTGTAGTCTTCTTGGATTGCCATGATTTTGGAAGTAAGTAAACTAACTTCCTCACAAGCTTTTCGTTTGGAATGATCTCTCTGTATGATTTGAGACCATTGAAAATCGTTGAGAATCTATCCATCATAGCTTTGATATCTTCATTTGGTTTCATCCTGAAATTTTCATGGCTATGTATTAGAAGACTAATTTTATATTCTTTTACCTCGTCGGTGCCTTCATGAGTGACTTGCAGTTTATCCATTATTTCTTTGGTGGTTGTACAAGATGAAACTCTTCCATATTCATCTGGTCAAAGAGCACAAAATATGATATGGATTGCTTTGGAGTTGAGCTGGAACATTCTTGTCTCTCATTCACTCCACAATCTTGGATGAGTGAAAGGCTTGATATTTTCATCTTCTACAACATTCCAAGCTCCCATGTCACTTACTTGAATGAAATACATCATCCTATTCTTCCAATAGGCATAGTTAGCTCCATTGAAGAAAGGGGGCTTGTTGACGGGCATCGAATCAAGACCAGAGTCGACATTTGAAGTAGAGGCCATTGATGACTTGATAATCGATGTAACTCTTCCCGAATCTACTCAAGAGGAGATTAAATCTTCAAATGAGTGAGGATCTGATACTAATTGTTGAGTTAATCGATCGACGAAATCGGCCAAGAGGGGGTGAATTGGTAATTGAAATTTTTGTGGAAGCTTTTGTAGAAAATTGAAAGTAATTGTGCAGCGATTTAGAGTGGTTCGACTTTCTCAACCAAATTCTACGTCCACTACCTTAGCTATCCACACTAAGGATTTTCCACAAATTCACTAATTTGTCTTTCTTTTGAGGACAAAGAGTAACCTTACAAATCCCTCAAGAATTATACCCCAAATTCTTGAGAACACTCTCTCCAAAAGAGAAGATTACAAATTTGCAAACTTACAAGGAAATCCTCACAAGGTAGATTGTTTGCACAATTCTAGAACAAAGAAAAGAACACTCAAGAATGAATACAATTGAGTACATGTAGTGTTCTTGAAAGCAAAATAAATATCGAATGCAAAATAGGCTTGAAATGCTCAAACTTGAGGTTTGGTGCTTTCTCTTTGATTCTCTCTTGATTCTAGTTGCTTGTTGTTTCTTGTTATTGATCAATGGCTTCTAAGCTTGTTTAAATACACCTTCAAATGATTCTGAATGTTGGGGATGATTAGTGGAGTCAATAGAGTCGTTTAAGTGTGAAAACAATTAATTAAAGCAGTTGGGAGCGTCAGTGCATCGATGCATACCCTAGGTGCATCGGTGCATCAGTGTAAAATTCAAATATTTTGACCGTTGGACCCTTAGTGCATTGGTGCACTAAGAGTGCAGCGATGCATAAAATGCATTCGATGTTTTGAAAAAGCCAGAGTTCATCGATGCATGGTCTTGTGCATCGATGCATCAAATGCACTGAGTGCATCGATGCATGATATGTGCATCGATGCATAAAATGAATTCGATGTTTGAAAAATTAATTGGTGCATCGATGCATGGATTGGTGCATCGGTGCATCACTTTGAAAAATTGATTTTAGGCTTGATTTCGGTTCAAAATACTTTGTGAAAATTGTTTAAAAAATAGTTTAAGTATAAAACACAATTTTACACATTTAGTAAGGTTTAAAATTGATCTTGAAAGACTTGGAGTAATAATTTGATATTCGATTAATTGAATCGAATATACTTAGAAAAATATTTGTAAAATCTTAAAATTCATTTAAACTTAGTTTGTTAAATCGAAACATCAAAATGTTTTCAACACTAGTGCATCGGTACACTATGTGTAAAATTCAAATATTTCGACCGTTAGACCCTTAGTGCATCGGTACACTGATAGTGCATCGATTCATAAATATGCTTCGATGTTTTGAAAAAGCCTGGGTGCATCGATGCATGGTATGTGCATCGGTACACAAAAGTCATTCGATGTTCAATTAAAATAAGGGTGCATCGATGCATTGATTCATGCATCGGTACATTTGCCTGAAAAATTGATTTTAGGCTCGTTTTTTATTCGAAATACTTTGTGAAAATTGTTTCAAAAATATTTTAAGTATAAAACATAATTTTACACATTAGTAAGGATTGAAATTTAACTTTGAAAGACTTAGAGTAAAATTTTGATATTCGACTAATTATATAGAATATACTTAGAAAATCTTTTGTAAAATCTTAAAATTTATTTATCTTAATTTGTTATATCGAAACATCAAAATGTTGTCAACAGTTGGTATCGAGACTTAGCATGAAAAACATTCAAGATTGTAGTCGTTGAAGCCTCGGAATCGATACTATTTGAAGGAGTATTGATACCACACCATGGTACCTATACTAGAAAAGCCTTCTAGAATTCTAGTCTCGATACTGGCATGCTGATATAGAGACTGAAACAATTTTTGATCAATTTCAAGTGTTTTGAGCTTTAAAACAATACTTAAAAGTTTGAAAAAAATTATAAAACATTTAAAACATATTTTTCAAATTAATTTCGACTTTGAATTATTTTTTAATCATTTGAGCAAATTTAATAAGTACAAAAAACATTTTTCCCTTTTTTGTTATATCAAAATATAGGTTCAACAATCTCCCCTTTTTTATATAACAAAATATTTGAAAAGTAGTTTTTGGCAAAAGTTCCCCTTATTAAAACAAGGGTTGAATAGGAGAAGTAATATGGAAAATATTTAAGTTCTCTCCATTTTATTCTTGAAATTTATTTTTCAAACCAATACTTCTCCCAATTTTTGTTATATCAAAAAATATTCAAACATTTAGGTTCAAAAATAACAATGGAGAGCAAGTAAAATTTTAACATAAAAACCATTTGAAAAATCAAAAGCTCCCCCTCAACAAATGCATTCCAAAAACAAATTTGACTTTAAAAGCTTGACACTTGAAAACTATTGAATTTCAACAAAGATGAACAAACATGATAGTAACACATGAAATTCAATAAATCCAAATCTATACTATTTTATGCAATATTAACATTAGCCATTAAAGTTCATATGCATATAGCTATCAAAAAATGTTATGCATTTGAAAATTTTATATCAATTGTTATAGAGACATCGTTTGCAATAAAACCACATACATAAACATTTAAATTTAAGGTCAAAAATAAAATTTTGTAAAAACAAAACATTAAAATAAACTTGACCAAAAACATTATGATGAACTAAAATTTGATAAAAATCATTTAAACTTAAAAATGTTCACCATAACACATTTTAAAATACATGAGATGAAAACAACATATAATCATTTATGCTCGAAACTCATGCATACATAAAATAAAATAGGCAAGCAATTATGCAAAATAAAAAGAATTAAGTTTAGAGGTCACTCATTCCTCATTTTGTGTGACTAAAGCATTTGAATTTCTTTACTTTTATCACCATTGCTCCCACACACCTACAAAAGACATTTATATAGCTTTTGGTATCTAAATTGCTTTGGATCCTTGAATGTTAGTGCAAAAGGCTCTTGTTTCCTTGGGAATCCATACTTGTCTAATTTTAAAATGATCTATAAGTTTTATAGGAAAAGTATGTTTCATGTGACCATGAAAATAACAAAGTGAGCATTTTGCCACTTTTAAACGTGATGAATTGTTTTGAGAAATTATTTCTTTTCCTTTTGTTAAGCATTCAAGCTTAACTTTTAAATCAATATTTTCTCTTTTTCTAAATCATTGATATTGAATTTTGAAACCTCAAAATCATTTTTCAAAATTTCATTTTGTTTTTCAAAATCTATTTTTACTTTCAAAAGAAAATCATTTTCAACTTTAAATTAATTAATTTCTTATATTGGAAATTTATGGTCTCAAATTCCAAATACAATTCATCATAGACTTCTTGTAACTCTTTAAAAGAATAAGAATTTAAATTATAAGAGTTAGAAGATACATTGGGCTCTTCAAGAGCCATTAAGCACACCTTTGAATTTGGAAGAATTGAACTTGATGGTTCTTCTTTCTTGTCACCATGAAGTTCTTCGAGCTTATCACATATCTCTTTGTCATTTGAACATGAAGAAACGCTTTCATATACATCGGGAAGAAACACACAAAATAAAATATGCATGGCCATGGCATTTTGTTGAGATTTCTTTCGTTCTTAGTCACTCCACTCCTTCTTTGTTGGAGAAAATACCCATTCATGATCTTATCCCATGCTCCAAGATCAATGGATTGAATGAATAGTTTCATTAATATCTTCCAATGATCATAGTTAGCTCAATTGAAGTATGGAGACTTGTCGATCGGTCGAGAGTCCTCCATGAATAATGAGTCGGACGTGGAATTCATTTTCTTGGTTGTGTCGGAAATGGATAAAACTTCTTCAAGAATCGTTTCAAGAGGTTGTTAAATCTTCTAATGAGTCTAGCTCTGATACCAATTGTTGGGCTCAAAAACGATTAACTGAATAACGCCAAGAGGGAGTGAATTGGCCAAATAAAATTTTAGAAGTATGGAGAGAAAGGATAGAAAAATTTGCACAAGTATTTAAAGTGATTCAACTTCCTCAAATGAAATCTACATCCACTACCTTAGCTACATACTAAGGATTTCGAACAAATTCACTAATTTGTTCTTTCTCCTTCTAGGCTCAAGAGTAACATTTTAAAACTCTCTAGTTTTCAATGGCTAAACTAGAACCAAACCCATTTTACAAAAGGATAAGAAGATTGTAAACAAGAAAATCTCACAAGGTATGCGTTTACACAATTAAGCTCACCAAAACACTCTATGTACAAGAGAAAAGGAAAAATATGATTTAAAAAGCTTTACTCTTGGTATGGATTGCTTGGATAGGTGTTGTAACCTTCTTCAAGTGTCCTCAACTTGTTTTTATATGTTGGAATGAGTTTATAGTTGTTGGGATGTTTTGGAGTCATTGGAAGCCTTAACTTTGAGCATTAAAAGCTCACCTGCAACTTGGATATCAATACCGAGAAGTTGGTATCGAGACTGAGCATGAAAAACATTCAAAAGTATAGCCATTGAAGCCTATGTATGGATACTATTTGAAGGAGTATCGATACCACACCATGGTACCGATACCAGAAAAGTCTTCTAAAATCTTGGTCTCAAGATTGGCATGTTGGTCTCGAGACTGGAAACAACTTTTGGTTGATTTCAAGTGTTTTGAACTTTAAAACAATATTTAAAAGTTTGAAAAATTAAAAAACATTTAAAACATATTTTTCAAATTAATTTGGACTTTGAATTATTTTTGAATCATTTGAGCGAATTCAATTAAGTCCAAAAAACATTTTTCCCTTATCTGTTATATCAAAATATAGGTTCAACAAATTAGATGTTTGTTTCACCAGAAAATACTTCGATGTAAATTTATAATGATATAAAATATTAATAAATTATTCCTCTTAATACTTCTATTAATACATTTATTTATTTATTTTAATAATAATCAAATAATTTATATCAATTACATATAAAAGACAACACATAATATGATAACAAATTCTTTCACTATAAATGCTAAAAATATAGTGGTCAGATTCAATAAAGAGTTAAACTATAATAATAATTTTCTTAAAAGATATAATAATAATAATAATAATAATAATAATAATAATAAATTTCCCCTGAGTATAAAAGTACAATGACAAATATAAATCAACTCTAAGTATGGTGACAAATTTCAATGTCCACCTAAGCAAATAATTTGTATTTAATTAATCTCAAATGTATATAAATAAAATCATCATGGTGAAGATCTTTCGATATATATAATTAAATAGAGAAATCATATTATAAACGTAATACAATATGTTCAAATATAAGATTTTATGTTATTTATGAAAAAGATATATAGAAAGATGTATTCAGAATAAATATTTAAATATCTATCAAATGTTGTACTCGAAATCAAAAAAATTAAAAATGATAATAATCTTTTTAATCATTAAAATTATTTGTTGGACGTTGATATTAAATATAAAATTCTTAAAAGATTAGGAATTCTTCATGATGAAAATATGATAAAGTTGTGATTTTAATAACTATAATGGAATTCATACAGTAAAAAGAAGGTTACCAGATTAGGAATAAATAATACAATACTTATTATGGATGAGTAGGTAAGGATTTGTTAAATAAATTACTAATTTTTTCGAGCGAATCTTCTAAATTAGATTTGTCTTCAATATTTAAATACGTAAATTAAAAAGTAAGAAAAATATATTATCTGTTCCAACACGTTTGAAGTTAACAAATTAATTTATTTTTACACATTTGTATTCATCTCATTTACTATTTTGGTAGCTTCTTGTTGGATTTTAATTCTTGTTACCACATTTACAATTAGTCAAAAAAGAATAATTTTTAATTTAACTCTTAAACTTTATACAAAATATTAATTTAGTCTTAAATTTTTGTTTAATTTATTTTTACATTTTTCAAAAAAACAAAAACTTCTCTCAATCCCAAAATGCGACCAAAATATCTCGTTTACTGCAATCTTCAATTATCATAAATAGTTACGACTTTTAATTTTTGAAAATTCGATGATTTGGAATTAATTTGGGTAAAGCTGAAAAGAGTTGCCATCAACCTTTGGGTTATAGGTAGATCGAATACCAAAAACGTCTTTTAAAAATAATTTTAAGAAAATTCATTTTTTAAGACAAAAGTTAGTATGTGTTTACCAAAGATTCGATTAAAACAGGTTCGGGAGTCGGTTACACGTGAAGA
This sequence comes from Hibiscus syriacus, assembly GCF_006381635.1. NCBI lineage: Eukaryota > Viridiplantae > Streptophyta > Magnoliopsida > Malvales > Malvaceae > Hibiscus > Hibiscus syriacus. The sequence goes on from NW_024062903.1 coordinate 2,265,563, forward strand.
AGGATTAACACCCCCACAGTGCTCTAAATCGGTACCTAATTGATTAATTAATGTCTTTGCAATAAAATTTACAAGTTCGACTTTAATTTGATTTATGATCCCTTAAAACAACAAAAATATGAATTTTATAACATTCAACATCACCAAAATAATTAAATTAAAATTACCAAACCATTAGAAAGATAAAAAATATTTGATTATTTAAAAATACGAGACCAGATTTTTAGGTAAGTTCTAATGATCTTTTCTCAACAAATTTAAATAGCCGAACATTTCTTTTTCTTTCACTCACAAATTTTAAAGTGATGAATCAAAGTTTTGGGTGTCAATGATGGGATACACTTTTAATTTAAAATCGTCTAAACGACTCTCTAGTGAGTTAATAGAAATCATTTAAAACAAATTTTAAATTAAAAGGATATTACCTTTAATCTGATTATATAATTAGGTTGAGTCATACACACAAAGCTAACATGCAAATATTAATTAATAAATAATTATATACTTACTAAATATAAAAAAATATCAGGCGACATATCATCTTAATATAAAAATTATTTAAATGTACTTTGTAATTATAAATTATAGACTATATATATATATATTAACATATAATGCATAAGTGTGACTTAAATGAAAAAATAAGAACATAACGTGCCAAGCTATAAATTTAAAAAATATCCATATCTGAAATGATGACTAAATTTAAATAAATGTGAAATTAAACATGTAAATTGAAAATAAGCTATTGACCCTAAACTATATTTTTACCTAAAACTTTTTAATATATAACTTAAACTAAACTTAAACCTAAGCTAAACACTCCTCTGCCGCTCCTCACTTCAATCTCCACTCTCCCTTTCTTCTACAGTAAACGTAAATTTCAAAAAAATCATGGAGAATGCCATGGTTACGCCCTAATCAAGCCCCGATGAGATTCCCATGGCACTTAAAAAACTCTCTGACCAAACCCCTTTCTTTCTCATCTAAACCCTTAAATCGAACCCCTAAGATTCACAGTAACAACAACCCTAAAAAAACTAACAACCGATGTATCTAGGCTCCATATTATCGACCATCCATTCCGATGGTACCCCAACGATGCTCTCTTCTCAGTTTACATCTCCGGCGGAACGAGTAAATTACAATGGTTAGCCACTAAAATTATCTCTTTGGTTTTTTAAATAGCTCAATATTGATGGACGAATCTCATTTTTTATGGTTTTCACTTTTTAATTTATTTCAAAATGAATCACACACACACACTTAATGTACTGGAAATTAAGAAAGTACAAGGAATACCTCAAATATAATCTTTATTGATTTCAAAGAAGATGGAGAAGACCCGATTACACTGCTTTTGTTTTGGATGCTTCGTTATGTAAAAGACGATTAAAGAACTAACTATTTCGTGCTTTTCTTGCCTTTTCAAAAAAAATGGGTCCCCTGTTGTTGATGAGCTCCCTTTCGAATGTAATGCCCCCCCCCCCCCCCTTCGAATGGACATCCTCCCATTTATAAAAAATTTTCATTGCTCGATAGTGGGTTATCCATTGATGTCCAAATAATGGCATGGTAGTGTAGACAGCATTAACAAAATTTTAGGATTAAAAATATCGATTTAGTGGATGGTTGATTCGGTATTGATTCTTGGTTGCTTTTTGACATATGCAGTGACGCAGGTGACCTTGTTGATGACTCGACGATGATGACACTGTCATTGTTGGAGGCAACGGTAGCTTGTGTTTTAGGGTTTAAAAACCCTAATTATTATTGTTGTTGAGTTGAGCCGAATTTAGGTCTTAATCCAATTTGTTGGGTTGTAACTTGTAATATAGGCTGTTGGGTTTGGGCTCCAGGATTTGTATTATGGGCTTGTAATTGTCTTCTGATTGGCCTACATAAATGTAACAATAACATTAATAATAATAATAATAATATAGTAATAATATTTATAATATTTTTTTAAAGCCGGTCAAAAACGGGTGTCTTACATACTTGATGTTAATTTTCGTTCTAAATATTTTATTTGAATGTTTTCAAGAACACTCTATCGTAGAATGAGCGTGAAAAACACTGCTTGATTGAAGTAGTGCGATTCGATACGACATTCGAATGCAAAGTGAACTTGAAATAAGTCGAGTTTATTTTTATAAAAATTATAATTAATTCATTTTATTTTAATTCAAAAGGCAATGTATGTCTCTTTAACTAGTACGCTATTTTATGCAATTATCGACATTCAATTTATATTCGATTGATAACATTTGTATCTCATAGTTTGCATTCCATTTCTGTATTTTCGCATTTTCATTTTTTGCATCTTTACAATTCACATCTATACGTCATACATTGCATAGCTTATTAACATGTGTCGATCATGAAAACATGAAAGTAATTTGTGATGGATATTATGACAGAAGTTCTGAAAGCAAATTAAAGTCACTCGAGGTATATCTCCAAAAAAAAGATTGAAAGCAATAAAAGAAATATTAGCACGTATTAGTAAGATCGAGAAAATCTAGGAGCAACTCGTAAAGACCCAACAAGAAATGTTTGATGAAGCAAGAAAGTTTCAAGTTGAGTCCAAGGAACAGATGTCCAAGCTGATGAGTATGATGGTTACAATAATATATGGGGATAAAACATTAGAGGACCCTACTGTGTAAGAAAAAAATGAAAACTTCGAGTGAGAATCTGAATGTTAGTGGTGCAGACAATGTAATGATAATAAATGACCAATAACCTGTTGAAGAATGTGGTAATTCGATTCAACTCCAAAAATCAGGTATAATTCTAGAAAATGCGACAGAGATCATGCTGGAAATAACAAAAATTAAGGGTAAAACTTCTAACACGAAAGTTGAGCCTAAATAAAAGAAAAGAAGCATGAAAGAGGTTCAAGTGCCATTGAAGAAGACTAAAAAGAATATAAAGAAAAAGAAGAGAATACCTCTTGTTCCGATTCCAATTTCATATTCAGACTTGTTACCATTTCTCTTCGAAAGTGACCTCCTAACGCCTATTCCTCCAAGGTCTAATACTTATTTGCGTTCAGATTGGCAAAGTGTCAAAAATTCTTGTGGCTATCATTCTGGAGAATTTAGCCACTTTATGGAAAGTTGTGCAATTGTGAGATTAAATGTTTAAAACCTCATCACGGAAGGGTTGCTATGCTTTGAAGATGGAAAACCTAGCTCCCCAGAAGCTCAAAATTTATCGATGAAGGGAGATCTGCAAACTAATGTCTCTCCCAAGACGTTGTTCTAAAGTTAAATCTTCGAAGTAAACATTTTGGTGATCAGTCACAAGGTCTTCAAGATGTTCATAATAATGGCAAGGATAAAATGAGGTCAAAAGAGCTTCTACCCAACTTCCCTTCATTGTAATACATCAAGTTATATCCCAAGTTGCTCCAAGCCCAGCTGATTGCTCCACGTTCGATTAACCTTCTGCTTCCCCCTTATTCAAGTTGGTACAATGAGAAAGTTTCTTATGAATATCATGCTGGAACTCGAGGACACACTATTGAGAATTACAACAACTTCAAGCGACAAGTCCAAGATCTTTTGGCTTATGGATTTATAGAGGTGGATGATAATAATCAGTCTGTTTCGGTCAGACAATTGGAAGTCAACCCCTAGAATTGAGTTAATGGGGTTAAAACGAGTGAAGTGTATACGGAATAGGGCGTAAAAAAGAAAAAGATCAAAATCAATAAAAGTAAGGTAAATGAGATAGAGATAAAAGATTCAACTCTCGATACCTCTCTTATGTTAAAAACTGAGAAAGAGATGCTAAATGATGAGAAAGAAGTTAAAGAAGAGGTTATATAGGACTGGCCGCAAAAGATGTCTTTGAAAAATACGATCCTCAAGGTTTTTCAAGTGCCTATTGTTGACTTACTATCCCCTTTAATCAAGAGTCAGTACCTCACTCCAAGGCCTTTAAGAGTGAAGAATAGCCCATTTGCTTATGGTTATGACTCGTATAGTGCTTGTGATTTTCATCTGGGGGCATTAGGTCATCCCACTTACAAGTGCATACCATTTATGGAAGAAATAGAAAAGCTCGTCGACAAGGGAGTCGTGACACGAGAAATGATCAAGAGATGGGGAACAAATAAGGAAAAAGACCCTAGTCCGATTACACACCTAACATTTTAGGAGTAATGAGGTATTGTAGATGAACAAGTGGAAGTCGTTATCCACCACAGTTGTACCTTCCATTTGCAGTATCTTGTTTGAATATATTTTTTTGTCCTTTCTTAGCCTTTTTGTAAGGTTATTTAAATAAATTTGTGTTAGTATAAAGATGGTGAGCATTGAATCAAATTTACAATATTGAAATTCATTGGGTATCAACTGAATTAAAACTCTTTAAATAATTAGAGTTATGGATCTTTGACAATGTAACAAGATTGAAACCTAATAAAGCAAAGACCCTAAACCTTACCCCATAAGATATACACTCGAGCACCATATCCTTCTCTTACAAGGACCAATAGAGTCTTCTCCTTTTATAAGGAAATGAACAAGAGGCTTGGTATTAAGGTATTCATAGGAGTGGGCAACATGGGGCATCTCTTGTGTATAATATTGCAAAACTAACTAGACTACACTTCTGTTGAGGACGTTCAATGATGATCCTAATCTTAACAAATGGAATGATGGAGTGGATGGATTTTAGTATAGGTCAGTTGTTTGAGAAATGAATTCTAAATATGGGATTATCTGAACATAAAAAAAGACACATAGACTATAACAGGTTCTTTTCAATGAGCTTAAGAAATTCTAATCTGAATACTCAAAAGGATGATAGATTTATTATTATAGATTATGCAATAAAGTTAAGTTATTCCACTAAAGCAATTGGTTATAGAGGAAACTCAAATTCCCTGGCTTTATGAATAGATTGTATTCAAACCATGACAGTGCTCGGGTATTCGGCAGTTTGATGTTTGCTCTACTGTGATTGTCAAGTCGAAGACTTTGTGATGAGATGAATCCTTTTGCTAGCCCAATAAAGGAAATTACAATAAAGTTTAATTCAGCTAGCCAAACAATGGCAAATTAAATCTAATTTATATAACAAGAAGTTTCAGTAAAATTGACTAAGGGAGTTGAGGAACACTTGTTATAGTCAACCTCACACAAACACTTAGGAATTTTATATTTAGACTTATATCTCTACACTACCTTTGCTAAGGAACTGCGAAGCTTGAACGAATGGAAGATTTCAGAAGACCAAATAGAAGTGTTCTAAAAATTCTAGTAATTGAATATACTAGTTGCGTCATTTTGTCTGCATCATGTTAAAATACCAAGCCAAGAAAGAGGGGCATGTTATAATGTTCACAAGAACTAAGGAAGAAAAGACATATTTGGTGACTAAAACCTTAGAAAATAGGAAACCAACCTGAAGCCAACCCATCAATTGTGACACTTGTCAAAGAGCTATAACTTTGAAAATATTAAAATAGTTGTTGATTCTTTTTATATTCTGTGAACTCATGTTTATGATTTTATTCAATTGTGAGTATGAATTAAGGAGTAACACTTTATAAAATTCTTTCATTCTTTGATTTTTAAAATAAAAGAAATGAGAAAAACATTTTCGAACAAGACAATATCTTTGGAGTAGTTGGTAGTTGGCATACATCTCAAACATAGAGCTCATACTTAGAATTAGTGTTGGATCATCTAGAAGTATTAATATGGGGTACTTTTAAAGGCCCATATCATATGAGAATACAAGCTCATTGATTTGAGCAGACATTTATTTATACATAAGGGTATGAAGAATGAAAATGGTGAAACAGGGATAGTGAAGCTTACCATATATGATCGTTTTGTCCATCATACAGTTGCATTAGTCTGGTAATTTCACATGCATTAATCTGGTGAGATGAAGCATCCCATTTATTATTCCCACTGAGTTTTGGTGTTTTTATAATGATATACAAAAGCTTTGAACACCATTGAAAATCTAGGCAGAAGCCACATGAAAGGATGAATGTGTTGTAGAATGTTTTTACGAACCAATGAATATGTGTAATACCCCAAATTTTGGTTAGTGACTAAAATATAACTTTTGAAAGTTTGATGGTCAAAGTATAAAACTTGGAAGAAATTTTAGGAAATTAAGTGGTAAAGTTCTTGAAAAGAATTTTATTTCATAAATAGATAGTTTACTCTTGAGAATGGGGTTTTATGGAATTATATTTGGAATTTGGTAAAGAAAAATTAGAAATGGTTAAAACCGGTAAGGAATCGGTAATTTCAAATTGAATTGGAATTTTACAAAAATTTGAAGGATGTTATAAAATGGTTGGAAATATTATTTTAATATTTTGGATCAAAGAAATTTGGTCTGAAAATATGGAATTTTTCAGATTTAATTGAAATAGTGGAATTTGGTGACTAAAATGCAAGTTTTGAATTTAAAGTCAAAATATTTCATCTTTGACTTTGAATTATGATAAGGATGAGTTGTCATGGTTTTATGGTAAATAAGAAGATTCATTAAGGGTAAATTGGTCTTATCCCAATTAAGTGAATATTATATTCATTTAAGTGGATTATAATGTAAAGTATTATGATATGCACCCAACATATCATTTCAATTGTTCATCTTCTTCTCCCAAAATCAGCCATGGGTTTCTCCAAAGGTAAGAGAAAATTCCAACTCCATTTTCAAGCAATTTGATTCAATATTTTGTGTAAGTTGTAAATAGAAAATGGTTGTATGAGAAAAACTATCTTTTGGTACCAATATGGCATGGTAATCTTGTTGGTGTTCAAAGATCCTAAATTTAAGGGTTTGTGTTCATAAAAAGGGATCATGAAATTGATGATGGATTTTGATGTTTGTGAGGTAGTAGATTCATATTCAAGCATGTGTGATGATTAGAACATGTTTAATCTTTTGAGAATTTGTTCTATGAGTTTTGATCATGGATTTGTTTGAGTGAGAAAAATTATGGAAAAATTATATATGAGTTGGAAATGATGAAGGAAGTATTATACAGGCCTTAGGAAAATTGGGGATCATTTTGTAAGTTTTGAAAAGTTGGAGATCAATTCGTAAATTCCAGAAAAATTAAGGGATTGTTGTGTAAGTGTTATATAATTGATGTGCTATACTGGAATTTTTGGTATTAAAGATTTAGGTGATAAAATGGTGAAGGACCATTTTGAGTAAATTGGAAAAGTTGGTTCCAATACTAAAAAGAATTAATAATGTTAAATTATATGGTGGTGAATAGTTTGAAGCATGATTATGGAATATATTTTGGTTATATATTTATGATAGTACAATACTAACATATATAAGTATGAATCTATATTATGTACAGATTGTGATTTACTCGGTGTTCAAAACGATTCGAGTATAAAAGAAAAGGGTTATTGTGGACAATAGTGAGGCTTATTTTGGAAAATTATAAAGTGTCAAGGTGAGTGCAACACATGCATGAAATTATACGGATGTATTATACATCATCAGGAAGACTTCCTGATATTATATTATATTTTTGTCGACCTTGTTTTATCAGCATGATATTATATCATAAGGTTGCCATGAATCTATATTATACACATAGTATAAATGGTTTTTCGGGTATTGTCCGGATTAGCACTATAGCGTAAGCTTAGTGTAGGTTGTGCCCACCACCTGCATGATATTATACAATACACATTCAATTTTGTCGACCTTGTTTTATCAGCATGATATTATATCATATTTTTATAAATTGATATGACATTGATATGTCATAGTATGAAATTGTAATGCTTTGATTTTTGAAGATGTGATATTTTACCATGAATGTTATTTCGGGTATTAACTGCCCAATGTTAAATTATAATAATATAATTTACCATGGATGGATTGAATAAAGTAGACTATATGCCCGAATAAGTCATTGAGGGACAGGGTATAGTTGGCATGCCATAGAGTATAGCAGCTGCAGGTTTATATTAGCACTATAGTGTGTAAGGACACTAAGTGCAGGTTTATGTCCGGATTAGCACTATAGCGTAAGCTTAGTGTAGGTGGTGGGCACAACCTTATGTGTATTGTCTGGATTAGCACTATGGCATAAGCTTAGTGCAGGTTTAGCACTACGGTGCATGTATTTTACTCGTATACCCAGGGTCCTCAGGGTTGTATATTGGGCTATTGTCTATGGTTTTATACATTATTGGTTAATAAATGGTAAGCACGAAATTAAGCTTATGAGCTTAAGAAATTAATGGCAAGTATATTGGTAAGGAATTTTATATTCAGTTATATTATTTTTTATCATGGTAAAATATTGGATATGCTGATAATATGATTGTAAGGTATTTGGTTTTTATAATAAAATTATGCATGAATTGTATTGCACTGTAAAATGTTTTAATTGCCTCACTAAGTATATACTTAGCGTGTGATGATTTTCACGCGTAGGTAAAAAGCTCGTAGAAGAATAGAGAGTTCAAGGCAACATCAAGCATCAAGACGTATATTTCTTTATCAGTAAGACATCCTAAAATGTAATGTAGATTTAATTAGTGGCATGTAATTATTATGTAATTATTATGTTTTATTTGCTTTGTTGAACAAAATTGGAAACAAGAAAATGGAATTTTATGAACTTATATGTATTTTCGCAGTTACTGTAGCAGTTACTGTTCATTACTACAGTAACCGCGTTTTGGCAAATTTCCAGATTACAAAAGGGTAACCGATTCCCCTACTACAGGGAATCGATTCCCCCACTATTCACTGTAACTGTTCACAGGAACTATTCACTATTCATATAAAATAAATATTTTGAATTAAATTAGTTACAACGAAACATGATTTATATGACATGGTATTTTTATAATATTATTTACTATTTTAAGAAAATAAATTTTAAATAGCTTTTGAATTTTGAATTGGTTTTTTTTAATACGGATGACATCTATAATCTGTATAGGTATAATTATACGGGTTATGGGTGTTACAATATGGCATTGAACCAATGTTGCGATCAGGCTTTGTTTCCATTTTTTGACCCAAGATTAAGGTTGTCTTTTACAACCCCAAGGTTAAAAGTGAAGAATAGTGAAGATTTCTTTAGAATGAGCGATGAAATTTTAACAGTAAGAAACTAGTGAAGCCAATTAAGATTGAACGATGAGTTGTTATGTGGTACAAATATCTTTGTTCAAGATCTGATTAGATGTGGAGACACAAAAGGAATTAGGATACCCTCATATATGTTTCAAGAGTCAAATTAGAACAGACGATGCTCTCTTAGTGATATTTGCCGAGTTAGGCATAGTCATATACACGAATTTGATTCATTTCATCATACATCATTTCATTCATAAATGATAAATTTTGATCTTCCTCATGATAATGTTTGTAAAATTTGTTTTGAGAAATTTTGTCTATCTTAAGATGGTTTCTCTAGAAACTTTAATCGTAGCTTTCTTATAACATGTTTCCTAAAGAACTCAATCTTGTCTTACTAAAAATCATTTTCCCTTGACGCTTCAAATTGACTTCCTTGTGAAGAGAATTCAATATTTATTATTCCTGACTCCCTCGTGAAGAGGAACCAATCTTTGACTTCCTCGTGAGGAGAAGTCAATCTTTGTTATTCATGAAGAGGAGTCAATCCTTGACTTTCTCATGAAGAGAAGTCAATCTTTGTTATTCCTGACTCCCTCATTAAGAGGAACCAATCTTTGACTTCCTCATGAAGAGAAGTCAATCTTTTTTATTCTTGAAGAGGAGTCAATCCTTGACTTTCTCGTGAAGAGAATTCAATCTTTGTTATTCTTGACTCCCTCGTGAAGAGGAACCAATCATTGATTTCCTCGTGAAGAGAAGTCAATCTTTGTTATTTCTGAAGATGAGTCAATAATTGACATCCTCATGAAGAGAAGTCAATTTTTGTTATTCCTAAAGAGAAATAAATCTTTGTTAGTCCTGACTCCCTCGTTAAGATGAACCAATCCTTGACTTCCTCGTGAAGAAAAGTCAATCTTTGTTATTCTTGAAGATGAGTCAATCTGTCAGATTTGGTCTTCCTAAAGAAACAACGAAGCAAATCAATCCTTAAGTCTGATTTTCCCTGAAAGAAAAGTGGAGCAGACACGTCTTCCAAAATTGATCTGACTACCCAAAAAGAGGATCAGATCAAGTTTGATCTCCCCTAAAAGAAGAATAGAGCAGACCCGTCTTCCGAAATTGATCTGATTACCCAAAAAAGAGGAATAGGTCAAGTCTTATCTCCCCTGAAAGAAGAGAGGAGTAGACTTGTCTTTCAAAATTGATATGACTACCTAAAAAAGAGGAACAAATCAAGTTTGATCTCCCTTGAAAGAAGAATGTAGCAAACCCGTCTTCCAAAATTGATCTGACTACCCGAAAAAGAGGAAAAAATCAAGTCTGATTTGCTCTGGAGAAATAATGGTATCTCGTCAAAATTCAAAGCATGAAGTTGAGTGGACGAAAACTTATTGTCTCTTCGTCTTTGCCTTATTGTTGTTGACATAAGAATGAGCAAAGATGGGCAACTGTAGACATGGTTTTCATCCAAAATATAATAATAATAATAATAATAATTATTATTATTATTAAATAATAATTACATTATTACAGACCCAGAAATATATTAATCATCCCAGCAGAATAACCTAAACCTAGACCCAGTCAATAGGCTCAAACCCGGTTAAGGTTTTGTATCATTCTCCCAGCCACCTTTATCCTTAACCGTTGGATCTGATTTAGATCCAATGGTCTAGATTGGATTAGGATTAGGGTTTACCTTAAGGAATTATCAGTCGCCGCCACCATGGATGACCATTGACCAGCGCGTGAGCTTCACCACTCATTTTCCATCGCGTGAGCCACTGCTGTCATTTTCGGATTGCACCATCCAGATCTAAAATATCTGGGTGTATTTAATCCACCCAACTCACGGCCGCCCTTGGTGACTCATGGATGCCTCTGGTGAGTCACACCCGCTCCTAGGTGAGTCACCACCATAGCCCCAGTGACTCACAGGGCTTCTCCTCTTCGACTGGTCCGAAGGAAGAGCCATGGGGCCTATAAAAACCATAACCTGCAAGGAAAAATATGAGGGAATATAACACAACCACAAGCAATAATTAGAAAGCAAAAAAGAAAAGGAAAACAAAGAGAAAGAAAGGAGTATATTATCATTCAAAGTCACGCGCCTCGTCGCTAGAGAAAAGAAACATCGAAAACTGACGGTAACCCCTTTGTTTTTCTTAGATCTAGGACGATCGATTTAATATTAGGGGGATTGGTGGTCGAATTCAAGTTTAGGAAAGACCAAAGGTCATTTTAAGTGGTTTTTCTAACTACGGTCGCCGTATGCGGTGGCGGAGAACTCCAGCGAACGATCGTCGACGGTGGCCGGCCTTTCTCCGATGAGGGAAGGTAGAGAGAAGCTAGAGAAAAAGTCTCTTTTTTAGAAAAAGAAGTGAAAATGGAAAATGAGAGAGAATTAAGGCCCTTAAGGGCCGGTTTAAGGGTATATATACTCCTCCCCATACGACGTCGTTTTGGGGATGGGATTTCTGCGTTTTAGCGCATGGGTAAATCATTCTCGCAGCCTCTTTATTTAGTAACTTTTCATTTTGGTCATTGAAATTAATTTTTGTTTATTTTAATTTGTATTTCAAATTTTACGTTGTTTCTATTTTAGTCACTGAACATATTTATATGTATTTTGGGTAAAATATCCGATTTAGTCCTTAGATTTTAATAGTTTTCATTTTTAACCCCAAATTGTGATAATGGTCAAATTACACTACCAGTACCTATTTTGCATGTTAGTCTCATTTATGCCTATAATTTTACTTTCTTTACAATTTAATCCTCGAATTTAAATTTTTTATTCTAAAATAATACTATTTGTTTATTTATGTTTAAAGTGCATATATGTGAGATATTTGCAATGGTTGCCTTGATCATTTGTTAGTTTTATAATTTAATCTCTAAATTTAATAATTTATTCTTTTAATCCAACATTTACATATTTGTTAATTTTTGCTAATTGTAATACTTTTAAAATGTTATTTTACTCGAGAAATTTATAGAAATGCTCCTTAACTGACAATGGGTGTGTTTCCAAGAATTATTCGAATAAAATAATAGATTTTATATTCGAATATATTTGTTTAATATAATTAATGTATGCATTTTATCTAAAATTTTGACTTTATTCTTTTGTACGAGGAATCCATAAAAATACCCCCTTTATTTACTAGGGAGGTATTTTCAAAGATTATTCGTATAAAATAATATCTTTTTTTATTTTTCTAAAAAAGTATCATAATATAAACGTTATTCAAATTTACTAATTTTAATATTTAGATGACGTATAATCATTTAGGTACTAATTTTGGGCGTTGTGGGGGTGTTAATTTTTCCCACACGTAACCGACTCCCGAACCTTTTTTCAAAACGAATCTATGGTCAAATCAATTTTTTATCTTTTAAAATTATTTTTCTTAAAATTATTTTAAAATGTATTTTTAGGTATTCAACCTACCTAACTCAAAGTTTGATGACGATTCCAAAATTGTATATTTATGTATTTATTTAAAACCCAACATGTTTCAATATTAAGTTGGATCGATCCTCACTATAGCACTAAAAAGCTGCGAGGACCGTTTCGACATATACAATTACATATTTTTTATATTTTATTAACGATCTAATTTCAAATATTTTTTATAATTTTATCTTTCTAAAATTTTAATATATTTTTTAAAAAAAATTGACAATATTTATATTAAATTATGTGTCCGATATCTTCGAATAAGTAGACCACATATAAATGAGTATACATTTGTGTAATTGAAATTAGCTTTGCCGTGGAAGTGAAGCTCAAAACTATTTGGGAGGTCAAGGGCAACCGCAAGTGAGCATGGAACGTTGGACTAATGAAATAAAGCATTTTCATCTTTAGCTTTGAGATTTTCTTTATCATTACTAGGTCAAGCTTTTACACAATTTTTTTTCCCACTCATAGTGAGTATCAATTTAATAATATAATGGACAATAAAGAGTATCTTTATCGATTTACAAGTTCTTATACGGATGTGAAAGTTGCATAATTAAATGTAGAGAATGTACACGTCAGAGTACAATTAACAATTTTAGTACCAAAATTTATATCTTCTATCATTTTAATTATAATTCAACAAATGTTTGACATTTAAAAAAATTATATTAATTTCGTGCTTTTTTTATTTTAGAATAATTTAATATTTCATTAAAATAACTAACTAGAAGTTTCAAGTTAACTAGAAACAAAAACACGAACCAAAATTGGGCGAGTAGTAAAATACCCCTTAGACGGGGGAAGGATGGTTTGGAAATTAAACGCCCAAAACAGCAAAACTCAATTCAAATGGAAATGTAGTCTTAATTAAGATCAAGAAAACTACTCAAATAACAGAGGGCTGTAACTTATTTAACAAGACCAAATGAGAGACATACTTGAAATGAAATTAACCGTCATACCAAGAGTTCCATAATCACTCCGACTCCGACTCGGCATTCTGGAGCCACTCAAGAAAGGGCTTGACATTCTTCCATATCTGAGAACTCTTACTACTACCAGTTATTCCTTTCTGGTACCACTCCATGATGAACTCTTCTTCCAAGATGTCATCATCATACAACACCTTGATAACTAAAGCCACCTCCTTTGCCGCATCAGGGCTTGCCTTGCCACAAAATGACTCGATAGAATGTAGGAGCATCATTTGCCATCCCTCTTCTTTGGTGGCAGCTGCCGCTGCTGCTACAAGGTAGTTCTTCTTTTTAGTTACTTCCTTTGCAAACCCCTTTCCAACATCATCAAAGAGTACAGTAAAAAGGGCATTTGTGATTTCTTGGGAAGTTCCAGAGAGCGAACCTAGGAAGGATTTAAGCTGAGAAGGAGAAGACCCCTTCTTGAGATGTTCCTTTATCTCATCAACAAGTTTCTCATGGGCACTGACAACCTTTTCAGGTGCCTTAACATCATGCTCCGGAGACTTCTTTACAGATTTTTTCTTCTCTTCACAGGTAGATAGCATCACCATGTCTGCAGTAACAGCACTCAACTGCTCCTGAATGCGTTGCTTAGCAGCCTCCAGAGAAGTATCTGTTTGCCACTGGACATCGTCGTCATCGTAACTTGCCACCTCATTCTCATCGGCCTGGCTTTGTTCAGGGGAGTAATCCTCATCAGAATGCTTGCCTTTCTTCTTCGTTACTGCACCTTTGGGAGCAGCAACCTTCGAAGTAGTAGTAGAGGAACCCTTCTTTTTAGCCTCTTTTTTAATCTTCTTCAGCTCTTCATCAGCAGCCTCACCCTCTTTGAGTCTTTCCTTTTCAGCCCTCCTCATTGCTTTCTTGTCTTTTGATGACTTCTTTGCCTCTGGTGGGTTTTTAAGAATGAATGTGGTAAGCTTATCTCGCATGTCAACATCAGAAATAAATCCACATGCAGCACATTTTAGGGTAATCATCTGTGTCTTTGTAATAATAATCTCTGTTTCGGGGTTCCCACAACCATAGCACTGAACAAACTTCTTAATAAAGTTCTCAAGAAGCCCCGCAAGCTTAGCAGTGTCATGGGCCCCATTTACATGTGAAGTTCCAGTCTTCTCATCAAACTTTGATTGAGCTCCCAATTCACAGCCAAAATACTTCGTAGTGTAAGAGGCAGGTCTAGCCAAAGCCTTTGCAATTTCAACCATATTAACTACATTAGTCTTGATGCCATTTCCTCTCCCTTCAATCTTAGTTATCATTTTGGGCATCTTATACCTATAAAAGGCATCATCACTATTCGAAGCACCAATATTTTGCAAAGCCATCTTTGATCAAACTGTTGCACTTGGAAGAGGTTGCATAAAATGGAAACCGAGACTGTGTGTGCTATAGACCTCAATATGCATGCATACAACTTCGGAAGAGGAGATTATATTCTTCTCTCTAAAAGTGGGACAGTACTCTCCGAGCAATCCAACAGATGAAAAAGAGAGAGAGGCCCGTTCAGACATAAAAGAAGATGCAATCGTAACACTCTCCACTTTGACAAGCAGCAGACACAGCAGATTAAGCTGCCAACTTCCTGAATGAATAACAAAATCCATCCGGGCAAAGGTTGAACATTTATTATATCAATAACCAGCAGAAAATTCATCAACAACAGGAAAACTGTTTCAAATCTACATGAAATATACCAACATTCATCAAATTTCAAATGTAAATATCAGAATCAACAAATATCAATTCTTAAAGCCTAAAGATTCCAAGATTAATCTAGATATGAAAACATTACAAAACAAAAGATTAAATTTCTTTCTTTGTAAGACCCTCCATAACAACCAGATAGTTAAAACGTTAAAATAATTGTTAAATTAAATCAGACAGATCAAACTGAAAAATTAAAATCTCAATTCCCAAACATCCTAACAATAAATAACATAACGATTCAAAATTGTTACAAGGTAAATTAAATAAGTAATTACTAAGAACTATAAAATCCGTATTAAATAAGCTAATCATTATGTTCAAAGTTAAATAATAAAAACTAAACTCAGAAAAGACATAATTTATGATTTAAAATCCGCATTGCAATAATCTAAACATCGAAGAAATCATCAATTACCAATCATAAAAAAACAAATATTCAACCAGAAAAGACACAAAGCTGCATCGATGGTATAAGAAATCCAAAAACAAAAATAAACTCATAAAAAAAACAATAAAAGATACACAAAGATTTAACAAAAGAAAACATCAATGTAGGTATCGGAGAAGTAGTTGAAAGATTGAATAAGTGGTAGAAAATCATGAACAGATTAATAAACGAAAAGAAACTGGGAACGGCAGAATCATACATCTGATGAGATTGAAAAGATAGGGGAATTGGAGAAGAGAATGTAGGGATTTGGTGGTACAGAAAGAGAAGAGAAAGACGCTGCTTTATACACGCCAAATTACGTGGAGAAATCTTAAACGCGCTAGGGCAAACTCAGAAACTTCGAATTTAATTATTATTATCAGATCGATTTATTGTATTACATCATTGCCCTTAACTCTATTTTCTATTTCCCAGTTTTGTCCTTTTCCTTTTTCGTTTCCAAGTTGTACAAAAATTTCAAGTAATTTTATCTTCTGATTTTATAAATATCTGAAATTGGTTTATGTTAAATAAATTTAACAATTAAAATTTAATTAAATATGAAAACATGATAAAATAAGAATTCCAAAACTAAATTTTATACTACAGATTACACTAAAGTAATGTTTGTATTTAAATTATTTAACAAAATTAACATAAATAATTTAATTTTTATACTACAGATATACACTAAATTGACATATAATTTATGTGGAAGAATTCACAGTTTAATAGGACTAAGTATTTATTTTTGAATTTAAGCTAAAAAAGCTATATGCAGTATCTTCAAATATAATGGAAGATGTGGATTATAGAAATAAATAATAATAATTCTTTTTTCAGAAAATTATAAGAGTGTTACCATGAAAATAAAAAATACGTATAAAAAGAATATTGGTGGGGCAGAAAGACAGAAGGGTAAAGGATTTCTGTTCCGCGTAGAATTGCTGTTTACAAATTCCAATACAAAAGGATTTCTATTTCACTTAGAATTCTTTTAATTTAGTCTCTAAACTTTATTCTGGTTCACATTAGTCCTTTAATTTGATGATTTTTGCAACTTAATCCCTAAACATTATTTTGATTCAAATTAACCTCTAAACTAGACAACTTGTCTCATTTTAGCTCGATGATGTGACATCATCAAGAGGTCTAAAAATGGGCCAAGATCAATGCAGACTAAAAAGTATTTAATGACTAAATTGAAGGAGTAAAAATGTTTTATCCCAATACAGAAAGTGGAAGATTCAAGGCGTGGGGGGCCTTAATTACTTGATCAGTAGCTTTCTCTAATTTTACTTGGTCAATCCACAAAGTGATGGTCTTCCTCTTACGCGTGTGCGTGACTCAAACATCTAGACAGCTTCTTCAACCTTGAGCTTTCTCATCACTCATTTTAATACCAAAATCGAAGACTAAAACAAGAAGTGAATCAGAGTCTATTGGCTGCAACTTTGAAAAAAGCGCAACATTTTGTTATAATTTCACAAACCCTTTTAAACCCCATCCGTCTCCCAACTCTCTTTCTTGATGGGGAATGGATAGAATCACCATCTTTACCAGAAGCATCCTCATTTTAGTCAAAAGCCAACTTTCATCCCCGTCATGTGATCCAGATCATCTATTAAAGATGAGAGCCTCATCAAATCTGATCCTTTGTCTCCAAAGATGGGTTGCATTTACATGGGACAAGTGAAGAGGGGTAACAGTTTCAAGCTCAAGTGTGGTGAATTGCTCACGAGAAATAGAAAGGATTAAGAAGATAGAGAGAATAGAATGAAGAAAATAGAATTCATAATATTTTCATTGATAATTTCATTTGATTACAACTGAATTATTTTATAGGAATCATAATATTTTCATTGATAATTTCATCTTATTACAACTGAATTATTTTATAGGAATTAGTTCATAACATATTGTCAGCTGTATCATTTCTCTAACAACATTGATTCCTTAACCATTTCTGTCTTCATTTGTTGGATGCAGGTTATTGGGCTTGCCATTTCTTGGTCCAATAAGAGCCTGGTCTCATGCTTCAGCAGCCCACGCTCGGTTCTTTGCCCATCAGGTAACATCTCTACCTTATCCATATGCTTATCATCTAAATTTCCAATTATAATCCCTAATTTCCCCATGTTTCCCCCTTTCTCCTCATCAGCCTCTAATTTCACCTCCTGGTTCATGACAATACCCCCAGCTGCAGTCGATGCTTGTCCTCAAGGATCAAAAATCAGGAAATTGGGATCGAAGGATTGTAAAATCTTTCCAGATAGCATTCTCAACCCCTAATTTTGACCACTGAATTAGCAATTAAGTTATTGCCCTATTGTTTCGTTTGATAACTCGTTTATCCAAAACAATTATAAGATAAACTCGAAGCTGACCATCAGCAGTGAGTTCAGGTGGGTCTCTTGAAGCAACGTTCTTATCCCCAATTTTTCTTTTCAGAAGGCTAATATGAAACACCGGATGAAGTTTAGAATGAACTGGTAATTCCAATTGGTATGCAACTGAACCAATTCGTTTCTTTATTTTGTTGGGACCATAGAATCGAGCAGACAATTTCAAATTCATGGGTAAAGCCAAGGAAGTCTGTTTGTAAGGCTGAAGCTTAAGGTAAACTTCCTCCCCTTCCTTAAATTCCCTGTCACTGCGATGTCTATTTGTATAATATTTCATGCAATGTTGTGCTTTAGTGAGTTGATCCAATAGTATACTATTGATATTATCCCTTTCCTGCATAAACTGTTGTACATCAGCCACCCTTGACTCATTTGCCCAAGTCATTGTTGGAGGTGTATAGCCATATAAGGGCATGAAAAGGTGTAGTACCTATCGCAGTATGAAAACTAGTGTTGTACCACCATTATGCGTGAGACAACCATTTAGCCCATTAACTTGGTTTTAAAAAACAAAGTCCTCTTAAATACTGCTCAAGAAATTGGTTAAGTGTAACATCCTCAATACCGGGTTAGTGACCAAATTGAAATATTTCAGAATTTGGTGATTAAAGTAGAAAAATTGAATAGTTCAATGATTTATCTGGAAATATTTCCTAAAAGTTGTTAGTAATTATTAAAGGAATTAAAGGGCAAAATGGTCTTTTGAAAAGGAAAATTTTTATATTCCTTTTATAAGATAAGGGAACCACGTGGGAAATGAGAGAATTCTCCAGAGTTTTCTTTTTTCTTCTTCCTCCTCTCGTATATCCAAGCTCAAAGGTGAGTTTCTTTGCTTGTTGATTAATTGTTGATTTTAAGGTTGGGTTATGATCATTAGATGATAATTAAGCTTAAGGAAAGCTTAATTTGTTCTAAAATAACAAGATGAAAGATATAGAAGAGATTAAAGAAAATGAGTTTTTAGATGAATTTCTGGAAAAGAGTTAATAAGTGAAATTTGAGAAGGAATTTGACTTGTCCTCACTAAGAATAAGAGATTTATGAAGTTAGAAAGGATTAATAACAAAGTTGAAAGTTTAGTAAGATTCTTAAAATTAAGAATCATGATGAGATATGGAAGATAGAGATGGTTTATATGAATACAAGTTGGTTTAAGTAATGGTAGTTGAGTTTAATGATATGATAGGGGCTTAAAAAATAGAAGAATTGAATGAAGAGTTGATGATTTTCGGGCGTAATACAAATTCTGGGTAAAGTGTATCGATGCACATTCAATGTGTACCGATGCACTTTTTAAAGAAGAAACATCGAATGCATTGAGTGTACTGATGCACAGTTAGTGCATCGATGCACCCCCTTAAAATAAAAACATCGAATGAGATTTATGTACCGATGCATAGATAGTGCATCGATGCACCCGTCAAGCGATGCATCGATACATGGTGTAGTGAATCGATGTATACCTTTATTAAGAGATGAAAATAACTTTTCTTTTAGCCTAAGAAATGATAGTTTAGAATATATTAATTAGTATACTGATAAGTATCAATATATTACTATGTAGATACAGAGCCTAAACAAGTTCCGGAACTTGGCAAGTAAGATCAATCAAGGAAAAGATAACAGATCGGCATTGACTAGTGAGGCCAGGTGAGTGCGTATTATTAGAATATACGTATTGTATATGGAAATTGGACTTGCGACAAGTCTGATTCCAATATGTTGAATATATGGTTGTATGATTAGAAGTATGATTATGTTTGATATTACGTGAATATGCTTAGTTCGTATTACATGTTATGTGGTATGAATTTATATGATATGTGTTATATGGCAATGATTTATGTATTATAGAAAAATGTTATATGAGTTATATGAACCTGAGATATAAATTATAAGATCACGAACTATGTAAAATACCAATGACTTATGTGATAACAAGAGGACGTGATTATATAAACATCTAAGATAAATTATATGGGAAAGATTTATAGGCTTAAATGAATTTATAATAAATAAGATATATATTAAAAATCTATGAAGCCATAGAGAGATATTATAGGAGCTTTTGATGATAATTTAGTAGAAGATTTGTATATGTGATAAGCTATGTGAAACTGAACTAGGTAAATATATGAAATTAGTAAATAAATGATGGGAGATAAGTAATTATGTAAAACATGGAGTTATGATATATATATATAGACTATATGAAAATGTGTACATGAATACATGCATAGTGATATGTTTATAGGTTATAATATGTTACAGAATTTATGTGAATATAAAATAACCCTAAGTTATATGATATGAGATAAGTTATTATATGTACATAGTGTACGTTATAAGATGTGATCTATGTGATTACCGGAGAAAGGATAATAGTTATATGAGTATATGAGTAAGTTTATAGGTTAATAATAGGACATATAAGATTATATAAATGTATGATAATATGGAAAGTGAACTAAGTTTAATGATGTTGAACCCTATGAGTAGAAGTTATGTTATTATAAGTAACATGATTACATGATCATAAGATATGATACGTGACATGAGATATATGAAAGAGAAAGTATATGTCATATGAAATATTATATGACTATGTGATTATATGAAAAAGAATACAATTATATATGATAAGCTCTGTGATATGTGAATCATATGAAAATGTTCTACGCGTAAGTGAACCAAGTATTTATATGTATATGTGATATGTGATTTATATGACAATGAACTAAAGGTATGTGAATGTGTGAATATGTGAATGTGTGATAACATAAATATTAATACCCATGTTATGTGTCATGAGAGCTAAAAGTATAGTTGGCATGCCAAGAGTCGAGGGTCTACGCGGTTCTTCGGGACATATATATATTCTTTGGAACATGTGTGAGGTCTTTTGAGACACATACTTGATCTGTAACATCCTCAATATCGGGCTAGTGACCAAATTGAAATATTTCAGAATTTGTTGGTCAAAGTAAAATAGTTGAATAGTTCAATGATTTATTTGGGAATATTTCCAGAAAGTTGTTAGTAATTATTAAAGGAATTAAAGGGCATAATGGTTATTTGTCATCAAAGATATTTTTTTATCTCTTTAAGAAGAGATAAACACGTTGGGGGAGAGTATATGGAAAACTCTTCTTCTTCTTGCTTTCTTCTTCTCCAACGTGCTGAGCAAAGGTGAGTTTCTATTCAGTTGATTATTTGTTGATTGGTTGGGTTTTGATCATTAGGTGATAACTAAGATTAAGGAAAGCTTAAGTTATCTTAAACTCAAAAGATGAAGAAGTTACAAAAGATTAAAGAGAATGATTTTTTGAATGAAATCTTGAAATAGAGTTGATAAGTTGAATTTGAAGATAAATTTGACTTGTCATCAATCTAATTAAGACATATGAAGTGTTACAAGTGGAATTAAATCATGTTGCAAAGTTTGTATAATTCTTGAATCTCATAAGGAGGATAGGATTTTGGGGTTTAAGATGAAATAAATGAGTATAGATTAGTTTAAATAGGTGTATAAGAGTTAAGAATAGAAAAAGGGATGAAATATGAAGAGTTGAGAGAATAAAGAAGGGATTTTCGTGCTCAAAGTATCATTTATGGGTTGTTTGCATCGATGCATCTTCAATGTGCATCGATGCACTCTCAAATAAATAAACATCGAATGCAATTGGTGATCGATGCATAAGGAGTGCATCGATGCATCCCCTTAAAATGAAAACATTGAAGGTAATTTGTGTATCGATGCATGGGTAGTGCATCAAGTCACATGTTAAAGAATGCATCGATTATGATTATATAGATATCGAGCACGAACAAGTTCCGGAACGATTATCAAGTCAAGATTCGATCGAAAGAAAGGAAATCATAAAAGTGGATTGGAACTTAGTGAGGCTCAGGTGAGTGCATATTAGATCGTATATGATATAAAATGGAAATAAGACTTGCGACAAGTCTATTTCCTATAGTGTTATGCATAAATTCATGAATATGAACATGTGTTTGTTATGAATTATATGTTGTTGCAGGTATGATATGACTTGTATGAATATATGTTTATATAATGAATAAAATGCATATATGATATATGAATATAATAGATTAAGTGAATGGACATAGATGATATGCAGGATTATATAAGAATAAGATATGATATATATATGTTTATGAGAAAACATGCAAGTGATATGAACCATGTGATATAAATATGTGAAATATGATACAAAGTGATGTGATTATATGGTCACAAGAGATAAGAGACAGATAAAAGTGAACTATGTGATTATATGAATATGTGACATGATATATTGTTAATGCCCATGTTATGTGTAAAGAGAGCTAGAGGTATAGTTGGCATGCCAAGAGTTGAGGGTCTATGTGGTCCTTCGGGACATATATGTATCCTTTGGAACATTTACATGATCTTTTGAGACAGATTTGATCCACTGGAATATGTATATGGTTCTTAAGGAGTGGTCCTTCGGGACAAATACAATACATAGGTCCTTCGGGACAAATCTCATAGCCCCTAGTGGGACCCCATACGAGCTGTAGTGACAGCATAGTGCACAACCTCCATAGACTCACATATCTACAGTTCTCAGAAATGTACATGGGCTAGACAAAGATATAACAATAAATATATTACAGGTGAAGAATATGTTTTTGTGATATATGTTGATATGTGTATTACACGAGTCATATGATGATATGTGTATTGTTTGGTTACACGAAACATATGTTGGTTAAAAAGGTTAGGTTCAAGATGATATGATCAACACATATAAATGATAATAATATAGATAGTGAAATAAGATTAATGAAGTAAATGATGAGTGTATGTTTCTGTGTATATTTGATTATGCGTAATGTTATATTGTTTTGTGTGATAGCATAGTATGATATGTTCAAGCATGGTTAGGAATTTAGAGTTTCTCTTATAAGTTTAATGCCTCACTAAGTCATAGACTTAGCTTGTGAGTGTTTCACACGTAGGTTCTGGAAAGCAAAGTGAGAAGCTAAGAGGAGCAAGACAGGTCAGCATTTTCCTTACAAAGTTTCAGATCAGAAAATAGATGATTTAAATATGTTTGGTTAATCTGAATATAGTTGGCATGTACTAATTGATTGAGTTTGAAAAGTCAATGTGACACCTCAGACTCGTATTCAGGTCGGATACGGGTTGAGGGTGTTACATGATCCTTGGCATATGTATATGATTCTTAAGGAATTTTCTACGTGGTCTTTGAGGACAACTTTATATAGCACTTCGATGCATTTCTACATGGCACTATGGTGCAATTCTACGTGGCACTTTGGTGCATTTATATTAGTTGTGGTGACAACATTAGTACACAACCTCTATAGACTCACATATCTATAGTTCTCACATGTGTACATGGGTCATTAAAGATATAATATGCGAAAATTCTATGTGATGTTATATGTTTGTTGGTGATGTGATGTTATATGATGTGTATATGTATTAAAGATAAGAAGAAGAGGATAATATAAAAAGGGAGAAACGATGATAATATATCAAAGATTATAAATGTAAATGACGATATGTGTGTCTATGTGTAATTAGTCCATCAAAGAATATATGATTTGGTATGGTATATATATGTATGTAATTATGTTTTGTAGGTATTTTGAGATTATTAAATTACTATAATTCTATGAAGTACGTAGAGTAGGAATTAGAGTTTAGATTTTATATTTAAGTGTTAATGCCTCACTAAGTCATCGACTTAGCGTGTGAATGTTTCACACGTAGGTTTCGAGAAGAGGAAAATGGGATCAAAGATGAGCTCATCAGGTCAGCATTTCCTTCCTGAAGTTCAGATCAGAAAAATCTTGAATTATATGCATTTTATGAAATGTAGTTGGCATATAAGATAAAAGATTGGTGTCAAATACGCTCTGATAAGTTTTGTAAATCAATATGTTTTATACAATAGCAATTATTTGGTTTATTGAAAATGTCAAACTGAATTTTTATTTAATTATTTTATTTTTGTCAAGTAAATGATTTGAAAAGTCAATGTGACACCTCAGACTCGTATTTGGGTCGGATACAGGTTGGGGGTGTTACATTAAGCCTCTCGGTTTGACCATCTATTTGAGGATGATAGGCAATAGTAAATAGTGTTGTAGTGCCTAATAACTTCAATAATTCCTTCCATAAAGAACTAGTAAAAATTTTGTCTCTATCAGAAAGAGCAACTTTAGGCTGACCATGAAGTTTGTAGACTTGGACCAAGTAGATTTTAGCAACCTCAGAAGCTGTAAAAGGATTAACCAGAGGCAAAAAATGCCCATATTTGGTGAATTTGTCAATTATCACCAAAAATATAATTGTATTTAGTAGAAGGAGGCAAGCCTTCAATGAAGTCCATAATAATAAACTCCCAAGCTTGATGTGGAATAGGTAAAGGTTGTAGTAGCCCAAGATGTAAAACATGTTCATGTTTGATTCTCTGAAAAACATCACATTGTTGGACATACTGTTTAACCAATGCCTTCATTCCTTTCCAATAAAAATATAATTTCAGTCTACAATAAGTAGCTATTATCCCAGAATGGCCACCCTGTGGTGAATCATGAAGTATAGAAATGATATGTTTTCTTAAGCCACATGTGTCACCCACATAAACTCTATCTTTGTATCTCAAAACACCCTTTAGTATAAGACCAATCTGCTATACAATGATTATCAAGTAGCAACTTAGGAATTAAATCATTTTCCAAAGAATCTTTCTCATAATTGTTTTCAACCTCCTGTACCCAAGCAGGAATAACAATTATAGCAGATAATTGATTTAATTATGGATTTTCTTCAAACTGTCTAGATAAAGCATCAGCAGCTCTATTATGTTTGCCTTTTCGAAATTGAATTGAATAATCCAGTCCTAACAATTTTGTTAGTCTATTTTTCTGAATTACAGTATTGAGCTTCTATTCTAGAAAGTGCTTCAAAGATTCATGATCTGTTTTAATAATAAATGGAATGCTTTCAAGATAATGCCTCCATTTAGAAATAGCCATTAATATTGCTATACACTCTTTCTCATAGATAGACAAATCAATATGCTTTGGTCCCAAAGCCTTACTAAGGTAAGCAATAAGTCTGCCTTCTTAAGACAGAACTGCACCTATACCCTTAGAACTGGCATCAGTTTCCAAACAGAATTGCTTTGTGAAATCTGGTAAAGCTAGCACAGGAGCAGTACACATAATCTCCTTAAGTGTGATAAATGCCTCTCTAGCCTCTTTAGTCCAAAAAATTATCCTTTTTAACATAGAAGTGAAGGGTTTACTGATTTCCCCATAACCCCTAATAAATTTTTTGTAGTAGCCAGTGAGGCCCAAAAAACCTCTTAAAGATTTCAAATTCCTTGGAATGAACCATTCCTGAATAGCTTTAATTTTTTAAGAATCTATAGATACTACCTGTGGAGAAATAGTATGACCAAGGTACTTCACCTCTGATTGGCCAAAAAACATTTATTTCTCTCAGCAAAAAGTTTATTCTACCTTAGAATCTCCAACACAGATCTCAATTGTTGTGCATTACTATGTAAATCAAGACTGTAGATTAAAATTTCATCAAAGAATACTAGGACAAATTTCCTGAGATAGGCTCCAAATAAATCATTCATAAGAGCTTGAAAAGTACCTGGTGCATTAGGTAAGCCAAAGGGCATTACCTTGAATTCAAAATGACCATGGTGTGTCCTGAAGGCTGTTTTTGGAATGTCTTCAGGCTTGATCCTGATCTGCCAGTATCCAGATCTTAGATCCAACTTAGAAAAAAAATTAGCTCCAGCTAGTTCATCCAAGAGATCATCCACCATAGGAATAGGAAATTTATTAGTAACAGTTAAAACATTTAACTGTCTATAATCAATGCACATTCTCCAGCTGCCATATTTCTTTTTAACTAACAAACAAGGTAAAGCAAAATGACTTTTGCTAGTTTGAATGATTGATGCTGCCAACATTTCAACCACTTGCTTCTCAACCTCTGTTTTCTAATGATAAGGCATCCGTAAGGTCTGACATTAACTGCCTCAATTCCTGATTTTAAAGTAATAGAATGATCATGCTTCCTTATTGGAGGCATTCCAGTAGGTTCCTCAAATACATCTTTGTAATCAGCAATTACTGCTTGAATTGTAGGAGGAATTTCATTATGACCAACCTCTGCATTCAACGTATAGATCTCCCCCACTACTTCAGGATTTTTAGTCATCAGTTTTTGCATTTTGTTGCCTAAAATTATCTTCATTGCAGTAGTGTGCAAGCTTCCTTTCAACACAATCTCTTGGTCACCCATTTTAAAACTAAGAGTCATGTTATTAAAATCCATTAAGACCGGGCTATATTTATTCATCCAGTTAACTCCTAGCACCATATCACTGCCTCCAAGGGGTAAAACTCTGAAATCAAGTACAAAAATAAAAATCTTGCATCTCTCAGCTCAGTTGTTTACTCTTTGTTGTGCTGTAAAGTTTATCCCCATTTGTTACTGTGATGACTAAGGGATTAGTTTCCTCCAATTCCAACCCTTCTTTAGCCCACCTATTTGTGACAAAATTGTGAGTGTTGCCACTATCAATTAATATACTAAGTGGTTTTCCTTTTATGAATCCTTGGATCCTTAAAGTGCTACTTCCTAAACTGCCAGTAATTGCATTCATAGAAATCTCATAATCCTTTTCTTCTGATGGTACTTTATCAAAATTAGTTTAAGCTGGTTGTAATTCTTCATGTTCCTCTTGCTCTTCCACCTCTTCCATAGAATTCAATTATTTCAATTTGTAGTGATGGCTTGGAGTAAACTTATCACCACATTTATAGCATAAATTATTGGCCCGTCTATGCTCCAATAGTTGTTGTCTATTAGGAGTGAACCTTGAATTGTTTTTCAAAGGTGAACTCACCGAAGTATTAGATATTCTGGAATTGGTAGAATTTCCTGGTAGTATTGGTCTGGAAATACTTCTAAATCTTTTACTTTCCACTTCCAATGACAGCTCATAGAGTTTTAGTTTCCTAGCAGCTTCAGCTACAGTTTTTGGTTCCAAAACCTTCACCTTATATTTCAATTCCTCATTAAGACCACTCAAAAAACTGGAAATAAAATACTCCTCTCCTAATTCAGGATTAATATTAAGGAGATAAGGTTGAAGTTCCTCAAACTGAGCTCCATACTCCTCTACAAAAGATATTTGAGTCAATTTATTAAACTCATCAATAACATCAAGATATCCTTTATCAGCAAATCGATGACACGTGTCATAAACAAACTCATGCCAAGTGACTTTTCTTCATAATGTACCCATCAAACCACACTTCAGCCTTACCAGTGAAGTAAAATGGCAGCTATTTCTAACTTCTGTAATTCAGGAATAGTAAAAATAGAAAAATATTTCTCACACTTCCTAATCCAACTCCTAGGATTAGTACCATCAAAGAACTGGAGCTCTATTTTCGATTTTGGAATGAACATACCAGATTTGTTATTGCTGGAATGTTTTTCCATGAATGGATGACCTTTTAATAATATATTGTTCCCCTGATTCCATTGTATTTGTTGTTGCTTTCATCTTTAAAACATCATGAATTGATTGATTAGCATCCTGTGGCAAAGTAGGCTTTGATGCTAGAATTCCCGGTTGTCCTGGTTGAAATGAATATTTTTCCCGATCATCAATGATTGTAACTTGTAAAGGTATTTTATTTGCATCCTTGGTCTGAGTTATTGGTGTTGGTGGTCGTTCTGCAGGAGTAGATTGCCCAGATTTAGTCTCAGCCTTCTGCATCAACCCTAATAGTTGCTGAAGCATGTTCTTCATTTCATTTGTTGTTGTCTCCAGTGTCTGCATCCTCTTCTCTAAAGCACTTTGTTAATTAAGCCACCAAGTTGGAATTGCCTCTACTTCAGAAGACTCTGTTGGATCAGCAGAAATAACCGGTGGCTGATCATTGTGAGACATCTGTTGTAGTCTCCGTGTTTTTCCTCAGCTTGAAAAAACATTAATACTTTTGGATCAAAATAACCTTTCTCTGATTACCAATTGTGATGAATTGCTCATGAGAAATAGAAAGGATTAAGAAGATAGAGAGAATAGAATGAAGAAAACAGAATTCATAATATTTTCATTGATAATTTCATCTGATTACAATTGAATTATTTTATAGGAATTAGTTCATAACATATTGCCATCTGTATCATTTCTCTAACAACCTAGATTCCTTAACCGTTTCTGTCTTCATTTGTTGGATGCAGGTTATTGGGCTTGTCATTTCTTGGTCCAATAAGCGTCTGGTCTCTTGCTTCAGCAGCCCACGCTCGGTCCTTTGCCCATCAGGTAACATCTCTACCTTACCCATATGCTCATCATCTACATTTCCAATTATAATCCCTAATTTCCCCGTGTTTCCCCTTTCTCCTAATCAGCCTCTAATTTCGCCTCCTGGTTCATGACATCAAGAAGCTGTTTTCGGGGAAGAATCTAACCGCCACCAATTGCAGAAATAGGACAAATCGGCCCAAGAATGGTGATGAGAAGGAGAATTCTGCTTCAATCAACATTGAGAATTTGGATCCACCATAGCCAGTGATCAATAGAGTTTTAAAACAAGGTGATAAAAGGAGATCGGGATACTCTTTGGGAGAGGGGATCACGTGAGCTTGCATTGGAAACCTTACAACTTCAACTAAACAGACATCAATTACAACAGTTTGAAAAGTACAAGGTCAGTTTATGGTAATAGCTCATTTGTGTTGAGATTTGTTCTTAAAACTCCAATTTTCATCTGTTTTTACCTCCATTTTTCTATGATAAAATCTCATTTAAAAAAAAAAGAAAATCCTAAAGTGAGAGCATTGGATTGATTATCATCTGCAGAATGATAAATGTATTGGCCAACAACTCATGATGTTTTGTCTGTAAAAAGAGCATCTTTTTTCCTGCGGACAGAATGTTGAAAAATTAAACATTGTTGGTGACTACCCAATTACCCAAGTGAAATTACAGCAACAACACAATTACCCAAGTGGACCTATATGATTATCCTATGACTACTAGATATATAATAAAGGGAATCGACTTTTGATCCAATGTGTCCATATAATAGAGGACATTGACTGTTACCCCCGTCTGATTGATATATTGTTCTATGAAACTAATGTAGCAATAGGTTCGTTTTGTCCTGCATGGGTTTTCCCTATGTAGTGGACTATTTATGGATCCTTCTCTTTGATTATGAACATTTATAGCTGTATGTTCATGCAATCACAGCCTATGACAAAGGTACATGATAACTTCTTTAATATTCTGACCAGTTTGCAACATGTGATATGGTTCATAATCACTTTTGATGATTAATGGAACGTGTACACAACACGATAGACTCGATTTATTTGAAAGATGTACTGTTTAGTATTTTACCACTTTTAGCTTTAAACACTTAACATGCATCAATATCTCTGATTGAGCAAAACATTTCTTTTGAAGGTTGTTAAACATTTACAACTATACTATACATCAGACTCAGCACATACATTAGGACCATTTTTTTTTATCTTTTTTCTTCAATAAGCAAATCTTCATTCCTTTGTACCCAATTCCTAACTGGCAAAACATGATGGAATGAAATTTTCACCAACTGTACAATTACTCTGTGAGATATACAACAAATGATATGCCAAAACTTCCCCATCCCAAGTCGCATGATGTGCCTCATCATATGGCATCGACCAATCAACATCTCACTCACTCAACTGCCTTCATAAAGACATACCTGAGGTTCCACACCGAAAACAGTATGAAGCCATAGATGGCCATCACCTTTCATAAGGCAAGTGAAACACCTCATGTATTGACAAAGCCTAACCATTGTGTGCTCCAATTGTCCATCAGAACTAGCATCCTGTGGGAGCTGTTTCTCCTTGGGAAGACAATCGACAGGAACATAACAATATCCTTTCGGTAACCGTGAATTCTTCATAGATGCTTCATCCGATGTCATTACCAGCTCCTTTTCAAATGTTTCAATAGGCTGAGATTCACGTCAAGGCAAGCATCAGTCAAATTACTGTCCGCAAAATCATCATAGGGAGAACCTAAGTGTACAAAATTATACCTTCCTGGATTTTGAGTTCCATTCTGCATTTACCAAAGCATTACGAGATGCAAGAGAATATCTATGAGGGATTTGCTTCCCGGAAAATGACACCCTCTCGGTTGGCTTCCGAACAAAAAGGCTTTGGGAAGTGGAGCTGTCATCAGTCCTTTGAGAATTGTCCACGGGCACAGGAACCTTCGTTTGGCGCTTCACTGAAAGAGTACTATTGACGGTTACATCATCTGATCGCATTGCTTCGCTGCATGATTTGTTATCATCTATATGGCCCTTGAGAGAAGTTGTTGCAGATTCTGAGCTAACATCCGGATGAAAAAAAGGACTATGAATAAGCACTGAACGAGAAAATTCGATAGCTCCCAATTTACCAGCCTTAACTGACAGCACTAAATCATCAGATTGACGACTCTTTTCATTGCACTTTGAATGATCAATTTGGTGACTGCAGCAAACACTGGCATTTGAAGATGCTACCAAGCAAGAGAGAGATCTCTCACTTGCACCTGCAAAGTGCAACTTATTAGACCTGCCCAAAACGACAAGCAGAAAGAAAGAATAAATTGCAGCCTAAATAATGAGATGAAACTTGCCATCGAACTCCTTTAATGTGTCCTTTCTTCCATTAAAATCACCAACTCTATTCTTACAAAGCATCCCATGGTGCATCTGCAGCATTTGCTTCCGTGTATAGGGGTGAATGTAAGAATTGGAAAATTCTTCGTTTCTTCTGCAATACAAAATTATCAAGAATCAGAAATTATCTCATCAAAATAGACAGGAAAATCTCCAGTGAACTATAAACAAAAAGGATACTGGTTTAACAAATAGAAAAGAGGCTTATCACAAAGTTTACATGAGATCGGCAATAACTGGATTAATGATTGGACAAATGGAATTTCCTTGATCTTGTTTCTTCTCAGGAGTCGTTGCCCTCTCAGATTGACTCCTTCCATAAAGGTTGTCATTTAAGAGATCAGTTGAAATCCCTGTCCAATTTGTACGATTTTAAGTTATAAATACAATCCACATCAGAATCTACAATTACATTGATTGAAGATATTTACAAAAAGAAACATAATCACAGAAACTTCATTGCTGATAACAGAGATATGCAAGCATTTTCACATTTCATACAGTAGAAAAAACATCTCAACCACATACCTGATTTTTAACTGCCCCAAGTTTCTAGAAAACATGGGAGCTTTTTCTCCTTCAGGGGCCAGTTTCAGTCAAATTTAACTTCCTATAAATTTTAATGAATATTCTTGAGACGAATTCAGGGACAATTTTCATGTCTTACAAAATATGTTCACAGATAAAATGTAATCTTATAACGTAATGCAATCTTATAACGTAACTTTTCGTGATTTAGCCGTCCATAAAGATGCAAGACTGAAAATTTTAACTGACAATTAGAACTGCAAAAATATCTTTACATCCTATCTGTGTTACTTGGACTCTTCATTTTACCTAAAGTACCCATGTGATCTCTTAAATGAAATATGTGGAAACTTTGAAAATATTGAAAGCCCATAGATGAATACCAATGTGTAACACTTGACCCAGAGTTACAGGACCCTACCCCCAACAGTTGTAAATAAAAAAATAGTTCAAGGAGTTACTAGCCTTGGCAGGTCACTTGATTCTACATGGCACATAGACTGCATGCTAAGACCAACAATGGTTATTCACATTCTACAAAACATATTATGGAAAAACAAATATGGGTGGGAAGCCATATCTCTTGAACAAAGGGTCATACACCCTTAATAAAATCCAAAAGCAAAACTTGAAACTTAATCTACTGAACAAGAACAATCAGGACTTCAAACAACTCTGCAAAATGTGCCGGGAAGATCTAGTTTTTACAAAAAAAAATAAGGATAAATCTAGAAAATACAACTCATCCGGGATCTGACTAGCGTTGGGTAACACATGCACCTTGGAACTCATTCACATTTCAGCACCAAAAGAAGCAAAAGGGGGAAAATGATATTAAACCTCTTCCCTGAAAATAGCTTGACAAACAAAAAGCGTATTACAGAAAGCAAATAATTCAACAAAGAATACCTTCCGATTTGTGAAAATGACTCTCCAAAGGGCCATCAGGGTTGGCTGAATTCTACATAGAAGAGGAAACATCACTTAAGAAATGGAAGAAAGAGTTAAAAATAATGTAACCTATAACAAAATACGTAAAGTAAACAAATAAAACATGCGGCACAGAAGCAAACTCCCAAAGCAGTTTCTTCTTTAAATATTGTGAGTTCAGACATTGAAAGATATCATCACACAAAATTTTCAGAGTGAAAGAAGAAAAGAGGGAGAAATTAAAACACTAGGGCACTACTTACACATAATAAATTCATGTTTTGCACCTCTTAGTTCATTAAAATATGTTTCCTGATTATGCATGGTATAGTTACATGAGCACTCCTTATAAGGAAAATGCTGAAATTGTTCTCACATGGCTAAGAAAATCTAATCATGATCAACTTCACTGAAGATGAGCCTTTTCCCATCCTTCATAATTTCTTAATGTTAATTAATATCATGGATTAAAATATTGGTTTTAAATACATAACAAAAGGAACACTTCACTTTCAATTTTTTACAAATTAAAAGGGGCATGGTCGATCAACTCTCTGAACAACTTGCACTGACGAGTATTGGCAAATAAAACTAATTGTACACAACTTGACTAAAACGAGTATTGGTGAACAAAAAGAACTGTGAAGGGCGGAATAGATGCATAGGCAGCAACATAATTGCTTTTAAAATAACTTTCTAGAGTCATTAGATAAACCACATCTACAATGTTCGTAACACAATGGCCCACACAACTAGAACATATTTGGTATATGAAAGGAATATCTAAGAGCTCCATAAATTTAAAATCAATTCATTAGGTAAAAAGAAGGCTTTTATGACATGAGATCCTAAGACAAGAAACAAGAGAACTAACACTTACCAAAGGGAGATGGAATCTTAATTTAAAAGGAGCAAGGCACACCGACGCACAAAGGGTCTTTGGAGCCTAAGCGCATGGCGAGGGCGCATTCCTGTCGTAGGCGAGGCGCACTTTCATGCTAAAAAACTTATATATCAATTATAGAACACATTCTATACTCAAAATACGGTATAGTTGATTTTATAGTATAAGAGTTTATCCTTAATTTTCCAATTTTCACTGTGAAATTATACATTATAGGAAATTAAGAATAGGAAAATATGTAACAAAAAGAAGAGTGAAAACCAACTGCAAGCTGTGCACTTCGTACACGTGTAAGATGTGTTGTGCACTTTGTACACCTGTGAGATATTTTGACTAGTATAATCAAAGGTTCACATGCATGTTAAAGCTTAGGATGTAAATTGCTAGAGGCCGTGAATAGTTCAATAAAAGCACGGGTAGGGTTCACAAGGAAACTAAAAACACTAATTGAAGAGATTGACCGAAAATGAAAAGAGAGAGAGAGAGAGAGAGAGAGAGAGAGAGAAGAGATGGAGAAGAGAAAGGCAGATCCGGTGTGTGCGACAGGCAGAGTGCTACATTGGCCTTGGAAAGCTCCGATGGTGGCATGATTAGGCTCTTTTACTCTTTTCAAAAGAATGTCGGGAGGGTTGGGATGCTGGGCTGGCAGAGAATCCTTTTTTTACTAAAAATTCGTTTAAATTTTATTAAAATAATTAACAGCTCATTATTTTTTCTATTAAAATTCTCCTCCCCTAAGGCGGCTGAAACGCACGCCATGCGCCTCTTCAAACAAGCCCAAGAAGCTCGCACTTAGGAGAGCTTTCCGGTTTTCACTGCACCTGTGCCTCCAAAGGCGTTTGGTTCGGTGTGCGCCTGGCACCTTAGGCTCGCCTAGGCACACTTTTTAAAACTAAGGAGAGATTCTGCTACAATCTTTTAGGGGTTTTATTCCATATATTCATTTAAAATAAGGATTGGTCTCGTTACATAAAGAGAAAACCTATTCTTAAAAGGAAATAAATCAACTGAAATGAAAAAACATAAGGAAAGAATTAAAGCGTAACCTAAACCTTAATTAAATAAGGCAAATTAAGGTCCTTTACTGTATATTTAGCCTGTAACAGAATCCCTTTTGCATCTAAACCTACTCCAGAAAACATCAATCCCCATATGACATCAAAGAAAATAAATGGATAGCTGTAATATACAAATGATATTGATGGCTAACAGGAGAAAAAAACATAAAGCAATATGCTCAAAAGAAAGTGACGCTTCAAAAATAATCATTGTCAAATATTAAAAATATCTAGTAAACTGGAAAAGCTCCAGCAACATGCACTCCAAAGACGGAAACTAAACATAAAAATCACCTGTAAGGCTACTAATGAAAAAGATACACTATACTAGATTAGGGAAATTGTGAATACAGTAATCATAGAGAAGTACTCGAGGAATTTATACATCCAGCCATTATTAGCAAATACAAGTAAACAGACAAACTCAATGGAAAAATTCAACAGAATAGTCAATTAAACCTAAAAACAGCTTGCCCCAAAAAACCCTTTGAAATGAACATTAATGATTTGCAATATTACCTTTCCAGTGGTACCAAGAATGGATACTTCACTTGAATCATTTGTTTCTTCCTTAGCAAGCAGATCGCAACTAACTTCATCCATCACTACCCCGATATAGTCAATAATTTCATCAGAGCATATTACTTTGTTATCCCTCAAATTTTTTACATTGTTCTTGGTTCTTCGAGGAGGCATAAGCTTAACAGCAGTAAGATCTGCTATGTCAGACTTGTATACCATTATATCATCAGAAATATCTGTTGCTTCAGTCTCATCCTTCGATGAAATCAAAGGCATAATATTAACTTTTAATTTTTTCTGGGAAGAAACAATATATGCATGATTACTAAGCCATTTCACTATTTTGCATCGCAGGTCAGGTGCCAAGCTATCATTCTGAAGAAAGAAAAACCAAAAATAAAAATCAATGAAAATTAAAGGAAGATGAAAGCACCAACTGAGGACTGAAACTGCTTTCAGAAAACAATTGTGAGATAAAGAAACCATGATTACAGATGTTACATTCAATGAAGCACTCAAAGAATCAGCTGAGAGTCCAATCTTCAATGCTACATCTTTTACATTGACTTTCCCTCGGTCAATTAGCTGCATAATTTGTAGATTGTAAGACCGAACACTCCAGAGATTTAAAAACATTGAGAAAATATTATAAACCCATGGATGACAGGATCAGATACCTTCTTCAAAATCATTGCAAAACTAAGGGAGATACATGGGTTATGTTCGTCGTCATTGCTCTTCCCCAACAACCCCACATCACCCAGCTGATGTGTCTCACCACATTCTGATGCAACTTGGGCACTTGATCTGGTATCAGGAGCTTCTATGCCCACTGCAATTTTATCTCCCTTGCTTAGGCTAACTTTTGAACTTTGAGATTTGTCCATATGTTGCAGAGGAAGTTGGTTGGTGATAGAAGAGTCGGTGGAAGAAGCACAAAGTTCTCCAAGCAGTGGGGAATTGCTGTTATCATCAATTTCCGATTGCTTAGAGCAAAACGCCCACAATTCGATCTGTAGAAAGAATATAGAGCATTTATGATAATAGAACCTCAAAATATGAAGAATGTAGCTGCTATTAAATAATAACAAAAAATGTGTCAGGAAAAAGAATTGATACTTGCATTATGACACCCATATCTTCCCCAAACTTCCATTCTATGTCTGGCTTCTATTGCACACATAGGATGGAATGAGGTTCTGCAAGTTCCTGCAAAAAACACTAACATCCATCACAACAGGAAGCATTATAGAATATTCGGACTTTCAAGAGTATTGATAAATGGAGAACGAAACATGTCAAGACAAGTTCTATGGGCTATAAACAGTATTAAAATAAAAAATTAAAGAAATTGATATTTTGGACATAAGTTAATATACCATCTATTGAACTACCAATTTCCCACAACTCAACACATGACAGTAGAAAACTATTGGAACCTCGAAAGTGTTAATAGATTTTGACTTCAGAAAGTTATCCAGAAACTAATGGCAGTTCAATGATAAGGTAAACCCATGAACTCATTGGAGTCCATTCAAAATTTAAATAAAAGAATCATTTTCGGGCCAACAGAAAAATGTTATGATTGGAATCTAACCAGAATGTGGGTGCTTATTGATACGCCTAACCTACTCAAGTTCTTTTCCCAAATTCCTGACAACAGTTTTGCTAACCCAAGAAGGTAACTGGTAATCGGATCTTCAAGGCACCCAAGCAGTTGTAACAAGGCAAAGGAGTGAAAAACCACTGCTGCCTATGATAAAAAAAAAACCATTATTCTTCCTTACCATCTACATTGGGCATGAATATGCTGAATGCTGATACACTTCCCAGCCTCCATAGAAAGACCAGATGACTTTCAACAGAAGGCAAGAAGAACACTTCAAAGCAATTCTATCTTGTATTGCCCCTCTCTAATCCAAAATATTGGGAAGACAGATTATTCTGTGTAGTAACAAGTAGGTGAAACAAGATGAAATGGATAATATTTTCTTGACAACTTCCTTCCACTGCTAATTAAATATTTATCAGCTGCAACCACCCTTACAACTTCATCCAAAGTCTACACAAGGTCCAAGCAAGTCGATATCAAAAGGGAAAAAGAATAACCTAATGTTCTTGTAAGTACTTGTACATGACAGTATTCCTAAATGAGATCTCACGCTTCAAAAGAAAGAACCCCAAAAGTCGTCAGCGTATAAAGCATTCGAACTATCCTCTCCAGTTTCTTCAATAAACATTTACATAATGCACAAATTAAAATTTCAGAACACATTTTCTAAACTAAGCAATAGCCTCTGGCAGAAAAAGATGCTCTTGGGTAAACCTGTTAATCTCCAAGATAGTAATATTATCAGATGAGGAACTTCTCTATAAAGGTTTGTGACCAAGGAAGGAATCTTTTTTTTTATAAGAATAGGGGCCTCATTAAAAACCTCCCTCATAGTTGCCTCTTGAAAAGAGGCAGCTAACGAAGGAGGAAAATAGTACCCCAATTTATTAATAACCCATCTTACATAAGATTACAGAATACAATACACCACCAGAAAAAACAACAAAACCAAAATACTACTAAAACTTATCATCCAATCCCCTCCTTGGCTAATTTGTCAGCCTCCCAATTACAAGACCTAGGAATCTGCCTAAGCAAAATATCTCTAGCAGAAACTTTAGCCCCAATCTCCCCAACCAGAGAACTAAAGAACACTGGGGCAGCAACAGTCCTCGAAATCCAATCCACTGTTATTTTGCAATCATACTCTAAATTAGTCTTCCCTTCAAGACCCATTCAGAAAAAAGGAATAAATCAATGCCATGTTTAATAGCTTTCAATTCAGCAAACACGGGAGGGCCTGGTCCCGTAGCATTAGAAAAGGAAATTAAAGTAGAGCCAAATGAATCTTTCAACAATCCACCAATTTCACCCTGCAAACCATCGCTTCTAACCGCCCCATCCACATTGAATTTATAAAAGTCAGGTGGAGGTGGAGACCAGCACTGGTCCTTCTGCTTGAATATAGGCTTAACTGAAAACCTATCTACCAACACAAGATCCCCTATTAAAAGATCAACCTGAAAATTTGCCTTAGGAAATTTAGCTAAGAACCATTTTGCCAGCCTGAACCTGCAAATGAAGAACAGCAAAGAACTATCCACAATACAGTTATCAAACACCACGTAGTTTCTCGCCTTCCATATCGATCACAGCACCACTCCCGAGATAAAATTCCATATAGTAGATGACGGCCTTAGAAAGGACCAAGAGGCTAGTAAAGACCTGGGATCATTAGGCAGAACTATAGACAGCTCCCATAACCTAACGAACCTATTCCACAAATCCCAAGCAACAGGACAAAGTAAAAAAAGATGTTGAATTGTTTCATCCTCTTTATGACAAAGAGGGCATAGAAGAACATCCAAGGAAGGAAACTCAATTATCAAACTACCTTGTTTCCTTCTCTATAAAGGTTCCAGTAAACATGAAAAGCTAAAAGGCAGGAAGTTTGAAAACCATATTTTTTGAACAAATCACTCATATCGCAAGACCCTAAGTGGCCATGTTTCTTGTTTGTACCCAGAATATCACTTTCAGATACATCTGCCTTCACTCTTAGACTTTGTATTGTTTCTCAAATAACTTAGTCCATTCCACCCAACTGCCATTGATGATACCAGTGGTGATATCTTAAAAAAGGCAAGTAGTTGTAGATAAGTATATCTTCTCTCTACCAGAAAACCCTCATGCAGATATTAAAAAAGAAGACTATTCTAAGACTGTGAATAATTGCTGCAGAAAATATGGAATGGGATGAAGTGTCCAATGCATAGAGAAGAGATATCCCTCAAATCCTCATATTGCATGGAAGGTGGCAAACAATTAATGCTTCCTAGAAAGGTCAAAAAGTTTTTGATAGGTTCTTTAATTTGATTAATCCAACTTGCTTTGTTACAAACACTTAACAATCCCAACCAATAAATGCTAAAAAACATGCAGAAATTATTAGTAAAAGGTCATGCTCAGTGCTGGAAATTATTTGTGTGAACAAAAAATAAAAGGTAAAAAAAGGTTCTTTGATAATAAGATGCATAAATAGTGGTGACACCATGGGTTAAAAAAAACCCTTATTTTATTTGAATTTTTTCAAGTCACTGTTTATAACACAACAAAATAGTAGTCATTATTCTTTATAAGAAGCACTTTGATGAACACATTTTGCAGTTGCAAATCTAAAGAAGATAAAAACAAAAGTAGCCAAGCATTTTATTATAAAAAGATACCCTCCTAGCACCAACCAAAAAAGAGAGGCAGAATGGTAAAAAAAAATAAGGTAGCAACAAACATACCATAACTGCACCGAACACATGCACCGAACTTCACCTTGCATACATTACAAACTAATTTCTTTCTAGGGTCATTTATTCCTCCCACATTAATAATTGGTTCCATCTTTGTCAAGTCTTCTATATAAACCTCAGGCATCCATTGTGAACAAAACAAGTGAGCAAATTCCATAGAGGCATCATTTCCATCATTCTTTTGGATAGGCTTTAATGCACCACCCTGCTTTGGAAAAAAAACACAAGGTTTCACCATACCACAGCCATCATTTCCCTGCTTACACCAGGAACAGAGCCAAGAATTATCTACATCATTTTGCGCCCCATAGCAGTTTTGATGAACAGAAACCTTGCAAGAACTACAAACAATTAATCTGTTCGATTCTTTTCTGGTATCACCCGTGCAACAAAAATGAACTACAAACAATTAATCTGTTCGATTTTTTTCTGGTATCACCCGTGCAACAAAAATGACATAAAGATGAATTCACATCACATGGACATGCAATTAATATTTTCTCCAGCCCAGCATCCTCTCCAACAAACTTCCGCTTCTTTGAAGGTCGCTCTGAAGTTAACAATACCCTACTCCTAGAACCTAAAAGCCACTCTAAACTACTAGTTGAATCTGGAGCAAAACACACCTCTGCTTCCTTCAGTGAAAATTGAGCTTGCGTTGCCGCGCTATCAATTTCCATTAATTGTCCATCCTCAACCCTGACGAAATCCTTCCCAAACCCTTCTTCACAAATATTACCTTCTTCATTCCTAACATTAAAATTCTCTCCACTACTCACGCTTACCTTGTCGTCCACTTCAGCATCCAAATTCAAATTCCCCACTGGCTCATTTCCAACATAAGGAATCATAAAACACTTCTTCCTAACAGCTAAAGACCTAAATGGAGTAATATAAGACAAAGCATCGATATCCGGCAATGTGAGGTCTCTAAAATATTCTTCCGTTTCATCCAAATGCTGGCTTCCCGCGCCTTTTCCCCCTGCTTTGATGACTTCTTATCTGCTCCCGAATGTGACTTTTTATGTCTCTTCCTACTATCAGTCAGCTTCAATAAACTAGCCAGTCCACTGGGCAGCGTCGGCACGCTCAACTCGATAACAGAACCACCTTCAGGGATATCAAAAGGTGAACGTTGGCTAAGGGCTTTCCGTGCCTAAGAAAAGAAATCAACACCAATATCATATTGCTTCCCGGAAGTCTCGGGCTGGGTCACCGGACTCCGACTAGAAACCCTAGAAATCGGGCGGCAAGGCCTCTCCTCAGTTCCGCAACCTCTGTCCACACCCCTACACATCATCTTCTTCTTCTGCCGGTGTTATAGGGCTCCGGTCATCACCGACGACAACCACAAGCATCAGTGTTGCCAAGCCCTTTAAATTCCATAAAAGTTTAACCCTAATCCTAAATCCACCCCTCGGGAAAACACAAAACCCTAACTCTAAAAGTCAAAGATCTGGAACCAGTCTTTTCGGGAGCGAACTAAAAGAAAAGGGAATGGCCATATAAATGGAAACCGAAGAATATAAACTCTGCGTCTAGGGTTAGGAGGAGGTGTTGTTTCGGATCTGATTTAGGTGTTGAGTTGTTTGCTTTTGGGAATTTCGAAGAGAGAGAAAGATAATGAGTGGGTAAAACCAAGAGAGAGAGAGATTGCGTTTTTTGCAGGCAGAAAGGACGGTTCGTTTTAGGAGGTTGTTTTTTTTATTTTTGTTTTTAAGTGGGGTTTAAATAACATGTAGACTCACCATGCGTGTATATTTGTGCACTTGCAGCTTTCACCACGTGGTGATTCTCTATTGGATTTAACGGATAAGATTCAATCTCTTACTATATCCCTCATTATTAGTGCGTACTTACCAATTAATATCTGGGTAAACTACATATATGGTTACCAATTTTTAGCAAGCTTGAATTTTAGTCATCCAACTTTTACAGATTATAATACAGTCACTACACTTTAAGTTCATTTTAAGTAAGGTCTCAGAATTTACCTCTCGTTAGTTTTATCTGACATGGAACATTACTATTATTTTTATCTTAATAAAATAATTATTTTAAGTCATTCCAGCTTAATAAAAAAATTCTCACTCAAAATTGACTAGAAACCCTAAAAATCAAACCAATTTTTAGCAAGCTTGAATTTTAGTCATCCAACTTTTACAGATTATAATACAGTCACTACACTTTAAGTTCATTTTAAGTAAGGTCTCAGAATTTACCTCTCGTTAGTTTTATCTGACATGGAACATTACTATTATTTTTTATCTTAATAAAATAATTATTTTAAGTCATTCCAGCTTAATAAAAAAATTCTCACTCAAAATTGACTAGAAACCCTAAAAATCAAAATTTCCTTTCTCTTATTATCTTTTTTTATGAACAATCAAAGCTAGCAATAGAGAGACCAACTGCAATCCTAACATGTTTTTTTGGAATGTAAACTATAAGAGTTTACATGAATAATAATACTAGATATGATCTCCCATTGGATCCATGTTCACATATTATTATCATTGGTTTGTTAAGGAAGATGGGAATCATGGAGGGGGGAAGGTTTGAACGCATGATTTGGATAGTTTGTTTGGGGATTTTATTGTACCTAATTAAGTTGGGTTAAAAAACATTAATGTATGATTTAGGGATTCTGTTGTTTACTTATGTTTAATGCTTCAAATTCATTTTTGGTAAGTTATAATTTGAAAATGAATTCAAAATTTGAGGTTCATCATGTAAATTGAAGTTTATGTAAGATCAACTAAAATTGTGAATATGAACATGAATTATCAATTTGTTATTGTGCATCTTAAATGTTTGATTGTTTTATGCTTATTCTTTTTAGTCATTTGATCTAAATTTTGACCGTTGAAAGAGTTTTAAACTCTTTTAACTTTTTATCAAATTTTATACGACGACGTTTGAGAATATTTTTTAAAATTTATATTAAACTAAAAAATTAACAACAATGTGTCACGTCATATAAAACTAACAGAAGGTAATGTCAAGGACCTTACTAAAAACAAACTAAAAGTTCGTGATTGTATTGTACGATTTAAAAGATGAATGACCAAAATGCAAGCACCTTAAAAGTTCGGTGACCATTTATGTTGTTTACCGTTAATATAATAGGATAACACCATTAAATACTATCACTAAATTGACGATTAAAAAATTAACAACTTACTAGTTTATATGTAAGAAAGACATAATATACTTTGTCACATATATATCTTAAATTGATTTTGTGTCTAAAGAATTTTCGTTAAAAATAGGTGCGTAATGTTTTCTTCAATCACACCTTAAAATAGGGTTAGATTTTTATTAATATTAATTCTGAAGACTAAAATAATTTTTAATTAAATTCGGGACCAAAGTGAAGTTTTCAGTAAATTTGGGATAAATTCATGAATTATGACAAAGTCTGAGGACTTATAGTATAATTCTTCCATTTTTCTTTTTGGTTGGTTTATAAACTCCAAAACTGAAAATTTCCTTTTCTAGACACCTACCTCTCTCCGGCTTTCATTTTTTAGCAACTTTCTCGAGAAATCTTCAAAAGTCATTTTGATATAGATCGTTGCTTCATTTACTACATCGTTCATACTATTGAAGTCCTTATATCGTCATGAGTCCACTGGTGTCCGTTTCGCAGTCGTTGCCATCGGCTTGTGGAGGGGTGAGGTAAATCGATTTTTCGATGAAGTGTAATTGGGCTCTTCATTATTCAACATTTTAAACCGAGCCTAGTAAGTACCTTAAAATGCTTCATAATTATTATAGATTTTTTTGAAAATTTTCTAACGGTCTGAGGCCCTGCACGCACCCTTACGCGTTGCCTCTACGCATGGGGCTTGTCCACCACCCTGGTGGGCTTCTATAAGCTGGTCAACCCGACCAGTTGATCCGTGTATCTTATCCATACCCGCATCCAACCCGATCTGTTTACCTATCTGGCCTAAACCCAAACCAACCCAGTTAGACTGCCCCAATAGAACTGAATTATACTGGTCCAACCTAACCGAATTAAGTTGAGTCGCGCTGAGCTAAGCTGTTGATCGTTGACCATTGAGTTTTGCTGTTGATTGTTGATTGTTAATTAACGTTGACTTTGATCGTTATCGATGTTGACTTTTTTAAAAAACAATCTCTCTCTTGACGTTTATCGATGTCCTAAGTTTGATTTTGTAATTCGTTTGGTCAAATTCTAACATGAAAGCCCCGAATCGAGCCAATTAAATAAAAAAATGCTTAGGTGGTGTTTGGTTCGCTGGAATCCCTTTGAATTGGGGGGAATTGGAATCCAATTCCACCACTTTCCCATATTTGGTTCAAATTTTCAAAGGGGGAATTGGAATCCAATTCCATCAAGGGAGGGAAAGTAAATTCCATCCATAACATAATGGAATTGAAATCCTTTGGAGGAGTGAATGTAACATCCTCAATATCGGGTTAGTGATC
Source organism: Hibiscus syriacus (assembly GCF_006381635.1). Classification (NCBI taxonomy): domain Eukaryota; kingdom Viridiplantae; phylum Streptophyta; class Magnoliopsida; order Malvales; family Malvaceae; genus Hibiscus; species Hibiscus syriacus. The sequence goes on from NW_024062903.1 coordinate 2,309,219, forward strand.
AAATTATAAAGTTTCATAATTTGGTGACTAGAGTAGAACCATGGATTAGTTCAATGATTTATTTGGAAATAAATCATAAAAGTTGTTGGTAATTATTAAATGAAGTAAAGGGTAAAATGGTTAATTGACAAGGAAAGATATTTTCTCCCCTTTATTAAGAGATTAACACGTGGGGGAGAGGAAGATGAAAACTCTCTTCTTCTTCACTTGCTTTCTTCTTTCTCCAACGTGCCCAAGCTAGGCAAAGGTGAGTTTCTTTATTTGTTGATTATTAGCTGAAATTTAAGGTTGAGTTTTGATTATTAGGTGATAATTAAGCATAAGAAGAGCTTAAATTATCTTGAAACAATAAGATGAAGAGAATAGAGAGGATTAAAGAAAAGAGAGGAATAAGTGAAATCTTAAAAGAGGGTTCTTTAATGAGGTTTTAGAGTGAATTTGACTTGTCATCAATCTAATTAACATGTATGAAGTATTAGAATTGGATTTGTAACATGTTAAAATTTGGGTATGATTCTTGAATTTCTTAAGGAGAATAGGATATGGAGGTTAAAGAAGTGATTATTGAGTAGAAATGAGGGAAAATATGTATATGTAAGTAAGGAATATGAAAGGGGATGAAATATGAAGCATTTGAGTTGAATTAAATGGATTTGAGTTTGAATTAAATGGATTTTCGGGCTTAAAATGCAAATTCTGGGCAAGGTGTATCGTTGCACATTGAATGTGCATCGATGCACTCTTTAAAAAAGAAATATCGAATGCAAATGGTGCATCGATGCATAAGGAGTGCATCGATGCATCCCTTTAAAATGAAAACATCGAAGGTAATTTGTGTATCGATGCATGGGTAGTGCATCGATGCACATGTTAAAGAATGCATTGATGCACTGTAGCATGCATCGATGCACTTCAAGGGGAAATTGAAATAGACATTTCTTCTGGTCTAAGAAATGATAGATTAGATTATAACAATGGGATACTGATATGTATCAATGTATAATTATGTAGATATCGAACACGAACAAGTTCCGGGTTGTGTATCAAGTTAAGATTCGATCGAAAGAGAGGAAATTATAAAGTGGATTGAAACTTAGTGAGGCCAAGGTGAGTGCACATTATTTAGTATATGATGTTAAATGGAAAATAAGACTTATGATAAGTCTATTTCCAATAGTAAAATGCATGAATTCATAGAGGTATGTGTTTGTTATGATTTATATGTGTGCATGAGTATATGTGTTATTGATATGATTATATGATCATAGGATGTAAACTATGTGATAAGTGATAAGTGACTATATGGAATTATATGAGAACAAGAGATGACAATGATTTACATGTCATATGAAAACAAGAGAAGTGTTATAAGCAAAGTGACATATATGTGATAAATGAATGATATGAAAAGTGAGATAAACAAAGTATGGTTGATATAGGGTAATATAAGAATAGCTCATATGTTATATGATAAAGATGGAACCATATAGGAACATTAATTGAGTACTTGATAATAAGTCATAAGGTTATATGCATAGGTAATATAAGTTATAAGATGAGAATATATAGGAATATCAAATAAGTTATGAGATAAGTTATATAACATTGATATATAGGCTAGATGAAAGTATACACATTAATACATATATAACTTTATATATTATTTTATATGCTATGTGATATACCCATGAACATATGTGATGTGATATATGTTATGAGAAATGACCCATGTGACTAAGTGTGAATTGATATAAGTATGTGATATGAAGTTATGGGTATATGTGTCATATGTTATTACATGTGACATGATATATATGAGTTTATGTGATATAAAAGTGTATATGTGAAATAACATGATAAGTGATAAAACCGTGAGCCTATATGATTATGTGTTATATGTTACATGATATGACATGCGAGTTATATGAACAAATGAGAAATGGTGTAAGTCATATGAAACGATTTACGTGAATACATGCACTTGTGATACATGTGATATGATATGAGATATATGGTTACACATACATGTGGTATGTGACAGAAGAGAAATAACAAGTGATATGAAATGTTATAAATGATAATGCCCATGTTATGTGATATGAGAGCTAGGGTATAGTTGGCATGCCAAGAGTCGAGGGTTTACCTATGTCTTTCGAGACATATGGACAGTTTACCTAGGTTCTTCGGGACCTATGGACAGTTTTCGAGGTTCTTTATGACCTCACGTATCTACAGTTCTAACATGTATACCATGGGCTAATAAAGAGATAATATTAATAAACTGGATATGATGATATGTTTGTTTCCTTATAAAATGTTATGTGTGATATATGAAGGTACAAATGGTAATTATAAGATTATATGATAAAAGGAATCAATGATAGTGATAAGAATGAAGATGATGATATAGTTGCTTGTGTGTTTGATTTACGATAGGATATATGTTTTACATGACATGATATATATATATATATATATATATATATATATATATATATATATATGTTATATGGTATACGTGAGTACATGTTAAGGTATATGTGAATGAGTATAATTGATTGACATGATGATATAATAGCAAGTCTATCAGATATATTTTATGGACATAAAAGACCATAGGAACAGGAGATAAGAGATATGAATGATAATGACATATATGTATGTATGTATGTATGTATGTATTTGTTACATATAACAGTATATGAGTTGTAAGAAATGATTACTAGTAAATGTTTACATTATATGTTTATTGCCTCACTAAGTCATAGACTTAGCGTGTGATTGTTTCACACGTAGGTTACAGAAGTGAGAAGAGTAAAGAGCAATGTGGAGCAAGACAGGTCAGTTCTCCTTGCCGAAGGTCAGATTAGAAGAAAGATGAATAATATGTATGTTAACAACTAAAGTTTTAGTTGGCATGTATTCAAAATAATGTATTGTATAAGCTCTGAATAGTTTTATAAACGTTTTGAATAAGTTATATGTTTTAAAAGTTTGAAATTATTCATTAATTTTGTACAAGCAAAAGTTTTGAAAAGTCAATGTGATACCTCGGACTCGGATCCGGGTCGGATACGGGTTGGGGGTGTTACAGTGAATGTGAAATTTGACCATACTAACCTCATCAATCTTTTGGTATTCGGGTCGGATTTTTTTAAAAAATTTCGGGTTCAGGTCGGGTTTTTTTAAGTTTGATATTCGGGTCGGGTCAGGTTTTTTTAAGTGTGATATTCGGGTCGGATTCAGGTTTAGGGTGAAAAATATCCGACCCGACCCGAAAAAAATATAATTTTACCTTATATATTTAGATATAATTACAATAATACCCCTCTATATATAATATTTTTCAATTAAGTCACTGTTTTTATTGAATAAAAATATTTTTTTATTATTTCGGGTCTGGTCGGGTTTCTAATTCATATATTTGGTTTGGGTCGGGTCGGGTGAACCTTTATTTTGGTCGGGTCGGGTCGGGTCTCGGGTGGAGGTTCCCTTGTTCTCGGGTCGGGTGGACCAAAAACCTGACCCAACCCGACCCATTACCGTCCCTAATTGGGATGATTTTAACTTATAATGTTTATTAGTATGATTTTTATAATTTATTGAAATGAATAATCAATCAATAAAATGAAAATTTAATATTTTTTAAATTTTTATAATATATTGCTACATGTAAGTTATAAAACAAATTAAAATTAAGCAAAAAAACAAGAAGAGCAATTATATCATTTTATATTACTGAAATCAAATTCATCTGACATGTCTGCGAACCAAACAAAATATGGAATTGGATTCCAATTCAATTTCCTGCCAACCAAACAGGTTTCAGATTCAGATTCCAATTCCTTCACAGATTCTAATTCCCTCATAAACATTCCAGCGAACCAAACACCACCTTAGTATTTTTAGCATTTCTGCATAGTTATTTGGGCTTTGATTAATGGATTAATTTGGGATTATATTTTCATGAAGGTACTCGTGATTCCTATCATTAAGTGTTGACTAGATCTGACGCTTCCCTTCCAATAGATATGTATGGTCCATGTTCTTCGAAAGCTACTCGTAGATTTCTATAAATAGTTGAATTGAAGTTTATTATTTTTTATTTTAGGATTTTGATACGAATATTTTGATTCGTATGATCAAGCAATGTCGCTGACTGTGTTAGGCAGACCCGATAGTAGGCCACCCAATCGAACTACTCAGAACGATACAAGTGTGTTCCTATTGGTGTTACAATGTTGTTTTGAACTATATGTCTAAACTATTTTTAAAATTTTGATTATATTAAATTTTATGACTGCATAATATCTGATTTACCGTATATTTCTGACATGATCTTTAGTTACCATATTTTTGTATCTGATTTTGGAATATGACATGTTTTAATGTTTTAATAAATTAAATTATTGTTTTCAGTCAAATACATGCACATTTACTATCACTGGGGTATGATTAAAGTGAGTATCTCAGGCCTAGTCTATACTTGTAAGACCTTGCCACAAGCTCCTATACTTTATGCACAGGGTAAGACCTTACCGCATACCCTTATGCTATCAGTATAAGGTCCTTACCGGGTGTACAAGATGGTGTATGGTTCATAGGAACCTATATATTCTGGTGATTGGATGGGGATAGTGTTCATGTTTTCAAAACCTATTTCGTAAATCAACTTTTATCGAAGTATTTAATCTGGATGTTTTTATACACCACAAGGAGAACACTAATTTTTAGCTCATTCTTTAATTTTTAACTTTTCAAAAAGTACGAGACAGTAGGCTAATAACAGACTTGGCATCAGAAGAATCAATCTCTCCTCACTTTTGTACCACTGTATATTTTTGTATGCCATTTTTGTTATATTTAGGTGGCACATGTTTTTACTATTATCTTCCCGTATCTGTATTATTGATATTTTATTTTCCAACACTAATATCTCTGTATGTTTACCATATGGACTTTTCTGATGATTATATCAATATTTTACTATTATATGTATTTTATTTACTAGAATGGGTTTTAAGTACGTTTTAAATATGGAAAGAAAATTATGTATACGACATGTGATAGCCTGGATTCAGTCGTAACGTCTAGGCCGGGCCTAGGAGGTTACATCTTCGTTACATTTTTAGGTGTTTACCGTTAAAAAACCGTTAAGTGACACGTGTCACGTCTATATTTTTTTATTCAGGCGAGCCTAAGAGGTTACATCTTCATTACATTTTTAGGTGTTTATCGTTAAAAAATCATTAAGTGACATGTGTCACATTTATATTTTTTTTAAATAACAAATATAGACGTGACACGTGTCACTTAACGGTTTTTTAACGGTAAACACCTAAAAATGTAACGAAAATATAACCTCCTAAGCCCGGCCTAGACGTTACGACTGAATCCAGGCGGTCACATGTATACAGAATTGATATTTTCAAATAACAACAATTGGTATTAAAAAGTTCTGATCTTGCTTTAGAATTTTAATGTTTTATCCTAGGGTTTTAAATTACCACTTCTTTTGTATATAACATATAAAATTTAATCATCTTTACCTATTTTCCCCTTTAATCTTGTCTCTGATTAGAAATTAGGCTTTTAAACATTCGATGATCAAATCGCCTAGTGCAAAGCTAAATGAATTAATTTTATCATAATTTTTATACAATTTATGTTTAATTAGATTCTGATTCGGGCACCTAAAACTTCAATTCTGTATGTCTGTTAAGATTCTTCCCTCCCCCAAGTTCTTGTCAAGAATAAATTGTTAGATTTTTTCAATTTACTTCAAACTCAAAGTGCATAATCTACACGAACATAGCATGAAATATTGCATAAGCGTGTAAAGCTTATATAATTTCGCGTCATTATATCTCTCAGCGCCATCTTCCTTTAAGTTGCATCTGAAAATTTTGTTCTTTTAAAATGTATTTTCTACATCATTGTTGTGTTTATATTTTTAGGAGTTCAATTTTGGTCAGCGTAAATTCGATTTTAAAGTGAATTAAAGAAATACTCCAAAAGACACAGATTTTGAAGTAAAATCATGAAAATTGTACACAGAGACCTAGTTCCCAACAGCCCTGGCATCGTAAGGTATATAGAAGTTTTTTTTTTTTTTTTTTGAAATTGGAGCTTTTCTTTCTAAAGAAATATATTTCATTGCAGATGATACCGGTAGATTCAGATGATCTCTGGTTTGTTTACAATTTGATAAGTACTGGAGAGAGGGTTATGGTTCGAACCATGAGGTTTTCTTTGCTTCACTTTTTTAATTTTCTGTGTTTAAAAAAATTGATGTAATATATATCTGGATAGAATTTAGCTGCTTTATATTTTGATGGATGATGTAAATTAGGGTTTTTATAGGGCTTTTTGTAGTATAATTAGTTTAAATTCTTACTTGTTCGTCATCTTTTTTTTTGTTATTATGGTGTTTTTTCCCATGAATTATTACTTCTAGGTCTGTTATTTGTTAGTTGATAATTTTTTAATATATATGTGTGTGTCAGAGATTAGCTTCCTAAATTAGGAAGATTATGTAGGATCTTTATAAATATATTATACTAATTAGGATCCCTAACTTTAAGGGATTAGAATGACTCCTAGAACCAATTACTTACCTAGCTTAGTAGTTTCTTAAGATAAGACAACAATGTATATATTTAAATAGTGTATTTTCTACATAAAGAAATATTATCGATGGAGAGATAAACCAGTGTTAACATGGTATTAAAGCCTCTCCAGCTCTTTTTTAGTCCAGTTATCCTCACTTAAACAATCTTACTTAGCCTTTAAACTCCCTTAAAAAAATCAAGTATCTTCCCAACAAAAATATGGGTGATGAGGCTGATTCCAGTGGAGCTGAAACCATTCAAAGAGGAACAATGAGTTAAGTAAGTCACCCAAATCCTATTAGTGACTTACAAAATATACAAGCAACCTATAGATTGAATGGTAAGAACTATCTTCAGTGGTCCTAACTAGTTCGAACGTTCCTAAAAGGAATAGGTAAACTCAGTCATCTCCTAGGAACTGGCCCTAAAGAAGGAGACCTTAGGTATGAAGTTTGTGATGAGAAAGACTCATTAGTTATGTCTTGGTGTTGGAATTCAATGGTGCCTAAGATTAGTGACACATGTATGTTTCTTAGGACAACCAAGGAGATATAGGAGGATGTGAAACAAACTTATTCAAAGGTCCAAGATAATGCCCAGATCTATGAGATCAAGAGCAAGGTTTCATCTACTAAACAAGGAAGCAAGTCAGTTACAGAAAATTCTAACCTGATGTAGAATATTTGGCAAGAAATCAATCATTATCAATGCATTCAAATGAAATGTAGTGAAGATGCTACAATCCTAAAAAGGTTTATTGAGAGAGAAAGGATTTATGATTTTCTTGTTGGATTGAACATTGAGTTTGATGCAGTAAAAGTCTAGATCCTAGGAAAAGAAGATTTGCCTTCACTGAACGAGACCATTGCTATCATTCGGACTGAAGATGGAATAATGGGGTGATGGTAGTTGAAAATAGCCAAATAGAGAGTTCAACCTTGGCCACTAGGGCTATAATTGAGGAACCAACACGCCTTGAACAACATACTTTTGAAGCTAGACCAAAAGCAACAAGGACAATTAACAAAGACTCCTTATGGTGTACTAACTACAAGAAAGCACGCCACACTAAATATAAATGTTTGAGTTTACATGAAAAAACTCAATCAATAAAGAATTTTATCGAGGAAGGGGTTCATCAAGAGGACAGAGCAGAGCATATACAACTAGACAAGTTGTTAAGGAGGCTGAAGAATAATCTGCTGAGTTCAACAAGGAAGAAGTTGAAAAATTAAAGAGTCTACTGGAATCCTTGGAGAAACCTTCCTCTACAGGTACATCAATTTGGTATTCTCAGGTATATCTTATTCTTCTTCTCAGGATTCTAATGTCTCGAAACTATCTACCCACATACTTGTCTGAAATTCCTGAATAATTGACTCAGGAGCCACAAACCATACGACTAATTCCTCTATCAAATTCCTTACCTACACACCCTGTCCTAGTAGTAAGAAAATCACAGTTGCAGATGACACTATCATAACAATTGCTATTCAAGGATATATTACCATAAGTGAAACCCTTATTCTTAAAAATACCCTATATGTACCAAAATTGTTTACCAGTCTCATATCTATCTAGAAACTTATCAAATATACTAACTGCAATTTTTGTTTTATCATATACAATGTATTTTTTAGGATCAAGAAACGAAGAGGATGATTGGGTGTGCTAAGGAAGTAAACAATCTATACTACCTTGAAGAAATCAGTAGACCAGTTAGAATCTTGGATACGGAACCTCTTTCACTCTTATCAGAATCTACAGCCAATAAAGACCAAATCTGGCTAAACCATTTTCACCTTGGTTATCCACCTTTTAATGTTTTAAAGACTATGTTTCCCTCTTTGTTTAATTCCCTAAGTACTGAAGAATTTCATTGTGAAGTGTGTGAACTTGCAAAACATAGACTTGCCTTTTTCCAAGCAAGCAATAAAATGACTACCAACCCATTTACTCTTATTCATAACAATGTTTGGGGGCCTTCCACTATTCTTAACATAACTGAGGCTAGATGGTTTGTGTCATTCATAGATGATTGCACTCGGGTTACTTGGATCTTTCTCCTAAAATAAAAGTCAATTGTTACAGCTACTTTTAAAACCTTCTACACCATGATTAAAACCCAATTTGGGACTGAAATAAAAAGATTCAGACCATACAATGCCAAAGACTACTTTAACCAAATATTATCTCCTTACTATCTAGAAAAAAGGTATCATCCATGAATCATCTTGTGTTAACACTTCACACCAGAATGGTGTAGCTGAAAGGAAGAATAATCACATCCTTGCCACTACAAGAGCTCTTCTATTTCAAAACAAAGAATATTTAGCCCATCTATTAACCTAAATCCTCGAATATTTAGCCTCTTCTATTACTGGGGAAAGGTTGCGTTAACTGCCACCTACATAATAAATAGACTACCCACTAAGGTCCTTGAATCCTAGAGTCCTCTTCAAGTCCTAACAAATTTCTATCCAAATTTTAGCCCATCTATTAACCTAAAACCTAGAATATTTAGGTGTGTTTCTTTTATTCATATACATTATCAGGGAAGGGGAAAACTTGATCCAAGGGCACTAAAATGCATATCTATTGGCTACTCCACTAAAAAAACTACAAATGTTATCACCCACCTACAAGAAAATACTCCACCTCTACTGATTTTACTTTTGTTGAAAGAAATAGTTACTTTACTGTTCCTTATCTTCAGGGGAGATATCATTTAAGGAATATAAGGATGTTGATTTTTCCTACTTCAACCCCTTATTGATTTCCCTACACCTATACAGTCTGACCAAATACAAAAAACACAGCATGCTCAACCTACTCCTCCTCCAATTTCTCCACAACCAGAACCAAATACACGACAACTAGCCATCCAGGACACTACTCGTCCTCTATTAGTCAATTCAAGGAAGAAGACACATATGCATATTCAATCATCCCATTCTCCTACTCCTGTACAATCTGAAACTCTTCCTGATCAAACTACTGAAAATGTTATGTCTAATTCTGATTTTGAATTTCCCATTGCTATTAGAAAAGGAAAAAACTTGTACCACTAAACATCCATCCTACTTGTTCACGACTTACAAAAACCTATCCCTTAGCCACAAAGCTTTCCTTGCCAGCCTAAACACCATTACCATTCCTAAGACTACTTTTGAGGCATTAAAGAATGAGAACTGGAAAAAGGTTATGAAAGATTAAATGGAAGCACTATAAATGAATAAAACCTAAGACTTAGTGAAACTGCCAAAAGGGAAGAAAATAGTAGGATGTAGATGTGTTTTTATAGTTAAGTATTGTTGAGTTAATCGATCGACGAAATAGCCAAGAGGGGGTGAATTGTCAATTAAAATTTTGGTGGAAGCTTTTGCAGAAAATTGAAAATATTTGCACAGCGATTTAGAGTTGTTGGACTTTCTCAACCAAAGTCTACGTCCACTACCTTACCTATCCACACTAAGGATTTTCCATAAATTCACTAATTTGTCTTTCTTTTGAGGAAAAAGAGTAACCTTACACTCACTCAAGAATTATACCCCAAATTCTTGAGAAAACTCTCTCTCAAAGAGAACAATACAAATTTTGCAAACTTACAGAGACACCTCACAAGACAAGTTGTTTGCATAATTCTAGAACAAAGAAAGAACACTCAAGAATGAATACAATTGAGCACAAATGGTATTCTTGAAAGAAAAATGAATATTGAATGAATATAGGCTTGAAATGCTCAAACTTGAGGTTTGATGCTTTCTCTTTGATTCTCTAGCTTCTCTTCTTAATTGTTGTTGATCAATGGCTTCAAAACTTGTTTATATACACCTTGGATCACTTCTGAACGTTGAGGGATCATTGGTGAAGTCAATAGATCCGTTATGGTGTGAATATCATTTAAAAAATCTGTTGGGAGCGTGGGTGTATAGGTACACTATCAAGGTGTATTGGTACACTCAGTGTTAAATTCAAATATTTCGACCGTTGGTTGACCTAGTGTATCGATACACTTGGGGTGTATCAATACACTAATTACATTCGATGTTTTTCTGAGCCAGGGGTATATCGGTACATCAGCTATGTATCAATACCCATATTACATTCAATGTTGGGGTTGTATCGATACATCCAAGAGTGTATCGATACCTCCCTTTGTAAAAATTATTTTTGGCTCGATTAAGGTTCGAAATACTTTGTAAAAATTGTTTCAAAAATATTTAAAGACCAAAACATAATTTTACACTTAGTAAGGATTGAAATTGACATTTGAAAACTTGTAGTAATATTCTTGATATTCGAATAATTTAATCGAATATTATTTTTAAATCGAATATAAAATCTTAAAATTCATTTATACTTTATTTGTTATATCAAAAAATCAAAATGTTTTCAACAATCTCCCCCTTTTTGATATAAAAACCATTTAAGTAATTTTAAGATTTTCTTTGAAAATCATTTTTGAAATAAATTTTGAAAATTACTCCCTTTACTTTATTCTCCCCCTTTTTGTTAAATCAAAAAGACTCTATAAAACGTTTAAACAGTGGTGTTAAGAAAATAGCCAATTGATTTTTATAGATATAACTTAAGCTGCTAAGATCACAATCAAGAGAAAGATTAGCCATTAATTCATAAACAATATTCATAAATAATATGTAATGGTAAATTGGTCATAATTTGTCTAAAATGTAAATGATGCATATACTAACATGAAAAATTTAATTTAAGTTCAAAAGTAATAAGCATTCAATATTCAAACCATTCAAAATAAAATAAATCCAAACATTCAAAACACACAAATCCAAAAACATTCAAAATGTTTTAACAATAAGTTCTAATCCAACCTAAGAAAACTAAGCAAGAAATGTCTAATCATCCATTGGTGGATCGGGAGGAGGATAATGTGCTCGCATAGCGGCTTATTGAGTGACAGAGCATGTTGTCTCTCGTTAATAGCTTCGTTATTTGAACGTATCTCCCGTTGAATTTCCAATTGTTGAGCCTCCATAGCAGTTAAATGGGACTCTATGTATGCAAACCTTAAGTTGAATGTCTCCATAAACAATCGAAAGTGTGGAGGGATTTGATCTTCTTGCTGGACCGGCTCGTCATCAGGTACGTGATCATCAATATCTCGCATAAGCTCTTCAAGCTCTGGATCATCATCAGCTGCCGGTGCTGGTGCTGCTCGTGAAGAACAAGCACCCTCTGTTTTCTCGGTTGATCGGACCCTTTGATCCTTTTCCCCAGTCCATCCTGATTTCTTCAAGGTTATGAGATTTATTGGGTTCTTAAGTGGGATGGCTACATCAAGTTGAACCTTAAGATTGGATTTTATAAACAAATTACTTAGAAGACAACCGTAAACCAAGGTTTCTATATATTTGGACGGGACATTGTTCATGGTTTCTACTAGCTCGGTGAAAATGATTTATGGCAAATTGATTTTCTTATTATTTTGGATACAATGTATCCACCATAAATCTAGATCTCTAAGGGAGGAGTATCTACCTCTGGATGGTCTAAACCACCAAGAGATCATTAAATGAAGAAAACGCTCGTGATGAGTCTTTAAGGTACTCGCCTTAGCCCTATCAGTGGTAGCCATAATTTCTTTTTCGTTGTCTAAACCCTCATTATCTAAACCAAAGATGTTAGCGATTGTGTCAGAGTCAATATAAAGGAATTGACCTAAAAGATAAGATCGAATCCCTATGGTTTTAGTTTGACGCTCGTGTTGGACACACACCGCATTGAAATAGAAAATACAGACCAGTTGGTGATAAACGATGGGTTTGAGCTGAAAGCGTTTATCAAATTTCCAAGAACGGAGGGTAGAAAGATATTGGAATTTCACATCTATCATGGCTTAGATTGAGGGGATACGCTCTTCCCGGATTTTATATGACTTGAATAAGTTAACGAACCTATTGTATAGATCTTCTAGACGACCAGGTTGGTTAAAGCAAGAATTAAGAATAGTCATATCAGGAGCGTTTGGGTTTGGATTTTGAGGTAGAATAGGAGGTCAGTTTTGAGGTTGGTTTGAACGATTAGAAGACGACCTAGGGCGTTTAGACATGATTAGAATCGGAATGGATAAAGTTATATGCAATTTAAAAATAAATGTATGCAATATAATCAATCCTAAAACTCAATATGAGTCCGCAATATTCAAGGTTCTCTAAAATAATATCCTAAAGGGCAAAATTTGAAAACTATTTTGAAAAACAATGTTTGAAAAATCGTAATACATATAGTTTTCATTAAAACACCATAATCAAATAAAAAACAACAATTTTAAAATCAAAACAATTTTTTTATTTTAATTTCGAAAATTTAAAAAGAATTTTGAAAAATAGTGTGTTTTTGATGAAATTAGTTGTATATTATAGTTCTAGACTATAATTTAACAAATGCACGATATCTAATTCAACCTAGAACAAATTAAAACTAGTTTTATGTTCAAAATCAATAAAATAGTAGTTTTAAAAAAATTACCTTGAAAATTCGGATTTAAGTGAGAAGTGATTCTGTTTGCACGAATTTAATGATGCTAGCAGGATCAGGAGTTGAGAAATGAACAAATTCTGACTTGAATCGTTGAAAATGAACAAAATGGAGATTTTGGTGAGAAGTAGTTCGAATGGCTGAGTGTTTAGAGAGTTTAGGATTTTGGTAAAAATGAAGTTTTTAGGGATTTAAACCTAAAACCCGATGGGTCTATCGGTACACTCCTGTGTGTATCGATACATATTCAAGGAATGTATCGATATGCATTCATAGTGTATTGATACATAACGAGGGGTATCGATACATAGGTATCGATACACTATGCACAAAAATGTCAAAATATGTTTTTAAACACATAGAATGCTAAATTGATTAGCTCTAGTGGTATTGGCAACTCATATATCAAAAATTAACAATGTTCAGTCAATCAAAACTATTCTTAAATTTTATTTGAACATATAATTAATTTTCACTCAAGATCATAAACTCCCCCTAACTATTAGAAAAGAATGCAATCAAAAGTGTTATTTTTATAAGCATTTTTCAATTTTAATTAAAAGTGCTAAAATTATTTTAAACACTAAGTGAAGATAGGTTAGTTAAACCTAATTCTCTCCTAAGTGTCCAAAATCTTTCTTTATCTAAAGGTTTTCTAAAAATAACCGCTAATTGATGCAAAGTATCAACAAATTCTAGAACTACATCTCCTTTAGTGACATGATCTGAAATGAAGTCTAATTTCAATGTGCTTAGTTCTAGAGTGTTGGATGAGATTTTTAGTGAGACAAATAGCACTAGTATTGTCACACTTGATAGGAATGGTGCCTACTTCAATTCCATAACCTAAAATTTGTTGTTTCATCCATAAAACTTGTGCACAACAACTACCGGCTGAAATGTATTCCGCTTCAGTGGTAGATAAGGCAACACAATTTTATTTCTTTGAAAACCAAGAAATCAACATATTTCCTAGGAATTGGCAAGTACCAGAGGTGCTTTTCCTATCTGTTTTGCATCCTCCATAATATGCATCATAGAAAGAATGCAAGCTAAAGCTAGAGTCTCTAGGATACCAAAGTCCTAAACTATGAGTATCCTTAAGGTATCTAAAGATTCACTTAATGGCTTTTAGATGTGATTCCTTAGGGCATGATTGAAATCTAGCACATAAGCAAACACTAAACATAATGTCCGATCTACTTGTGGTTAGATAAAGCAAAGAGCCAATCATATACCTATAAAGTTTAACATCTACACATGTACCTCCTTCATCTTTGTCAAGCTTAGTAGATGAGCTCATTGGAGTGGCTTGGGGTTTTTCATCTTCCAATCCAAACATTCTGAGCATATCATTGACGTATTTTGCTTGATTGATGAAGATGCCATCTTTTCTTTGCTTGATTTGGAGTCCCAAGAAAAATGAGAGCTCCCACATCATGCTCATCTTGAATTCAATCTGCATTAGCTTAGAAAATTCTTGGCAAAGAGCATCATTAGTAGAACCAAATATTATATCATCGACATAAATTTGAACTACTAATAAATCTTTACATTTTGCTTTAAAAACAATGTAGTGTCAATGTTGAAAACATTTTGATGTTTCGATATAACAAATAAAGTGTTAATGAATTTTAAGATTTTATATTAAATTTAATTTATATATTCGATAAATTATTCGAATATCAAAATATTACTCCAAGTTTTCAAATGTCAATTTCAATCCTTACTTAAGTGTAAAATTACGTTTCAATCTTAAAATATTTTTGAAACAATTTTTACAAAGTATTTCGAACATTAATCGAGCTAAAAATAAGTTTTAAATAGAGAGGTACTGATACCCCTCTTAGAGGTACTGTTACCCCTATAACAATTTTGGCTCTGAGAAAAACAGAATGCCCAATAGGTACCGATACCCTTGTGTTAATTTTGGCTCCGACAAAAACAAAATGCCCTATGGGTACCGATACCCCCTAGAGGTACCGATACCCCTAGTCATTTAATTGTCGAAATATTTGAATTTTACACTGCATGTACATATACCTATTGAAGGGGTATCGATACCCCCACACTCCCAGCAGCCTTTTTCAAGATAATTTTCACACTACAATGGCTTTAACATCACCCAAATGATTCCCAACGGCTAGAATCAACCCAAGGTGTATTTAAACAAGTTCTAAAGCCATTGATCAATAAGAATTGAGAGAAAATCAAAGAGAAAGCCTTAAACATCAAGTTTTAGCATTTCAAGCCTATTTTTCATTCAATATTCATTTTGATTTCAAGAAAACTTGTTGTACTCAATTGTATTCATCTTTGAGTATTATTTCTTTGTTCTAGAATTGTTAAAACATCTTGCCTTGTGATGTTTTTCTGTAAGTTTGTAAAATTTGTATAGTTCTCTTTGGGAAAGAGTGTTCTCAAGAATTTGAGGTATAATTGTTGAGGGATTTGTAAGGTTACTCTTTGTCCTCAAAAGAAAGACAAATTAGTGAATTTGTGGAAAATCCTTAGTGTGGATAGCTAAGGTAGTGGACGTAGACTTTGGTTGAGAATATCGAATCACTCTAAATCGCTGTGCAAATATTTTATATTTTCTGCAAAAGCTTCCACCAAATTTTTAATTGCCAATTCACCCCCCTCTTGGCTATTTCGTTGATCGATTAACTCAATAATTTGTATTAGAGCCTCACTAATTTGAAGGTTTAACCACCTCTTTAGTTGATTCGGGAAGAGTTAAATCGATAAAGATGGCATCCACTTCTGGTTCATTCTCCATGGAAGAATCTAGACCAATTGAAGCACCTCCTTACTTCAATGGAACAAATTATCGGTGTTAGAAGAGGTTCATGATGATATTTATCTAAGCACATGATATGGAAGCTTGGATGATAATCAAGAAAGGATATTCCTCTCCTACTAAGAAGGAAAAGAAGTAGAGTGATCAAGAACATAAGAAAGCTCAACAAAACACAAAGGCTATGCACATGCTATGTTATGCAATTGATCCAGAAGTCTATAAAGGAGTTTCTTCATGTTCAAATGCCAAGGAACTGTGGGATAAGCTTGAGGAAATCTATAGAGACAAGAAAGAAGAGCAAATTCTGATGATGTCTCTATTAGCTCTAACAGAGTCAAAGGTATCTTCAAACTCAAATATGTTAAATTTACGTTCTTTTAATGAGTTACAAGATGCCTATGATGAATCATTTTCGGAGTTTGAGACCATGAACTCCAAATATAAGAATTTTATTTCTAAATTTATAGCTAAAAATGATATTCTTTTGAAAGCTAAAATAGACTTGGAAAATCAAAATGAAATTTTGAAAAAAGAGTTAGAGCTTTCAAAAATGAAATCTTAAAACTTTGAAAAAGAAATGTTCAAATTAAACAAAATTCTTCTAGAAACTAAAATGGATTTTGAAATTCAAAATGAAATATTGAAGAAGGATTTAGAGCTTTCAAAAATGAACTTTGAAAGTATTGAAAAAGAAAATTTTGATTTGAAAGTTAAGCTTGAATGTTTAACAATAGAAAAAGAGATCGTTTTAAATAATTCATCTAGTTCAATAATGACAATATGTTCATATTGTCATTATTATGGTTATAAGGAACATACTTGTCCTTTAAAGAAAGGAAAAAAATTTAAAATTAGACAAGTATGGGTTCCAAAAGGAACAAGGGGCATTGAAACTAACGTTCAAGGAACCAAAGCAATTAGGATACCAAAATCTACTTAAATGTCTCTTGTAGGTGTGTGGGAGCAATTGTGATGAAAATGATAATATTCAAGATGCTCTACCCACACATGAAAAAGGAATGAGTAACCTCTAAACTTAATATTATTATTTCATTTGGTTGATCATTTAGTCTATACATGCATGAGTTTTTGGTTTTAAATGATTATACATTATTATTTTAATCTCATGTATGTTAAAAAGGTTTTATGATGAACATTTTTAAGTTGTAATGTTTTTTAGAATTTTTTTAGTTCATTATAATAATTTTTGGTCAAAATTGTTTTTAAATGTAAATGATATCTCTTCAACAATTTATATCAATATTTCAAAAACTTTGGATTTATAAATTTTTTTACCTAAAATTTATTAATGTTTATGCATTGAATTTAGTTTTTTTAATGATATATTTCTAATGCATAACATTTTTCAAAACTTTATGCATATGCACTTAATCTCAATAATTGACATTGCATAATGTTTTATATGTGAATGGGTTAAAGCATAATCTATTGAGTATTAGTCAATTATGTGATAAGGGATACAATGTCATGTTTGAAACTAATAGTTGTAAAGTAATCGACATTGTTTCTAATCAGATTATGCTTGTTGGTCATAGAATATGAAACATTTATATGGTGCATTTAGATTCAATAAATATGACTAATTTATGCCTAGTTGCCAAGGATGAACATGATAGTTGGTTATGGAATAGGACACTAGGACATACTACTATGAGTGTTTTACAAAGACTAATTAAATGAGATTTAGTAAGAGGGTTGCCAAAGATAAAATATGTGATGCATGTGCTAAAGAAAAACATCAAAGAGCTTCCTTTAAGTTTATTAGTGATGTATCAACTAGTAGAGTATTACAATTGATCCATATTGATCTTTTTGGGCCAATTAGGACTGTTAGCTTGGGTGGAAAACAATATTGCTTTGTATTGGTAGATGACTATTCTAGATATACTTGGGGTTCTATTCTTAAGTACTAAAGATGAAAAATTAGAAAAATTCATCACGGTTTTAAAAGTAATCCAAAATGAAAAAGGTTACTCCATAACTAGTGTTAGGAGTGATCATGGTACTGAATTTGAAAATCTTGGATTTACTGAGTTTTGTAATTCTAATGGTATTAGCCATAATTTTTCAGCACCTAGAACCCCTCAACAAAATGAAGTTGTTGAGAGGAAAAATCGAACTTTAGAAGAAATGGTTAGAACCAAGCTTTGTGAAAACAATTTACCAAAATATTTTTGAGCAAAAGCCACAAATACTACTTGTTTTGTTGTAAACCGTGTAATGATTAGGCCTATTTTAAAAAAAATCCATATGAATTTTTCAAA
Source organism: Hibiscus syriacus (assembly GCF_006381635.1). Taxonomy (NCBI): domain Eukaryota; kingdom Viridiplantae; phylum Streptophyta; class Magnoliopsida; order Malvales; family Malvaceae; genus Hibiscus; species Hibiscus syriacus. Next base: position 2,327,431 of record NW_024062903.1, read on the forward strand.
AATAAAAATCCTAACATTAGTTATTTTCATCTTTTTGCATGTAAATGTTTTATTTTAAACAATGGTAAAGACAATCTTGGAAAATTTGATGCTAAAAGTGATGAAGGAATTTTTCTAGGTTATTCCTTAAATTCTAAAGCTTAGCGAGTTTTTAATAAAAGAACTTTAAAGGTAGAAGAGTCTATACATGTTGTTTTCGATGATAATCCCCTTCCGAGGAAGGATTATTATATTGATGATGACGTAGTTTTGTAAAAGTAAATAACATTAGGCATGACTTTCGAGAACCATCATCAAATGAAGAAACGAAAGATGAGTAAACTCACAATGTTCTCGAGAATTCAACCATTGAAGAAAGGGAAGTATCTTACCCTAAGGAATATAACTATGTCAAGGATGGTGAGATAATGGGTGATCCATCTAAAGGGGTAACAACTCTATCTTCTCTTAGAAATATATGTAATTATGTTGCATTTATCTCATGCATAGAGCCTAAAAATATTAAAGAAGCATTAAATGATGTACATTGGATCATGGCTGTGCAAGAGGATTTAAATCAATTTGAGAGAAGTAAAGTATGGACATTAGTTGAAAGGCCTAGTAATAAATCTATTGTAGGTACTAAATGGGTATTTAGGAATAAGCTTGATGAAAGTGGTAATATAGTGAGGAACAAGGCTAGACTTGTTGCTCAAGGCTAGACTTATTGCTCAAGGCTATACTCAAGAAGAGGGCATAGACTATAATGAAACATATGCTCCCGTAGCTAGGATGGAAGCAATAAGAATGTTATTAGCATTTGCATGTTTCAATGAATTTAAATTATATCAAATGGATATTAAAAGTGCATTTTTAAATGGTTTTATAAAAGAAGAAGTGTATGTGGAACGATCTCCTGGTTTTCAAAATTTCCAGATCATGTTTTTAAATTGAAAAAAACTCTTTATGGTTTAAAGGAAGCTCCTAGAGCTTGGTATGAAAGATTGTCAAACTTTTTAATAGAAAAATGTTTTTCAAAAGGAAAGGTTGACACTAAATTATTTTTAAAGCGAAAAGGTAAAGATATATTAGTAGTTCAAATTTATGGTGATGATATAATATTTGGTTCTACTAATGATGCTCTTTGCCAAGAATTTTCTAAGCTAATGCAGAGTGAATTTGAGATGAGCATGATGGGGGAGCTCTCATTTTCTTGGGACTCCAAATCAAGCAAATAAAAGATGGCATCTTCATTAATCAAGCAAAATACGTCAAGGATATGCTCAAGAAATTTGGATTGCAAAATGGAAAACCTCATGTCACTCCAATGAGCTCTTCTACAAAGCTTGACAAAGATGAAGGAGGTAAATGTGTGGATTTTAAATTGTATAGGTCAATGATTGGCTCTTTGCTTTATCTAACCGCAAGTAGACCGGACATTATGTTTAGTGTTTGCTTACGTGCTAGGTTCAAATCATGCCCTAAGGAATCACATTTACTAGCCATTAAGAGAATCTTTAGATACTTTAAGGACACTCCTAATTTAGGACTTTGGTATCCTAGAGACTCTAGCTTTACTTGCATGCTTTCTCTGAAGCGGATTATGGAAGATACAAAATAGATAGGAAAAGCACCTCCGGTACTTGTCAATTCCTAGGAAATATGTTAATTTCTTGGTTTTCAAAGAAACAAAATTGTGTTGCATTATCTACCACTGAAGCGGAATACATTTCAGTTGGTAGTTGTTGTGCACAAGTTTTATGGATGAAACAAAAACTTTTAGATTATGGAATTGAAGTAGGTACCATATCTATCAAGTGTGACAATACTAGTGTTATTTGTCTCACTAAAAATCCCATCCAACACTCTAGAACTAAGTACATTGAAATTAGACATCATTTCATTAGAGATCATATCACTAAAGAAGAAGTAGTTCTAGAATTTGTTGATACTTTGCACCAATTAGCTAATATTTTTACAAAACCTTTAGATAAAGAAAGAATTTGGACACTTAGAAGAGAATTAGGTTTAACTGATCTATCTTCACTTAGTGTTTAAAATAATTTTAGAACTTTTAATTAAAAGATGAAAAATGCTTATAAAAATAACATTTTTGAGTGCATTCTATGCTAATAGTTAGGGGAAGTTTATGATTCTTAGTGAAAATTAATATCATGTTCAAATAAAATTTAAGGATAGAGTTGTTTGATTAAACATTGTTAATTTTCATTATATGAGTTTCCAATACCACTAGATCTAATTAATTTAGCTTTCTAAGTGTTTAAATACATATTTTTGACATTTTTGTGCACCAGGTATCGATACCCCCTTTATAGGTATCGATACCCCCTTACTAGGTATCAATACCCCTTCAATGTGTATAGATACCCTTATAAGGGTTTCGGTACCCCCTGTCATGTTTAGGTTTTAAATCCTTAAAATTCTCATTTTTGCCAAAACCCTTAATATAAACCCTACACGCTGTTCATACTCTCTCTCACCCCTAATCTTTACTTTCCTCAAAATCAACGATTCTAAGTCGGATTTCAGTCAATTTTCAACTCCTAATCCTGCTAGCATCATCAAATTAGTGCAAATTACACCACTTCTCACTCAATCTCAAAATCTTCAAGGTATTATCCTAAAACCACTATTTCTATTTTATTGATTTTTAAACTTAGAACTAGTTTTGATTAGTTCTAGGTTGATCTATATATCGGGCATTGATTATATGATGTTTCTAAACTAGATTTTACAATAAATTTCATAAAAAACACAAGATTTTATCAAAAAAATTTAACTTCGAAATAAAAAATGTTTTGAATTTAAAATTGTTGTTTTTGATTTAATTATGTCGTTTTAAAACTACATATTAATTTTCAAACATTGTTTTCAAACATAGTTTTCAAAATTGCTCATTAGGATTATTTTAGAGAACTTTGAAATATTAAGGACTCATTTGAGTTTTGGGTTTGATATTGTTGCATACATGTGTTTTAAAATTGCATGTATCTATCCTATTTCGATATCTTGAACCATGTCTCAAAAATACCCTAGGTCATCATCTAGTCGTTCAAATCGAGCACAAAACCCACCTCCAAATCCACATCCTATACAACCACAAAACTCTAACCCCGATGATCCCAAAATGACAATTCGAAACTCGTTCTTTAACGAACCTGGACGTAGGGATAATCTTTACCATAGGTTTGTTTATCTCTTCGAGTCTTACAAAATTCGGGAAGAACGTATTCCTTTTCTTCAAGCTATGGTAGATATGAACTTTAGATATCTTCCTACCCTACAAGCTTGGAAATTTGATAAACTTTTTCAACTCAAACCAATAGTTTACCAACAACTTGTTCGAATTTTCTATTCCAATGCAGTTTGTATCCAAAACGAAGCTCGAACCGAAACAATAGGAATTTGATCCTATCTTCTAGGTCAATTCATTTAAATTGATTCGGAATACATAGCTAACGCATTTGGTTTAGATACTAACGGCTTAGATAATGAAAAACAAGTAGTAAGTACTCCTTAGAAAGCCAAGACGAGTGCGAGTGTGTTAGATCACCTCGATCATTTTCTTCATCTGATCATCTCTTGGTGGTTTAGACCATCCAGAGGCAAATACTCCACTCTTAGAGCTTTAGACCTTTGGTGGATACATTGTATCCAGAAAAATAAGAAAATAAACCTACCACAAATTATATTTGTTGAACTCATTAAAACCGTAAACCTTGTCCCTAATAAAAAGCTTGTTGAAACTCTAGTTTATGGTTGCCTTCTGAGTAACTTGTTTATCAAAGCCCAGCTTAGAGTACAGCTTGGTGTAGCCATCTCTCTCAAAAACTAAATCAACTTGACATCTTTAAAGAAATCGGGATTGAAAAAGGAAAATGATTAATGGGTTCGATCCACTGAGAAAACACCGGGAGCTAGCTCTTCACAAGCTCCTCTGGTACCGGCAGCGGACGATGATCCATAACTTCAAAATCTATTTCAAGATATCGACGATCTTGTACCCGACGATGAGCCGGCATAGCAAGAGGATCCAATGCCTCCATACTTTTAAACATTCATGGAGACATTGGATATGAGGTTTGCATCATTAGAGTCCCACTTGACTGCTATGGGGACTCAACAATTGGAGAATCAACGAGAGATTCAAGCTAACCGCAAAGCAATGGATAATCGATTCAATGCTATGGACGATACACTCGATGCGCTTACACGAGATGTGGCTAATATATGGGCAAATCTATCTCTTCTCGATCCTCTTACGGATGCTTGAACTTCGCTTGCTAGTTTTCTTAGGTGGAATCATAATGGATCCTAATATTTTTTAAAACATTTTGCTTGTTTTGGATTTGTGTTTTAGAATTTAGATGTTTAAATTGTTTGTTTGGATGTTTATTTTGGTTTGAATGATTATTAGTTATTTGAGCTTCAATTTAATTTTTAACATTTTACATACAACAACAACAACAACAAAACCCTATTCCCATATGCAATAGGGTAAGGGGGAGGTAGGGTAGTAGGCTGCCCCCAACGCCAGGTTGAGAGCAGCTTCCGTGGAAGACCTCCGGCTGTCAGAAATTTAAAAATAAAGATAAAATGCAATGCAATGCATGTATATATAAATACGTAGTTGAAACAGTCTTCATATGCAGTCTTCATATGCGCGTATGTAATGGGAAGTAATCCATGTAAATGAATCCCTGCGTAAAAATCTCTGTATAAAGACAGAATCGTAAGACCCGACAAAATTTTAAAAAAGGAAACATGACGAGAATGATACATAGAAAATCAACGATAGCAAGCAACGAGAAGGTATAAAGTCAAATGGGTTAAAACCTAAACTAAGGTAACACTACTCCGTTACCCTAGTTCTAAGCCTTCATAAATTCCAATGACAGAGACGTAAAAAAAAGAGAAATTACTACAAAGGCATTAAAAGAAGACAGAGATGATACACCCTATGGATATGACCTGCACTATTCGGCTACCCTGGTCTTAAGTCTCCATACTTTCCTATCAGAGGTCATGTCCTCGGCAAGGGCTAAATCCTTCAAATCAGATCTCAAGCAGTCTTCCCACTTCTATCTTGGTTGTCCTCTCCTTCTGGCACCGTCGACTGTAATCGATTCTACCCTCCTGACTGCATCCGATGGTTGTCACCTACGGACATGCCCAAACCACCATAGTATTCCCTCTCTCAATTTTTTGGATACAGGCACCACCCCCAAGGACATCCTAATAGCATAGTTTGGTGTCATGTCCCACAGAGTCCTACCACATGCCCATCGAAGCATTCTTATTTATGCGGCCTCCATCCTCCTTACGTGATCCTTCTTGATTGCCCAACATTCTGATCCATATAGCAGCGCTGGTCTTATTGCCATTCTATAAAATTTTCTCTTAAGTTTTAGAGGCACCTTCTTGTCACACAAAACTCCAGTAGCATCCCTCCACTTTAGCCATCCCGCCTTTATACAGTGTATAACGTCATCATCCACACCCCCATCTTTATGTATCATAGACCCTAGGTACTTAAAACAATCATTTGAGGGGAGAACGTGTCCTTCTATGCATACTTCTACATCTTCATCGTTTTGGTTCCCAATGAGGTTTGAGCATAAATACTCTGTCTTTTCAATATTGATCCTTAGACCTTTTTCTTCCAAAGCAGTCTTCCAGGTAGTCAGTCTACTATTCAACTCAGTTTTTGTTTCAGCAACTAGGATAATGTCTTCAGTGAAAAGCATACACCATGGAACATCGTCTGGTGTCGCACAATAGATGTCGTCAATAATCAAGCCGAAGATGTAAGGTCTAAGAGCCGACTCCTAGTGGAGTCCGATTTCCCGGGAATGCCTCAGTGTCACCAACTGTAGTCCTGAGGTATGTAGTAGATCTACAGTACATATCACGAATTGCCTGGATATAAGTAGTTGGGATCCGTCTCATTTCCAAGGTCTTCCAGATCGTATCGCGGGGAATGATATCATACGCCTTCTCAAGGTCAATGAATGCCATGTGAAGATCTCTATTTTTTTTCATGTATTTCTCCATAAGCCGTCGAAGTAGATGAATCGCCTCCGTAGTAGACCTGCCTGGCATAAAGCTAAATTGGTTTTTCGAAACCCTAGTAACCTGTCTCAACCTAGCCTCTATCACCCTTTCCCATAGCTTCATAGTATGGCTGAGTAGTTTAATACCTCTGTAGTTGCCACAACGTTGGGGATCTCCTTTATTCTTATAGATTGGTATCACCATAGACTTTCTCCACTCCTCTGGCATCTTAGCAGTCTCTAAAATAATATTAAAGATGTTGGTCAACCACTTAACCCCCTCTTTTCCTAGGGTCAACCACACAGTGATAGGAATTTGATCTGGACCAACATCTTTATCCCTCCCCATCTTTCTAAGAGCCATTTTGACTTCCTCAAACCCAATTCTACTTGTAGGGCAGTCATTGATCGTAGTATGGTGGTCGACTGACCCATCAACGATACTATCTCTACAAGGAGAGGCATTGTCATTAAATAAGCCAAAGAAGTAACTACCCCAAACCCTCTTAATATCATTATCTTTCACTAAAAGAACACCATTGTTGTCCTTAATAAACCTAATGCTACCTAGATCTTTCTTCCTATTCTCCCTGGATTTTGCTAGCATGAAGATGCCGTTTTGACCTTTCTTAGTGTCTAATATCTTGTACATTTCCTCGTATACCTTATCCTTTTCTTTAGCAACCATTTTGTTTTTGTTTCCCTCTTTGCCTCTTTGCCTCCTTGTATCGTTGTTTAGCTCTCGATCTTTCTTCGTCGTCATTGCAGTGTAGATACTCCTTGAAGCAAGTTTGCTTTGTCTTCACCTTAGTTTGGACTTCGTCGTTCCACCACCACGATTCTTTATGCTCCTTGACCTTCCCTGTCGACAACCCAAGGGTGTTTTCCCCACCTCTTTGATGAAATTTGCCATATTTTTCCATAACATATCTGCATTATTTGAGTTTGTAGTTCCAAAACTTGTATTAGACAAAACCTTACTCCTAAAGTCATCAGCTGTCGCTCTATGTAAGTTCTTCCAGAGGATCCTAGGTTTACCAAGTTTAGCCCCCCTATGAGTGCTCCGCTCGTGTCATACGCGGAACACCAAAACCAACAATCTGTGTTGTGAAGCACATGCCTCTTCAGGGAACACCTTACAGTCAATGCAACCCATCGATCCCGATTTTGAACCATAATATAGTCGATTTGGGTACAATATCCCCCGCTATGGAACGAAATCAGGTCCATATCTCTCTTGTTAAAGAAGGAGTTAGTGACCACCAAATCGTGTGCAGTAGCAAATTCAAACAGCGTACGCCCCTCCTTGTTCCTACTACCAAAACTGAAACCCCCATGAACACCGTCATACCGGTCTGTTGCACTACCTATATGGCCATTGAAGTCTCCCCCTATGAAAACTCTTTGGTCCTCCGGAATGCTCCTAAGTACTTCATCTAACTGATCCTAGAAGCAACGTTTATCCCCATCCCCTAGTCCAACGTGTGGGGCATACACTGAAAGGACATTCACCACTTCCGCTTCTATAATAACTTTAATCATCATGATCCTATCCCGGTATCTACAAACTTCAACTACATTTTCCTTAAGCCTAGAGGATACCAAGATACCAACCCCATTTCTAGTGTTATCTACGCCTGAATACCACAACTTGTACCCATTACACTCTCTGGTACGAGCCCCTTTCCACCTAATCTCCTGAATACATACAAAATCTATTTTCCTATTACTAAGTACGTCGGTCATCTCCAGCAGTCTAGCATTTAATGTGCCTACATTCAACGAACAAACTCTAAGTCTAGTCTCTTTGACGCCACTCTGTCGAGCCCTCCCCCTATGCGCCCTATGGGATCTAAAAGAAGGACATGACCTCAAGTAATCATCTATAGCCGAAGCTATGGGGAGCTATGAAAAAGGAATCCAAAGAAGACAATAGATGCACCAATAAAATGCTAGAGAATTGAGGGGTATAAGAAGCTTAGTTGGTTATTTAATAAGATTTTAATTTATATAATACTATTGTTATTTTTATTGCTAAAAACCTAGTGTTAAAAGGGAAGAAAATAGATCTTGATGTATGAATGAATAAACCCTAGACAGCCATAACAGATTTCAAACCCACATACTACAACAGTAAATTTAAAACACTGAAAATTAATACCCAGATCAGAATTCAAAAACCCAAATCAAAGAGTAAACTTTGAAAGACAAAGGTGGAAAGAAATACATGCAGAGATTAAAGCAAAAGCAAAAGCAAAGGAGAAATAAATGGACAGGGAAAGGTCACGGCTGCACAGAAATTAAATGGAATTTCTATTTAAATCCAAGGATCCACAGCTTGAAGATCCAAAAGTTGGAATTCGGAGATCTAAGAAATATAGAACATGAAGAGATTTGGATCTGAGGAAGAGAGAAAACGCAAGTCTCTGTATCTTCTAGAATTTTTAATTGTTTACACAATAAAAGCATTAATCTATAATAAAGAACAAATAGGAAGATCAATTTCAAAATAAAGTCAAAAAAGTTCTCACAAGAACTATAGAAAGCAGATCAAGCTAACTAGAAAAGTAAAAAACCAGATCCAAAGAGAAGCAGATTAAGCTAACTCTAAGTCTATAAAATCCTTTAGAATTCTAGATTTGTCAAGCTAGCTTGAGAATAAGAGCATAGTTAAAGAAGATGGCACCAATTTACGGAAGAGCAGTGCTTGTTTTTCAAGCTCGATGTGGATGTCATGTTGGCATATTGGAGGATCCGGGTAACCGAGAATAACTTTTAACATTTTGCATCATTTAGAATATATGACCAATTACCATTGCACATTATTTATGAGTATTGATTTATGGAACTAATTACTAATCTTTCCCTTCATTGTGATCTTAGCAGCTTAAGCTTTATCAAATTATCAATTGGCTTAAATTTCAAATTCTTGTTTAAAATCGTTTTATAGTCTTTTTTATTTAACAAAAAGGGGGAGAAGTGTTATAGTAAGGGGGAGTAATTTTAAAAAATTGATTTCAAAAATTATTTTCAATAAGAAAATCTTAAAATTTCTAAAATGTTTGTTATATCAAAAATAGGGATATTGTTGAAAACATTTTGATGTTTCGATATAACAAATAAAGTGTTCATGAATTTTAAGATTTTATATTGAAAATATAAACATTTAATTTATATATTCTATTAAATTATTAAAATATAAAAAATATTACTTCAAGTTTTCAAATGTCAATTTCAATCCTTACTTAAGTGTAAAATTACGTTTCAATCTTAAAATATTTTTGAAACAATTTTTACAAAGTATTTCGAACCATAATCGAGCCAAAAATAAGTTTTAAATAAGGAGGTACCGATACCCTATGCCAATTTTGGCTCCGAGAAAAATAGAATGCCCTATAGGTACTGATACCCCCTAGAGGTATCGATACCCCTAGTCATTTAACGGTCGAAATATTTAAATTTTACACTGCAGGTACCGATACCCATTGAAGGGGTACCGATACCCCACGCTCCCAGCAGCCTTTTTCAAGATAATTTTCACACTATAACGGCTCTAACATCACCCAAATGATTCACAATGGCTAGAATTAATCCAAGGTGTATTTAAACAAGTTCTGAAGCCATTGATCAATAAGAATTGAGAGAGAATCAAAGAGAAAGCCTTAAACATAAAGTTTGAGCATTTCAAGCCTATTTTTCATTCAATATTCATTTTGCTTTAAAGAACTCTTGTTGTACTCAATTGTATTCATCTTTGAGTGTTCTTTCTTTGTTCTAGAATTGTGCAAACATCTTTCCTTGTGAGGTTTTTCTGTAAGTTTGCAAAATTTGTATTGTTCTCTTTGGGAAAGAGTGTTCTCAAGAATTTGAGGTATAATTCTTGAGGGATTTGTAAGGTTACTCTTTGTCCTCAAAAGAAATACAAATTTGTGAATTTGTGGAAAATCCTTAGTCTGGATAACTAAGGTAGTGGACGTAGATTTTGGTTGAGAAAGTTAAACCACTCTAAATCGCTGTGCAAATATTTTCTATTTTTTGCATAAGCTTCCACCAAATTTTTAATTTCCAATTCACCCCTCTCTTGGCTATTTCGTCGATCGATTAACTCAACAGTCAACCTTCCCTTTTGAAAAACCTTTTTCTACTAAAAAGCTTGGCAATCTTTCATACCAAGCTCTAGGAGCTTGTTTTAAACCATATAAACCTTTTGTCAATTTAAAAACATGGTTTGGAAATTTTGAATCTTCAAAACCAGGAGGTTGTTCCACATACACTTCTTCTTTTATAAAATCATTTAAAAATGCACTTTTAACATCCATTTGATATAATTTAAATTAATTGAAACATGCAAATGCTAATAACATTCTTGTTGCTTCCATCCTAGCTACAGGAGCTTATGTTTCATCATAGTTCATGCCCTCTTCTTGAGTATAGCCTTGAGCAACAAGTCTAGCCTTGTTCCTCACTATATTACCAATTTCATCAAGCTTTTTCCTAAATACCCATCTAGTACCTGCAGTAGATTTATTACTAGGTCTTTCAACTAATGTCCATACTGTACTTCTCTCAAATTGATTTAACTCTTCTTGCATAGCCATAATCCAATTTTCATCTTTTAATGCTTCTTGAATATTCTTAGGCTCTATGCATGAGATAAATGCAACAAAATTATATATATTTCTAAGAGAAGATCGAGTTATTACCCCTTTGGATGGATCACCTATAATTTCACCATCCTTGATATAGTTGTATTCTCTTGGGTGAGAGACTTCCCTTTATTCAATGGTTGGATTCTCGAGAGCATCGTGAGTTTCCTCATCTTTCATTTCTTCCTTTGATGATGGTTATCCAACATCATGTCCAACGTCATGTGTATTTACAATACCTACGTCATCATCAACATAAGAATCCTTCATTGGAAGGGGATTATCATCTAAAACAACATGCATAGACTCTTCTACCACTAAAGTTCTTTTATTAAATACTCGATAAGCTTTAGAATTTAAGAAATAATTTAGAAAAATTCCTTCATCACTTTTAGCATCAAATTTGCCAAGATTGTCTTTACCGTTGTTTAAAATAAAACATTTGCATCCAAAAGGATGAAAATAACTAATGTTAGGCTTTTTATTTTTGAAAAGTTCATATGGAATTTCATTCAAAATAGGCCTAATCATTACTCGATTAATAACATATCAAGCAGTATTTGTGGCTTCTGCCCAAAAATATTTTGGCAAATTGTTTTCACAAAGCATGGTTCTAGCCATTTCTTCTAAAGTTCGATTTTTCCTCTCAACAACTCCATTTTATTGAGGGGTTCTAGGTGCTGAAAAATTATGGCTTATTCCATTAGAATTATAAAACTCAGTAAATCCAAGATTTTCAAATTCAGTACCATGATCACTCCTAACACTAGAAATGGAGTAACCTTTTTCGTTTTGGATTACTTTTGAAAACGTGATGAATGTTTCCAATGCTTCATCTTTAGTACTTAAGAATAGAACCCAAGTACCAAGATAAATGCATATTGTCTTCCACCCAAGCTAATAGTCCTAATTGGCCCAAAAAGATCTATATGGATCAATTGTAATACTCTACTAATTGATACATGCATCACAGATTTTATCTTTGTCAAATTTTAGCTTTGGCAACCCTCTTACTAAATCTCCTTGAATTAGTCTTTGTAAAACACTCATGCTTGTATGTCCTAGTCTCCTATGCCATTACCAACTATCATATTCATCCTTAGCATCTAGGCACAAGTTAGTCATATTTATTGTATCTAAATGCACCATGTATATGTTTCCTATTCTATGACCAACAAGCATAATCCGATTAGATTGAATGTCAACAATTTTACAACCATTTGTTTCAAATAAGACATTGTATCCTTTATCGCATAATTGACTAATACTCAATAGATTATGCTTTAACCTATTCACATATAATACTCTTTCTATTTGTATGGAAGTGGTTTTACCTATAGTACATATACCTTCAATGTAACCTTTTGAATTGTCACCAAAGGTTACCAGTCCTCCATTTTTGTCGTTAAGCTCTATAAACCGGCTCTTGTCTCTGGTCATGTGTCTTGAGCATCCACTATCAAGGAACCATGAATTTGATCTTGTATTTTACACATTATAACAATGCTCCTTTTCCTACAAACATAGATTAATTTTTAATTTTTGGTACCCAAATTCTTTTGGGTCCATATTCATTAGTTTCTAAAATCCTAGTCTCATTGGATATCCATTTGTGTAGGATATCCTTATCTTTAGTAGTAATGAGTCCTTTAGGAACTCATATACTTCTAACGATTTTTCATTCAAGGTTCTTTGGGGACCTCTATGATTGTAGTTTTTAAAACTTTTTCTAACAAAGTTGAATTTTGAACTTTCTCCATTTTTAAAACGTTTTGTTCCAATTTTATTAAAAGAAGCTTTAAGATCATCAATATCTTTTTTAGTATCTTCATTAACTCTTGAAAGTAAGTTATGCAAATCAATATTTTTCTTTTTAAACTCATGTAGTTTGATTTGCAAATTTTTAATCTTACTCTCAAGATCAAAGTTGGTCTTGGATATGAGATTATTTTTGTTTTTCAATTTCGAAATATTATTCTTGTATTTTAAAAATAATTTCTCATAATACGAAGTCAACCCAGTATATTTCTCTAACAGCTCATCAAAAGAATAATCTTCGAAATTAAATGAGCTAGAGGTTACCTAAGAATCTTCCCCGATGGCCATCAGGCACAAGTTTACTACTTCTTGTTCCTCTTCATTTGATGATTCATCATCATCACTCCAAGTAGCCATGTGTGCCTTGTGCTTCTTCTTTGATTGACATTTCTTCTTTAATTGCGAACAATCGTATTTGACATGCCCGGGATTTTTGCATTTGTAGTAAATAATAGGGTATTTCTCTTTTGGTTCATTCTTGAAGCCTTCATTTCGTTTGAATTTTCTTCCTCTGTTGGGCTTCATTAGTTTTCTGAACCATTTGACAAATAATGTCATTTCCTCATCATCGTCATCTTCATCAGAATTACTCTCATCTTTTGTATATTTGATAGCAACTCCAACGTTTTTCTTCTTCTCCATTTCCTTCTTTGTCTCGTCCTTCTTCTCGAGGTCTACCTCATCTTGAATCATCATTTCATATGTGAGGAGAGAACCGATTAGTTCATCAAGAGTTAGAGACTTTAGGTTTTTAACGGCGATGTCTTCTTTGATTGCCAAGCTTTTGGAAGAGAATAAATTAACTTCTTCACAAGCTTCTCATTTGGAATGATCTCTCCATATGATTTGAGACCATTGATAATCACGGAAAATCTATCCTTCATAGATTTGATGTCTTTATCCGGTTTCATCCTGAAATTTTCATAGCTATGAGTTAGAAGACTAATTTTAGATTCTTTTACCTCGTTTGTGCCTTCATGAATAACTTGTAGTTTATCTCATATCTCCTTGACGGTTGTAGAAGATGAAACTCTCTCGTATTCATCTGGTCCAAGAGTACAAAATAGAATATGGATAGCCTTAGAGTTAAGCTGAAAAATTTTCGTCTATTCTTCACTCCATAAATTTGAATGAGTGGATGGTATGATGTATCCGTTCTCCACGATTTTCCATGCTCCCATGTCACTTTCTTGAATGAAGTACCTCATTCTATTCTTCCAATAAGCATAATTAGCTCCATTGAAGAAAGGAGGCTTGTTGACGGGATGAGAATCAAGAACGAAGTCGAAGTTTGAAGTGGAGGTCATTGATGACTTGAATATTGATATGACTCTTCCTAAATCGACTCAAGAGGTTGTTAAACCTTCAAATGAGTGTAGCTCTGATACCAATTGTTGAGTTAATCGATCGATGAAATAGCCAAGAGGGGTGAATTGACAATTAAAATTTTGGTGGAAACTTTTGCAGAAAATTAAAAATATTTGCACATCGATTTTGAGTGGTTCGACTTTCTCAACCAAAGTCTACGTCCACTGCCTTAGCTATACACACTAAGGATTTTCCACAAATTCACTAATTTGTCTTTCTTTGAGGACAAAGAGTAACCTTACAACTCCCTCAAGAATTATACCCCAAATTCTTGAAAACACTCTCTCTCAAAGAGAACAATACAAATTTCGCAAACTTACAAAAAAATCTCACAAGGCAAGTTGTTTGCACAATTCTAGAACAAAGAAATAACACTCAAGAATGAATACAATTGAGCACAAATGGTGTTCTTGAAAGCAAAATCAATATTAAATGAATATAGGCTTGAAATGCTCAAACTTGAGGTTTGCTGCTTTCTCTTTGATTTTCTAGCTTCTCTTCTTAATTATTGTTGATCAATGGCTTCAGAACTTGTTTATATACACCTTGGATCACTTCTGAACATTGAGGATTATTGGTGAAGTCAATAAACTTGTTATTGGTGAATTCAAATATTTCGACCGTTGGTTGACATAGTGTATCGTACACTTGGGGTGTATCGATACACTAATTACATTCGATGTTTTTCCTGAGCCAGGGGTGTATCGGTACATCAGTTGTGTATCGATACTCATATTACATTCGATGTTGGGGTATATCGATACATCCAAGAGTGTATCGGTACCTCCCTTTGTAAAAATTATTTTTGGCTCGATTAAGGTTTGAAATACTTTGTAAAAATTGTTTCAAAAATATTTAAAGGCTGAAACACAATTTTACACTTAAGTAAGGTTTGGTAAAGTGATTCTAAGACAAGGATTTAAACAGAGCCAAGGTGACCATACTTTTTTTTGTGAAATACTCTTCTTTAGAGGGAGTGACTGCACTTTTGGTGTGTGTAGTTGACATAATTATCACATGAAATGATCTTGAAGGAATTGGTAGTTTAAAAAAGTGTCTGATAAAGGAGTTTGAAGTTAAGGAACTTGGAATATTAAAATATTTTCTTGGAATTGAAGTGACACATTCACAGTAGGGGATTTTTATATCTAAACAAAAGTATACTCTGGACTTGTTGAAAGAGACTGGAAAACTAGAGTGTATGAACACCAATAGAGGTCAATCATAAGCTTGAAGATTCAAAAAATGATGATGCAATAGTTGATAGAAGTTAATCTCAGAGACTTATGGGAATGCTTATTTATTTGTCACACACCAGACATAACATATGTTGTTGGAGTTGTAGGCTAATTTATGCACAATCCCAAATAATCACATCTAAGGGATGTGACTCAAATTTTGCAGTGCTTAAAAGGGACACCAAGCAAAGGAATTTTGTTTAGAAGAAAGGAAAATTTAACTCTAGAAGCATACATTGATGCAGACTATGCTGTATCCATAGTTGATAGAAGATCAACCTCTGGGTACTGTACTTTCTTTGGAGGAAATTTAGTTACATGGAGGAGAAAAAAACAGAATGTTGTGGCTAAATCGAGTGCAAAAGATGAGTTTCAAGCTATGGCTTTGGGAATTTGTGAGTTACTATGGCTGAAGATAATTGTAAAAGATTTGAAGGTCAAATAGGATGAACCAATGAAGTTATATTGTGATAACAAGTCAGCAATTAATATTGCTCACAATCCAGTTCAACATGACAGAACAAAACATGTTGAAGTGGACAAACATTTCATAAAGGAGAAACTCGATAGTGACCTGATCTGTACTCCTTAAGTGACCATCGGAGATCAAGTCACAGATATACTTACCAAGGGTCTACCTGATAAATGTTTTCAAAAGTTGACAGACAAGCTAAGGATGGAAGACATCTATGCCCTAACTTGAGGGGGAGTGTCAAAGATTAGCTTTCTAAATTAGGAAGATTATGTAGGATATTTGTAAATATATTATACTAATTAGGATCCCTAACTTTAAGGGATTAGAATTACTCCTAGAATCAATTATTTACCTAGCTTACTAGTTTCCTAAGATAAGACACCAATGTGTATATATAAATAGTGTATTTTCTACATAAAGAAATATTATCGATGGAGAGATAAACCTGTTTTAACAATATACCTTTCTTACAGTAATTGTGGATCTTGTTTCCAATGGTAGCTACTATGTACTACCTATACCAAATCAACGAGTTTTAATCCCAATCAATGTTTTTGGGTTCGGCTACAAAAATAATGAAATAAAATAATTTATGTTGGGTGCATGAATGCTTGACCATTATGTCCTTAAAGTTCTAATAGTTTTATTTCATTCTTTATAACTATTAACCATATAGTTTTTGGGCTTCCCTTCAAGCTTTCAGCCTATGCTACGTTAATTTTCTCCATCATTCTAAAAGTGCATCCCTCGACCTGTGTCTTATGGGACTTATCGTTTTTTCTAACTCATCCTTGTCATACCATACATGCATTGTAACATTTTAATTTTGGCTATATTCATCTTTTGTATATGTTTCGACTTGTTAATCTAACATTCTGTGCCTTATAGCAACGCAAGAATAATAGCTGTCCTATAAAACATCCACTTCAAACTCAAAGTTTTTCTCACACTAGATCATAATTCATAAGTTTGACAGAAAATGTATTTTTAGTGTGTAAATCTGAACAATTTGATGTTCATAAGTTTCTTGATGTCAATCCTTATAAGTATTATGTACATTCTTTATTAGGAAAGTTCTAAGGGAGACATCTGGTGGAAGAGATGCAGAACGTGTTCCCCTGAAGTTGGAAATAAAAGTCGAGGTATAACTGATTTTTTTTCCATGTTTGAATTGCCAACAGTTTTTAACAGTGTGGTTAATTTGTACTTTTTTGGTTATGATTAAGTTTTAAATCCTTCAAACATGAAAAATTTTCTGAAGCTGCTTTTAATTATGAGCATTGATACTGATATTAAGTCATATTCCTTTAGGTGATAGATTATGACAAAGAAGGATCAGTCTTGCGACTAAGGGGGAAGAACACCTTGGAGAATGAACATGTTAAGGTAGTGCATCATAGAATGCTGTCTCTTTTTTAATATTTTTTTATTGCTTTTAAATGCATCATTGTCTTGTTGCAGATAGGGGCATTCCATACTTTAGAACTTGAGCTTCATCGACCTTTCGTATTAACAAAGGTAGTTATCCTTTCTGGAGTAATCTATAATATTGTATCCTTTCTTGTTTGTCCACTAACCTTCGGAACTAAATCTGTGTAATGTACAAATTGTATGCTTTTGGGCATCTCTTTCGTACTTCAGTAAGCAAACTTCTATTCTTGATAGTTGTGAATATCATTGTAGTTTCTGCAATTCATCTGTGCACATATTCCTGTCTAGTTAAAGAATCTTTGATACAGTATAAATGTTACTTTGTTTACTTTCTACATGTTTTTTGGCCTTTTTAGGGCTATGCCATGTGCAGATATTTGTGGCTAGTCAAGAGATGTCCCTCTGTTCTGGGTGCGTGTTTTGAAAAATAGGGATGGAGATCACCAAGAATGTGTGAAAGGGAATAGTTGACAGAGGTCAAGGGCATTGGCAATCATTGGCATATTTTCATAAGCTATATGCAGGCAGGCTACAACTGGATTAGTTTGAAGAGTAACATAGCCTAATGAAACCTAATTTTCAAAACTAATCAAAAAAATAAACTATTATCTAGTATTAATCAAGTTATAGGCATGCGCTATGCTGCTATAGAAAGCAAGCAAAGGTGGAGTGGACCATACCCAATAATAGAAATCATTGAGAAATCTTATTAATGATTCTAGTCTATCCTCACTGCAACCCTTAATATTGGCTAAACTCCTAGGTATATTCCCTATGGTCATTCTTTCTTTTATAGCCTTCAGAATGACAATTATCTTTTGGAATTCATGGACATAATACATAACGTTTACTTGGAATATTTTAACACATCGCACAAGCTAGTTACTAGAATTGTGTTCCTTAGAGTTTTTGGTTTATCTTATTAGTCTTATTGTTGTTGAATATTACTAGTTCTTGAACTAATGTTTCTCCTTAAATTATGTCATCTTCCCGCTCTCAAAATATTTGATACTCCAGATGAATCATGGAATTTTCCTTTCATATCTTAGGAAATATGGGACTCATTGGCATTAGATGTACTCCATCAGGCCTCTGGTATGTAGTCTGACTTCTCCAATTGTCTGTGAAACTTCAAAATGAAAGCATCTGACGTTTATTATCATGCTTAGGGCTGATTTCTTAGTTTCATTTTGCTTGGTGACAAATTGCTGGTATATTGATTAAGGTTTTTAGAAGCGTTCTAGTATTTCAAAAATTTTAGCTGATATATTGCACTTCATGGTTAAAGTGTGGATTTGAAAAAGGGTGAATGATCTCTTTAGCTTCACAAATAAGGTTAAAGTGTTCATTATTAGAGTTGTTTTCATGTTTTCCTTATTCAGTATAGTAGAATGGCATATCTTACATCAGCTAATTTGTGGCTTTATATTTAATTCAGGTCTGATTCCTTCATTTAGTGCTTATTGGTTGTATACTTGGTATTAGCATTGTATCACCGTGCAATCTCATGGGTCTAAGCACGATATCACACAGCATCATCTAGATAATGCTGGCAAAGTTTATCCATACCTGTAAACTCGTTTAATTTGTGACTGAACCATAACCGACCCTGACTGACAGAATTTTTTATTAAAAAATGTATCTATAGTACTATAAAAAAATCAGGATGGCATGCTGCATCAGCAACAAAAAAGTCATGGTCTAATTTAACAATAAAGTTTTAACCTTGTTATCAACTGTTCTTAAAGTGCATTTTATAGAATATATCAAGACTGAAACCACTAAAATTTAGCTAGGGAAACTAAATCCAGTATCCACAGAATTGAAATGATAGAGGAACAAAATTCAGGCTTCAACCAAAAAATGTTAAAATGATAGTTCCTACATATTTGTTTGTCTCTGTCTATCTGCCTCTTTTAGCGCTCATTGAATAACGGTTTGGATTTCTCTTCTACCTCCTGTTTCCTGTCTTTCTCCAAAAATATAGATTTTTTGTCTTTTGTCTTTGTTTGCTCATAATTTGTTTTCTGTGTCTGTAATTTGAGTAATGCAAATTTAGGTAGCATCTTTTTAACAAGCATGATTTAACTTTGCAATTACACATATTCCAGATCCTGGTATATACTGCTTGTTGGTAGAAGGTATGTGAGACCAACTTGAAGAATGAATTTTGGTAGATAGTAAGTTGATTGTTATGGGAAATTGCCTTTAGTTTGCTGGGGGAATGACAGCCCTAGAATCTAATTTTGAGGCAAAGAAATAATATAACTGAAGGAGAAACTATTAATATTCCCAAATTCTAGTGGAATCAAGATTGATGTTCTAGCTAATTCTTAGTCACTGCACTGCTATTACTACCTCCAAAATATATAAAACAAGCAGCTCCCATTGAACTTTCTATTATGGCTGTTGTAGTCTTCAAAATTCTTTTTGAACTGCATGTAATGGTGTACAAGATTTTTAACTTTAGTATTATGGTGGCATGTTCAACAGTATGACAAGTACCCGTTCACGGATTGAAACTTCAATTCCTCGTAAGCATGGACCCGCCATTGCTGGTTATGAGTCGGTATGTATCACTTTTACTATTATTATTCTTTTATATTTGGAATTGGAAGTAATTTCTGATTTAAAAAGCCGTTTACCTTTAAGAGCATGTAATGAGAATTGGGTTCTGTTGTCTACCTGGTTTCTTTGTGTGCTTATTGATTTATTTTATATCATGAATGTTCAGTTATGTCACAGAGAAGAAGCTAACCTGGTCACACAAATAAATCTGTGCCTGTGCATAAATATCTGGAGTGTCTTTTTGATGTTGTTAGTGGTAGTATTGTTAAAAATGTCAATCATCGTACGTCATTCATGATCAACCAACAGCAAAATTGGTCTCTGATAATGCAATGCTGTACATCTGTCTGGAAATATGAATTTGAATATTTAGATTTGGATTTCATCTGTAATCATGAATGTTACCTTTATGTGTTCTATCACACAACTTATACTAATTTCAATTTTAAGTTCCCAATCACTATAGTGAATTGGCTTTTGTGGATTTTCTTAGTATTGACATTTTGGCATGTGCCATCCACGAACAAATCAGGATAGTGCTGCATGCTGTGATATGGTCTAGAAGATTTCTTTCATGTTTTTTGTCTTCTCTTGACAGACCTGTCTGTTTATTATCAACTAAGATTCCAGACATTACATTGTCTGAAAGTGTGTACAATACAGTTTCAGTTTTTAGGTAACAAGAACAGTACCTTTTCCAGTCATGAAAGTAGGAATGCTCAAACTAGGGATGACAAACGGGTACAAAATCGTGGATTTCGCACCGCACTTGCTCCAATTGGGGCTGGTATGAATATAAGTTTAGTGGGTAGTGGATGAGTGTAGATGTAAAAAGTCATACCCGTCGTGGGTAGGTGATGGGTTTAAGACCTTACCCGCTCCGCATCCGTCCGCTCACTAATTACCCTCCATATAAGTTTTGGACTACTATGAATTTAGGTATAATTTCAAATAATATTCTATAAATCTTAAGAGTTTCTAGGACATGACTTGTAATTTAATTAAATGTTAGGGTATAAACTCAATTAATCCTTGGTTTATTTTATTATACTTATTAATGGATGTGTTTGTTTTATATTTTGTTGCTTATGTAATATGTGAAGTTGTTTCCAGGCAGGTACGGACTGATACATGTGGGTAGTGTGGGGTAGATTTGAGAATGTACCCACATGGACGGGTGTAGATTTAAAAAATTTATTCGTAGTAGGTAGTGAATAGGTAATGGATACGAAAATATTATGTGAGTATGAGAATGCGAAAGGGGTATCCACACCCACTCTGTTTGTATGTCATCCCTAGCTCAAACAGTAATTCCGGATACTTTAGTCTAACCTAGTCAACAGGCCAACTCAAATTTGTTTTCAAATTTTGGCATTGGATTCCGTTCTTTGTTGCCTTAGAAGTGTGAATTTTTAAGTGTGTTAGGTGTCATTTTTTATGAGAATGCACATCCATTCTAACTTTAAATTCTCGTTCTCTAGAGACAGCTCTACTTACTGCCCTAGGCTTTATCTCTGTTCTGTACTGAAAACAAGGAACATCGCTATTGGTTTTGTACAAATTTTGAAGTCCATGCATTAAATGAATGCACTGCACTTTGACTCTGTTCTGTTCTCCCATTAGAAAATATGGAATATGGGGTCAAGTCGTAAACTTCGTGTAAAGTGCTAGCCACATTATTCTTGATTATTTTTTAAAAAAAATGTATTTTTAAGTGTGTCTGATCTTATTTTATCTTCCCATGATTTAGGCAAAATTGCAAATGGCCAAAGTTAGCTAAGTGCGAAAGCCTGATTCACGTCATAAAAAGGTGAATCCTTATCTATTGTCTTCTTACCCAAAGAAGGCTGGCAAAGGAACCCAACAGAAACAATGTTTGAAAGGCTTCAGAGAAGAAAGATTTGGGAACCGCAAAATGTTCTGTTTGTCTAGAGTTTCCTCACAATGCTGTTCTCCTCCTTTGTTCCTCCTATGACACGGGTTGTCACCCTTACATGCTAGTCAGCGCTTTTCCAATTGTCTCGAGCAAAACAAGAAAGCCTACACTTAAGTAACTTCAGTGGACAGTGGTTCGTAGATAATTCAATTATTGTTTAAGATGTGGGAGAGCCCGTTGAAAAGATGGAAATACCAGAACTTCTATGCCCGCTCTGTCGAGGACAAGTGAAGGGTTGGACTGTGGTAGAACCTGTACGGAAATATCTCAATAGGAAAAAGAGATAATACATGCAAGACAAGTGCTCTTTTGTTGGAACTTACAAAGAGCTCAAGAAACATGTTAAGGCAAAACACCCATTGGCACGACCTCGAGAAGTGGACCCTGTACTTGAAGAAAAATGGGAAAAACTAGAGAATGAGAGAGCGCGGGTGATGTAATTAGTACAATCATGTCATCAACACCGGGGGCTGTGGTATTAGGGGATTATGTGATCGAGCCATACTCTCGCGGTATCTACAGGGACGAATATGATGACTCTATTGATGATGGCTTCCTTCACCTGGACTCATCTGTTTGATTGCATGGCAGATTCATTGATTATGACCTATTTTAGGACGGAGGTTTCGGGATGCACCGTGCTTTCCGTGCAGCTTCCCCAGCAGCTCGATCTAGGCCTTCTCGCTTATTGGGGTCGGTAGGGCTATGGCGAATCCCCTGGGTCCGGGGACGTAATGGAAACCGATAATTTTGTGTGTTTACCCATACAAGGACTGGACCTTTACGTAACCGCACTTGAGAATAAGTAGATGTATTTTCAACTGCAGTCACATGGTGAAATTTATGGTAACATGATGTGATGCGGCAGGTATTGTAGGAGTAGGTCACTGGTAAGGTGGTGAACCCAAGGTATTTTGACCTTAGGTCCCATAGAAGGTAATTTGCAATCTATCATTTGGTCGTATGCATAGATCATTTGGGGGGCGGGCTTCATTTGACAGAATAAAAATTTAAACATTCTTTTTTATTACTATCTTTGCTTTAGAAGTTGGCAAGCAACGTTGTTGATGTCATTACATGTGGTTAAAATTATTTTTTTTAAAGTTCAAATATAATTTTATTATTATATTAATTTACAATTTATAAAAGATTAGATCATAGCTTTGTTGCTTTGGGTCAATTTTTTTTAATATTTAGAAGTTCAAGATTTTAAATAATTAAACGATAAAGTTACCATTGGGATGGGGTGCTAAACGATCCCTGAATAGTAGTGATGTTGGAAATTTGTGAGAATTATTCATTGAAAATATTTGTGTATCTCATGTTCTTTGCTATGTTTTTGATATTATAATTTGATTTATAGAACTCTCTTATTTTCATTGATGTGACAATAAGGAAATGAAAAGTGTAGGCTACTTTTAGGTATTTAAATTGTAGCTTAAATTAATTTTTGGCGCTTAATTTTTTTTTGATATAATTATGTGTCTAATGTTTTTCGTTGTTTTTTTAAATGATTTTGATGGTCATTGGCGCTTAAATTGCACTGATTGTCGTGAAAAGCGCCATGAAGGATCGTCGATTTTCTAAATTTCATTCGTTGTTTTTCGATGATTTTGATGGTTACAATTAGTCGTACGTTACACGATCGTCACTTTTGTGTTTCTCGTCCTGCTCCGATCAAAACCCAGTCGGTGGTGACCCTTTGTCGTTGTCGGACATGGGGGATGGGAGGGAGAGAGATGATACGGGAGTTTGTTCTTTTTTTTAGAATTTTTTAAAATAATATTTTTATTATTAAAAAATAAAAAATATATCGGTAGACAATTAAAAATATAACGAAAAAAAATTTATGCATATATTTTTAATGAAAAAATCTTTAAGCACAAGAAGTTAATTTTTTGTACAATTTAAAAACCTAAAAATGTGAGCCAAAATTTTACAATAGATAGATGCTCGGTTAGTTCCAGTGCAATAGGAATATACGAAGAATATGCTTACTTATTCTTTTTCAATGGTGTTGAAATGCAATTTGACGACATACGTTGGAAATGATCTGTTCAAGGACAGGATACTCGCTCAAGCCCGAATGCTTATTTAAAATCTCAAAGGTTTGAATACAAATATTACTAAAAGATAAACTTAGTATTTTGGTTGTACTTTACTAAATTTGCACAATTAGGGATTTCAATCCTCCGATTAGGAGGACTTCCCTAACCTTCGATGAAACATTCACACTACTATATTATTTTATTTATATACATTTACAATATATTATACTCATGCTAATCGCATGTACCATCTTATTATCCATGAAACTTTTTATGAGGTTGAATGAGGACTTATGTATTTGAGGTTGCATGTGGTTTGTTTACATCTCCTTGATGTGTTGTTGGGTTGTATTTAAGAATGATCATCGGTAGGGTATGATCAGATTTCTCGTCTACTAAAATTAGACCTGAAAATTAAATTTATCTACCTACATCTTATCTGATTTAAATTTAGGAGGGTTCCACCCGGCTCTAAACTGACAATTTTTTAAGTCAAAACTCGTACCCAATTCGATCAATCTAACTTATATATATTTATATATAAATTTATTTTTATTAAGTAAAATAAAGATCTAATTGAAAATATAAAAAATTATTATTTCAATTATTTTAAAATATATAAAAAAAATTATAATATTATATCAAATCAAATAGGATTTTTTCACCTTAAACTCTTGATTAGACCCAACCCCTAATTGCATCTACTTCATTTGAACTCCTACGAGCTGACACGTTCCTTGGATGATGTTATCTACCTATCTTTTCTCTGTTATATCGCTAGCATGTCGAACTTGTATGCTCTCTTCTACAACTTCACATCTTTCATTGATATTTGTGTCCATCTTACATTATTTTTAGCTGGTGTTAGGTATGGCTCATAAATATACTAGTAAAGAGGACAGGAGATGGAGCGGAGTGAGCGAAGCGAATATCAACTGTCCTTACAAAGAAAGTCTCGTTGTGGGGTTACGAATTATGTGGGTTGGGGGTGCGGGGGCGTAGCCCTGCGGTACAGTACATGGTTGATTTTTGTAATTATGTACCAGGGTTTTCTATTATAATAGAGATGTTCGCGAATTCGTGGTCAGGGTAACTTCGGATTATGGCAAACGAGGGTGAAGGATCTATTGGCGCAACAAGGGATCTTGAAGGCTTTGCACCTTCAAAGCCGGCGTCGATGGAAGATTGGGAAGAATTGCAGCAGCGAGCGGCAGGAACCATACGATTATGTTTGGCGGACGAGGTCATGTATCACGTCATGCATCTATCGTCTCCAGACGAAATTTGGAGGAAGTTGGAAAGTCAGTTTATGTCCAAATCCTTAACGACAAAACTGTATCTAAAGCAGCGGCTGTATGGGCTGAAGATGCAGGACGATCACGATTTGGCGCAACACGTGATGTCTTCAATCAAATCGTTTCTGATCTGGCTCGGCTTGATGTGAAATTGAGGATGAAGACAGAGCGATGATTCTGTTGTGTTCGTTGCCTCCCTCTTACGAACACATGGTGACTACTCTTACATGTGGGAAAGAGATTATCAACGTTGAGGATATTACTACAGCCTTGTTGACTTACAACCAGCGGAAGCAGAATGCAAAGGAAATCTCTCAAGCCGATAGCTTATATGTCAAGGGTAATCGAGATCGTGGACGGAAGACAGGGTCTGGGAAGCGGAATTTCATATCCAATCCAGGGAAAAGAATTCACTGTTACAAGTGCAGGAGGCGGGACATATGAAGCGACTGTCCGAAGTTGAAAAAGCAGACTGATGAAAGCGTGATGACTCATCCAAGTCTGTGAACGTGGTCGAGGATGATAATTCTGATTGCAGTGAGGTGATATGCTTCTATTTCAACGACACAATTGACGATGCTTGGATTCTTGATTCTGGATGTTCTTATCACATCACGCCAATAGGGAATGGTTTTCGACATATAGGCCGGTTAATTCTGGTTCGGTTTTATTTGGGTGATGATCGATGTTGCAATATTGTTGTATTGGGTGATGTCAGAATTAAGATGCACGATGGCTCCGTTCGGACGTTGAGTGGTGTTCGACATATCCCAGACTTGAAGAAGAATTTGATTTCCTTGGGCACTTTGCACAAGAATGGTTTTATCCCTAAGGCTGACGAGGATAGGGAAACCATTCGGATTGTTAAAGGAGCATTGACTGTGATGAAAGGCAAGATGACTGCAGGGAATATCTACAGATTGTTAGGGAGTACCGTTGCAGGTGGAGTTCACTCTGTTGAGTCCTGTGATAATACGACAAAATAGTGGCATATGCGTCTTGCTCATCTTAGTGAACGTGGTATGGCAGAATTACACAAGAGAAACTTGTTGCATGGTGTCAAAAGCTGTAAGATCAATTTTTGCAAGTATTGTGTTCTTGGTAAACAGACTAAAGTCCGTTTTAAGACTGCGAAGCACACAACTCAAGGGATTCTTGATTATGTGCATTCTGATGTATGGGGGCCTTCCACGACATCGTCTTTGGGTGGATCTAGGTACTATGTTACTTTTATTGATGATTTTTCACGGAAAGTTTGGGTGTATTTTTTGAAACAGAAATCTGAAGTTTTTGAGAAGTTCAAGCTGTGGAAAGCTGAGGTAGAAAACCAAACAGGACGAAAAATCAAGTGTTTGTGGTCTGACAATGGTACGGAGTACACAGATTCACAGTTCCTACAATTCTGTAAGGAGCATGGGATTCAGAGGCATTTTACAGTGCGCAAGACACCACAACAGAATGGTGTTGCGGAACGAATGAACATGTCATTGAATGAAAGAGCCAGATGTTTGCGGTTGAATGCGGGGCTTCCCAAACACTTCTGGGCTGAGGCTGTTAACATGGCGTGTTACCTTATCAATAGATCGCCAAGGGCATCGCTGGCTGGGAAAGTTGCAGAAGAGGTATGGACTGGTCATGATGTTAGTTTTGATAACTTACAGATTTTTGGTTGTCCTGCTTATGTGCATGTACCTGCTGATGAGAGATCCAAACTTGATGCAAAATCGAAAGAGTGCATTTTTCTGGGTTACAAGAAAGGTGTCAAAGGATTCAAGTTCTGGGATCCAATTGCGAAGAAAGTTGTGATTAGTAGAGATGTCGTTTTTGATGAACAGTCCATGTTGCAGCAGAAGCAAGACACGACAGTGGTGGATTTCGAGCAGTTTCCAGTTGAGAAACCAAAAACTTCTCAACCGACTTCTGGTGGTTCCACTACGGATGATTTGCAGGATTATAGTCTCGCCAGAGACAGGGTGAGACGGACGAATATAAAGCCTCCGAACAGATTGGGTTTTGAAGACTTGGTATCTTTTGCACTTATTGTTAGCAGTGATGATCCGATTACTTTTCATGATGCCGTTACTAGTCAGGAAAACGACAAGTGGATGGCAGCCATGGTTGAGGAGATGGAGTCTTTGAATCACAATCGCACATGGGAGTTAGTTCCCCTTCCTGAGGGTAAGAAGCCGATTGGTTGCAAATTGGTGTATAAGAGAGAACCAGCAGTAACAGAAAAAGAGGGGGAGAAGTTCAAGGCTCGTTTGGTAGCGAAAGGTTTTTCACAGCAGAAAGGAGTTGATTATGATGAAATCTTTTCTCCTGTGGTCAGGCACACTTCAATCCGAGCAGTACTTACATTGGTGGCTAGTTGGGATTTGCATTTAGAGCAGATGGATGTTAAAACTGCTTTTTTGCATGGTGATTTAGAGGAGCAGATCTACATGCGGCAACCTGAAGGTTTCACTCAACCTGGAAACGAGCATTTAGTTTGCAGATTGAAGAAATCTTTGTACGGGTTAAAACAGTCTCTGAGACAGTGGTATAAACGGTTTGACTCATATATGATCAAGATTGGCTACAACCGATGTGAGTATGATTGTTGTGTCTATGTTAAGAGCCTTGATGATGGTTCTTTTATTTTTCTATTACTGTATGTTGATGATATGTTGATTGTTGCGAAGAACATGGATGGTGTTATCGGTTTGAAAACTTTATTGAGTCAGGAATTTGATATGAAAGATTTAGGTGTTGCAAAGAAAATTCTTGGAATGGAAATTTGCAGGGATAGAGACTCAAGGAAACTGCGGCTATCTCAACGGGGTTATGTTGAGAAAATGCTAGAAAGGTTTGCGATGAGCAGCGCGAAACCAGTTAGCACTCCATTGGCGAATCACTTTAAGCTCTCATCAGAACAGTGCCCTAAGACAGATAAGGAAGCTGAAGATATGGCAAAGGTTCCGTATTCTAATGCTGTTGGCTGCTTGATGTATGCGATGGTATGTACTCGTCCTGATTTAGCTCATGCTGTTAGTCAAGTTTGTAAGTAGATGTCTAAACCTGGTAATCAACATTAGGAAGCAGTCAAGTGGATCTTTTGGTACTTAAAGGGTACTGTGGGACATGGAATTGTTTTTGGGAGTCAGCGGGATAATCCTTTGGTTGTAGGATATGTGGATTCAGACTATGCATGTGACTTGGATAATAGAAGATCTATGACAAGGTATGTGTTTACTCTTGGTGGAGGGCCTATTTATTGGAAGTCTACTGTTCAATCTGTTGTGGCTCTATCTATAACTGAAGCTGAGTACATGGCAGCGGCTGAAGTTGCAAAAGAAGTTTTATGGCTTACTGGTTTAGTGAAGGAGTTGGGTGTTCAACAATGTGGAGTTCAGTTGCTTTGTGATAATCAAAGTGCTATTCACTTGGCTAAGAATCAGGTGTATCGTGCTAGAACTAAACATATTGATGTAAGGTTCCAAAAGATCAGAGAGTTGGTTGCATCTGGAGAGCTTTTGTTTCAGAAGGTATATACTGATGAGAATGTCGCTGATATGTTCACCAAGCCAGTTACGACAGACAAGTTCAAGCATTGCTTGGACTTGTTGAATGTTTCGAGTTGTTAAAGAAGTAAGGTAACCCAACCCACATTGAAGTTTCCAAGGGGCAGGATATTCGCCATGGTGGAGATTTGTTAGGTATGGCTCATAAATATACCAGTAAAGAGGACAGAAGATGGAGCGGAGTGAGCGAAGTGAACATCAACTTTCCTTACAAAGAAAGTCTCGTTGTGGGGTTACGAATTATGTGGGTTGGGGGTGCGGGGGCGTAGCCCCGCGGTACAGTACAGGGTTGATTTTGTAATTATGTACCAGGGTTTTCTATTATAAATAGAGATGTAACCTAGACCTAAAATATCATTGAATAAAACTTCTAGCGCCGCCTAGGCACCGAGGACATAAGCACATTGTCGAACCTCGTAAAATTCTCGTGTTCTTTTGTTTTCTTTACCCGTTTTCTTCAACAGCTGGATTGGAACTACATGTGCTCACCTTGCCCTCCTTGAGCTGATATCCTCCTTGGATCGGAATTTGAGGTGATTAGAATTTGAGAACATGGTTGCATGTTTGGATTTTTTGCGATTTAATTGATTTTTTTCGAGAGAAAGATCGACTTTCATCCCACCAATATCAATGTACATGTAAAATAATAGTCGATTCGTGTTTTATTCATTTTAATTTAGGTGGAGAGCTATTGATCGACTAAATTATGGATGCAACGTGTAGAATAGGCTTTCACTCTTCTAGAGGAAATAAATAGGAGTCCCTAAAATTTCACGGGTACTTTATCATGTATCTCATGTATTCGATAGTCACGTAGTTGTCATTTAGTCGAGTTAGATATAGAGTTGTGAAGATTGAGCTTAATTCATTACAGGTCTAATACTCCATGATACAATATGCAAATCTATTAGATCATATAAGTTATTCATTATTGAGCTTCATGGATGATTTTTAGATAAACCCTATAGGAATGACGGAGTATGGCGAAGAATATAACATTACTCAACACATAATATATATGAGAATATATTTGAAATGTGTATGTGAATATTATATATATATATGGGTGACTGATATTGTATATATGAGAATATATTACAAATGTGTATATGTATGTGAAAATATTATATATTAAAAGAAGTACCTAGGAAAGTAAACAAAGAGTATATACATTGATGGTGAAAATGAGATGCCACTTGAGCATAAATCATATATAGCATACAAAAGTTTGGCTATTTATTTCATTACTTTAACAGCCAAAAACAAAGAGCAAAAGCCAAATGAAAAGAGACCAAATAGATTATCCTCCGCACCCTCAATCTTTTGAGATATTGATTTTTAATGGCCCTTTTACAAGACAATCGACATCATACACAATGTGAGAAGCAAAGTATTTTTTCCATTTTTTTATTTATACATTAGAAAAATTGGAAGAAACCGACAACAAAGGTTGTGGAAAGTTTTTGCCCTCAATCTATGGACCTCATTCAAGTTCGACAAAAACAATTTTTGTCAGCTGGCGGCAGACACCAGAAACAAAGGTTGATCAATGCTCTCTCAAGGGGCCAATGTCTCTCCTTAAGTTTTGACCCATCAATTCCCCATTAGTAGCGCCTGCTTCGTTATTAATTTGGTGACGCTTTCCATTTCTTTTTACATTTGATTTTAGGGTAAACTATAATTTTAGTATTTAAATTATTATTTTTGTTCCGTTTTGGTATTTAAACTTTATTTTTTTTTCTCAAAATCACACCTAACGTTTAGTTTAGATTTCATTTTGGTTTCTCGTCATTAAAGACTTATCGATAATGTTGATGTGTCACCATAAGATAATATCACGTTGTTATAAACCATAAAAATGAGAGATAGAATTGAAGAAAGAAACTTCTATATCCATTGATTACACATTAACCCTATTTATAGGAGCAAGAAGGAGGGGCACATGTCCATAGAATGAGGACATTTGTACATAGAATAATATAACTAATTGATAGCTCACCTAAAAACCTAACAAACTTATCATCACCCGAAAACAACTCACACATATCCTCAACATTCTACCTATTCTTCTAGTTCTTCACCGTCCACAACCTGAATTATTTGACGAAACAACAAAACGGTGTTGTTGAGAGAAAACACCGTCACTTCATCGAGATAACTCTAACTCTGATGGCCCAAGCATCTTTAACTTATAAATTTTGGTCCTATGCTATTGTTATCGTCGTTAATCACATCAATCGCCTTCCAACCGGTGTGATATTTGCTCATTTCAACATTAGGGTGTGACCCTGTAGGTTCTTGTAACATTAGTAGTAATTATTAGAACCATTCTAATATTACAAACAATGAATGACATCTAGTAATATATCATTGTCACCTAAGTTACAAGAAATCATTATTTGACATATAATCTTCGTGACTGACTCTTTTATGCCTTACATCATTTTATCCTTTATATCCAAAAGGCATAAGTCTTAGAATAGTCACACTTGTATGACCTATCTATTATTTCTTGATATCTAGAGTAGACTATAATTAACGAATAATTTATTATATCTCATATCAACTTATTCAAGCATGACCATGCATTTATAGTCTCACTCAATCAAGTGGCATGTGATATATTTCCTATTATGTAGGAAGCTTATCTTAATCATTCACATCTCACTACATATATCGAGATATGTTCAATATCAGTATTTATAGTGCAACTAGTTACGGAGCACGTTTAACTGCATCAAAACATTAATAATAAATGTTGAGATAGTAACTATCTCAAGTCTGAGGATCATACATATAGTCATCACCATGAGCAATGTTGTGACTGTCATATAATAATCCAAGACATATTCTCATAGTAGGACAATCCAATATGTCATTCTCTAACAATATATTCACGCATCGATTATGACATCTCTATGTCAATGACAATTCATTGTCATCAATCAATAACACGTTAGCCTTAAAAATATTATTATTGTCTAAACACATAATAATATTCGACTAAGGATACTTAATAATAATCATATTATTATATGGACTTAATTATCTTTCAGTTTATGTTAGACACAAATATATAACTAAAAATAATAGTGGCAATTCATTTATTCAATAAAATCGATAAATAAAATGTTTCCATACAATCATCATATGATTAGTCTTTGGGCATAATATAATAATCACCACCAGTGCTTCATTTAACTGATTCCAACGTTGCTCCGGTGAAATTTGACTTGAATTCGGTGGAAGACCCTCATGCATATGTGTATATCACAAACACCATGGCCAAGTTAAAAGTGGGAAACTTTTTGTAGCCACCCCAACAAAATCATGCAACAATTGGTATGGGAGTTTTATAACAACTTGACTGATGAATAGAACCCTTAGTATACGTGAGGGAGAAGATGGTGCATTAGTGTCCAAAACCCATAAATAAATTATTAAGTATCCAAGAGGCTGAATACGAGCACACAAAGTTCATAGCTAATCTCACACTGGCCGACTTGGATAAAATCAGCACTGACATGTGCCTACCTGGTCGTGGCTGGATTAAGTTGATAATCGGAGCCTACACCATCAAGAGGTTCAACCTTACTATTCCGACAAGGGTATGGTTTACCTTTTCTTTGCACTTGTTTGATACCCACTATGCATTATTCTTCCAATACTAAGGATCATATCTTGCTATTACACTCTATCATGCTTAATAGACATATTGAAGTAGGGAAAATAATCTCAAAAGAATTATTTGCATGTTCTCAGAAAATGTCTGGACACTTATTTTCCCCCTCGTTAATTATTGCATTGTGCATACAATCACAAGTGGTTGTCTTGGCTTATGACCAGGTATTCGAGAATATAACTACCATAACACCCTCTTCCATTAAAAGAAATATGTTACTTGAAAAGCTAGCTCAAGAGCAAGGTAAGGGAGAAACGCGACCCACAACAGATATTCCTGTTGTTGCCACTGACCCTTTACCACAAATTAGTCCACATATATTGATAACTCTCCAAAAGAGTTATCTTTAGAAAAACTTTTAGCCTAAGTTTAGTTTGATCTTAAGCATTTTTAGGAGTATTTTAGGATTATTTTTAATTAGTTTTTATCATTTTAATGTTTATCCTTTGTGGGTTGCTTTGGGTTAAAAATGAATTTTAATGCTAAAATTGTGCACTGACGCTGTAACATTGCAGGAAATGTTGTGTAGCATCCGATTGAAGATGCTACTGATACTGTAGCATTTCAATGCTATGGAGCATACCACTGCTATGGAGCATCTGATGACTTAGCTGGCAGTTGTAGAATTCTCTAAAATGGGACAGTTGTCCTGGTTAGCTTTCAAAAGGGTTATATCCTATCCAAAACGTGGAAATAAACCATTGGAGGATCAGATTTCCTATTCACCTATTAATAGGGCACTTGCCTCTTCTTTAGCATACACTAAGTACATCACATTTCGAGAATAAATCCACACCTCTGCCACTGTTTTCTTCACCCGATGAAAGCCTAAGCCTTCTACCAGGGATTATTGCAGTAGAAAGAGAGATTGTCGAGTAGCATCGTTCTTCAGCATATCACTGTTCAAGCATTTCATCGAGAGAAGTGAGTGTTTGAATATACTTAAATTTATATTGGATGATATTTTGGATTTATGGTTTTATGCTACTATGATTATGTTTTTATGAGCTTGGATGATTAGATTATGAGTCGAAATATTTGTAATCAATGAATGATTATTTTAAATTCTTATAGAAATAGATTCGTTTAACTTGCCATATACTTTTAATAGCCTAGTTGATGCTGAGTAGCATTGTGCATACTGAAAAGTAGGTAACCTAGTATTAGCCTTGTTAAAATGTTGGATCTTTGATTTATGAAAGTGATTAAAGTAATTCAACAGGTTTTAATCATTGCTAATAGCATAGAAATCGTATTCATTGTTTGTTTGAAACTTGAATCCCTTAATACTTCAAATTTCCATTTGATAGCTGACTTGTCGCTCTCTGTAATGCTGTAGCATGAACTGAAGTTTTACATTTTGATTTTATTTTCTCGTCGTAAAGCAATCAATCAACGTTTCTCTGTTTTTATCTCAATTGAAAACCATATGCTCTCTGTGGAATCGATACTCGTAACATAACCGTTACCACTTTTATTACTTGATTTGCAACACATGCACTTGCGTTATTGCTATAGCATTTTACACAACATCAATTTTTTGGCGTCGTTATTGGGGAGTGTTCGTTTGATTTAGAGTTTTATTTTATTTTGATTTTATTTTTTATTTTTTTGTAGGTACTTGTTAGTTTTCACTTGTTAGTTTATGTCTAGAAGTGGTGACGAGCTAGAGCCGTTTGATCCAGAGATAGAATGTACTTTTCATTAACGTCGAAGAGAAGCTTCACTAAATCGAGCAAACATGAATGTTGGGAATAATAACAATGTTTTACCTCTGATGCCACACGGGGAAAATGAGGATTTGTCAGCTAGGCAACCAAATCAATATGTTGATGACCGGAATCACCCGATTCTCGAGCATGTGGTACCAACTTTGGACGATTTGCATTAGGGTATTACAAGGCTAGTGATCAATGCTACAAACTTTGAATTAAATTCTGTCATGTTTCAGATACTGTAATCTATGGGACAGTATGGAGGAAGTTCCTAGAACCCATTTAAGAGCTTTTATGGAGGTTTGCGATTCGTTTATACAATAAGGAGTTCCGGAGGAGACTTTGAAACTGAAACTATTTCCTTACTCGCTCCGTGACAAAACACGAGGCTAGTTGAGTTAACTACCGCCTCGGGCTATAGCATCATGAAATGAATTAGCCTAGAAATTCGTGTTGCATTTCAACCCACCGAACATGAATGCTAAGCTACGAAACGATCTGACTTCATTCAATAAAATTGAGGATGTAAGTTTGTATGAGGCTTTGAGAGAGATTCAAAGAATTACTGAGGAAATGACGTATGCATGGATTTCTACATTGGACTCAAATGGAGATGTTATACAATGGTTTAAACATACACACTTGTATGGTTGTCAACGCTTCAGTGAATGCAGCTTTGCTAGATAAATCATACAATGAGGAGTATGAAATATGAAAGAATTTCAACTAATAATTGCCAATATCCAAATACGAGAAATATGTTTGATCATTATAATATTGTAGTAATCGATTATAAATCTTTCAGTTCTATGGCATCACAAATATCAACCTTGACAAAAATGGTAAAGAAGCTGCAACGACCAAGAGGAATACATAAATTCAAAGCTACATCTCTAATTACTTGTGTCTATTGTGGTAAAGGGCACAACTTTGATGAATTCCCTCAATATCCAAAATATGTCTACTACATGAGGAATTATCAAAGAAATGACAATCTTTTTGGCAACAAATACAATGCAAATTTTAGAACTCGTCCAAATCTCTCTCGAAAAAATCAAAATGTTGTCAACCCACAATATTTACAGTAACAACAATATCAATAGCATCAGCAGTATCATCCTTATAATCAGCAGAACCTGATGCCACAACAACAAGCATAGCATCTTGTAGCTCAGCCACAACAAAGACAAAATTATCAATGTCAATCTTCAACTCAAACTTCTTCTTTTTCATCTCTTGAAGCTTTAATGAAAGAATGTATGGGTAGTCAATCTGCTTCATTAAGAGCTTTAGAAAATCAAGTTGGTCAGCTAGGAAATGCCTTGAGTAATATACATCAAGGAACGCTTCCCATCGACACTAAAAAATCCAAAAAATAATGGGAAAGAACATTGCAAAGCCATCACCACCATTAGTGGAATACGGATTGGAGAGCCAGTGGGAGAACCTAGAAAAATAGGCGAGGATACTCTAAAGCATGGTAAAGGAAAAAGAAAAGAAGTTGAGCTTGGCCACATATTGGTCACTCTACAGCATCAGATGTAGGCTAGTGTAGTAATTCAGAGCCATTGTCGATAGTGACATCTAGTAAGTTTGATGCTTTGCCAATTTCAATGCTTCGCTAATTTCAATGCTGCAGGCACAACAACAGAAATTGCCTCCACCTTTTCCACAACGCTTTAAAAATATAAAAGAGGAACAACAATACAAAGCCTTCATTGATGTACTTCGCCAACTTACCATCAACATTATGTTGATCAAGACGTTAAAGTAAAACCCGAACTACATCAAATTTATGAAAGAAGTACAATCGAAGAAGAGACGACTAGGTAAATTTGAAATTGTCGCTCTAACTGAAGGCTGTAACACCATGGCTATAAGTCAATTGCCATTGAAACTTAAAGATCCATGGAGTTTCATTATTCCCTTCAATATTGGTGATACATTTGTATGAAAATCTTTATGTGATTTAGGTGCCAGCCTAAATCTAATGTCTTTATCCATTTTTAGGAAATTTGGGAGCGGCGAAGCAAGGCCAACTACTGTCACACTGTAACTTGCTGATCGCTCCACTGTGCAGTCGAGTGAAATTGTGAAAAATATGCTTATGAGAATAGATAAGCTTATTTTCCTGCCAATTTCATCATTTTGGATTGTTAAACGGGTAAATAAGTTCTCATCATTCTTGGACACCCATTCTTTGCTACAGGGTGAGCTTTAATCGATGTTGAAAAATGAGAACTGACTATGCATTTAAATGATGAGCATATTACCTTTAATGTGTTAAATAATGTATCTTACTTGAGTAATAATACTGACTGGTTTTCACTTGATGTGAATGATATTTTTTCCCAGGAGTATCTTAATGAATGCTACAGCACTGAAGAAGTTATTGATGATGTTGTAGCAATTGAGGAGACTACAAACAATGAATGCTACATTAATTATCTGTAGAAGTGCAAATCTCTGGCTATGCCTGAGTGTGTTCCAAGTGCATTAAAACCCTCTGTAAAAGAGCCTCCAAAGTTGGAATTGAAACCATTGCTAGATCAATTGGAGTATGCATATATTGGAGATAATGAAACTTTATTAGTTATTGTTGCCACACAGCTAACAGTAGCATAAAATGAAGAATTGATTGTTATGATGCAGTAACATAAGAAAGTCATCGCTTTGAGCGTTGCTAACATAAAGGGCAATAGTCCTTCACTTTGTATGCATAAGATTTTGTTAGAAAACCCTGCTAGTAGCTCAATTGAACATCATCTCCGATTGAATCCAATCATGAAGGAGGTAGCTCGAAAGGAGATCATTAAATGGTTGGATGTTTAAATCATTTACTCAATTTCGGACAGCAAGTGGGTTAGCCTTGTGCAATGTATTCCAAAGAATGGCGACATTACTGTAGTGACCAATAAAAAAATGATTTAGTGCCTACAGGAACCACTGCTGTCTGGAGGATATATATGGATTATAGGAAGCTCAATAAAGCTACAAGGAAAGATCACTTCATATTTCCATTCATAGATCAAATGCTGGACCGCCTTGCTGGTAATTCTTTCTACTGTTTCTTGGATGGGTATAGTGGATACAATAAGATTGCTATTGCACTATAGGATCAGGAGAAAACAACGTTCATATGTCATTAAGACACATTTTCTTTTAGATTGATAACTTTTGGCATGTGCAATGCTCTAGCAGCGTTCTAGAACTGCATGATGGCTATCTTCTCCAATATGTTTGAGGACTATTTGGAAGTTTTCATGGATGACTTTTTAGTGTTTGGATAAGATTTTGAGAGCTGCTTGAACAACTTGGCTATTGTTTTGCAAAGGTGTGAGGAAACCAATTTAGTTTTGAATTAGAAAAAAAGTCATTTCATGGTAAAGAAAAAGATAGTGCCATGGCATTGAATCTCTTGTCGGGATATTGAAGTGGATAAGGCCAAAGTGGAGGTTATTGAGAAATTTCCCCCACCAACAAATGTGAAGGTTGTACAAAGCTTCCTTTGTCATGCGAGCTTTTATAGAAGGTTTATTAAAGATTTCTCACAAATTACTAAGCCTTTA
This sequence comes from Hibiscus syriacus, assembly GCF_006381635.1. Classification (NCBI taxonomy): domain Eukaryota; kingdom Viridiplantae; phylum Streptophyta; class Magnoliopsida; order Malvales; family Malvaceae; genus Hibiscus; species Hibiscus syriacus. The sequence continues at coordinate 2,364,833 of NW_024062903.1, forward strand.
TGTTCATTGTTGGAGAAAAACCGAAAGTTTGTCATTGATACTGAAGTGCTTAAATCATTTGATACAATCAAGAAGAAATTAGTCAATTTCCCTGTTATAATAGCACCAGACTGGAAACTGCCATTTGAATTGATGTGCGATGCTAGTGACTTCGCTATAGGAGCAGTGCTGGGGCAACGCAAGGATAAAATGTTCCATGCTATACATTATGCATGTCGAACTCTGAACATATCCCAGATTAATTGTTTATACTGACTAGTATGTTCTGAAGCATCTGTTTTTGAAAAATGATATAAAGCCTAGGTTAATTCGTTGGGTATTATTTCTACAAGAATTTGATATTGAGATTCACGATAAGAAGAGATTTGAAAATCAAGTGGCTAATCACTTGTCTAAATTAGAACCCGGTAGCAAAGATGGATGTCGCATAGTGACTCCAGACACATTCCATGATGAACGACTAGTAGTTGCTACAACATTACCATGGTATACCGATTTTGTAAATTATTTGGTTAGCGGAATGATACCATCAGATCTTAATTATCAAGGTCAAAAGAAATTTCTAAGAGATGTGAAACAATATCATTGGGAAAATTCGTTTTTATTTAAACAATGTAATGATCAACTTATGCGGCAATGTATTCCCGAGTGTAAGCATCAAAGCATTCTGCAGCATTGCCACAGTGCACCATATGGAGGACATTTTGGTCGTATGCGTAAAGAAGCGAAGGTCTTCGGTATGGATATTATTAGCCATCACTTTTCAGCGATGCCAATAACTTTGTGAAACATTGTGATCGCTGGCAGCGAACAGGTAACATATCTCAATGAAATAAAATGCATATGCAACCTATCTTGGAGATTGAACTGTTTGATGTGTGGGGATGAGATTTAATGGGTCCATACTCATCTTCTTATGGTAACCTTTTCATTCTAGTTGTTGTAGAATATGTTTCCAAATAGGTGGAAGTTGTAGCATTATCGAACAACAGTGCCAAAGTTGTTTTGAAATTTTTATACAAGAATCTATTCACTCGTTTTGGGACACCCCATTCCTTTATCAGTGATGAATGATCTCAGTTTATTGGTCATCAAGTTGTTAGAGCATTGAACAGATATGGTTTGAAGCATAAGATCGCTACAGCATACCATCTACAATCCAATGTCCAAATCGAGGTATCTAACCGAGATATCAAATAAATTCTTGAGAAGATTGTGAATCCTTCTAGAAAAGATTGGTCACGACGCCTTGAAGAAGCTTTATGGGCCGATAGAACTGCATAAAAGACTCCACTAGGCATGTTCCTTTATCGTCTTGTCTATGGAAAAGCTTGTCATCTACCTGTACAGTTGGAGCAAAAGGCAATGTGGGCATTAAAGCAGCAGAACTTTGATCTCGATGTTGCAGGGCAACAATGAATACTGGAAATTAATGAACTAAAGGAAATTTGCAACAATGATTATGAGAGCTCACGTATTTACAAGGACAAGAGTAAAAAGTGGCATTATCAACATATTCTACCAAGGGAATTACATGCTGGACAATAAGTCTTGTTATTTAACTCGCGATTGAAATTATTCCCTGAAAAGCTATGAACATGCTGGTCAGGCCCCTTTGAAATTCTTGAAGTATTCCCTCATGGAGTTGTTTTGCTGAAGAACTTAGTGGATGAAAGAACATTTAAAGTCAATGGGTAACACTTAAAGTATTACTCCCAGTCGCACAACCCTAAGATTGATTCAATTACACCAAGTGATATTTCTCTTCCTTAATACTTTTGTAATTTTAAATAATTCAATTTTGTTGACAATATATGGTTTTAGATGTTTAAATTCTTCTCTTTCATTTTCTTTGTACATGTTTTATTTTCATTCAATCTCTGCTATTTGATAATTGCTGCACATCTTTACCCAGTTTTTTTTACTGTATATGGTGTTCTATCGCTGCAAGGATGCTGCAGCAAATTTATGAAGGTATAGTTACTATTCTTCTAGAATATTTCAGTGTGAGCTATCATTAGTTGATTTCCCCTATTTTCTTACCGACCATTTTACTCAATCACCACCGTCTATTTGAATTTCATCCTTATCCATCTATCCTAAAATTTTGAAACTCAAACAAATTCGTTTTCTCCTTTTTCACGCAGCCTCATAACCCCCATTTATTATTTTCCCTTTCCTAAATTTTTGCTGCAAAATTTTTTCAAGCTTCTATGGAACCCAAGAAGAAAACAAGCATCAAATCATCTGGCCGCCCATTAAATCCATCACCCTCTGCAACATTGCAAGAAAAATCAGTAGCCGAGGAAGTAACTAGGTTTTTAGATGATGAGCAGCAGCTCCGGTTTACTGAGGAGTTTTCTGGCTGCGAGATCTGCTATGAACAGGGGTTTGATTTGTCCACTGATCAAGAATCGCAAATTTTCCAGTATGTCACCCAGATGATTTCCCAAAGAGCTTGGGGCACATTATGCGCACATCCTAGAAATGTAAATCAACAAGTCGTTTAGGAATTTTATAATAACTTAACTGATGAATCGAAGAGGCTTGTATTCGTACATGAGAAAATGGTACATTGGTGGGCTGCAGCAATCAACAAGTTATTTGGAGTTGCTGATGAGCCCTGCGAACATGCCCTATTAATGAAGAAAGTCGGTCGAGATGTCTGCCTCCCTGGGCGCTCTTGGAGTCAGTCAACAATAGGCGTTCGCACTATAAGGCGATTAGATCAACATCGCGATGTCAAGTTATGGTTTGTCTTACTCCATACCCATTTAATGTCTACAAGGCATTCCTCCATTATCACTAAAGATAGGATACTATTGTTATATTCAATCTTGGCTGTTCGAAAAATTAATATTGGGAAAATAATTTCTTCTGAAATGTTTATCTGTGCTCAAAATAAGATTGGTTATTTGTATTTTACTTCCTTAATCACTACATTGTGCCATCAAGCACAAGTGGTTCAATTGTCGTCTGACCAGATTTTAGAGAACCGGAGTCCAATCACCTCGACTGTAATACACTTAACTTTGTTAAAGGAAGGTTTAGACCTGAATGAGCATCCTTCCGCTTCATCTCTTCCAAAAGCTGCAGAGCAATGCCCGACTATCAACAACGAACATATCGATGACTTAAAGAATGATGTAATTTCGATTGGTGCTAAACAAGACCAACTTATGTCTCTGCTAAGCCACACTCTGTAAAACCAGTCCCAAATGCACAATGCTCAAACTCAATATTGGATTTATGCTAAGCAACGGTAAGTCTTATTGCACTTGATATTGGTGGATTAATGAGATGCCCTAATTCCGTTTCAAGTTTATCCTATTTATTCTCATTCTCTTAATTGTCATTATGGTTTGAATCCTTGATGTGTGCTTAAATTTATTGATATTTTTAGGATATTAAATGAGATTAAAAGAAGGTAGATTGACGAGTTGGTATGTTGAATTGAGGTATGTTTGGGGACAAACATGATTTAGCTGTGGGGGATTTGATAAGTTATAATTAGATACATCTTTTTATGTTTATTTCCTCCATATTCTTGTTATAATTTGAGCTTAATTGTGGAAATTATGTTTGTTTTGATTTAGGAGGTGTAATATGGATGCAAGGGTGAAAATCAACTCAAAAGCATGTTTTTAGCCTCTATGTGAGAATCAAGTCTTTTGAAGAATGTGGAATTGAGCAGAAGACTATCTTCGATAAGGCGTGACCACGCCTTATGAAGAATACACGAATGATGTTTGATATACAATTGGGCAGAAGACCATTTACGACAAGGCATGACCACACCTTATGACTTACGCACGACTGTTTGTCTATTATGAAGAATCTGACTTTTTGGAAGCAAATCTAGAATAAAACTCACTTTTATGGATATTTCCATTCTTCTGAAAGTATCTGGCCAAGAATCAATATATTTTCTATTAGGACTTTATATATTTTGAGTTACCTTTATTTTAGCTTTTTCCTTATTTGATTTAAACTTTATTAAAAGAGATTTACCTTTTTTTTAGGGTTTTGGCTCTCTATATACAGAGCTCATTAGCCTCCTTAGAAATAATCTTTCTACAGCACACCTTCTTCTCTCTTGAATTTCTATTCCACTATAAGTGGCTAAGCTTTTATTTTCGATTCAAGGGAAAAACGATTCCGTTGTAATTTTGTGAGACTTGTGTTAAACTAGTATTTCCCCTTTAATCCAAGTAATATTTATTTCTTGTTCTTATTTTATGAATTATTGATATTCATTAAATTGATGACTTAATTTGATATTGAGTTTTCTATCGCTAATCACAAGTAGCAAGGGGTAAGTCTCATGATTTGTGTTTGTTTCGGTTTATTATTTGAACTTCGCATCGCACATAATAGTCTTCGGGGAATTAAAGGTAAAAAATTAATTGATTTTGTTTTAGTCATTCCCATGATTCTTAATGCTATCATTAATGGTAAGATTTGATTTGAATGCTTGTTGCAAATGAGTAGGCTATTCAATTATAAAAGAGGAACGATACTTGTTACGATTCCGAACAAGTGACTAATTACTTGGATATGAAAAATCGATCTTTTAAGCCTATGATCAAAATTATAGTCGGATGAGGAACACACTTTTGAATTGGAAATTTGGTAAGAATTGATTTTCGTTATTTTTTTAGCTTTAATTCTCAATTTTAGTTTCATAAACCAAAAACCCTCATTTTTACTTTTATTGCTTTAACATTAAGATTCTAATTTCATCTCTCTTAGGATTCGACATGATCTCACTATTACTACAAATTAGATTAGTAAAATCAATTTTTTATTTTACAGGACTTCGACAACTTGTCATCCACTAATTGAGAAAACTTATTTCTTCCAAAATATAAGATCTAGGCAGAAACAGACAACATTAATCGAGAACCAAATTGTTAACAAACAACTTATTTATTAGGTCTATAAGCAGGAGATGCGAAAACAAAGATCGATTTACATGTCCAAATCCTAAAGACGAGTTTATAAAGAAGTTGCTAAGGAAAATAAGTCCATTAATTGAAAAAAGTGGACCAAACTCATGCTGCCCATAACAAATTGAGCTAGGCCCAACTCTGATTAGTTTTACCTCACTTTGTAGACTCCAAGTTTTTAGGTGCTCCTTCCTAATTTTAAGTAGGATGTTCAAAAAACTCATAATTGTTAACCGTAATCATTAATCAGTATAATTATTACATCTAATAGGTTAATTAATCAAACCGTTAATATTAATCGATTTTGATTAATCGAACCTCTAAAAACGATAGTTAACGTTTAATGTTACGATTAAGAATTTTGATAAAAGGTTAACCATTAATAAATTAAATTTATAATTATATTTTTAATTTATTAAGTAACTTAATATAATTTTTTATTATTTATAATGTATGTATATTTTTAATAAAATTTATATACAAATAACTTAATATATATTTTTAATTTTTTATTTATTTAACAATATAGAAACATACTAACACCAATATAATTATGTGTTTATTGTTAAGTACTAAGATATTGGGAGATGTACATACTTACACCGGTGTAAATATATAATAAGTGCTACACTTTTTTATTTTATTCACTTAAACAAGTGTAAATATGTATTAAGTGTTATACTTTTTTATTTTAGTCACTTACAGTATGTGTTAAGTGTTACATTTTTTTATTTTATTCACTTACATGGTATAAATATGTGTTAAGTGTTACACTTTTTTATAGTATAAATTATGAAACAAAATTGATAAATAATTATAAGATGTTAACTTGTAACTGAACTGCTAATAACGGTTAACCATTTTTTAACAGTTAAAAAATCTCATAATTGTTATAACGGTTAGTCGACCATTGAGACTAAACGATAATGAATTGGACAGATAATGAATTCAAAAGAAATCACCACCAGCAGTCACCCCAATCTTTTCCAGTTTTCTGTCTATGGAATGGCACAATATTAAAAATTAACCCCAAAGTTTATCATAGTGGTATCCCCTCCCTCCAATATTTCATTTTAGGACAAAAAAACCTCTAACATTAGACTGAATAATCACTTTAACTCTTATTTTTTAAAGTATTTTTGTAACATCCTCCATGTCGGGTGAGTGATTAATTTGCAAAGTTTCAACATTTGGTGATTAAAGTAGAATAATTATATAGTTCAAAAAGTAAGGTTAGTAAATATGAAATTAAGGTGGGGACCAAATGGTCATTTGTAAGGAATTTTAATTAAAATAAAATATTATGAGGTATATGAGAACCCACGTGTGACATTGGTTCCACAACTCTCCCATTTCTTCTTCCTTCTTCCTCATTTTCTTCTCTTCCTTCTCTCAACGTGTGGCTTGCAATTAAGGTAAGAATCTGAACTTGGTAGTTTCTTTGATGTTTTAAGATTGGAAATGGAAGCTTAGATGTTATATAAGCTAAAGGAAAGCTTATAGGACATTAAAACAACAAGATAAGTGATTTAGAGAAGGATTTGGAAAATGAATTTTTAGATGAAATTTTGATATGGATGAGTTTTTGATGTTTGAATCAGATTTTTGACTTGTCAAGAAGCTAACTAAGAAGTATGAGGTGTTAGAATTCAAATTAGAACATATTGGAATTTGGATTGGATTCTTACATTTTACATGGAGAATTAGATTTCTAAGTTTTAGAGGTATTTAATGGATAATAATTAGTTTAAGTAAGTGTATGAGAGATAAGAGTAGTAAAGGGATTGAAATATGTATGTTTGAGCTGAAATGGGATGATTTCCGAGCTCAAATTAGGATTTTCGGGCTAGGGGAATCGGTACCCATTCAAGGGGAACCGATACCCCTTCAACGAAATGAATTTCCAGAATGTTAGAGGGGAATCGGTACCCCCAGGGGGGGAACCGATACCCCCTCATCGTATATGAAATTCCAGATTGCTTGAGGGGAATCGATACCCCAGGGGGGGGGGGAACCGATTCCCCCATGAGAAAAAGAAGAAGAAAGAAAAGAAAGCAAGACTAAGCTATAAATTCTTTAAATTAGTAAGCTATTAAAGCTTAATTTCAAGACATAGACGTCTGATGATCATCTTAAAAATTATGTTTATGTAGATACCGAGCCTACTCGAGTTCGGGAACAATCTACAAGTAGGATCGATCGAGGAAAAGGCAAAGAAATATAGGTGAGTGCATATGCATAGCATGAATATAGTAGTATATTCAGTTCTAGACTTGTGATAAGTCTAGATTCCATATTTGACATATGATTACATTCCATATTATGATACATGACATGAATTTGTATTAAATGTATTACATGACATGAATATGCAGAAAAAGTTATATGCACTATGTGATAAAGATATGTAAATGATATGCCTATGTGTTAAAGCTATGGAAATACTATGTCTACGCGATATGAACTACGGGAAATGTATAAGCCCATGTTATGTAGATGAGAACTATAGGTATAGTTGGCATGCCAAGGGTAGAGGGTATACTCGGTTCTTTAGGACATATGTATATCCTTTGGAACCTGTGTGAAGTCTTGAAAGACACATACTTGATCCATAGTATATGTATATGATTCTTAAGGAATTCTACGTGGTCCTTATGGACATAATTCTACGGGCACTTCGGTGCAATTCTACGGGCACTTCGGTGCAATTCTACGGGCACTTCGGTGCATTTATACGAGCTGTGGTGACAGCATAGTGCACAACCTCACATTACTCAAATACCTTAGGTTCTCAATATGCTATCATGGGCCAATAAACTTATTAATACAGAATAATGAATGTTACAGTCATACGCTTACAGGTATGGATATTGATGAAGTATACTATATTGATTAAGTACATGTTTGCATCTCATCTCATATGATCCTGACATTTTCATTACATTACATTGCCTTATTATTGTTGCCTCACTAAGTCGATGACTTAGCGTGTGAGTGTTTCACACGTAGGATCCGAGGAAAATAGAAGAGACAGGTGAAGCAGCTTGACAGTATTACTCCTGCAACCATCAGATCAGAAGCAACTTATCAGTAGGTTATTTTGTTATGTAAATAGCAGTTGGCATGTAATTAAAGAGTTAAGTTGTGTATGCTCTGAATATTTTTGTAAACTTATATTACAGTATGTATATTATTGTATTTTCTTAATACAAGTCCCAATATTTTACTATTATTTATTAAGAGTTGTTTTTTTAAAGTCAATGTAGTATCTCTAACTCATATCCGGGTCGGGTATGGGTTGGGGGTGTTACATTTAATGGTATCAGAGCTATGGTTTAGCCGATTCTAGGCATAAACCAGAGTCTATGGAGTCTTTAAATGGAATACATGCCAACTAATAGTGAGAACTTCTGATCTGGTATAGTATGAGTATGCTGTTTTGCTAATAGGATAATGTGTTTATTCTTATTAGATGTCCGGACATAATAGCTCCCGAAGTGAAGCGGGAGAAGATAGGCATGCTGAAAGCAGTAATTCACCTACCCTGGCCAGGCAAGGTGAAGAACAGGCATCTCAAGGAGTGCCTGTGCAAGATCAAGATACGTTCTTCAGAACGTTAGACGCTATTCTGACGCGTCTTCAACCTCCTGCTCCACTAACTCCAAGAATTAATGTAGCAAAAGAATTGAGAAGTTTAGGAGCTCCCGAATTTAAGGGAGAAGCTGAGGAAGGTCCGGTGTCAGCGGATCTTTGGTTGAATGATTTGAAAATCATGTTAGATGGTCTCCACTGTTCCGAAGTGGAGAAATTAGATGGAGCTGTGTCTTTATTAAGGGGTCAGGCGAGGATATGGTGGACGAATGTCACCATGAGGATGTCAACCGACCAGTTGACTTGGTCTTTGTTTTTAGATGAATTTAAAAGCAAGTATATTGGAGATCAGTTTATCCGCCAAATGAAGCAGGAATTTATGAATTTGAAGCAGATGAGCCGCTCTGTGTATGAGTACGAATGTGAGTTTAATAAGCTGAGTAGGTTTGCAGCTGAGCTTGTGCCTACTGAGAAAGATGCTTGTGAATGGTTCGTGGAGGGCTTGCGCCCTAGACTTAAAGAAATGTTGATAGTATTAAACCTGTCCTCGTTCCAGGAGGTGATCAATCGTGCAAAAGCTCTTGAAAGGGCTCAGAATGAAAGATTTGGGGACTCGAGAGTTCATACATCAAAGAGGACGACTACTTATTCTGGTTCAACACCAACAAAAAGGGGAAGAGACTCGGGATTTCGATCACAAGCTAGATCAGAATCAGTTGCATCGTCTGCTAGGGGAGCAAGTCAGGCAAGACCTAGACAGACGCAGTCAGTGGAATCTGGTGTTGGGAGATCTACTCCGGGTCAAGGGAGACAGTGTCAGCAGTGTGGGAAAAACCATTATGGAACTTGTCGTATGGCAGCTGGGACTTGTTTTCGATGTGGAGAGGCCGGACATTTTGTCCGTGATTGTCCCTTGATTGTTGGTGAGCCGGCACCATCTGGAAGAGATGGTTCTTTCTCACAAAGGGGACGAGGAAGAGGCAGAGGAAGGAACCCGTCTGAATTCTCTGCTCAACCTGAAGTTCGATCCACTGCTCGAGTATACAACCTAAAGACAAGTGAAGACCGTGATGACCCTGATATTATAGCAGGTACTTTTCAGTTGTATGATAAATTAGTATTGGTACTGATTGATCCGGGTTCTAATTATTCTTATATTACAAGTAAGTTAGTAAAGGAGTTGGGGATTCCCTTAGAAGCTACGAGTAATGAGATTATAGTAACAACTCCGTTAGGCCATAGTGCCCGGGTGAATAAAGTCTGTAAGGGGTGTCCCATAAAGGTTCAGGGAATTGAATTCCCTGCTAATCTGATGGAATTACCCTTTGATGAGTTTGAAGTGATTCTGGGAATGGATTGGTTGTTCCGGTATTATGGAGATGTTAGTTGCAGATTGAAAAAGGTAACTCTGAAAAGTCCAGAAGGAACAGAGATAAGTGTGAGCAGTGAAAAGTTTAATCCTTTAGCAAATGTAATATCAGTGATGTCTGCCAAGAAATTATTGCTACAAGGATGTCAGGGTTTTCTGGCAAATGTGATTGATTCAAGAGCTCAAGAGAAAAGGTTAGAGGAAATTCCAATAGTTCGAGAGTTCCCTGATGTTTTTCCTGCTGAATTGCCAGGATTACCTCCGGATATAGAGGTAGAATTCCAAATAGAAATAATGCCGGGAACAGCTCCGATTGCGATGGCACCTTATCGAATGGCTCCGAAAGAATTGCAAGAGTTAAAGAATCAATTACAAGAATTGCTAGAAAAGGGATTTATCCAACCAAGTGTATCGCCTTGGGGAGCTCCGGTGTTATTTGTTAAAAAGAAGGATGGATCAATGCGTCTTTGCATTGACTATCGACAGCTCAATAAGGTGACCATCAAGAACAAGTATCCCCTTCCGCGCATTGATGACTTGTTTGATCAACTAAAAGGAGCTTCGGTATTTTCGAAGATTGATCTACGTTCGGGTTATCATCAATTGAAGATCCAGGAGAAAGATATTCCGAAGACAGCTTTCAGAACGAGATATGTTCATTATGAATTCATCGTAATGCCATTCGGAGTAACGAATGCACCTGCTGCTTTCATGGATCTCATGAACAGGATTTTTCAGCCCTATCTGGACCAGTTTGTCGTTGTCTTTATTGATGACATATTGGTGTACTCGAAATCCCATAAAGAGCATAGCACACATTTGAGGATCGTCTTGCAAATTTTAAGAGATAAAAAGTTGTATGCCAAATTGTCCAAATGTGAGTTCTGGTTAAAGGAAGTAATTTTCCTGGGGCATGTGATCTCGGCAGTTGGGATCAGAGTAGACCCTCAGAAAGTTAAAGCTATAATGGATTGGGAAGTTCCTAAGAATGTGTCTGAAGTTCGGAGTTTTCTTGGACTTGCCGGTTATTATCGAAGATTCGTTAAGAATTTTTCTATGATTGTGCTGCCTTTAACAAAGCTAATGAGAAAGAACGTACCATTTGTTTGGACTTCTGGATGTCAAGAAAGCTTCGAAGTTTTAAAGAGAATTCTGACGGAAACTCCGATATTGGTTCAACCGGAATCTGGCAAGAATTTTGTAGTATACAGTGACGCATCCCATAACGGGTTGGGGTGTGTACTAATGCAAGAAGGAAAAGTGGTAGCGTACGCATCGAGACAGTTGAAAACACATGAAAGGAATTACCCCACACATGATCTAGAAATGGCTGCTGTAGTATTCGCTCTCAGGATTTGGCGTCATTATCTTTATGGGGAACGTTGCTACTTATATACGGATCATAAGAGCTTGAAGTACCTGATGACTCAAAAAGAATTGAATTTGAAGCAACGTAGATGGGTAGAGTTCTTAAAGGATTATGATGTGATAATTGACTATCATCCCGGAAAGGCTAATGTGGTAGCAGATGCTCTGAGTAGAAAGACGTTTGCAGCTTTACGAGCTATGGATGCAAGATTATCTTTAACGGGAGACGGTGGTCTTTGTGCAGAATTAACCCTTAAACCAGCATGGTTGGAACGAATAGGAGAATTGCAAAGTAAAGATGAAAGGTGTTTGAAAAGAATTGAGCAAGTAAAGAACAAAGAGATTAAAGACTTTGAGGTTAAGTCAGATGGAAATTTGTATTTCAAAGGAAGAATTGTGATACCCGACAATGACGACTTGAAGAAGGAGATATTAACAGAGGCTCATTGCAGTCCGTTAACGATGCACCCGGGTGGAACCAAGATGTATATGGATTCGAAGGATCGATTTTGGTGGTCAGGGATGAAGCGAAGCATCACAGAATTTGTGTCTAAGTGTCTGATATGTCAACAAGTCAAAGCCGAGCATCAAGTTCCATCAGGATTATTGCAACCGCTTTTCATTCCTCAATGGAAATGGGAAAATGTTACGATGGATTTTGTTTCGGGGTTACCCTTGACTCCGAACAAAAGAGAATCAATCTGGGTAATTGTTGATCGATTAACTAAGTCAGCGCATTTCCTCCCTGTTAGAACGGATTTCTCTATGGAAAAGTATGCAGAGCTGTATATTAGAGAAGTTATTAGATTGCATGGAGTACCTGTTTCCATAGTCTCTGATCGGGACCCTCGATTCACTTCTAGATTCTGGAAATCTTTGCATGGAGCGTTGGGGACTCGTTTAAACTTTAGTACGGCTTTTCATCCTCAGACTGATGGGCAATCAGAGAGAACTATTCAGATATTGGAAGATATGTTGAGAGCGTGCGTAATGGAATTTAAAGGATCATGGGAAAAGTATTTACCGCTGGCAGAGTTCGCTTACAACAATAGTTATCAGTCTAGTATAAAGATGGCCCCCTATGAAGCATTATATGGAAGAAAATGTCGTACTCCATTAAATTGGTATGAACTCAAAGACCGAAGTGTTCTTGGTCCGGATTTAATTCAAGATGTAGAACAGAAAGTTCGAGAAATTCAGCATAACCTCAAAGTGGCCTCTGATCGACAAAAGTCCTATGCTGATCTTAAAAGGAAAGAAATTGAATTTCAAGTTGGAGATAAGGTGTTTTTAAAAGTGTCTCCATGGAAGAAGGTGTTGAGATTTGGTCGGAAAGGAAAATTGAGTCCTCGGTTTATTGGACCATATGAGATTGTAAAGAGAGTAGGACCGGTAGCATATCAGCTAGCTTTACCACCTGAGATGGAAAAGATACATGATGTCTTTCACGTTTCAATGCTTCGAAGATATAGATCTGACCCTTCTCATATCGTGACACCAGAAGAGATTGAGATTCGTCCTGACTTGACTTATGAGGAAGAACCGATTCAAATCTTAGCGCATGAAGTTAAGCAATTGAGGAATAAGACCATTCCTTTGGTCAAAGTGTTGTGGAGAAATCACAGAGTAGAAGAAGCAACGTGGGAGCGTGAAGAGGATATGCAACATCAGTACCCTCATTTGTTCGTGCAATGAAAATTCGAGGACGAATTTTCTTAAGGGGGAGAGATTTGTAACATCCTCCATGTCGGGTGAGTGATTAATTTGCAAAGTTTCAACATTTGGTGATTAAAGTAGAATAATTATATAGTTCAAAAAAGTAAGGTTAGTAAATATGAAATTAAGGTGGGGACCAAATGGTCATTTGTAAGGAATTTTAATTAAAATAAAATATATATTATGAGGTATATGAGAACCCACGTGTGACATTGGTTCCAGAACTCTCCCATTTCTTCTTCCTTCTTCCTCATTTTCTTCTCTTCCTTCTCTCAACGTGTGGCTTGCAATTAAGGTAAGAATCTGAACTTGGTAGTTTCTTTGATGTTTTAAGATTGGAAATGGAAGCTTAGATGTTATATAAGCTAAAGGAAAGCTTATAGGACATTAAAACAACAAGATAAGTGATTTAGAGAAGGATTTGGAAAATGAATTTTTAGATGAAATTTTGATATGGATGAGTTTTTGATGTTTGAATCAGATTTTTGACTTGTCAAGAAGCTAACTAAGAAGTATGAGGTGTTAGAATTCAAATTAGAACATATTGGAATTTGGATTGGATTCTTACATTTTACATGGATAATTAGATTTCTAAGTTTTAGAGGTATTTAATGGATAATAATTAGTTTAAGTAAGTGTATGAGAGATAAGAGTAGTAAAGGGATTGAAATATGTATGTTTGAGCTGAAATGGGATGATTTCCGAGCTCAAATTAGGATTTTCGGGCTAGGGGAATCGGTACCCATTCAAGGGGAACCGATACCCCTTCAACGAAATGAATTTCCAGAATGTTAGAGGGGAATCGGTACCCCCAGGGGGGGAACCGATACCCCCTCATCGTATATGAAATTCCAGATTGCTTGAGGGGAATCGATACCCCAGGGGGGGGGAACCGATTCCCCCATGAGAAAAAGAAGAAGAAAGAAAAGAAAGCAAGACTAAGCTATAAATTCTTTAAATTAGTAAGCTATTAAAGCTTAATTTCAAGACATAGACGTCTGATGATCATCTTAAAAATTATGTTTATGTAGATACCGAGCCTACTCGAGTTCGGGAACAATCTACAAGTAGGATCGATCGAGGAAAAGGCAAAGAAGTATAGGTGAGTGCATATGCATAGCATGAATATAGTAGTATATTCAGTTCTAGACTTGTGATAAGTCTAGATTCCATATTTTGACATATGATTACATTCCATATTATGATACATGACATGAATTTGTATTAAATGTATTACATGACATGAATATGCAGAAAAAGTTATATGCACTATGTGATAAAGGTATGTAAATGATATGCCTATGTGTTAAAGCTATGGAAATACTATGTCTACGCGATATGAACTACGGGAAATGTATAAGCCCATGTTATGTAGATGAGAACTATAGGTATAGTTGGCATGCCAAGGGTAGAGGGTATACTCGGTTCTTTAGGACATATGTATATCCTTTGGAACCTGTGTGAAGTCTTGAAAGACACATACTTGATCCATAGTATATGTATATGATTCTTAAGGAATTCTACGTGGTCCTTATGGACATAATTCTACGGGCACTTCGGTGCAATTCTACGGGCACTTCGGTGCAATTCTACGGGCACTTCGGTGCATTTATACGAGCTGTGGTGACAGCATAGTGCACAACCTCACATTACTCAAATACCTTAGGTTCTCAATATGCTATCATGGGCCAATAAACTTATTAATACAGAATAATGAATGTTACAGTCATACGCTTACAGGTATGGATATTGATGAAGTATACTATATTGATTAAGTACATGTTTGCATCTCATCTCATATGATCCTGACATTTTCATTACATTACATTGCCTTATTATTGTTGCCTCACTAAGTTGATGACTTAGCGTGTGAGTGTTTCACACGTAGGATCCGAGGAAAATAGAAGAGACAGGTGAAGCAGCTTGACAGTATTACTCCTGCAACCATCAGATCAGAAGCAACTTATCAGTAGGTTATTTTGTTATGTAAATAGCAGTTGGCATGTAATTAAAGAGTTAAGTTGTGTATGCTCTGAATATTTTTGTAAACTTATATTACAGTATGTATATTATTGTATTTTCTTAATACAAGTCCCAATATTTTACTATTATTTATTAAGAGTTGTTTTTTTAAAGTCAATGTAGTATCTCTGACTCATATCCGGGTCGGGTATGGGTTGGGGTGTTACAATTTTGGCCCAAAATTTTCATTTTAGGATAAAAATACTCATATTTTTTAGTGTTAATTGTTTGTTAACTAATGATTTTATCCACGAATGAGTCTTTTTACTCGAAAATGATCAATTCGATAGACATTATGGGCTAATTTTGATATAATGCACCATGGAATTTACCTCAAGCTTTCGGTAATTAGATGGGAATTTTGACAACCAACATAACATGCAATGTCTTATTTTCAAAAATTCAGATTTAATCCCCATGGATGGTGTTGTTCAATCCTCAAAGCAATCTATCTTACACATTTCTCATATTAACAAATTTAAACAAATAAAACAAAACTGGGAGGCAAATAGGGACAGAATGTCTAATTTCAACAACTCAAAGATTATATTTTTACACTACTTTTGGGGGCTTGAGACAACATTATTTATAGATTACAAAGGATAATGCTATTCATTTTACATAAATATATACATTTTATTGGGAATAAAAAGTTAACCAAAAGGAAGAAATGATTAAAGGAATTATAGGTGTCCCTTCATGTCAAGATGCTTAGAAACCAATATTAGCCTAACTTTTTATTTTCAAAATTTGCCAGCCTTCGCCCTACAGTTGATTTTCAAATCCCATACTTTGTTCGTTTCTTTAATGTCATCTCATCGTATCTTGCGTGTGTTTATGTGTTTTTCTTTGTTGTTTGGGCGATTACAATATAATATTTATTGAAAATTTTCTTAGTATATTAATAACGTAATACACTTTACAAATACAATTATTTGAACTCAAAATCTCTAGAGAGAATTAAATTCTCTTTACCACTGAGACCTTTGATTGGTTCATGTGTTTTTTTAAAAATAAAATATATATTTTTGAATAGTCTTAGGGTAATTACAAGATATTATTGTTGGATTAAAATCCTTAATTATGGTCACATATTTATAATGTATATTGTTATCATAAAATATGACATAATTAAGTGACCAATTATGTTATAAAATCATAAGGTATTAGAAGTGTCAAGGAAATAAAAGTGTAGATACTATTAAAGATGTATTTATAATTCGATGAGGGACATAGTTTGTAATTTTAATTCTTGTTTATTATAAACACAATTTCTGTTACTTTAGTTTAAGGATATTTATTTTAAAGTTATTTTCTACAGAAATAAAGTTTGTTTTGATTTATCCACACTCTGATTTTGGTAAAATTTGGTCTCACTATTGTTTAAAGAGGACCAGATGTAAATAGACATGTGTGGTTCACATTGCATGTAATTTCCATGTTACGCTCCATGATTGATCTATGTCATATGATTGTGTTTGTTTATGTAGCCATTGATGAGTCTAGTCATGATTGATATGGAAAATGTTGCTTTGATCCTATATGAATATAGTTGATGGACGAGATTGTTATAGAATACCGATTGCATGATAACAAATTTTGAGCTCATAAGGTTATACATTTATCAAGAAACATATGTTACCCAATGGGAGATTATTGGATTAAAATCCATAATTATGGGCACCTATTTATAATGTATATTGTTATCATAAAATATGACATAAATTAAGTGAACAATTTTGTTATAAAATCATAAGGTATTAGAAGTGTCATGGAAATAAAAGTGTAGATACTATTAAAGTTGTATTTATAATTTGATGAGGGGCAGGGTTATAAGTACAAACAATAATTGATTCTTAAATCAGTTATATAAAGGGGTTATGGTCTCCTAGAAATAGATAATCTTGTATTACTCTTATCCCCTTCAGAGGGTTTATACTCAAGATAATTCTATCTTCGAGGAAGATCACAATCAAACAAATATTCAAGGATTTCAACCTATAAATTAATTCATGTACACTTTCGCCTCTAGTATTTTATTCCTGATGATTTGACATGATTAGATCTTGGGTTATTTGTGTTCTTGATTTTATATCAATTATGTTTTGGTTCTAACAATTATTTGTTCATATTCATTCTTAGTCGTTGACAACGCATATACACCTGCAGACGCAACTGTTTAAATCTAAGACCTCTAATAAACACATCTCTCCTTTTAACCACTGGGATCACTTGATATGTTTTAAAACATAACTTATTTCATTACATTAACAATTTGAATACGAAATAATATGTAATAATATAGGCACCGTTTTATATTATAATTTATGAAATTACCCTAACAACAAATGCTTATTCTCTCTTTTTCCACTTAAAAATTAAAGAAAATTTGCTCTGTTAATTTGATTCAATCTTGAGAATATTGATTTACCAAACAAGAAAACGGTAAGTATACGAGTTTTCATGCATTGATCTTGTTTTTTTTTCCTTGGCCTCTTTCTTCGTGCAACTCACGCTTTATGCATTATTGATACAATAAAGTGAGGATAAAATATATAAATAGTGTCTTAATTATATGGTGTTTTTTGTTGAATCCTTCAATTGATGAAATATATAAAATGGTCACTCAACTTTAACAAATAAGAACTTATCTTGTTTCTATTGAAGTTGTGTTTATGAAAACTATTAGCTAACAATCGATAAATGTTCCAAAATATAGACTTTTTTTTATCTAAAATTAAACGTTGAGGCCCAAAATATTCCAATAAAGAATAAGGGCTAGGTTATTATTTAATAAAACGCTAGAGGCCTCTTTACCATAAAATAAAACGTTACGACTAAAATGTTAAGAAAGGAACCAATATGATTATTTAATCGAACGTTATAGATATTTTTGATATTATATCTTTAAAAAATGATGTCAAGAATGTGTTAAGAAAATTAAACTAATATCTTCTTGTTATTTGTAAAACCTTCGGACATGATATTAAGACCTTCAAGTTATTTGCAAAACCTCCTGACCATCTTTATGACCTTCGGGGGGCCGATGTTTAAAAGATAAGAATTATTTAAAATGATGATGTTGAATAACATTCTTAAAAATATGTTAAAAAACTGAATTAAGACCAAGTAAATGATCAGGTGCGATAACTTTAATATACGGTTAAAAAAAGGCGTTAACGGTTTTGTTATTATTTAAATAAAAAAAACCGATAAAATATTACCCTTAAGACCAAGAATGATACTAAGACGTTTGAGCCATCGACAAGACTTTGGTACGATAGATAAAGATGTTTTAAAATAATTGATGTTAAAGATTGTGTTAAGAAAATGGAATTAAGCTTGTTTTTAGTCATTTGTAAGACTTCAAGAATAATGTTAAGATTTTTGGACATGATATTTATACTTTCGAGTCATTTTTAAGATATTCGAGCATGATATTAAAACATTCGATTCACTTTTAAGATCTTTAGATATGATGTTAATACATTGGGTTATGATGTTTAAAAGATGAACATTTTTAAAGGAATGATGTTTAGAAATTGATGTTAAAACCTTTGAACAATCTAAAAGACCTTCAAACATTTCTTAATGATAACTAACGACTTACTATAATGAAAATAAATTAAATTGTAGTGATTATGATATAAATTTTAAAAGCTTCAATGAATAAAAAAAACGCCCTAAAAATTTAAACCCGAATGTGAATCACGAAATGAAAACTCATTAAAAATATCTCAGAACCTCTTACGTGGTGAATACTAATTCGTAGTCTGCCAAAACAGCTAAAACCAATTCTATTGGATTGGATTGAGCATTGAAATAAGCAGCTTTTAAGGTTACAAGTTAGCAGACAAAGTCAGTGCATTGATTAGACTTTACCTCATTTCACGTCTTCATGCCTTAATAAACTCCAACAATTTTCTACTAAAAATCAATTTATGCCCTCCTTTCTACTTACAGACTATGGTTTGTAATTTATTTTTCCACATCTAAGAAAACCCAGAAACAACGAGGTTGACTTTTTGTATCCTCCAAAGTTCACAATTTCCCATGAAAATGAATGTGCTAGTAAATAGATTTGTGAAATTAGATAGCACACGATTTTTCTCCAAATTCGAAATTCGAAATTTTAAAATTTTATTTAAAAATAAAGTAAATATTTTAGTTAAATTTATTTAAGATTTGTGACTAAATCAAATAAATATTAATTTTAAAATATTTTTTAAAAGATATTAAAATTTTTGAGGCAATTTCATCAACTTCAAGAAATTTTCATGTGATTAACGTACAAGTGAATTTGATTCCCAACTTAACTCTACGCTTTTTTTTTTAATATATTTGTATATTTATTTTAATTCTAAAAGATATTATGTAAACTATCTATTTTAGAGTTTATCTTTAAATAGGGATCCTATTTGTATCTCTATTTAATTTAAATAAACTTCTATCTCTAGTTTATCTCTATTTTAGTTGAATTTGATCTTATAAGTCTATAAAGTATTTTAATTTTTTTTCTAAATTATATATATTATCACGAAATACAGAGAGAACAAATTCATATTCTCCCTTATTGTTTCTTTTCAAATTTTGCGACTAATAGTTTTTTAAAATCACGTAGTCTCTCTCCACTAAGCCTTTGACTCAAGATTTCGACCACAAAAGTCTTTTCTCTTTAGTATATTTATTGTTATATGATTTAAGGTGTGTGTCTTACTGTGCTACAACCGTTTTAATTTTATTTAATAATTTTCCTATTGAATCTGAAATAATTAAAATCTGGTTAATGTCTTGGTGATGTATTTGATTCTTTGTATGTCTTTGTTTGTGTTACTATGATTTGTATTATGAACTTCATATTGATTGTTTATCAAATATGTTTCTAAATTACTTGTGAGGTGTTTGAACCATATGTTTCTGAATTACCTGTGAGATGTCCAAATCACATTTCTGAATTACCTAGATGTTCAAACAATGTGTATTATGTACTATGACTGTCTATAGTTATACATACTTCTGAAGAGTACTTTGATTATTGTACTACGTATCTTGTATTATCTAATAATCGGTATAAACATGTCACACTTGTCTGATTTCATGAGTTGGGATGTGAAGGAGGAAGCTTTATGGTCCACTACTTATGTTTTAACAAATTATTGCTTCTGGGGGGTGTAACCATTATATTGTTCTCACAAATTATCTTTATGAGTTTTAGCGATCACCTCTTCTGTTTATGTGATTCATCGCATTTTATTTGGCATCTGTGAAGTTTAGTGAATGGTCGGGTAGTTATGAACTTATTAGCTCATGATTGCGTTTTGGTTTGTCGGTATTTTTGAATTAGTTGTGTATGTTTGTTTGATTTTTCTGAATACTATGGTTATCCACACATTTTGACCGCACTGAGCTCTATAGCTCACCCCATTTATTTCTCCCTTTCAGATATGTTAAGACATTAGGATCCGATCGACATCTCGAGGATCAGAGTCTCGAATTTAAATTGTTTTTTAAATTTTTTCTAATAAAGTGCTAATAATTATATAATTATTTGAAAATATGATTTTATACCTGTTAAAATTTGTTTGAATTGATTTCTCGAACACTTCGATGATTAATGTAACCTTCAAGATTCGACCGTAACGTATAGGCCGAGTCTAGGGAGTTACAGTTTATAATATTATCGAGTGTCATACTGATGAATTTAAGAAAAAATGTAATTGATAGATTAATTTTCATGAATCCAATAAACATATTCTATTAACATGATAATAGTTGATGGAACAAGTTTATTTCGTCTGTTGACGGAGGTCTATTTTTTTTATCTTAGGGAGGTTCGCAGTCAATGGATACTTGATCGTAAGTTGCGGTAAAATTTGTGTGAGAAGGGAGAATGAAGGTAGAAGAAGATGAATAGTGTAGGTGAGAGAGGGGAAGTCCTCCCATTAGATTTGTTTGATGAAACTTTTATGCTGACCTTTTGATTGTTGATGTAAGACTTAGGGTCAACATATTTGTTAAAGACTGACAGATTATACAAATATGATTGTCAACTATCAATTTTGTTATGATTCCGACAAAGGATGGTTTTGAAAATAGGGATGGTTCCAGAGATAGTGTAATGTCTCTGAAAAACTTCTGGATGCTCTACTCAAAAGGACTTAATTGTTTTTTTGTCTAGTTCAGGGTCTTAATTGATCTTTTTAGGAAGTTTGAGAATTTTATTTAACTTTATTTTAAAATAAACATTGAGAAATTATCTAAATCCCATGAAACTGCGAGTTCCAAAAACCAAAAAGTTTTTTTTTCCCGTTTCATTTTGCTTTATTTCTTATTAAAATCGTGAGTTTGTGATCTTAAGTCTAACCACTTGCTTATCTGCCATTTCAAATTACTTTTGGCAATCTTTATCTAACTTGTGAACTGCTTTATTTCCACTCATTGGTTTAAACACGTGTATTGCGGTTGATTGTCATATTCCTCTCACTTCACTTAACCTTTTTCCTTTGAAATTCATGAAGGTTTATCTGATACTCGATGAATTCATTCTTGCTGGAGAGCTTCAAGAAACAAGTAAAAAGGTTTGCTCCCCCTAGAGACCTTTTAGTTATTATTTCATGTTGATGTTTTTTTTATTAGTATTGATATTGTTTGACTATAATTTCTATTACATTTTTGTTTTAAAAAAATTATTTATGTGTAATACCCTAATTTTGTCCGGGCCTTTTAATTTCATTTTGAAGATGGTCAAGAGTTAATTTGAAGATGTTAGTGCTCGATGAAGAATTAATTCAAATAATGAAGCGTGGAATTTCACGTTTGAAAGCTTTAGGTGCTCGATTGGAATTGGAATCGTATATGGAAATCGGGGCACAAACTGAAATCCAAATTCTAAAATTAAAGTCCATTTACAAGCCCAAGTTCAAATAATTGACTCAACAATTACAAGACCCGAGTTGACCATTGCTTCCCACGTGAGACCACTGGTGGCTGTCATCCATGCCCTCCATGTGCAGCACAGCTCCTTAGCAACTGTCTCCCACGTGAAATGCTAGAACCGAGCAGCTTCCCATGCCAACACCAAACCTGAGCAGAACAGCTCGGTTCCCCATCACCCACCAACGGCAACAGCTCGTGCGTGCCCTGCAAACAGCAAATCCAAGGTGATGAAGCAGTGCATTAATATAGAAAACAACATAACAGGGGGGTCACGGGCAGCAGTGAACAAGGAGAAATCAACCACGAGACAGAACGAAAAAGAGGAATCGATATAGAATCACGGGATATCAATGAATGGAAGGGGAGATTAAAGGCAACAGGGATTCATGGACAGCAAGGGGGGCCATCGGGGGGAGAGGTTTTTTTTTTTCATCAGTAACAACAAAGGGGGTTATGGAAGAAAGAGCAGTGTAACTGGAGAAGGATTCCCCCCGTATTCGAAAGCAATGTGAACGGGGGATCCTTCCATGATTTTTACAGATGAATGAAAGGCTAGAAATCATTTTTTTTAAAGTTTGTTTTCCCGATTTCTTCATAAGTCTTTTTTTTCGTTTTTTTACAATCATCCTAAAAAATGAAGAGCTCTAAAAACTAGTGAAATGCCATCCAAACGAAGATCAGAAAGCAACCCTCAGCAAAAATAGAAATAGTTTCGAACAGAAATTAGCAACTAGAAGACCCAAAAGTCAGAGAACCCTTACCTTTCCGGAACCGATAGTATCATCGCCATTCATCGGAGTCAAATCATCCCCAGATAGAAGGTAACTCTTTAGTTCCTTAGCCTTTAGCTTCCGTTTTCGGGGTAAGGTTGGCCGTCGGGGGTTTGGGTATGAGTTTAACTCCTCATCAGAGTTTGTTGGCTATGGTGGTTAGTAGTGGGTTTCGTGGTTGAGGTATTAGGTCTTGGGTGTTCTAAGAGTGAAGAGTTAAGGCTTGGGCGTTCCTTATCGGAGCCATTAGGAGGCGGAGGCTGCTACGGCGAGGAGCGGTGGCCTTTGTCTCGTTTAGAAGAGGAGAGTTTGAGAGAAGCGACGAAGGGGCTGTCTGGGTTAGGCTGAGATGAAATGAAATTAGGGTAAAATGCTTACCCTGATACCCGTATATTATCACGCCAAAACGGCGTAGTTTCACGGAGGCGTGAAACGGCAGCGTCTTGAGGCTGGTAGAGGTGAACCGGGTTTTAGGAATGGGCTAACAGCAGTTTAGTTCCTTTTTTTTCTTTTCATTCCAGTGTGGTCCTTAAGTCGAGCTTTATGGGAATTTTGGTTTTGTCTCCTAATTTTCGGATGTTGCATCTTGGTCCATAAATCATTGTTTGCATGTTTGTAATTTTGTTTCCATATTTTACCCGTATTTAATTTCAGTCCCAAATGTTGTGTCATTTAGCTTTTGTTACTTTAGACATTTAACTTCTGAATTGTTGCATGTTCGTTTTAGTCCATAAATCAACATTTGCATGTTTATAATTTTGTCTCTTTATTTTACCCGCATTTAATTTTAGTCCTAAGTAGTGTTTTAGTTGAATCTTTACTGTTTTAAACATTTGACCCTCATGTTCTGCATGTTGCATTTTAGTCCTGAGTGGTAATATACTTAGTTTCTGTTTTCTTAGACTTTTGACTTTGAATGTTTTGCATGTTTCTTTTTAGTCCTATGTATGTTTAGGGTTTATTATAATTTTAGTCCATTATGGTGATGATTTGTTTTATTCTGGTTTCATTGTTTACTATGTGTACTACTCGTATGTTCATTTCAATGATTATTTTGTTTATATTTTGGATATTAAAATTCGGTTTAATGTGATTTGGTTGTTAGTGTAACATGTATAGTTTGGTATGTTATGTTTTTATTTTTTTCATATTTAAGTCCCATTAGTATGTTACATATTAATATGTTAAGTAATGTTAGTGCATGTTAGTTTTTTCATATATTATTTATTAATTAGATAATTTTTAATATCGTATGTTAACCTCGTGTGCATAACTCGATGTATTTACATAATTTAATTAAGGGTAATATCTTTTTAATTTAAAATTGTTTTAAGTGGTTGTCTTAACTGATTAGATATACGCTTTGACGATTTTAAATTAAAAGTATATCCCACCAGTAACGCCTAATTAAATTTGGATTAATCACTTTAAAATTTGGGAATGAAAGAAAAAGAAATATTCGGCTATTTAAATTTGTTGAGAAAAGATTGTTAGAACTTACCTAAAGATCTAGTCTCAATGCTTGTAAATAATCAAATATTCTTTATCTTTCTAATGGCTTGGTAATTTTAATTTAACCTATTTTGTTGCTTTCTGAATGTTATAAAATTTGCATTTATTATGGTTTTAAGGGATCATTAATCAAATTAAATTTGAACTTGCGAAATTCGTTGCAAAGAAATTAATTAATCAACTAGGTACCGATTTAGGGCGTTGTGGGGGTGCTAATCCTTCCCCACGCGTAACCGACTCCCAAACTTGGATTTTGGTAACGTAGACCGTAAATTTGTCGTTTTAATTAAAATTAATTTTTAATTTAAAATGACAACATTTTTGGGTGCCCAATCACACCCTAATCAAAGATTGGTGGCGACTCCTCGAACCATATATTTTGATCGTAAAGGAATTTCCAATTTCTCGAAACGAGAGGTTTTCTAAAATTGCATTGTTTTTAATTAAAATTCGATTGCACAGATAAATAATTAAAAATGACGCGGTTTTCAAAAATCTCGCCCCCGCTCCCGTTATAAAAATCGTTTCGACAGCTTGGCGACTCTGCTGGGGATTTTTTAGAGAGTCAGGCCTATAGTCGATTAATTAATTATCTTTGCAAACGAAAGTTGTAAGTTCACTTTAATTTGATTTTGATCCCTGATTTGTTTTAAATTGTTGTTTGCATTTTAATTTGCGTTTTAATTAACAAATAAATTGTACTAACGTGTGATTTACATGTTTCAGTTTTTTGACCTTCACTTTAGTTTGTTGTGTTTCTTGGATCGAGGGAAAGGATATAGGTTTCTCCTTTACAGTCGCAACAACCATTTGATATTTAGAGCCTTCTAACTGTGCTCTGTCCCGTTAGGTAGGGATGAACGCTACGTGAGAAAATTACTTTTCTCCGCATGGCTTTAGCAAGTAACCTCTGGGTACATGCCTTATGTTTACGAGTGAAACATTGAGTTCCTCGCATGGACATAGGGAAATGTATCCTCTCGAAATTGAACTTGATCCGTTTTAGCCTATAATGGGCGGGATCGAGGGTCTGGCAAGCCCAGGGGCACCCGCAAAGGACAATTCGAGGACCCTTTTAGAATACTGAAACTCTGCCCATCTATGTTGAATTTCTGTCTGCAGACACGAAGGGGAACTCATTCTAACCTTTTATTGTTAGTATTTTTTATATTTAATTTTTGAAGGTTTATTTAAAAAATAAACTTTCAAACCTTATGAAGAAAAACAATTGGACATTTGAATGTGATAAAAAATCAATTATGTTGTTTTGTCACACCATCATCAATTGTAAAGTGACATATCAACATTGTAAATCGTTACGTTAGTATAATAATAGTCAACGTCCTCATTCGTTGATAAAAGAGTCAAATTAATTTTCTGGCTTAATATCAAAATAAGTGCACAAACTATACTGCTTTTCCCAAATAGGTTCCTAAATTATTTTTGACTCATTCAGGTGCCTAACGTTACAAACGTTATCACTTTAGGTGTCTCAATCGTAACGACCATTATAAAATCTCGTTAAGTGACACATGTCACAATCTTAAAATTTTGAAACTTTATTTTGCTTAAAGAATTAAAATATTATTTTAAAAAAACAACTTGCGTGCATCTCCCCTCCCCTCCGATGCTATTCCTCCCCTTTCGTGAATTCAGTTTTGTGATTTCAGACCGAAATTCAAACGGCCGACAAATAGTCGAGGGACTGACTACCAAAGTCAGATAAACGGTCAATTACCACGATCACCGAAGGGATTTAAGAGATTAGGTATTTTGATTTTAGGGATTAGGGATTGAAGTTTATAGATTTCAAAATTTTGAATTTTGAGATTATAACAAGGGATATGACCAGTCAATGGGTGGTCGATGATGTATGGGTGGCCGGTCGTCAGCAGATAGGTGGCCGGAGATGACCATGACCGACAGTTGAAGTAAAGGGACTAGACTAAGAGATTTAGGGAGTTTGGGTTTTTTTTCACATTTTATAAAAGAATTGGGGCTTTTTTGAAAATAAAATATTTTTGGTTTTAAAAAATAATTTTCCAAAATTACTAGATTGTGACTCGGGTCACTTAACGCTCTTTTTTAATGGCCGTTAGAATCAAGTCACCTAAAGTGGTAACGTTTGTAATGTTAGGCACCTTGATGAGTCAAAAAAAATATTTTAGGCACATATTCGAGAAAAACGATAATTTGAGTACTTATTTTAGTATTAAGCCTAATTTTTCTCAAATTAAAAATTAAATGCAAAATAAGTTAAAGGAACACATTAATTCTTTTTAAAAAAATTTGAAAAGTTCATATGTGATTAAGCTAAATTTAAAATTACCTCATCAATGACATGAATCAAACGACAACGGTGGTAAATAAATTGTTGTTATTCTTTGAGATTTCAGGTTCGAGCACCATGAATGTTAAGAGTTTGAACATTCAATGTCAACTGGTTAAGAATTATCTTTGAACAGATGTTATCTTATACTTACCCTAAATTAATCGAAAATGATAAACTACGCATTTAATATTTAAATTATTAGTTTTGGTATGTTTTAGTACCTAAACTTTCAAATTTTTCAAAAACATACCTAACATTTAGTTTTTGTTTCATTTTAGTATCCGTCATTAAAAACTTAACATGTTTAGTACATAAACTATCAAATTTGGTATGTTTTAGTACTTCAAATTTCATTTTTTTTTCAAAACTTAACATTAAATTTTGAACGGGGTACTAAAATGAAATAAAAACTAAACTTTAGGTATGATTTTAAAAAAGTAAAAGTTTAAATATTAAAACAAATCAAAATTAATAATTTAAATATTAAACACATAATTTACCCTAAAAAGTTATCTTATCAACGCAATTATTATCCATCAAATAAAGATTCAATGGATGACGAAAGAAAGTGACTTTTTTTTTGGCTATAATACGATGATAATTCAAGAAAAGTATAGTAAATAAGGCCGGTCCTGGCCGTTCACTTGAGTCTTCAATTAGAAACCTTGATTTAAGGCGTTTGTAGGGCATGGTATGACTCGAAAGTTTGTTTTACAATTTAAATATAAATCTAAGTGAATATAATATAATATTTATTCAAAGATTTTTTAACTATTTAACAATAAAAATTTTCACTCTTATATATATTACACTTAAATCCAAGACTTTAATAAATAATAATAAATCTCTTAACTATTAATGTCGTTTTGTTTATCCCATTGATAATTAAGTTTTAATTCGATTAGTAATATTATATATATAGAAGACGTGACTTTCAAAGTGTTTAAATGCGTAACTCTTATAATTTATAAATAAAAGATAAAAAACAATTTAAATACTAAACACATAATTTACCCTAAAAAGTTATCCTATCAACGCAATTATTATCCATCAAATAAAGATTCAATGGATGACGAAAGAAAGTGACTTTTTTTTTTGCTATAATACGATGATAATTCAAGAAAAGTATAGTAAATAAGGCCGGTCCTGGTCGTTCACTTGAGTCTTCAATTAGAAACCTTGATTTAAGGCGTTTGTAGGGCATGGTATGACTCGAAAGTTTGTTTTATAATTTAAATATAAATCTAAGTGAATATAATATAATATTTATTCAAAGATTTTTAAACATTTAACAATAAAAATTTACACTCTTATATATATTACACTTGAATCCAAGACTTTAATAAATAATAATAAATCTTTTAACTATTAAAGTCGTTTTGTTTATCCCATTGATAATTAAGTTTTAATTCGATTAGTAATATTATATATATAGAAGACGTGACTTTCAAAGTGTTTAAATGCGTAACTCTTATAATTTATAAATAAAAGATAAAAAACAATTTAAATACTGTAAACACTGTCCAACTTAAATTACAAGAGTAAGTATTGAAATCTCAATAATAATTTCCTTTATATCTCAATCTCAATTCTAACAATGTTATGGAAGTTAAAGTTAACTGGACTTGAGAAAACTGTCAAACATCAATAAGCACATGCACCCATAATTTTTCCAAATTTTTGGTGCCCATTCATTGATAACTGACTTTCAAGAAATAATTTAATTCTTGAAAAATAATATTTTCTTGAAAGTCAGATATATATTTTCTTTTTAAATAATATTTTAATTCTTTAAACAAAATAAAGTTTCGAAATTTTAAGATTGTGACACGTGTTACTTAACGAGATTTTATAATTGTCGTTACGGTTGAGACACCTAAAGTGATAACGTTTGTCAAATATATATCTGACTTTCAAGAAAGAAAGAAAAAAATAGGGCTGAACATAGTTGAGCTTCTCATAAATACCATTCACTGACTCGAAAAAAGAAGCAAAACACAAGTGGATTATCAATTCTACTATCATTTAATAAATTGCAGTACAAATAATTAAATTATAAAAGATTTTATATTGAATCTAAATAAACCAATTAATAAATCATATATATATATATATATATATATATTATTTTTTGAATGGTATGAATGACTATAAAGTAGTATAATTTTAATATCAGTTTTAGTCATTAACAACTATGTGATTTAAATAATTTAATATATTTTATGATATGCTCATATTCAAACAATTTGTTAGTCCATTTAAGAAAATATTAAACTTTATTTGTGAAATAAAATATATGATATGATGATGCTCATAATTCAAACAATTTGTCCTAAGTCCAATTTCAAGATGCATTAATATAAAACTATATTTGCATGTGAAGAGTAAAATATATGATTATGATGATGTTCATAATTCAAACAATTTGCTCTAACCTAAGAGTTGAGTCCAATTTCGAGAGGCATTAATATATCCACCTAAATGCATGTGAAGAGTCACCATCCTTCTTAACTCTATTGCATTATTCATTAATAAAGGCAAGTAGTGATGGCAATGCTGGGGAGCTATCGTATTAGCTGCTGCCAGTGGATTTTGATTTCATTAATTAAATTGAATAAATATCAATTACTTGTACCCAAAAGTCGAAAGGCAAAGGCTGGCAAGTGGAACTCTCTTTAACAGCTATGAATATAAATGCTTGTTTGACTTGCATTTTCAGCATTGATAAAAAATAGCTCTGGAAGTAGCTAAAAGGAAATTTAAAGGATACAACATAGTGTAAAGTGATAACTAAATGTTTTTTTAATTAAGCTGAGGTGATTACAGAGTAATCTATTTTAAATACTTTCAACAATTTGATAACGAACGCTCAATCACCATGCTACAGTTGTTGGTGCTCAAACTCATGTCTTGTAAGAACAACAACGATTCCATTAACCATTGAGATAAGTTGATTCATGCAATAAATAAATGGTTAAATGTTAAAATAAGGGCCATGTACCAAAAATTGTTAAAATAAAGGTATATTTTTTTAGAGATTGTTTATACAAAGTTTTAATCTTTCAAAAAAAAAAAAGATTTAATCTTTCAAAATATTAAATAACGGTATAATATTTTCGGGTCTACTCAGATACTGATATAACATTTTCAAATGCACTCAACTAAGGACTCTTATTTGAAAATGATTTTAAAATATTAAACCTTTATTTGAGAAAAATAAAAAAGGGTAAAGCATGCATTTAGTCCTAAACTAACAATTTTGGCCCATTTTAGTACCTAAACTTTCAATTTTTAAAATCAATACCGAAAGTTTAGTTTTTATTTCATTTTAGCACTCCTTTCAAAATTTAATGTTAAGTTTTGGAAACAATTAAAATTTTAGTGTTGGGTTCAACGAAGCTCGTTCGATCAACCGAAATAATATGCCAAGAGGGGGTGAATTGGCTTTTTGAAGTTGAGGGAGTAAGGAGTATAAAGATAGAAAAATTTGCAGAATGATTTATAGTGATTCAACTCCCTCAATGAAGTCTACATCCACTACCTAAGCTCCTCACTTAGGATTTTTTAACCAATCCACTAATTTGTTATTTCTTTTTCAAGGATAAAAAGATAACCTTTACAAAATCCCTAGCTTTTCAAAGGCTTAGCTAGAACCAAAACCCCTTTATAAAGCAAAAGAATTGTAAATAAGAAAACCTCTAAAGAGGAAGGTGTTTACAAATATTTAGCTCACAAAACAAAACCTAAGGATATAAAATTGAGCTCAAAACACAAATATTTACAAGAGAAAGAAAATTAGGATTGAATTTTTTTCTCTTGTGTTTGAATGCTTTGATAGGTGTTGGTAACCTTCTTCAAGTGTCTTGAACTTGTTTTTACATGTTGGAATGAGTTACTAGCCGTTTCTAGTCGTTTTGGATGTTTCAGAGCCGTTGGGGATCAAAATAGCCGTTACCTATAACTTTTAAGGCACAAGGGATCGATTCTTTTACCAAAGGGATCGATCCTTTTTCTAAGGGATCGAGTATGTTAAGAGTCGAAATGGTTTTCCAAAAAAAGAAGGGGGCCTCGTTTCGAATAATTTTTTTGGTCGGTTAATAATAAAATATGGTTCGAGGAGTCTCCACCAATCTTTGATTAGGGTGTGACTGGGCACCCCAAAAGTATTTGTCATTTTTTAAAAAAACATTCATTTTAATTAAAACAACAAATTTGCGGTCTGCGTTACCAAAATTTGAGTTCGGGAGTCGGTTATGTGTGGGAAGGATTAACACCCCCACAACGCCTTAAATCGGTACCTAGTCGATTAATTAGTTGTCTTTGCAATGAAACTCAAGAATTTGAGTCTAATTTAATTTAAGATCCCATACAAATAATACTCTTTGAATTTTAGGACGAAACACAATAATATTTAATTATTTCCCATCGAGAAGAATCGACCTCTCATATCTTAAAGAAATTGATTCTTACTCCAATCGAAATAAGGAAATATTATAAGTCCATTCTAAAATTCATTATTAATTCAAAATAACAACAACCAAAACAATCTTAAGAGAGAAAACAATAATATCTAATTATTTCCAATCGAGAGTAAATGACCTTTCATGCCTTAAAAATAGTCCTTTATTACCCCAATTGAAATGAAAAGATATCACTATTTCGTCTTAAAATTCAATATTGATTCGAGTGAAAATGATAATATCTAATGATTTCCAATCAAGAATAAATGACATCTCATGCCTTAAAGCAGTCATTTATCACTCTAATAGAAATGAAAAGATATCACTATTCTGTCTTAAAAATCAATATTGACTCGAGAGAAAATGATAATACTGATTATTTCCAATCGAGAATAAATGACCTCTCATGCATTAAAGTAGTCATTTATTACTCCAATCGAAATGAGAAGATATTACTATTTTCAATATTGATTCGAGTGTTACTATTTTGAAATCCTATTAAAAACCACATGCAAAAATAAAACAAATTAAAAGCATAAATCAAGCAAGCATAATTAATTAATTATTTTACCAATATTTAATGAGAATAAGGATGTTCAATTATTTAAACACCTCGAGAGGAGACCTTAGATTCGATCTAACATTCTTTTATCAGTGAATTTAATTAAAAGAACATGATCTTTTTCCCAATCCCCAAATTTTAAAGTTGTTTCAATTTAATTCGTGTCACTAAATGGGATAGACTTTCATTTTAAAATTATTGAAAGTAACTTTCTTATACGTTAAGACAACCACTTTACGACAATATTAAAATAAACGTATATTACCCTTAGTCAATTTATTTCGATTCGAGTTAAGAGATGCTTATGAGGGTATCATGCAAAATTAATTAATGACTAAAATGAACTAACATACAAGCAACATGCAAAAATTAAAATAAATTAAAATAAAATAAAATGAAAATATAACTCTAATAAAAAAAATCAAATCATCATGTCAAAATTAAAAAAAACTAAGTGTAAAAGTGACTAGAATGATCATTTTTAATATTGGGTGCTAAAATTACAAATAATAAAAATAAATAAACATAGGGACCAAATTTAAATAAACTAAAATTGCATGACCAAATTAAAATAAATAAAAAACAAATTATGGTTCGAACTATAAACATGCAGAAACTATAGGGGCTATTTCTTAATTTTTCTTTTTTAGCCTAAAACATGCATTCGAATAAAAAAAGGTAAATTACGAAATCATTCCAAAACATTTTTAAAAATTAAATAGTCACTACATATGACCAAAATGAAAAAACACGCTAAACATAGGGGACTAAAAGGCAAATAACCTTAAAAGTATATAACAAATACAAAAGTGGGTAAATTATAGAAACAATCCCTATATGTGACTAACATGTAAAAACACGCTAAAGTTAGGGGGACTAAAAAGCAATTCAACTAAAAATTACAAAACATACACGAAAATGGGTAAATTATAAAATCGGTCCCTACATATGACTATTTTGTAAAAAAAAACTTAAAGTCGGGAGACCTAAGCGTGATTTCCCCCAAAATTCCTTCTATAAATAACACTTTTCCCTTTATTTCATTTTCACCGAATTTTAAAAAAACATTAAAATACTCTCTTCTCTCTCTTTATTTCTTCGGTCGGCCCACTGTTGGTTGCCATTCCGGCCGCCACACATGACGGTTGGAACCCCTAAAATAACCCTAAAACATTTTTTAAACCCCAATCTATCTCCCTAAGTCTAAATCCTAGGCTAAAACACCCTGAAAAGACCTTAAACAACCCTAAAGACCCCCAATTATTAGACTTTCAGGTTTCTCCGGCTGCCGTGGAGATGAACCAGCCGTACGATTTGACTTCCCTACTCTAAGGTATATCTACTCCCTCTCTTTGGTTTAGGTGACATGCAAGGCTTCGTTGTTTTTTTTTATTATGCTTCGAAACTGAAAGTAAACATAAGAAAAAAAAATACCTTTAAATATTTCTACTTTTTTTGCTTTTATTTACCTCTTTTCAAAATTGAAAAAAAAGGGAAAACCCCTTTTACAAAGATAAGTTCGAGTTTATATACCCCCTATTTATAGATTTTTCATCATTTAAAAATGAAATGATTACATCCTTGTATGTGGTATTGATTGTTGCAGAGTTGGAGTGATGTGGTGTGGTTGCTTTGCATGGCTACTGGCGCGTGATTAGTGGCAGCGACGATGGTTGGGGACTGGAAACGACGGTGTGTGTAGGACTACTGTTGGTGAGTGGCAGCGGCTGTTGATGATTGAAACCCTAGGGTTTCAAACCCTAGTTAGGCATGGGCCTACTATTGGGCTCACTATTCAGGCTGATTGTTGTTGTATCTGGGTTGTAGGTGCAATGGGTTCGGGTCAAGTTATAACTGGGACCCAATTTTGGGCTGGTTGTATAGGCATGCACAAAGAAATAATAATAATAATAATAATAATAATAATAATAATAATAATAATAATAATAATAATAATAAAATGGGACAAAAATGAGTATCGATAGCTGCCCCTCTTTGCCCATTCTTGTGTTAACAATAATAGGGCAAAGACGAAGAGATAATGAGTTTTCGTCCGATCAACTCCATGCTTTGAAATCTGATCAGAGATCTGCTCCACTATTTCTTCAGGGTAGAACAGATCGAGAAACGTTGATTTGTTCCACTATTCTTCAGGGAAGATTGAATCGAGGCAAACTTGTTCCAGTGTTTCTCAGGGAAGATCAAATCTGGAAAGAAAGATGGATCTGTTCCGCTGCTTCTTGAGGAAAAATCATATATGAAAATGTTGTTTTTTCCATTGTTCTTCAGAGAATATTTAATCTAGGCAAACTTGTTCCGTTACTGCTCATGGTAGATCAAAATTTGGAAAGAAATAGAGACTTGTTTCGTTGTTTCTTGAGGGAAAATCATATCTGGAAATGTTGATTCATTCCACTGTTCTTCATGGAAGATTGAATTATGGTAGACTCATTTCACTGTTCCTCGGGGAAGATCAAATCTGGAAAAAGAGGGATTTGTTCTACTGCTTCTTGAGGGAAAATCAGATTTGGGGACATTGATTGATTCCACTATTCTTCAGGGAATATTGAATCAAGGCAGACATGTTCCACTACTCAGGGAAGATAAAATCTGGAAAGAGAGGGGATTTGTTCTACTGTTTCTTCAAGGAAAATCAGATCTTGGGACGTTGATTAATTACACTGTTCTTCGGGGAAGATTGAATCGATCTAGACTTGTTCCACTGCTACTCAGGGAATATAAAATCTAGAAAGAGGGGTTTTGTTCCGTTATTTCTTCAGGGAAAATCAAATCTAGGGATGTTGATTCATTCCACTGTTCTTAAGGGAAGATTAAATCGAGTTCGATTTCCTTACCTTGTCTTCAAGAATATCAAATATGAAAATTAAGCATTAACCCTTGTTAATATGTGTTTTGAGAGTTTGGAAACATCATACCTGAAAGTATTGGGAGGATAATATTTGGAAATTGCCTTTTCTTGTGGGACATTGTCTTGCTACCACCAAACATGAGAATCTGAATTGGTTATTTTTATATTGGGTCTTTACATCTCCATCATTTCCTTTTGGAGAACCTGTAAGTACTAAATTGATTTTATCATTATCATGCATTTTATGTCATGATCCTATTTATGCCTAAAATATGTGCTAAGGTGCAAATTTTTTAGGGTATTTTCTTTTCAAATGAGAACTCTTTTTTTCGAGAGCCTTGTAATTTAGTCGAATCTTGGGCAAAAAAATCAATAGTAGTTCACCCCGACTGACAACTCTGGTCAGACAATCTTCGGTTGAACATGACTCTAATTCTCTTTACTCTTGAACCCACGTCCTACTCACGACCAGCTACTTGATCAGTGACAAATCTCTTGGATTATCCCACCATGCTAAGCTTTTAGGTGTAGCCTAAGGCTTTAACTTTATGTAGCCCATCATCATGTAAGCCTCATTATAAAGCCATTTTAAGCTTCGAAATACCTGCACTTAGGTGTCGGAACGGTTTTCCAAAAAAGGAAGGGGCATCGTTTCGAATAAATTATTTGGTTGGTTAATAATAAAACATGGTTTGAGGAGTCTCCACCAATC